>NC_137238.1:23367394-24622178 GCF_051294905.1 Botryllus schlosseri
CGCATTCCAACATCGTAAAGAAGTTGGCGTCGGTCAGAACTTTTTTGCGTCTCTAATCACAACGAGGTGAAGAGGTTTGGTTTATCACCCCATGGTGGGGGGGGGCAAGACCAACGTGTTTATTTTTGAGGTGGGGGCTGACGAGGTGCTGTTTCGGCCCTGAGTAAAGGTAAACCTAGACCTGAGCTGTCGCGAAGTCCATGAAGCACTTTAGAAACAAGGAGTTGCTGGGGCAGGTTGTTTCTGCAATGTGATATGCCACGGCTCGTATACATTAGGGTTGCCATACGTCCGGAATTTCCCGGACATGTCCGGAATTTCACTGTTCGAACTAGCGTCCGGGAGGAATTTCTGAAATATGCCAACTGTCCGGAATTTTGAAGACTTAACGTAGGGTCATAATTTTTTCGTAAATCAGCATAAAAATAATATTTTTTGGGACCATTTATGCTGATGCATGATATTTTTCTTCGCGTTGCGCACGATTTACTGTCGCATTTATTTATTTTAATATGGAGACTACCACCCGCGCAAAAACTGCAATAAAATATAAATAAAAACAACCTTCATTTACTGGAATAAACCTAATTGTAATCGCAATTATAGGAGAACGGTATATTCCTAGAGCTCGTTAAGGCCGTTTAAATGCTATATTCAAAGATAGTGTTTCCAAACGGGGGGTCGTTTGCCATGATTCTGGGGTTTGCGAATATGTTGAACGTAATCAGCTTCCAAAATAGCCCTTGAGTAAGTCTGAACAAAGGTGCTGACTTCTTTTAGTTATATGCTGGTCAAATTTTGATCTGGGCCACGGAACATTTTCAAATTGGAGATGGAGTCGCGACCATAAAAGTATAGAATGCAAACAATGTTTACATTCTATAAAAAAAGGTTGGAAACCACTGGATGTGGGGTGTTTATAAAGCTCCGTGGTGCGCACCGGCATAAGGCTGATAAACAATCTTATCGGTAGGACATGAACAATTGAACATGACTTAACGATTTGCAATTACGCTCCCTGTATTTTCGAACTCATTATCCTCCACCAGCTCTACCGCTAACTCTGATCATGTGGGTGGAGAGTAGTATCTAATCGTTGGGTTATAATTTTCATCTGAACAAGTCACACACAATTTACAATGCGATAAGACAGAATGCGATGTAATGAACAGATAGGAGGAAGGATATCAAACGACACGCCGTTGCGATCCTTTTTAGACTGACATCCACCTCGGCCTAGACTGCCCGATGTAACAGTTATTTTCGATGTTGATCTTTTAAAGCCGCGGCCCTTTCTAGTTCTTTCCAATCCTTGAAAAAAGACCCGAAGAAAGAAAGCACTCACAGGGGATGGAAAGAACTAGTAAAAAGGGCCGCGGCTTCAAAAAGATCAACATCGAAAAAGAACTGTGACATCGGGCACTCTAGGCCGAGGTGGATGTTTGAGTAAAGGATCGCTACTGATGCGTGTCGTTCGACATCCTCCTATCTGTTCGTTACATTGCATCGTGTCTCATCGCATTGTACATTGTATGTGTAGCTTGTTCAGATGAAAATTATAACCCAATGTATTGTATTGTGAGTGCTTTCTTTAGTCGGGTCTTTTTCTGGGCTTTTTTTTATCGCCGTAAGAACGGCGACGGTGGGGGAAGAGGGGCCCAGATGAGCCTCCGACAGGAATCGAACCGTTGCCGCCCGATTTGTGGGAGCTTATCGTTAGCACACCCAGCCACATACTCCTGAACCGGATCGTGACCACCTCTATGGTCTATGAGCAAAGCTTTGCTAGTGTGACGTCATAACTCATTTTGAAATCCACCAGTAGGCGCTAAAGAGTGTCCGGAATTTGGGTTGCTGAAATATGGTAACCCTAGTATACATACAACCTAAGTACAAAAACGCTTTTATTGCTAATCTCATTTTTCGACTGTCCTTATTTTTGGGTCCATGTCGATGGCAACCCTATATATACCCTTCGAGACCCATACTTTCGGAACCCCTGATATAAAGTAAATGAAGGCTTAGAGATGATACATTTTTATAATAAAGCAATTTAAATGTCGATTTGACGATACCGCACATGCTTCAGAAACATTAACGAGATTTTATGAACCGGACATCCGGAATAAATTCATAAAAATAAGGGATGAAAGTAGATCGTGGAAGGGATGGAAGTAGGTCGTGGCGATTCTTGGGATAGGATGGAAATTTGATCATGTGAACACAGATCGGCTTATATGTTGATTCCGCGTTTGGTCGAGCATCAGAACACGCAATGCTGATGCCAGAGTGCAGCAAAGGACTTACTTAAACTTGCCCATTTCTCGTTCTTTTGTGGGGACGACATCAACATAATTAACTATTGTCTCAAATATTTTAACAACTTGGTTGATTTATTTAGCACTTCATAATTTGATAAATTGTTCCCATAAATAGGATGTTTGGATTTATGTGGAGATGTGAATTGCAGCAGCAAATTCATTATAATAATTTCAGATTATGGCAATTAATACATATTGCCTTACACAAAAACGCCGGAACAGTAGGCCTACCTATCAGTTGATTCTTATTTCATAGCATTCATCTTCAACTTTCCGCTTTTTGGATTCTTATTTCATAGCATTCATCTTCAACTTTCCGCTTTTTGTATTACTTCGGACAACTCATCATGAATGAGGTACAACTAACTTCGCAGATAGAGGACGAATCTACCAAAACCACGCACCAATCGGTTTTCCCAAGTACAACACTGAAAGTTCTGATCTAAAATCACTATTGTGGTCCGAAATAACTCATTTCCGTTTCGATTGTCGTGCATGGATATTTAGCAAACGAAGCGTTTCAAAATTCGTAGGTCAGGCTATTTTGCTAACAATAAAATCATGATATATGATGTTTGATATATCAATAAAAAGTAAAATCAATTCGCTCTAGTAATTTGATTCTTTACTGCTAATTTTTATCAAGATTTGTATCACGTTTCTCGGCGCCCTCGCCTGCCGCACAAAATGTTGTCCCGGGCCTTAGTTTGCCCAGCTCCCAGCACCCTTGGGCTAGCACGTGGTCGAATTCTTCGCTTGACACGCATATTAGTGCGGCCAAAAGCTTTCTGTAATCTTTGCAGCTTTCCTTGACAGTGTTTCTTAACCTGGTCGCCAGCGACCCAATGGGGCGATTTGGAATTTTAAAGAGGGTGGTAGCGCTCAGGGGCGCTGACCTCAGGGGAGGTATGGGGGCGCTGAAGAAAAATGGCGTCACACTGGAGTGTACAGTACGCGGACATATGATTTTAAAGTAGAACAATAGTTCTACACATTAATGAGTTGTTGTTGTTGTTGTTGTTGTTTTGGGGTATTCATGGTGTTTGTCGACTACTATGGTCATTTACACCAGGCCGATATTCTTTTTATTTTTCCGTAACTGCCGACTTATAGCACGGCCCGCCTCTAGGCTTTTTTGTAAGACACCGCACACACGGATGAGGTGACGAGGAGGAGCCTAGGTAAACCTCCAACACTTAGGTATCGGAATTCGTAAGTCGACCTCGGTCGGACTCGAACCCGCACCCATCGGTGTTGCAGCCGCGGATTATACCACTGCGCTATCTCGCCACATTAATGAGTTCTCATTGCAACATTTGATAAAATCAGTCAAATCTCGATATTTCCCTTGCGCAGTCCGCGAAATAAATGCTGTCAGTGGTAGCAACATGTTTCCATCCTATGCAGTTGCTTTCATATAATTTATGTAAAATTGATTGTGCGTCATTTTGGATTGTCAATCCCCGGGCGTTAAAATTCTCATGTCACGTTAGCTCCGGTTATTTTCCACAAAATGTTCCCTGTTCCGAATTAGGTATTTTATCCCGCGGCGAACAGCGGGTAGAAATAGAAAAAATAGGCACTGTCCCACTTTTAAGAGTGAGAGCCCTTTCTACATAAAAGATGCTTTGAAGCTTTTTGGTCAAAATGATTAACCTAGTGGATTTGTGTTTGAGAGCTACAAAATTGAATCTTCATCATATCATAAAGGATGATACTATACAATCTCACATAAACGTTATAAAATTTGAATTGCTTTGTTTGGAATACATTCATTTTAGAGCTAATAACTGGACGCAGTATGCTAAATTGACAAAAGATCTCTACCACTATTTAAGTTTATTTTATATAGTCATAAAAAGCAGTAACACAAAACACATGCAACAATTAACGTCTCCGCATTATCAGTCGTATAGGTGAATTCGGGCTGTGTGCGCGGGGCTCGAACCAGATTGTATAAGCCCGTACCCAATGGTTGTGATAACAACCTTGATTTGATCCCGAATTTAGCACTTATTAGCAGTGTTGGGATCAAGTCACTACCTTCGAGTCACGAGTCATTTCGAGTCATTGAAGATTTTGACTCGAGTCAAGTCAAGTCAGTCGATTTTCAAAGGTGACTCGAGTCAAGTCAAGTCACTCGATTTTTGGAGGTGACTCGAGTCAAGTCGAGTCAAGTCAAGTCAAGTCACGAGTCAAGTCACAATTCAAGTCAAGTTGCCTTTTCGAAGTATGAGGCATGATTACATCATTGCTTTTTGCTAGCTGTCTGAAATACAGATTAAGTGGTCATTATTCCGACCCGATGAACAAATATATAGAGTTAAATATACGCGCAAGAAGGCTCTGTATCGCTCACATATATTGAGAATATAGAGAAACAAAAAGATACAATGCATTACCCATTTACAAATTGATATGATACGATTCGAGCCTGCGCCAATAGTTGAGGACTATATAAACTATATTCGAATTCAATTTCAATAAAATAAAAGGTTTGGTTAGGATATGAACAGAGAACAGAAATGGACATTTTGCTATTTTATTACTTTACTACTAGTTTACGACAACGTAATCTGTAAGCTTTAATCACTTCGTTTGCGGTCAATTTATTTATGAGAGAACAATGGAGATTCAGTGCAACGCACGATCATTCAATGATTGGTCGCTCTCACGGGTTACACCAGCGTTTCGCGATCAACCCGAACATATGCAAGATACAGTGATTTTTATCGACACCGATTACTTGATGACTTGAAATTGACTCGGTAATTTTGCTCCGAGTCACGAGTCAATCCACATTTCTGATGCGCCGAGTCAAGTCAAGTCAAGTCATTTTAGCAAAGTGACTCGAGTCAAGTCAAGTCATACGAAAAAGGTGACTCGAGTCTGACTCGAGTCAAGTCATGACTCGAGTCAGACTCGAGTCACCTTTTTCGTATGACTTGACTTGAGTCAAGTCTCGAGACTCGAGTCATGACTTGACTTGAGTCAAGTCATGACTCGAGTCATCCCAACACTGCTTATTAGTCGAGTACCATAGCGTAGCTTAAGCCCAACATTCCTCTATGTTAAAATACTTTCTCCGCCATAGCTTTAACATCAAAGGTCATAAGAATGTATGTTCTACTGAATCTAATCACAGCGACATGTGAAGAATAGCGAACGCCGGTTTATTGACTCATAGCACCCCAAGGTATGCGAGCCTGAGATAGTGTAATGTCCCTGGTTACACTGACTACTGACTAGCTTTATGATCTTTACGGGAGACGTACAATTCCTTTATAACTAGAATGTCGGGCAAAAAATCGATATGATAATATACGTCTGCAGATAAGTACCAAGCTTTGCGTATACGACGTACGAATCTGGTGCAAAAGACGTGAAGTCACGCCTCCTGGGAAGAACGCGCTTTCTGACTGTTTGCTTTATAAAGCTCTCCTTCCGGCGATAGACGGATGACTCGCAGTGTGAGAAGATACCTGTGGCAGGTATAGAGTATGGAAATATCCCATTCCCTACAATACCACAACATGCCCTGTTCACAAACACAACCACATCACCGCTCGAACCTAACAGTATAGTAGGGTTGTCAAACACATCCGGCCCGAGAAAAAGTCTGCTGCAGATCAAATGAGAATACCAACCCTAGCGATCGTCAGAGCTTAATTTAGAGATGGTCCAATAGCCCAGTAACCATAGTTAGTTCACGTACCATGTTCAAATATCCACTTCTGAATACTGTCGAACGCTTGGAATTGCTGTTGTGTGACGTCATATTGCCAATCAAAGTGTTCAACTGTTCATATGTCATTTTAATATCCGCGATAGGCGCTTAAGAGTCAGAGATGAGCATGGATTAGGATTAGGTTTTGAAAAAACAGGATTTATGAAATTTTGTCGGATTTGGATTGGATTTGGATTAGACATTTTTTCAGAACGGATTAGGATTTGGATTGGATATACTTTTTTTCTAGGAGATTGAAATGTCGTGTGGCGAATGGCGACAAACTTTATTGAGATCAGTTATTAATGTAATTATGGTTACTAAGTTATCTTGAATCAAGTGAATCGTTGGCTGTGAAAGAAAATTTTCGAATCCCTCCATTGCATAAATTATTTTTTTTCTGAATTTCAAGTTGGAATCGGATTAGGATTGGACATGGACTAGCAGTGGTTCCCAACCTTTTTCGACTCATCGCCCCCTTTTCAAACTCCACACCGATCATCGCCCCCCAAAATATTGGGAACCGTAAAATGGGCGTACAGATTGTGATCACCGGCGAGTTGACTAAGAAAAAAGATCAGCTCTTCGGCTCGACCTCGAAATTACACTTTTACAGCTAAATTTTAGTGGGTTGACTAAAAAAAGGTGATTTATCCGACTTGATTTCCAAAGGACCGTAACAGCACTTCGTCAGCCCCCCAATACGTTGGCCTTCCACCACCCCACCCCACCCCTACCCCATAGGGTGATAAAGTAAACTTCTGGGGGACTGCACCTCTCAGACCCAGCTACCCCGATACCTATTTACCGCTACTTCTCAGAAAAAATTGTTAGACTCTTCAATTAGTCGGATTAATTCGCGCGAAGCGCGAAAAATTCCTATCAATCATGATTGAATCAGTCAATATGATCGGGAATCGCATATATATTGCTGTCGATTTTTTATCCTCTCTCTGCTCATGTATTCAGATTTACCGGTAAAGCTGAGTGAGGTGTCTTGGAAAATGTAGGGTCTGTAAATAATAATTGAGCATATTCGGGCGGACCCGTGGGTATAATGACTTCGTTACGTAAAGGCATTTCGTGGCCTGTTTGCTATGTCAAAAGATATTCAAATCGCCCATACCTACTAAACTAAAAGACGCACACGATTTCAAATTGGTATTTCTACACTGGCAAATAATTTTTCTCTGCCGGATGGCATTTGTCTTGTGGGGTTCTGATTGTCAGGACATGAACATTTGGCGCCAGCCATTTAGGTGCCCATGGACAGTTAAACATACATGTATATCGTATATACATTGAAGTCGGTCAGCATAAAGGCAGTCCTTTTCCGCCAAGGTTTTCTCGTTCTGGCACACTTCTTAGAGTCGCATGTTACATGGCCTGAAACTTCATATGTCTTGGTGCGTCATGACGCGGTGATGGCTGACGCCGAGATATGCCCGTTTCTATAACTCACGCGTATTAGTTCTTGGGGTAAGGGTATCCAATAAGCAAGGAATATGGCACCATGAAAGAGCGCATAGCGCGAATTTTTTTTTTAAATTTGCTTTAATTTCCAAAATAATACTGTATAATTTATGTTAATTCACGAAAAAATTGTGGGCCTCCGTCGAGCTCGAGCCCCCCATCCCAATTGGGGGTTTGGCATGTGGCAGTTACGGTCATGAACTCCAATATAGCCATTTTAACGCGCCATCGCCCCCCTATCGCCCCCTTCGTCCGTTTTCGCCCCCTATCGCCCCCTTCGCTATTTTCGCCCCCCCCCCCCTGGACCGCCAAATCGCCCCCTGGGGGGCGATATCGCCCACGTTGGGAACCACTGGACTAGAATCTGAAAAAGTTATGGATTTGGATTTAGATTTGAATGTTCGGATTTGGATTGGATTAGGACATAGAAATATCAAATCCGCTCATCTCTGTTAAGAGTGTCCGGAATTTGAACACCGAAAATATGGTAACCATAGTATAGTCGAAATATATTAGTCTCACAAACGTATCAGAAACAACTTCCTTTTTTTGCATGTGGAGTACACGATTCGAAGTTGGTGTTTTGTTATGGGGCACATCAAGCCCCGAACTACTGCCATCTCCGGCTAAGCAAATTTGCGTGGTCATCATGTTACAGTTGCATTGTGGGGAATAGGCTGGACGACTTAGTATACAGGCGCTTATGGAAAAACGTCGAGTTTTAAAATATATTTGATTCGTATTGGGTTTGTAGTATTTTATACGAATGGAGCTTTCAATGTATAATCATCGTAACATTCAGGATTTGTTTCAGCCCAATATCTCGTTTTTATATCTGTGTTATCTGTGTATTTCGACATGTCGAGGACATCTCGTTTTGGTGGTAGTGTTTGTTGCGCCTATGGGTGCAGTAAAAGGCAGAAAAATATATCCACGGAGTCATATATGAGAGGTAATAGCGAAGGTAGTAGCGAGGAAGAGTCTTTGGTAAAGCGTCGGCATCCAAGAACATTTCACCGGTGAGTGAATGGCAGAATATGCAGGGCAGCAAGACTATCTTTGAAGAATCAGTTTCTATTTTTAATATCTCCTGACCATCACAGTCAATCAATGTCCAGATAAGCCACAGCATTAATGAATAGGCCATGTTAAACTGTCATTATACCAGAACATTTTGTCACAAGTATATGGATGTTGGTATGATCAGAGCAGACTATATCAGCAGTCCCAGCACCATGTCAGTTCATCAGTATACCTGTAATAGCATGACCAGCCAGGTCACTGTTTGTATTCTGTATGGGCAGTTCAGCCAATAACTAGCTATTGGTACTCAATCCTTGCTTAAAATTGTCGTGAAGGTTGGAGGTAGGACTAGAAGGAAAGGTATAATTGAGGGCCACACGGTTTTGTCCAGCATAGTTGGGTAATAATTCTATATTTCTGGTGCCAGATGCTCACACTAAAGTTCAAATTGCTAATTCCGTGGTCGAGTTCATTATAGCTTTGTGCGTGCGAGACGTTCGATTTGTCTCGTAAGATGTTTTTTTAGGTTTACCTTTGGCTTTAGATTTAAAAGGTTACCTAATAGTTTATCCTTCTGGGGTAGAAAGTAACAGATATATTTAAATCAAACAAGATAATTTCACATATGTTCCTGCTACTTTTATCATCGTTCATAACAAAGAATGGTCAATTTGGTGTGCTTCGTATCATAGAATTACTTGTGAACTGATACAATGTTCTCTACAACGCAGCTTCCCTACCAATGATTCCCTGAAAGAAAGATGGATAGAATGTATTAGAAGAAAAGACTTAGAGCCAGCAAGATCGTCGGTCATCTGCTCTGATCATTTTTCAGAAAGTTATATTTACCGTGTTGGCGGGAGAATTCGATTAATGACGAATGCGGTGCCGACAAGATTTCTGAATTTTCCAAAATATATGAGGCCAAAGGTACGGTAGGCACTAGACAGTGACTATATATTTATAAAGTTTCAGTTCCAATTAATTCAATATTCATGACACTTCGCAATGCTTTCTGCATTAGGGGCAAATATATCCCCCAGGAACATTGTGTCTAGTTTTACTAAACCGTATTTACCCGATCATCAAATTATTTTTTTATGTTGTTATTTTAATAGAAAAATTCGTTTAAACTGAAGCTGGTGTTTCTGAAAACGAAAGTTCAGCATTTTGGTACGAGACAGTACAGCGCGGTATTTCGTGTGACGAGGCAGTACAGCGCGTTATTGCGTGTGACCACAGAAATGGTTGATCTAAAGCCAGGTTCGAGTGCTTCATCTAGTAGGGTAGGCAAGTATCGTGGGCAGAAAAACTGTGTTGAAATGTTCACATGTCCAGTTAGTTTCGAATCTAATCTAATTTCTGGTTTCATGAAAGTGCAAAACGAGCCAAGCTTCATGTACACACGTATATGGGTAGCTATAGGTGTAATTATGATGAAATACATGTACGCCATGTAGATAGTATCTTGTGCCGTATTGATTCGATAAAATTAATATTCATTATGAACTCCCACAGTGCACAGATTTCTGTAACCAACATAGCATCAATTTCACTGTGAATTGGGCAATTCTAGCTACATCTGAAGAAGGACCCATGCATATCTTGTTTCTCTCATTCAATGAACTCATTCAGTCACTTCTACACATCTTTACTTTCTCTTTTTTGGATACCTTCGAGTCGAGTCGCATGCAATCGCGCACAGCGCGAAAGAAAATTCAAGTTTAATGAAGTCAAATCCTAAGTTCAATTTGCATATTGACGGCCGCCAACAGATACTAATTGAATTACGTGTCGACGGCCACAGAATTTCTCTTCTACGGCCGCCAGTTGGTTACGTAAATAAATAGAAGCACCTGATCAGCTGGCCTCTTCGTACCTGGTTCGGACCAACTTCTATGTGTCGAGTGCCGGAGGTTTATCTGGCCTTCTTACGGCTAACCTTCGGACCAACTTCTATGTGTCGAGTGCCAGAGGTTTATCTGGCCTTCTTACGGCTAACCTCGCTGCGATTGAAGTGTATGAAAAAGCTCAGAGTGAAGGTGAGCCGAGCCAAACGTCGACAGCAAGGACTCTAGATGGGGACGAACAAAAACCGATAGTGACTGATGGGGAGAGAGCGCGAGCATGGAAATGGTCGGTAATATGAAAAAAAGACCGCAAAAGACACCGATGGTAATGAAGTTACCGTGCTGGGCGCAAATGGCGTTATAGGAGATAAGCAACAATGTTGTGAATAAAACAAACAAATTTAATCAGCTGGCCGCTTCCGTCGTAATCATTGAAGTATGGCCGATAGGACGGTTATGATGAACCCTGATTTCGTGATTGATAGTATCCTTGGTATTCCATGGTCGGTGGGTCAGCCACTGTTGAACAGCTACTTCCAAACGCCTTTCCGTGAAATGAAAACGCCTCTCCTGTTTGGATATTGCGGTCTCATTTTTTGCTTTTATCAATAATAAATATATAGAATGAGATTTTATAACGCAGCAATTCGATTTTTTTCATATTTCATAGAACCCTACCGGCTACCCCCTCCTCCTCCGAGAATACTCCTCACTTATAGAATAAGGCATTTCGGCGCAGGCAGGACACTACTGCGTAATAACACAGCGATATGGGTGCTGTCTGGTCGACGACGGTAGATATCAAAACACTGATTCATTCGCTCTTATGGGCCGAATCGCGACACGAAAATCCTTGCACTGCCATATCGAGCAAGCACTAAGTAAAAGTCAACATGGCTTCCGACGAGTTGCTACTAGTTGATCCTGCTCATACTTCTCTATACTGTCATGACTGTATTTCATCCTCAAGAAAATTATTTGGTCTATATACTTAGTGTGATATGCCAACGAATCGAAACATTACCTATGCGTGACAAGAAAAAATATATATATAAAACTATGCAGTATTCTAAGCCTAGCAAGATTTTTCTGCATATACCGACATCAAAATTACGTGGTTCAGCGCACATTCCGAGTCTTTATTTCGCAACAACGCGGCAATATTGGTAACGAGCTCGATTTTCTCATCATCGTGTTCATTTGGACGCAATTTTTTGTAATTAATGTATTGGCATGTGATAGGCGATTGCTCACTTGAGATAAATGAGCTGTACGCGATTGCTCACTTGAGATAAATGAGCTGTACAAATTTGATCAATTAGAGACGGTTTCAAGCATCACTAAATAAATGTCTATTTGTATAGATGTTTCAACACCACATTGAACCAATTCATGATACAGACAGACACTAACGTGCATTACTGCCTAAACAGGTTCACAATGATAAGTTGAGTACGTATAAGAAATCACTACCCTACAAATAAATCGAATGGACTGCAGGTAGCAACATTGGATAATGGTGAAATCCCGGAATACAGATTTTTGGTAAATTCGCAATTGTTGCGTGTATACGATAAGACAACATTTCGCCCCTTCGCTCGCATATCCCGTTCATAATTTGAAACAGCAATCTTCACAGTATCACTCATAACATCAGAATAGATACGAAGCACACAAAGCTCCTTGCACATACCAAAAAGTTCGTCAAAAGCCTTATTCATTTCACTCACAATGCATATGCTTGGACTGTCAGAAAGACCTGCCATCTGGCTAATGAGTACTATTTTTCTCAATAGCTTGCAATGGCCCAGGTGTTTTAAAGTTTTAAGAACTGGAAGCTCAGGATGTCTCAGTTCAACTTGGGTAAGACTTTTCAGTAAACAAAAATATTTGGTGTAGGTCGCACAGTCCCGGACCCAGACTCCACAGTCCTGGACCCAGACTCCACAGTGATGAGCAAGCAATATGAGTGACTTGACATTGGAAGAATTACGACATATTTCCTTGAAATGAAACGTATTTGACAGTTCAAGCTCACTAAACACTAAGTGCTCTAGTTGTGACAATGTAGAAAGCGAGATCAAATCCCCGGTCTTGATACGACCATGGAAATTGTTGTCACGCTGCATTTCCAACTTTTTCAGATTGGGAAAAGTGTTTACTAATTCGTTGAAAAATTTGGTGCTTGCAAATCGAATTTCGGACACCGCTTGCCTGAAGCAGGAAGATTCAGATCGCGGTCTGGATTGCTCAAATATGGATCCGTTCACTGAAATAGCCATTCCCCGTAAATGATTCAAGTCTTTTATACCGTCCAAGAGCTTGAACAAGTCTAAGCGAACACTTACGAGATTGAGCTCAATTAAATTTACGAATGAGCCAAGCCTTTGGTAAATCCCATGATGAACACTTTGATGTTCAGGGATTCGTGCACGAAAGTGAAGATAGGTCAATTGCGGCATTTTACATTCGAAAAGTATCCCAGCAGTGATGTGTGCGAAACACGGCATACCAGGATCGTCCATTAAGGCAACCATCGAGAGATATCGTAGATTGGGCAAACACGAAGGAAATAATGCCCCATCACAAACGCAATGCCTGTCTAACGTTTCATCAAATCTAGGATTCGGTAGAAATAGATATCTTATTTCCTTCAATTCACACGTCTCACCGTCATCCAATTGAATGCAATGCAACCCACTCTTCACTATAATGTTTTCGAAATCAGCTGCACACGAGTGATGCAGAACTGCTAGCTCTTGACAATACATTGTGTACTTGCTACTTTGAAATATATCCCCAAATACGAGACCGACACCGGCGTAACAATGTAAAACAGAATGATAACGTTTACGGATTGAAATCGTGTATGGCTCTTTTGGGCAACAAAACTTGGCAAACTGATGCGGGAGCCCTGCTTTCGAGTTCAGAGCTGACATTCCATCTGAGGGGTATCTCGTAGGATAAAACTCAACGTGAAGAATTTTCAATTGCAGTATCTGATCCATCTCGCGGCTGTTGAGCTCCAACAACGTATTTTGCGTTATTGTCAAATTCAGATTTTGAAGAACCGGAGTTCTCCGGAACAGAGCGATCAACTGACTTGCCGTGAGGTAGACACCAGTCAAATCTAGGGTCATCAGTTTGTTCAACCCAGGTAAGTTTTCGTACGCATGTTCGGAAAACCAGGTGCACTCTCGAAAGGACAAACACGTAACGAAGTTCTTCGCGTTCGTTATTGTCCGTACGCATAACTTGTCTGACAGGAAGACGCAATCCGTGAAACTTAATTTTCCCGTCAGTTGCGGGTCATGACATATATCGTGAAACATTTGACACGCAAATTGCACATGCTTCAGACGTTGCTTTAACGGTACATATCCCAGTATTTTTATCCACGCTTCCCGCGGTAGCATATCCGGAGTGGAACAATCAGTGGCACATGCCTCAATACTATCCATATTTACTAATTTGAAGTTTCTGAATTTAAATTACAAGTAATTCAGCCCCGTTTCGAATATCCTATGACTCTATAAAAGAAAAGAATAGTTAAGAGTGCTAGTTTTTCCATACCTTGATGACACGCGACAACCGACATCGGTAAACTTGGATATCTTCGAACATCGGATGCGCCGCCTTCGTATACTTACGCTGCAACCCTGACTTTCTCAAACTCGCACGACCCATTACAATGTACGTAAAGGCTACAGCGTATATAAAACTAGGCCTGGGGGTGGTAATTATATACTTCCACATATCGTTTAGAAGAAACCGTAACGATGCGTGCTATAGATGTAGTCGTAAACGCTGAAAAGAAGCATTTTACATTTACTCTGCCGCCCTCCAGATGTTTCCTTGAACGGATTAACGCTGCAGCACTGAACAGCTATAACCACGAGAACTCTTGCTGCTATTAAAATTGCCTACTTATCAACGATGACAAGGTCTGCAGAAATCGTATTATTTATCACATTCTTACTGCGAATGGAATAATTGGACCGAACATGTTGGATCGTATATAATTATAAGGGCTCTTCAAAAATGACTTTTTTTCTCAAATCGTACTGGCTACTTGATAACATTGTTAGGTTACCTAATTTAAGCCTACACACCAAATTTGGTTCAATTCAAGCCAGTGACCGCTTTGCTACAGGAGAAGAAAGTTTCTATTTATTATATAAAAATAAATGATCGAAAATTTGAAAATTTTCTGTTCACCTTATGAAAGTGTTAGGCTGTCTATAAAACCGATGCTCACCAAATTTGGTTCAATTCCAACAAACGGAAGCGGAATTAATACCGTCGAAAACTTTGGATTTGAATAAAATAGTATTTACGGTGAGCACGACTATGATAAATAAACAAAGAATCGGTCACCGTAAATGCTATTTTATTCAAATCCAAATTTTTCGACGGCAATAACTCCGCTTCCATTGGTTGGAATTGAACCAAATTTGGTGAGCATCGCTTCTATACACAGCCTAACACTTTCATGGGGTGAACAGAAAATTTTCAAATTTTTTATCATTTATTTTTATATAATAAATAGAAACTTTCTTCTCCTGTAGCAAAGCGGTTACTGGCTGGAATTGAACCAAATTTGGTGTGTAGGCTTAAATTAGGTAACCTAACAATTTTATCAAGTAGCCAGTACGATCTGAGAAAAAAAGTCATTTTTGAAGAGCCCTAATAATTATTCAAACCTTTAACAATATTTATAGATAGTGCAACGAAGTTTTTGCGTGCGTGGGTGCGTTATACCAGGTTATTGCATCGTGATGTGATAGAATTGACGTCTAGTCCAACTTAAGGAAAATGATGTGATGCCTTTGACTGCATGATGTGATGCCTTTGACTGCATATCTGCTGTTTGTTCGTTTTCGCTAAATTTTCTTGCGCGAGTTCGGGAATATTCATTGATGTGTTGTTGGGCCTTCTTCATATGTATTGTTGGGACTTCTTCATCATAAAGTGCGTAGCAGTGCAGAGAATGATGCGACCCTTAGCCTCAAGGTGTTTGCTATGCTAAATATATGACCGATACAGACAGAAAACGCGTAGGCTCAGAGCAGAATCAAAAACCCGATTAGTGAACAAGAAATCGTGATGCATTGGGTATAGCGTTGAATCAAATAGTATATTCGTAACACTGAACGAATTTTGCTATTCAATTATCAATGTATAGTCAGCGGAAGATCAATTGGATAAGCCTGCTGGTCGCCTCAGGTTGCACGTATGGCATGGTGATCAAAACTGAAAGTACCACTAGTTATCTGGATATCGAACCACGCTTGACATAAACATTACAACGCTTAGGGTATCGTTACATGCTACTGTGACCTTATTCATTTGGAGACGTTACTTACACTTCTTCGTTGCACTCAGGTGCGGGCTTCGTCTACTTGTGTCACTTCCTCATGGAGTTTTGTTTGTATGCTACTTCTGCCTACCCTAGCAGGCCGGTATGAGCTTAGCATTGAGTCGCTATTCCATCAACACCCATCGTATACAAATTGAACTCATCAAGACACCAAAAAGCAGTAACTATATATAAATAACCTAACGTTTTACAATTTCCGCCTCCAATCGCCCACATCTTTCGCTACCTGCCGCCAGGGTTGTAACCAAAAGTCACATGGTTCGAAGTCGCGAGTCAATCTTACTTTTGTGGTATTGACTCGAGTCAAGTCGAGTCATTTTCAATTCATCACCGAGTCGAGTCCCAGTCCAAGTCACCGTTTCAAGGGTCAAGTCCGAGTCATAGTGTTATGACTCGAGTCCGAGTCCAAGTCACAGCATTGAAGTCATGTTCAACTTATGTTTTCAATCCTGAATAACCTTATAGCTTATAGAGAATCAACGAATTCATGTCTACATACTATCTGATATAGAACCAACGAATTCACGTCTAGATACCAGTTCATAGAGAATCAACAGATGCATGTTTATGTAGAGGTACCGTTTTTATTTCACATTATCAGGTGGTTGACTAAAAAATGGTCAGCTTTCCTGATCAGCTCCCGAAATAGCCGCCGGAGCGTTACTTCTATGACGGAAAATTTTGGATTAATTACAAATATAGATTTACGAATATTACCGGCTACCTTATGATATTGTTATATTGTGTAAAAATATGATTCATGGGAAATTTGGCACAATTCCAACTAAAAAAAGCGAATTTATTAGAGTGGAATATTTTGGATATGAAAAAATAGTCGGCTTACGGCTAGTATGTAATTATATGATATGAAAGAATTTCTCACTAAAAACACTCCATATATTTTCATATATAAAATTATCTCCTCTCATATCATTGATCTACTTTTTAAAATTAAGCCAGATTCAATGTTCAACGTAACAATTTTATCAAGTAGCCACCCAGTAAAATAAAATAGAAGTTATTTTTGAACAGCCATATTGTACAAACATCACACGAAATTAGCCATTCATAATTACTCACGTGCGCAATGCACATACCTAACAAAACGTCAAATGGACGGAGGGTATTGTGTATTTTCACAGACAGCAGATCAAATCAATGAGTTACACTTCAACAATACAAAAATACTAAGTGGAAAGGAGGTCTCATATATGTTATAGCGGCATAGCCTTGGGAATAAATCCACATATACTGAATACACGTTCCACTGGTGCACTAGATACAGGAATTGACAAGCATTTTTGAACCACATTGAAGAGCATTGGATACTCATTCTTTGTAGTCGCCCAAAAATGCAAAGAATCATCGCCTTCATATCTACACATGAGCTTATCGGTCTCTGCCAAGTACTTGACCATCTGAGTTATTACATTGGCTCTAATTGAACTTTGCTTCGATTGTTTGCTTAATTGAAAAGTCTTGAGTACTTTGATTGTGTAGGATCTATTACCTCTTCATTACAGGATGATTTTGTACAATACATTGCTACTATATTTACCATTGTCTGTTGTTTTTACGGCGGCAAATCGGATATCAGACAAGTGCAACGAAAGCATTGGTGACAAATAGCGATGTCGGCAGAATTCGTCAGATGCATTGATCTAACCATTACGATTCGCAAATTTCTTCATCTTCAAGTCAGATAAAATAAGCCGAGTCAATGACTTTGGTCAATGCGTAATGACTCGAGTCCAAGTCGAGTCAATCCAAATATTGACTCGATTCGAGTTGAGTCATTTTCCCATTTCAAGAAAATGACTCGAGTCAAGTCGAGTCACAAAAAAATCGTGACTCGAGTCGAGTCATTACAACCCTGCCTGCCGCAAAACCGCTCCCAGGCGGCGTACCGCTCACTTCAGGGGCCACCAGCCTACATAATGTAGGACATGTTTGGTTCATTACGTAAGACAGTATAGGCGTTACGCATGAACAGGTGCACCTCATCGAGTCGCGTGGCCACGGTGTACAAACTCGCGAACGACACACTATCAGGATTTTGGGGAGGTCTCCCAATTGTTACTAGACTCTCTCACTTATATCCTGGCTATTCGAATGCCATGTGTAGTCGAGCTGGTGTAAACTGACCAAAAGCAGTCGAACCACCATGAATAACCACTATAACCAGACTACCACACGCTCACTGAGTTACCACAGCCTAACAAAACCCTGCGAAATTATAGTTTGACTTGATATTTTCATTGCAGTTGTCTATTATTTCACTGGATTCTGGCAACGTCATTATTTTGTCACTACCATCGATAGTTAACTATCTATATAGCTTTACAAAAACTGCTTGTATTTCACTAGTCGCCGCGAATGACTCACAGGCGAATGCACGGCTGGATGAAATCAATAAGTCATTGATACGCGCGAGAAAAACAAGCGCGAAAAAATGAGGTCATCTGGATATCATGTGGACGAAAGAACTTATGCTTTACTATAGATAAGTCGTATTGATTCGGAGTGACGATGTCGTATAAATCATCTTGCATATGTATTTTGATATATGTCATGGAGCGCCAGTGGTGGTCAATGTATTCAGCTGTGATACTCAAGCAGATATGACCCGTAACTAGTATATGTGCGCGCCGGTGAATCGTTTCGTGAAATATAATAAAGAAACCGAACACCGAAACTTCAGAAAAGCGGGTTGTGGTGGTTCGTTTTAGTGGTACGCGACCTGTGTATTTCGTGGAACTAATGACTATATGTGTATCCCGTTGTTTTGGTGACGATAAATCTCAACTGCTGCGGGATATCCGTGCATATGGCTGATTTTTCACGCGTCGATTTGAAATAGGTTGTTCGAGTGCGCAGTGACCTAAATATTCCGTGCAACAAATGACTGTGCATCCTGTCGTGTTTAATAAATACGATGTACGATTTAAATTGTACAAGTAGTAGTGTGATTGTTATATAATAAGATCCGCCGGCAGCGAGCCGTATATATTAGGTCACGAATTCACTTCAGACGCAACTACCTCGCAGCGTGGTTATAATCCCCACTCGGCCTAGTTTCAAATAGTAACGATTGTATTGATGTATGGTATGCTTAGCTAGACGGAGTTTAAGCGTTGCTGCTTGGCGAGGAGTAGGCCTGCCTAGGTACACCTGACAATGATTTGTCATTTTGTACTCGTCATATGAGACATTACGATTTCCACATCGAAGCATTAAAAATTAACGATTGCTGATAGAAATCATTACCGAGCTGTTATGTCGTCTGCCGTTATTTGGAACGGCATCTCGCTATATAACCGGCACGGCGGCACCCATCGTTTTTTTTCGCAATTCTTTACTCACTCCAAACCCCCATTTTTCGACCGGCCTTTTCACAGCAACTTGAAGACGCGTTGGATGCGATGTGGATTCGCTGTGTAATTGTTGTTGTCGCGGGAATAGCGAAAATATCTTCAAATTCATGACTGAATTTCGTCAATGATAGTGGTAATTGCATAAACATTTTATCTATTTTGCTCCTCTCTCTGCACACGAGGTCAGATTTACCGGTAGAGCTGAGTGAGCCGGTGTCTTCGCAAATTTAGGCACGCAATTATAATAATTATAACATATTCGGTAGGGGCCGCTGTTATAGTACTTTGTAGCATGTTGTTAATTCGTGACTTCCCGTCTGCTATATAGTCAAAAGCTATTGGAGTCAACCAAACGTAGCAGACTAAACTGCACTCGAACACCTGTTTCAAATCGACACGTGAAAAATCAGCCATGTGCACGGATATCCCACACCAGTTGAGATTTATTGCCACCGAAACAACGGGATACAAGTCATTAGTTCCACGAATTACACAGGTCGCATGCATATCGCCAATTTGCGGTCATCATGTTCCGTCTGCGCTCTGGCCACTGTAGGTTTAACGCTCATTTGTTTAGAATAGAATGTTCAGTTTCATGTACCGCGTCCTCGAATTGTTGATACAAGCACACACTGTAATTTACTATTCTTACAAATCTTGAAAACCAACAAACAGGCACATTTCAAGTGTAGACAAATAACCAAGCTATCAAATGATTGCAATGGGTAATGCCAGTTTTGTTGTTATCTTCCAGGTACTGTATCTATAGGTAGTAAAAGTATCTATTGCTATGACCACCTGCTTCAAGTTATTACCGAAGACTGCCTCAGAATTACTCTGGCCTCGATTCGAAATCTTCTCACTACAATGGCGCTGATGTTAATACTATTGCTGTCAGCTACGTGGTTGCTATGAATACCACTGACGGAGGCAAATTCAGCATCATATGACATGGCAAAGGCACAGCTACAATCAAATTTATACCATCTAATTGTTATTCCACTTCATCATTGTGTCGAATTAGTCCAAATAAATCCTAGAAAATGAAAGTGAGGATATGTGAGTTATACCAATATGGGTTAGCGATTTCTGCAGAGATGATCAAATGAGAGAAATAATATATTTATATCATTGAATGAGAGAAACAAGATGAATGCACGAGTCCTTATTTAGATCGGGGTAGAATTGCCTAGTGCTCACTGAAATTGACGCTATGTTGGTTACAGCAATCTGCGCTCTAAGAGGTTATTATCGTTATTGATTTTATCTGATCAATCATCGATGAAAAAATAGCCAGGTAACGCAACGACTTGAGGTAATCTACAAAATCTACACCCACCTGGGCCTAGGCTAAGTAAAGAGGAGGCATGTACAGTACACTGGATGAAAACTAAAGGAACTAAGATACCATAAAAGGTCAAGCGACAAAAAAAGAGATGGGGTGTGACGGAGAGCAAGGTCAATATATCAGATCAGGCAGGGATCACGCAGTGGCTGCCTATGATCCTTTCCTTCCCAGCTGGATGAAGCATTCCTACTCAGTACGTTTTCGGATTAACCATCTCTGGGATCACGTGGTTGCTGCCTACCCGATCACTTTTTTCCGGGATCTCACGAAATACGGCGCTGTACTGTCTCGTACCAAAATACTGACGTTTCGTTTTCAGAAACATCAGCCTTTCGTTTTCAGAAACGTCTTTCTATTAACGAAATATTATATAAAAGTAAAAAATGACGAACACAGAGAAACACATCCAATTAATTGTGATGCTCTTCACGTTGCCCTCCACGTAATTGAGGGTTATCTGAAATTAAAATGTTGAATAAGTTAGGGCAAAATATCTGCAAACGAGGTATTTCGAACAAACCGATTCAGATTGTAGCTCGAGAGTAATGGATTTCTTCTTTTCCTGTTTGTTGTGTGTGATCATGACTGAAATTCCCACTCTATAGCGGCGGCGGAAAGTTCAGAAATCTCATTGGCACCGCATTCTCCCTCAAAGGTATCAACTGGCCCATACGGTAAATGGCACTTTACGGAAAATGATCGGAGCAGATGACCGACGATCTTGATCAGTGGTTCCCAAACTTTTTCGGTGTCAGGGTCAAATTTATAATTTCAGAGCACGGTCGGGGCCGCACGAATACCAGGGCAATTAAACGGACCCAAGTGTCATCAAAATATAAAAATTGGCATTGTTCCGATCAATCACTTGACGCCATTAGCCATTGCTATGATCATTATGTTGCTGCGCTCCCATTGTTCAGAACAGTCGACCTTTGGAGGCTATTTCGGAGTAGTTTTATTGCCCTGGCGAGATTCCAATTTGCATTTTTGGAATCAGCGCGAAACTAGCTTTCGATAAAGACCGGACCTATCAAATTATGCGGACGCTTCGGTCGTGAGCTATAGGACTACCAATTATGCTGCTTTCGGGGCGATTTAGTGAGTCAGGTTGTATCGCCTAGACGCGATAATTCGATAATTCATGATAAAATCGGTCAATTTGACCGGGAATTGCATATATATTGCTATCAATTTCTTGACCTCGCTGCTCACGTAATCAGATTTACCGGTAGAGCTGAGTGAGGTGTCTTGGAAACTGTAGGGCCCATTAGTATGATTCCGTAACATGTTATTTCGTGGCCTCCTGTCTGCTATATCAAAAAAATAAAGAATCGCCCAAACAGGCTTCTAAACTAAGAGACGCACACGATTTCAAATTGGTATTTCTTCACTGGAATATAATTTTTCCCTGCGGGATGGTATTTGTCTCGTGAGGTTAAGATTGCCAAGACAGTATTTTGTATATATAACTACGTTTTCGGTCAGCATAAGGGCAGTCCTGTTCGGCCAAGGTTTTCTCGCTTGGTACGTCGTGGCGTGGTAAAGGCTAACGCCGATATGCCCAATGCCCATTTCTATATATCTTGCGCATTTTATCTTGGGGATGAATACCCAAAAATCAAGATATTTGGCAGCATGGAATCACGCTACCAGAGTTGGATCAATTACATTATTTCAGTTCAATTACAATTACAATTACAATTACTTTCATGCATGTTTCAATTACATTACAATTACAATTACTCCATGCTAAAAATATTTAATTACAATTACAATTACTCCTTGCATGCTTCAATTACATTACAATTACAATTACAATTGCTGCTGTTGAACATGTAATTGAATAATCGGTAATTAATAAAATGAAAAACGTTTTCGAACTATTTCAGTATGCAGTATGTCGTTGAGAAAAGTAATATAATTATGCACGGGTTGGATTTGCGTATATAGTATATAATTAAAGAAATAATATTATTTTTATCGAGGGACGTAGGAATTAGGATGAGGGGTGAAAACAAAACCGTGCTTTGTCAGATAAGACGTTATATAATATCCAGTGGTCTGGTTAGTTAGCCAGACGAAGTAAAGATGCAGCATCGTGATCTGAAATTGTAGATTGCCAACCCACGGATAGATGCGCAAGATGTGAGTCACGGATGAATGCACCGACAAACGTACTGCAGAGCCGGCTAAAATCAGCAAACTTTGTAGTCCTAGAGCTGGCGATTCAAGCGTCCAAATTTGATGTATTTGGTCTTTATCGTAAGCTATTGATGCACTAATTCCGAAAATTAAAATTAAAATCTCGTCAGGGCAATGTAACCGCTCCAAAATAGCCGTTTAAGGCCGACTGTTCTGAAAAGGGAGAGCGCCGCAGCAGCATGACCACAACAATGACCAATTACGCCCAGCGATTGTTCAGAACAATGCGGATTCCCGACTTTCACGACTATTTTGGGATGGTACCATTGCCTGGAAATATACTTTTATTGCGGAATCAGTGCGACAGGGGAGATAGTGTAGTGGTTACGATAAGCGCCCAGCACGCGAACCGCGTTCGATTCCCGTCGGCGGTTTATCTGGGCTCCTCTTCCCCTGCCGTTGCCGTTCTTACGGCGACAAAAAAGCCCAGGAAAACACCCAACGAAAGAAAGCACTCACAAAGAATGGAAAAGAACTAGTAGAAAGGGCCGCGGCTTCAAAGAGATCAACATCGAAAAAGAACTGTGACATCGGGCACTCTAGGCCGAGGTGGATGTTAGAGTAAAGGATCGCTACTGATGCGTGTCGTTCTACATCCTCCTATCTGTTCATGACATCGCATTGTGTCTTATCGCATTGTACATTGTGTGTGACTTGTTCAGATAAAAATATAACCCAACCATGTTATGTTATGTTATGTTACACTAGCTTTCGATTAGGACCATACATATCAAATTTCGACGCTTGGATCGTTAGCTATGGGACTATCTATTCTGCTGCTTTTAGCCGGCTCAGCAGTTCGCTTCTCGGCGTATTCAATCGTGAGTCACGTGTTGCGAATCCATCCGTTGGTTAGTAATCTAATAATAGTATACAATGGCAGCCGAGGCCAGCATTGCGGTAAACATAAAAAACTTCGCCCGCAAGGGCGCAGTCAAGGGCTTCCGCGAATGGATCCATCAAATTCCTTGTCGACATTTAAAGAGAATGCATTATAACTTATAAGTCTATTATTTTATGTTGTGCTTGTCAGGTCTCAATAGCAATTTAATGTAATTGAAATTGTAATTAAGCAAAATTTTTGTCAAATTACAATTACAATTACAATTACAATTACACAAAATAAAAATGCTTCAATTACAATTACATTACAATTACATTGAAAAATGTAATAATTACATTCAGCTCAATTACAAATTACAATTGATCCAACTCTGCACGCTACAGCAAAAAAAAAATTGAAAAAGATGCATAAATTTTCCAAAAAATACTCTATAATTTATGCTAATTTACGAAGTAATTTTGAGCCCCGTTCGAGCTCGCCCCCCTCCTTCATTGGGGGTTTGGCGTGCGGCAGTTACAGTCCTGTCTTTACCTATATCTATAGCTACTGCTCGTGCAACTGGACGTAACGATAGCAGTCTACTCACGAATTTCCTGCAATCTTAAATAAAAACTCCAGAAGCCAAGCCAAGCCAGTGTATTTTAGAAATATAAATTTAATTTTTTGTCATAACTCGATTTCTTAGTATTTTTGGGGGCCGCAAGAAGGCTAGCTGGGGGCCGCATGTGGCCCTCAGGGCCGCGCTTGGGAATCACTGATCTTGATGGATCCCAGTTTTTTCTTTTAATGCTTTCTAACCATCTTCCTTTCAGCAATTCATTGGTAGGAAAGCTGCCTTATACGGAGCATTGTATGAAGCAAAACACACTAAATAGACAATTCTTTGTTATGAGCTATGAAAAACTATCTTGTCTGATATAATTATACATCGCTGTCACTTTTCACTCCATAGGCTATTGTAATCAAGATTGAGGTAGCCTTCTAAAGCTAATTAGAAGCTTTAAAGCAGTTCAAAGGTAAGGAATTTGCAATTTCCACAGTATTTGTTTAGCATCTGAAAAAAATTATGTTTCTTCAACTATGCTGAAGAAAACCCATAGGTCATTAATTGTATCTTTTCCTTGTAGTCCTACTTTTGCCTACATAGCATAAGCAAGAATTGAATACTAAACTGATTATTGGCCTAACTGCTTGTAGGCTACTCGATCATGGACAGAATACGAAGAGTGAGATGGACATTATTATAAATATCGATGATGAACATTACATATCTGATATGGTGACACGGATTTCTGCTGGTAGTCTGGTCTGGTAATTTCATTCATATAGCTGCGACGAAGCGTTCTGCTATAATGACACATTACCGTGAACTATTTATTACAACTGTGGCTGATCTGGACATGTCTGGCTGCTATGCTTATTCTGTTATTCACTTACCGGTGGAAAGTTCTGGGGTATCGACGCATTACTATCTACTTTTCATCTCTACTGCCGTCACTATTAATTCTTGCATACGACTCATTGGATATCTTCTTCCGCCTTTTACTGTACCCATAGGCACAGCAAAGACTACCACTTCCACCTGATGAACGGACTATATTCGACATGTCGAATTACACAGAATATCAATATACGGACACGAGATATTGGGCTGGAACAAGTCCTGAATGTTAGAAAAATTAGTCATTCAAAGATCTATACGCATAAAATACTACAGACCCAATACGAATCAAATATATTTAAACACTGACCGTATTTCCACAAGCCCCTGTGCTAAATCACTTAACCCTGTACCCACAATGCATCTTCCCATGGTGATCACGCAAATTTGCTTAGCCGGAGATAGCAGTAGTTCGGGGCTTGGTCATCGCAATATTCGATTTGGTTATCAATGATAAACTCATTGTCTTGTGTTTTCCATGGATGAGTGACCATGTCGCGATGGAGATGAAGGGACTTCCCCAATTTAGAAATCAAGCAATTTCTGATCGAATCAAGCACTCAACTCGAATGGCTTTGCTACTTATTTATGTAGCTGACGGGAATGGCGGTTGTTTGCTAATTTGATTGGTTAGCACAGTAGAAGACGTCATTATAGGAATTTGTCAGCAAATAAATCTGCCTCAACATCTGCTAATACTAAAGCAATCGTATGTAATTGTATAGCCAACAGACATGATTCTGATTAATATTGTGCTATGTGAAAACTGTGGTAAGGGTAAGCCATAACCAATATCACTGGGGTAATACGGTATACTTTCGCTGCACTCTGTTCGTAGACCATTAAACTATACAGAATGACGAGTTCTGTGCCCGTTTCTATGGATAACTTGGCTGCCTCGCAAATTTCTACTGAAGAAGATGTGCTTCTGGCCAAAATTACACAGGTATGAGGCCTATCTTCTCCGTTTAATTCCATCTATCTATCGCTGTCTTCCAAATTCCATGTTATTTTATCAATAGACATTGGAAAGGACGTAGTTTATTTTTGTCCTTGATGTTTTTGCGGCGTTTACACCGACTCATGATAGACATACACACGATCTGTGCATATGCATACCATGAGTGCATGATGTGCATATGCCGCTGGACAAGGAAGGTGCGGATATAGCCTTGAGCGGCTTTCTAAGTCTTGCACCACCCCTCCATCCTTTACCAGTAATGCATGAGCGCCAAGCAGGAAAGTCATGGATACCAGTGTTACTAACCAGGTCTTTGGTCCGACCTGGCCGCAGATCAAACCCACGACCTACCGAAGCCGGAAGCTTAACCATTACGCTATCTTGTCAGTTGAATACAAGCATTATTAATTATTATCTAGGCCCATATTGTTTATGAATAGAGGTACCAATAATTTGTACTAAACGAACTGCTTTCAATACTTCTCAGGCCATTCTAGAGTGGTACGACGGGTGGAAACCATGGCAAAGAAGAATTTTGGTAACAGGAATAATCAGCAGATATGACAAATTCCAACTGCACGCTTTGTTACTATCGGTGGAATCGGTGTTTCATAAAGACTTCAAAAACAGCCTCAGAAAGTTTTATGAGGTACGGTAGGCTACCATAATGATTTTTCATGCAGTTTGCAAGATAACCGACTTTTATAAATGCCTGAGAAAATCGCTCAGTGACAGAAACCACACACACACACATACGCGCATAACTCCGACATACACTAGCTAGGTCACTTCAATAGGTGCACGACAGTAAGCTACTAAACTTGAATAATGTCGTCAAGACTACAGTCATTGTAAATTGCCAAATTGGTTTTCATTTAAATCTCTGTTTATATGCTTGATATTATAATAATTAGTATTTATGAATGTTTATTATTATTCAGTGAATGTTGTCTTGAATGTAACTTGCGTAAAATAATTAGCTACATAATGGTAGGAATAAAATCACTCTGTTTGACCAAAATAATCAAACTAAAACCGAACACAAATAATCAAATTGAGGATAATAGCGCAATGCATCTTCACTTTCAGTGGCCTAGAATTGCTTTGCATGGAAATGATATATTTGTGTAAACAAATAGAGCCATAATAGTACATTAGGAATTTGGCGAAAAGGTTATTCACATTGAAAATTGAATAGAACAGCTGATTAAAATTTATCAATCATTTGCAGGTAACGAAAGACAACGAGAAAATTGTGAAGAAAGAAAATGTTTTCAAAGTGGATAAAAGGAATTCCCTGATTCCGGACGGAAAACGGAACAGCCTGAGAAAAAGGGTTTGGTGGTCTCTAGAATAGTTGTGCCCTATAACAGTATGGTAACGATATGTCCTTTTTGGGAGGAATTGTCCTGTTTTTTCCACCAAAGTATAATGTCCCCCGAGGACACCCAAATGTCCTCTATTCTGCTTTGAGCTATAGACGAGTAAACAGAGGTCTAAATACTATCAGCCAAACGCAAACTACAAGTAGCCTAAACCTCGAATCACAATTATCTGAATAAATTCCCCGTTATTATGTCTGTTATTGAAACTTGAAAAAAGTGTCCTCTCTTTCGAGTCTGATACTCCGGTAACCGTATTTAACAGTAAACAGACATAGCTCGGGGAAATCACTCGGCGCGATTGCTTGATGCTAACCAACAAATTAGTATCAAAGTATCTGAACAAATCCGCAGACCCCACTCATTCATAAGTCACGTTATAGGGCTCATCAAAATACAGCACATGGTAGCCTATCTTGTCACTTCCAGATTGGTTTCATTAATCTGTCCTGTACAAATTTATCAATAGCAATCTATATATCTGATAATGACTTCAATGTCTCAGTTATTCTCCGTTCTAGTTTATTGCTGATCTTCAAATTTTTGACTTGGTACTTTTGTTACAAAGATCGCAAACGCAATTAATGGCTACGAAAACGAAGTAATAGTTGTCAAAATGACCTAATAATCTTAGTAATAGTTCTATTACTTTCATCTGCTCACACAATGCACAATGCGACCATACAAAAGACACAATGCGATGTAATGAGCAGATGAGACGATGTCGAAAACGAACAAACACGGGCTATCAACTAGCCTAATATCTACCTCGACATAATATTGGTACTAGTGTTAAACAAATCACAACTGAAGTAACTTTTTTTTCGTTTGTCTGTCATTTTGATGTGTTTTCTCGCTCCTTGCCATTCTCTTCCCTGTATTCATCGTTCATCAAGCCTTTTTCATGACATTCTTAAAAAAGCGCCCGCAAAAACCTTCACCACTGCGAGATGTGCTGCAGCCGAGACACAAAGCTCGTTATTTTGGGCAATGACGTTGCATTAACAAAATGTGCCATTTCCCCCTCCCCTAATCCACGGCCGGGCAACTTCTCGAGTCCGCTGGTCGGATATGGGAAAATGAAGTCAAGTAAAGTAAAATAAAGTGGCGGGCCGGATTCCTGAATCGATACATTAATCGTGTTTTTATCCACCTATACCAGGAATAAATCAGTATTTTGGGAGTTAATTCACGTACTTTACTTCAATAGCTGCTGAAGTCATCTGACATCTGCGGTCGATCAATGTTGTCAACAAGTTCTTTGAACTCTGGCTGCATGCCGGATGTAAGGATACATTTATTAAAGACGGCACATGAACGTCAGTTAGATTGGAATGCAGCGTCGTCTTGTTTATGTTCATGGCTGCAAATGTATGTAGACCAGTGGGCCACATTATCATGTATAAGAACTGAAACTGTCTGCGGGTCGTATGTTGCCATCCCCTGCCTTAATCCAATTTCTGAGATGATGGCTATTGACTCGAATAAAGCTCAATGACTCTTTTTTTCTCCTTACTGTGCCTATCTTCAACGGCAGGCCGCACATTTTCATCCAAATATCTTACAGAGTTCGTTCCACCACGGCCACCCATCGTTAGACGGCAGACGCATTTCATCACCAAGAATAAAAAACACCGGGCAACGGAGAAGGTTGTATCGGGACTTGTGTAGTCAATTCCCATTTGATGCCATAAAACATGTATTGTTTAGAACTTCCAGCCGCTCCGATTCGGAAACGTCCCATCCACTGTCTCCAATCGGCGAGAACAGGGTTGCTAAGCAAGATGTAACCAAAGGTCAGATGTCAAATATCGTCGAGCATTAACTCTGTGCTGTTTTTGTTTTCGCTTGGATTTGATTTATGTTTTAGTTTCTGCTGATATAAGATTTCTGTTCCCTGAATAGGCCACAGCAGTGATTCTCAAACTATTTTTTACACAACGCCCCCTCTGGGAAGTAATCCAGGTATCGATCGCCCCCTAGCCCCACTCTACTCCAGAAAAAAAGTTGTTAAATTGATTGCACTCTGCACAGTCACTACATTGTCGCATAGACATGGCAGCCTGATATACGTTATGTCTGAGTTACATTACTGTACGAGTTTTAGTATAGACACTGGGGATGGTGTGAACCTCTGAAAGGTTCAGGTTCGTGTGAACGCGAACCTTTTTGAAAGGTTCTGTGTGAACGCGAACGTGAACCTCGTGACGTCACGTGACGTCATATAGCTCATTCCAACCCTATCTTTCATTGAAGTGATAGCCTATATTAATGTACACAATACCTAGCGACGACTCGGGCCACATAATGCCACAATGCTGAAGTACATTTTGGCGTTTTAAACGTCGCTAAATGTATCAACTGAGGCAATCAAATGATATAATACTCCCATAAAATCAATATCATCCTTCGCTTTGCCAATAATTTCGAAGAGGAGTTGCCAGGGAATATAAGCTTACGCCTTAACGGTCTTGACCAGATACAGTAAACATATGATGTGAAGATAGACCCCGTACGCTAGCTAGATTTGTACATCAAAAAACGATATCATTCTTATTGATTGGTTGAATAAGCATCATTCGCTCTCTACATGTTATGTATGTCGCCCGTGATGTTGTGTGATTGCGGTTTGGCTCACATTTAAGAGAGTCACTAAATATTCACAAACGGAAAGTTAGATACTTCGAGCAAAATTTTTGTAACAAAGCAAGTAAAATCTTTGAGATTGTAAAGGTGCATGCTCGTTTTGAGTTGGTTTTTTATGCTGCCGGCGTCATTCATAGAGTGGCCCGCAGTTGAAATGCAATAAATTCGATCCAAAGATGTCAATATGAAGTGAAAATTTTAATATATGAAAAAGGTTCACAGTGCAGAACCTAACAAGGTTCTGTTGTGAACGCGAACCTCTAAATTCCCGAGGTTCACACACAGAACGCGAACGTGTACCTCGCGTTCACACCATCCCTAATAGACACCATCATCTAGCTGGGTTTGGTGCGATATACGCTTTAAGCTTCACCTCCTCATTGGAAATGTGTTTGAATGTGTGCTCATAGTTCGCGGTCTATAAGTGTCGCTGAGCAATTAGTCTATTCTCTGTTTGACGGATTGTTTAGTTAGGTAGAAAACGTTATGTTGCATTACAATGATCATCTGCGGATAGTGTTGGTGATGATTTTAAGATTGAATGCACCATGTACGACCGCGGACGACGTAACCACATATTCATAAACCTGACCTTGGTACACAGAGCGAGTTAATAATTTATGGATATTCCCAAACCGTTTCCCATAGCCTATAGCGTCCTCGTTTACTCTCAGCGTCCCCTAATCGCCCAATTAGTAGCTAGCACCTGCTTGGAGGTCCCAAACATGCCCAGTGGAACGGCTTGCACCCACTTTGGAAACCACTGGGCTACAGCAATGAACTATGGTACTTATACTTGCATAACGGGATGTATAATTCACAGGATTCGTGGTAGAGGTAGTTATTTGATTGCCGATTAGCTGTAGGATATTCGCGAATGGTTTGCAGTGATTATAGAGGTCATGAGCATTGTGCATCCATCTCAAATGATAGGTCTACCGGTAAGGATTAACGATTTAGTAATGCAGCAGCAACGGCGCACTGTTCTTTTGCACCAGCTAAATTTTGTGTTTTATTCACTATTTTGTAAGTTTATGCCGTTGTTTGAAAATACGTCTACTGTCTGTGAAATGACTCTATTGTGCTTTAATCTTATGGTACAGTTCATTTTGGTCTTGGCTGGACATAACCGGAATGAGAATTCTATTAATCAATCGGCAACTTTCCTTGTCCAGCGGCATATGCACGTAATGCACTCATGGTATGCATATGCACAGATCATGTCTTTGGATATCATGAGTCGGTGTATGTGCCACAACAACATCAAGAACAAAAATAAACTACGTCCTTTCCTTTGCACTTATAAATAATGATAAAAACCGTCATGGTTTGGTGATTTGTGTACAACACGAATCATAATAAACACATCCTAACCTTCTAATCTAACAAGCTTTTGAGAAATAATTTTTGAACTTGAACGAAATCAAATGGTTAATATCCATGTTCATACGCCTACCTAGCTTTATTCATCAAAAACCATAGCAATCTTTAATGATGATAACATCTTTGCGTGATTTGTGACTAACGGTTGTGGGTTATCGTAGTTTGATTAATGAGGAATGTGATTTTGATGTTCGAAAAAAAAATGAAGAAAAAATGACAATTTTTTCTGGTTTTCTTGTAGCTGCACATGTGGCGTATGTGTCCCATTTCACGATGGAGACCGATAGCACTGACACATCAACCATCACTGGAAGTTTGTCGCCTATCGAGGAAGTAGGCCGAGAAAACATACCATCAGGTTACTTTGGTAGAATAAAACTACGCAATAAAGCGTGTAGTAAAGTTTTGTCATCACTCAATGTAGTCCATCGTAGTGTCATCACTCAATTGCACGATATCAGCTGTTTCAAAACGAAGATTTGGTAGCGGGATTGTATGCTTTTAGCAGTAAATTTGTGGCTGCTGCTTTTCAAATCGCAACATGCATCTTCGCCGCTAGGTAATACAAATTGACAGATGATACTACCAGGGTTGTAACCAAGTCACAAGGCCCCCGAGTCACAAGTCAATCTCACTTTTAGAGTTTTGACTCGGGTCAAGTCGAGTCATTTTGAATTCACCACCGAGTCAAGTCTGAGTTCAAGTCAGTGGTCAGAGGGTCGATTCCAAGTCATTGGGTTGACTGCTCAGTTTTCAGTTAAGTCTTGTTAATCCACTTCTTGTAACTCTGTTTGTTGATATCGAATGGTTCGTATTTATAATATACTAATTTTCCTCACTTTTAGCAGTTTCTTGTCGCATTTTCAAGTATGCATACCAGTACCAATAGACGAAATCCCAATAGTGTGGTAACTTTACTATTCTTCGAAATTACAATGAAATGTCAGTCTTGGCCGTCTGAGTCTCGAGTCATATGACTTTGCGCAATGACTCGAGTCTAAGTTGAGTCAATACACAGATTGACTCGAGTTGATTCATTTCTGAATTTTGCAAAAATGACTCGAGTCATTACAACCCTGGATACTACAAATCGGTGTTGGGATCAATTCGATTCATTGCACATTTTGACTCGAGTCAAAAGTCATGTCATCCATTTTTCGGAGGTAACTCGAGTCGAGTCAAGTCACAAAATGATGTTGAATTTTTGAAGTTCGAAGCATGATTTAATCCATTTAACTAATAGGCTATATATCTGCGATTTAAATTATGCAAGAGGCTCGTTAAGATTAGCAATGAGCAGAATCACTGCTCTAGATAGATACTATTAGTAGTATACTACAATGAATGCTCCAATATCTTCGTTTGTGGTCAATTTATTCGTTACTTACCGACGGAAGCTGAGAAAAACCAGGCTGCACAATGGTTAAAGGACTGGTTGCTCGCGCAGATCATATAAGCGTGCCGAGAATATGCCTGAACAGGTACAACTATTTAGTTGATACCCATTACTTGGTGACTTGAAATTGACTCGAAAATTTTGCTTCGAGTCACGAGTCAATCGGCATTTTGTAGTCAAGTCATTTCTGCAAAGTGGCTCAAGTCAAGTCATCTGAAAAAGTTGGCTCGAGTCATCCCAACACTGCTACAAATGAATGCATTTTTGAGAAATACATACAGTTAACGTGATACTGGGGCTATTTCGCCAGCTGTTATGAAAATTTCTCTCACAGCAATGATGTTAACAAATCACAAAACCACTTTCTATTCGAACAAATTCACGCAGTGTAAAAACAGGTGGTTTTGGCTGAAAACTGCTAAGTACAAGTGGAATTAGTCTAAAATCGCAACTACTTGTGTGAATTGTGCAAGCAGCCGCACTGTATCGCTCCAGCTAGTGTGACATACAGCAGGTAGAGTCAATTCATTTGAGTACTAATATGCTACCGCTAAACTGACGGCATCCGAATACTAAATTTCTTATTATGCCCAACGTTGCGACTTGAAGCCAGCATTTTTCATGTTTTCATCAGGAGTCCAGATTTCCGATAATGAAGACAGAAGTGTGAAAAGCAAAGAGGACAATCAGCCCAAATCCGAAAGTTCAAAGAAGAAGAAAACAGTAAAGTCAGAGCTCACTGTGGCACCCGTAAAATCTGAAGACTTGCAAAAGTAAGATGCAACTCTTTCAATATTCTTCTGATCACACTAGCCTGCTACTTGGTGTAAGTGCGAGCATTTGTTTGTCTCGTGAATATTATATACCTTCAAAACTTCAGTGTCTTCTGCAGTTTGTTTTACGAACATTCAAATCAGAGCATCATGAAACTGTTGAGTATGTTCCGTTTACCGCATTCCTCTATTTTATTTAAACGATTTTCCTATGACATCTTGGTCTTGGGTAAGGGTATACTTATACTCAAGTTGAGTAGGTATTGGACTAGCATACCGTCCTTTGCGTTTGTCTATTCACTCAAATGGTTTGTTACTTTGACTTCTAGAAAATTTACAGTACCAATAACATCTATTGATACACGGGCTATTTATTACAGTAGTTTTGCGCGATTAATTATCAAATGGAAAATGGGAAGTTGTAGCCTACTATTATAACAGCATAACCTATAATAAGTTGATAGCTCGGATTTTTTTATTCTGATATCAAACTGTAACATGTATCCATTATTACTTCAAATCAATGGCAATAATTGATGAAACATAAACGCTCATATGAGTTTCGTTCAATCACATCAAAACTGAAACCGAGTACATATGTTGTAACCCAAAACTAGTAGGCCTAACCGCAGCGCAACGGGCATATATTCTACCTCAAGAAACCCAACAATTTTCGATGCTTGAAGTTATGAATATGAGACAATAATAATGACAAAAGATCAACGTGGATGAAGTGATTACATTATCAGACAGGCCAATGCCGATAGTTCTGTTAAGGCCTAAATCGGGGGGGATATATTGGACAACCGATATCTTGGTGACGCTCTAGATCAGTGGTTCTTAACCTTGCCTCCAGCGCCCCCCAAGGGGCGCTGGCGATTTTGAAGGGGGCGGAAACGCTCAGGGGGCGATATGGGTGGCGCTGGGCTCAGGGGAGCGGTATGGGGGGAGCTGGAGAAAAATGGCTTCGCAGTAGATGATGTGGTGGTAGGACATATCCTTAATGAGTATTCAGAGTAAATTAACACCGAAAAGCTCGTTATATATAGCCTACCAAAGACATAGAGGTTTAATTGTCCATGGGCGCCTAAATGACTGGCACCGAATGTTCCTGTTTTGGCAATCTGAACCCCAGAAGACGAATTCCATCTGGCAGGGAAAAATATATGCCAGTGAGGAAATACCAATTTGAAATTGTGTGCGTCTTTTAGTTTAGTACGATTGGGCGACAGGGATATCTAAAACTAGATATTCTTGTTGGGCGATTCTATATTTTTGATATAGCAGACAGGAGGTCACGAAATAACATCATGCAACGAAGTCATACCAACGGGTGCGCCCGCCCGAATATGTTTAACTATTAGTTACGTGCCCTACAGTTTCCAAGACACCTCACAATGTTCGCTCTACGTTTTGATGAGTCTGCGCACTCTCAACAACTCACTGCGCTGACCCTTGGACAATAGTGCGTAACGACTAAAAAAGGCCATAACTTCGGATTTGTTGTGCGCAACGTAGATTTTCTGTGCGCAGAGACCGTGTCACCACTGCGCACGTTCGCAGCTTATAGGGAACATCACCTTACTCAGCCCTACCGGTAAATCTGATAACGTGAGCAGAGAGGACAAGAAATTGATAGCAATATATATGCAATTCTCGATCTTACTGGCCGATTTTATCATGAATTATCGAAAGTTTTCGCGCTTCGCACTGGCTCGCTAAACAGTACAGCTGATTCCGTGGCGAAAGCGAACAACGTGGGGGGGGCGGTCGGTTTATCACCCTATGGGAGCCCAAGACCCAAGTTTTTTTTGGCGGGACTGACGAAGTGCCGTTTCGTTCCTACCAACGGGTATATACGCCCGAAGATGTATAATTATTATTGAGGGGGCCTACCTTTCAATCACACATCACTCAGCTTTACCGGTAAATCTGTTTACGTGAGCAGAAAGAGGATAAAAAATGATCTCAATATACATGCAATTCCCGATCATATTGACCAATTCAATCATTAATTAGTGAAATTTTTCGCGCGTCTAGGCGAGGATAGCTGCTTCAGTAAATGGACACCCAATGTAGATGACTAGTATCAGCAAATAGCGGATAGTCGAAAGGGGGGTCTTGGGGCAAAGCCTCCCGGAAGTTTGGTTTATCGCCCGATGGGGGGCCCAAGACCATTGGGGGGCTGACGAAGTGCTGTTACGGCCCTGGTAACGAATTGATTTTACCTGCGGGCACGCCCAAATATGTTTAATTATTAATTACGTGTCCTTTATTTTCCCATACAACAGCTCACTCAGCGCTACTGGTAAATCTGATTACCTGGGCTGACAGAATAAAAAGTTTATAGCGACTTATATATGTAATTACCACCTATTCATTCATGCATTATAGAAAGTTTTGGCACCTAGGGCGACCAGACCACACAAACTTTGCCGACCATTGAATCACGCTACAGGGTTCTTGGGGGCGAAGCCCTCAGAAGTTTGGTTTATCACGCTATGGGTGCGCAAGGCAATCGTTTTTAGGGGGGTTGACGAAGTGCTGTTACGGCCCTCCCTCTTACTCATTGCCTTTACTACATTCCTTACAATATGAGTTTGGGGGGCGCTGGAGCACGATAATTTTTGAAAGGGGGCGCTGGAGGAAAAAAGGTTAAGAACCACTGCTCTAGATAGTCCTGTCTCCTACTAGCAAACAAGCTTTCTAATATAATTTAAAGTATTCGACGGTAGCATCTTAACATTCATTGCAGATTCGTCACTATACAGGACGCGACCACTTCTTCCGGCGAGTCTTATTTCGACTTGAGTCCGATGGGCGCCGAGTCATCCACCGCCTTAGAATATCTGAGCGGGATCACAGGAATGTCGATAGCTACAGACGATTTTTTTGATGAAGACATTCCTATTCTCGGTGAGCCAGCATTGTATATAGAGAAACTGAATAGCAGTCTCTCCTTGTGCATATGCAATTGAGCGTACCTCCTTTAAACAATGTGTTCGTATGTTAATAAATATCGATTGATCTGTCGAAAGAACACCGAAAATGCTGATCTGAAATCAATTGTTCATCATTAGACCAAACTTGAAATCGGTCCTCGTAGATTTACCGTAATTTTCCATGTATAATGCGCAAAATTTTACCGATTTTTTGCCCTAAATTAGAGGGGGGAATATTATACATGGGTACAAGAAGCCTTAAAAAAATCTCCCTCGATAAAATCTTGAAATCACACCGTTCTTCATGTTTGTTTCCAATCGCGCATCAGTTTCAGTAACCAGTGTAACGCGCTGCCAATTAGCGAGAAGCGGGTTGCCAATTAACGAGAGTCATCTGCCCAGCACGTGATCTCCTGCCGAGTTAGTTGGACATTTGTACGCGAGCTAAATTAGGTCATTGCTTGCTGCACGCGCGCGCGGCAATCCCCGCTAATTCATCGTGTCAGCGACAGGCTTGAACAATCGCATATACAACACGCCGTGTACGCAAGATGTAATTGCTGACCTATACACTACAGTCGCATCTTCAACAGGCCTGGTGCTCACGACATAATCGTTGGCCTGAGCAATCGCATCTGTAATAAGCGTCGTGTGCAAGATGTCGCTGGCCTGAACTATCGCGTCACCGGCCTCACAGGCTTTGGCTGCTATCTACTGTCGTTTAGGGACAATGCCGTTAATTGTATTATGATTATCGATCGTTATGTCATCATTGTTCAACAGTGACATCGCAAAACAGAATGGCATCGTATACTAAAACACAATTATTCATGTACTGCGAATGCAAGTAAGGACGTAAGGACGTAGTTTTCTTGTCCTTGATGTTTTTGCGGCATATACACCGACTCATGATACACATACTAAACATGGGTACAGACTTTTTCCATGGGGGCGTACTATACTTGGAAAATTACGGTAATCACAGATCCCATTACCTTCCGTCACTTTCAATAACAAAATAGCGGAGTTATATCGAAATGCACGGAACAATTATCTGAATGTTACTAAACTATCAAACAATTCTTGTCCTGCTTTGTCAAGCAATGTCGATACCAACTTTGAACAGGACTTACCTAGTAGAAATGATTCGATCCAGCAAATTACCGAAAAATCATGCACAAACACCCTAACATGCAAGGCGGACGCAAGTCTACCCAGGCGACGAAATGTAAGCGTGGCAGAGGTGATCAAAGTGGTCATCTTTGCCACTCACTTTAAAGTAGAAATATTGCCGTGAATTTCTACTTAAGTGCATGTGGTAATGACGCGCCGTCTAACATTATTAGCCTGTCACATCTGAAATTTACATCCCAGGACAACCTGTAATGACTGATAGCATGGCATGGGCGAAGCTGCGCACCACGTATGACTCTGATCGGAATCGTGCACCGGTTCCAACTGTACACCAGCTGTATAAGAAGAAGAAATTATGGAACAGGAAAACTGTGGACACCAACGCCAACAGATTGAAGGAACAATTTCAAGAACAGTTGACACATATCTGGAAAGTGAGTCGCAAGGGTCAATAAGTACACACACAACATAAATACACTGCCGTATAGAAGTGGTATGAGGAGTCAGTGTTGCTTGTCAAGTAGAAGTAGAATTAATGCCATGAATTTCGGCCTCATTACAAGTAGAAATAGAACTTCCCACATCTCCATTTTGAAACTGCATACTTTAGGACTTTTCGGTAGTGTCGAAGCTGCTTCAAATGAAAGTGGAAAATGGAAGGTCTGAAAATTACTGTCGTAAGTGGTTTCCTAAAGTTGATTTGGTCGAGCGGTCACATACTTTTAGCTGGTATTCGTGGGTGGCTACTATCAAAGTGGGAAGGGGTATCTCTAAAGGGGCCCTGCACTCTGAAAATGATGTGGTCTCAAATTGAAGATCCGAAACGAAATGAAAATTTTGGCCGCAGCCGTTTTCTTCAGAACGCCACCGTAATGGAGCTGCAATTTATTGAAATTTCGATAGCAACTTCACGCTCCAGCAGTCACGCAGAGATCGAACTTTATATAGTTGTCAGCCGATGTTATGAAGGAAATATGTCGTACACGCCAAGGGGGTTTGGATACCGCGTTCAACGGAAGATGTTCAGTCAGGAGATTTATGTCAAAATCGGGCCTAGTGTATTCTATTTCTTTAGGACATAGGGCGTGTACGACATATTTCCTTCATAGCATCGGCTGACAACTATATAAAGTTCGATCTCTGCTTGACTGCTGGAGCGTAAAGTTGCTATCAAAATTTCAATAAATTGCAGCTCCTTTACGGTGGCGTTCTGAAGAAAACGGCTGCGGCCCAATATTTTATTTCGTTTTGCGCTTCAATTTGAGACCAGATCATTTTTAGAGTGCAGTGCCCCTTTAAGACTGACTAAAAATGACTAATGACATGACAAATTGATGCAATCTGCCAATTTTTATTTTGTTGCGGGGGAGATAGTGTAGTGTTGAGCGTAGCCATCCAAGCAGAACCCATTACATAAGGGTTGCTGTATTTGTCTCATTTTCACTCATTGCAATGGTTGTGATAGTCCCGAAGACTATATTAGCGCCTTACACTATGGTAGCAATCCAAAAAATACACCTATTTTCCACCCATGCACTTGCAGTGTAGGAATACCAAAATCTTGGCTAATATGCAACACCCTTAGACTCAGCCAATTGATGTTTTTAGTGGATTGACGAATGGTCCGCTTCGAAAAGGACACGGCTATTGATGAAGCTGTTTTCGGCAAGCGATGACAAGCTAATTCAATACACCGCCAGGTGCTTGAGACAGAAGACGAAGGAAGGTGACCATCGATAACTTCGAATTTAGTTCAGAATACGAATTTCAATTACCGGTATCAATATTTATAAGCTTTTACAGCAACTTGTACTTTTGTTGAGTTCGCGCATTTGAAGGAATGCTATTGCTTTATTTCTTCTTTTAAGCATGTTTGGTATGCTCACGAGTCAAGATATTAGTTAGAGTATATCATTAGTTTATTGGTGAGATAGCATCTCGATGGTGCAGACGAGAATAAATCTTCTCTCTCTCTCTCATCAAGAGATCCAGTCGCTCTAATAATATACTGTTGTAGTCTAGTATGGTGTTAATCTATCTAAAAGATTTGTGCTATTATAAATGATAATAATGATAAGAATCTCAAGCTATCATCATGAGTATTTGGGATGTATTCATTTAAATTAGAAACAGGTCTAGGGGTGCAAATTTCTTCTCGAATACAAGTATATATAGTGATTTCCAAGCCATCGGGAATCTACTTAAAGTAAACTTGGGCAATTGATGGTATAGAAAGTATTGCAGTAGATTGTCTGAAATGCTTATTTGACGAACGCATCACAGACTTTCTCTAGTTATTACCTAATGTGGTTATCGCTGCTTACAAAATTGTAAAATTAATCTTTTTGACCGACCCAAAATTACTGGTGTCGCACCATAAACAAGTGAAATTTTTTCGATTCCTAGAATCACCATGCTTCAGGGGATATTGTACCCAACTGTTTCAGTAATTTTATTGATTGAAGTCATGCACACCTATTCCAAAAGTAATCTTACATTTATAAAATTATGTGCGTTAAGTTGGCTGTTTTGCTTTGAAAATTGTTGAGTAGAATGGTAAGTAGTCTGCAAACATAACCTCTAATGCAACTAGTGGTTAATGCAAGTACGTAAAACCGACTTGTTCACTCCATAATAGTCGAAGTACCTCTGTACTGAGCATCTCCGCATTTTTGTGAACGAATGAATACTCAGTGAATGTTTTATTTTCACAGTGTCTTACCATAATGTCTTACTACGTTTTTACAGCCGACGGCACTCTCAGCCCGATCGACAAGCTATCGGACAAGCTGCTTATGACGGTATTCCAGCACTTGGCGCCTCACGATCTCATACAAGCATCCCACGTCTGCAAACGGTGGTATCATCTTTTATCCAACGACGAACTGTGGATGCAGAGATGCGATACGCTCGGTATACAGGATTGATAGCAATTATACATTGGCCGTGTGCAATGAAAAAGTATTAATTATTCTTTCAGCTGCGACATGTTATATTGCCATGTTTTCTTTGAAATCCTGACCTGAAATGCTTCAACAGTTTCATAATTTATGCGAGGAATATGTCAGTTCTATGCAGTTGCAACAAAAATGAATTAAAATTGTCTGTCAAACCAAAGAAAATAATTTCTGATCCAAATCGTAGGAAAGAATATTTCATATTTCGCTACCGTAACTATGAAAAAACTTGTGTTCAGCTCTGGGCATGAATAAATTCACATAAATCTTATTTTGACGAACGTGTTAAGCTTTGCGCTACCAGTTTTGGTGGCTCTAATGCGATCAATCGTTGTGTCAAGGATCTGGTGTTGGAAAAAAGAATCACACCGATAATTCTTATCATTGAAACATTTTTATTTGCAAGGGGTGCTAAATTTCGGTGTACTGAATTTACAAGTCTGATCCAATTAATACTCGGTTCGGAAATGAGTACTGGAATTATTGTGCCCAACACCGCCGTTGAGATAAGTATTTTCCAAAAACTGTTATAAGAATGTGTCAGTGAAGGGTTTAGAAGTATTTTGGCACTATCAGAAAGTAAAATACTGTATGTGAAATGTTTTATCCATTGAAAAAGCTTGAAATCTCCTTGGTAATAGTAAATCTCTTTCAGGTAAATCGTACAATATTCCCGACGTGGCCAAGCTATTGGCAAGCGGCGCAACTGAAAACCAAGCCCTGGATTGGCGACAAGCCTATATCGAGGTCGAAACTTATTTGCTGAATAATTTGAAGCATGATGACGATGAGGATCTCAGTGGTTTGTCGTCCGATGAAGAAACCGAGGGTAAGAAGCGACTCATAAATGTAGACCAGAGGTCTCAAACTCAAATGTGCTCGCGGGCCAATTTCCTACTTTTGATGGCGCCGCGGGCCGCAGCACCAATAATAGCAGAATTCAATGAATTTCCAAGTAGACCTTATTGGACGGGACCTTGCAGACTGACATTCCACACGCATGGTAAAAATGTGCTTTACTATTGTGAATCACGCCTGGCACGAAATAAAGAGCATTTTTAGATATTTGAATGAAATTGTTGCTGTATTTGGCATAGTTCGTCAAAATAATTAGTTGTAGACAACATGCGAGAGTGCAAATACGTCAGGACATCGTAAAAGCTGGAGCGTTATAATTTTGCAGCCAGCGGACATTGGACGTGCCGCAATTATAGGAAGAATTTTAGAATTTTACAAAGATTGATCTGATCAGAGCATTGGAGTAGCACAGCCTAAACCGGGTCTCGGGTACACTCCTGATAACTAGGCTATTGATCATATCATTATCAAAGTCAAATTAAATCAACGTTAGATTTACCTTCGCATATTTGAAGAGATCAATAACAACTTGAATATAATGATTACTGTGCCATAGCAATAGAAATGTCCAGTCGCCGACGAATCCATTTGTGTTACAGCTGTGAAGCGTAGGCTACAACTACTTTATACTCGCCACATTTAATTGGCGATAATAACATGGATATAGATACCCAAGATGACACAGGATGTAACTAACTATAGGCCTACATCAAGAGGGCAACATAATTGTAATGGTTGCCCTACCGACCTGCTTAGATATCAAAATAAGCTACGAAGCGCAAGCTACGACCTTTTGATACTTTACCATTTTCCATAACAGTTTGATAGGTTGTTGCGTCCGTGGTTGTACCAAGTCACGGGGTTCCGCGGCGGCACAAAAGTCCTTCTCCGATTGTATCTTTTGATACGACTCTACTCGAGTCATTTTTATTTTATTACCCATTGAAGCCTTGAAGTAGGCCGTGCTACAAGTCGGCAGATACGGAATCAAAAATAAGGAATCGGCCTGGTGTAAATGACCGTATAGTCGACAAACACCATGAATACCACAAACAACAACGGTATTGAGTCCGAGTTCGATTAATTCTAAAACGGTCGCGCATAAGTCAAAATCACAATTTTCAGTACGAATCATCAACGGTTCATGTTTATTTTTAACCATCATAAACAAGTAATGTCACGTAATAGGTAATCTTCCACTGCGTCGAAACTTTTGTGAAGTAGTTTCTGGCTGCTGGAGTAGTTTTAGAGCGAATTTTAAGTTCTCGAATTAAAAAAAAATTAGTAGGTAAATATTGTCAAATACTTCGAAATCCAATATGTCGTCGCGGGCCGTACAAAATGGTCTCACGGGCCGCGTGTTTGAGACCTCTGATGTAGACATTGTAGAGCAGTGGTTCTTAACCTTGTCTCCAGCGCCCCCCAAGGGCGATTTGTACTTTGAATGGGGCGGAAACGCTCAGGGGGCGAAATGGGGGGCAATATGAGGGTGCTGAAGAAAAATGGCCTCGCAGCAGATGGTGTACTAAGAACATATGATTATATAGTAGAACAATAGTTCTATATATCCATGGGTTCTCATTGCAAACTAACATTTGACAAAATCTGTCAAATCACAACGTTTTTCGTTGCGCTCATCTCGAAATGCCCACTGACCATGTTTCCATTAATGCAGCGGTTTATTTTAATCCATGTAAAATGAATTCGGCGTACTTTTGGATTGCCAATTCCAATATAACACTCCCGTCGCACTAGCTACTTCAAGTCCTTTCGACACCTTCCTATCTTTTCATCGTATCGCAGTTTTGAAATGCTGAAAATAGTAATAAACTGATACTTATACATACTGATAGCTCGGGTCATTTTCCATAAAATGTTTTGAACTAGGTATTTTAACCTGCAGCGCACTGCGTGTCGAAATCTAAAAGGCACTGTGGGCAACTGTACAACTTTTGAGAGTGATGCCCTTTGCACATTAAAGATGTTTTGAAGCTATTTGGCCAAAATAATTAACCGAATATACTGGTATTTGAAATCTACAAAATTAAATCGTCAGAATATTTCTTCATCGTGATGATACTGCTTAGTGTTGTTAACCCCATTCATGTTAAAGTTGAGAGCTTGGTGCAGAACTAAATTTAATGTGAGCAAATCTCTACCATATTCTCAGTTGATTTAGTAGTCACGCAAAGCAATAAAACAAAACCCGATACAATTAACTTCACCGAATTGCCAATCGCAGAGGAGAATTCGGGATGTGTATATCGATCTCGAACCAAATGCAATGCGCCCGTAGATCTTGCCAGATGGTTGTTATAACAACCTGGATTTGATCCCGAAAATAGCACATACAATTATACCGTTAATTAGTCGAGTGGTCTAATAGTGAAATCCCAACCCGAAAGCGGACTTTGACCACTTACCATTGTTTTTACTACAGTTTTTAAAATAGGGGGACGGGGCGCCAGACTCGGGCAATTTTTGAAACGGGGCGCTGGAGAAAAAGAGGTCACGAACCACTATTGTTGAGGTTTCACATTACTTGTGCCAGACAATTTGGATCTTTTCCATTGTCAAAAGACGTTACCGGAAGTCGCTTTGTGATGCGGCTACAGTGGCATCTGATAGTCTCTTATTTCTAATTGCAGTTAAGGCTCACTGATAATAACCTAGCCCTAAACAATCCTTAACTCACTCTGACCGTAGCCTCATGACTAAACTCACCCCTCACCTAATGTCATTCCCTATCTAACCATACAGGGCCTTAATGACAAAGTAAATTATGAAGTCAATGTCCAAAAGGTCTGGTTTGAAATGACAAATGTCATAATGGGTATGTCACTCTGCGTTACTTGCCACCTGCATATTGCGCAAGCATTTTATTGCTGAATTTGTTGCCTTGTATCACTTATTAATACTGTGAGAGCCTCTCCCATTAAGCACTGAAATTATATCAACATCGTATAATTCGGACTAAAGAATGGCAGAATTAAGTTCGACACTCAATCAGTACGTTGTTATGCAGAATCGAGTCAGTCGGATGGCAGGTTTCAAGATTACGTACCGTTCTGGAAATCGCATTACGTCTCGCAAAGGAAACGGTCTTCCAGAAAATCCTCCGCGAAATCAAAAAGTATGCAGACCCAAATAAATTGTATGCCTGGGTCTCATTGCTGATTTCTATTCGCCAGGTCCAGCGACCGGGCAGGAGAAATACGGACCGGAGCTGCCTGTAAAATTTGAAGGAAGTATGTGGACTTTTAATGTGTGTTGACATCAGATGAAATAGAATCTACATGCTAGGTACCAGCTCATCAAATCCTTGTCGATTAATGTATTATGGAAAAATTTTGTAAATTGTTTTGGTGATCAAAGTCGACACTTTAAAATTTGACGAGATAATATTGATGATCTTACTGTGTTTTGGATATACACTGTTCTTTCCAATTCTTATTGGCTGCCGACGATTACCCCTGACGAGTGTCAGTCGAAAATATTCGGGTTCATTTCAATATGAATATACCATTCTAATGTCTGTTGAAGTTCAGTACCTCCAAGAAGCTATTTTGGATACGTACATTATTATAAATTCTGATTAGAAGTTCCCTTGTATCTTTTCATCCGAACTGCGACCTTTCTGGTCAACGAATTTCATCTGATCATCAAGATTTACAATTATCTTTCTCTGTATTTGGGGGCATGGTTGAATTTCCACGGGCCGCGCTGATAGTTAAGACCAAAATACTTCTCTCCCAGTGTGTGTCCGTCAAACCGTTGTTGTACCGGCGATATGTAGACGATACTTTTGTCATATTCAGGAATGACTGTGATCAATTCCTCATTCACTTAAACTCGCCTCACCCGGCTCTGCTATTCACAATTGAAAAAGAACGAAATAACTCATTATCATTTTTGGACGTTTCAGTCGAAAAGCATGATAGCAATAAATTTGAAACGTCCATCTTCAGGAAACCGACATTCACTGGCCAATACCTTCGTTGGAATTCATTTAGTCTTAGACGCAGAAAATTCAACCTCATAGGCACCCTCGTGCATAGAGCGTTGATGATATGTTCGGGTAATAATCTGAAATTATAACTCGACAATATCCGCAAAATCTTACTTGATGACGGTTTCCCTGATCATGTCATCAACCGCGGCATAGAGAGGAAAGTAACGCAATTCAATGCAGAAAAGTCAACAGAGCCTACCGAACGAACAACCAAAGATGTTTACAATCATCTACCTTGGACAGGGCCTATTTCCACCCGCTTTGAAAAGCAATTGATTTCAGCGGTCAATAAGTGTTACGACACAGTGAAGGCCAACATGATTTTCACGATAACGCAGCTGCTCCCTGCAACACGTTAAGACGTGCTTCCCGCGCTTCAACAAAGCAATGTAGTTTACGAATTTAAGTGTCACTGTGATTGTGGCTACGTGGGAAGAACGTCAAAGCGTTTTCAGGAACGCATAAATCAGCATGTCCCTAGATTCATTAGAACACGCTCGGTGAAAAGCTCACCCTTAGCTCATCCGCTCAAGATTGATGCGGATCAATCAAAGGCCATAAATTCTGCAATTGGCAAACACTTGTTGGATAATCCCGCCTGTGCGAAAAATTATCGAGACGACAGATTTCGCATACTCGGGAAGGGTCGTTCACACTTTCATTTGTGTGCCTTGGAGTCGACTTTTATCAAAATACACCAGCCAAGGCTGTGTCAACAAAAAGAGTTTGTGTATCATCAAAAAATAGTACATTGAACGCTCTCGTATTCAACATTTCGTGCTGGTAACGTCATATTTTGTGCTACGATTGTTGGTATACGATGTTTGTTTGAATTCTCTACTAGTTGCTGACGATTACCCCTGAAGAGTGTCAGCCGAAAATATTCGGGTTCATTTCAATATGAATACATTATTCAATTGTATATTGAAGTTCTGTACCTCCAAGAAGCTGTTTAAAATACTTTTCGTGAAAAATTCCAAAACGGTGAGCTATATCCTGATGTTTCCGCTTTCAGCAGATGAAGACCCTGATAATAGGGATAAGAGCAAAGGTGGTTTTATGGAGATCTGGAAAAATATCACTGGAGGTGATAATGGTGTGGTGCTGAATGGACTCGGAAATTTAGTTGCTGTAATACTTCTTCATAACTGAAGCGTTTAAATTTTTGACCGACGCTATTAGTTGTACAACTTTTGTGTGTCGTGATGTATTAATCACTAACATGACGTCTGTTGTATTGTGTTGATGTTGCGATCTAGTGATAATGCTAATTTTCAGACTAATCAAAAAAGTTTGTATGCTTGCTTTGCAGGAGTGACATTGGTTGTAGACCGCATCTACTTCATTGTAATTTGTACTGGGCATGGTTCATTTCGCTTATATATTCTTTCAATGGAAGAGTCATTTTTCATAGCTTTGCCACATCTTGGCACTCGTCGGAGCTTGATAAAGTCATTCTAATAATACGAGACATATCAATTGTCAAGCAATTGGTGAGTCTCATGTCAATGCTGATCATTAGGGCATGTTTTTGCAACTTTTGCAACTTTTTTTTACAGCTTCCTGCAGCTTCCTAAATACTCGGAAGTTATGCAGAATGGTGTTTTAAGCTGTTTGAAGGAATCTTTTTGCAACTTTTGTCCATTTTTTTCATGCAACTTTTTCGATTTTTCATGAAAGTTTTGTCGATTTTCCATGCAATCAACTTTTTACTGGAAATATTGGGCAGTATTTGTAAATAGATCGCTTGATTATGTCACTGTTTTTTGAGAATTGTGGTGAAATACACGGCCAAATCCGACTGAAATACCGTGAATCAGCACTGAAGTAACGCTCTAACGGGTATTTCGCGAGCTGAGCCGGAAAGTTGACCTTTTTTTATGAGTCAACCAATGGAGAATGTGGATGGAAAACTGTATTTCGGGAGTGGAACTGGAAAGTTGACCTTTTCTTCCTTTTTTTTAGTCAACCGACCAAAATGTGGTCTTTTAGTGCAACTTTTGTGAAAAAATAAATGCAACGGATTTAACGGATCCACGGATTTAACTGCAACAAAAACTTGCCCTACTGATCATAGGATGAGTCCAGCCGAGCTCCTCGAAATCTTAGAGAGAGAGAATAGAGCCTGACTGATGAGCAGGCTTGCTAATATCTGTCTCGGTACAAATATCGGTATCAGTCGATTTTTGTCCATATTTGTCTGTCGGTCCAATGACATCATCTCTCTGACAATCATTCCTAGTGAGAGGTTTTTGCGGCGTTATTTTTTGAAGTTCTCTTCATAGTTCTCTTCATGAAAATTATGGAAAGCTGTGTTTCTTGAAGTAAATGTGCACCTGTTGGTTTTTCGGTACTAGGTTTTACTCAGTTTTAATTTGATTGTGAATTAATGAAGTTAATATGGTAATTTTTCAAAAGACTGTCACTAATCGAAAGTTTCAGGAGAAAATAATGTCTTCGTCGATGAATTTATGCTTTTGTATTTGCATTTGTTCTGCATTTGTATTTCTGCAAGAAAATTCTACGAAATCCGGCCTTCTGTGGAGCAATATCCACCGTTTGAAGTCTTCTGAATGTCAGGACATTCTTTATGCCCTCAACAGATTTGAAACAAGATCTGAGTATCGGCGACGAGCAGAGCGATTCATGCTTCGAAGTCGACATGTTCCCTGATATTCAGACTTGGGAGGACGTCGGTCAGCTCACGAGTATCGGTCAAAATTTCGCTGTCGATTACCTGGTCGGAGACGCAATTCAGACCTGCGCCAGGTATGTTGAATTTAAGGGTACTCGGTGAAGGAATACTCACTCCTATAATTTTAAACTGCTCAGCTAGGTTTGGTTACTTTTAGCATATGTGCATGAGAAACAACTTTCTCGAATACTTTTCAAAGATTGGTTTTCTACTTACTGATGTCCCTTTTACATGTCCTGGAAATCACTATTTCTATTGGCGATTTTCTCTGACCACCTCTACTTCTTTGAATGGTGTGTGTAACTAAAAATAGTGCTACGCATACTGCTATGTAAGTATGATATATTATCTGACTCACTATATCAGTGGTTCACAAACCTTTAAATTTGCAAAACTTGTGATATCCTAATTTTGAAAATTTTTAAACAAGCTAAAACTAGAGGACTCATTTCAACAGAATGGCCGTCTGGGATGAAATATTCTACTGCGAAAATGCATTTCCATTGCCAAATTGCTTATAGCCTAATGCTCCCGATACAAACATATTACTGTTTTGAGATGTTTTATTAGGGTTTGTGGAATACAATAAAAAGTTGAAGTCAATCAGACTTCGAAATGTTTGCAAAACATTTTCGAATTGAAGCTGTCGGTTTCAGCAAATTAGTGATAGTAGTTTGAAATAGAAATTGAAACCTCGTCGCGTAATCCATTTTCGCTTGTGATATACATAACCCCTATTGAATAGTATATTCATATTGAAATGGACCCGAATATTTTCGGCTGATACTCGTCAGGGGTAATCGTCAGCAACTAGTTTTACCCTAGTATTACCTCTGACGAGTGTCAGCCGAAACTATTCGAGTTTATTTCAATATGAATATACTATACAATTTTACGTTGAAGTTCTGTACCTCCAAGAAGCTCTTCAAATAACCCCTATTCCAGAATAACATCAAGATGAGCTGGTAGATAGAAATGATATATTCAGTAACAAATTATACTTCTCAATTTTGGTGCCATATATGTTGTGATCATGCCCAAAGGTGTCGTCAAAAGCATTACACGTAATATTACACTCGACCGTATCAATTGGGTTTTCACTGACACAGGGCCACTAGGGTTATGACTTGAATAAAAAAAAATTACCTGTAGCAGGAATTAATGACCATTTTGGTATAAATTATTAAGATTATAATTATTTTGTTCAAATCGAGAAAAAAAAATAATAAATTTTCGACACTGGTCCAAATAGAGAAAAATTTACAATTCAAAGGTATTCTTTGCTGCAAATTTATATATATATGTCATTTTGCACTTCTGGTAAAGTTAATCCATCAATTTGACTTCACTTTCTCTTATTATGTTATTGCCTGGGATATCTACACTGGACATATCCGACTTTCAATGGGAATTTTTAGGCACTTTATCGCTGCAGGACATTCGTGCGCAAAGATAGCAGCAAATAATCTTTAGTATATTCTAGAGCCCGACCGATATTGGATTTTTGGGTCGATACCGATAAAACCGATATCTCACACATTGACCGAGAACCCCAATACATTCAGCCGATATTCAAAAGAAGTTGGATATACATAAGCACATTTTCAAAGCTTCAGAGCATTTTACTTGAACTTCTTCACAGCCATTGTTATACTTGAACATGAAATAAAGTAGAAAGGCTACATCTGGGCACCTGTAAAGTGTAAGCTATATGAAATATATCAATATTTTCAGTCTAGCGGTCAAAGATTATAGTTTACTGACTTCCTACCGCCATGCTATGACGTCACGAAAACTGTCTGTAATTTTTCAGCTTCAATGGTCGACACCGATAATTCTTTCAAAGTGTGATATTGTCCCGATATTATCCGTGAACCGATGATCGGTCGGGCTCTAGTGTATCCCATCTTTAGACATCTGGTTGGAATACCAAGCTTCCTGTCACGCATTTGCGATGAATAAGCATGATATCTCCAGAGTTTACTCTCCATCTGGGGACTTGGAAGTACGGAATTATAGCCCTTGAGCTCCATCATCTCGCATTGCGTGGAGATGGAAGGTTATGCCATTTGATTAGTGGTAATGTACTATTTTCTTTGAAAGAGCGGCATGCTCTGCACAGCACATACATGAACTTAAAATCATCCCTCCATCCTTGGTTTTCTATTATTTTCATGTGAAATTCTGGCTCGGTGGATTGTACCAAGTTTTCGTAGTGTTTTACCATATCATCTCCAAATTTGTAGCTGAGAATTCGATTTTTTGAGGTCATTGGATTGAAGAACTCGGATATATGCTTTAAGAATCGATAATATTATGTTGGCAACCAATATATAGTGGTTTATGAAAACCCTTGCTCATCATTGCATTTTGCAGTTTCACAACAACGCCATTCCGCTGCCCAGTATCAACAGATGCTGAGTCACATACGATATGTTCAAAATTTCAAAATCATATTCCTCTAATCGGTTTTCTAGACCGCTGAAAATATGTTGAGTTGTTCTACTTTCGCCTTTTTGAACAACCAGTTCGATTTGTGTCAGAAAAATTGAAATGATACGATATATACAGACCACATCTAAAATCGAAATTAACAATTATTTATTAATTATTAAATTTTGACTGTAAACAAGAACACGATAGGATTAATTCAATCTGGGCAATCACAATTTACCAAAATACTATTTTAAATCTTCGCTATTGGGATTGTGTCGGTTGAATTCAAATCAGTCGCTATTTATATTGTATAGTCTGTATCTACAAAAAAAGCCTATCCTTCATACAGTGAAAACTGGAAAATTTTTGTGCAGGAGGTTTTTGTTTAACCAGCCTTAAGTTTTGTTAATTTTAAAATCAGGACACAAAAGTTCATCGTTTGTGACTACAGGACATACAAAATTGTGAATTTTTTTTCAAGTCATAACCCTAGGGACCACATAATCCAAGAAAGACATCTGCGGAATTCGCTTTCAAATGGTAAAAATCTAACCAAATTCTGGATATAGTATGATGTTATTTTCAGGATAAGTCACTTTTCATGCTGTTTATCAGTAGCCTACAGTTAATATTAGCACAAGACAGATGACAGTTGCACGATTGTTGAGTTATATCTCAACCAAAACTTGTGGTGGTCCTCAAAGGCAGAAAGGTTGATAACCACTGCACTAGATGTTTAAGTCTCCTTGTTGTCCTTGTCTCAAATTGTTATTTATTATGCACAAGTGAATGGTAGTTAGACTACAATGTAATAAGGATAATATATTACGCAATATGAAAGCGCTGTTTTATAATGGTCTGGCTTCTCATTCCACGTACGTCTCACTGAATAGCTATAATATTCTTTTTGTGTTTTACTTTTCAAGGATTTGGGCAGTCCACGAGCATGTGTTACGCGCTACAAAAGTTGAAGTACTTCGGGTAAGTTAACATTTCATTGGCAACGTAACACCCAATGCCGATCATCAATAAGGCATTTCTATATTTTGCTGTTCCAGGGTCATTACGGAACGGTGAATGTGGTCAGGCCGCAGGGCTCGAGGATTTTCAGCGGGAGCACAGATCGTACGATAAGGGTTTGGGACAAGAACGGGGAATGCTTTGCGAAAATGACCAAAGGACTGAAAGGTAAGCGTTGAAAGTCACAGAAAATGGTGAATGAGAAAATTTCTCGCTTTTGCACTCCCTCAAATATGGAGTTTTTATATTATGAATTCAATACATACTTTTTCATTGCTCTCCGAAATTGTATCTGCGGCCATGCCTTAAGTCAACATACATCACTCAATAATCCAATTGTAGTTGATTGAGAAAAATTAATATAAACATATAGAGCAGTGGTTCCCAACCTGGGGGGCGTGAAAGCATTTGAAGGGGGGCGCGAAGAAGCGGCCAACTGAACAAATTTTTTGCGCTTTGCGCGATTGACCCCCAATTCACACGTGTTTCTCTATCTATAGACCTAATTTCATATTTCTCAATTCTCTCATCAACAGTCATAACTGTCCATGCCACCAAACAATCTGTTGAGGTTGCTAGCATCCCGGTTGGATTTTGTGATATGACGATAAGGGTAGCGCGAAATTTTTCACTATCATAAAGGGGGGCGTGTCTAAAAAAAGGTTGGGAACGACAAAATATGTGCCATACCCACTGTTAAGGTCAGTGCTTCTCAAATCTATTTGACCTGCGGCACCCTATCAAAGGGATCAATTGCTCGCAGCAACTCAGTACTGGATTAACGTGATGAAGTACAAGCATTTAGGTAGCGCTCCGAAATTGTTCTATATTAGGAAAATCGTCATGGTCCTGTCGTGCGTTTTCTGTGATTACTAGAGCTAGATTTTATTCAAAACATCCTATACTTTATTTCAGGCGGTGTGAATGATATTCACCTTGCCGACGGCAGTAACGTGCTTTTCACCGCGTCTTGGGATATGTCGGTGAAAGTCTGGAACACAGTCAAATTTAAGCCGAAAGATTCCTTGACTGGACATAAGGATTCTGTTCAAAAAGTGGCGGTCGATGCTAAGTTCATGTAAATTAAATAAAGGATTTTGGTTTATTCATATCTCTGCCGAAATATTTCTACAGTAATCGTTTCTCTAAATCAGTGGTTCCCAACCCTTTTTCTTGATTCCCCACTTCTGATGTATTCAAAGTCTTCCCACAACCTAAAATCCACCCCTTAAAACTGCCCCCTCCAATAAAATTTGCTCAGACTTTGTTTGGTATGTACTCGATCAGGGGTTTCCAACCTTTTTGGATGTCGGAGCCGCATTTCAAACTTCAGAGTACGTATTAAGCAGCATGAAAACACGCTCACTACTTATAACTAGGGCAAGTTTTTGTTGCAATTAAATCCCTGGAAAGTTGCATTTATTTTTGATAAAAGTTGCAGAAGTTGCATTTTGACCACAATTTGCTCATTTGACTAAAAAAAGAAAAGGTCAACTTCCCAGATTGACTAAAAAAAAAGGTCAATTTTCCGGCTCAGCTCCCAAAATACCCGTAACAGCATTACTTCGGTGCTGATTTACGGTGTTCCAGTCGAATTTGGCCGTGTATTTCGCCAAAATCGAAAATACTTTCATGAAAAATCAAGAAAGTTGCAAAAAGTTGCATGAAAAAAATGGACAAAAGCTGCAAAATGTTGCACCATAAGATTCCTTCAAGCAGCTTAAAACAGCATTCTACATATCTTACGAGTATTTAGGAAGCTGTCGGAAGCTGTAAAAAAAGTTGCAAAAACTTGCCCTACTTATAACGAAAACGTAAAGGTACCTACCCTATACTCCTGGATCTCACCATCCACTTAATTAAAAAAGAGCATGCACATAGACTTCTACAGATTCTATGTCGGTTATTTTAGCATGGATACACGCTGTTTCGCGAGTGGTATACGTTGAGATAAACTGATAACGCGTATCATTACTACAACATACTATTATATCGTTATGTGGGAGCGATTATACGCTGGGTAATGTTGGACTTATTGCAATTTATACTTGACTGTGAGCCATTATTTTGATGTCGAAATTTTCAGAGACGATACATAAAGGTGTATGACCAGCAGAACTCAATATATATCCTTTCCTGACGGGTATCCATCCATGCGTTTGATGCTAGTCTGGTAGGATTCTCTTTCCGGGTTTAAAGAAGCGGCCTTGGAAGGCTTTAAACATAACTGATACCACTCATTATAGCATTCATGTAAAATGATTGGCTATAACTATTAACTACTCATGGAAAAAACAGCAACTTTCGTCTATGATATTTTTGTGGCATATTTGGAGGTCAGTTAGAGCCGCAGGAAGGCTACCTCAGAGCTGCATATGGCTCTGAGACCCGCGGTTGGGAATCACTGGATATGATAATGGTAGACTTTTAGACCCCCACCAGAAACATTACATTTCACTACTTCACTAATGTGGAGATGATTCATTTCTGAATGGGTGAAATGGCTTGACTCGATTCTGACGAATATGTCCGTCGAATTCTCGAGTCAATGTGATTCGTCAGATATTTTACTGTGCTATTCATCTGAATTTTTCAGCCGCATTAAAAAGGAACCATGTTGTAAATATGACCAATAAATTACTTGATCATGTACGTACCCTCCATCTTTGCATGACTTACTAAACCAGCAACGGTTCAACAATCATAATATCAAGGCTGGATTTCAAAACTGAAACATCAATCAATTGGCATGTTTTCTGTTCCATTAAAAGTTGATGTCTTTTCAGTGTGTCCTGTTCGCACGATGGGACAATCAAAGTGTGGAGTCGCGCTACGTCGAAATGCGAGCGAACTTTGACGTGTCACAAAGGATCTGTCCTGTGCATGATTTATTTCGACTGGCAGATTATCAGCGGTGGAGTTGACAGGTTAGAATTACCTTTGTGTCTGGACGTTTCTAGTGTGACTTTGGTTGAAAACCATGAATGTTTATCCAATTCAAGAGGTTTGTTGTTTTTATTTTGGTTTAGCCACTGTAATGTATCATACTGATCGAAAAGTCTAGTTGAAAAGCAGACATGGGGTGATTACTTCGTGATTGTAATCGATTGCGATTACGATTACTTCTGAATGACGCGATTACGATTACGATTACGATTACAGCAAAATCAGGAAGTAGTCGATTACGATTACGATTACATTGGAAAAGTAATCACGATTACTCACGATTACATTTATTTTGCATCTTAGAAGGTATGTTGGAAGACAATATATGGATTGCGCTGGTAAGGCTTAATGAGATAACAGACTCCATTTGAAAGAGATGCGTCATTTGCTTGTTACGTCATAATGTGCCCATTGTCCATTTTTATAGAGGTCAATTCATCGCGCCCAATGATTTGCGTTCTTGCCAGGGCCATAATTACCGCAACCCAAATTTCCCAATAGGGTGGGGAGCGAGCTCGAAGGGGACTCAAAAAGTATTTCGTAAACCAACATAAGTTATAGAGTATTTTCGAGAGATCTAATTGACTTGAAAATCCTCTCTCGATCAATGATTCCCAACCGCGGCTCCGAGCTAGCCTACTTGCGGCTCCCATTGACGTTGGAAAATCCAACAAAAATATTATAAAATCAATTTAGAACAAACAAGAAAATTGATATTCAAAAATTACACTTGCTTGGCTTGGAATCTGGAGTTTGTAATTAAGGGTGGAGACCAATTCCTTCGCTGTCCAGTAGCGATGCTCTGCTCAGCAACGATTTCGTTACTCAACTCACGTTAAAAAGTATGCTCACACTCAAATGCGTTTGGATCGTCACTCAAATTTAAGTATGCTCATCATGAGACTTAATTAAATGCAGGTGGTGTTGCGACACGTTTTACAACGCTATCTGACCATCAAACCAATGGATCATTTGACTTGATTGTCAAGTTCAACGGCCGCATTGACAGAATGATTGCTTTTTTCCCATTATGAAAATGTTTTCAAGGCCTATTGTAGTTAATGTGACCACTGACCCTGGTAATTTACAACTTGAGTTGCTAGACATGCAGTCAGATGTAAAGACATCACAATTTGTTTGTGCGTCTCACGAAAGTTTTTTCTTCTATAGTCTGCTACGCTTGAGCCACTGCAATATCGTTTGATTATATAACAAACCGGAGGTCACGAATTAACAACATACACTAAAGTAATTGTAACAAGATACCAGAGGTTATAATTATGAATTACGTGCCCCCGGCTCTACATGTAGGTAATTGTGTGGCGAGATAGCGCAGTGGTATAATCCACGGCTGCAACACCATTGGGTCGCGGGTTCGAGTCCGACCGAGGTCGGCTTCTGAATAACTAGATGTTGGAGGTTTTTCTAGGCTCGCGTAAGCGGTGTCTTACAATGGGCCGTGCTACAAGTCGGCAGATACGGAATCAATGATGCAGAAAATAGGCCTGGTGTAACTGTCCGTTGTAGTCTACGAACACCAAGATTACCTCAAACAAACAAACTCTACAGGTAAATATGACCATCGGGGGCTGAGAGCGGATTAAAGATCAATAGTAATATAATGCAATTGTTAACGAAATTCAGTCTTCAACTTGCGGTTATACCACCCTATGGGCGACGAATTGCTGTTTTAGTCCTGATTCCAGCTACAGCCCATGGTAACATGATATATAAGCCCATGACCATGGCGGCAGGCCCCAATGTTGAGTAAAGAATTGTGAAATAACGATTGGCGCCCGTTTCAAGTAGAGTCATGTGAGAATAAGACGAAGCGAACATAAAATTCTGCCTTCAACTTAATACAGATATTGTACTGCAAGCTGCCGTTACGAGAAACGGCAAAAACGGCTCCGTTTTGATATATATATATCACCAGCTGTTGATTTTACTGCTTCGTTGTGGAAATCGCAATGTTTTATTTGACGAGTACAAAATTCCAAATTTTTGTCCGGTTTTCGTACGTACTAGATAGGCCTACTGCTCGCCAAGCAGCTACGGTCAAATTGCGTTTAACTAAGCATAAGCATACCCAAACATCAACCATAAGCTACTATTTTAAATTAGGCAGAGCGGAGATAAATTGTACTGCTGCGAGATAGTGGCGTGTGTAACGTGTTGATAACCTGATATACAGCACGGTGGGTGTTCCTACAATGACACCAATGTACGACGTACGAACATCGAATATCTATTTAGTGTGGATACTTATTACGCAATGACGCGCAAAGCTAATACGCTGCTTCTGACGTAATAATGAGCTGTGGCGTTGGAAAAACAGACGTTTGTGCTGTCACGACCCTGGTATAATATCTCTTCCCTGTTCGCGTATGTTCAGTTTATGTCATAGTCCTTGCAAAAATAAAAAGTAATCGTTCTTTCACAGAGAAATCGATTAGATATAGGAAGTAGTCGATTACGATTACGATTACTTCGGAATTTTTTCGAATGTAATCGATTGCGATTACGATTACTCGAAAATGCTGTAATCGTCGTAATCGATTACGATTACTAATCGCGATTACCCCATGTCTGTTGAAAAGTCATAAACAATGGTTACGTCGAGTAAGAAGCTACTTGTATATTCATAATCATATATAAATTTGATCTCTCTTTGAATTTATGCTGCTAACAAGCATCGTCATTTGTTTATTTCAACCAAAAGAATGACTAAAGGAATGCCAGTGTTGATTCAAAACAATACGAGAGGCCGCAGAGATGTCCATATAGTATAGGGCTGTTTAAAAATAACTTTTTTTCCGGATTCCAGCCATTCACTGATCAAATTGTCAGGTTACCCTAAAAAACGCTGCACACCAAATTTGGTTCAATTCCAACAAGTATAAGACTCCGCAGATCTAATTAAAAAATTTAATTTATTAGGGAAAATTGAAAAAAAAAAATTTTTCAAATATTTTTGTCAACCTCATAAAATTGTTGAGCTGTCTTCGAAGACGATGCAAAACAAATTTGAGTGAATTCCAACTAGTAGAAGTGGAGTTATTTGAGTTTTTCGTTGATAATTCTCGGATTATCCTTGATCAGTGGATAATCCGAGGATTATCAACGCTTAACTCCAATGGCTCCGCTTCTACTAGTTGGAATTGAGACAAATTTGTTTTGCATCGTCTCTGAAGACAGCTCAACAATTTCATGGGGTTGACAGAAAAATTTGAACTCCTTTTTTCTTAATTTTCCTGTATAAATTAAAATTTTTAATTGGATCCACGGAGCCCTATACTTGTTAGAATTGAACCAAATTTGGTGTGCAGCGTTTTTTAGGGTAACCTGACAATTTAATCAATGAATGGCTGGAATCCAGAAGAAAACAGCCCTAATATAGCATCATTGGGATTAGATGAAGCCATTTTTGCTGGTTGGAAAGTTGTTGATCCCTTTTTGCAGAACCTACAGCTTAGAATAAATTACTTGATCACTAAGTATGCAATAAACATAGGAAGATTGAATAGTATATTCATATTGAAATGAACCCAAATATTCTCGGCTGACACTCATCAGGGTAATCGTCGACAACTGATGAGGAGTGTCAGCCGAAAATTTACGGATTAATTTCAGTATGAATATACTATCCAATTGTATATTGAAGTTCTGTACCTCCAAGAAGCTCTTCAAATAGGAATATCTAAAGATCTGGGCACTACTATTCTTGTCTTTAGTCTGTCTGATGAATAAAGGAATAAACTGTTCTCCAGCATAGGCTACTTCGCCAGAGCATGCTGTTACCCTGCTAGCTGTTAAAATGATTTTTTTCTTTCTAGGAAGATCATTGTCTCAAATTCTTTGACCGGTAGAGTGATGCATCAACTTTTGGGGCATGGAAGCCCAGTGACGGTGGTGCAGGTAAGATTGGATGCTGTGATCGACTTTAGTAATATGTAGCTAAGTACGACTGTTTCATTGGACTCCGTTTCTTCACTCAACTTTATCCTGAATAGATAATATAATTATTCCTGGATTATTGAGGAAGGTCATGGTGTATGATGGCTTCAGAAATTTTGTAGCCAGGCCTCAGATGTGGTCGGTCAGTAGCGAAATACTTTTACTTTTCGGTGTAAACGCAGTTTTGCCTACATGCACTACTTACCCAAGGGGTTATATCTTAGATTGCACTTCCATTTAATAAGTTTATGGGCAAAACTACTTACTTATCTCAGGTCGAATTTTGAAAAGTAAAAGTGGTTTGTATTGGATACTTTTGTATTTGTATCACTTGCATAATGCCTACATGCGGTGACGTTAGTTGATTTGCATTAGTTGCGAAGATGCATCTTGTATCTTTGAGTGTAGCCACCTCTGATTATATTTTGTTATTCCAGGGCATGAAACTTTAATAAAGACAACGTAAATTTGTGTGAATATAATATAGAATGCTTGTTTGCTTATTAAATCTGGATTATTGCAGATAACAAAGCGTTTATTGCATCAGAATTCCTTGTTTTCACAACAGAGGGGGGTCAAAAATTGATTTTTTCTTTAAATTAGGGATATTTCATATCTCAAAAACTTGATGTGATAGAGAAGATCTGAAGCCCCAAAATCAGTTGTCAAAACCCAAACCCCGAAAAAAAGTTGAAATTTGTAGACCAGTGCTATCTTAAAATTAACCGACCCCTCGACCAAATCTACGTTTGAAACTACTTACTTGAGTAGTTTTCGGTCCTTTCACTTCCACTTAGCCTAGTTCTGACATGTCTAGAAAATTGCCAGGGTTGTAATGCCTCGATTTGACTCGAGTCATTTTTTCTAATGCGTAAAATGACTCGACTCGAGTCAATTTTTGTGTTTCACTCGAGTTATTGTGCATGACTCGAACCACGTCGTAAGACTCGAGATGGCCAAGACAGACATTCCATAGTAACTTCGTAAAAATATTAACGTCACCACGTTATTGGTATTTCGTTTATGAGTCCTGATACTTGGAAAATAGAGCCAGAAACGGTTGTTAAGACTGAGGAAAATTACTGTGTTATGAATGCGAGCCAATATATACGACGCGAGCATAGTTGATAAGAGTGGGTTGAACTCGATTGGATTGAAAACTGAGCAGTGAACATTATGACTTGGACTCGGACTCAAGTCAAAACCCTGTGACACGGACTCGACCATCTGCTAGCTGGCTTGGACTCGGACTTGAGTCGAGTCAAAACTATGAAAGTGAGATCGACTTGTGACTCGGGACCTTGTGACTTGGTCACAACCCTTGAAATCGCTACTTGCCCCTGTAACTGAGTTGAAATCTACCGCCGGTACATTAGTTTTACTTAAGTACCATAGCTGACTATTTTGTCGACCTCCAGATTTCAACCATCTGTTGATGGAGTTTCCTTTCATTTATTGTTAACGGCGTGATTTTCGTGCCACAATCTCAAGCGAAGAGAAGAGCATTTTGACGTGCACGAGGGTCCACGAACTGATATGTTTCGTTCACCCTATCCTCAAATTCTCGTTATGGTCAGAGACAACATGAGCTGCTTGCCAGTGGAGATTTGGACGGATACCTGTTCTTCTGGTCTCTACGCTACGACGATTTTGAGCCCATCAACTCAATCCAGGCTCACGAATCTAAGATCACTGCGATATGCATGCACGGGAGAACATTTTTCACCGCGTCGACGTAAGTACGCTTTGGGTTATCCTGTCCACAGTTTTCTACAAGTAGACTTAAAGGAGGTAGTGATTTTAAATTATACTGTCATGTTCACGCTGTTATCATTACTCCCATGATAAGAGATGAAGCTGGTGAGAAGTTTGAAAAATTTCGATATACGATTGAATAGTATATTCATATTACAACGAACCTGAATATTTCCGGCTGACACTCGTCATGGGTAATCGTCAGCAACTGGTAAAGAATTGGAAAGAAAATTGTATATATCAACAATCGTGTCGCAAAATATGATATCAATGACAAGAGATTTCGAACAATCGAGGCGAAGAGCGCTTAAGCACAATGTACTATTTTTGGATGGTACACGTACTGCTTTTGTAGGCACAGGTTGTCGTATTTTGACTTTGATCAATGGTCAGAGGTGGTCAGTAACGAAATATGTCTACTCTCTTGGAGTACTCAGGGTTGCTTTGCATACTTACTTGCTTGCTTGTTACTTGCAATGCATACTCAAGTTGTTATGTTTACAGACTATTCCTACTTTACAGTTCTTCTGCCACTTCTAGTTATTGTTGATACCTTTGGTTTGGTAAATAGAAACGGGTTTTAGGTGAGTGAATGTCATGGCGATTGGGCGAAATTAGCCCCTACGTCATTGTGACTGAATGTATTTTCAAGCTTGCTCCGGCTTGTAGTGTCATTAGTAGGGCGATTGTTTTTTGACATTACAAAAAAGTCGAAATTTTGTCTAAATTGTTTACGAAGTCAATTTTTTGGAAACTGCATTTGGTTGGCGTCGCCCGCGTCGGTGAATCTTTTCATTTGACATAATGCACCTTGTCACCTGCTTTTCATTCTTAGTGTTGCAGATGGCCCATTGTCTAGTCATTGTGAATCGTAAATCATCGAATAAAAATAAGTTGAGATGGTGTGATGAGTAAAATCGAGTAAAATTTGTAGTAGGTGCGACGTTTTTCCCAAGTTCACGCCGATATCGTACTCAATCTTAAACTTGACAGCGTGGCGAACGTTGCTTCTTATATCACATTGGTTCTCATCTTCCGTTTTTAGGTCAAAAATACTCACCCCAGTCATTAGTTATTTTGCGTTATTCACGAAGATGCACCCTGCAATTTTGAAAGTGACCACTGCTAAAAGTATGCAAATATTCCCTTGAGTCCCTTTTTTACCTTCAGTTTCTACTTCCATGTGGATAGGTTTTGATATGTCGCGGAAATATCTGCTTCTACCTGAAATTAGGTGGAAATTTACAGTATTATAACTACTTTTACTTGAGCCGCAGTACTGACTACTTTCACCAATTCTGCTTACGGTGAGTTGAAGGTTTGGAATGCAACTCACAAACTCAAAATATTGCTAGTGGCAAAGCGAAATACCTTATCGCAATTCAATCCATGTAATTATTTTCCTTCTTTTAAACAGGTTAAATTTCTCGTTTTAGCAGCATAGTAAGTGTGAATGTGCTTCCGCCTTTTATATCGACTATTTTCTACTCATTTCAGCGATGCTCTCGTGAAGGAATGGGACTTGGTGACATTGTCAAATCTCAGAATCTGCCAAGGTCACACGGACGCCGTTATGGACGTTAAGGTAAGATAACACACCAGCGTATCAGCGATCCACTTCCCTAAATCAGATTACATCCATTTGTAATGCTGATTTATGACTCTGGTTATTATTAGGGCAAGTTTTTGTTGCAGTCAAATCCGCGGAAAGTTGCATTTATTCTTCACAAAAGTTGCAGTAAACAGTAGCATTTACTTTTCACAAAAGTTGCAGTAAAAAGTTGCATTTATGGACAATTTCCTTGAAATTATTAGGTTATGAGATGCTCGAATCGATCCGTATCCAAGGCACTGATAGCAAAACTCAGTGTTAGCGAATTCAACAAAATCAATAGCCTGAAAAAATTGTCCCAGTGAAAAAGTAATTTTCGGTGGTCTAGCATGAATGTATGTCAAATCAGAGAGGACTTCAAATTTAAACGACAGTGGAATAATCAAGCGATCTATTTACATATAGTGCCAAATATTTCCAGTAAGAAGTTGGTTGCATGTAAAATCGTAAGTTTCATGAAAAATCGAAAAAAGTTGCAAAACGTTTCATGAAAAGTCGAAAAAAGTTGCGAAGAGTTGCACAAAAAAAAAATGGAGTAAAGCTGCAAATAGTTGCACTATAAGATTCCTTCAAACTTCTACCGCGTGTGATAGCTTGTATATCGTTCTTCAGTGGTGTTCCTTTATTGTCACAGTAATTTTGTAGGTCTACTTCCGACTTCTGTTCACCACAGTGAGTAATTAATCAACTAGTCACTTCTACCTACCATCAATCTCGGACTAAACTTGGTATTTGCCTGTCTTCTCAGTGGACTGACAAGTATCTGATTACCGCGAGTCGAGACAACACTATCAGAAGATGGTGGTGGGAGAATATCAACGACGAGGACGAAGAAAATGTATTCACATAGCTTTTTTTTAACATTAATCTTTTGTATCATCAATAATATTGCCAAGTCTGCATGTTCCGGTTTTGTTAATGCATCTTCGCCCACGCTTGCCAATGACTAATTTATAAAAGTAATAGTTACAGATATTGCCAATATGTTTCGCACAATGACTAAAATGTGTTACGATTTTTTATGATTTCGCCCCGTTATTTCGTATTATCAGTAATATTGCCTTTCAAAGTTCCGGTTTTGTTGATGCATATTCGACCACACTTTCCATTCACAAATTCATATAGAAATGAGATCCAGATATTGCCAATACGTTTATGTTCGAAAATTATTCATAAACATATTCATATGTAATGGTATTGCTTCACACACCGTTCTGTGCCAATGATTTATTCTAAGTACGAATATACCGCTGTCGAAATGTTTTTGTTGTTTCATGCTGCGGTGAATGTGACAAAGGTTAGTCGTGATTGATATCATGGTATTTCGACGTACAATCATTTTAGATCAGGCCGGTATCATTTTATGATTTCCTATCCGTAACTTACCATATTTTGGAATCTGGAAACGAGGACACTAGGGTTGTCCATAATTTGGAAAATCTCAAAATTTAGGCGTATCCATGTCTCATTCTATAGATTATAGGTAAAAAACGTCAATGAACCTGCAATAAGCTCACAGGAAAGTCGTTAACATTTGTCTAAATGCGTTTGAAAGTAGCTGCCGTAGAATGGGCGTGTCAGCGACCATAGCACGGCATGCAGACTAGTAATCACGAAATCGCGGCGTTTGATTGGCTAATCTGCTATGCTTCAATGATCACGACGTTGGCGGCTTGTTGATCAGCTGGTCAAGGAGTCGGCTGACGGCGGTGATTCTGTAATTGCGTTGTAGGTTGGTCCGCAACTAATGATTTAGGATTAATTCAGAGCATGTTGAGTTACGAAATACATGATGAACTAAGAACAGCTGCTTCACAATATCTTTTAATACATGACTGGATGGCTTATTGTGAAGGAAACCGTTGTAGCCTGTATGCCTAGATTTCATTGATGGAAAGCACAAAAACACGCGGAAAATAGTGCAAAGGCGCTTATGCAAGTGACAAACGAATTTCTAGTTTCAGAGGGGATGTACCATCATTGAATACAAATATAAAGATTGACATTGACACTACTTTGCCTGATCTTATTTGGCTGTTGTCGTGGTGGTACATAATTGAAGTCTTGCATGCTGTAAGGGTTGGATGAATCAGTCATTTATTCTTGTCACTTGTCAGATTCTTGCAGCATAATGAATCATACCCGCAAGTGCTGTCAAAGTCCTCAATGATGCCGGGCAAAGAGGTCTAAAGATAAGCACAGACTATGCTGGCATGAGCAGCAAAAAGACAGTTTGCTTGCATTGCTTAGCATGTCCCTAATGAATGCTAGATCATTACCGGCTGCATAACGACTAATGCTTGAATCAAACCAGAAATGGGCATAAAGAGGATGGATTGAAGCGGTGTGGTAGCTGCACTCTTCTTCAGATATCCGATGTAAGCTACCTGGTAGGCCCACATATCTGCTGAGCATACAGGATTGTGTCCAGCATCCATCTCACAGGTTATGCTGCACCAGTTTGGTGATGTCTAATATGCCTTACCTGCACCCAGGAAAGCAGGTCCACTTGGCTTAATCTCAAACATATCATATAGGTATTTCTTGGATCTATACTTAGTTCTATAAGTTCACAATCATTCGCTGTTTCACCTCTGTCATGCCTGTAAGAGGCTATTATTGCTCTAAACCTACCGTTACCTAGCTTTAACACGAAAAAATTCAATGACCAGATGTCTCATTTTATTATTAAATCACCAATGTACAATGCGCTTACAGAATCATTGCCGTTAGCGATCTTCTTGGACTAATAGAAGAACATAATCAGCAAGCCGCAGTGATCGTGATCATTCAAGCATAGCTGAATAACCAATCAAGAGACGCGATTTCGTGATTACTAGTCTTCTCGCCGTTCTATGGTCGCTAACACGCCCACTCTATGGCAGCTACTTTCAAACGCATTTAGACAAATGTTAACGACTTTCCTATGAGCTTATTGCAGGTTCATTGACGTTTTTTTTATCAATAATCTACAGAATGAGACATGGATACGCATCTTTTTTGAGATTTTCCAAATTATGGACAACCCTAGAGGACACTATAGGAGGTGTGTGTCGTCTGATAACCTGCTAGAGCTGTAACCTGAGTCTCACGTAATATGTGGCTGGGTAGATAATACTTGGCTCTTGGTGATAGTCGTACGTTTCTTCCATGGCGGGTTCTCTGCAATTCTTCTCAGCGGCCCTGTAACTATCAATGAAAGCTATAGCAAACAGGCCAAAAAAAACACCAATGAAAGAAAATGCGAAATACCAGGTTCTGTTGAGGTTTAATGGATATACGCATTTTCTGCTACAATTAAGTAATGAGCGTTTGGTTTGGCTTAGATAAGGCAACTTCCAGGTCGTGTACTACATGCAGTCGGTATGGGTATTTGTTTTAGTTATCGATTAAATTTTAATTGTGGACCCTCTCAAACTGCTGTATGGAGCCCAGCTTGTCGCTTCATGCCAGCACGGGTTCTTCTGATACTCTTTAAATCCTTAATCCAATCGAAGTTACATTATGGCATCCTCTGTTGGGGGGCTGCCAGTAAAACTGCACTCAAGCCACTGCAGAAACTACAGCATAAAGTACTCCGAATCATAGCTAGGGCTCCAAAGGGGCCTGGCTGCCCATCCAATAAGTCGCTGCTGAAGAGATTTGGCATCCTAAACATAGAAGATATGCGGAAACTAGAAATCGCCAAGTTTATGTATCAGTTTCACTGCGGTCGTTGCCCCGAATATTTCAATGACTTCTTTACCTCTGAATCAAAAGCGCACAAGTACAACACACGCGCGTCCACGTCGTCCAAATATCATATGATCGACCGAAAAGATCATCGCTCCATCAAATATGCCGGACCTGATGTGAGGAACAGTATCCCGCCGGCCATCAGACAGTCGACGAGCATGTCCACATTCAAGTCGAAATACAAGCAATTACTACTAAATAAATACAGTCCATCCTCAAGATTACCGGACCACGACTGACCTATCGATCTCGCTTCCCATGACATGCCGCCCTATTTCTTGTCGCATTCTTTTTCTATACTATCTTCTTTACTTTCATTCAGTGTGCATGCCTCTTCTTTACATCGCCTAGGCCAAGGTGGGTGTCAGATTCCATAGACTACTCCTTGTCGCTTCGACATCTTCCTGTCTTTTCATTGTATCGCATTTTTTGTGGTGTATTGAACTGATAAAATTGCTAATAAACCAATGATGATGATGATGATGGACCCAGGTTTGGGAATGGAGGTTTTTGCTATAGTTCCACGTTATAAATAGCACCGATTAGCCCTGTCCACAATGTCACGTCGGATCTGACAGATCACAGACCATTAATTCTGCCATCGGCACACATCTCTTAGATAATACGATTTGTGCGAATAATTATCGAGACGACATATTTCGCGTCGTTGGGAGGGGCCGCTCCATTTGTGTGCCTTGGAGTCGACTTTTATCAAAATAAACCAACCCAAACTCTGGCAACAAAAGGAGGTCGTGTGTCACCTGGAAATATTACATTGACCGCTCTCTCGTTTGAAATTTCATGCTGGTGACGTCATATTTTGTGATACGATTGTTACTATACAATGTTCTTTCCAATTCTTTACTAGTTGCTGACGAATAGCCTACCCCTGACGAGTGTCAGTCGAAAATATTCGGGTTTATTTCAATATGAATATAATATCCAATTGTATATTGAAGTTCTGTACCTCCAAGAAGCTCTTCAATGTCATGTCTCTTCAATTTCACCTTATTATGTATTGTCTGGCGACGTTCCGAATTTGAATTCATGGTTATTTATTAAACGAGTGACGCGCTAAACTTAGCTTCGTGACCTTCGTCATCATAATAGTGATCGTGAATATTACAGAACACATTGGCGTGAATCAGGAAGGTGGCCAATCAATGTAGTTTGAATGAGAATGATAGGAGTGAGTCGACCCGCTAAATCAAAACTTGAAAATTCATTGTTTATTAGTACCGTACATTTATTGATATCGAGCCACTAACAACAACTCAGACGACGCAATCCACGTTACGTTGCGAGAGAGGTAATGCTTATCGATATAATTGCAGCGTTACCACCAGACTGTTATACGTTATCATTAGCGATTTGTGGAATAAGCTAAATGACTGCAGCCTTGTCATGGTAACTGATTTTGCTCAGTCGCAAACATGAGATTATAACTCCACTGTTATATCTAACGACAGTGGCGGCTCGTCCTATAGGGCAACTGGGGCATTGCCCCACCTAAAATTCTGTTCAATAACAATTCTTCACCATTTATAGACGCACACCTATCTATATAAACCGAAATCACAGCGAAAATCGTATACTCCTTGTCCTTTCGCTTGTAAATGGCCATATATAGCGAAGTCTCTGCGAAAATCGAATTCTCTTCTGTGTTTTCGCTTTGCGAATGCCTAGCCGGCTTGCCCCGGTAGCGCTCATAACAAGCTTCCACTGTCTATTCTCTCAAAGCCGCGCACAATAAAGAAACGGTGATTTACTCTCTCCTATTCATAAAATTACCGAGCAACCGGGGCACGATAGCTCTGTGCCCTTAAGGTGTGATGTAACAATCGTATCTATAGCTGAACTCTGTTACCGTCATCTGCGTTTAGTCGACCTTTGCTGGTATTGGTCGATTTTAATGGGGTTTCACACCATGAAAACTCTTGAAACTTGTTCTGTCATGTCGTGATGGTGGTATTTAACACTGCCCCAAGTTTCAGGGTTTCTACTAAAAGTTTAGGGTAGTAATTCCGTTTCCGAAGTTGAGTGTGTGCTGATCCGTCATGTATCGCAAACAGATTTTACTCAAAAGCCGGTATTGGTATCCATTGGTTTTGACGATGTTCAATACCGAGATCGGTTATGACATTTGGCACGGAAAGTCTTAATGTTAGTATCGAACGCTGTACCAAGTTTTAAGTTTGTCACTGAACTGTGTTAGTGGTAATTTGGCTTCCTAATTCGAGTGAGAGCTGACTAGTCATTTATCGCTAACAGATTATACGCAAAGCCGGTATTGGTCTCTATTGATTTTAACGAGGCTCCTTACCTAGATCCGTCATAAGCTTTTGCACGGTATGTCTTGATTTTAGTATCGAACGCTGTGCCAAGTCTCAAGGTTGACACTCAATGATTAGGGCAGTAATTTCGTTATCAAGGTCGAGTGTGGTAAAGATGTGCTCCGATCTGACACTTTAGCCTACAACACATTGCGGATTTCACGCAAAAGCCGGTGTATCTGCGGTAACGTTAACAGAGATGATGATATCATTCTCAGTTTGCATTCAAATATTTACTTTGATATTATATTCTCCAATGTCAATTTCACCGTGAAATTGTGGCCTTCAAGCCATTTGCTTACAACCCCCTGTCAAGCGCGATAGTTATTTCGTTTTCGATGGCGGCTAACAGCTGATCACTTGATCAGCCTATTCCTCAGTAAATTTTACGCAAAATTCGGTGTTGGTCTGTTCGCATTAATTTTGACAGTGTACCATACCGAAAAGGGCCATGAGGCCACTTCTCGATAATGTCATGTAACAGTGTACCAAGTTTAAGGCTTTCATCCACGTATTTATTCGGTAATATATTTTCCAAAGGCGATTTCGCAGCAGACCTATAAGACAGTAATAAAAACGTATGTGTCGTGTTACAGTCTCCAGTTTCAAGGCCGAAATCTCTTATGCTGTACCGACTACCGAGACCAAATTTCCGAGGCTGCTATTCTTAGTTCGCAGCAGACTTATAGACAGTGAGCCGTATGTGTTGTGTCACAGTCTCCAGTTTCAAGGCCAAAATGTCCTACGTTGTTCCGAGACCGAAGTTCCGAGGCTGCTGTCCTTAGTTCTTCAAAGACCATTCAAATTGATGTTTTGGATTCAATAGGACAGGCCCAATCTATGAGATAACAATTGCGTATCTGTCCGAATTCGTTGACCTTTCCAATTAGGCTTACGCTATCTCTCGAGTTATAGTCATTTCCATTTCTGCAGATAATTAGTCAGGTCTAATGCGAACATGAACCGTGTTGAATCTTTGTTCCGTACGCCGTTTACGCAGTTACCACACTTCAAGTCACAGCTCACCAGCAGACCTCTCGGGGCACATACGTTAAAATCACTGTTGCCGGGAAATTCATGTTACCGTACCATCATTAAGTTACTTGTTTACGTTGGAAAACGCCATTGTGACGTCATCTTGATAAAAGTCGCTTGCAGCCCTTGCCCCACCACCCGATATTGTCACGAGCCGCCACTGTCTAACGATATTATGGCTTGGCTTGGAACAATCATGGAAGAGTAGCTTTTGTCCCCTTGTAAGTCGAAGCAAGCGGTGAATATTATCGAAATCTCTTTGCCGTACTAATATGCTTGTCATGTAAAGCATTCGAATACACGTAAACCAGTCGTTGAGTGGAATGCAAACGTATTGAATACGTGGATTTTCATGGGTAATTACAATATAGGGTGTAGTTTCGTGCGAATTGGAATTTAGAATCATGAATGTGAGGCAAGTATGACTCGCTGATAATTCACTTGGCGAATCATGAATGGCGATTTTAAGGCCTTGTTGCAAGTTTTTATAACCAACCTAGATTTTATCCAGCAGTTCATATTAATGCTGACGTTGACTCAAGAATATAGTTAAAATGTGTATGCTGGTTTACCGATTCAAGCTACTGAAATATATTACCGCGCATGCTATCCACAGCTAATACGCCATTTCCATGACAGAAAGGTAATATTGATTTCGCTATGGATATTATTCCTTATGATGCGTGGGTTGAAGTATTCAAAGGTATCTCGTTCGAGGAACGGATATGCCAACTACAGTATGTATGCAAGGGTTTTGAAAAAGTCTGTGGCGATGCGAAATTGAACACCAGACTGGATTTCACAGATTTGGTCTCCGTTTCCGACAGGTTGTGTTTGGGGACAATAACGAAAGCTAGGGACGCCGTTCGGTGTCTTTCGTTTCGCGACTGTACTTGGTTTTCAAAGATTGTATTCAAGGACATGCCCACGTTAAATAACCTGGTGACGCTTGACCTGGTGGGTATCGACCCCTACAGTTATAACTTGTCATCTCTTCTCATTAAGACTCCACTCCTTAAGAATCTGAGATTAACAATGTCGGATTGCTCGTTGTTTGACTTCTTAAGCCATAATTCAGAGTCGAAGATATTGCATTTGGATGTGCTCCACGTCGAGCTGTTCTGCGACGATCTTCTTACTCAGGAAATGAAAACGCAGTGTATAAACCTATTTGTGGAGCTTAGCTGCCATGGAACGCCGCAATCTGTTTCAATTGATGAAAAGGGCTGCTCGGAACCAGAATCAGATGTATGTGTAGAGAGACTATTTCAAAGAAGCGCTAGCACAATATATCCCGACGACAATCAGGATATGAACATGTTCCACGCGGAGAATGTTACGAAAATGTTGAAACACTGCGGCTTGCATTGTATCCAAAACGATCGCAACAGCGAATTGAATTTGAGTAAAATAAGATTCATATCTCTTCCTGATGCCTGTGAGATGGACGACGACACACTATGTGCATGCGGTGGGGCACCATATCCTTCGTCCCTTCCCGCACTTGAATGTCTTTCCGTGTGGCCACCCTTGGACGAAACTGCGTCTGGGTGCTACGCAGACACTATCGCTGGAATGCTGATGGAATGTGAAATGCCCCGATTGACCCATCTGAACTTGGGAAAGGGTATTATCAATGGTGAAGCGTCATCTGCAAAATTTTACCAACGGTTGCATTCATTCACTAATTTGATGGAGCTGAATGTTCTACGTCTGGACCTCGACTTGTTTTCCCTACTAGACGCTATCAAAGACTTGGGTCGATTACGGGCGTTGAGTATATGTGTCAATAATTCGATATTAAATCGAACGAGACTCTTGTCTACGAGCTCTAACTGTAATCAGTCTTATAGCGGTGATATTATAAGCACCAGATTTTTCGTTGACCTAATATTTGCCTTTCCTAATCTAAAAAAATTGGAATTGGAAAGTCACGATGACTTTATGGACGTTATCAGCAGTATCGATCTACTACCCATAGCATCATTGTCTGCACTTAAACATTTTTCAATATGTGGAATTCCTCTCAAAGATGTTCATGAATTCGAATTGATACTGCGTAATTTGGAAAACTTGAAGTCGTTAGTGCTCGCGGATCTCGATCACGGATATGACTTTGATTTTTCAAAATTGACCGGGTGTTTACAATGGATTCCAAATCTTACTCATCTTCATCTGTCTCAGGATAAGCCTGTAATTTTAAAAGTTTTGCCAGACCTTACTAAGTGCAACCATTTGCGAAGTATCTTTATCGGTAATTTGTTTGTAGATGATATAGATGAGGACGAAATCACCATGGCACTTGATACACTTTTCGATAGTTGCCAGAACATGTCGAAGCTTTTATCACAACGGAAACATTTACCGTTTCTGTACGTAGTGCAATTTCAAAGTACGAACGCAGCATGCGATCAAAGGGCCAAAATGTAAAGATAATGTATGGCTCCAATTACCAGTTCCATGATGTTAAAGGTTGGTACGATATGTACATAACACAATCACAAGTTGCTAACTGTGATCCATTCGATATATTGGTTTAATTGCTGCGGTGTCGAATTAACGATGCTTTAGTGCGATATGTCATCAACGGTCGCAGGTTTTTAATCGTGTTAACTTCTGTGAGATAGCGGCAGGCTATGTAACCACGCTGAATTATTACAGTGTTACGTCTACCTTTTGCTGTGAATATTTTGTAATCTGCAACCCGAGATGACTTAATATTAATGACAAAATACCTTTTAGCGCCAGAGAGAGAGAGAGAGATATGGCATTCTTTTTCGCGTGTACCATTGAGATGCTTTGACGACATAGTTGCGATACGGCCCCATGAGGTCATCCAGTCTGCGCCCCCGTTTTTCTTCTCCTCCATGCTATCCGTGATTGCTCAGCGCCTAGCAGGATAGCTGCGATTACTATTTTTCGAAGTCTTTGGTATGACCCGGCCAGGGATCGAACCCACGACCTACCGCTCGAGAAGCCGGACGCATAACCATTACACTATCTCGCTCGCGCGAGAGTTCTGTGATGGAAGTGCGCAGTTGGGAATTGTTGTTCCGTATGGACGATTCTCACCGCTTTACCGCCCCTTGTGGACGGTTGGCCAGAGTGATTTCGCCTCCATAAGGCTAGCATTGTCAGCAAAGGCAATCTGATTATTTTGCCCTTCTGGCGACGCTTTACTGCGAGCGTACGAGTTCTTAGTTATTGCTACAGCCCTCATGACTGATTTCATGTCATTGCTAGCAAAATCAGGTCCCTATTTGTTCACTAGTTGTTTGAGAATCCTTATCTGTTGAACTGCATTTTGCCAAAATGCACTGATGCCAATGTTTATCTCCAATGTCACAAATGGTAGGAACATTTTAGACAGTAATTGAACCGAGAGTATGGAACTAGTATATTCTGAGTTGTTGATGGGTTTACCCACGTTCAGTTTTGCTGACGTAGACAGGATTGCCAGTGAATCGAGGGTCAGTGGAAATAACAAAGATAAAGGATATAAATTATTCGCTGAGTCTTATATAACAGATTTTAGAGGTATGTAGAAATTTACACCAGCATAGGTCGTTGGTAGATATTCTCATGCAGTTCAGTCGTTGGCTCTCACCTGCCTTTCCGTATTTTTATTTGAGAACTAGTAGTAATGACTTCGCAAGTAGCATCAGTAATGAGTTTGATCATCTCGGTATCTGCACGCACAGTGTTGAGCGATGTACAGCACTTTGCAGCCAGTGTGATGTTATATAATGTTGAATCAAAATTTTTAGGCATTTGTATTTTCAGCATGTCACGACACTGCAATTTTCTACGTGCAGGCGAAGAGCTATCATACCATGTCGAGAAACAGCCAATTACTTTTATCAGGTCATGGGCCAACTAGCTTTAACAGAACTGTCATGGTGTGATTTCGTGGTCTACACATTTTCTAAAAAGGTCTACAATACATAAACCGAATTTATGCTGATGAGATTGTATTCAAAGAAATATTCTCCAAACTTGAAATATTTTATTTCAAATTTATTTTGCCTCTCGCTGCCGTCAATGCGTGATATTGGTAAAGCAATAACTTGTAGAGCTAAGTATAAGCAGTGAAATTGTTCACAAATAATAACGAATTATACGAAGCTTTAAATACGAGTGCAAAATACTGCCGCATATTCTTATTTTCCATGTGCAGATGTGCCATATTGACCAACCACAACGCCGTGGACCATGGAACGATGGACATTATTTTAAGATCTGATGACGAACTGCCTAAAACTGTCAGTGGCACCCAACCCATTTGCTGGATATGAAAGGGTCATGGCGACCCGGAGATTTTTCATTTTAACCGGGTTTATACTTTGGTCTCCATGGTGTTCTCATGCACCAAACCCCCCAATTCCAGTTGTGCCCCGGATAGCTCTGCATAACTGGCTACGTCATTGTCTACGTGCCTAATTCGTCAATATAAATAACGCACAGAACTGTCAATAGTTGATCATTTATTGAACAGATGGGAAATGAAAGGATTGCATGCTATGATAGAATAGCAGTCAACCATGCCTCAAGACTTGTGTGTATCCTCCCTTCCGTGTGCTAGAGCAGTGGTTCTCAACCTTTTTCACCTCGCGGACCGGTAAAATCTCATGAAATGTCCTGGCGGACCGGTGAACTTTCAAAATTGAAGTGAAGCTAAAATCTAGAGTATGAAATCGTTTTTTGCAATTATATGGTGCTAGCGAGTGACGTTTAGCGGGTCATGATCGTAATTAATTATCTTCATGATGGCATCCATGTGATTTTATGGTAGTCAGTCCGCTGAGTTGAGGTAAAATTGCCTCGTCCAGATAAACGTGCCACCGCCAAGAGTCATTTATAGTCTCTTGCGCCGAATGCGATGGGTTTAACCGACCCCGCCAACTCGAAAAATATTCTTCTCTTTGATAATATCGAGAGAAGAATCGTTTCGGAGTCGAACCAAGCACCTTGTCGTGCTACCTTGATCATGACCCACTGCCACCGGGCGCATAAGCTACTGTGGTAACTACGAATACAATGCGTGCCGCAAGAAAACACCATACAGCAACTATAGAGAGTTTATGTAGCTTAATCGCGCCGATAGCGAAAATTTCCGATAACTCATGACTGAATCGGTTTTCTCGCTGCCGAATTTTTAGCACACCTTTCAGAGTCCCATGTTAGCCTAAACTTCATTATGTGTTGGCACGTCGTGGCGCGATAATGGCTGACGCCGAAATGCCTATTTCCCGGAGAGCGCGAAAAGAAATTGAAAAATGTTGGAAAAAGTTTCAAAATAATACGCTAACGCTATGATTTATGTTAATTTGCAAAATAATTTTGGGCTCTTTTCAAGCTCGGCCCCTCACCAATCGAGTGGTTTGGGGTGCCCAGTTACTGTCCTGCTGCACAAAATGAAAGAAATCGAAAACTAATGATCGCGATAACTGCGCTGTTTAGCGATGAGTCAGCTCGTACCTGTTCTGTTCTTGTCGCTCGCATGTTGTCAAATGACACGTCTTGAACTTTAACTCAAAACGAACATGTTACCAGCCCTAATGTTACCTCACGAAGTTTTGAATTAGTTTAAAATTTGATGTTTTATTTATTTTATCAATGGACAAGCCTTCATCATTGCATATTGAATTTAAGGTATAGAATTGAAATATACCTGACGGACCGGCAGGAATGTCGTCGCGGACCGGCACCGGTCCGCGGATTGGCGGTTGAGAACCACTGCGTGCTAGAGGATTTGTGAATATACGCATCGTCATTGAACCTTGTAATAACGTTTCGTTCAGACCTTGCGATCGCTAGCTGCGAAGAGAGAGAAAATTGGCAGTGCAGACAGAGCAGCGCAGATAGAACGTCAATCAGAAAACTATATTAGCATATTAGGAACATCAAAGGACCTAGTTCCAGATTCCTTAGAAACTACATGAAAAGTAATATGGCGAAAAGTTACATGGTAGGAATATTCAAAACAACAGGCCCCTGAAGTTAGTGAGAAGCAGTGTTGGGATGACTCGAGTCATGACTTGACTCGAGTCAGACTCGAGTCACTTTTTCGTATGACTTGACGTGACTCGAGTCACTTTGTAAAAATGACTTGACTTGACTTGACTCGGTGTTTCAAAAATGCGGATTGACTCGAGACTCGAAGCAAAATTTGCGAGTCAATTTCAAGTCATCAAGTAAACGGTATCAATCAAATCAGTGTATTTTGTGCATATGTTCGTATTGTTCGCGATACGCTTGTGTCCCTTGTGAGAGTAACCTGGCATTCACTGAATGCACGTTTGAATGATCCTCCATTATTGCATCACAAATATATTGACCACAAACGCAATGATCACAGGTTACGTTGTCGTAGTAGTAGTAATAGAAGAAGAATACAATAGAAATTAACGTATCTATGTTTCTTGGACGGCTCAGTGCTAACATTGCGCAGTGATCACCTTTATCAACCCTCTTGTATGATTCAAATCCATATAAATTTGTTACAACTTCTCGAGGCTTCGTATTCGATCCTGCTGGCTGATATAATAACAGACTGTAGCATATAGCTATTAGTAGCTATACAGTTAGTCGCGTATTTTATTTGCGGTTCTACGTGTGCGTGATAGACGCCTTCTTGCATGCATATTAAACTTTATCTTAGTAATTTGATGCAAGATAAATGGCAAATTATTCTGTCTTTCACACAGCTAGCAAAATGTAATGACTTTGAATCGTCGCTGATACTTCGAAAATTCAATTTGACTTGAATTGTGACTTGACTCGTGACTTGACTTGACTTGACTTGACTCGAGTCACATCCAAAAAAAGAGTGACTTGACTTGACTCGAGTCACCGTCGAAAATCGATTGACTTGACTTGACTCGAGTCAAAATGTGCAATGACTCGAGCTGACTCGTGACTCGAAGGTAGTGACTTGATCCCAACACTGGTGAGAAGACATGCCACACACAACAACTACCCATTTTACCTTGTTTCTTCTTTAACAGGAAACCTGTGAAAAGATAAATTCATCGTCATTCTTGAGTCATTGTTGCATTTTGGAACGCAACAGTGCAAATGGGATCTTCTTTTCACAGTCCGCGGTCCCTTATCTGCATTCATATCCGATTTCCTATAAGCTATATAAAATAGGCTATAGATTTTTTTAACGGTACTTTGCAAATCAACCTGTACAGATAAAACATAAAGATTATTAGTCGAATAAATTCACTACTTTATATGCGTTATGACCAATTATTTCACAGATAGGGTTATGCTATGGCCTCAAAGTCTATCTGGTATTACTTGTTGGTCCTGTGGATATACAGCTGTCGAGTCGAGTCGAGTCATCAGAAAATCATGACTAGAGTCATTGCCGCATTGGCTGTGATACAGCTAATACCTGAGTGATACACCTGATACTTGGGTGATACAACTGAAACAGCTGTGATACAGCTGCATATCCACAGGGCCTTACTTGTTCCCCGACTTTTGTGAGTGAAAAGTTGTCACACACCGGCACAAGAAAGCTTTGTAAAACGACTGTAAACCAGATCGGTTTTTCGCTCAAAAACATTGTATAGTAATGATGAGTATTTTATCAATACTTATTTTGCACCAAAACGCGGAACCACCATAAAGCGAAAACGCACGGCGTTAAATAACGTAACCTACTCCAAAACAGCCACCTGCGCCTATGAAGCTCGATTCAGCTCTGGCCAACCATAGGCCAAGATGGCGGCGCCCGAGAGCACAAATGAAAATCGTCCATTGTATGAGTTTCGGTAGTCGCGACGAAGTCACTGAATTCATTGATCATGGACAAATATCACATTGTAATATATTATCGACGTTTGCATGTTTTTGATTGCGATACTTGTCCCGAAATATCAGCAGGCCACATGTATGACCACGCTAATGTATACTTTATCAGATGTCGGATCAGTTTTGCGATTTTATCACAAATTGTTATGTTTTACATTCTTTCTAAATGTGAGGATTGATGAATTTTCGTGTCTCAATACAATTTGACCACCATATGAGCAGTGATTCCCAACCGCGGCACTCAGACCCGCGTGCGCCTCCAAGTTAGCTTTCTTGCGGCTCTGATTGACCTCGGAATACGCCATCAAATATAATAGACAGTTGTTGTTGTTGTTGTTGTTGTTGTTGTTGTTGTTGTTTGTTTCTATGAATACTTATAGTCAATTCGGCATATCTTTGCTAAAATAGAGGATGCTAGTTATGTCTAAAGCCGCCCTACGGCGCTTCTGAAAATGGGAAAGAAACTTCCTGCGGACTAGCGTCAACGCATGGAGGAAGACCCGTCGGACGATGACACACCTCGAGTGTTGCTGGTCATAGACCTTATAGATCGTCTCTGTGAAGAGAAAATTTCGGCACAATTTTACTGACATCAAAGTATCGGCTCATAGTCAAGTGTAAGTCGCACTATTACCTATATTACGCAGCGTATAATCCACCTCTCGCGCTTTAAGTGCTGGGATGTATGAAGAGCTATCACATACCGACCAGTGTTGGGATGGCTCGAGTCATGACTTGACTCGAGTCAGACTCGAGTCACTTTTTCGTATGACTTGACTTGACTCGAGTCACTGTGCTAAAATGACTTGACTTGACTTGACTCGGCGTATCAGAAATGTGGTTTGACTCGTGACTCGGAGCAAAATTCACGAGTCAATTTCAAGTCATCAAGTAATCGGTGTCGATAAAAATCACTGTAGGCTATCTTGCATATGTTCGGATTGTTCGCGCAAGGCTGGTGTAACCCGTGAGAGTGCGTTTTACTGAGCCTCCATTGTTCTCTCACAAATACATTGATCGCAAACGAAGTGATCGAAGCTTGCAGCCTACGTTGTCGTAAATTATAGTATAGTAAAGTAATCTAATAGCAAAATGTCTATTTATGTTCTGTGTTCTTAACTTAACCAAACCTCTTGTTTTATTGAATTTGAATTCGAAAATAGTTTGTATAGTCCTCAACCATTGACGCAGCCTCGAATTGTATCATATCAATTTGCAAAAGGGTAATGTATTGCATCTTATCTCTATTTTTGCTGGTAACTATGAACTGAGGCTGTGCAATTAGGCTACTTACCACGTAGTTTATTAGCTCTACTTATATGTGAGCGATACAGCGCCTTACTTGCGTGTACATTTAACTCTATATTCGTTCATCGGTTCAAAATCAATGACCACTCAATCTGTATTTCAGACAGCTAGCAAAATACAATGACGTAATCACGCCTCATACCTCAAAATGGCAATTTGACTTGAATTGTGACTTGACTCGTGACTTGACTTGACTTGACTCGAGTCACCTCCAAAAATCGACTGACTTGACTTGACTCGAGTCACCTTCGAAAATCGATTGACTTGACTTGACTCGAGTCAAAATGTGCAATGACTTGAAATGACTCGTGACTCGAAGGTAGTGACTTGATCCCAACACTGATAACGACATATATGATGTGGTAATGATATGCATTTTCAGCTTATTTCAGAGTAGAACACTTAGCAATCTGCGTCTATCAATGCTGAAATAACCGATATAGAATCTATAGAAGTCCATGTGCAGTGCATGCTACTGGTCGGAATTGACTCAAATTTGTTTTGCGACGTCTTTGAAGACAGCTCAACAATTTCATGGGGTTGGCAGAAAACTTTGAAACATTTTTTTTCCAATTTTCCATAATAAATTAAAAATTTTAATTGGATCTGCGGAGTCCTATACTTGTTGGAATCGAACCAAATTTGGTGTGCAGCGTTTTTTAGGGTAACCTGACAATTTAATCAGTGAATGGCTGGAGTCCGGGAAAAAAAGTTATTTTTGAACAGCCCTAATGTGCATGCTCTGGATGGTGGGATCCAGAGGGAGGCTAGCTGCCTTCAAATTTTCATTAGAGTACTCGATTGCGGCTCCATATAGGCACTCCGTAGTTTGAAATGCGGCTCCGACATCCAAAAAGGTTGTGAGTCACTGTTGTAGAGCTTCGTGATCGAGATGCTCGCCGTACAAGCATGAACATTGAACAATGAACATGAAATCTACGCGGTTTATGATCGAAAGGCTATGTATTGGAGTCATTGACTTCGTTAACGAATAGACAGCAAATAAGCGTAGGCCACGTGTCATTGATCGGGCTGGGCAAAATTAAGTATCTGAGTGATTCGATTCTGAATCACGCATTACGCTTCGAGTCGAGTATTCGAGTATCCCTCATTATGACGTCATAACAGACTGTACAATGTCAAAGTTCAAATACGTACCTTTATTGCCACCGCAAAGAACATGTTGCCTGTTATCCATCACAATAAAGATATACTTTGATATGTTTTCGACAGTACCTATTTCATTGCACTTTTTGACAATGTTGTGGGATGATCATGTCTTCGGAAATGTGGTATTTCTAGTAACGTTCGAGGAGCGCATAATTTCAGTACTCGAAAAATTCGTGTTTTACTACTCGACTCGAATCATTAAAATTAATACCCGATTCATATTCGAGTATACTCGAATCATCGTGCCCAGTCCTAGTCATTGATCTATCACGCACTGGTAATCACCCCGGCCCATGTCAATATTCCAAGATATTTGGCACTAAACTAAAATAGCTGTTACTTTAACTGAGCAGAGCTATGGGGTCGAGGTGCACAGTGATCATGGATGGACAGGACAGGACAGGAAACGCAGCCGCTAATGATAATAAGGGATCCGCAGAAAGACATTGAATCTATGGAGGAGTATAGTATTATCTGATCAATTAAGTGAGAGCACTATGGCAAATGGATTTCGGATAATGACTATAAACATTTTCATCTTGTCTGCGACGTGATTATGTCAGATTTATTTGCTTTCCGAAAATGATTTGTTTATCATGATACATTGCAAATTGGATCCCCTAATGGCTAGTCACAGAGAACGCTGCTGGCAAAGTGTCAACAACCCTTTTAGTTGTTTTGACCATTACTATTATAAGGACCGTGTCTCTCCCGGTAACTTTCACACGCATGACTAATCGATTGTTATTGAGCTATTGATCATTTTGTCTCGACCTCGAATTTGCTCTCCAAAATCGTTGTCAATTATGAATATATTGATAACCAGACGTTCCCGTTGCAAGTGGACATCTACTGTTTATACTGCAGCACAGCACAAAAGTTCTAGTCGCAGACGCCACCAAATACATTTGTGTGGATAAATGATTCGTTTCCATCTGGATCCGGTATCAGTTCCGAAGCCAAAGAAGAGCGCCACCGCTTTAGTGCAATGGTTCTTGTATTCTTACATTACCATAACTTGCTTAACGCCCGCAATTACGCGAGTGCGCAAAATCATTAAGGTTGAACGTTCTCAATTTCATTTTATCTTTTTGCGCCTTGTTCAATGTTCATAAATATTCCCGGACAGGGTCTCTAATCGGTTACGGGAAAACCGCTAAAACTGTTGGCCAGCGCTAAATATCGCTCAAGAACTCCGGTGTTGGCGTTTGTGAACTAAAATCTAACTTATGCAAAACGAAAGGCCTGGATCAGAACTAGGCAATTTACGGCCCGAGAAAAGTCGCTTATGGAATTTGAAACAAATAACCTATACTCTTGAATATTAATGCGCGAACAAACACCGATGGCTGTTTAAATGAACCAGAAATGTGATGATTTGAAGCCTGTTTGTTTGTGTATACCATGCGTCGCATTCCACATTAGGATCCACGATAAAGGCAACCTAGCAAAGAATACCGTAACAATTAAATCTACAAGTCACAGTTTTTTTTGTATATTAATCCTCGAGTTATAATTGGCTATAGTACAGGGTTTCCAACCTTTTTCACACCGTTGCCCCCTTTAAACATTTTGAAAATTACATGACCCCTCATTTTTAACCTTCAGCTGTCCTGGTCTGATTGGCCCAATCGTCAAAACTGTTGATCATAAAACACATTGTAGCATGCACATTTCTCTTTAATATATGTAAAGACAAACTTGAGTGAATATTAATCGTTCTTCCTTCATTTAGCATGGATTGGATAGTCATCGCCTAAATTGCAAATGTAAAATATTAATATTAAGAAATGCAAGGGCGGTGATCGTAAAGTTGGCTTGTCCATGAAAATGCTACTCGTCTGATTAAAAACTGTTAATCGTGGCGACCTAGAATTAAAAGTTTTACCAGACACCTCGGGATAATCCCCGTGTAGCGTACCGCTCCATGATTAACCCATAATTACCCTCGCTGATGACTGATTATGTTACTGCTACGTCTTGTTGTGTTGCACTTTTTTAGGCAGTCGCTTTTAGTCACCGTCCGAGCCAGTCGATCTCCTAGTCTCCGTCGGACGAGTATCGTCATGTTTCAGTTGTTTTATTAAAAGAGCAATGCTGACTTGTCTACCTTGACTTATTGAGCCGCGGACCAAGAAGAACGCGCGCCCACGACAGAGCACGCTATATTTTGGTGACCCCGACGTGACATCGCCAGCCGACTTGAAACCCGACGTGCACTAGCCGACTCGCATCCCTTGCTCCGCTGTATTTGAAATGTCTTCTCGACGACGACAACAATCGATGGAAGATATTGCCAGCTCGGAGAATTTCACTGGTGTCCCGAGGATGCCGCCACCGGTGGTCAATTTCTGGTCCCATTCGCCAGAGTCGTGGTTTGTTTCGGTGGAAGCCGCATTTTCCAGTTACGGTGTTACCGACTCTGCGGCGAAGTATTTTCACGTTCAGAGATGTCTGGACGGCAAGCAGCTCGAATCGAATCGATTGAAGTTACCTGCCCCAGAAGACGACGACTGCTACGAAGTATTGCGTGATCTTCTGATGCGTGAGTACGATATTCCTTTGCGAGACCGTGTTAAGGAGCTTTATAGTGATCGCTGTAGAGATTTAAAACCCTCTGAACTTCTGAAAAAATTGCGAAATGCAATGGGGGCTCTATCAAACACACCAGGTTTTGACTGTTATTTAAAGGAAACGTTCCTTCACTATTTGCCAAATCATATTGCTGGGATATTGTCGTCACATGTAGACGATACCGTGGAACAGCTTGCCCGACGAGCTGATAGTATATACGCTCGTGCGTCTCCACCTGTGGTTCCAATCATTACAGTTATCCTCCCACAAATCAATTAGATGAATTGCAACGAACTGTTCAATCGATAGCTCGAGAGGTCATGGAATTGAAAGCGATACCTTCGACAAGACAAGTATCTGTATCTGACGGACAACGATCACGTGATTTCAATCGTAGTTCCGCTCCCCGTCCTGAACCATTTAGAGCAGTGGTTCCCAAAGTGGGCGCCAGCGCCCCCCTGGGGGCGTTCGCGTGCGTGAAGGGGGCGCTGGCCATGAAATGGGCGATTGGGGGGCGCTGGCTAGAAAATTGGGCGGTAAGGGGGCGCTGAGAGCAAATGCGGGCGGTGTAGGTTTAGAAGGCAACTGCTGCGTATAGAGTTGAAACGATTGATTAATAAAGCAGCTATAGGTTATCAGTAAAAATGCATAATAGATTCAGTAAGGGCAATTCAGGGTCGCCGTCTATTTATTCAGCTGCGCCGGAAAAGTCCATTGTTACTTGCCAATGTTATTCCTGCTCATCAATAGACTCATTTGGCAGTCGGCAGCATCTCCGAAAAGCGAGGTTCATTGTGTGCTGCTGTGAGAACTACAAAGTATATTTGAGCAGTTATTGCTCACTGCAAGATGTGATGGCATTTTAAGAGAAACTGTCTTGCGTGATTTTATTATCTGTTTCAAACGATCGTTGATTTTCCATAGCGCTGTCACCGTGGCCTACGACACGGCGTTCTGGTTGCGAGAAACGAGATCACTCATATACTTGACGGTTGTATTTTTCAAAATTTAAGGGAAGAATATATCCGTTCTTAGTAAAGATGAAACCTGATAAAGGTGAACATGGCACTGCTTTGAGCTACCGTTCCAGCTCGAATGCCTGATTTGATGGAGAAACATGAATCAATCATCTCACAAAATTACACGAGGGTGGTGATTTGGTTCCAGGATATATTCCAATTACAAATTCCTCACCGGGTAATCAATCCATTCTGTGTAGTTTCCAGGCATGGAATGTTTGAGCAGCTGTTTACATTGTAGTTATAGGGTTACCATACGTCCTTTTTTAAGAGGATTTGTCCTCTTTTTTGCCTTTTTTGAAAGTGTCCTCGGATGACGTCTAAATGTCGTCTTTTTTGAGAATTCGTCCTATTTTTTTTAAAATGTTGGTTAAATGTACGTGATAATTGGACTGATATAAAGGAAATCAGCGCACGGTCTGGCGGATTTTTTGAGACGTGAGACAGAAAAAATCATTTTTTAGTCAACCAGCCGCTAACTCGGAGAAATTTACCATTTTTTCCAAATTTTACATCAGTATTGTAAGTCTGAAAATTTTGAAATAGTGTCCTCTTTTCAGATTCCTAAAATATGGTAACCCTAGTTGTAGTGTAGAACAATTTTGAGTTGAACCAAAACTTCAATATCTCCAATCAATCGTTCTGGATACACAATAAATAAAAAATAAACACTCTCACTGGAGTCGGGTTGGCTTTTTCGTCATTGCCCGTCCCCGCTCATATTTGATAGAACATGTTCTCAGCGCCGTGACCAATTTCCTGACTTACAGCAGAAACCGACTGCCAGTAGGCCTCCATGAAGTGAACACGGGAGATTTTACAGTGATATTGTTTATATAAAAACTGAAACCCAATATGACGAGAATGATGATAATGATACACCAGCGTCATTCGTCTCATTATTAGCTGTATTAAATGCAGAACAACTTTCGTTTTATGATCAGGCGTGGTGAGGGGGGTGTCGGGGGGCGGTGGCACTTCATTCGTTGTCCAGGGGGGCGGTAGCTCAAAAAAGTTTGGGAGACACTGATTTAGAGACTATCGACCAGCTTTTCGAACGCTGTCAAACCGTTCAGAGACACGTGGTGAGGTAACTCGATTTGCTCATCTGCGTGGTACGAATCAGTTGTGCTTTTATCATGATAAATTCGGTGATCGAGCTCCAAATTGCCGTCCACCCTGTTCCTACTCCTCAAATCGCCCTTTTTTAGACGGAGGCCTCGTGAGGGATCGCAACAATTTTCAACAGTGAACTCCAAACGTGAACACCCTTTATTGCATGTACGAGATTCGATTTCAGGGCAGATTTTCCTCGTCGATACAGGAGCATCCGTTTCTGTTCTACCGACTTCAAGTAACGTTTTCAAGAATGAACCAGGACCAAATCTGTACGCTACAAATGGATCGAAAATTGCGACGTTTGGAACGAGATATTTGCGGATCGAGTTCTCCGATAGACACAAGTATGGATTTCGATTCTATATTGCCGATACACACATTGCCATATTGGGGGCTGATTTTATTAAGCGATTTTCCCTCGTCGTTGATTTGAGGAGCAATTGTCTGATTGATACTGTTTCAGGAGGTTTCATTCCTGGCTGGAAGTGTAATCCAGTAGTTCGCGGTTTGAACTTTATAGCGCCTGATCACAATACGCCATATGTAGATATTTTGTCGAGCTTCAACGACATTACCATTCCACGGAATGCAGCAGTACGAGCTAATCACGGTACTGTACAAGTGTACATCGAATTATTACTAATGGATGTCCCACTCGATCTCGATGTCGCCCATTGCCGCCCCATTTGAAACAGAAGGTGAAGAATCGAAGAATCGATTGCAAGAGATGTTGAAGTCCGGTGTAATCATTCGCTCAAAATCGCCTTTCGATCTCCCATCACTGTCGTACCGAAGGGGTTAGACGATATTAGGATATGTGTCGACTATAGGAAATTAAACAATCAGACGGTCAAGGATCGCTGGCCTGTCCCATTTTTGCGTGATTTTACCAATGAACTGTCGAACTGTAATGTTTTTAGCGAAGTTGACTTAGCGAAGGCGTACCATCAAATCCCTCTTCATCCGGACGATCAAGAGAAGGCTGCTTTTATTTGTCCCGAAGGACTATTCCAACCAACGACGATGATGTTCGGCTTGACCAACGCTTGCAGTACTTTTAGCCGTTTTATATCTGAAGTAACCGAAGGACTGGTCAATATATTTGTGTTTTTAGACGACATTTTAATTGCGACTCGGACTGAAGAGGAGCACATGGCAACATTGACGAAATTGTTTTCAAGGTTCCGTAAGTTCGGACTGGTCATAAATGTCGATAAGTGCAGTTTCGGTAAGAAAAGAAATCGAATTTTTAGGTCACCTTGTCAATGCAAGGGGAATTTGTCCCTTGCCATCGAAGGTTGTAGTAATCTCTAACTATCCTCGTCCAGAAAATGTAAAACAACTACGTTCATTTCTTGGACTAGTCTGCTATTACCACCGTTTTGTCAAAAAGTGTGCCGAGATTTTGAAGCCACTTTATGACGTGGCCAATGCAGCATCGAATAAGCGCGATCTTGTAAAATGGACAGATAGTGCTAACACAGCTTTCGAACGCATCAAGACCGAACTGTCCGATAATGTCATATTGTTTCACCCGATTCATGATGCCGAACTGTCACTCGTGGTAGACAGACGCTAGTCAAATCGGAATTGGAGCTGTTTTGCAACAGAAACGTGATGATTCGTGGTTACCCTTAGCATTCATCTCGAAAACCTTGAACCCGACACAGCGCAAGTACTCCGCATTTGATCGCGAGCTTTTGGCGGCTTATTCAGCAATCAAGCATTTTCATGTCCAACTAAAGGGCAGGAAATTTCCAACTGATTACCGATAATGACGGGCTTGTAAAATCGTTAAGGAATCCAACTGACAGACTTCTGGATCGTCAAGCAAGACAGTTGGAATTTATCACGGAATATACCGACGACGTTAGACACATCAAAGGGACTCTGAACACGGCTGCGGATACTCTCTCCAGGCTCGAGGTGAACGCGATTTTTCCGAACACTGTTCCCATCACAGCCGAAGCATTACTAGAAGCTCAGAAAGGCGATGATGAGCTCAAAGAACTCCTCGCCAACACCAATAACCACTCCTTGCATCTCGCGGAAGTACATTTCGAAGAGTTTAACGATCCTATCATCTTCGACAAGTCGTTACCTGGTAGGGAACGTCCCTACGTTCCTGCGTCGCTTCGAGAGACTGTAATGCACAGTGTGCATGATATTTCGTACCCCGGTATACGCGCGACCACTAAATTAATGGCTGAACGTTATGTATGGCCCGGCATGAAACGGCATGTGAACGATCTCGTCCGTCATTGTCAGCAGTGTCAACGATCGAAGATTCATAGGCATACTCGAACTGCAATTACCAATCTTCCCGTCTCTTCCGAACGCTTTCATACGGTTAACGTCGACATATTGTCACTCCCGAATAGTTGCGGTTACTCGTATATTTTGATGTGTGTTGATCGCTATACTCGCTGGCCTGTATGTGTTCCCATGATGGACATTCGTGCTCAAACTGTTATTGATGCGTTTAGTTTTGGCTGGGTGTCGAATTTCGGCTCACCCCGTAAAGTCATAACCGACCGAGGAAGTCAGTTTACCTCGCTTGAATGGACTCAGTATATGCAATTCTTAAGTATTTTTCATATCACAACTTTGGCGTATAAGCCGGAGCAAAATTCTCTTGTCGAACGCTATAACAGAACTTTGAAAGCCTCCCTCCGCGCATTAGAAAGTCCTCATAATTGGTATCATCATTTAGGAATGATTGTTTTAGGGCTGCGATGTTCTGTCAAGGAAGATCTCGGTTATTCACCAGCAGAGCTTGTGTATGGCACTTCCCTTCGACTACCCGGTCAATTAGTCAATCCTTCTTCCAGTGGTAATAACGCTAATGATTTCAACTACGTTGGTGAATTGAAACGCTTTTTCTCAGCCGTGGGTGAGATGCCGACTAAGTTTCATTCGAATCAAAAATCTTACGTCCCGAACGATTTGAATAATTGCACGCACGTTTTCTTGCGGATAGATGGTCATGGTCATCGTAGATCACTCGATCCGGTTTATTCTGGTCCACACCAAGTTTTAAAACGCACTCATAAATGTTTCACAATTCAAACGAATAAGGGTCCGTATGACGCCTCAACCGACAGGCTTATACCTGGCAGACTTCCCATCGAGCGTCTCGACGAATTGACGCCACCGCAAGTTGATATTTCGCGAACAAATACTGTGTCGGCCAGCGGTCGTAATATTCGTACTCCACATCACTTGAATGATTTTGTGTTGTCACCAGTATTTAAAATGGATATTTAGTGTGTTACTCATTCACTTTTCCGCCATCACTTGTATTTTTTCGCAACAGGCTCCTTCATCACCTGTATGTTCTATAAATCATGTGTTGAGCCTTTCTCATTGTAAAGTGCATCATTATCGCTAAACGAACAATTGTGTCGTTAATAGCTTCACCACTACGCCCATCTCACTTTCATTAACGTTAGAACATTTAGAATTGAACTAGTGTTCGAATCGCAATCTGTGATCATTGCCGTGTCATGCTGGTAGGGTCCTTCATTCGTAGTTATATCGTTGACTGATGTAGTGTCCATATTATATCCTAAAGCTTTTACCAACCAGGGGGGCCCTTGTAGCGTACCGCTCCATGATTAACCCATAATTACCCTCGCTGATGATTGATTATGTTACTGCTACGTCTTGTTGTGTTGCACTTTTTTAGGCAGTCGCTTTTAGTCACCGTCCGAGCCAGTCGATCTCCTAGTCTCCGTCGGACGAGCATCGTCATGTTTTAGTTGTTTTATTAAAAGAGCAATGCTGACTTGTCTACCTTGACTTATCGAGCCGCGGACCAAGAAGAACGCGCGCCCACGACAGAGCACGCTATACCCGCACGAAATCTTATCTCACTTCGAAATGATGAAGTTTTTCATTGGCCCCCTGGAAAAGGTTAATGGCCCGCTTGAAGGCCGTAGGCCACAGGTCGGGAACGTCATCTGGTCTAGTATCAACACATCTACTCTGCAGCTTGGATGCATCCAATGTAATAAACTCATACTTTAATTGTTTCCTCGCCAGGCTGTCTATATCCACGTTGCTGTTGCATCTTTCTTCATTCCATCGAGCATGGGACGAGCTACCGCTATTGCGAATCTCGCTTACACATCTTCGTACTCAACCAATCTACTTTCTTGTTTAAAATGGAGTTCTGGGTTGGGTTAGATCAGTGGTTCCCAACCTGTGGTACGCGTACCACTAGTGGTACGCGAAGGTCTTCCAGGTGGTACGCGAGCAGATTCTGTTTTTTTTTTTACGACCGAAGGGGTAGATTTTGAGTTTTTTGAAGCCGTCGCCGTCGTCGTAAGGTATGTCCGTGGTAAGGTACGTCTTTTTTGTCACCACTGCGACGTCATAGAATTCTCTAGGTCAGTCAGTGGTTCTCAACCTTTTTCACCTCACGGACCGGTAAAATTTCAAAAAATATTTGGCGGACCGGGGGTCCTTCAAAAATTTAAACCAACCTAAAATTTAAATTATGGTCCTAGAGAGGCGTGAGAGAAGTCCGGCCCGCGAATAGTGGATTGGAATTAAAAACATAAAGCCTACTTTTTAATGTTGCTGCGTGGACAAAAATCAAAAGCTGTACACAGTGAACCGACAATTCGTTTACTCTCAAGCCTGTTCATTTAATATGCAGAGATTACGCAGTCTATGTACCTCGCATGCGTAATCCAGATTCAAAATAATGTCAATGTAGCAAATTAATCGTAACAGTTATTGCCACAAAAAGTCACCAATCCTTCCATATCGCCATTTTCACATCACCAATAACACGGCTTGTGCTTCACATTCGTAAATCAAGTTAATCAGTGGCGTCAATACGTCAATACACGCATAAAGGATGAACTGGCATGTCAAAAATAGGAAGCCGAAAGTTTTAATTCAAAGAAGGTTTGAAGTAATAAATATTTGTTTACTGGACTCAAGGGTAAACCTATCTTTTAGTAGTTAGTGCCGAGCAGGTCGCCGCGTTTAAGGAGTATAATTTAAGTCGGTCTTATGACATAAACACGAAGACATTCCCTCGGTCAAGGGAGGCTGAACATCAAAAGAATCGCAAGCTTCGCTCACTGCTCGGAAGGCGACTAATTGTAATATCCCAAATACGAAAAAACGTGGATAGTGGTTTAAAGAGAGTTCAAAGTGTATCAAGTTTAACTATAGATAACTAACCTACGGTAGGTTAGTTATCTATAGTTAAACATTGTTTCGATATATGACGGCAAATACATATTATTTCTGCACATTATTGCCTGTCACATTCTCATTTCCTAATATCGACACATCCACTGAACAGTCGAAGTCACTGCTTCCAATTTAGAAAAAGCTCATACGCTTGAAAATATAGCTAAGATTTTTGACTCGGCTCGCCAACGTATTTTCTGCGTCTCGTTTGACCCGCAGAAAATACTAATTGCCCACCGCTGTCCTAGAGAGTGACATTTTGTGGGTTTAGTTCGCAATCAAATATTTTCATTATGGGTTCGATATAATTTTACGCTATTGACTCTGCTTAGACTAGATAAAATGGCCTGACCCAGATAAACGTGCTACCGCCGAGATTCGATTACAGCGTTTCGGGCCGAAAGCCGTGGATACCACGCAAATTCGAATAATACTCTTGTCTTCGACAACATCATCGAGAGAACTGGTGTTTCGGAGTTGGACCAAGCACCTTATTGTCATGCTACCTTTCTCATTTTACTCTACCAGTAGATGTACTACGAATAAAATGCACCGCACGAAAATACCTGGCAACAGCAACACAGGGTCATCCCCAAAATGAATGATTTGAATACGAGGTGATCGTACGAACTGCGTGGTTTACCAAGTCTGCTCGTACTTGTCGCTCGAATGTCGTCACCGGAGACGCCTTGAACTAAAAGTCAAATCGAACATGTTTCCTGGTCTAATGTTACCTCACAAAGTTCTGAATGACTTCAAAATTATATGTTTTATTAATTTAGTCAACAAGCCTTCAACACCTTGCATGTTGAAATTAATGTATAAAATTTGAATATAGGCCTACTCTGCGGACCGGCAGCAAAGATGTTGCGGGCCGGCGGTTGAGAACCACTGGTCTAGGTTATATGTGCGCAGTGCGAGCGCTCAAGGGAGGTTTCTCACTGGCAGAAACGCATATGTCAGCTATGATTATCATGCGTATTAGTATGGTTAAGTTACGGCAGTTTTTGCTTACGATTCTTTCGGTATTAGAATGTATACTAGGCATAGGTCAAATACGTGATGATGACGTCATAAATGGTGGAACTTATGTAGGTGGTACGCGAGCACTGCATAAAACCTCGAAATGGTTCGTGGGTGTGAAAAGGTTGGGAACCACTGGGTTAGATTGAATAGAACACCAATACGCACCGTTTGTCATGTCCACATTAGCAGATTTTTACTGGAAAGACACGATTTGCCGCCTGAAATATAGGCACTAAGTAGGATTGGAAGTGTGAAGTCGAAACAATTTGCAATAGTGAATCTAGAAGCAATTCGCATTAAAGCTAATTCAAGCAGATTATTTCAAGACTCTCTTCAATTTGGGCCCAGGCATTCAGGATTCTGCTGCTCATCAAGGATTGATCGACTCTGCTTGGCACCGAAGCTGCTAATCTTTCGTTACATTCGGTTGAATTATGTCGTTTTCCATTCGAACTGAACGGATGATTGCGACCAATTCCACAATCTACGTTTACTGTTGCGAGGATCAAGAACGGTTTCCATTTAGTTTATTCAGTTTTCGTCTGTCAACGTTTCGCGAGCAGTCGCTTCGATTGTCGGTCATATTCAAGTTCGTTACTAAGATGTTATTAATCATGATGACCAAGGAACAAATCCATAGATAAGAAGTGTTCCACACATGAATTCGATACATATGTATGATATACTGCATGATTCTGCATTGAAAATTAATGAAACGAATTGATATCCAGCAGGATTTTCAACGAAATTTAATGATACGAATTCAACAGAGTAAGAAAAAATCAAATATTTTCGCTTTCGAATTGTACGGCATCATAAAAATTATCTTTCGATTGTACACCATCCATCAAACATAAGAATCTCCTTGTGTGGAATCTTGCTCACTACCGTACATCTTCAACCAAACAATGCGGAGGTGTCAATGTGCAGCATACTTCATTTCCATACATTCAGCGGAATGTGGCAATGCCAATTAAGAGATTCGTCATGAGCTTCCCCAGTAAAGGGAATTTTGATTCACTGAATCCATTGTGCACCTGCACATATTTCAAATTTTGCCAAAATTCTGTTGGATGGCATTGGCTAATAACCTGCAGCTCGATTTTGCGAATTTGCCAAAGCAGCCCATTCTTCCGACAAATCATTAAGTTCACCAAATACTATCGCAGAGGGAAATTGCACAGCTAGAGGAACGATTGATATATTTCTCTTTGCGTTGACAAGGCTGTTAACGGATTCAATACACTCAAGTACGAAAGTATGCTGTCCTCGACAAATAAGAATCTTTCCCGAATCTGCAGAGTGAGTTGAACAAGAAACGACAGAGCATTAGAGCGAAATCGCTCTTGATTTTTTCCGAGACATTCGCTCATAAAGACGGATTCACACCACTGCACCACCATATAGAATTGTTGAAAACAAACACAGCCGGAGACACCAAATCGCCTTATTAGCGATAAATTTAGCGTATAATTTAGCAGTCTATTGTTAGAATATTCCTTGTTCGCATAATTGCAGAAAAACACTAGATTAGCAAAATTGTGCGACAAAAAACACCAGAACACTAGGACGACCGAAAAAATACTAGATCTAGTGTTAAAACACTGGGAGTGGCACCACTGATCACGGCAATACACATAGCTACCGAAAATAGCCCTATGATGAAAATTCTGTTTCTCATGATAGAAAGTGAGATATCTTCTCTCTCTTGCCAAGTAATCTTTTCTCAATTCGCAAGGATGATAAAATATCATTTAACTTGTGTTGATGGACTAGGCCTACTCTACGTTCTGAATCATCTTCAATTTCAAAATCTTCATCATTAGGCCTGCTATCCCTAAAATCTTCATTTTGATCCAAATTATCGAGCGTAGAGGAGTTATTTCTAGTTACAACGGATAAGCTGCATGAATGGTGTGTAGCAGCCCTCGTGCGCCCCCTATTCGGGTCCGCTTTCGGTCATGCTCTGTCTATTCGGGGAGGGCATGATCGAGCTGGTTCGCTCTCTTGGGTTGCGTTGGCCGTGCGGGGCGGTCGACGGTATTTGTGGTCGGTTACTTGGTTCTTGGATCTGTATCGTCTGTCGGGTTGCAGTATATTATGTGCGCTGAATAAACCTCCATACTGGACAAAGGCCTCTACATTGGCGAGCACGCCAGGACTCGAACCTGGAATCTTCTGATTCGCAGTCAGAAGCGTTATCCATTGCTCAGATACTACATCCACTATCGCCTTGCCGGAGAATTGCAGTGTAGCAGATGATGTTATTTTGGGTGACGATCCTGTGCTTGAATATGAAGTGGAAGTATCGACTGAGGATTCAGATTTCATAGTTCAGCCGCCATGTAAGCGACGTGATGAAAAACGTTCTGAATGCGGCTACAGAAGCAAGCCTGATAACCGGGAGAAGATTCCGAATGACACAGGATTTATTGCGGCAATCGCGGGAAGCTTGTTGGAACTGAATTCGAATGGATACGTTTCACCTGTCTCAGATCTTCCGAATTGGCTGAAGTCATACATCTACTATGGGGAATTTGGGAACCACCGTGTGAATGATGGTATGGACTGACGACTGGAAATTGCATATGTTTTATTGTGATTACTGTGCCTTGATTGTTTATGGTAATATTTTGTTGCAATTTTGTGAATTAGTGAGAGTACTTTCTATAGTATCTCTCAGAATTAGAGGAGGGTGATGTAGCAGCCCTCGTGCGCCCCCTATTCGGGTCCGCTTTCGGTCATGCTCTGTCTATTCGGGGAGGGCATGAGCTGGTTCGCTCTCTTGGGTTGCGTTGGCCGTGCGGGGCGGTCGACGGTATTTGTGGTCGGTTACTTGGTTCTTGGATCTGTATCGTCTGTCGGGTTGCAGTATATTATGTGTGCTGAATAAACCTCCATACTGGACAAAGGCCTCTACAGGTGCATTGAGCATATATAGCCATGATATAGCCTATATATGTCCGCTTTATTTTTTTGCCATATCATGCTGTAAATGCATCAAATGTGTGTCTGAAATATCCTCGGATGATTGCATCCTCTCAACAAAAATGGGCGAAAGCATCGGCCTATATCGATACCATAACCTTTTTATTTTTATTAATTAAGTGCCCTTGGCTATATAACTCATTAAATGAAAAAAGTGTGGATTCCTACCAGGTATGGAAAAGTAATACCGATAAATTCGTGAAAATTTGCATATTTTGGGCACATGTAGTAGCGCAAAAACTTGACGTGATGGAAGAGAACAAGGTGCATTTTCGGAACCAGCACGCCAAAATTAGCCTTTATCAAATGCAAAATCTAAGTCAACAAATTTTTCGCTCAAAATTTTTGCCCAGTGTTAACATAACATAATATAACATAACATGGTTGGGTTATATTTTTATCTGAACAAGTCACACACAATGTATAATGCGCGATAAGACACAATGCGATGTCATGAACAGATAGGGGGATGTAGAACGACACGCATCAGTAGCGATCCTTTACTCTAACATCCACCTCGGCCTAGAGTGCCCGATGTCACAGTTCTTTTTCGATGTTGATCTCTTTGAAGCCGCGGCCCTTTCTACCAGTTGTTTTCCATTCGTTGTGAGTGCTTTCTTTCATCGGGTCTTTTTCTGGGCTTTTTTTGTCGCCGTAAGAACGGCAACGCCAGGGGAAGAGGAGCCCAGATAAACCTCCGACGGGAATCGAACGTTCATTTTATAGCGAGCTCCCGGTCCACGTAGAATATGTTGTAGCCATTATTTTCATATAAAATACCCTTACACAATCGAGAAAGTAACCTACAGGTTTCTGATAAGGCAGTGGCTATTCGTCCGGAACCGGACGAATAGCCCGCAGCCATAGTCCAGGCTATTCGTCCGGAACCGTGTGACGTAACCATCCGGAATAAATGTTATGTGTGACGTAACTATTAAAAACCAACACTGCATACCGGCATTATTGAGTATTGACGGACATCGGCTGTTTATGTGTTTAGGTTATCGTTACACAATAGCGCCATGCTCTTATCTAATACATTGTTTGTATGGCAGCACATAGTGAATCTCAAAGACACAGTACACGTTGCGTGAGCATGAGCAGTGAGCACGCGGTACATTGTGCAGTGCAATGATTTCCAGTACAGCATTGTCCACTGCTATGCGATGGTACCATCCGAAGAAAAAATTAAGCAAAGTAGTACCGCATCTCTGCTATGCTACCTCTGCTTTTCAGACTTAACAATAAATAATCGCCGTCTTCTCCCAAAAGCAATTTTTGTGGTGCATTGTACTGATAAAAAATGCTAATAAACTGAACTGATATTAGACCTGGTATTTGGACACTGGTTCAACTCGCCCTGTTTTCATCTCTATCTTTTCAGCACGTCTGCTAGAAGATGAAGATATATATCGTAACCCGGGATATATGGCGTTGTGGATGGCTGTATTCTGTACCTCATGTACAACGACCAATTCCCTTTCATTGACTGATGAAGGGATCTCGATGGTATTATACAGACACGTTGCAATACAATTACACATTAGAATCAACAAAAAGTATACAAAAACTCCAGCAAGCAAAGACAAAAGTCTACAGTCGCGCTGTAGTGAAAGGATCGGGAGATCATCACAGAAACGAATGCGAAATAATCAGTGTTCATCATCATCATCATTGGTTTATTAGCAATTTTATCAGTTCAATACACCACAAAAATGCGATACAATGCAAAGAAAGGAAGATGTCGAAGCGACTAGGAGTTGTCTATGGAATCGGACACCCACCTTGGCCTAGGCGATGTAAAGAGGAGGCATGCACACGGAATGAAAGTAAAGAAGATAGTATTGAAAAAGGAAGCGACAATAAATAGGGCGGCATGTCATAGGAAGCGGGATCGATAGGTCAGTCGTGGTCCGGTAATTTTGAGGATGGACTGTGTTCAGTTCATGCAGGAGTAATTTGATGGTATTGTGATAGTGAGCAACTGCGATAACTGCCAGAGCCTTCTTACTAATCGTAGTCTACCTACGTGGATCCTCCAATCGCCAATCCAATCTGTTATTTTTATGAAGTATAGAATGCTGCACGTTATATTTCATCACGGCGCTTGTAATTCAATTTCGTAGTGATTATCGTCGGGTCATAATTTTCAAATAAACACACGTAAAATGCGATATACAGGACATAATGTGATGTAATGAACAGAACAGACATTAGGATGCCGGAAGACCATAGTATTTTAATCCGGTTTCCACCTCAGCTTCGTGTAGGTTCATTCTTGATCTTGTCGCGTCTTCCATTTTCAGACAGCCCTTACTTTCTCGTTTTCATTCGATTCTTTGTTCTGGTATAGAGATTGTAGGATTGTACAATCTCTATAGTTCCGGTCCTTTTACTAGTCTCTCTCTGCGCTTATCGACGACTTAGGACCGAGTAACACTGGGCTAAAGTAGCCCAGATAATCCTCCGGTAATCGAACCCAAGCCGCTAGCGTTGTAGGTGGCGGAAGTCACCATTGCGATAGAGTTCCCTTGTTTGGATATTAGTGGAGATAGGTAACCGGCGACGGTATTATGTTCCGGTAATATACAGCGATTAACTAAACACGCAAACGCAGCCGAACCGAAGTCCGTCAACTCAGCAACGTCAGTAAGCTGGCGGTGCATAATTACGTCACACATCAGATGCTGGCGGTGCTTAGTTACGTCACACAGTTCCGGACGAATAGCCTGGACTATGGCTGCGGGCTATTCATCCGGTTCCGGACGAATAGCCACTGCCTTCTGATAACGGCAACCGCGTACGTAACAACGGCGGTTACCACCTAAAGTCTGGCGACACCTAGTGAATTGATGGACCCTATTGTAGAATGAGCATTTTTGGTCAATAACTTCATTGAATGCTGACTGTCAGGCACTTGGCTGCAACCTGCAATCATGCATGTCTTCATCTTTGCAAACTAAAGATTGAATGAGCATATAGGAGTCAATATTGTTATGCCGTTTTGGGTATGCTACATCGAGATAGGCAATCATCTCCAAATAAGTTTCATGCAGCATTAATGCCAATAAACGAACACAGTAAATTAATATGTAGGCCTACCGGTACTATGTCTGAGAAAATGAGAATCCTGAAATCCATGTATTCTACAAACATTTTGTAGCCTAATAATCAATGTTCCCTCTGATTTTTGACGAGTCTGCGCACACTCACCAACTTACTGCGCAGAGCCTTGGACAACACTCACAACAGTGCGTAACGACTAAAAAATGGTCCTCACTTCAGATTTTTTTGTGCGCAACTTGAATTTTCTGTGCGCAGAGACCGTGTAAGCACTGCGAACGTGCGAAGCTTACAGGGGACATTGCTAATAATCTATTATTTCCAGATCAAGTGAATTTCAGTGCAAACGCTTCAATGTCCACAAACGTAAAAACTGTTGAATATGCATAGGCTACACCGGTAGCTATGCATCTGTTCGCGACAATAAGAAGCCAAGAACTACGTTCTTTACAGTTCCAAGCTGAACTTCTTACAAGATATTAGCATAAACTAATATTAAATCACCTTATATATACGCGACTTCCTTACATTCCAATGGCGCGGTATTCAGAACACTGGCGTAGCAGCATGCGGTGCCGCCCCTGGCTCTCGATTAAAATGCCGCCCCCCCTAAGTAGACCGCAGCAAATTTCGACGTAGATTCCAGCTCAAGCAATCTTATCGATAAAAATAATTACAAATAATACGCCGCGTTTCAGCGTCACCGTCTCAACGTTAATAAGGCCACAAATAATCAAGACAAGAAATAGCGAACGAGTGTATTGTGCACATAGGGGAGGCGAGTGGCGCAGTGTGTAAATCAACTGCGCTGCGGCACCAATGGTGGTTAGTCCGAACCCATGTTCAAGCTAGTTTCTATGTGTCGGAGGTTTATCTGGGCTCTTCATCGCTGATTCCGCTGTACTAACAGTGTCTTGAAAAGACCCAGAAACGCATTAGGCCACGCTGCACAAAGTCAGCATGCGAGACCAGAAGTTGAATGCATGGGAAAGTGAAATGAAGAGTGAATAGTGAAATGAAAGTGAACGATCGCGAAGCGCTTGAAGAAAGACGCAAATATCTACGATACTTAAAAAGACAATGACACTGAACTGTATAATTTCCATGTCGTGATGCACAAGGCCTAACAAGCGCCATTGAAGTGCCTTGAATTCATATTAATAATAATATTGTGCAAATATAAAATCAATAGCCACCTTAAAACAATATTTCGGGCTTTCGCCGAAACAAAATCAGCGATAATATCTTCAAATTCAAGTTTTTGAACGTAGTCTCTTTCTATAGACAGACTGGATAGAGCTGATAGGCGATCATCATTCATGGCAGAACGTAAATACGACCTAATCAGTTTGAGCTTTGAGAAGCTCCTCTCACAGCTCGCATTTGAAACACCAATGGTCAGATAAAGTTACAGACACGAGCATAAATACGGTGTCGGTTCAAGTAGCTTTGCATTAACCAACCACTGTAAAACATCAAACGCTGTTGCACTATACGATCAAACGTGGTTTCACTGCTCCGCACCAGCGTCTTAAATCTGTCAATTTCCGCAGCCTACTCCATAAAGTAGGCTTACCATACGTCCTCTTTTAAGAGGATTTGTCCTCTTTTTTGACTTTTTTGAAAGTGTCCTCGGAGGACGCCCTTTTGTCCTCTTTTTTGAGATTTTGTCCTCTTTTTTGAAAATTTAGGTCAGATTTAGAGGAAATTGCGAGTGATATGCCGCAAATTAGCGCAGAAGTGCAACTCCGGCGGGTATTTCGGAGGGGAAAGCGGTGATTTTAGCTCTGAGCGAAAAGAAGACCTTTTTTTTAGTCATCCACCTGGCAATGTGGAGAGAAAAACGATATTTTGAGCTCTGAGCGGAAGTGATGACCTTTTTTTTTTTTTTTTCTCTTTTAGTCAACCGATCACGAAGTGGGAAAAATTTGCCGGTTTTTGAGATTTCTTCTCCAGTTTTGCATGTTTGAAATTTCTGAAAAAGTGTCCTCTTTTTACATTTCCAAAATATGGTAAGCCTACATAAAGTCCATCTCGTCGTCATGAATGCTTTTAAAAGCGCTGGTGAATAAATTGGGACTTTCGCTTTGCAGCAGCGCCTGGGGATTAAAAATCCAAAAATATCATTTAAGTGGTGTATGCCGGTAAACCTAGTTTCAGCTTCAAGTTTAAATCTGCTTCTGTATTTCTGCTTGTCTTGCTTCCTTCTTCTTTCTAAAGAAAGCTACACTCTCTTGACACGTTTTATTTTCGAGTCTTAATTAACACTTGTATAAATTTAAGCGCAATCTGTCAATCTGACAATTATTACCATCTTAAGCAATTCCTAGGACTGGTTTACCTTCACAGCTATCTCGGTCGGCTGTACCAAATCGTAACCCAGAGTATAGATCACTAACCTACGAATAGATGCGCAACTTAATTCTCACTCTTGAATACGCAGACAAGCCACTGCTGAGCCAGCTAAAAGCAGCATTATTTGTCTTGGTCATCCTATAGTTGGCAAGGCCCTCCGAGCTCTCAAATTTAACAATACTGATCTTAAAAGCTATTGGTGCCCTGATTCCGGAAATACAATTTACATGCTAGTCTGAAAATCGGCGTAGTTCCGAATAATCGCTCGATATAATTTCCATGATCATGGTCAATTGGTCATTGTGTTGCGATTGTCAGGAACAACCGGCCATGACGGCTATTTCGGAGTGGTTCCATTGCCATGTTAACTTATTAATTTGTGTTTTCGGAATCAGCGCAACACTAGCTTTCGATTGAGACCAGTTTGATTAAATTTCACTCGCGGGACGCCAGCTATAGGACTACCAATTACGCTGCTTTTAGCCGGCTGGTGCAGCCTCATTTTGCCGCCCCCTTCGAGCCTGCCGCCCCTGGCGCAGAGCCAGAACCGCCAGGTGGCTGCTACGCCAGTGATTCAGAAACGTCGGCGAATAACCTCGTCAGGGGAGCAAAATGTGGCTGGTTCTAATCTTCATCATCATCATCATTGGTTTATTAGCAATTTTATCAGTTCAATACACCACAAAAAATGCGATACAATGAATAGACAGGAAGATGTCGAAGCGACTTGGATTTGTCAATGGAATCGGACACCCACCTTGGCCTAGGCGTAGTAAAGAGGAGGCATGCACACTGAATGAAAGTAAAGAATACAGTATAGAAAAAGAAAGCGACAAGAAATAGGGCGGCATGTCATTGGAAGCGAGATCGATATGTCAGTCGTGGTCCGGTAATCTTGGCCAGTCATACACTACTGGCGCCAGAGCGCTGGAAATCGTCTATACGAAATTACCATATGTTTCAAGATCCAAAAAAGAGGACACAGAAAGAGAGGACGTATTTGCTGATAAATAAGACATTTAAATTTGGAGTCCCACGAGTACATTTTGGTTTTACTGAAAAAGAGGACATATGCGGGGGAGATAGTGTAGTGGTTGCGATAAGCGCCCAGCACGCAGGAGAACCGGGTTCGATTCCCGTCGGAGGTTTATCTGGGCTCCTCTTCCCCCGCCGTTGCCGTTCTTACGGCGACAAAAAAGCCCAGTAAAAGACCCGACGAAAGAAACCACTCACAAGGAATGGAAAGAACTAGTAGAAAAGGACCCGGCTTCAAAGAAGATCAACATCGAAAAGAACTGTAACATCGGGCACTCTAGGCCGAGGTGGATGTTAGAGTAAAGGATCGCTACTGATGCGTGTCGTTCGACATCCTCCTATCTGTTCATGACATCGCATTGTGTCTTATCGCATTGTACATTGTGTGTGACTTGTTCGGATAAAAATAATAACCCAACAATGTAATGTAATGCTGTCACTAGATTGCCACTTATATAACTGTGCAATTTTATTTGGCAGCCCACTCCATATTTCGGGCAATTCCAAACTGTAAAACTGGATCTTTCTGATGTATCTTCTCATATCATCATATTATTCTTATCAGAGCTTGAGATTACTGGATCACGAGCTCATATACGTAAATCGACGTCGCCTTCCATAGTATGATATTTCTTTTGTCTTCATGTTTTCTTCTATTACTTTTGATTTAATGCTCATGCCTCCTCTTCACTTCGCCTATGACCAAAGTGGGTGTCGACTACTCCAATTCTTTACGGCAATTTTTATCTTCTCAAGATATGGCTATCTTGTGGTGTACTATTGATTGGATTAAAATAAACAGACCTGGCGCAGTAAATAACATTTCCTGGTTATTTTACAAGCAATCTCATATTTTCTCTCTCTCTCCCGTTCTGCACTACTGACTTCCACGGATAAAGCCAAATAATGATTTTATCGTTGAGCGACTCCGAGTTTCGCAATATTTCTGAGTTCGGACTGTGAGTTAGCTGTGCCTCTGCGATTCGCCCAAAGTTTCAGCGAATTTACCAAATTTCATTCGAAAGCGTTCGTCTTACTTGTTCGATATCGTAGATCTTACGTGATGGTTGAATAATATGATACTCGCCATCCATCCGCAGTTGACATCGTCAACTATATTGATGTTGAATCTTAACTTTGGTTTTTCAGGTTATAATAGCAGGAGCATAATTCGTAAGCTACCGTAACTCATTTCTGCGGATACTTTCAAACCATTTCCTGTGGTTGCTTGGACCAGCTGGGGGCGATGTCGTTCCTGAAGTCCGCCTTTGACTTTGTGAGCGGAACTGGCAGCGATGATGACTTCGTTGGATCTGCCGTTGAGCTTGGAAAGAGCACCCTGTACGTGAGAGGAGTAATCGCCGAAGGTCAGTTCAAAGTCCTTTTCATTCGGTGTAATTCAACCCCAAACCAGATAAGTCTTTGAGGGAAACACCGGCCTGTTTTCATTACCGCATATAGATGAAAAACTATACTTGAGTGCTCCGAAGTCCGAAAAAGTAGAAGTACTTCGTTACTGACCACCTCTGTGAGTGATACTTGTTGAGTGGGCGAATCTTGGTCTGCTTCATCATCGCACAAATCATCTTGTTGCCTTGCTATACTGCGGGTTGCCGGTGAACTCGGAACTTGGTGAATTCGGCCCTCAGGAAATTTTGTAATGAAGTGTATTAACAGCTATTAATATGAATTAATAAACTAATAATAGTATTATCAAGTAATTCGTCAATCTTGTAAGGAGGTCAGGGCATCCGCCATAGTGGAATTGGTGGTAACGTCACGCGCAACTTTCCGTTCAATTACTTAATTGTTTTATGAAAGAAACCCTTCTGTCACGCGCAACTTGTTGACGAAAACAACCACTGTGTCCAGTCTGGGGCATCCGTAGGTAGAACACGCAGTCACGGCGTGATTATATCACGGATTGCGTAGCCGGAAATAACGCAGCGCTTCTTCGTTTATCTATCACGACAAGCCAGTGTTCCCCATCAACAAATGTTTCGCATGATCACATCAAAACAAATTATTTTTTGCCTTTGGAGAGACGATTCCACTCTGTGGTTAGCGTGTCTCGATAACAGGGTTGAAGGATCCCAAGATTACGAGATTTACAGCGAGCCACGACACGTTTAAATTTCCTGTTTGGTACTGTTCATTTATATTAAATGCATTTCTAATGCGAAGGTGTTCTAGTGCCAATTCCTCCAAGGGCCGAGTTCACCAAGTGAAGAGCGTCGCGTTATTTCCCGCGGTTACGCAATCTGTGATCTAATCACGCCGTGACTGTGTGATCTACGCATGCCCTGACCCCCGTACAACATTGACAACCACTCAAAGTGCCAAGTTCACCGGCAAACATTCCAGTAACCAATCATGGTGACCGGTACCGCTACGAGATCTACCACGGCACGGCCGAATTCACCAAGTGCCGAGTTCACCAAGTACCGAGTTTGTGCGGCCAAATTCACCAAGTGCCGAGTTCACTGGTAATCATACCGCGACCTGAATCTAATCCCTTTAGGAGACGATACCCTTGTGTTATGATACCTGTCTATTTCACATGATTACCAGAGAACCCGTCCCTTGGAGAACCCGTCCCTACCAACTCGGCCCTCGGAGAACCCGGCCCTTGGAGAACCCGGCCCTCGGGAAATTTTGCATATCAAGCACGCGGGGTCTACTTGTTGTGGTATTCACGGTGTTTTTCGACTACTCTGGACCTCGGAGAATGCGGCCCGCGAACAATTTTGTATTAAAAATGCATTAAATGTGAAGCCGGCCCTCGGAAAATATTGTATTCACCGGCAACCCTAATATCCCACCTCCACCAACCCTAATATCCCACCCCCGGCAACCCTAATATCCTAACCCTAACCCTAATATCCTCCCCCAACCCTAATATCCCCCCCCAACCCTAATATCCCTCCCCCAACCCTAATATCCCAACCCTAATATCCCCCTCCCCCAACCCTAATATCCCACCTCCGGCAACCCTAATATCCCACCTCCACCAACCCTAATATCCCACCCCCGGCAACCCTAATATCCCACCCCCGGCAACCCTAATATCCCACCCCCGGCAACCCTAATATCCCACCCCGGCAACCCTAATATCCCACCCCGGCAACCCTAATATCCCACCCCCGGCAACCCTGATATCCCCCTCCCCCAACCCTAATATCCCACCTCCGGCAACCCTAATATCCCCACCTCCACCAACCCTAATATCCCACCCCCGGCAACCCTAATATCCCCCTCCCCCAACCCTAATATCCCACCTCCGGCAACCCTAATATCCCACCTCCACCAACCCTAATATCCCACCCCCGGCAACCCTAATATCCCACCCCGGCAACCCTAATATCCCACCCCCGGCAGCCCTAATATCCCACCCCCGGCAACCCTAATATCCCACGCATGCCCTGACCTCCTTACAAGACCGACAAATCAGTTGATAATAACATTATTACTTTATTAATTCATATTAATACTTGTGAATACACTTAATTTCTAAATTTCCCGAGGAATTCACCGAGGGCCGGGTTCTCCAAGGGCCGGGTTCTCCGAGGGCCGAGTTGGTAGGGACGGGTTCTCCAAGGGACGGGTTCTCCGGCAACCATTTCACATCCCAGACGTAGTCTTGACGTGATACTTTTTATGCAGAGAGATACCTGGATGATACCTGACTAATACTTGGGTGATACAGAGCTGTACTTAAGTGTTACCTGACTATTTCGCGCATCCCATACGTAGTCTAGACGTGATACTTATTGCAGAGTGATGCCTGTGCGATACTTAGTGTGATACAGCTGATACAGCTGTGATACAGCTGATACAGCTTTGATACAGCTGATACAGCTTTGATACAGCTGATACAGATTTATATCCACAGGGCCTAGCCTTATTGTTTGTAATCTGCATTGATAGTCTGGTATTTAATTTACTGGTCATCACCCCTCAAGTTTACTAAACCACGACCTGACATATCGATATTGTCATTTTGTATTATCTTTTATTTTTCATTCAGTTTGCATAATGCATGCCTTCTCTTTACGTTGCCTAGGCCCAGGTGGGTGTAAGATTTCAAAGACGAGGCCACTCCAAGTCATTTCGACACCCTCTTTTCATTGTATCGCGGTCTTGTGGTGTTTTGAATTGATGAAAATTATTGATAAACTGAACTGGTATAGGCTCACCAAACCTCAAACCTGCACGTCTATATAACACATTTTTCATGTAGCATGTAGCAGCCTATACAGCTGAGTGCTGTAGGGTCGTGTCATTATGAGATCTCCAATGATTATAAGGAACCTATGTCTGGTCCAACAAATTATTCAAATGTATGGTATTGTAAATATAATTTGACTGATAGGCCTACTTGCATGTTTTGGCAATCTACTGGAGCTCATAGCGAGTTTCTATATGTTGCTTATACAATATACACAGTGATTAGTTAATCTGATATAATGAAAAATGCTCCAGGTCTGGGTGACTTTGCTTTGGTACTACTGTTGATGACACCATCGACAACACGCTTTATCTATACCAGACATGGGGTGATTACTTCACGAATGTAATCGATTGCGATTACGATTACTAGTGAATCCCGCGATTACGATTACGATTACGATTACAGCAGAATCAGGAAGTAGTCGATTACGATTACGATTACATTTCAAAAGTAATCACGATTACTCACGATTACATTTGTTTTGCTTCCTAGAACTAATTTCAGAAGAGATATTGGAAGACAATATAAGGCTTGCAATGAAAAGGTCTAATGAGATAACAACTTTCTTTATAAATCATACGTCATTTGCTTGTTACGTCATAATGCACCCATTGCCCAACTCTATGCAGGACTATTCGTCGCACCCAACGATTTGTATTCTTGCCAGGTCTGTAACTGCCACACCCCAAACTCCCCAATAGGACCGGGAACGAGCTCTAAGGGGACTCAAGCGTATTTTCAAGAGAGTTAATTACCTTGAAAATTTTCTTCGAGCTTCGGGATTTAATGTCTATATATAGCTTGATTTTAAAATGCATACCGCTCCCCCTCAAGAAAAAAAAACATGCATAATTTATAGGAATACGCATTTCGGTGGCGGTCATTAACCCACCACGACACACCAAAAGACGTATGCTATTACGGCCAACATGCAGCTCCACAAAGTGTGCTACCAAAGAATGACCTTGGCCAAAACTTTGGGTATGTGTCCATTGTCAGTAGCCGCGATCTGTGGGCGTGACGAATAGTCCGGTCCTTCCAATCTGAGCCCCAACAATACAAATGCCAACCAGGGCACTCACAGAGGAATGAAGACATGACAACTTGTGTGTGCGTCTCACGAAAGTTTTTCTTTTAGTGTGCTAGGTTTGGGCGACTACAGTAACTTTTGATTATATAAAATCGGGAGGTCACGAATTAACAACATACAATAAAGTATTTATAACAACATACCAGATGCTATAATTATGAATTACGTGCCCCCAGCTCTACCGGTAAATCTGAATGAATAGCAGTATAATGCAATTACCAATACTATTGCCAAAATTCAGTCATCAACTTGAAAACTGACCACCCTATGGGCCTGACTCGAGTCATTTTTTCAAATGCGTAAATTGACTCGACTCGAGTCAATTTTTGTAATGACTTGACTTGTACTCGAGTCATGCAAGTCATATGACTCGAGACTAGAACGGCCAAGACACACATTCCATGTAACTTCGAAGAATAGTAAAGTTATCTCATTATTTGCATTTCATCTATCAGTCCTGATACTTGGAAATGGGCCGTAAACTGTGAAAACTGTTGAGAATTACTATATTTTGAATACGAGCCATTCTATATCACTCGAGCAGAGTTGAAAAAAGTGGGGGTGAACCGGAAAGATCTGAAAACTGATCTGAGAACGTAACGACTTGGACTCGTACTCGAGTCAAACACTATGACTCGGACTCAACCCTATACTAGCGGACTTGGACTCGGACTTGACTCGGGGGTGCATTGAAAATAACTCGACTTGACTCCAGTCAACACTATAAAAATGAGATTGACTTGTGACTCGTAACATTGTGACTTTGGTTACAACCCTACCAATACCAATGTTTGGAGTGGGGGACGAATTGCTGTTTTGGTAATGATTGTACCTAAAACCCACGCTAACATGGTGTGCAAGCGGGACAGGTATAAATGTCGAGTGAAGAATTGTGAAATAACTATTGGCGCCCGTTCCAAGTAGAGTCATATGAGAATGAGATAAAGTGAAGTTAAATTTCTACCTTACTTTTAATACAGATACTGAAAGCTGCCATTACGAGAAACGGCAAAGAACGGGTCGGTTATGAAATATATCACCTGCTGTTGATTTTAACCATCGTAATGTTTTACTTGACGAGTACAAAATTTCAAATCTTTGTCCGGTATACGTACAATACATACGTATACTACATAGATATGCCTACTGCTCGCCAAGCAGGAACGGTCAGACTGTGTTTAACTATGAACATAACCAAACACCAATACATAAATTACTATTTGAAACTATCGGCAGAGTGGTGATTATTATCTTACTGCGAGGTAGTGGCGTCTGGAGTGTCTTGATAACCTGATATACAGCATGGTTCACACTGTTCTAACAATCACACAACAATGTACACCGAATATATATTTACTATACGTGTGGATACTTCTTACGCAAGGAATAGCAAAGCTAATACTTCTGACGTAATAATGAGCAGTGGCGTTTGATAATCAACCGTTTGCGCTATCGATAACCTGATATAATATCTCTTCCTTGTTCACGAATATTCGGTTATGTCATATTCATTGTACAAATAAAAAGTAATCGTTCTTTCACAAAGAAATCGATTAGATATGTGAAGTAGTCGATTACGATTACGATTACTTTGGATTTTTTTCGAATGTAATCGATTGCGATTACGATTACTTGAAAATGCTGTAATCGTCGTAATCGATTACGATTACTAATCGCGATTACCCCATGTCTGATCTATACCTTGATCATTTTATCATAGCTTAACTTCAACTGCATGTATAGTTGTATATATACTATAATACAATGTAACGTATAATATACCATAATATACTATTGTATAATATAATGTATTCTAATTGATTGTGTATGTGCATAATTGATCATGCATACTACCAGTATTGATTTGCATGGTTGATGAATAAAAGATTCTCTTTCTGGTACTTGGATATACAGGCTACCTTATGGACTTGAGAAATAAAATTGGTTATTCCCTATCTCATATTGTACATGCAGAATGCATTCTATATATAAATATATTATATATCCCGGACGCTGTATCTCATTTTTGTTTTATCAAGGCATTTCTCCTTCTCTTGTGTATGACACCATTATTGACATTAGTCTTGCATATCTCACACTCTACTTTGATTCAGGTGGATTCGCCATTGTATACGAGGCTGAGGATGATGGAGGCAAGCAGTTTGCATTGAAGGTAACAACAGCAATTTCGGTATTTTAAATAATACTTCATAATTTTTCATATGTCCAGTTAATGACATAATCATGCAGTGGAAGGATCGGCCTGATAACTATGCTGCTCTCGCTAATTATGAGTTTGTATGTAGGCAGATCGTGTGTGGTAATTAGAGAGAGGCAATCTATTTTGTTGATAGCACAAAATATATAAGTATATGGAATAGTAGGCTACATCGGCAAAACCATACACGGCTAATTATTATCTAGGCTTCATGGCCATGATTCATGATGTGGACCGTGTATAAAATGAATGTGATATTGTGGCGGGAAAAAAATCTAAGCATAAAGTAAACCTCGCGTACTGAGTTGGTAAAGAAGAGTTTGGCATATCTTCTGGCTACCGTAATTTTCCAAGTATAGTACGTCCCCATGTATAATACGCACCCTTAAAATGGAATGCAAATTCTGGGAGAAAGCCTGTACCCATGTAGGATTGTAGGCCTATAGTACGCACCCTGCATTCGCAGTACATGAATAGCTGTGTTTTAGTACACGATGGTGTTCTGTTTTGCGATGTCACTGTCGAACAATCATGACATAACCATCGCTAATCATGCAATTAACGGCATTGTCTCTAAACAATAGTAGAGAGCAGCCAAAGCCTGCGAGGCTGGCGACGCGATAGTTCAGGCCAGCGACACGACGTCTTGCGCACGAGGCCTATTACAGATGCGATTGCTAATCATTTTACAAGTAACGGTATTGCCTCTAGACAATAGTAGATAGCAGCCAAAGCCTGCGAGGCCGGCGACGCGGCATCTCGCGCACGAGGTCAGATGCGATTGCTCAGGCCAACTGTTATGTCGTGCACACCACGCCTGTTGGAGGTGCGACTGATTATGCAAGCGATTATATTTTGCGCACATGGCCTGTCGATGAATTAGCCTGTAGATGAATAACCTAATTTCGCTCGCGTGCAAACGGCAAACCAACTCAGCAGGAGATTGCGTGCTGTGCAGACGACTCTCGTTAATTGGTAACTCGTTTTTTGCTAATTGGTAGCGCGTTACACTGATAATACGAATTACTGGGCACGATGGCTGAAAGTGATGCGCGATAGGAAACAAACATGAAGAAAGGTGTGATTTCAAGTTTTTTATCGAGGGAGATTTTTTCAAGCGTGTTGTTCCCATGTATAATACGCACCCCCATATTTTAGGGCAAAAAATCGTGAGAATTTTGCGGATTATACATGGGAAATTACGGTATATCTGTCTCCTTAGTCTTCAGTAAGGCAATCTTTTAACTCTCGAGACAGACACAGCAAAGCCTGATTCAAATTTATTGCCTTACTCACATTGGATCGCAGTTGCGGCACGATCCAATATAGATTATACAAATGAATGCTATGTTTGCGACGACAAAAAACTTTCGTGTCGCTGGATCTGCTTTTACACTACGGTAGCCTACTTGCAAAAAAGTGTCCGTTAAAAAGTGGTGGTTTATAAAATAAAATGCAGCTGATCATAATTATTAGCCTACTAACTTGGAATTGCGTCATGAGGTAGGAGAGAGGAGGCCAAGATTTGACACGGGGCAAGATGAGACATGCAATTTTTTCGTAGAAAGATTTTCTGATGGACAAATTCATTCAACTATGTTGTTCCCGTAATGTCATTCTATAGTCCTACCATATTAACAAGGCAAACAGATTAGAGGTTGGGCAGAAAAATGCCAAAAACTGTATTTTCATAGTCTGTGTCAGTTATGTGAATTCGCGTTTGTAAGGGCATACCCAATACCCATCATAGTACTTCATATTATAAAACAACTTTACTGGAGCTGGTAGAGTGCAATATTAGCAGTGTAATCATGCGCTTACCGCTGAATAGTTGTAGACAGAAATTTTTTTATTGACGTTTATACACTAATTGAGGTGAGGGGGTAAGATGAGACAGTGCCATGGGGGTAAGTTGAGACATGGGTCTCGGAGGGCTTTTCCATGGAAAGCCTCGTCATATTCGAAATTAACTGTTCAAGGCACACATGATAGATTATACATCTAGTAGTGGACCAGATGTGACATTACAAGACAAAGTAATACCGAAACTCTTATTGTTGCTGGATCCCATGGATAATTGGTTTTCGATTTCGATGTCATTTAAATTGATATATGATGTGCAATTCTTTTTAAAAGTGAATTATTTCATCATTATTATGTTTTGTTGTTGATGTTGCTAGTTGATTCATCATTTGGGATGAATTGGTGGCGTAATGAGCAAGAATTGCTTGGTGTCTCATCTTGAACACAGTGTGTCTCATCTTACCCTCACCTCAAGACACAGTCATAAATAGTATAGATCAGAGGCTTTCCATTGGTACCAAATTTAATCCTCAGAAGGCAATACTCTTCGAGTGGCGTTGAAATATCAGAAAAGTGTCTCATCTTGGCCTCCTCTCCCCTAATCTAGCCATTTGTCTAACCCTGACGTCGAAAATAGCGATTGAGACAAAATATCACTTGTTTTTTTTCACCATTCAGAGGCTCCTTGCTCAAGAGACGGCAAAAAGCAAGTTGATTCGTCAGGAAATTCAATTTCTCAAAAAATTATCCGGCCATCCAAATATTATTCAATACGTTTCGGCTGCCGCTAGCATGCGAAAAGACTCTGGTCTTCACCATGACGAGTTCCTTGTTTGTACGGAGCTGTGTTCCGGTAAGATTACGATATTAGGGCTGTGTGATTGGGACAGTGTGTGTGGTGTGGTATCTGTTGATTGACCCATATGCTAGCCTTCCGATATATCTGACTCCACAAAATGTATGTGAATGTGGGGCACTCCCCAGTTGATATCATCCGATATGTTAGATGAAGTCCTTTGCTAAGAATAGTGAGTATTTAGTTAAAGTACAAAAGCTGATCTAAAGAATCAATTTCAGTCATTAATGGGCGTAGACTTGAATTTGGATGTGATACTAAGTCAGTGCTTCTCAAAGTTGCTAGGTCGGTGCCACTGGGGGCGCTGTGAGCCATGAATGGGGTTCATTAAGCACTACCGGTATACAATTATGTTTGAAACATCCATAAATTAGTGGCTGTATTTTATACCGTGAATGTGTCTGTCTTGAAATTTCAGTGTTTTGTATTTGTATTTATTGAACTATTTTTGGCGCTTATCGCCAATAAGGTCATTTGCGCTCGATCACGAATATTGTCTTTTGCTTGGTCTTTGCTTGAGGTACGATTTTTTCGAACTTCGTTCAGTCACACTCTCATTCGCGTCTTTCACTCTCTGTCGCACGCGTCCTCGTCATAGTCAGTTGCAGCCGATTTTCGTAAGCTCGACTTTACTTGCTTCATCTGGGCTTTTTCGTACGACACTGCATATGCAGTGAGGTCAGTGATGAGGAGCCCAGATAAACCTCCGACACATAGAAGTAGGCCCGAACCGGGATTCCAACCACTACCCTTGGTGTCGTGACACACTGGTGCATAACCAACTGTGCCACTCGCCTCCCCGCTTTCAGTGTTATAACAGTCATAACTTGTAGGCCCATCATGCTGCACATGAATTGAATGAGCATACAGAATTTCTTATGAGCACCGACGTAGTATGTGTTTACAGTATAATAATCAAAACAAATTTACGTTTGGATCACTGGGGTGTTATGTTTCGTTGCATGTGGGGCGTTCTGTAAATAGATTAGGGATTTGAAGCATTTAGTCCTAATCTCTGGTGCTTTTATGCCAATGTAAAATGCATCAGGTGTAGCATACTTCGTCAAATTGTGTCTGTTCCTATTAAACTTGCTTTTTGAAACGATTTGATTTACTATATGCAGGTGGCCTCGTTGACGCCATGAAAAATGAACCCGACGGCTTCTCCATCGAGCAAGTGCTGAAATCGTTTTACCAAACTTGCCAAGCCGTGCAGCACATGCACAAGCAACAGCCCCCTATCATCCACAGAGATTTGAAGGTAGGTTCTCTCGTTTTTTGTCCAAGCCCCTCACACTTCAAATGTGTGCCTTATTCCTGCCACAAAGAAAATAATGTCAGTTCCACTTCGCAATAATTTTGTACATCCTTATCAAGACTATTTATGGCTATGCTGCAGTTTATATGAATAATCGCAACAGTGTGCTGAATGTTTTAGATTTTTTACAATCAATTACATTTGAAGAATGCATCGAAGCTATATTTCTCGATGAGAGAAAAAAAACTGTTTGGAATCAAGATTGTAGAAATCGAATCATTACAATTGATACTAGAACAGTCCTGGTACAGGTATCAATTGTAATGCCCAAAGGCGGTAATTGTAATGCCTACCTTGACATGACACCATATTTCATGGGACCAACTTGCCTTGCGTTTCATGGCAATATAACATGATAAATTTTTATTCGTCCAAGTTATAAGTAGGGCTGGGCAAAATCGAGTACCTGAGTGATTCGATTCTGAGATTCGAGTATCACTCATTATGACGTCACACCAGATTATACTATGTCGAAGTTCAAATATGCGCCTTTTATGCCACCACGAAGAATATAATGCCTGTTTTCTGTCACATTAAAGATACTTTGGTATTTTTTCGGCCATAACGATTTCAGTGCACTTCTGACAATTTTGTGGGATGATCATGACGTCAGAAATGTGTTATTCCCAGTAACGATCGTAGCTTTGTGCTATGTCTCGTACTCTGCGACACGGCCAATCAATATTTCAAGGCTTCCTTCCTTAGTAGAGGATAGTATCAAAAGTATAATTCTCGTTAGTAAATTAACTTTCAGTTGCTAGGAGCGAATAATTTCAGTACTCGAAAAAATGGTATTTTAATGCTCGACTCGAATCATTAAAATTAATGCTCGATTCTGATTCGAGTACTCGAATCATTGTGCCCAGCCCTAGTTATAAGTAGGGCGGTTTTTTTTGACATGTCAAAATTTGTCAAGCGTTAGGTCAAAATTTGTCAAAATTTTTCACAAGGTCAAAATTTTTTTGATGTCTGCATTTAATTTGTATCGTAGATTTTGCACTGTCGGTGAACTTATCGTTTGATATTTTACAGCTTGTAGCCTATTTTATAGGCCTACCGTTGTACACGACTGCTCATTGTGAATCGTAAACGGTCAAATAAAGCAAATAGGTGTTATGGTCAACGTACCGCATTACCGCAATATCTTAACTGAAGAAAGACTTGGTGGGCATTGCATTCATTCTTATATTAAAAAGCCCATGATAAAAAATTGTGATGTTTACAACATTGTCAGAATGAAGCAACACAGTGTTTCAGAGTGCTGTCAGCCGACTGCTGTTGTTTAACGTCGTTTGCAAGCTTCTTAGTAAGGACATTCACTTTCTACCCAAGAATGTAGGAAAGTATCTCTCGTTGCACGACAAAATTTTTTATTATTTCTACCATAATACATATTGTAACCACAGGAATTTTTCATAGGGCCCGATTTCGCTAAAACATTGTTTTTTTCAGGTAAAAAGTTGCCTGTTTCTGAGCCAAAATACTTTTTTTCACGCCAAACTACTTCGTTAGGACAGCCAGTTCCAACCAGAAATGAAGATAACTGGTACAATTTTAGCATTACGTGGGGAAACACCTAATTTGCATACGTTAGGTCAAAATTTGGTCAAAATTCAGTTTGTTTCGGTCAAAAAAAGTCAAAATTTTCCTCTTTTTAGATAAAAAAAAACCCGCCCTAGTTATAAGCTTGCTACCTCAAGTTGTCACCTCAAAACTTTACGTAGGCTACTGTACAGCTTCCTTCTTGTTGTGTGAGTGTTAGTCTGTTGTCTGTTTTTAGTAAGTTTTTGGAGGTGACGTATCCTGGAGACATTTCCTGGTATACAGTACGTAAATGTGGCGACCACTTCTATAACCGGCTATAAAATGCCTTGCGTCTATATGATATATCAGGTGGTCTGTACCAAAGTGGATCTTCATATTTATGGAGCCAATTTTTGTGATCTTAAAATCATTAGACTGTTTCAATTTTGTTTAGATTGAGTAAACCTTCAGCTTCTATTGAGAATTTATGGCATTTATTGTGAGTCATCACCCCAAGTGTTTTGGCCTATGGGAATGCCAAAGACTTGAATTCGCTAGGATAAATAGCCTACGTTTGTAATTTACCTCCTAATAAGTCTGATAGTCGAGAGTGTATAATATAATGTCTATGTCTTGTATTTTCAGCTATAGAAATACCAGATAACTCGCTTAGACTCTAGTATGCTTCAATATGAACGCTCCATTCTCAAGTCTGTGTGAAACAATTCATCCCCAGAGTAGGCTACACTAAAACAAGTCAGGCCATTGGCGGATTAAGCATATTGGACCTTTATTTTCTGCAGGTCGAGAATCTCCTGGTGTCCATGAATGGAATTATCAAGCTCTGCGATTTCGGCAGTGCCACAACGCAGGCGCATTATCCCGACCGCTCTTGGACTGCTTTGCAGCGATCAACGGTATTATGAGATGGATACAATAGGTCTATCACGCTTTTATATGAATTGTGGTTGTAATAGTCTTTGATCTTCGTACGAAACTTGAAATCAGCCATGATTCAGTGTTGACCCCGAAATGAAGCGACAGACTAATGAATAATTACACGTGAAAGAACTCATCACACTATGGGCCTATGGATTTTCGAATGATTCTCATCAGGAAGAACCCCTGTAAACCTTACTATTGTGAATTACTCCTCAGTAGAGTCATATGAAAATCTTTGAAGAATGTAAAGAAAGATATTTCTAATAATTATTCTAATAAAAGTAATTTCCAAGATTTGTCACGTGAATCATTCACTGGAGCTTATGTAAATTGTGTCGGCGGAATAGCTTGCTTTGACAAATTCGATAATGTTAACTGAAACCCGTGACTTTGTTGATGCAGGTTATCCTAGCTCAGGGGTTGGCAAACTACGGCCCGCAACACCGTTTTGTGCGGCCCGCGAAAGCTTCAAGAAACGTAAAAGTATTGATGAAATGTGTACTACAAATCAAATTACTACTTGATAAAACTTTTTTCTTAATATATTTCAACATTATAATGATAAGTTATATTCTTACAGTGGTATTTTTTTATTTCATTGATAGCGCGAACTCGATAGCCCAACCTGGAGGCCCATGTATTTTGAGAGGTTTCAATTGCTAAACATCACAGAAACTGAAACATAAATAATTCGGACCACGAGTGTGATTTTAGATTGGCAACACAGGCCAGTGTATTACTTTTAGTGCTGTACTTGGACAAATCTATGACCAGATCGCTGCTCACATACTCAAATTTACATCCAGTTCTAAGAATCGAGGCAACAGACTTTGATCCCTAACTTTGTCAATGAGGAAGACCCGCTTATAAATTCTCGTCAATGTTTTTGACGCGTGTCCGACTGTCCGTTATCATCAAATCAATGTTTGGTTTGTTTTAAACATACAAATATTATAATATTTCCATGTCGTCGGTCACTATATTTATTCAAATAACATTATTGAATTTTGGCTTAGTATCGCAATCTTCTATAGTGCGGCCTGCGAATGGCTTCAAATGTTGAATGTGGCCCGCGAGCTAGAAAGATTGCCTGCCCCTGTCCTAGCTCGTGCAAAATCTGTTGCAGCCAAAATATGCTGTTCAAGTTAGCTACTCGCACCCCACACAGATTCAAAATCCTGTACTAGTGCTCCAAATGGCAAGTGTCTTGATAGTGAGTGTCAACATAAGGCAAATAAAACAACCAAAGCCAACGCTAAGCATAATCATAACCCTGCCCTTAAGTCCGTCCAAAACTTGATATAATCCCTACTGGAACACCAATAACATGATCCCTTACAGCAGCTAACCTTTTTCTCTATATTAATAACTTGCCATTTCAAACAACCTATTTTGAACCCAGTATTTTTATGCTCGATTTTTTTGCCCGGTTGACTTTTCGCATTGCGTAACTTATATTTAACGTCACCCAGGCATACCTTGCCAGTGAGCAATGAGCATATAAGCCCTGTGTATTTGAACATGATACTACTGAGTGACTTAATTGAGTGGTGAGCCTATTCAATTCACAATATTACCCTATGGGAACATTCACTTATTCCAAGTAAACAAGTCCATATTCACGCTCAGTAGTAAGCAGGTTGCAGGTAGGCTACAAACTTTAGGCTTTGATTGAGCGGATTGATCAAAATCAATGCAGAATATTGCCAGCAGAAATGCTCCTGTATTTGATAAAATATCAACAGGCCTAGCCTTGATGCGTTTGGAGCTGATACATGACATGAACTTGGGCCATTTGCTTTTTTCCTACGCATTTTACCCTTGTTCAGGTGGAAGACGAAATTCAGCAGAATACGACGCCGATGTATCGCACGCCGGAAATGATCGACATGTACAGCAACTACCCCATTAACGAGATGCAGGACATTTGGGTGAGTTTCGGCTAAGCCAGTGGTTCCCAACGTGGGCGATATCGCCCCCCAGGGGGCGATTTGGCGGTCTAGGGGGGCGAAAATAACGAAGGGGGCGATAGGGGGGCGAAAATGGAAGAAGGGGGCGATGGGGGGCGAAAACAACGAAGGGGGCGATGGCGCGTTAAAACGGCTATATTGGAGTCGGGACCGTAACTACCGCACCCCAAACCCCCCAATTGGGAGTGGGGGCCCGAAATCGAAGGAAGCCCAAATTTATTTCGTGAATTAACATGAATGATAGAGTAATTTTTTATAAAATCATGCGACTTTTTCAAAATTTTCGCGCTGCGCGCGATTTAATATCTTCATGTATCTTGATGTTGGGGTCCCCTTCATCCAACAAAAATACGCATGCTTTATGGAAATGGGAGACTTCAGCGTCGGCCATTACTGCGCCACGTCGCACCTAGACATATGAAGTTGGAGGCCATGTAACATGCGACTCCGAGAAGTGTGCCAGAACGATCAGCAGCGAGAAGACCTTGTCCAAAAGGAATGCCCTTGTGCTGACCGAAAACTTCGATATATATACATATTGGTTTAGTTGTCTATAGGCGCCTCAATGGCTGGCGTCGAATGTTCCTGTCCTGGCGACCTTAACCCTACAGGACAAATTCCATCCCGCAAGGAAAATATTATTTGACAGTAAAGAAATACCAATATGAAATCATGTGCGTCTTTTAGTTTGGTACGTTTTGACGATTTCCATATCTTCTGATATTGCAGATATAGGAGGTCACGAAATAGTATCATGTAAAGAAGTCAATATAACAACGATTCCGCCGAAGATGTTTAATTATTATTTAGGGGTCCTACCTTTTCCAACATACCACATCGTCCATATTGACCGATTCAAACATGAATTATATAAATTTGTCGCGCTTCGCTCGTTCAGGCGAAATGCGGTGACTCACCAAACAGTACATGAAATAGGGAATAGCTGGTATGTAGCGACAAAAAGCCCACAGGCTGAGGGGGTCTGGGGTTTGGTTTATCACCGTATGGGGCCAAAGACCAACGTTTTTTTTGGGGGGGGGCTGACGAATACTGTTTTTCGGTTCCCAATATCTGGGGGGCGATGATCGGTGTGGAGCTTCAAAAGGGGGCGATGAGTCGAAAAAGGTTGGGAACCACTGGGCTAAGCCATATCGCAGCAGAGTTCGTTGACGTCCGTACTCGAGTAGCTAACTAGGCGCGTAGCCGGCGGAAAAATGGACAGGGTTTGAAAAAATGGAAGGGGCATGGATTTTTTTCAAATCTACCAATGTAGGAATAATTCATCAGATTTAAGTACATGTGTCATTGCCAGTTATACCAGCTTCTCGCATTGATGATAGTTTTACCTGCTAGTCTGTCAATTTGGGGACCTTGATCTCTCATGAACAATTAAATGCACATTGTGTACAACACAACCTCGGTGTCGTGTAAGTCTTTTGTGGAATCTTTTCTGTAATGGCGCAGATTTCAGGAGATTCAGGCCTTTCAGATCTTTGATGACATTGACATGACATGGTTTTTATTTATTACTATTCGCAAAAATCACTCGCGTCGCGGCGATTGATTGGTATTCAATTTTGCGATGTCTCACCTGAACCAATATGACCTAATCGCTAATCGTCATACACATTGTCTCTTAACCAAGTATAAATAGGAGCCAAAGCTTGCCAGGCCTGTTGTTGATGCGCTAGTTCAGGCCGGTAATGATGTTGTGCGCAGCGGTCCTGTTGCAGACGGGATAAATCAGGCCATCGACGATAGCGCAAACACAGCAATCGGTGATCTAATTTCGCTTGCACGGTCGAATCTCAATTATTGGCTATTGGGCAGCACGCAACCCTGATAATACGAATTACTGAAATGCAACTGAATATTGATCGAGATCTAAATAGTAGCCTGCTTTGTGTTTCAGTATCTGGGTAGTATCTATGGATTGTAACGGGCTAACGTTAATTTATTTCGTGAAAATTGTGTGCCTTTCGGATTTAAGTGACGAAGCAAAGCATAATTTGAATTCTTTTTAACGGCAGGCCTTGGGATGTGTCCTGTTCTTACTGTGCTTCAAAAAGCACCCTTTCGAAGATTCTCAGAAGCTGCGCATTCTCAACGGAAACTACTCGATACCGACGAATGACAAGGCTTACGTCCCGTTCCACGGATTGATTAGTGAGTTTTTCAACCATGCGCTCCATGAGTCGCGTTTATTGTAGTTTCTGCGGTTTTTGTATTTGTGGTTATGCATGCAAAGTAACTTATGGACTTTGTTTTATTCTGTCCGCCAAACGCAGAGATTTACTTCGCTACACTGGATCCAAGGGTCTTGAATGTTTCACGCCCGTATTTCGATAAGCCCATAGCCGTACCGGCAATATTGTTATTGAAAATTCCGTGCGAGGACAATGTTAATTATTAACTCTGTAGTGATGTACATGTTTGTAATATGCAATATGCTGTGGTGTGGTAATGGTGTTATGAACATGAAAATCCCTTGTATGAGACTCCAATTTTACAATTTCCGATGGATAATTCCACAGTCGGGTATAGATTGACCCACACTGGGTATCAGGGTTGTAACCAAGTCGCTAGGTTACGAGTCACAAGTCAATCTCACTTTCATAGTTTTGACTCGAGTCAAGTTAAGTCTTATTCAATTCGCCACCGAATCAAGTCCGAGTCCAAGTCAGTGAGTAGCAGGCCGAGTCACAGTGTTGCGACTCGAGTCTAAGTCCAAGTCATTGTGTTAACTGTTCAGTTTTGAGCTCAGTCTGGTTCAACCCATTTTTATCAACGCTGCTCGAGCATGGCTCGAGTGATACAGAATGGCTCGGAATTGAGAATGACTCGACTTGACTCGAGTCAAAACTATAAAATAGAGATTGACTTGTGACTCGGAACCTTGTGACTTGGTTACAACCCTGATGTGACCCCTTGAAGAAATCTACTACTAATCTACTAATCTCAATTGAAGTAGTTCTGGAAAGTTTTTAAAATTTCCACTTATAATTGTGTCAAAAGGTATGGCAATACTTCTAATACCAACTACAGTTGCAAGACTGACTAATGAGACCACCTCCGTTTGACATGATGTCACAAATCCTCTATCATCAGTGGCTTGGTATCGGTGAATTGAACCATGTCGAGAGCCATTATTTACCTTTTACAGAGGCAATCTTACAAATCAACCCTAACAGTCGGCCGCCTGCCGCCGTTATTTCGGAACAATTGAAGGAGCTGGCATCGTCGCAAAACATTAATCCCAGCGAAAGGATATACTTTGTAAGTGCATCCGACAACAGTTCAATTTAACCTAAATTCAGAGACTATCTGGCCTGCTGCAAATTGCGCGCAGTACACCAATACTTTGTAGGGATGATCGTAAACTTCTATCTTCTCAGAGAAAAATCACACCGGTGCCACCCAAGGAAATTCAACGCCCCGCGCCTTCTCCGCCCACCCAAAGACCGCATTCAAACAGTCAGAACGAAGGTGAGTTGAAATTGTGGGGGCACTCGCTTGTAACGCATTGTTGAGTATGGTTTCGTGGAACAAATTCTTATGTCTCTGTAATTGTCTCGCTTACTTTTTACGAGTCTTAATCTCGTAATCTTATCATTATGGCGAATTTTTTACCTAAAAAATGGAAGATTTTGATCTAAAAAATCCAAATTTTGACATTTTATGACCTATGACCTATGAAGAATTCCAGTAGTTACATCACGCACTATGGTAGAAATAATACAAATTTGTTGTTGGACAACGGAAGATAGGCCTACTTTCCTACACTGTAGAATGCAGCCTTTGAATCTCCCTGTCATTGAAGCTGTACTGTCTGATCCCACGACAGCTGGGTTTTTGCAGAGTTTGGTGTTGGAAATAAACTGATACATTTATTGGCAAAACACGACCTTTTCCATTGGGAGGTGACAAGTGACCGAGGTAATACTGACCTGGTTCTCCTACTAAAACAATATGTTTCTCCAGCTCTGTTGTCATAGAGCATTCTCCAGTTGGTGCCTCAACCATATTCAAAGTGTCATCTTTTCTTCCATCGAAGTAGAGTCCATACACAAGATTTAAGTTTTCTGCTTCTCTTCTTTGTATTTCTTTTCTGCACCTTTCTCTCTCTCCTCGTAATTTGCCGTGATCTACCACAAACGAATCACTTTTTTAGTTGATTATTCCAACATCTTGCAATACACAAGTTGCAGCAGCAGCTCCTGTAAGGTCCAATACATTATACCGTTTACAAACTCTTGCCAAGTTGATCCCCAACACATGGTTTTGGTTTGATGGTTGAGCACCTCCCATAAAAGTTGAATCATTACCAGAAGATGTTGATTAAGATTGCATTGACTCTGAATCACTTTGATTAAAGCTGAATTGCCCAATAGAAGTGCTGGCACCTGCATTAGAATCACCGGTTGTTGGATTGAGTTTGACTGCCTTCGAAATCTTTCGTCAGCTGATGAAAGAGACACTGCGTCAACCAAACATTTTCCCTTGCGCTCTGCTTTCTGATCTTCAAATCTTTCGGAGCCATCCTTAAGCCACATTGGAGTGCAATTTTATCTCTCTGTTTGCTATCGCAGCAGAAGATGCCAAAAAGCCTATCAATATCTTGCAAGAACGTAGTTTCCATTTCTTTATAAGAATTTGATGTTCTAGATTTCTTGTGATACTGAGTTAGTTGTCTAAATTTCAACATCAGTTGATTGACTTTTCACGCAATAGGAAACTCATTTATGGAAAATACATTGCACCAAATCCAATGGTCATGTAGCTCCTTTGCAACTATGAAGAAAGTTCAATCATGCCCTCTACTATCCAAATTATACTAGGTTGATATGAAAATCAACTGATAAGTCCTTCAAACAAGATTTCGTTGTTAAAGCAGCAATGTAACAAACAGTAACATGCTAATCGGCATTGCAAAGTTGGTACAACCATCCAACACTTTTAATGGCGGTCTAAAAATCGACAATTTGCTTGTAACTTTTTTTCTGTACATTTTCAGGACAAAGTTCTGTGGAAGTGAGATAGAAACATGTTGCTTCCACAGATTTTAAACCCAAAACTGGCTTTCTAGCATAAGCGGTTATCAGGATATGGCAAAATTAGCTATTTTCGACTCGTTTGGTGAATAAGCTCGGCCACTAGAGGGCGTAAGAACCTGAAATTATGATAGAAGTTATTCATTTTTGATTTGGGGCCAAATATCAGAGGCACTTTGTGAAATTCAAAATTTTCTTTTTTTCACTCCACCCTATTCCTACAGTATCGTGTAGAAAGTGTCCGTTATTATAAGCAGGGCATGGTATGGTATGGTATGGAACGAGAATTTTCCATACTCCATACTTGCCTTACTCTCTCCATACCATACTTGCAATTTTCCATACCATACCAACATTGTTCCATTCCATACTTGATACATATTCCATACTTTCAAATACTTCAATATTATGAGTATAGTACCTTTTCCAGCACCTATATTATTGATATTTCGGATGTCATTATTGCGCAAACTAGCCATGATGCGAATATAACTCCTGGTAATAGTTTCACAGAGTCTGTTTCGGTGAGGTTTGGTTCTCATTGGTGAGGTGCCGTGTACAACATACGGCCCGCAACGAGATTTTGTCCGGCCCGCGGACAGTTTCCCGTCTTACATGATAATGTGGCCCGCGACCCCAGTCTGCCGAGATTCCTCACTACTTGCCTAAACGTCAAATTTTAGTGACCGCATGTTATTATATAGGTCTGCGCACTGCTCAGCGTGCGAGAGTGGAGCTTACGGGTAAGTTCTTCGAAGCGAAAAGACTTGCATTATCGGCATTTACGATGTACTCAACCCTAATGAATTGATATCTTGGTAAATTCGGGTAAAGGGGCTTATCAAACGCTTTGAAATCTTAATTAAGGATTGCACTGTGAGTTAGTTGATCAGAGAGAAACAGACATGGCGGCGACTGTATGTCAAATGCTGTTCTCAAATCCACATTGTATTTTCATTATCGGCTAAAAATGGCTTTGAAGTGACATTGCTGTCGATAAAATACATTCAATAAATACGATTTATTCCTTGTATATATGGTCGAATAATTTATCCATTCAGCAATCCGGCCCGCGAAGTAGGCCTGCTTAATTTTGCTATATCCGGAACGCCGACTACAGAAGTTGCACGCCCCTGCTCCATAAGAATATCATCGCATTTCCGGTACATTGGCATGAGGCACATGCAAGTTTGAAGTAAATACTCGCAAAATAATATATAATATATGCGCACCCATAAAATATCCCAGCTGCAGGCGATCAATACTGCAGCGACCTGCGTGATTATTAGTACGGTATTTGGTTGGGGTCAGTTTGGCGAGAATTTCAAACTAAATCTACCACACTCCCTGATCTATAATCCTAATGAGATAGCGTTTGGAATATGACCAATAAGATATCTCGGTAGGTAAATAGTATAAATGTACGGATAATGTTTCAGAAGAAATGTAATCATCAATCACATTGAGCATTAAGTACGTTGCATCATGATTGCTTGTAAGCTCTCGTCACTCAAGGAATGAGGTAGTTGGAGTAATCAACATTACCAATTATTGCGTCACATGATAGACTACGTTCGGAGACGTCGTGTCTAGACTCAATAGAATATCGGATCAACATTACTGTTGTCATTATTACATCACAAAATCATGCCATTCCAAGTGCTCTTAAAACCGTTGCACCAGCGTGTATTTGATCCAACACAGCGTTTAATGGTTCACGTTCACACATAACAAAGGCGATCGTATTCCGTTAACAGCGAACAACGTACGCTTGATGAAGCTTGCACAGATCACGATAAAATGCATAAGACACCAAAGTATGGAAGTATGGAAATGTCGTTCCATACCATAGATTAAAATCTTCCATTCCATACCATACTTGCATTGTTCCTTATTCCATACCAAAATATCGATCCATACCATACCATACTTCCATACCATACCATACCATACCATGCCCTGATTATAAGTAGCTTGCCAAGAATGGAGAAAGAACATTCACCAGCAGCAGTTGTTTGCTGGCAACACTGAAGTTGTGCGTCCACTGCTGGTAACACACCGTGTTGCTTCATTCTGACAATGTTGTCTACATCACAATTTTTCATCATGTGCTTCTTGATATAAGAACAAATGCCCACGCAGTCTTGCTTCAGTTGGGATAATGCGGCACGTTGAGCATTACACCATGTCAACCTATGTTTCATTTGACCCTTTATGTTTCACAATGAGCAGACAATGGGCCGTCTACAACGGTAGGCCTTTGAAGTAGGCTGCAAGCTGTGAAATGTCAAATGATAAGTACACTGACAGTGCAAACATCTACGATACAAGCGAAATGCAGGCCGCAAAAACATTTTGACTTTGTAATCAATTTTTTGACCCAACGCTAGAATTTTGACAAAATTTTGACTTATTTTGACATGTCGAAAAGAAAATCGCCCTACATATCATGTTGTTTGGAAAATTGGACACAAAGTTGAGTAATTCTGTATCACCCGATAGGAGAATATAGGCGTGTGGTATGCCAGGATTTTTACAGTTTTCCTGCCGATACTTGATATTTTTGGTGCAGTAGTGGTGGTACAGCAGTGGTACAGTGGTGCTAATGGCGAATATTTACCCATCAATATATGATTGGTACTTGGTCATTAAATTAATGTCTTAGATGAGGAACGGAGTCATGGAACAGCCTTGACAGTTGTAAGCAATTATGTTGTGTGATTGGCTTGCTTTGATCAGTAGATTTAGATCTTGCGATTCTATCACATTTTTTAATCAGTGTGCTATTAGCTAATGTAGACTGATCATAATTCATAGGCGCAATGTGAAGTTGGCTACTTGCCACATGAAGGAATAGCCTACTTTCTTAGGATGATATCTTGGAGTATGGATATAGTGTCGCACTTTCTGTTTGTTGGATAAGTGGTACAATCCGGCGCACACTGATCAGAGTGAAGGAAGCGTTGTAGCTTTGGAACTTCACCAGATACATTGCATTTGGAGCTTGATTGCCCAGATATCTTTGTTGAATTATGGCTCCAAGAAGATTACTAGAGGCCAATATGAAGCAAAATATATGATGTCTATAGGCCTACTTCAGGTTGAAAAACCCTCGTTAGAAGTGGTATTGATTTAAATGCACCTAGGTAACAGGCGTAATTTTCAGTTTCTGATGTGATTAGACCTGGTTTGTATCTGATCAGCCAGGCATGTTCAAATATTCCAGTTTGTTGATGTTTACTGTGTACAAATGATGATCGAACATTATTTATCATAGGTAATGTGTACCTTGGCTATGTCGGCAACAACATTCGTTTTTAGTTTTGGAAAATTTACTGTTGAAGGTTTTGCTACTGGTTTGATTTCAGAGTGGAAGTCGGGAAGACTAGAAGATTTGCCCATTTTATATTGTGATTCATTGTAAAGCAGTGTCATTTCTCTCAACTTGAGTGGCCTGTAGCAAGTTTATATTGTAGGGGTAGCCCACTATATTGAAGTGACTTGCCCCAAGCTTCCTACTTGAAGGATGGACTAAAAATGTTCATTGCTCATTGCTCACACAAGGTGGGGATACTTTCAGTCAGAAGTGTTGCTTGGTTGGTTTGTGCTGGGATAATGTGAGAGGTAGTCGTGTTTTATGTCCTTTTTGTCCATGCTTAGAACTTGGAAGGAATGCATTATCGATTTGGAAGCTATTCATCTGCTGTCTTGCTACTGTACTAGGACATTAGTAGTAATTTTGACCTGTGAGATTTACCACAAGTAGCCTACTAGAATTTTACAGATTTTGTGTCTTATTACACCATGGTTTTATGCCATTTAGGATGGCCTGGATATGAATTTTCTAAAGATGATACAAATTCCTTGGACAGAGACTTTTTTCTCCACAGTAACATGGCTCAGGTCTCACTAGTGAACTATATATTATGGTGTTGGCGTATCATAGATAGTAAAATGACTAAAATCAACTTAGCGATCTGTAGCCTATAACCTGAATACGTTTATCAGATATCTACCATTAATATTTTGTTGAATGCGAGACGATTGACGATTTGTTTCAATCATACTGATGCCATTGACAGGATGCTGGTTAGCATACTCTCTCTGTTTCACATATCCGAATGGGCACCACCAACATAATTCAACTCTATATTCACTAAGTGGCTGGCCTGCTGCATCCTTATTTTACCACTATTTGTAATTTTTGAACACTTCAGAATTGAGCCTATTGAGGTGTGAGGCTTTCAAATCAAATCCACATAAATGGAAGCAGAGGGCAGAGTCGATATTGCACCGGTTTGATGATCGTGGATCTCGTCCTGTGTCACTCCGAAAGGCTCTTGAAATCGATGAGCATATTGATTTCTCTGTTCTGAGCGCTAGGTCAAGAGCTTTTGCCAGACTTGTTGTGGTATGGAGCAAGATATGACTTCAACTGCTAGGCTGTTGGTTTAGTGGAATACGTGCTAAGGGATAGGTTGAAAGATGTTTGTGGTTAATAAGATAGCTTCTGAAACATTGACTGCAGACTATTTGATCTTAGTTTGATGTGGTTACTGGTTTTTAGCGCTGATTAATGGGTGTTGGTCATGTAATTTAATTTATTGCGCAACATTAGATATTCATACCAAACCAGGATGTAGTGTTTTTATAATTCCAACTGGAACCTTGATTTCCACTTTTTTATCGTAATCTTCTGGAATTGTTTGATTTCGCTACCATGCTTGCATCTGAACGCAAAAAAACGAAGTGTGCAATAAATTACATTATGTGGTATAATGCAATGTGTACTAACTCCATGTGATATACATTCAGAAAAATAAATGGTCTGTCTCAGTGGTAAGGTAACCTTCTTATTTTGTCTGTAGAGCTTCAATTCTCCATCTTATGGCAGAAATTGTATTCAGGTGGGGAATATAATCCAACACTTACTTATAGCAAGTCCACTTCCGCTGCCTAAATTTTCAGGCATGTTATCATCTCCATATTTCAGTGCCCCTTAATTTTTCATCACTTGTCCTCGAGTTGCTGAGATGTCACATGCTGTTATGTGTGAGATTCTTTTTATATATTCATGTTTGGCTTTTCACCAGCTTAGCAGATGAGCATGATGTGAATAATTTATGATTGAGGATTATATAGATATTGTCTGGATTTTAGGACTATAGCAGCCTAGTGGCTTTTGTGGAGATGTCATTCCAGTCAGCATAACTTGCACACGGATTTGCGTAGATTTCTTGTTGACTTCAAGTAACTTTTTTTTAACCACCGAGGTTATGTTTAAACAGTTTTAGGAATAGTAAGTTGTCATGTGTGCATTCTGTATATCTGCACACTGTCCCACAGTTCCAAGGATAGTTTTTTTTAGTGTAACCATGCTAGTAATATCAGCATTAAGCTATGATGATCTGTTCAAGTCGAAAGTTAACATTGGGGAGTGTTGTGGGACTGAAATTATTGATAGCAGTAGGACATTTATTAATATTCATCGCTATTTCCAGCTCAGCCGTAGTAGCGTCAGATAATATGGAAGATAAAGTGTTACAGCTCATGTATTCAACTGAACATATTATTTTACTGTCTGTACCTTGATCCCTCGCAAAAAAAAAACTTGAAAAAGTGACTGCACGGTATCTTGTGATGTTATTTTCTTGTTAGAGACTATTTACTGTTGGATATATTTTGGTTAACCATAAGGTCAGAAACATTTCTGTCACATCGGCCTATTTCGTTGGATGCACACTGCACAGTGCTTACCAATGATACCACTAGGCCTGTGATTTATTTTCGTAATGATAACTAACAAGTGAGAATATCCTACCCCTGCTACATTTTTAAGGTACATTTTGGGAGTTTTGTACGCTGGAATATCCCACACAGTTCAATTGCATTAGTTATGATACCAATTAACCATGTTCTCAATGTAGGCTACATTGCAATACTATTGAGGATAACTTTTCCTTTATGAATCAGCATGTGAGTCATAAAATTCAATGCTAATTTCATTCCCACCCTAGCAGAGTCACTGAGACAGCTGTGTCAGCTTAGTGGCAGATTTTTTGACAGGCATTGGTGAATGTATGTCACTGACTTTATGTCAAATCAATGCTTGTTGCAATACCTAACAGTAATTCAATTGGTAATGTTGTAAGCTTGACTTTAAACCAGACGTATCTCAAAACAACAGTGATGTTATGATGGTGTTGTATCTTTATGGTCAATCAAAGTTCCCCTTCTGTGGCTTGAGATGAATCTTTTTTTTTTCATAGCTACCAGCCGCCCTACAGCACTGCCAGATGCCACCAGCTAATTAACTGTATTGGTCTCCCCTCCGCATAATTAGTTATTGATTTCTGTAATGCTCATCTGTGTATCAATGAGATAAGGTACCCTACTTCCCATCTGCCTCCTGGTACCACACTAGTTGGTGATGGTTGATATTGTTAGCATTGACTCGGATTCCAGCATTGTCTTTGTGAGAAATTACCAGGCTAGGTTGTTGGAAGAAATTTCTAGCATAAGTTTCTGTAGTTGCAAGAGTGATAGTCTGTGAATTAATTGCTAGGTTATTGGGACATTCAACATAGGAATTGTGAGGATAAAGTGTAAAACTTGTAATTCGTATGTGTCAAGGCTTCGAATTGTATTGGTAAAGCTCAGTCTGAAGTGTATGTCATGGATTCTAAATTTTCAAGTGTGTCTATCATCTTACTTTTTGTAGCTTAAAGTTTAGTTAGTTAGTTTGTGTATGGCCAAGAATTCCTGTTATAGTAGAAGCCCATGAGATCATAATTTCGTCTCAGTTATGTTACAATCAGCAACTAAAAGTTGCATACCAGTATCTATATGGATAACCTAGCCGGTACACTTTCTAATCCATGGAATTTGGCCTCGGTGTAGCCATGTGATATTTCCTAGTATCATAAAGACCATTAGAAACATGTACCATAGCTTATTAATTGATGTAACAAGGATGACAAATTAACAATTATCTTGTGAATTAATACCAAAATCCCAATGTCTTCTAAGAGTTGGCTACACAAGTTCAAAGTAAAGTGTTGAGTGTTTTAATTGAAACAGACTCTCTCAATAAGTAAGTCAGACTGACACATTGCACAAATTGTTAGGTGATTGTATAAATGAATCAATGGTCTACATGTGTATTGCTCTCCATGCAAGTATTATCATTGTTTAGTTCCCATTTCTTTGTATGGAAAACTAGGCTATTTGTACCATCAATGCCAGTAACGTAAAAGTTCACTTGGAGCAGAACCACAGAGCACAGACGTTTGCCAATCTATGGTCTTGGACCCACCCGGAAACCATCTATACCTGTCCTTTTTTTAATAGGCCTGGCAGCCAGGCGCTCTGGTTTTCAATTGATTTGAGCATCATTCGGAATACTTCATTAGAAAGCATTGTAGTCATACTGTGATGTTTGGGATGTACATGAAAGTCTCCTCTGACGAAAATACCAGCTTCAAGCAGGACTACAGTGATTCAGAGGACTATGACGACGGTACTGTTGCGGCACCATTCTGGGAGCGGATTGGATAGTAGTTTAACCTTGTTTCACGTAAAAATTACTCAGTTTTAGCTTTGAATATTCTGTTCCATAAAATTAACACAGAATTAGTAATAGTAAGGAAAGTAATACTGACTTTATTTACATATAATTTACCTGTCCGTTGACTAACTCTAACTTTGAAGCTTATCACAAAAGGAACTTGCAACCCAAACCTGCTTACTATGGGCCTACAGGCTGGTCCCATTGACCCATCCAAATTGTAATTGGAGAAAATGCTGTGTTCGTTCCTGGTGGATATCTCGTGACTGGTGCAACATGATAGCCTATTGCTTGGAACAGGGTCGAATCTAACAATCTTTCTTCTCTGCAAAATTGCAATGTTACCTAGACTTATCTCTCAAAAAATGTGTCTAAAACAGTTCGTAAAGAGGTACTACTTTTTAGATACGACTCAAGCAACGTCAGACTCGGGTGCTGGCGGCGGCGGCCTCTTCAGCATGATGCGTGGCGGAGCAGGGAAGCTTCTGACCAACATCAAAGACACTTCGTCGAAAATGGCCCAAACCGTGGCGAGCTATACAAAATCCGAACTCGATTTGACCTATATCACGTCGAGATTGATTGGTGAGTAATTTCTGAGAAATTAGTAGTTTCACTTTGAATTATGTGTTACAGTTTGATACTTGCTTAAAATATTGGTTTGTCTGCGACATGCAGTTATATTGTAGACATTGGCATGATAGCCTACAAAAGAATTTGATGTGTGTTGTCCAGAACTTGTGTCTATTTGGTTTTCTCCCATTTACAGTGATGTCATATCCTGCCGAGGGCGTGGAGGGCACGTATAAGAATCACGTCGACACAGTTCGCGCCCATTTGGATTCGAGACACCCAGACAAATACGCCGTCTTCAATCTCTCGCAGAGACAATATAATGTCGCCAAGTAAGACCTATTTTCTTTCACATAAACTCGACTTTTTGTGGATGCGAAAAGTGTATGCCTAGATCTGTTCCAAGTATGTACTGTGCAATGTGCATCTTTTGTTGAACCCAGTCTTCTGTTGTAAATTTTACAAATTTGCAATGAGACTGCCGTGATTTTTCGAATTACAACTGTATTTTTAGGGCTAGCTTCGAGTGACAGAATATATCAGGATGAATACTTACTCTACTGTGTAAAATTTATCAGTGCAGGGGTCGCCAACCTTTCTGAAAGCACGAGATACTTCTTGGGTACTGATCTGGATTGCAACCAAGTCACAAGGTTCCGACTCACTAGTCAATCTCACTTTTCTAGTTTTGGCCGAGTCAAGTCCGAGTCCAGGTCATTATGTTATCTGATCAGTTTAAAGTTCAATCTTGTTCCACCCACTTTTTTCAACTCTGCTCGAGTGATATAGAATGGCTCGCAATCATAATATAGTCATTTTCCTCAGTCTTGACAGTTTCTGGCCCTATTTTCCAAGTGACAGGACTGATAGACGAAATACCAATACTGTGGTAAATTTACTAGCCTATTCTTCAAAGTTACAATGAAATGTCTGTCTTGGCCGTCCTAGTCTCGAGTCATATGACTCAGTTCGAGTCATGTACAATGAATCGAGCACAAGTCGTGTCAATACATAAATTGACTAGGGTCGAGTCATTTTACGCATTTGAAAAAACGACTCGAGTCAATTTGAGTCTTCAAAAAATTTCAACTTTTGTAATCACATGGATTTTGCTTTTCAGATTTTATAACCGAGTCGTTTACGGCGGCTGGCCGTTAAAGTCTGCTCCTTATTTTCCGTCGATATTCTCGATTTGTAAGAAGATTTTTCAATGGTTGAAAAAGGACCCAAAGAATGTGGCCGTAGTACACTGCGAGGTATCCTTCTTCAATTCGATCGATCCCAAGCCGAGGGATTGGGAGATTGAGAATGCTGACTTGGTCGTTTCGACATTGTCCTATCTCTTCGTTACATGTCTTTGTGTCCTGTGTGTTGAATTGGACGTTGCGTCTCCTTGCGTGGAATAAAAATTCTGGAATCGCCACTTCTACCCTGTTTTAACCACATGGGACTAAAGTAGTAACCAATGCTACTAACGCAGAATGAATTCAAAGGCCTGACACTACTCTTCTAAAAGCTTAATTGCGAGTCGGTGATCAACTTTACTTCTAATAAGATTGAAAAACGAAACGACGTGAAAATACTCTTGTTGGTATCGGGTATCGATGCCGTAGTTGTAAAAAGTAGTTTACGGCGATGCCACATAGGCCCACACGTAGAGATTTCACCGGCTCAAGTTGAACTTCAATATCAGTAGGCTAGATTTAACTTCATGGCTAATGTCTGATGGCTACTGGAACTATGAATAGATGTGATATTTTACTATTCTTCGATCATTATATGAATGTGATAAAGCTGGTTTACTGTAGCGATCTGAGGCACACATATGATGCTAGTTGATCGTAAAAGCACTTCTTGTGTGATGAAATTAAGAAAGTCTATATTGTGTGATTAGGTATCGATCTCTCTAGTAAGTTTGACGCAAATCTATTCAAAACGCACTTTCCGTGTAACAAAATTGTAAAGTAGGCCCCCCCACCGTTCCTAACTATTGTGCAATTCAATAGTGATCTCACTTACATATGCATGCGTTGGAGATATGTAATCGACGGTATTTTCAGGATGGAAAAGCAAATTCGGCCGTGGCAGCCTGCAGTCTGTTCATCATGTGCGGCTTGTTTTTAACGCCAGACGCGGCCCTGTACATGTTCAGTATGAAACGATTGAATCCGGGAATATCTCCGTCGCATAAAAGGTAGCCTACTGTTCCCCCAGTTCAATTGCTGTAATTGGGGTTCTTTATTGGTTTCGCTGCAGCAATTGTTATCGTGGTTGTAACCAAGTCACAAGGTTCCGAGTCACTAGTCAATCTGGCTTTTATGGTTTTGATTCGAGTCAATCGAGTCATTCTCAATTCACCGCCGAGTCAAATCCGAGGCCAAGTCAGGGAGGAGCGGGTAGACTCCCAAGTCATAGTTTGTAGACCCCAGTCCGAGTACAACTCACAGTGTTAACTGTTCAGTCTCGAGTTCAAGTCAGGTTCAACTCACTTCTGTGAAACTCTTGAGTGATATCGAATCCCTCGGGTTCATAATACACTCATTTTTCTCCCTCTAAACATGTTTATTCAAACAGATAAGATACAGTTTCTGGCAGGGTTGTAACCAAGTCACAAGGTTCCGAGTCACAAGTCGATCTCACTTTTATAGTTTTGCCTCAAGTCGAGTCATTTTGAAATTACCGCCGAGTCGAAGCCAGTGAGTAGAGGGTCGAGTCCGAGTCATAGTATTGTAACTCGAGTCCAAGTCCAAGTCGTTGTGTTCACTGTTCATGTTCAGTTTTGAGTTCAGTCCGGTTCAAGCCACTTTTTTGACTCTGCTCGAGCGATATAGAATGGCTCGCATTCATAATATCGTAATTTTCCTCAATCCTAACAGTTTGTGGTGCTATTTTCCAAGTATCAGGACTGATCGACGAAATACCAATAATGTGGCTACTTTACTATTCTCCAAAGTGGCAATGAAATGTCTGTCTTGGACTCTTGGCCGTCCTAGTTTCGAGTCCAAGTCGAGTCAATTTACGCATTTGAAAAAATGACCCAAGTCGAGTCACCAAAAAATCTTGACTAGAGTCATTACAACCCTGGTTTCTGGCCTTATTTTTCGATTATGACCCTGATATACGATACCTGAATAAGTCAATATAATGTGTCGCGTCATGCGCAGTGACTCGAGTACAAGTATTGTCAATACACGAATTGTTTCGAGTCTTTTCATTTACCAATCTAAAGAAAATTACTCGAGTCAGGTCGAGTCAATGAATCATTGTGACACGTGTCCGACTCGGGTCATTACAGGGTTGTAATGACTTGAGTCATGACTCGACTCGAGTCAGACTCGAGCCACGATTTTCGGATGACTCGACTCGACTCGAGTCATTTTCTCAAAATACATAAATGACTCGACTCGACTCGAGTCAATCTGTGTATTGACTCGACTTGGACTCGAGTCATTGCGCAGGACTCGAAGCAAGTCATTGACTCGAGATTCAGACGGCGAAGACCGACATTTCATTGTAATTTCGAAGCCAACACACTATTTGGATTTCGTTTGTTGGTACTGGTGCTTGAAAATGCGACCAGAAACTGCTAAAAGTGAGGAAAATTGATATATTATAAATGCGAACCATTCGATATCACCGAACAGAGTTTAAAAAGTGGGTTTAGGAAGACTTTAAATGGAAACTGAGCAGTCAACACAATGACTTGGACTCGGACTCGAGTCATAATACCATGACTCGGACTCGATCCTCTGTTCGCTGACTTGGACTCGGACTTGACTCGGTGGGAATTGAAAATGACTCGACTTGACTCGAGTAAAAAATATAAAAGTGAGATTGACTTGTGACTCGGAACCTTGTGACTTGGTTACAACCCTGGGTCATTATAATCCTGATTCTGCTATTTGTGCGACATTTGAACTAATACAATTAGTCAATTTGGGCTCGTGATTGAATCTGGAATAGGATTAGCATTTGAAAACGATATATCAGAACGTTTTTAGGTAGGCCTAATCGATATTGTCCCATCTGCTAGACGTAGCTGAATTTCTTCGGCATTTCATGCCTTCCTCGTCTTTTCATTCCAGATATATGGAATACCTGTGCGGGATGGTGAAGCCTGAGAGACCAATCGTACCTCACCAGCGACCGCTGAAAGTCAAGTCTATCGTGCTTCAACCGGTGCCATTGTTCAATCGGCAGCGCAACGGCTGCCGGCCGTTTTGCGAGATCTTCGTCAGAGACCAGAGGATCGTCACCACTGCGCGGGATTACGAGGATATGAGGTCGGTCGGTTGGTATTGCGGTGTGAACAGAGATGGGCAAAATGCTGATATCGTAAACCGACCACGGGCGGTCAAATTATTCAGCGTTTGTATTCGGTTTATACCTGGAGTAATAGCAGTTATTTCACAAACATGTGAATACTACTGCAAGGGGAAGTAAAATATGAAAGTGTAGTGGGTAAATGTAGAAGTCAAATTTATGCCGTAAATTTATGCCCGATTACCAAGTATGAATAATGACTTTCAAGACATGTCAACGCTACTTCGTTTTGGGGACCACTGGGCTTGCTAGACGGAGGCTGAGGAGTTCATAATTGCATAACTTCTATTGCTGCGCACATAGTCGCCAGCTTCCTTCATAGGCCATGAGGTTTGGGCAAAGGTGATGACTGAGTCGGTTTTTTTTTTAACTTGAAAAAATCTAAGCTTTTCACCTAAAAAAGTTGATTTTTGACATTTTTTGACTTTGAAAATCTTGCATTTTGACCTCGTGTATGTGATATAGGTGTTTTCCCACATAAAGTTAGAATTGTACTGCTTTTCTTCATCATTTCTGGTTGGAACTGTCTGTCCTTGCGAATTAGTTTGGCCTGAAAAAACTTTTTTGACTTAAAAACTGATAAAATTTTTGCATGAAAAACCTTTACGTTACCGAAATCTGGACCTACGGAGAATTCCAGTAGTTACATCACACGTTATGGTAGAAACAATTAAAATTTGTCGTAGTGCAACGAAAGATACTTTCCTACACTCACCGTCAGTGCTAACTCTACGATGCAAACGAAATGCAGCTGGCAAAAAAGTTTTGACTTCACTTTGACAAAATTTGGACTTATTTTGACATGTCCAAAAAGAAAACGGCGTAGTGATGACGCTCAGCACGCCAAATTGAGAGTGGAGTCGTGGGACATTTTCAAATCGAAATTTGAGGCCGCGACCATAAAAAGGTTGGGAACCCCCGCTGAAAAAGTAGAAGTGTTTCGTCACTAGCCACCTCCTTCGTTTTATCCCATTTATTAGTCCTGCTTTTGTCGCACCTATGTGAAAAGCAGCATTAACCAAAGAAATAGGAAATTGAAGGATCAGAAAAACACGAGTTCATTCGAAAAGGCGCATTAAAATTTTCCAAATTTTATTTCCAGACAATTTTCTGTGGACCAGCCCAAGGCGGTCATCGACGTGGACGCCCACATCACCGGCTGCTCCGACGTGTCTGTGTCGCTCTTCCACGCCCGGCAAATTCTCGGCGGCAAAATCCAGGGCAAGCAGAGCGGGGTGAAGATGTTCCAGCTTCAGTTCAACACCGGATTCCTGCCCGACGGCGCCAGGGCCGTTCATTTTGAGAAGTATGTTGAGGTTAACCCATAGGGGCCGGGGGTTCTCCCGCTACAATTAGAACTCTAGTATCGCAGTGTCGTTGTCAATCTCTCTCAAAACACCACAAAACCGTGTGTCGTTTCAGATACGATTTGGACGCTTGCGACATCCGGGAAAAGTACCCTGAAAATTTTCAAGTCACACTAAACGTCGAGGTTTCGTCCAAAGAAGATTTCCACGACACCGACGACTTGCCTTGGGAGGACTTTTCCGCAAAAGGGATCAATCCGAAGATTCTCTTCTCGAGCAAGGAGGAACAGCAGGAGATACTTTTGAAATTCGGTGGGTTCTCTTGCAATTTCGAATTGAATTTACTCGCCATTAGCTTGACTTGTACTAAATACAGGATTTGCCAAATTGGCGATTAGAACTAGAACCAACCAAGTAACTAAATGTAAACCGTAGTTCAAGTGCAAAATTCGCAAATTTTCCCCCTAACACACCTTGTTCACGCTAGATAGGTTTCTGAGTTCGAGAACTTTTGCTGAGAAAACCTAAGTAATATATCTTGCATGACACACAGTGTCGATATCGGAGAATGAGGCGCTATACCACTTTAGAGTGAGCGACCTTTGGGCTTCTTTCCCAGAATGATGATCTTGTGCTATCCTTTTATTAGACAGCTGCAACTTGAGTCTTCACTGTACCATAACGAATGATTCTGTTTGTGTTGTGACCCACAACCTCACATGTATGTAATATGATTTGTTTACTTTGTTTGGAGTAGACTTACATGTATGTTTGAGTTAAGAACTAGGTGCATCATTACCATTGCAATTTCGAAAAGGGGCGCTGGAGGAACAAATATAAAGAACCACTGGCCTAGATAGAGATGATCTTAATGTGATGACTTATTAAAAAAAAACTGGATTGCTTTACAGCAGTGGTTCTCTAAAACAGGGGATCCGGAAGCATTTTCAGGGGGTCCTCTGAATTTACAAAATAGTTGTTAGCCTAATTGCATTTTGACAGTCCAAAAGTGGTCCGCAAGTACAAAAAGGTTGAGAATCACTGCTTTACTGGCATCAAGTAGCCTAGAGATAGTTCAAAGGTATTTTATTCATTGGCTGCTACTCGAACTAAAGAGGGAGTCTTTAGTTTCTGCATGCTGGCATAGTGCACACTTGTAATCATGTCAAAATTTTCGGGGCTACTCGAACTAAAGAGGGAGTCTTTAGTTTCTGCATGCTGGCATAGTGCACACTTGTAATCATGTCAAAATTTTCGGTATTGATATTTCTTGAGTACTAACGACATCTACTATGTTCACATCCAATTGAAATCCGGATAATTTCAGGTCACGCCGAAGAGGACCCGATGCCCTCTATCACGTATACTTGCGACCTGGACCCACCGAAAGCCGTCCAGCAGCCAGCGGAACCACGAAAAACCGAAGGACCAAAACCAACCACCGCGCCGACCGCCAATTTCTTTCAAACTCTGGACTGGTCCGGGGCGGAGACCCAACAGACCGCGGCCGCCCCGGTTAAATCGCCCGACAATGAGTCCGACGCGAATTTGTTAGGGTTGTCGCCACCGCCTACCCCCGGTAACAGTGTCCTGCCGACGGCAGCCCAACTGACACCGCCCACCGAGCGAAAAACAACTAAACAGGAACATTCTCAGGACGAATTTGATCTTTTAGGGTTATCCAGCGGGACCAGTGATGCCCCGCCACCCGTCATACCCGCGAACCGGCCCACGAGTAATTTCGATATCTTGTCCGGGTCTTCGAATTTTACGTCCCAGCCGCAGAGTGCCCCGCCACAACCTGCGGCGTCCGGGGTTGACTTGATGGGTGGTATGACCGACTCTTCGGACTTTGCCTTTGACCCTTTCGGCAGTTTTTCCACTACGTCCGCGCCAGCGGCGAAACCTCAGGAAGCCGCGGTATCTGAGGCGCAATCGGAGTTTGTGTCTTTTGACCCGTTTGGTTCTTCCAAGTCCAACGGTTTTGGTGCAAATTCTTCAGTCTCGGCGGGGCACTCGCAGCAGAATTTACAGAAGCCTGCGAGTCAACGAATTGTAAACGGTCAGGCAGCCGCGAAGCCCGCCGATAAATCTGACCCATTCGCGGGTAAGTATCCTACTGGTTGAGTAATCTTGCGGGGCTTTGAAGCTGCACCTTTTTTTTATGGGCAGGCCCTCCGTGATGGATGGCAATGGCGTTCATTTTAGTGATATCATCCCTCCTATGACTTTTCTCTTTCATTTAATGTCTTGGAGTCCACTCAAATCAAATTTGTGCCAACAGAAAATAGCACATTGAGCTTTTAAGCCAATGACTCCCAACCTTTTTCAAATCATTGTGCCCTTATCAAGCTCGACACAAATTCTTGAAAAAGAGGGCACATAAGTTGCAGGGAAATTTATACACATTGAACGCTGGTGAATTGACTAAAAATGTTCATTTTTCTTCGTAGGTTTCCCTTTCCAAGTCTATTTTCCGTTTTAAAGTTGGCCCCTTTTCGCGTCATGTGCAGAATAAGCCGTCTTCATGTGCATTTTTTGGCCGTGGTAATTAAATATATCTCAACAGACGTTCTAACATTCTCGTCTCCAGTCGCCCTCTTTGGTATGTTAACCCCTTGTTTCTCAAAATCGCCCATGGGGGCAGGGGATTTCGCCCACTCTTGGAACCCCTGGCTTAAGTCATCTGTTCGTCTCAATTAATCAAATTCTCATGCCGGTGACGATATATTTGGCGTCACGATTGTTGATGTACGTACGAGTTTCTTTCCGATTCTTTACTATGTTGCTGAGGATTAACCTTGACAAGCGTCAGCCAAATATAATTGGGTTTACTTTGATATGAATATATTATTCAATTGAATTACAATTCTACTAGAAGCACTAGTTTTCTACTCTGCTAGAGTTTGACTGCGAATAACCAAATCAATTTTGTACGGGATATAGGCTACCAATCAGATTACTGCCTCTACTTGCAAGTTCTTGTCTAAAGACGTCAAAATATGTCGTATTGACTATATTGAAGACTGCCGTCTGCACTGATCAAAAACCAGATGCAGCTGAAACCTCTTGAGCGCGAAATTTGTAATCGGATGACTAAAAATAAAAAGGTCACCACCAATGCTCCCTCTAATTTTTCACGAGTCTGCGCGCACTCACCAACTCGCTGCTTAGTCCCTCGGACAACAGTGCGTAACGACTAAAAAAAAGGTCATCACTTCGGATTTTTTGTGCTCAGAGACCGTGACAGCACTGCGCAATTGCGCACGTGCGGAGCTTAGAGGGAACATTGCCCGCCACCTTCGACCAGTCGTTACATTAGTTTCTTAAGACATTAGCAAAATCATAGAAACGAAGACAATGTTCTATAAGTTATGTAATTTTTTTAAGACATCGTCCTTAAATAGTTATGTTGCAAATAAATGTATCTCTATTGGAGATGGCTTTTCAAAAGGAGTGAAAACTTTGAGATACGAACAGTGTAATTTTATAGGACAACGCCTTTCAAAATATGAAAGATATGGAAACCCGGCTATATCGATTTCGGCAAAAATTCTGACATCTGTCCGACTCCCACTGTAACCGTTGGTTTTTCGTTACAGATTTTGGAAATTTCAACAAGCCATCGAAACCCATGATGAGTCAGAGCGCGCAAAAGCCTGTGGCGGCGCCACCGAGCAAGCCGGCGATGCAGAAAAACGCGTATCAGATGGGCGGACCGCAGAGACCTCAGCAAGCAGCGTCGCATCAGCCGTCGAAGCCTAACTATCATTTGGGCGGCTTTGCCAATTCCAACAATCAAGGATGGAAGTCCAGTGAGTGCCGTAGTTGTGGTTGTCATTAGGGCTGGTCGAGTGTAAGCTTAGAGTCTAGTAGGCTGGAGTGTCACGCATTGTAACATCACAACAGTAGGAATGATGTAGAGAGTTGAAATATGTACCTATTTATGCGACCATAAAGAATGCAATGCCAGTTATACAATTGAATAGTATGTTCATATTGAAATGAACACGAATATTCACGGCTGACACTCGTCAGGGGTAATCGTCAGCAACTAGTAGAGAATTGCTGAGAACATTGTATATCAACAATCGTATACAATGTTCTTTCCAATTCTCTACTAGTTCCTGACGATTACCCCTGACGAGTGTCAGCCGAAAATATTCGGGTTCATTTCAGTATGAATATACTATTGAATTGTATACTGAAGTTCTGTACCTCCAAGAAGCTCTTCAAATGCCAGTTATACAGCATTGAAGACAAGATATTTTGTTTTATTGACCATGTGGGTTAATCACGACTTCACACGGGGTTGTAATCAAGTCACAAAGTTTCCGAGTCACGAGTCGATCTCACTTTTACAATTTTTACTCTAGTCAAGTCGAGTCATTTTAAATTCACAGCCGAGTCCAATTCAGGTCAGCTAGCCGAGGGTCTAGTCATAGTGTTCATGTGTTCCATTTTGAGTTCAATCCACAATTGTCAACTCTGCTCGAGTGATATAGAATAGCTCGCCTTCATAATATAGTAATTTTCCTCAGTCCTAACAGTTTCTGGCCCTATTTCTCAAGTATCAGCACTGATAGACGAAATACCAGTAATGTGGTGACTTCACTATTCTTCGTAGTTACAATGAAGTCTGTCTTGGCCGTGCCAGTCTCGAGTCAGATGACATGGCCCAAGTCAATGCAAAAATTCACTATAGAGTCGGGTCATTTTTTCAAATGCGAGTCATCAAAAAATCGAATTCCAGCCATCACAACCCTGACCTCACTGATATGTCATTTCCACTAACGTGCATACTGTGTATTTTGTGCTACGTTCTTTGTATGCGGCGATACGACCCATTGAGGATTATAGCCTTCAACAGTGGCAAATAGTATCGAGGCTATGGCTCACGTTGATAAATGAACTCTTATTATTATGAAGCTAAAGTTAATCGACTAATTAACAAACAGTGTTATTAGCTAGTCGGTCTATTCAGGGCAGGTTTTGAACACCAACACAGCCAAAATAAAGTTCCAAGTGCCTAATGCATCCCCAAAAAATACGATGGCTTTGGAAGAAAAATCACGTTTATTTCTTAACCTGATCGTTATTGGAATATCAAGTATCATCTAGTTGTCGATAGATTTTCTTTTGACTGTGACTGTGACTTCTTTCGCAGACGTCAAACCTCAAGTGAAGGAGAACACTTTCGACGACCTGCTGTCGCAAAGCGGATTCACGGCGTCGAAAAAGGAAGAGACGCGAAACAAATTGGCCGACCTGAAAAAGGCCACAAGGACCAAAGACATGGACCCGCAAAAAGTGAAGGTGCGCGCGGGCTCTGTTTTAATTTCAGCTCCTTCCGCTCTGGATTGGTCGTCAGGCTCTACATTTCATGTATTCAAATCATTATTCGGTTGTGGATTTAATGCCTTGTCTTGGATATCCCTAACTGCCGTTGAACCTAGCTTCGGACGAGCTTCAAAATCCGAATCTGGTTCTGTATTTGATGCCACTAGAACTGTCTTCGTCATCCCTAGCCGCAATTCAAACCTATCAGCAATGATCGTATTACTATTGATAAACCTTATCCTGATCATCCCCAACTGGTGTTTAAACTTACCTTCTTTCTGCTCCAGATCCAAACCTGGATGAAATATTTCAATCTAAATCACTACCATTCAACTTTATCATTCTCTGCTTTTACCCAATGCCGCTGTATCTGCCGTAGTGAAAAGCGCCGTGCTCTATTTCAATCGCAGATTTTGGACTGGGTCGAAGGCAAGGAGAGGAATGTTAGGGCCCTTCTATCTACGTTGCACACTGTGCTGTGGGATGGTGCACGTTGGAATCAGTGCGGCATGCATCAGCTTGTACAGCCTAACGACGTAAGTCTTCGTTTAATTATGATAAATACCAAGGACATGATCAACCTTTGAGTATTCAGTATTGGAAAACTCGCGTATGGGTTTGTTGTTTTCTGATTTCATGCATATTTTAGGTGGCCTGTGTGAATCAGTAAGTTTGGTGTTGAAGACAACAATATGACCGACTTTGAGAGGCTTAGAAAAGTTGAATGTGTTTTGAATTAGTTTGTAATATTGCGTTGAAACCACGGATATACCTGCATTCTGGTAAAATGTAGCTTTTGAGCATGCGGTATTGTTACGTACTTAAAAAGATATGCATTATATTCTGACATCTGACCAGCTTTAATGAAAGCCACACGCTCAAAAACATCTGTGGATAATAGCATTGTAAGGAACCATGGCCGAAATCGACTGAAATACCGTAAATCAGCGCTGATTTACGGTATTTCATTCGAATTTGGCCGTGTATTTCACCAAAATTCTCAAATTCTCAAAAACAGTGACATAATCAAGCGATCTATTTACGTATACTGCCAAATATTTCCAGGAAAAAGTTGATCACATGAAAAATCGAAAAAACTTTGATGAAAAATGAAAAAAGTTGCACTATAAGATTCCTTCAAACAGCCTGCGAAACCATTCTACATAACTTCCGAGTATTTAGGAAGCTGTAAAAAAAGTTGCAGAAACTTTCCCTGCTCATGATCCAAACTCGGGGCCAACACTGCGTCACCAATAATACGAAGGTAGCACAGAAATGGGCCAAATTCACACCATTTTAGTGGAATATACTGTATTGAATATGCTAAACAGTGTATTTTACCAATCCCGTTGTTCATCATACAGCCTTAACGATCCGTGATATTATAAACCATGCGTAGGCTTGGCAATGAAGCTCCTCATGGAGAAGCTGAAATATTGATTTTGGCACCAAATCTCACATCTTCTCTCAGGTGAAAAAGATGTATCGTAAAGCGTGCCTCGTGGTTCATCCCGACAAGGCCACTGGCCAGCCACACGAGGAATTCGCGAAAATGATCTTCATGGAGCTGAACGACGCCTACGCGGAATACGAAGAAAAGGGCCAACATCTTTTTTGAACTTGTTTTACTCCGAAAAATTCATCCGACGTTCGCGACATTCGGGCTATCCCGTCGAACAGGGGGTCGACGACTTCCGATGTTTGTTTTTTCTATGCTGGGCTTGGTTGTGGAGTTTTTGAGATTGCGTCCTTTTCCCTGTAACTGTGCTGCAATGGACTCGAATACCAATCTCAGAATGTGGATTTACTGGAAAAATACCGAATTCATAATGACTTTTTCAGAGGTTGAAAAAATGTACGATATGCCAGAAATTCCATGTCCAAAATCGGCGGCAAAAATGTCGCAAATCCAATCACATTACTTCGGTACACTAATCAATTGTTGGCGTTATAAAACTAGTGTAGCAAAGATTAGCAAATTGAACAGTTTATGTTTGGATTCCTGATTTAGGATGATGATTTGGTAATGACTGACATTTTGTGCAAAAACTGCAGACAAAATTGTCAGACATTGAATATTTCGTGCTCAAATCCGCTGTAAAAAATTAACTCAGCTTTCTGGCTGCCGTCACTGAAAAATCATCATTTGTGACCATCTGGATAGTATCGTACATGTCTGTAAACGAATTATCCAGGCCCCCGCATCAGAAACGTTACCAGTCCATGAAGCGTCATAATTTTTATTCCTAAATTGGGAGATGTCATTTTTCTGCCAAGTAAATAGTCTCTATTTATGATTTCGTAATATATTTAACCCTGTGCTACTACCATGGTCTCGACGTCGTCAGATTAAATGCGTTATTATTATCGACTCATCTTGAGCTGGGGGATATTCGGTTAATGTACATCCACCCAATGAAATGTATGTTTATATGTAAAGGGCTTAAGTAATGTTACTGCTTAGATGAGCGAGTCGTACTCTGGTATTACCTGAATTGTGCCGCTGCGCCTGACAGCTTGATTTATGCTGTATTCGCAACGCATATTGGTCGCAATACACTGTCCGATAGTAATGGTGCAAGCTATGATTCTGAAAATTTTGGACCCAATTTTTGATCGAATCCAACCACTTTATCACGGTCAAGTTTGTCTCTTGTGCGTCATACATTGATCGCGATCATTTTACGTGAAATTATTGTTCTGTTTCCTCGTTTCGTATGCTCTAAAATATCTTACAAAATTGCTGGAGTGTGTGTAATGTATTGCCATGAGCAGTTGACTGGGCCTATTCAAACTTGACTTTTGAAATAGGTTCGTTCTTCATTTAAGACATGGATGTACTGTACTGACTAACCATTCCATAGTAATGACCATTAAATAGCTATGAACTGTTGGTATGCCAAGGCAAAATGGCATTAAGATCTTTATGCTGTCCTTAAGTCAAGCTAGGCTATTTGATGTAGGATCATATGTAGGAAACCTTCTTTGTCGTCTTTTTTATCTCTTGAACGCGTAGTTCAGATTATTGAGCACCACGATAGGCTAGGCATGGTACTTTTCCGGGTCTAACGCCCGCCATCTATGGTTGTGTGCAATAATGTTATCTTATTTTTTGTAATATTGTCAAACTACTACGACGTGACTATAAGTGATAGATGTGTAGATTCGATAGTAATTACTGATTTCCAGCGAAATATATCCTAATGACAACGCCTGTGTTGAATTTTAGTGCCTGTGGGTGAATTATCAGGGTGCCGTGATGTGTTCAGAATACTGTGTAGGAGAATGGGGACTGTTAATCATGATGACATTGAATGCATCAAATCTGAGAGTGGCTGTGTGTATGGCTACTTCCACTTCAGTGTTTCAGGCTTCACACTCTGGAGTCTGGATTTGTAGTTTTCCTTGGCTTCCATAGTGTGTGAGAATAGTTGATACATCCACTCGTGTTGTGGTATGTTTAGTCCAATGTGGAAATTTGTTACGTCTGCATCATCTTACCAAATCTTAACAGGATGGTGGACCTTGCAGCTACTAGACAGCCCATGAATAAATAGTGTCCATGTTACATACAACTGATTATTTACTACACCCCTATTGTATGTCATGCCAATGTTGCTGACAAATGGCTATGAACAATCTACAAACTTTGGTTTGTGTAACATGTTTCAAGTGCTGTGCTACTAGGTGTCCTTAGATCCAACAGTGTGATATTGTTCACGATAGATAAAACTGGTAGTCGTGAATTTAGATACCAAATTTGATGTGCCCTTGAGTAGAGTAACAGCTGGATGAAAAAGATTTTATTTTACTATGAAACAAGGACAACAAATACAACCACAGTAATGTACAAATCAAGTAGTGCCAGACTAGATTCGCAGATATGTACAAATCACGTATGCACGCATGAAGACAGCTGCCTGCTGCAATAACAAATAATTCCATCAGTGATGGCACACGACAAGGAAAATTCTTGCATAACATCGCTCCGTAAGCCGAGACAGCGTACCTGCTTTCGTCGATCAAAGCTACTACAAATCGATTCCAATTCCGCACCTGAATCAAGTTTAGAAATTACAATGACTTAATACGGACTGACTCATCTTTCAAATCATTGAAGTCGCTGTGGCATTCCATGAGTGTGTGGAAAACCCCACATTACCAAAAGCTGGCCCGAATTCATTGTAATTTCCTGTGGGCAAGGAGTTTAATCTGGCAACTAATGGCAGACCAACATATCTTTGAAGATATCAAATAAATCACAGGGCAATTTGAACGCATCTACTTCAGAGCGTGATTAGTTCATGTAAACTACGATGGTTACGTGCATTTAACATCAAACTTCAACCTCAATTGCGTATCGTAAATACTGTCCAGCAGGTATTAACACGGTGGTTTCAATATACAACAATAATATGATACAGTAAAAAAGCCAAGCGAAAAATGACAGCAGTGGAGAAGCTATTTACAGACATCAACATGGCAAGCCCTTATAACTTTGGTGGAAGAACCTACCACTTAGCATTAACATGACTATAGAATAAAATGATATCAGCGTCTCGTAATCATACACACAAAAATAATTTACAGTTATGTATCCTCCTGGTTGCTAAAACCAAAAAGGTTTGACATAGCGGCATGGCAGTGATTGTTTAGCTTATTGGTTCACATAATTACCAGCAAGTATTTGTTACTGGAGTAACACAACGATAATATTGATTCAATAACACAACGATAATATTGATTCAATATGGTGTAAACAACCCTGTCTCTAATGCACAAAGAGAGCAAAAATTGAAATGAGACTATATAGTTGGTCAAAATGCCCTTCAATATTGCTTTCAGTATGGCCTAGTGCGGATACCGATGCAGTAGTGATTGGTGGTGCCTTAAACTAAATTCATTTGCGGAAGAAGTAGAACATGAACTGTATCGTCTATACCTCTAAAAATTATGTAGGCTATGTATCACTGATTTGTTTGCACTGATATTCAGCCACAGTTTTAAAAAGTAGCCATCACGAACACACAAAGACTAAAAGTGTTACAAATAGATTCGGTTTAGAAAGAGTTTCCATAACTATGTTACAGATTTTACCTTTCACACCATAGAAATTGTTGCAGTCAACTGTTGTCTCAGAACAAATCTATTCTAGTGCACTTCAAGGTGAAATTATTTAAATCGAGCATTTGATGAATGCGCTTGACCACCTCATTGATTAGCTATGTCACGTGTCACAGGAATATGGTGGTTTTGACCAATGATATTGTTCCCATCCATTATAGTGTCGTATTCATTATGGTGATATACAATAGAGCTTGAATGTTCGCATACAATACATGCGAGAAGCTAATAGAGCGTTAGCTTCCATTCATTTTTCAGATGTAGCCAACACCATCGTCGCGAATAGGAGTAATAGACAGTAACAATCAGGCAATGCTTATGTGACAGCATCATGCACACATTGTGCAACATATCGACAAGACAAAGAGAATGTACCAATGGTAAAAACACGTATAAAAGTCATTTACTCAATGCAATTAAGCGAATATCGTTAGCCGGGATTTTGGACACCATAGATTCCCCGGCAATCTGAAATCCGATATCTTTGTTGTACGGTAACACTACGTTCGCCACCACAGTGTGCCCAAACCATCCCGAACCGTCGCGTTTATACAGAGTCACATTCACAGTAGGCGCCCAGCCGGCCACAGCCCATAGCGAAGTCATTGCAGTGTTCCGTTGATGGTTGAAAACCAGTTTTTCGACGTCAGATCTTTCACAGTTGAGTTCGGCGCATCCTTTGAAATCGCCTGTAAGCAATCGTCCTCCGTGAAGCTCCACAATGTCCCAAGTGCCGATTTGATTGAGCGCGTTTCTAGACTGGTCGAGCTGCGAATAAGACAGCTTTGCAGAAAGAAAAGAAGGAGTGACAGAGTCCAAAATTACTGTTGAGAATGGGCGTCTGAACGAGTTTAAAAATTCCGGTAATCGCTTCTGTGTGATCACATAATGGTCGTTTTCGATTAAATCATCGATTTGACATTTATTGTTCATCAAGACTACGAGAGGAAAAAAGTTTTTCTCACGTAAACATATACCGGCACGTCCAAGATGGTTTCTTAGTATGTGAGCTTTATTCCTGATACCGTGAACCGGGTTTGGAAACTGAGATACAGACGTAGTCACTTTACCGTTGATACGACGCCTTTCCCAAAACTTATCGTCAACGCAAAGCGTGATTTGCCCACCGATGTTCTTCACTTCGATGCAATAGATGCCATCTCCCGTGACTACCACCAAGTCGATTTCGTGTCTTTGCGTTTGGAAGTTATCGGGCACTCTCAGCCTTCGGAACACGTCTCGGGAGGGAAGACAAGCTTTGGTTAATAGGAGTTTTTCCAATTCGTTTTCTGCTTCGCGGCCGGCTTTCTCTGCTTCGTTATCGGCATGATTTGGGGGAACGCTGGCTTGCTGCGCTTGTAATAGGCGATTCGTAATTCCACTTATCATGTCTTTATAAGCTTCAACTAGTTATTCGAGATAAAACAGTAAGAAACAGATAAACTTTAGAGTAATATGGAAGGTACTATAGGATCTCTCTAATCGTTGGACCACTACCATACCAAAAGAGATTACAAAAAAGTCTCCAATACTGTGCTGAGAACAGAATCAGCTCTGCTTTATTCAATCGGATTAATTCATACTATAAGCGAATGAATGATTAATAATACATCGAAAAGGCTGTAGAGGTGTTGAAAGAAAGGAAATGAGCAACTAATGATAGATCACTGGGTATTTGAATTGGCATATGGTACCGTAATTTCCGTGAATATATGTGTGTTTATTCTAGCTCGATTCGTATGTATCTAAATACTCGAAAATCCTGCTCAGAGAATAGTCAATCTGCTGCCTTGCGCAAAACATCGGACTGTAGACTCGACATTCGATTTTAGTTGTGATGATTTTTCTTTGTTTACGTCTCATCTCGTAGTGCTAACTCATGCATGCGAAGATATGGCTCATTTGCTGAGCAAATTTTATTCAATCACTTTATTTGGATATAATCAATATTCGTCAGATTATATTTTCATCTGCCCAAGATACACACACAATGTGCAATGCGATATAAAAGACGTACAATGTGATTTAACGAACTGATAGGGGGATGCCGAACGACCAACCAGTTGGGGTCTGGCATCGACCTCAGTAACCATAGTAGAAAGCTACTATATCATATATAATCGTTGGGTTATAATTTTCATCTGAGCAAATTACACGCAATGTACAATGCGATGTAAGGAACAGATAGGAGGATGTCGAACGACACGCGTCAGTAGCGATACTTTACTTCAACATTCACCTCGGCCTAGAGTGCCTGATGTCACAGTCTTTTTCGATGTTATTATTCCTTCTTCAGTCCTTTTTAGAAGCTTTTTCTTGGTCTTTTTCTATATATATTAGTTATTATTTTCTGATTTTATTTTTGTTGTTGCCGTAACAACAGTTAGACGGGGGACGAGGAGCCCAGAATAACCTCCGACCACAGCGAGAGACAGCGTAGTGGTGACTATAACCATAAAATGTTATAGCGTGCTCTGTCGTGGGCGCGCGTTCTTCTTGGTCCGCGGCTCGATAAGTGTGGTTTGCATGCGTTGTATGTGCACCGTGACCTGCGAGAGGCACTGGTGTGGGGAGAACGTGAGAGCGGCGGCGGTGGTGTGTCGGACTAACTTTGCCTGTACTGATTCTGTTAATACAATTACTATCTACAAGCTATCGCGGCAATATGTCGACGGTGAGGATAACGGACATTATGCCTATGTATGTGGACTTCGCTACTTCGGGGGATGTGGCTGTGTGGCTGGATAAATTTGAGACCGTTATGAAACTGCGAGGTAACAAGCCAGAAGAATATGTTCCTCTAATGTTGGACACTGCGGCGTTCTCAGTATATAGGCAATTAAGTGATGAGGATAAAAAGGAGTACAGTAAAGTAAAGACTGCTCTCTTGGCAGCATTTGGCGTCAATTGTTACGATGCGTACTGCCAGTTTCAGCGCAGGACTCTTCAAGAACGTGAGAGTGTTGATGTTTTCGTAGCCGACCTCCAGAGACTGGTTACTCTTGTGGGTATGGACCCTGCTGCTTCTGAACCGATAGTAAAGGGCGCTTTTGTGACTGGGCTGCCGATCGATGTGGCATGCCAGCTGAAATTGAGAAACTGGAAATTGGTGAATTGGTGGTACGAGCTAGAATGATCATGTCCACCAGGGTGCCCGTTGGCATGCTCTGTGCAGCTGGCACATACAAAGGAAAGACTTTTGAGTGCTTCTCTTGTGGGAAAGACGGACATATAGCACGCGAGTGCCCAAATAGGGATATTGGGAGACGGAGTTATGGCCGTGGGCTGCCGCCAATAAAGTGTTTTGAATGTGGTAACCCTGGTCATATAGCTCGGTTCTGCAAGAACGGTGCTACATGGCCAATCAATCAGGGAAACGGCAATGGGGAACGGTCAGCATCGGATGGGTTCCCCAGCCACCGACAGTGAGGAAAAAGGTACTGCCAATCATTTCTGTAAAAATATTTGGAATATCTGTAGAAGCTCTCGTTGATAGTGGTTGCCAGAGATCAGTGGTGCGAGAAGACGTGTGTAAGCAATTGGGCGTGCCAGTGAGGGGACCAAAGCTAGTTGTGGAAATGTTGAATGGCGAATTAACATTTTGTCATGGTGACGCGACAGTCAAACTGGAAATTGACGAAGTTGACCTCTGTATGGAAGTTTTAATAGCAACTCGTCTGGTTTGTAATGCAAAGGTGATTCTGGGGACGGATGTGATCGAGAGGATGGATGGGGTGTTTGTTGGTCCAGATCTTCGAGTACGGTTTGGTGCACTTCCCACATATGTTGCTGTGGGAGTGAGTTGTCAAGAAGAAAATGAGAAGTTGAGTGAAGAAGAAGTTGAGAAGCCGATTGAAGTAGAAGAAGTCGACAAGTTGGGTGAAGAAGAAGATGTGAAGTTGATTGAAGAAGAAGTCGAGAAGTTGAGGGAAGAAGAAGAAGATGAGAAGTTGATTGAAGAAGAAGTGGAGAAGCTGGTAATCGATGATAAAGATTTTAACGCTATTTTTGATGGTTCAAAGTGGGTTGTAGAGTGGAAATGGACGAATGAAGAACCAACCTTGTCAAACCGCTGTCCAGGGTACGCGATTCCACCTGAGTGCCAAGAAGAGTTCCATCATGAAGTGAATCAATGGATTCAAAATGGCTGGTTGGAAGAATACAACCCAGACGTTCATGGACGTCAAAAGGGTCTGATCCCTCTGATGGCAGTAAAACAACCGAACAAATCAAGAAAGGTGCGGCCAGTTATGGATTACCGCGAGATGAATAGGCATGTGATGAGTCATCCCGGTGCAGATGTTGTGGTGTGCCAGGAAAAACTGAGAGAATGGCGGAAGAAAGGCACACATGCGTATATGTTCGATCTGCAAAAAGCATATCTACAAATTCACGTTTCAGAGCGCTTGCACACATTTCAAATCGTGCAGCATGGCGAGAAGAAATACGTCATGACGCGTATGGGATTTGGCCTCAATGTTGCGCCAAAAGTAATGTCAAAGATCCTGTCGGTGGTGTTGTCGCAGAGTCAAGAGATGAAGCGTGGAACAGATCATTATATCGATGATATATTTGTTGATGCCAGTATTGTGGATGTGGAAACGGTGAGGAGGCACTTATTACGGTATGGACTAAGAGCAAAGGAGCCTGTCCCATTGAACGAAGCACGGGTATTAGGACTGAGAGTCACTGCGACGGCTGCGGGGTCGTATGAATGGGCCAGAGATGGAATCCTACCAGAGCCGGCTAAATGGTCGAAGAGACAGCTCTTTTCTATGTTCGGTAAACTTATCGGTCACTACCCTGTGGCAGGCTGGCTGAGGATTGCTTGCAGCTACGTAAAGCGCCTTGCTAATGAAGTGGCATGGGATGAAACAGTACCACTTCATGTGTTACAACTAGCTGGCGAAATCCTTGCAAGGGTGAAAGAGAAAGATCCGGTGGGGGGAATTTGGCAAGCTCCTGCTGGAGGAAGGGTGCAACTTTGGTGTGATGCGAGTAACCTAGCAATTGGGTGTTGTCTAATGGTGGATGGCCATGTAGTGGAAGATGCGGCCTGGATGAGAAAGCAGGATGACGGTGCTCACATCAACGTCGCAGAATTGGAGGCAGTGGTGAAGGGACTGAATCTAGCGCTAAAATGGAAAGTAAGGAAAGTAGAGATTATCACTGATTCCGCAAGTGTCTACAATTGGGTGAGATCAATTTTGGAGGATTTGAACCGGCCAAGAGTGCATGGCTTAAGTGAAATGATTGTTAGAAGAAGGCTGGGATTGATGGCGCAGTTGATTGAAGAATATGATATGAAAGTCAGTATTCGTCTGGTTCCCTCTGCAAAAAACAGCTGATGCTTTGACACGGGTACCACGGAGCTGGCACCCAAAGATTTGTGTGGGAGTCGCCACGTAAAGTCAAGCGGTGGAAGATCGTGTCAAGAGGATCCACGAAAAGCATCACCTGGGAACAGACAGAACATTGTATGTAGCAGAACGCTGCTTGGGGCGGGAAGTAAGCCGGGAAATGGTTAAACAGGTTGTTGACAATTGTAACATATGTCGCCAAATTGATCCTCATCCAGTCAAGTGGGAACACGGGCAGTTGTCGGTGGATAAAGTATGGAGTAGGCTGGCATTAGACATTACATACTTTGGTGGGCAGCCTTACTTGAGTATGATTGATTGTGGTCCAAGTCGATTTGCGATATGGAGGAAAATAACAACCGAATCTACCGAACAAGTCATCCAGCATCTAGGCCAAGTGTTGCTGGAGCGTGGGGCTGTCGACGAAATTTTGAGTGACAATGGTAGTTGCTTCAAAAGTCACAAAATGTCACAATTTTTGTGGAATTGGGGAATTGGCCATGTATTCAGCTGTGCTTACAAACATTCCGGATATTCGATTGTTGAAAGAAATCACAGGACCATCAAACGGATGGTGGCCAGGACTGGTGGTAGTGTCAGTGAAATGGTGTATTGGTATAATAATACCCCAAACGTTGAGTCCTTTTTAGAAGATTTTTCTTGGTCTTTTTCTATATATATTAGTTATTATTTTCTTATTTTATTTTTGTTGTTGCCGTAACAACAGTTAGACGGAAGACGAGGAGCCCATAATAACCTCCGACCACAGCGAGAGACAGCGTAGTGGTGACTATAACCATAAAATGTTATAGCGTGCTCTGTCGTGGGCGCGCGTTCTTCTTGGTCCGCGGCTCGATAAGTCAAAGTATTGCTCTTTTAATAAAACAACTAAAACATGACGATGCTCGTCCGACGAGGACTAAAGATATCATATCACGTGATGATCAACATTACAATAGTTTTGGGATATGTAACGTCTAGTCGTGACTGATGGCGTAAAATAACGATAAGAATTCATTAGAGTCGACTGAAAAACGGTCAATACGCACATGGAACAAATGAATGAACATGCAAATATTGCTAGGGGAACGTCTATCAACATCACGGGGCGGAATTGTTCGACAAGTACACTGGCAATGGATTAAGAGAATCCCTACATTTCGATTGAACTTCGAGCGTTATTGGACCAGCACGTTGACGTTGCACGAATTAACTCTGTCGTGCTCCATATTTCGAAAGTCGTGTCGTTAAGGTCCGTGAGACGCCTAGTAGATTCTCGGATGCGTGAGAAGGTAATGCAGAACAAACGTCGAAAGCGTCTGCCACATAATACTGTGACGAACAGCGTTTTCATTCGGAATATGCCTACCAAGGTGATAGGTTGATTGCAAGTCGTCTGCTACCTCGACAAAATTAAGTGAACGGTGATCTGCGTTTGAGCGCAGTTCCCGCTGTTCCTGTCGAGGTGATTCGATTCGGCTCGCTTCCGTTCATGGTCCCATCATGAATAATGGTTCCGTCGGTTTCGTAAAGTTTTGTTCGGCTCATCTTTCGTTCTACATTTGGAATGCGTAGTTAGACAGATACAGTATAGCTGCCTCAATCTACGTAGAAAAACAAGAATATCGGTGTCGGGCGATCGGAGAAAGAGAGAGAGAGAGAGAGATAGTCTTTATTTTCATCAAACCAAAATACTTAACACTCGGCAGTGGTGGTGGTACAGAAAATATGCATGCACAGTATTCGGTATTAGATAGGAATGATTGATAAGACCGTGAGGGTCATCTAGTCTGATCACACCAGCATCAAACAGGTACACTTGACTCTAAACAGTCTGGCTGTAAAAAAGTTACAGTAGTTAAAAAAATAAAATAGAAGAAACATTAAACGATGGTAGCAAATGATCAATGAAGCAATGTCTGGGCGAGGTAGGGCAACAGTGTTAGTGTAACGATAAGAGGTGATCAAGTAGGGCTTTTTTGAATCTATCATAAGGCAATTCACGGATATGTGGTGGTAATGCATTCCAAATGATAGGTCCCGAGTAGTCGATAGATCTCTTAGTTAGGTTGCTATTGGGTGGGGGTAAGTAGATATTTCCCTTTGACGAGGATCTCGTGTAATGGGAATGGACATTTTTAGCAGGTATGAAAAAGTCATCAAACACAGGAGGCAGACTATTGGAAAAATATTTGTGAACAACTTTTGATACTTCGAAGCGATATAGCTCATCAACTCGCAAAATTCGATGCTTACGGTAGTAAGGCGATAAATTGGTACGTAAAGGTACAGATGAAAATGCTGCAGCCACTTTTTTTTCGCTTGATGGTTTTGTAATAGTCCGTTACAATTGATAATATTGCATGGTTGGTGTTGTGGTTTGATCTGAATCCATGCTGGGTCGGAGACAGTACTGCATTCAATTCAAAAAAATTTTTGAGTCGGCAGTCAATCAGTTTTTCAAAAACCGTGGCAAGATTTGGCAGAACAGATATCGGTCGGTAGTTAGAAATTAGCTTATTTTTACAGCCTTTCTTAAACACTGGCATTACTCTGGCAGTTTTCAGTGCAAGTTGCGAAGAGAATTCAGTGTACGTGCATGGTCGCTGCGCTAATGCTCGGTCATGTCGTCGTCGTGCTGCAAAGATACAAGTCTGCAATCGATGAAAGAAGTTGTACTTGGTGGTGAAGTCTTCAGCATGCAAATTCGAGTTCTGGAGACTTGAAGTGGACGAACTGTCAGCGGTATGGCGTACTTAATCAAAATTAAACTGACACAGACGTTGGGTGTCATCGGGTCGAAGCGTCGTACCAAAGCAAGTACGTGTGGAAAGGTCCGAATTCCATGTCGTTGAAATCCCGCATCCATGAAGACAAACTAACGATTCCTATGTTGGCAGTGCAAAACTCGTGTTCGCGTTCCGTGAGTTCATCACTTTCCATCGTTGATCCTAGTCAATCTTGCGGCATTACAGCAGTTCCGTCTACCGCGCTGCATTTCCGAAAAGATCACGTCAGCTATCACGTTGAATAGCGAAATCACATCAGCTCACGTCGGGTTCACCAAAATATAGCGTGCTCTGCCGTGGGCGCGCGTTCTTCTTGGTCCGCGGCTCGATAAGTCAAAGTAGACAAGTCAGCATTGCTCTTTTAATAAAACAACTAAAACATGACGATGCTCGTCCGACGAGGAATAAAGATCGACTGGCTCGGACGGTGACTAAAAGCGACTGCTCGGACGGTGACTAAAAGCGACTGGATAAAAGAGTACAACACAACAAGACGTAGCAGTAACGTAATCAGTCATCAGCGAGGGTAATTATGGGTTAATCATGGAGCGGTACGCTACAATGTTAACATGGAATGGCAACGATCGATTTTGCAGTTTTGTTCCGCTTCGCTGAGGCTGGAGTGGAGAATTGTTTTGCGTTTCAAGCGACTGTAGGATTTATGGCAATCCAGAAGCTATCTTTCAGAGCTCAGAATATACTAAATCTGGTCTTGATCGAAAGCTACTGTTGCAACGATTCCGAAAATATAAATTAAAATATGATCATTGATCAGGTACTGATCCACCTAGAATCCGCCCTCCAAGTCTGAAATATTGACATTGCTCGAACGATTAGAAAGTTGCAGCGGGTCATTGTTATGGTCCTTGTTTCACGGTTATCCGATTGTTCTGAACAATGCACATTTCATATGTTGAGGGTGATTTTTCGTCAAAGTATGGAGTGACGAGAACATTTTTTTTCATATTTTTGGTATTAGTGCTCTCGATCAAGACCAGACCAGTAAATTCTACGCTCTGGAAGATAACTTTTGGATTGCCAGATATCCTGCAGTTGCTTACGCAAAAGTATTTTCGACTCCAGCCTCAGCGAAGCGGAAAGAAGCTGCAAAATCGGTCGTTGCCATTCCGTGTTTACATTCTATACCAGTGGTTCTTAACTTGCCTCCAGCGCCCCCCAGGGGGCCCTGGCGATTTTGAAGGGGGCGAAAACGCTCAGAGGGCAAAATGGCGGGCGCTGGGCTCAGGGGGGTGGTATGGGGGGCGCTGGAGAAAAATGGCTTCGCAGTAGATGATGTGGTGGTAGGACATATCCTTAATGCCGATCATGCTTAATGCTTAATCCTTAATCCTTAATGCCGATCAAGATAGCGTAATGGTTAAGCGCCCGGCTTCTTGCTCGGTAGGTCGTGGGTTCGATTCCCGGCCGGGTCAGACCAAAGACCTGATTAGTAACACTGGTATCCATGGCTTCCCTGATTGGCGCTCATGCATTACTGGGATAGCATGGAGGGGTGGTGCATGACTTAGAAAGCTGTAAAGGCTATATCTGCACTTCCTTGTCCAGCGGCATATGCACATCATGCACTCATGGTATGCATATGCGCAGATCGTGTGTATGTGTATCATGAGTCGGTGTATATGCCGCAAAAACATCAAGGACAAAAATAAACTACGTCCTTACCTTTAACGTCCTTAATGAGTATTCAGAGTAAATTAACACCGAAAACTTCGTTATATATAGCCTACAAAACACATATAGGTTTAATCGTCCATGGGCGCCTAAATGACTGGCACCGAATGTTCCTGTCTTGGCAATCTGAACCCAGAAGAGGAATCCCATCTGGAGGGGAAAAATATATGCCAGTGATCGAAGAAAGACCAATTTGAAATCGTGTGCGTCTTTTAGTTTAGTCCGATTGGGCGACAGGGATATCTAAAACTAGATATCCCTGTTTTGCGATATCCCTGTTGGGCGATATCCCTGTAGGGCGATTCTATATTTTTTGATATATAGCAGACAGGAGGTCACGAGATAACATCATTTAACGAAGTCATACCAACGGGTTCGCCCGCCCAAATATGTTTAATTATTGGGTACGGGCCCTACAGTTTCGAAGACACCTCACAATGTTCGCTCTACGTTTTGATGAGTCTGCGCACACTCAACAACTCACTGCGCAGACCCTTGGACAACAGTGCGTAACGACTAAAAAAAAGGTCATAACATCGAATTTGTTGTGCGCAACGTAGATTTTCTGTGCGCAGAGACCGTGTCAGCACTGCGCACGTGCGCACCTTAGAGCAAACATTGCACCTGACTCAGGTCTACCGGTAAATCTGGTAACGTGAGCAGAGAGGACAAGGAATTGATAGCAATATATATGCAATTCCCGATCTTACTGACTGATTTTATCATGAATTATCGTAAGTTTTCGCGCTTCGCACAGGCTCGCTAAACAGTACAGCTGATTTCGTGGCAAAAGCGAACAACGTGATGGGGGCGGTCGGTTTATCACCCTACGGGAGCCCAAGACCCAAGTTTTTTCGGCGAGCCTGGCGAAGTGCCGTCTCGTTCCTGCCAACGGGTATACGCCCGAAGATGTATAATAATTATTATTGAGAGGTCCTACCTTTTCAATCACACATCACTCATCAGCTCTACCGGTAAATCTGTTTACGTGAGAAGAGAGAGCATAAAAATTGATATCAATATACATGCAATTCCCGATAATATTGACCAATTCAATCATTAAATATTGAAACTTTTCGCGCTTCGCGCGTCTATGAGTATACCTGGCTCATTAAATGGACAGTGGACACCCAATGTAGAAGACTAGTATCATCAAATAGCGGATAGCAGAACGGGGGCCCGGGGGCGAAGCCCCCCGGAAGTTTGGTTTATCACCCGATGGGGGCCCAAGACCAACGTTTTTTGGCGGGGCTGACGAAGTGCTGTTACGTCCCTGGTAACGAATTAATTGTACCTACGGGCACGCCCGAATATGTTTAATTATTAATTACGTGCCCTTTATTTACCCATACAACAGCTCACTCAGCGCTACTGGTAAATCTGATTTCGTGGGCTGAGAGGATAAAAAATTTATAGCGGCTTATATATGTAACTACCACCTATTCATTCATGCATTATAGAAAATTCTGGTACCTAGGGCGACCAGGCCACACAAACTTTGCTGACCATCGAAATCACGCTACGGGGCTCTTGTGGGCGAAGCCATCAGAAGTTTGGTTTATCACGCTATGGGTGCGCAAGGCAATCGTTTTTAGGGGGTTGACGAAGTGCTGTTACGGCCCTTCCTCTTACTCATTGTCTTTATTACATTCCTTACGTTATGAGGTTGGGGGGCGCTGGAGCACGATAATTTTTGAAAGGGGGCGCTGGAGGAAAAAAGGTTAAGAACCACTGTTCTATACTATGAACGAATAAATTGTTAACGCCATTTTAATATTTGATCAATAAGGAGACTTGCCAACAATGCCTAATTCCATGAAGTGAAAACCCGTTAAGAACATTTGTGCTACCTGGTAATCTATATGCCGTGTGAAATAGAGATAAGAAGAAATAAATGGTACGATGCATAATCTCTCGTGGCTATAATATCCATACGAATGTAATTCAACGCAGTGGCGTAGCAGCTAATTGGCGGTTCTGGCTCTGCGCCAGGGGCGGCAGGCTCCGAGGAGGCGGCAAAATTATAGACTGCACAGTGCACAGTGTACACTGTACACAGCCGGCTAAAACCAGCGATATTGGTAGTCCTATAGCTGGCGTCCCGTGAGCTAAAATTTATTCAGACTGGTGTCTCAATCGAAAGCTAATGTCGCGCTGATTCCGAATATGTTAACATGTCAATGGAACCACTCTAGCCGTCAAGACCGATTGTTCCTAACAACAGGAGCCCCGCAACACGATGACCAATTGACCATGATAATGTAAATTATATCGAGCGATTATTCGGAACAATGCCGATTTTTAGATCAGCATGTAAATTGTATTTCCGGAATCAGGACAACGATAGCTTTCGTTCAAGATCAGTATTGTTAAATTTGAGCACTCGGAGGGCCTGGCCAATTATAGGATGACCAATTGACCATGGCCGATTATGCTGCTTTTAGCCGTCTCAGCAGGAGGCTTGTCTGGGAATTCAAGTGTGACAATTAGAGCCCGACCGATTATCGGTTTGCCGATAATATCGAGTCGATATTACACTTTTAAAGAATCATCGGTATCGGCCATTGCAGGTGAAAAATAGCAGCAATTTTCGTGGCGTCATAACAATATAGTAGGAAGTCAGAAAACTAAAATCATTGACCGCTAGTCTGGTAATATTACTATATTTCATGTAGCTTATACACTTCCGAGGTGTCCAGATGCAGGCATTCTAATCTATTTCCTGTTCAAGTAGTGCAACGGCTGTGACGCTATTGAAATAAATGCTCTGAAGTTATGAAAATGTGCCTTGTGTGGTAGATTCCACCTCATTTGAATATCGGCTGAATATATCGGTGTTATCGGTGAAGTTGTTAGATATCGGCTTTATCGGTATCGGCTCAAAAATCCTATATCGGTCGGGCTCTAGTGACAACTAAGTTGCCCAAATCCATCCGTAGGTTAGTTATCTCTGGGCTACGATTTGGTACAGCAGACCGAGATATTTGTGAAGGTAAACCGGTCCTAGGAACTGTTCAAGTTGGTAATATTTGTCTGATTGACTGATTGTGCTTAAATTTATACAATTAAGTGTTAATTAAGACTCGAAAATGAAATACATTCGTTCGCTATTTCTTGTCTTTATTGTTTTTGGCGTTATTAACGTTGAGACGGTGAGGCTGAGACGCAGCATACTATTTGTAATAATTTTTATTGAAAAGATTGTTTGAACATTAATCTATGTCGAAATTCACTGCGGTCTACTTAGGGGGGCGGCATTTTAATCGAGAGCCAGAGGGGGCAGCACATGCTGCTACGCCAGTGATTCAAAGTATACATTATTCAATTCAATTTGTATGATTCGGAAATACTGTTGTTGTACGTGATTCAATAAATTTACAAGTCGTGGAGACAGAAACAAAAGAATTGTCCTTGTGATCTTCGACTACGTGTGTAATAGACAGGCTTCGTGGTACGTCAGCCAACGAGCCATCCGCTGGCGTGGACGCCGGTCCGTCGAAGGGAAGAAATACGCAACGAATGAAAAGTAACCTTCTGGAGCCAGATTACACAACAAACATTCGCTCTGCGTTAAAGTGACGATAATAAGTGCCTACCGCCCATGCGGCATGGGTTCGATTACGCGTCGGAGGTTATTCTGGGCTCTTCTTCCCCCGCATCGCTGTACGTAAGGAGACGAGAAGCCTAGAAAAAGAACCGATGAAAGAGCGCACTAACAAGAAATGAAAGGAGGATGCGGAGCCCTGGCTCACTCTATCCTATCTGTATTAGGGCTCTTCAAAAATGACATTTTTTCTCAAATCATACTGGCTACTTGATAAAATTGTTAGGTTACCTAATTTAGGCCTACACACAAAATTTGGTTCAATTCCAGCCAGTAACCGCTTTGCTACAGGAGAAAAAAGTTTCTATATAATATATAAAAACAAATGATAAAAAATTTGATAATTTTCTGTTCACCCCATGAAAGTGTTAGCCTGTCTATAGGAACGATGCTCACCAAATTTGGTTCAATTCCAACCAGTGGAAGCGGAGTTATTGCCGTCGAAAAATTTGGATTTGAATAAAATAGTATTTACGGTGACCGATTCTGTGTTTATTTATTATGGTTGTGCTCACCGTAAATACTATTTCATTCGAATCCAAAATCGAATCCAAACAGTTGGCTAAAAGTAAACAAAATAAAAAGCAATGATAAAACATACTTACCGAACAAAGAAAGAGAAATAAATTTCAGACTTGCAAACAACGGATATATATTTGGGGACCTGAAATACAGAAGAGGAATGTTGAGGGTGAGGAATGGTAGAATGGAAATTTACCGCTGTAAATTCTGTGGAAAGACTGACACCATCGAACATGTCTTCCTATATTGCTCAACGACAAGAGACGGGCCATCGAAGGCCGAAAAGGTGATAGGTATAGATAAGATTGGGAATGAAACAATTCTATACAATGAGGGCGATCGAGTCGACATGGTGACGACGCTAACAGCAGTTTACAAAAAGAGGATATTAAAAACTAAAAGAAGCTTAGACATTGAAAACTCGATGCTAAAACAGGAGAAGATTTGGAAGGAAAGTACAGTAGCAAAAATACTAACAAAAACGTATAAAAGACTGGAAAACGTGCACCAAAATCCAAAAGAAGGAATAATCATCAAGAAATGGAAAGAGAACATCGCAAAATTTATGATGAAAAAGAATGGAATTCATCAAAACGGACCTCTTACCACCACTGACGAGCGACCGACCAAATGATCACCTGAGGCCGATCGAAACAGACGAACCTGTCGAAAGAAGGGAAAATGACGAACCGAGCCCGAGCTCGAAACACGACGAAATTGCAAACGACGACGAGCCGCGTGAAGAGCCCTTGCTCGTAACAAGTGATCCCGATTCGACAACGGATGACGAAGCGAGCGCGTGCCCGGACCGAACGACGACGTGCAGAGATGACGAATCCTGAAAGATGAAAAAATTCGATTTTTGCAATACTATATATATATTGAATTTATTTGTATTGAAATTTTAAAGCAATAAATTATGGCGGAAGGCCGAAAGAGAAAAAAAAATGAGCATCGTTTCTATAGACAGCCTAACACTTTCATGGGGTGAACAGAAAATTTTCAAATTTTTCATTATTTATTTTTATATGGTAAATAAAAACTTACTTCTCATGTAGCAAAGCGGTTACTGGCTGGAATTGAACCAAATTTTGTGTGTAGGCTTAAATTAGGTAACCTAACAATTTTATCAAGTAGCCAGTTCGATTTGAGAAAAAAAGTCATTTTTGAAGAGCCATAATCTGTATAGAACAATACTACATCACGTGACTTATCGCATAGTTATAACCAAGCGCATATCGCAGATCACTTCTTTTCTATATAGAGAGACTCGTGTACGCCATATAATCTACTGCTTGAATTACTAACCATCCGTCCAATACATATGGAAAAGGCAATTGTCGTCTATTGAACTACCAGTCAAGAGCTACACGCAGGACGTTAGTATACGCTACTGCCAGTTAAGTATACTGGATGCCCCTATCCGTAACATACACACTTGCTGTATATACCATCGCAGACTATCGGACAGACAGCTCCTTTCACCGCACGGAATAGAGCAGGGTTGTAACCAAGTCGCAAGGCTCCGAGTCACAAGTCAATCTCACTTTTATAGTTTTGACTCGAGTCAAGTCGAGTCATTTTCAATTCGCCACGAGTCAAGTCCGAGTCCAAGTCATCGAGCAGAGGTTCGAGTCCGAGTCATGGGATAATGACTCGAGTCCGAGTCCAAGTCATTGTGTTGACTGCTCAGTTTCCAGTTAAAGTCTTGTTAAACCCACTGTTAGAACCCTATTCGGTGATATCGAATGGTTCGCATCTATAATATACTAATTTTCCTCACTTTTAATAGTTTCTGGTCGCATTTTCAAGTACCAGTACCAATAGACGAAGCCCCAATAGGCTGGTTGCTTTGCTATTCTTCGAAATTACAATGAAATGTCGATCTTGGCCGTCTGAGTCTCGAGTCATATGACTTGGTTCGAGTCATGCGCAATGACTCGAGTCCAAGTCGAGTCAATACACATATTGACTCGAGTCGAGTCGAGTCATTTCCATATTTTGAGAAAATGACTCGAGTCAAGTCTAGTCATCAGAAAATCGTGACTCGAGTCTGACTCGAGTCGAGTCATGACTCGAGTCATTACAACCCTGGAATAAAGGGCCGCGGATTAGTGACTATGACATCGAAAAAGGAACTGTAAATCTGGCACTAGGCCGAGGTGGATGCCAGTTCAAAAGACCGCTACTGCAACCGCAACTGGTCCTTCGGCATCCTCCTATCTGTTCATTACATCTGTACATTGTGTTTGTTTTGATCGGATGAAAATATATTATGACGAATAGTGAATTGAATTCAATCAAACTTAGGCCGCCTGGATATTGAAGTTCTGTACCTCCAAGAAGCTCTTCGGTAATATATGAACTCGCGAAGTAAACGGTCATCATTAAGTTGGACAAGATCATCTAACCGTGGCAGGTATAAATATCTCGGAGGTAGGAGGTCATCATAAACAGATTCGAATATATATTAACCGGTAATAATCGAATGCTGTTGTCGCACTGATTATGAAAATTCGACTATTAATAACGCCAGAGCTCCAGAACCCCCTCGAAATCACCAAGGAATGTGAGATTCTGCTTCAGGTTCGCACAATGACAAAGTAGAAAAACAATGGACAGGTCAGGCACAGATGGATTTGCCTCACTGACTGTTCCTAATAATCCAGCAATCGCAGCGCAGTGATACAATGCGCTATCTGCTTCGCAAACTGACGGTGTAGTATAAATCGTCTATATGTAACGGTCGACATGTAGTGCAGAGGAAACACATTTCTTTTCTGATTGAGCTGTTACGTATTTCCCATCCAGATCTATGCCTTCAATTGTTCGATTCCCATCGGAGGTCCGTCTGGACTCCTCTTACCCCGCTGTTGCCGTTCTTACGGCGAAAAAAAGTCCAGAAAAAAAGAACCGAAGAAAAGCATATCACAAGGAATGGAAAGAACAAATTGAGGGGCCCGCTGCTTCAAAAAGATCAACATCGAAAAGAACTGTGACATCGAGCACTCTAGGCCGAGGTGGCTGTTAATGTAAAGGATCGCTACTGACGCGTGTCGTTCGATATCCTCCTATCTGTTCGTTACATTGCATTGCGTCTTATCGCATTGTACATTGCGTGTAACTTGTTCAGATGAAAATTATAACCCAACGATTATATATGATATAGTAGCTTTCTACTATGGTTACTGACTATACTTGCCACTGTTGGGATGACTCGAGTCATCTTTTTCGCATGACTTGACTTTACTCGTGCCTCGGAGCAAAATTCACGAGTCAATTTTAAGTCTTCGCGTAATCGGTATCGATAAAAATAACTGTATCTTGCGTATGTTCGGATTGTTCGCGAAACGTTGGTGTTACCAGTGAGAGCGACTAATCATAAAATGATCGTGCGTTTCGCTGAGCCTCGATTGTTCTCTCAATGACCACCCTTGCTTCAGTTGCTGGAGAGTGTTCTCAGGTATCGTACGCAGCTCATAGTTCAAAATAGAATGAAAGTGATGATCATGATATTTTTTGTTGTATCTGTATTCCTTCAATAAAATACTATTTCTTTCGTGTTAGCTATGCTCTTCGCCCATGTTAGAAAGCAACGCGTTGTACTGACGCAGCGATCAAAATGTGGTTGTTATACTGAGTTATTTTTTCTCGATAGTAGCTGTAATAAATAAACCTGGGAATACCTCATTTTTAAACCTGGTATCACCGACCTCATGTCTAGACATGAAACAATAACACTGATGGGTCAACTTGTTAATTCCTATGCTTATAGCTAGCATGATATGCATAAAACGATGTATTAAATATGCTTCAAAGTGCATTTTACCTCAACTAATGTACACATACAATCTGTTTTTGGATACAGTTTCAGTATAACAGTTCAGATTCAGATTGCGGCCACTGTGTAATCCACAACGTCCCCGCATTGGAAGCTCTATAAATGAAGGTTTTTGCTACATATATATTACCATTACAGTCAGGACTCTGGAGCCGGAGCCGGATCCCCGGAGCCATGCATTTTTACCGGAGCTGGAGCCGGAGCCAGTTAATTGAGAGGTAGCTCCGGCTCCGACGTATTTCATAAGATGCTATTATGCATGCAACAACCATATCTGCTGAGAGATAGCAGGCCTTCGCGAAATTAGGAATCTTTTCCTCTTTAGCGCTACCTAACCATGTTCCTGGGATTTAACAGCAGCAGTCATATGTTTTGAGTTTTTTTGTATTTTTGTTTTGAGTTGGCGACCCCTGCTGTGAAGATTGCTGATTATTTAGTTCTTCCATCTCTATATCTCCATGAGAAGCAATTCCGGAGTACAAGTTATCTTCACTACTGAAATATGCAGACAAACGTTGAAAGCATTTGGCGATACGTCCAAAGCACCTGGAAAAAACATCCGAAACACCACGCCGACGTTCTTTAGCCCCCTGCGTTGGGGTCGGGTTGGAGCTCTGACTTTGCAGTACTCCACATTCTTCCAAGATGTTAGAAACGATTCCAGAATCATTATAATCTTCATAAATATCCTTCAAGAAATCTGCCAACGTTTTATTGGTGTTCTTGCCGTCTTCTAAAATGCGTATTCGCAACTTTTCAGCCGGTTTACCATTACACAAAGCTTTTGCCACGGCAAACCGTCGCGGACCACGGCTGAATTCCTTCGAAAAGGCGAAGTATAGAATGGAATGAATTTTGCGATCACGTGCTCCGTGGTCCAGATAATCGAGGTCAATCAACTTCACAATGTCTGTGACTTCTTTCATTTCGAAGTCGCAGTTTTGCAACATCGCAACTATCAGCGCATTCGAAACGCGTTCACTTTTCTTCATTTCGTTAATGAAATCTATGATATGCTTTTTCACGTCGTTAATTGTGTACTTTGCAGCTTGCACGGCTTTAATAAGCATGTCATCATTTAGTATCGCCAGACTTTCTTCAAAATATAATGTCTGTACAGCATGTATCACGTCTGCTGACACTTGGAATAGGGCTGATTTGATCTCAATAAGATCGTAATCGCGATTTCTGCAAATAGATACCATATTGTCGCTGAGAACATTTTTGAATTCTTCGGAATGGAGGTAATGTACCAACTTTCTCAATAAGGTAGACTGCACTGAGCAAGCACTCTCCGAAAATATTACCAGTAAATGAAACGAACTAGAAACACGGGAAACGCCCATTTTAGTTCCATGTTTGCGCCATTTATAGCACGGGACTGAATGTAGAGCAGTCTGTAAAAACAGAGTTGCAATGTATATCCAGAAGAATACGCAGTTGGTCTGCGTAAGGTTTGCGGCACACGTGAACTCGTTAAATGTGATTCCTGACTCATTATCTTCTATGCAACACGTCAAATCATTGCTCCAATTGCCAAATATCAAATCATTCTTCCATTGTCCAAACGTCCGCTTGAGATAGATTAACCCAGCGATGGACCCTGACATGAGTAATGTAAGCAATATACACCTGATGACGTACCAAATGCAGACCGAAGCCTTTGGCGGAGCGTACGCAATCAGCCGCATAACCTCTCTCATCGCTTCGTGATTTGTAGAATTATCATGCTGTGCTAACGGCTCTGAGCAAGACCTCTTCATTTGTTCCTCAGAAATAACTAGTCCGCGCAATTTGTTAACTACTCTGTGGAAGGTTGTTATTCCATCTTTCACATTCTTAATATGATGCCAAAATGATGATGCGACGAGGACAAGGATGGCTATTGCTAGCATGATGGCACCAGAGTATCTCAAAAACCATAACTGCTCTTGTGTGGCACATTGCGAATTGACGTACGCGGTCTGTGGCGCCGATAATTTCATGTTTGCAGCATAATTTTGATCTTTTTTCTTCACGATAGAATCGGTAGACAACGAATGTGAATTGAATGCTTTATTCGAGGAAATATTCACAAGTTTAGCATGCATCGGGTTCACGGTAATATTTGATAATGAGCTCATCCCATTGATTTCCGAAAGTATCTCCAAAGATTGTTTCGCAGTTTCCATGGACTTCTTAGGAGCACAGTGAAGCTCCAGTCCATTCAAGGTAATATAGAATGGAAACAAACTGCAAGCAACACTACAAGCAAAGAAGTACCCACGCCATTTCTCCCATGCCGGATTGAGGTTCAGCTCATTCAGTAAATTTTTTGGTATCATGTCGCTAACCGATAATACATACATAGCAAGACCGTACTGAGCACACACAATAACTGTCAAAATAATCGAATAACATTATTGCAGAAATTGAGAAATTTTGCAGTAATCATACTGATAGGCCTACAATATGATATCCTATCCTATTTTGGCAAGAGCGTCAGGAATAGACGTAAATTCATTTGCTTTATACTTAGGAGGTCGAACACTGTGTGGAAGGCATTAAATTAGAGCCTTGGGGTCGCAACAGCATACCTTCAATAAATTCGAAGATTGGAATTCGACTTGTATATGTACTTTTTACGGTTTCTGTTTATTTCAGAGTCGCAGTAGGATTCCCGCTTGTAAAAAAATATGTTCATAAGCTACAAAATACCAGAACATATAGTCAATGGCAAGTAGGCTACGTACGTCAAAAGAATGGCCTTTTTAACGGATGCTGGCCTCTAAAATTAACAATGAAACTGGAAGTCTCAATGATAGACCCATTTCTCTCCACGGATGTCACTCAGTTAACTTTGTCAACGAATGCTGTCATCTAAGCCCTAAGACATTAAGCGATACAATTGGGTCAAGGTATTGTTGCAGTCAAATCCGTGGAAAGTTGCAATTATTTTTCACAAAGTTGCACTAAAAGTTGCGTTATGTACAAGTTCCTTGAAATTATTAGGGTATGAGATACTCGAATCGAACCGTATCTAAGGCATTGCAGCAAAACTCAGTGTTGGCGACGTAAAAGGTTGCAAAAAGTTTCATGAAAAATTGAAGAAAGTTGCAAAAAGTTGCATGATAAAGATAAAGTAAAGTTGCAATTTAAGATTCCTCCCAACAGCTTAAAATACCATACTTTATAATTTATAGGTATTTAGGACGCTGCCGGAAGCTGTAAAAAAGCTGCAAAAGTTTCAAAAACTTTATAAATATCTAGTTAAAATTAATATGATGAACAAATCCGCCTAGTTATAATCACCCAACAAATCATCTAAAAAATCATAAATAATATTACAAGCTATTGGCTTATTTTGTTCATCAGTGGAACTATACTTGGTTTAATTTCTGTGGTAAGTAGGCGTATTCAGGTATCCATGTTTTATTCGAGGTTCTGATACACGTGTCGTTATCCTGAAGTCGCTTCGAAATTGATAAAATACTTCCATGAATAGATTTTATACAGGGTATAGAGAACATATTTAGCGTAAAATCGCTAAAACTGTCATGCTACTCTCTGCAGAAATAGCACCCAAAAGTTTTAATAATGCTTATACATTATGGACAAATAATGCACAGTACAGGGCGACGCACGGCGGTACAACTGCGTCCTACATAAAAAACTTGTGGTGCCCACAAAGAAGCGCCAATTTCGAATAATGTGTCGCCAACGAAATGGATTTCTGATTTAGGTTATTGTCTGATATGTTTGATCTCAGTTTCACTGCGCTAAGAAATGGGTCAAAAAGACTTAAACCACTAAAATGTGCTTATGCTAACTTTGCACATGAACTAATGGACAAAATTTATATTTACGCTGTTCACCTCCAGGCATCAATATAATAATTGCTCTACTCAATACGATGTCGAACTTTATTGACAAGAATTACAATTTCTGGAACTAAATCCTAATGTCATTATGGGCCTTGCAACCACACAAAAGTCCATGAAGCCGCGGCACCACAGCATTATTTGGACCTGCTCCGTTCATTATAAAGATTGCACAGCACATCCATGATCTATATATCCGCCTTTCGGATCGTTCCCGACGACTTGTCTGCATTTATATTGTTATTACTATATATCTGATCTTGTACACAGATATCATTCCGCTGCATTATTCATAATCCTGATCATAATGTCGGCATCCTAAGAATGGATCGCCATTTACCATCAATTTTCAAGGAGTTTCCCGTGCCTAGGTCTCGTAAGTCTGCCACAGCATCTGTTGCAATTATAGTCTTCACAACTCGTACCAGTCTCGGTCGAGTTTACACTTTGCTACGCCGTCACAATGACAACTTTGGTTCATCTCAATGAACTCAAGAATTACTGGGATCTTGTTTACAGTCATTAGTTTATTGTATTCCCAAATTGAATTGATCGCAATACCTTGTTCGTAAGCGCAAACAACGAACTCGCGATAGCCTCTTGCAAACATTATGTTTTCGCTGACGCCGCAATATGATTGCTGCACTCGCGTATCAATTTTGTAATTGATCACCAGTAGGCTCATTTCGTTTGGGTTTTTCAATACAAATAATGTGAACGGTCACTTCACCTTCGTGATCGGTATACTGACCATAAGAATATGGCCTATCGCATTCTAAGACTGGTATGCATCTGTCGGGAAGTAAAAAAATCCGTCAGCAATCTTAGCATTTATCATAAAAATTCTTCGAGTTTCAATCCTATCGATCGCTACATCACGAACCGGACCCTTCCATCGTCATTCATTTTACTTGCTATCGTGAATACTTTCCGACGGACCATTCTAATCGGGATGTGGCCTGACTTCCTTCTGTCACTGGTAATACATGCTTGGCTGATATACGGAGTAAACCACAGGTGCTCAACCGGGCTTCCAATAAAATTCTAAATCATCATCATCACCTGATCTGTAACTCGCCAAACTAGTGTAGATAATATAAAGCAGTTGTGCTACACGAAAGCCAAAACTTGGGAGATCACATAGATAGATTAGGCCGTTTGAGATGAAATCTCCCACTGTGCAAATCCACTTTTCTGCTGTGCAAATCTATTTCTGCTCCACGAGATAGCGTAATTGTAGTGATTCTCAACCTGGGGTCCGCGATGCATTTTCAAGGGGTCCGCAAAGCCCATAAATTTGCAAAATTGTAGGTAATATGATTTGTATTTTTTTAATTGAAAAATCACGAGGCAGTTTCGCTTCGTAACTGCTAAAACTTTATAATTCACATGAACAGAGCGGCCGTCTTAGATGGAATATTCTACGGTGAAAACTCATTTTATTGCCAAATTGCAAAGAGGTTGAGGATATAAAAATACTGCTGTTTAGAGATTGTGTTTTGTTGGCGTTTTGAAAAAAAAAATGCTTTCTTCTGTGATAAACCGTTATTCCAGAAAAACTTCGAGATGAGCTGCTAGATAGAAATAACTATAGGCTGAACATTATATGCTCATTGAAGACCTGTTTCTCAATTTTGGTGTCATATATATTCTGGTCATACCCAAAGATGTCATCAGAAGCGTTACGGTTTTTTACTACATTCGCCACCACATATCTTAATGGGAATGGAATTGTGGCACTCCTTCATATCAAATCGACGATGCGGATTTTCAAGACACGACCGCGTATATTAAGAAACGCAGCTACAGAACTCGCTTTGAAATACTAAAAGTCTTCCTAATTCCTTCCTACATAAATAGTATGACTTTATTTGAAGAAAAGTCACTTTGTTACGTTTATTAGAAGCCTACAGTTAATATTTACACAAGACAGATGACGTTTGCACGAAAATTGAGCAAAATTTGAACTAAAACTGTAGGGGGTCCATGGGGGTCCTTGGCGATTTAAAGGGAGTCGGCGAAGACTAAAAGATCGGGAACAATTTTGGTAGAGGGTTCGGCTTCTTGATCGAGAGTTCAATTCCTGGTCGAGTCGGACCAAATATTTCAACGTAAAACTGGTATCTGCGGACGCCCCGCTCGGCGCTCAGCACTCCCGGATAACGTGGAGAATAAACCTAATGATGATGAAAATACAAACTAAAGAACAGCTCCTGGGTATCTTCATCGTCAAAGCATATCACAGGTATAGAAGAAACGAGTAATAATCGGAGCTAGAGGTTGTATTTATACCCTGGGTTCTATTGTCTCGTGGTCTTTCATTTAACTGCACTCTGGATCGTGTCGCCTGTTTGATAGTTATTCTGCTGTACAATATACTGATTTCGTATTGCAACCTCGTCGTATTGAGTTATTGTTCGAACAAGATCAAGAATATAACAATTGGTGTCAGGAGTGGGATTCGAACCCACGCCTCCATTCGGAAAGTATGGAATCTGATATGACACGCCTCGCATAAATACGAAGTATATACAAAAACGATTTTTCATGCTAATCTAATTTTTCGATTGTTTTTAATATTGAGTCCATGTCGATGGCGATGATTTGAATTCATTCCAACCAATATTTGCGGGTTCCGTACAGTTTAAAAATTTTGAATTTGCCCAAAATTGCAAAACAATATTTTTCATTTTTTTTTGCCAACCCCATGAAATTTTTGCGCTGACTCCAATTACTTGGTGACTTGAAGTTGACTCATAAATTCTGCTCCGAGTTACGAGTCAATCCGTATTTATGAAACGCGGAGTCCAGCCAAGTCAAGTCATTTTTGCAAAGTGACTGAGTCGCGTCAAGTCATACGAAAAAAAACACTCGAGTCTTATTCGAATCAAGTCATGACTCGTGTCATGCCAACGCTGCTGTCTGCACCATCCGCATAACTCAATCTGCAGCTTTTGACAGTCCATGAGTGCGTATATGTGGTATTGCGGAGCGGATCGACCAATTCTCTGGCCTTACTCCCATCCTCTTTTCCAAGTCTCTGGTCCGGCTCCTGCCCAAAATGAAAAAGTCCGTTCGGACATCCAATCCGGTTCCGCTCCATGCTCCGTGTGGTAATTCAGTTCATTTTGACCACTAGCTGATGTTTATACTAATTGCCTCTGAGTACCTTCACGTCGAGACTATTCATATCATTCGTACTAGTTGGGTGTGGTGTCGCTTCTGTTCGTTGTACCTACGTGAACTCTGTTTTATTGCCATGTTGTATTCAGATACACTAGCTTACTTTTATGTTAATAAAAGCCTAGGAACCGATCGTATTGCATTTTATCGAAGGGTACAACAATTTTATTAACATAAATGATAATCTCAACATGGCGTTTTCCCAAGAAAAGTACATACGTGTGCCACTTTTGGAAGTGAGGCCTAGCTCGGCTGACTAGCAGAAGATATTCAATCATTGGAAGAAGATGTTGGGGAAATTCTTAGTTGCCGCGCAGGCTTCCGCTTCTAACTCAACGGCTCCCAATCGATCTTCTTTTGACCCTCCAGCTGAAGTGACTATTGATAAATTGGCTATCTTATACGGATATATATCGCCGGATGTGTTCGCTCTTGTAGAACACCTCGCTACGTGTGAATCCGCTCTTGAGACGCTATGCAAGCTCAATAAGAAAAAGAATAACTTGATCTACTCCAGACACCTATTAGCTACCTCTCGTCAGGAGCAAGGAGAAAGCGTCTGGGATTTTTCGCTAAAATTGCTAACTCTTGCTAAAGATTGCATGTTCGCTGCTGTAAATTCCGACGAGCATCAGAAGGAAGCAGTTTGCGACGCCTTGATTGCTGGCTTACGTTCGCCCACAATTCGTCTTAGATTATTGGAACACGATGATATGACATTAGACAAAGCGGGCGGTTCAGATAGCCGAATCTGTCGAGAGATCAGCAATTTTCGTCTTGCTACGAGCCCATCCCTGCCGCCGTGAGTGCTATGGGATCTGAACGGACGACTAATAGTGATCAAGTCCAAATAACGACGGAGGGAACCGGCGAAGTTGCACTCGTCACGTAAGCGTACAGGAGTTGCCAATATTGCGGCAATCAACATTACCCGCGAAAAACGCCGATTGCTATAAATGTGGATATAAAGGCCATTTCGGTAAGGTATGCAAGAGTGGCACTCAAAATCAGAAGATTGCCGCGCCAGCATTTGATTCTGATGAAGCCTCTCATTTGGCTTCTCTATAGCCGCCGGTGGAACTGGTGGCGTAACGTTTAATTCCGACGAAGTGGCGGACCTCGCTTCCCTGTTGATTGGAGAACTGAAATCACTCAGATACTCGGCCATCATTATAAATATAGCAGGATTGACGCTGGTCGACTCGGGGGGCCTACGAATGCTTTATGAGACGGTCCTTTGCTAATTCGCTCGCACTCCCTCTGCACGGACCGGAATCCACTATTACTCTTGCATCGAAGGATTCCACCTCTAAAGCATTGGGGCACATTACTTCGTCATTCACAATACAGGATCAGAAATACAGCGAAACACGTTTCGGAGTCGTAAACAACTTGTGCGCGGATGTGATCTTCGGACTGGAGTTCCTGAAAACTCACAAGAACGTCATTTTCAAGTTCAACGGGCTTCGAAGCGACTTGATCATCGGTGATACTCACTGTTCCGTCGCTGCCGCTACGCCAAAGATATTCCACTTCGTTGATAGTAATGTCGATCCCATCGCTGTGAAATCACAAAATTATTGCTCCGATGATGCCCAATTCATCAAAGAAGAGGTGTCAAAATTACTGGAAGAAGATGTGATAGAAAACTCCGTCTCTCCGTCGTGGGCTCAGGTTCTGGTGACGAAAGATGAACGCCATAAAGAGCGGTCAGTTATTGACTATTCTCGAACTATTAATAGATATACGCCCTCTGATGCGTATCCGCTCCCTAGAATCGAGCATATTGTTAATGAAGTCGCTTAAGGAACGGTATATAGCACCCTCGATCTGAAATCCGCCTATCATCAGGTGCCCCTTTGCCCTTCCGACCGTCCTTTAACAGCTTTCGAAGCTGGCGGTAATTTATATACCAATTTCGTCGATTGCCTTTTGGTATAACAAATGGCGTCGCAGCTTTCCAGCGATTCATAGACAATTTTATCCAAAAACATAACTTGCAAGGAACTATTGCTTACCGGGACAATGTTACTATTTACGGCAAAAATAGAAAAGAACACGATAGAAAAGAACACGATAAGAGGTTGGAACGTTTTATGACTTTAGCCAAGGTGGACGGGCTGACGCTGAATGAAAAGAAATGTGCGTTCTCAGTTGAAAAGTTATCGCTCCTGGTGTACCTTATTTCCCCATAACAAAATTCAGCCTGATCCTTGCCATTTGAAACCCTTGATGGATATGCCCATCCCTAACAATGCCGAAAGTTTGAAGCGCTGTCTAGGTATGTTTGCCTATGATTCGAAATGGATACCTTCGTTTTCGGAGAAAGCGAAACCATTGACTCGAAACAATGAATTTCCGTTGAAAAACGATGAACTCCAGGCTATCAAGTCGTTGAAAAATAGCCTTATAGGTGCTTGCCTAAGTTGTATATATGACGACGAAAATTTCGATGTTGCCTGTGATGCTTCGGACGTGGCTATCGCCGCCATACTAAGTCAAAGAGGCAGACCAGTAGCGTTTATGTCGCATACTCTTTCCAAATGCGAGTCAAAATACAATATCGTTGAAAAAGGGGCCTTCGCTATTATTGAGGCCATACGAAAATGGGGATACTTGCTTCACCGCAATAAGTTTCGCCTCGTTACCGATCAAAAAGCGTTGTCGTTCATATTCAGCAAAACTCACGCTAGTAAAATAAAAAATGCTAAATTGTCGGTGTGGAAACTCGAATTGAGCGCCTTCAAGTATAAAAATAATTCAGCGCCCGGGTATTGAGAACGTTGTTCCGGATACATTTTCTCGTGTCTGCTGCTCGTTGCCAAATTCTGGCTTGTCTCTCCATCAGGTGCACGAAGCACTTGCTCATCCCGGGGTACGGAGGTTTCACCATTTTATTAGAGCGAAAAACTTGCCTTTCTCTGTAGATGAAGTCAGAAAGATTTGCGCCAACTGCAGAATATCCTCAGAAATCAAACCTCGATTTTATAAATCCTATGTCCATCACCGTCTCATCAAATCGACTAGACAGTTGGAGAGAATAAGTATTGATTTCAAAGGCCCTGTTGAAGGACCTCGAAATTATCTGTTCGTTATTATTGACGAATACAGCAGAATTACATTTGCCTATCCATGCCGAGATATGACTTCAGCTACAGTTGTTAATTGTCTCACTGATTTGTTTTCCTTGTTCGGTCTGCCCGAATATGTTCACAGCGATCGTTTAAACTCGTTCTTATCGAAGGAAGTAACGACGTTTCTTACCCGAAAAGGCATAGTATAGCGTGCTCTGTCTTGGGCGCGCGTTCTTCTTGGTCCGCGGCTTGATAAGTCAAAGTAGACTAGTCAGCATTGCTCTTTTAATAAAACAACTAAAACATGACGATGCTCGTCCGACGGAGACTAAAAGACGACTGGCTCGGACGGTGACTAAAAGCGACTGCATCTCCAACGGTGACTTCAGGCCGACTAATACAACAGAGCGCGACACAACAAGAGGTGGCCTATCATGCGAATCAGCGAGGGTAATAGCAATCAATCTAGGCAATAGAGTAATCAATGAGCGGTTACGCTACAATAGCAACAAGCAAAACTGCTCCCTACCATCCCACTGGAAACTCTCAATGTGAGCGTTTGAATCAAACCCTCTGGAGATCAGTAAAAATGCCCTTAGCTTCACGAAAATTGCCTGAAAGTTCGTGGGAGACTGTGTTGCCTGATGCCCTTCACTCTATTCGGTCGCTAATTCGTGCCCGCACGACAGATTTTTCAATTTCAGTAGGAGAAGTATGATGGGGGAATCGGTTCCAGATTGGATACTCCAAGTAGGCTCCGTATTGCTGAGGAACTTCGCAAAGAGAAGCAAAAGTGATCCGCTCGGAATAGAAGTCGATTTGTTCGAAGCTAACTCCAAATATGCCTTGACCCGGCATCCATCTGGAGTGGAATCGACCGTCTCAGTCAAGGACCTCGCACCGTATCCGCATACAACCGAGCACTCTCCAGTCGATGATGGCGGGGCTGCCGAACCGGACCAGTCAGCAGCGGTCGACGATTCGTCTCTGGTCGAACCTACGGTTGACGTTAGCAACAAAGAAGATTCCTCAGAAACTTCGCAAGAAGTTGTTACTGATCCTCCGCTTTTGAGAAGATCAAGCAGAGTCAAACGCGCGCCTGAACGATATGAAGAATCCTCTAAATAATTACTTTTCTTTTGTTAGTGGGGGAGATTGTGGTAATTCAGTTCATTTTGACCACTAGCTGGTGTTTATACTAATTGCCTCTGATTACCTTCACGTCGGGACTATTCATATCATTCGTACTAGTTGGGTGTCGTGTCGCTTCTGTTCGTTTAACCTACGTTTATTGCCATGTTGTATTCAGATACACTAGCTTACTTTTATGTTAATAAAAGCCTAGGAACCGATCGTATTGATTTCTATCGAAGGGTCCAACACTCCGTCTCACACGGTACGGAGGCTCAGTCAATTTTTAAATACGACATGTTTACTTTCGCACTGGCTTAATGGTTACTTGCACGTGTTTCGATCTCGTTGCAAATTAAATCATAATATAACTGAAGTAAACACCCGCTCTATCACGATGACGATCTTGATTTTGGAAAATCGTATTGCTACCTTCTTGTAGTCTCAGTATTCATGGATTGCCACAAAGATACATCGTTCAATCACGATAGTCTCCCCCGATCAACTATGGAAGTGTGTTTGAACCAGTGGTTCCAATCCGGCGTGAATTCCTCCAAACATCTTACACAGTGGTTTTCAACCAGGGGTGATCCCCCGTGGTGCAAAAGAACAACAGGTTATAAGTGCCAAATATTTTTTCAATAAACAACAACAACAACTTTGGTGTGGTCGGTTGGTAGTTATTCAGTTACAAAAGTCATACTTATCGTTAAAGATTCTGGCCGTATCCAAAAAGTACTGATCCGGCTCCGATGTGGCTCCGGCCAAAATTGAAAAAAAAATCCGGCCGCATATCCAATCCGACTCCGGTGCATGCTCCGCACTAATATGTGGCAGCTTTTAAAATCTACTTACTTCTTTGAGCAAATTTAAGCCCAGCAAAATTGCTGTCAAAAGCATAACTTCGACTTGTAATTAAGTAGGTTTTCCGTCACTAATCATCCGTCTACTTGAGTAGCTTTTGTTGATTAGTTTGGCCACCTCTGGTCACGACACACACTGAACTCAAACATATGATTTGTGATGATACGCATGTCTTGTGCATCATTGATTTCAGATAAATATGCCGATCAGTAGTTGAATCGGGTAGGTTTATGTGTGGTGGTCCGTGGTGTGTATACATATAGGACGCACGCAGTGCAGGTAGGGCTTTTAAATGGAAAGCTCAAATGCAAAGTACGTTTTTATATATGTAAGCTCATTTGATAAGAAATTGGTATCACACTGTTGCGTTTCGAAAGAACAATATGATGACACTTTCCAAAGTGAAGCCTGGCATTTCTAAACTGTTCCTTTGTCCGGAAAATGATCGTGACTAAGTACCGACGACAATACCTCTTAAATTATGTAGTAAATAAGTGAGTTTGGAGCGTATAGCGTGCGTCTGAAAGAAGTGGATTGCCCATGTCGTGGTCACGGTATGGCAATGCTTGCGAACCTCACACTTTGTTCTCCTAACAAAAGTTACTTTTGATTTGACCGTTGAACGCGATATCTTTGTTTATTTTGAATATGAAGGTGTATGAAAAGAACAATAACAGAGACCTCAATATAAGAATGGGTTGGCGGACCGTTGCTATTCTGTGTCAAGTCGATGGCAAAACGCACACGTCGTTTCTTACTTCGTAGGTAAACATTGGAGCAGTAATAAGTCGCGTTCGCTTATCCAGGATATTAGTAGCAAATGCCGATCTCTTATCGAGTGTATAGTAAATCAAACTATAGAAAGAGTTGTTACTTAAGTAAAGGTACAAGAAGTGCCATATGCAATATTATACTCCAATAATTTACTGCAGGCACTATTTCGCTCGGTATGTATGTATGTATAGGGGGTAGGGGGTGCTTCTTGGCAAACTGAGGCCTTTTGCACCATGCCTGTTCGTTATTACAACTATAAGTGCCTAATGGACAATATAACAAAGTCTACCAGTGATTGTACCATGTAAGAACTTTTCAATAGCGAAACTAAACGAAATTGGAATATTATGAGCGCATTGAACTAGATCAGGGGTTCATATTTGGATTTTGAAGGGGCGGAAACGCTCAGAAGCAAAATGGGTGAAACAGGGCTCAAGAAAGCGGTATGGGGCTCGCCGAAGAAAAATAGCCTCGCAGTACATGGTGTAGGCTAGTAAAGACATATGATTATATAGTAGAACAATAGTTCTATATATCCCCGAATTTTCATTGCAAACTAACATTGGGCGAAACTGTTAAATCACGTTTTTCGCTGCACTCATCGCGAAATATATCCACCGACCATGTTTCCATGAATGCAGTGGTTTATTTTAATTCATGTAGAAGGAAACTGGCGTGATTTCGGATTGCCAATTTGCCGTTATAATACTCCCATCACGCTAGCTACTCCAGGTCGTCTCGACACCTTGCTATTTTTTCATTGTGGGGCAGTTTTGTGGTGTTTCGAAATGATGAAAATAATAATAAACTGATGAACTGATAGGCCTACTTATAACGATATCTCGGGTTATTTTCCACGAAATGTTTTGAACTACAGTGCACTGCGTGTCGAAGTCGAAAAGTCACTGTACAACTTTTGACAGTGTTGCCATTTGTATATTTTTAAGAGGTTTTGAAGTTTTTTGGCCAAAATAATTACCTAAATATACTTGTATTTGAGAGTGACGGAATTAAATCGTCGACAGAATTAAATCGTCATAATATTTCTTCATCGTATAATAAAGGATGATGCGGCTTAGTGTTTTATCCCAATTCATCTTAAGAGCTTGGTGCAGACTAAATTTAATTTGATCAAATCTCTTCAACATTCTCAGTTGCTTTAGCAGTCAGTCACACAAAGCAATAAAACAAAACCCAATGCAATTACCTTCCCCGAATTGCCAATAGCAGAGGAGAATTAGGGATGTGTACATCGAACTCGAAGCAAATACAATGAGCCCGTAGGCCTTACCCGTTGGTTGTTATAATAACAACTTGGATTTGATTTGAAAATAGCACAATTATACCGTTAATTAGTGGAGTGTTCCAATAGTGAAGTACCAACCCGACACCGGACTTCGGCCGCTTAAACTTTTTTTTTTTACTACAGTTCTTAAAATAGGGGGTGCCAGACACGGGCAATTTTTGAAAGGGGGCGCTGGAGAAAAAAAGTTAGGAACCACTAAACTAGATGAACCCTGTATCGATCGTGGCGATTGCATGAAGTAACAAAGTACTCAAGCGTCTCTGGTGGATTAGACGTGTCACACAGTCCGGTTTAATGAAGTCCAAGTCTATACCGATGAGCGTTTAGTCTACAACAGGGGTGGGCAAACTTTTGAGCTGGCGGGCCGCATTCAACATCTGGATGCATTCGCAGGCCGCACTATATAAAATTGGGATTATAAACCTAAATGCATTGCTATTTGATTATATAGTGAGGACATGGAGACAATATATGTGCTTCTTTAAAACAAGCCAAATATTGCTTTGATGATATCGTACACGCGTCATAATAATATAGTGGCGAGATTTCATAGGCTGGCGGACCTCAAAACTATAGAGATGAAAGTCGGTTGGCCCGATTCTTAGAACAGGATTGAAATATAAATCTGTGAGCAGAGATCTCTTCATAGATTTGGTAATTGCACTTTGGGCTTAGTTCCAGGACACACAATGCTGACAGCATCATAACCATGTTAGCTTCAAACACGCCTCTACTATGTAATTCATACTAAATACACAGCAATAACTATGAATTGAATGAAAATTGCACGGAGCGCGAATTTTTTTTTCAGTCGAGCTCAGCTTTGCGCCCCTTCAGATGCTTTCACGCCCCCAGGGGGGCGCGCCCACCAGTTTGAAAACCACTGTCTTAGAATTATCATGGTGAAATATACAAAGAAAAAGTTAATTAAGTCCCTGCATCAATTCAATTTTTAGTAGGCCTACGCATTTTATCAAAATTTTTGAAATGTTTCTTTAAACTCTCGCGGGCCGCACATAACAGCGTGGCGGGCCGCATGCGTCCCGCGGGCCGTAGTCTGCCCACCCCTGGTCTACAAAGTCCCGTTTGCATCCAAATCAGAATGGACGATTCTCTACGGGTGAGCCGCGGCATGATCCTATGATCAACGATACTTGGAAACATTCGTCGATATTGCGAGTCAATGTCGATTTCATTCCAGTGAATATGCCATTTCGCTTTACAGAATTCGTTGATCAGGGTTCTTGCTTCGTATTGTTGACATGTCCTGCTTTCTCATGTTGTGTGATAGATTGTTCACAGCGTCTCGCGCTAGTTGATCGGCTCTCTCTTTAAAACCAACATTTGAGTGTTCAGGTATCCATACCATCGAAACTGCTTTCTTATTGAAGACCATAAGGCGTTGCTGCGCTTTCGCATATCTGCGACGATGCTATTTGCTGTATTGGTCGTGTTAATTGCTGTCAGAGCGCTTTTGATGTCTAAAAAAATCATGATGATAGAATTTGGCAAGCATATCACCGTGACCCATTCCAACGCTGCTGTTATTGTAATAAGCTCTGCTGAAGATATCGACAATGCGTCCATTAGTATCTGGTTCCAGGAAAGATTTTCCTCGTCCACGTATAAGGCCACTCGACATTGGTTATCATTCTTCGACTCGGCTGTATATATTTTTATTGAGTCAGCGTAATGATTGTCAATATACTGTTCGCGCCCCCGCTTGATGATTTCGGGATATATTATGCTCTTAATCGATGATTCGATTTTCAAGTCAATCAAATACCTCATTACTTTCCACGGTGACGTTGGCAGGAGCTTTCGTTTCGATATACTGAAATTCTGAAATATAGGAGCATGTTTTGTCAGTCTTTTAAATGTAAATGTAACAAAAAGGTTGGGAACCACTGGTTTAGAGGTATATAAACATTCAAAATAGTAATCTGGTCAATTCTGATGACTTGCTTGTCCTGTAGTCATAAATGATGAGCCTTTGTGCCCTGATTTCAAAATTCACAAAAGTTTAGACTGTTTAAACAAAAACCTCCCGCACAAAAAATTTCCAGTTTTCACTGTATGAAGGCTTTATTTTGTAGATACAGAATATATAATATATAGGCTATAGCGAGTGATTTGAATTTAACTGACACAATTCCAATTGCGACGATTTAAAGTAGTATTTTGGTAAATTGTGATTGCCGAGATTGAATTTATCCTGTCGTGATCTTGTTTACAGTCAAAATTAAATATTTAATAAATATGTAATAATTTCGATTTTAGATGAATAATGTATATAAATCGTATATTGTCAATATATTTGACACAAATCAAACTGGGTGTTTAAAAAGGCGAAAGTAGAACAACACAAGATATTTTCAGCGGTCTAGAAAACCGATTAGAGGAATATGATGTAAAGGAAAATTTGAAAATGTCATAGCATAGGTATGTGACACAGCATCAGTTGATACTGGACGGCGGAATGGCGCTGTTGTGAAACTGCAAAATGCAATGATGAGCAAGTGTTTTCATAAACCACAATATATTGGTTGCAAACATCGTATTTCGATTCTTAGAGCATATATCAGAGTTCTTCAATCGATCGTCTTCAACAAATCCAACTCTCGGCTGCAAATTTTGAGATTATGTGGCAAAACGCTACGAAAACAGGGTACAATCCACCAAGCCAGAATTTCAGATGAAAATATTAGAAAACCGAGGATGGAGGGACGATCTTCATTAGCTGTGCAGAGCATGCCGTTCTTTCAAAGAAAATAGTAGATTACCACTAACCCAATGGCATAAACTGCAATCTCTGCGTAAAGTGAGATGGAGCTCAAAAGCCATAATTGCATGATTTCAAATCTGCAGTTGGAGAGTAACTCTAGAGATATCTTGCTTTTTCTTCGCAAAAGCGTGTCAGAAAGCCTGGAATTCTAACCATATACGTCTAAAAATGAAATATAGAGCCTGACAGATTATCGGTTCGCCGATAATATCGAGACGATATAACACTTTGAAAGAATTATGGGTGCCTGCTATTGGAGCTGAAAAACTAAAAGTAATTTTGGTGACGTCACAACATGGCGGTAGGAAGTCCGAAAACTATAATCTTTGACCGCTAGACTTGGAATATTGATATATTTCATATAGCTCACACTTTACAGTTGTCCGGATGCAGTCTTCTTAGTGTATTTATTGTTCATTGTTCAAGCATAACAATGGCTGTAAAGAAAAATGCTATGAAGCTTTGAAAATGATGTGCTTACTGCTTATGTATAGACAACTTCTTTTGAATATCGGCTGAATGTATAGGGATTATCGGTCAAGGTGTGACATGTCGGTTTTATCGGTATAGATCCGAAAATCCAATATTGGTCGGGCTCCAGAATATAACAAAAATTATTTGCTGCTATCTTTTCGCTCGAATGTCCCGCAGCGATAAAGTGCCTAAAACCCCACTACGAGTCGGATATGTCCGTTATAGAGGTCCCTGGCACTAACATGATGGAAGTCGAATGGATGGATGAACTTTACCAGAATTGCAAAGGAACATATATTCGAAGATTAAATTTGCAGCAAAGAATGCTTTGGAATGGTACATTTTTTCTATATTTGGGCCAGTTTCGAAAATTGAAGTTATTTTGTGCGGGACATTTTTTCCGTTTTGAACAAAATGATTATAATTCCTGCTACAGGCCAATTTATTTTTCAAGGTATAACCCTCGTATACACTTTCTATACCTAATTGAACGAATGATAGATTCGATTTCACAAAGAAGCAGATGCCACCGCCAAGGATGTCGCAGTCTCTCCTAACGAGGTTATAGCCTTTGATTTTAGGGGTGTACTCATTAACCAAGTGAGCTTCCTGCAGGGCGAGTACGTCAGGTTTTGTATCAAGTCTTTCTATGAAATATTCCAATTACGGAAATGTTCTATAACTGCACTTACTATTCCACGTGAATGACGCAAAAAGCCTTTAGCTCTGATAAGCGCCACTCATTCCATTGTTTATATTTGTAATAATAATAATAACGAATGAAAGATGATTCCTGAATGTAGAAAATGATCGCAACTGATTACCGACGACAAAGCCGCTAAAATTATGTAGTAAATCAGTGAGTTTGGAGCGTAGCGTGCGTCAGAAAGTAGTTGAATGCGCATTTCCTGGTCACGTTATGCCAATGCTTGCGAACCTCACACTTTGTTATCCTAACAAAAGTTACTTTTGATTTGGCCGTTGAACGCGATATCTTTGTTTATTTTGGATATGAAATCGGGGTATAGGGCAGCATCAATAACAGAGACTACAATAGTAGAAATGGGTCGGCGGACCGTTACTATTCTGTGTCGCGTCTTCGGAAAAACGCAAGTGTCGTTTCTTGCCTCGCAGATAAACATTGGAGCAGTAATGAGTCAAATTTAGTTCATTTAGGATATTAGCATCAAATGCCGATCTTTTATCAAGTGTATTGTAAATCGAAGTATGGAAAGAGTAAGTAAAAGTGAAAGAGGTGCCATATGCAAAATTGTACTCACTTATCTTCCTGCACGCGCTATTTCGCTCGGTGGTCATCAGAAATTCACGATGTCACCAGAAGGAACGTCACTACATACTCTGCAACTTTCATTGATGTTATGTGTTGTTGTTTTCAGTTATTTGTTACCGAGTATGTATTCGTTCACGTTTTATTTGTATCATACTCTCTATACCTAGACGTTTATTATGGTATTATGACGAGACACCGTATTTCACCTTTTTTTTGAAAAAAAAAAGAAATTAAAAAAAAGAGGAAATCTGGGCGTTCTTCGAGGACACTTTCGAATTCTTGATGTCGCAAGCACTACCTAAATAAATCATGCAACAGAAATATGGAAGCCATGTCGAGAAACTGGGTCGAGCAGGTGCCAGTGAAGTAATCGTGTCAGCAATTTCGCAACGGGTCACGCGGCGAAGACTCGCAGCCGCGCAACACATATAAAATTATTAATTCACTGGCCGTGAATGGGATCGTTATAGTTTTCTTTTATCTCCATTTACAATACGGTGAATTTCGGAAGAAAACAAGTGCAGCAAAAATTTTCTTCTCATATATACTTCTCATAATATAAGATCACGTCACATTGCGTGTGCAGTGGTCCAATAATTAATACTAATACACAACTGCACTAATTGATTAATATTTGGGAAGGGTCGTATGAATTGTCATACGCGGGCGGAGGTACCCCGGTGGTTCGTATCTGCAATGTGTTATTCAATTAACAGGTATAGACATATCGGATTCGATACCGACTTCCAAATATAGTGTGGCTATAATTGTATGTAGTGTACAGCAGTGTTGAGATGACTCGAGTCATGACTTGACTCGAGTCAGACTCGAGTCAACTTTTTAGTATGACTTGACTTGACTCGAGTCACTTTGCAAAAAATGACTTGACTTGACTTGACTCGACGCTTCAAAAATGCGAATTGACTCGTGACTCGAAGCAAAATTTACGAGTAAATTTCGAGTCATAAAGTAAACGGTATTGATAAAATCAATGAATTTTGTGAATGTTAGTATTGTGCGCGATATGCCTGCTGTGTCACTTGCGAGAGTAACCAGTCATTCGCTGATCGTACGTTTCACTGATCCTCTATTGTTACACCACAAATAAATTGACCACAAACGTAATGATCACACCTTACGTTGTTAGTAGGAGAGGAGTAGCAATAGAATAAGAATAACCTCATAACAACGTATCTCTTTTTCTTAGACGGCCCAGTGCTTACATTCCGCAGTGATCGCCTGTACCAACCCTCTTGTATGATTTACATCGAAGGAATATAGTTTGTGCGTTTATTTTCTCACGGATGGGTAGTGTGTTGTACCATATCAATTTGTTAAACTTCTGAAGGCTTCGAGCCTATTGGCTGCTAATAACAGACTGTTGCATGTTGCTATACAGTAACTCATGTATTTTATTTGCAGTTCTACGTGTGCGTGAGCGATACAACGACTTCTTGCAGGCATATTTAGCTTTATATTCGTTATTTGATTCAAGATAAATGGCCAATTATTCTGTCTTTCACACAGCTAGCAAAATGTAAGGACTTTGAATCGTCACTGATACTTCGAAAATTCAATTTTACTTGAATTATGACTTGACTCGTGACTCGACTTGACTTGACTTGACTCGAGTCACCTTAAAAAAACGAGTGACTTGACTTGACTCGAGTCACCTTCGAAAATCGATTGACTTGACTTGACTCGAGTCAAAATGTGCAATGACTCGAGATGACTCGTGACTCGATGGTATTGACTTGATCCCAACACTGGTGTACAGTGTACATACTTTATATCAAGGGTGTAAAACTCATCTTGCGTCGTGGGCCGGATTCAAACATCCGGTTTGCTTTCGGGCCGCACCAGTCAAATAATTCCAAAATGTTTCCTCAAAACTAGTGTCCTTGATTTTCCTCTGAATACTTTATCATCAAGCCTATATACACACAATAGTATATTACATCATATTACTGGGGGTTTTATTGTAGATACACTGTTATTCGCAAGCAATATAATTAGGGCAAAAATACGATTACTGGGCGGTTGAATATCGTTAGATACGGATAAAACAGAGGCTCTTAGGATGATATGAGTTGTCATATTTCTATGCACCAGTTGTTTTGTCGTATACTGGCGTGTGCGTTTTGAGTAATACAAGAGCTGACCACATATATTGGAATTATATTTCCGTGAACTCTTATATTCTCCTTGTAACCTACTTATAGCGGTTTCACATTGGCGTTTTCACTTCTAAGAACACCTATAATGTTGGGTCCGTTTTCCAAATAAACCTCTGAACACTGTATCCACTTTTTCCTCTTTTAAATTTGGTGTCAACGTGAACGACTTTTTCTTAATGGTGACTAAAGTGAAATCACATGTGGAATGGTCATGGCCCATGCTGTCGTGATGGATTATTTAATGGAAGTATTTCAATCTGTTAGGATTATGCTCGATATTTCACGCATTTTTCAATCTACTCAAAATACATCGCAGGCCGCATGAAACCGTCTGGCGGGCCGGATCTCGGCCCGCTGGCCGTATGTTTGACACCCCCGGTTAATATTGTATGACAAGGTGCACGCGTACTGAATGTGATTATCGGAATAAATAAGGGTTACCATACGTCCTCTTTTAAAAGGATTTGTCCTCTTTTTAACTTTTTTGAAAGTGTCATCGGAGGACGCCCTTTTGTCCTCTTTTTTGATATCTTCAGAAGTGGTCAAAGTAGTCAAGAAAGCTACTCAAGTAGAAGTAGAAGTAGCGACGAAAAAATCTACTCAAGTACAAGTACAAGTATTTCTTCCATGAGCAACCTAAAACTACTTGAAGTAGAAGTAGAATTGACTGACTTTAAAAGTACTCAAGTAAGTAAGTAGTTGGGAAAACGATCCTGATTGGATGGATTATAAAGAGGTGCAAATTGAGCTATGTGATAGGTGACGACTGACGAGCTTGATTCATATTGATGCATACCAGCAGGTATCCAATTTTCGATAGCATAAGGATTCGTCCACATCATGGGTGAAAATGATAGTATTGATAACGAAATGCGATACTAATCCTCTGTTTTCTCGAACAACGCGTTTTGGAAAATAGCATGGTATGGCACCACCCCCCTATAAGGCCCGTAGTTTAGTCGAAGAGCAATATGGAGAAGTTGTATAGGATACGGTGTAAACACTTTGCGCGATTAGTAAACGTTAATAAAAAATATGGTGGACCGTAAAAATACCATATTGTGTAGCTTTATTTCCAGAAATTAAAGTCATTACTGCACTTGCTTTTATACTTCAACATGTATGTTATTCGGACAAAAGAACTGATATTAATTATAACTCAAAGTATATGATACTGAGAATTGAAAGTGAAACATAAATGGTACTTCTGAAAGCAGAATATGTATTTCATGTTTTAGTCCAGAAAGTTTCAAAGGTGGTATGCTAAAACACTCTTCCAGATTAGGGCACACGATGGACATATATATGCTAGATTACGATATGACAAGAAAATGCTGGATTGCGAAACATCAGTTTCAAACGTTATGATGAGCCATATATACTGTGATGAATTATTTCATGGGTGAAGGACGACAATGAGGTATGAGCGGAACCCTCCACCTAAATTATATTGACAGATACTTTCGTGAAATCATACTGGTCACTCCGTATCCACTGCGCGCGAAGCGCGACGAAAATTCTGTGCTCTACTAAACTTTTATGAAAATTACACGTTAATACTCCGTGAAAACAGCTCCGAAATTCTTCAGGCTGTCTTCCTGATTGTAAGATTGAACTACTTCTACTTGACAAACTGAAAATAGCAAAAAGTAAGTAAGTAGATCACAAAATATTAAGAAGTAGAAGTAGCGAAACTCAGATCTACTTGAGTAAGTACCAGAAGTAGAGGAAAACTACTTGAGTACTTCGAAAAAGTAGAAGTACTTCGTTACTGACCACCTTTGGATATCTTGTCCTTTTTTTCGAGAATTTTGGTCATATATATAGCAAAATCCGACTGAGATGCCGTAAATCTGTTTCTGCATCCGCAGGGTCCCGCGATTAGCAATCACAAACTCAATATTACTGGGTGGTGGTTTAGAGACAATATAACCGAGCGCTTTTCAGGTGATTTGATACTACGTCTGGGTAACCTATAGTCATCTGTCCTATGCGTTTAAAAGGATATGTTGCGTCAGTGCACATGATTCAAAGTAATGTGAAAACCAGTGAGATATAATAATGCTATTTCGCTGTACATGTCAAATGACAGCGTCCTGAGTCTTCAACGTTTAAAAATTTGGTGAAATTATGCACGAGAATGTTCATGCCAAATCGCTATGTTTATTTTATCACTTTAATCGCAAAGTGTCAATGAAATCGGACTCCTGATAATTGTGATACTCTGTGATTAGCGCCATACGTGGAACACAAAATGTTCTGTTGGTGATTGGGATCTAGTTCTCGCCCTCATGTACCCATGACCTGTACTCGAACTTTACTCGATAACCAAATGTGAATGTCTCGACGTGACTCGAGTCAAAAGGAAAATAGGAGAATGAGTTGTTACTATAGAAACCTACTGACAAGGTTTCAACCCTTGTATTGGCCGTATGTATTTCATTAACCACTTACATCTACGCGCAGTTGTATATAATTCAGTGACATTGGTAATTTTCGACATGTCTATCCTGGCAGCCAGGGATATCGCTACTACCAACTTGCTGTCTGAACTGAACCTCAATCCGGTATGGGAGAAATGGCGCTCTTATTTCTTTGCTGGAAGCGTCGTCTGCAGCTTGTTTCCACTCTACATGACTTTAAATGGAGTCGATCTTCACTGTGTTCCATTAAAGGATTCTACGATTAGCGAATACATATCTATGAATTGTACCGAGATCTCAAATTGGATATTATCAACATCGCAAACTGTCTATGTCAATTCGCAATGCGGCGCTTACGGAAAGCTATGGGTTCAACGCTATGCTGGGTCTTCAATGCTAGCAATAGCAATATTTATACTATTTGTATCATCGGCGTGGCTTCATTTCCAGGATGTGAAAGATGGTATAAAAACCTTCATTGAGGCAGGTGAAAAATTAGTTCAACCAGTTATGTCCAACGCCGAAATGGTTGCCTTATGTTCGAAATCATTGACGGACGAAGAACCAAATAATGAGGACTTAGACTACACGCTACAGGAAGACGGCTATGAAACAAAAACACACGAAACAGTTCGACAATTCATGCGTTTTTGTGCATTTTGTGCGCCAAAGTCTACCATATTTTCATATTATCTTGTGAGAAACATATTCCTAATTTTGGTTATGACTGCTGCAACAGGCTTTTGTCTTTGGGCAGCCACAGTTTCCGATTTAAGGAGTGAAGAATTTGTATGTAGAATTAGGGATGGTAGTGAAATCATATTTAAAGAGTTCGTCTGTACCAATAATTCGGTCAGTACGATCAAACTATTTCTTGAGTTGTACTGTGGTACATTATTTACTCAAATTATTTTGATTTTGTATGCAATTTATAGGATCGTTTTATTGCGCAAGGCTTCTAAGAACATTTCATTGCGGATGTTAGCAGAGTTTTGGGAGAGTGCCAACTCAGTTCAGTCTGGTTTATTAAGAAATATGGTCAATTACGTTCATTCGAAGAGATTCAATCGAGCCATTTGTGATCGCATGAAATCAATCTGCCAAGACAAGGACTACGAACTTATTAGGATAAAAGTGAAATTACTTGGAAGTGCACCGGAAGTTATAGATGTGGTGTGTATTAGGTTTCTTGAATTATCACGTCTCGGGAACGTCGAAATGGTGAAAGAAGAGTGCGTCGAACCCTTAAAAGTGTACATGAACGCAATGAGAGAATACAAATATCCTGATGTGGACATCATCAAGAGAATGTATGATAGATGCCTAGTAACAAATGAATTAATTTCCTATTTGCTTCAATATCATAAGGACATGATATTACTTCAAGACCGAATAGAACTCGATAGGGTTGAAGACCAATCAGGCAGTAACGGAGTTCTCTACTCGATTTTGTACTACGCTTTCGTGTATCCATCATTCCCTTCTGTTGCGCGGACACTCTGTGAAATGAAACACGAGAGTATCTTGAAAGTATATAAAAAAACGCCCGATACAGACGACAGCTCAACACCACTCAGGCAATTCTTGGCATCGGAATTGGGAAAGAACGATAACAGCGTTAACGATATCATGAATAAATGCGAAATTATACAGGGCCGTTGATCCTGGCGCGTATTGTCAGGGGCAAAAAGAATAAATGAGTCATGCGCCCCCAAGCAGTAATCAACTGCATAAATCATTCAAACTTGCACAAAGTCGTCCTGGATAACTCATCAAACGAAAATGTTCCATGTGCTCAGACATACATCTTCGACCTGGATCTACTAACTATATACCCGAACAGACTGGACCATGTTTGGATATCTAGCAATAGCGAAAGTCGGGTATCCACATTCCGTAATTCTACAGTGATTAACTGCTGTGTAGATTTGTATTATTGATAAACGTGCTGCGAATAACCGTGACTTTGGCAGCTGAGGCACGATAGGGATAAGTGTCAAAAGCTGAATTGTAGATTTGAATGGAAGACAGCAAATTAGCCCACATTTTGTATGTTTTTTAAATATGTCTTTAACATTAGCTGCAGTTCATTTGGTATTCTAGACGATTAGATCTATGAAGTTCCCGTAGTCATTTTAGAAACTTAATTCCGTCGTTGAATATGGTTTTTGCTTTCAAAAATACGTTGCGTCAAAAATTTAGCCACTGTCCTTCTAGTTATGTGTTTTTTTTTGTAAATAGTCGACTTTCGTTCTATGTTGTCTTTTACACCGATCAGATAATTTACTTGCGATAGACAAAGTGAGGTATTTTTTGAAAATTGGGAAGAATCTTGCGAAAATAATGATGAAAATCAGTTAACCCTAAAGCAGGGGTGGGTAATTACTTTTCTCTGCTGGCCAAATGAGAAGCAGAAAATACGTTGGCGGGTCGAGTTAAAAAATTTAGCTGTGTTCTCCAGCGTAGTGAATTATACTTAGTAAATGCTGTTCAATAAATGTGTTGATATTAAGGAATGAGAAAGTGACGGTTATTTGCCGTCATATTCCGAAAAAATGTTGAACATCAGTCTTTTTAAACTCTCTTTAAATCCCTGTCCGCGTTTTGTTATTAAGATATTGAAATGTTTATTACACAGCAAACATCATATTGTCTTTATCGCTGTCTTCCAGGAACTGTGTAGCTTCGCTAAATAGCCTTGTTGTGGAGCGAAACTGACAGTTTTCGCCATCCCTGGATAGAGTGTATGTCTTCGTGTTTTGTCATCAGACCGACCCATACTATATTTCTTAAACACGGCGACCTGATCGACACTAACTACTGAAAAACCGGTTTACCCTAGGCTTCAGTAAACTCATATTTATTGCTTCAAACCTTCTATGAATTTCACCTTTCGGCTTTCTTTTTTTTACATGCCCGTTCACCCGCTATAGGTGACGATGAGTCATAGTAAACACGGGGACCGATTGATTTGTTTTACGAATGAGGGATTTGGAAACGTATCACGTAACACTTTGAAGCACATAACGTGTAATGTAGTGGTTATCATCCTTTTTAGACACGCCCCCTTTTTATAATAGTGAAACATTCCGCACCACTTTATCGTCATATCACAAAATGAAACCAGAATGCTGACACTCCCAACGGATAGTTTGACGGCATGGAAAGTTATGACTGTTGATGAGAGAATTCACGAATGCAATAATCCCACTATATACAGAGCAAAAACTATGAATTCAAAGTATTTCAATAGACCGCGGCTTCGCGCCCCCTTCAGATCCTTTGACGCCCCCCAGGGGGGCCCAACCCCTAGTTTTAGAACCACTGGTGTAATGCGTAATGTGAAAACGAAAGTTTTGTGAATTATCGTGACTTTGATTGTTACGGCATAATTTGTCACATTGACTTTATTTTGAATCTGGATTACGCATATGCGAGGTTCGTAGGCTGCGTAATCGCAGCATAGTAATTAGCAGGCTTGAAAGTAAAAGAATTTCCCAGCCTATAGTTTCAGTCTACGAAACAACATTAAAAAGTAGGTTTTATGTTCTGAATTCCAAGAATTATTCCTTTGGACACACAGAATAACTCGGCGGGCAGCACTTTTCCCAGGTCTGCCTTAAAGCATACCAAAAAAATCCAAGAGTCGTTTGGATCTAGGGTTGAATTTAAAACAAATGGTGTTTAAAAACACTTAGTTTAAAACAAGTTTTGAACAGTGTTTCAAAAAATGCTGTTTAAAAAAATTGTTTTTTTTTCAAGTTGTAACATTATGCCATAATTGTGTAAACACTTTCTAAAAACAACATGCTGTATTAGCCTACGTACAATTGCCACCCGATATAGCTGACATATATAGATATGGGGTGGTTTAAACCCTAGAAATAGTCTCTTCAACATTAATAGTACAGATATTTCGTCAAAGGAGATTACCCTATATTTTCAATTGTCAATGTCATTCCACTGTGAAGTCACAATTGAACATTCGTGACTTCATGGCTTGAAAATGTTTTTAATTTAAATATATGTTTGTTTTAAATGCAACCCTATTTGGATCCCTTCTTCACGCACGATGTAAAGTGTTCGATCATATTTTCTAGTTCTGATCGGAAGAAGGAGGAAAGTCTTTGAACCCGACATAATGGTTTTTACTGTATGATCTTGTGGAATTGTGGAGGAACCATTTTGGTTCAGATGCGAAATTTCTAAAATCTTGGATTCCCTTTTTTGTATTTCTTAATATGGGGACGACTCGGTAATTTCATAATGGATACGAATAGGACCGAAATAAAACGCTGGGAACCACTGCTTTGCAACATCATGAATGAACTCCATATCTGTGTAATTTATATTGTCTACATGTAAAGTCCAATCCTATATGTCCAGGTCCGTAGCCTACACTTTGAATAATTCACAGAGTCACATATTTATGTAGGGATTTTCGACTTGGGCTAGTGCGATCATGTCAGTCGTAACAGCCAGTGACATGGTATCTACCAATTTGCTGAGTGAGATGAACCTGAATCCAGTGTGGGAGGATTATCGCGGATATTTGTTTGCTGGAAGCTTCGTTACAAGTCTGTTTCCATTCTACATGACATTGAAGGGAGTGGATATTCACTGTGTTCCAGTACATCATTCCACAACAGGCAAAAATCAATCTGGATATTGCACAGAGATCGGTGAATTATCAGTCGCGCAAACTGCTTATGTAAATTCACTATGTGCCACGGATGAGAATCTGTGGTTTCAAAGATACGCTGGCTACATCATGCTGGGAATAACGATTGGGATACTAATATTATCTTCATTTTGGCTTCATGTCAAGAGCGTAAAGGATGGAATAAAAACCTTCAGTTATGCGCTAGATAAATTTCTCAAACTAGGTCTGTCGAAGGACAAAACAAAAGCACTGTGCTCAACTCCATTTAAGGGCATGCAATCAGAACAGATCAATCGAGAATGGGGAGATGTGATACCAAGAATGGAAGAAGCGGACTATAGTGTGGGGCTGCATAAAACTGTTCGTGAAGTTATTCGTTTGTTTGCATATCATAAGCCAGAGAATAGCATATTCAATTGGTATCTCATTCGAAACATACTACTCACTTTAATGATGTCGTCTGTCGCAGGCTGGTTGATTTGGAATATAACACTTACCGAACAATGGAGCAAAGACTTCCCTTGTATAACGAATGATGGATCAGCAATATTATTTAAAGAGTTTGTGTGTACTTCAAGTTACACTCTTAGAAATATTCGTAGATTTACCCAAATTATACCGGTAAATTTGTCCCGTCAGTTATATTGACGGTAAATGCCCGTTAAATTAATATGCGGGCACGTCAAAAGTAAATTCACTTGTTTTTAGAGGGTAAAAAAGTTACAGATTAAATTCGTAGAAGCAATTTACGGGATAACCAGTATTTCAGATTTACTTTTGGATTCGTAAAAGCAATTTACTGGATAATAAGTATTCCGGATTTACTTTTGCATTCGTAAAAGCGATTTACTGGATCATCATTATTTGCAACATTGCTATTACACTTACAATTCGATCATTTTACACGCTTACGATCTTATGGACATGGGCGTATATATGTGATTTTCGTCATTACATCATGTTTCAATTATCAAGCAAATTACGACATCGATGGCCGTGCTGAACGCTAATCGGTGAATGGTATCCGAACATTTGGGCATTGCAGATACCATCGTTTATATCACTTTATAAATAGTATCCTTTGAGACATCAAGGTCTAGCAATAGTAGCATGCCAAGCGAATTTGGTATGTTATGTAGTTTTACTGCAGGTATGATCTTTTGTGTAATTATCTGTTGGACCAGTTCTGCCACCATTGTAGACTCCTTAACCTTAACGCATGTATGATGCAAACTATATATCGAAACACTTGGAGCTGGTGTTTAGCCGCCATGCTCCTTTGCCATTGCGACGAGAGTAGTATACGTCCTTTACCTTTTTCCAGCGAATGGCCTTATGAATTGTTTGATCATGAATTCGTAGCTGCTCGAGCGAACACTACACTGTGACGTCATAATATTCCAGACATAGCGGCGTCAGACGTCAGACATATTTGAGCCTGAGCACGTGAAGCTGAATGTTCCGAGATGTTTTCGTATTGGATAATAACAAGATGCGTTGCTGTAAGATATTGAGGGTTTCGAAGCCACAGCTTAACTCTAGCTTTAGAATATTGCAGGTGTTGATAGCAGATATTGTAGGTATAGCAGTATCCGAGCTCAAACCTGGCAAGTTATTCTCAGTCCTGATTCTGAAGACCTATGTATTTTCGTTACAGTTTAATGGTGAACAGAAGCTATGGCTTATAAGAATGTATTACATTTTCTGACATTGAACTACACGAAAATGGAAGCGTTATGGCATTATGAATCATGACGTCGAATGCTTATGTGATAGAAAGGGATCATTTCGCCCCTCGCCTCTAGCACGGTGCCGTGCGAAATACATTGGACGTGCGATGCAAAGGAATATTGCCAGAAAAGTTTGCAATCACGCTGGAAAAGATGATTCAGGTACGAAGTCCTAGGCCATGGGTATCAAACTCAACTTGCGTCGCTGGCCGGATTCAAACTTTCAAACCGCTCGCGGGCCGGATCAGTCAAATCATTCCAAAATGTTACGGTACATCAAAACGCCCGCCCTTACTTTTCGCTTGAATAGTTTATTATCAATTCTGTATACATTTTGGTATATTACATAACATTCACGATCATATCATATGAATATATTCTAGCAGCACCATTACTCGCAAACAACGGAATTTTAGCAAAAATTCAAAGAGTGATCGTTTGAATTCACCCGCTAAAACACTGACTCTAACGACGGAATAAGCTGACATATTTGTATGCTCCCTTTGTTTTATTCGTAATCTGCCGTTAACTCATCGTATGCGCTTTGAGGAACACAAGTGATTTAATTGTAAACGCAGACGTTAGAATTTGGCTCATTATTAATCGTCATTCGGGTTTCTCTGTCGGTCTGGAGCCTTTGAGCAGAAGTGATAGAGCAGTGCGACCAAATATATTTGAATTGTATTTTTTATAACTATTATATTCTCCATGCGACCTATTCACTTCACGACTAACTACTTTTTGGCTCATTTCTTCAAAGAAATATGAACTCAGTGTGCACTTTTTGAAGTTTTGGGAATTGGATGTCACTGATGTCAGTATCACCAACTTGTTCCTGATGATGACTAGGGTAAAACCATAACACCGCTGTCGGATAATTATATCACGGTCTATGATCTTGACATTTGTGGCCTTGCAGGAAGTATTTCTTACAATAATATCTCAACATTTGTTAGAAAATGTGCTGGGTATTACAGGGGTTTTTCAAACTGCTAAGAATTGCTTCGCAGGCCGCATGCGGCTATCCTATGCCATCATTATTCGAGAAATTGACAGTATAAAAAGTCGCAGTATGTCATACTATAGCGTCTCAAAGTTTCCAAATTGTAACTGTGTTCATGACTGCATAATCTTTGTTCAGATTATAGAAGAACCTACAAAAGAGCATGGCCCAAAGTACAGTCCTTCAACTGCTGCTGAAGTTTTGATGAAGCCATCTTCATTCAGGCAGTTGCGGACTGATGATCTCCACAATAAAGACTGGATTTTCGTCATTATCCTATCCACACTTACTTTGTTTTACGTGTTCCCGCACCAAATAAACCTGATTCAAATTTACTGGTCTCAGGAACGTAAAACTGCTGCAAGGGACCAGACGAGTATATTGATATTACAGCAGATTTCTGTTACCTTTAGTTACGGAAATTTTCCGTAAAATTTCCTACGGTCAGCATATGTAAAATCATATTACGGGGAGAGTTATTTCGAATTTACTGGTCTCATCAGCGTAAAACTGCTGCACTGGACCAGACCACTAACTTGGTATTACAGCCGTTTTCCGTTACGTCAGGTAACGGGAATTTTCCGTAAAAATTTTAACAGTCAGTCTTTGTAAATATAAATTACGGTCAATATTATTTACAGGGAAATATTTTTCAAATTTACCGGTCTGAGAGTCGTAAAACTGCTGCCAGGACCAGACCAGTAATTTGGCATAGAATATTTTTAACAGTGTACGGTAGAACGATACTAGTGTATCTTTTGGTTTACCTTGGAACGGTTATAGTTCAATTATGTTTGGTGATACTGGCAACTTGTATATGTTACACATGGCATGATATTAGTAACCTTCTTAAAACGCCATGTGCCGACGAGTGTAACCGTTCACCAGGTATACTAATACGGTTTCGGGAGAGCGCTAGCCCAGCTCAGTCAGGTTTGTTCAAGGATATCATTACATACATTTATTCGTCAAGTTTCGAAGAAAAACTTAAGGAAAATATGAAAAGTATATGCGAAAATGAAGACTACGAACTTATAAGGATTAAATCAAAATTATTCGGAGACACGCCAGAAGTAATATCAACGCTGCATGACCTTTTATATACCATACAATTTAGAGAGAATATGGCCATCCATGCCGTCAAATATAGCCAGTACGCACTAAGCAAAGATGTTTGCAAAAATATCCACAATTTTTTCAATGAAATGAAAAAAAGTAGTCAAATTTCACGCGAATTGATCGTAGCTATGTTGAAAAGTTGTGATGATGAACACGAAACGGATAAGTCTGTCGTGAGGAAAATCATACCTCTTGACGACAGGACGATTAAATCATCTGGAATTTTATACTTCGCATTCTCCAAGGAATATTTCCTTGGGCCGCATAAGTCCGTGGCGGCAGAAGCTTTGTATCAAGGTGAAGACGAGAACAATTTAAAAGTGTATGGAAAAACGCTGCGGCAATACCTGAATGAGATATATTACGAGGATGGCGAAGTTGACAAGATCTTGGAAGAATGCGGCATAATTCGGCAAATCCCGTCAGGTGCTCCATCTCCCGTAGAGCAATCATCTCCGTTCATTGAAAGAGAAACTTCCTTGTAGATCTGCTCACTTGCTAAACTCGTAACATAGGTTGACGGTATAATAGAGATGATCAGTCGCAAGTTATTACAATTACTCCTTGGAATACTGATTGTGTCCGACTACATTCAAACTCACTTGGTAACTTGCAGTTCTCCCTCAACAGTTTTTGAAACAGAGGTACTTGTGCGGCTTTTATATTGTGCAGAGTAAGAAGTAGTATTTATAATGGTATTGCGAGGTTTTGCAATTTTCGCAACTTTTCTAAGACTTTCCAGCCGCCTCCTAAATACTCACAATTGATGTGTGTTAAGCTGTTTGTGGAAAGTGATATGTAGGTATTTTACATTGCAACTGTTCGAAATTTTTTATATTTTTCATGTAACATTTTTTGGCAACTTTTATCAATTGTATAGCGCGAATTGTAAAGGAATGATTCAACTACATGCTATTAAACTATTTCTGATATGGTTCTATTCTCTGTAATTTGCATGACAAATGACTGTATGATCGATTAGCTTCATCTCGATGTGGGATCTATGATGTACCAATTGACTTTCAATATAGAAGTTGAATAACTCAAGCAGCTGTCGCTAAAATCTGTAGTCCTTTCCAATTTCAAGGACTTTCAGGCGAGACCGCCGAACATTGCATTCTACTGGGTCACCTTTTTGAGGCCATTGATTTTGTTAAGTCGCCGACACTGAATTTGCCTAGTATCAGGTTTGCAGACCTAGTAGTTTGGGGTGTTGTAATTGGCTTATTTTTTCGGGGAAGGAAGAGGTTCGTTGTCGTTTGCGTTATTTTCTTGTTACCAATCAGCAGAAAATGTACTTAACCTGAGGCGAATGCTGTCTTTGAGCTGTTGTGAATTGTTGAAGATGGGCACTGGGCAGTAACGAAGTAGCCTACTTCTCCCTTTCAAAATATTAGGTAGTTTTGCTCTGCAAGTATCAATTACTTAAGTAAATCTGATTTTCACACCATGCACTTTTACTTCTAATTTAAAATATTTTGCGACTCACTTACTCTTCGCTATTTGCTGTTTGTTATGTAGAAGTATTGTCTAATGATGAGCTCGTTTTCGGTACTTAGAGCTCATCCTGTTCCATCGTACTGATTAGCGATATCAGTTCAGAGACATTCCCCATACTTTGTTCGCGATAGAATTAGACCATAATATATAGTAATTGATTGACTGCCATGAGGTAGATTAAAACGAAATACTGCCGCATGTTTTATAAATAGGGTTGTATTTAAAATGAAAATCAATTTAAAACAAACATGTTGAAGACAGGCCCTTGTTTAAAACAATTTTTTTAAAAGTGATGGATCTCAAATTATGATACCACAGTGGATTTACATTACCAATTGAAAATATAGGATAAATTTAATTCCCTTGACGAAAAAGTTTTCGGATTCCTGTCTTACGGACCGAAAATATCTCTGACTGCAGCATTTTTGCGGTCGGCGGTCATTATCAGAAGAACATCAATTCCGTACCAATCAGATTTAACTACAACTACGTGCTTTAACTAACTAGCCATAAACGACGATCTTCAAGGGTTCCAACTATTCAATATCGTATAAGTTCACTACATTTTTTATTCGTAAGTATTTACAGAATGAGGGTATAAAGTATACAACTTCAGATTTTTTTTTGAAAGACAATTTTTGAAAACACTGTTTTGAATATCTATTAAACGAAGTGTTTTAAAACATCATTTGTTTTAGATGCAAGCCTAGTTATAAACCACTGATACGCCCTGTTCCTCCCGACTCCGTCGTTGTGTCTGCTAAGTATATTATTCGCAAATAAGTTTTATTCGATGCTCAAACTGACCGGCGAGTTTTTCTAGCAGCTCGTTAATCGCATATTTGAGAGACAGAATCATCATCCTATGAGTTACAAATGAGAAAATATAGTTTTAATTGCTTGAGTGGAGTTCATTTGAAATAATCTCTAATCCTTCTTTCTAATGCAACCAGTAAACCCTTATCGACCTTCCCTAATCCAACCCACAGCCTAACACATCATCGCCATTTATCTTTCAACAAAAGTCGGTTTACTTGAACACGAAGTAATTATTTGTCTCTCAAAGGACCATGGCCTGATCGTGTATCGATTGGTGAGAGACACCAAGGTTTTTGAACAGTGTTCTTCACCGTTTCAGAATAATATAGTGGATAATTTGACATTGCTAATCTTGTATTGATCAAGGTTACATATATACGTCCTCCTTTAGACGGGTTTGTCCTCCGTGTTCTTAGGACGCCCAAATGTCCTCCTTGATATCTTTTACACAGGCACAATATCGAAACGCCATTAACGACGCAAATTTTGTAGTCTGGAGCTTCTTAAGGGTCTTTCGGGAGTCGAGCTGTAAAAATGACCTTTGTCAACACAACAGTATTGTGACAGAGCGGGTCCTTTGAGAGACTAGTAGGGAAACGGACCTTTTTTTGGTCGACGGTAGAGAAGTATTACACGTAAAGATTTTCAAATTACCCTTTATCTCGTCCTATATTATAACCCGCAAAGTACGAATAGCAAATTGAAGTCACTTCACTCTGTCCATCTAGTTTAGCTCGAACTTTCCCTGATCACATTACGCATTATACGGTAGGTTATTAGTATTAATATTATGATTCACATCAGTGGTGCTTATGGCCTGTTTAGGGCTTTGTGCTCCTCGGCATTACAGGTTATACTGTAAAATGAATGCATTTCTTCGTCTCTTGAATGTTCGTGCACTCTCTCAGGCACTCTCTTCAGTCTCCTTTTGATGCCGACTTATTGCTCGGCTCACTGTGACTGGGCTTTTCAAGTCACTACGACTGCAGTGAGATAACCTCCGAGACGTAGAAGTTAGTCCAAACCGGGATTCGAACCACTACCCTTGGTTGGGTTGACGCTGGCGCTTAACCAACTGCGCCACTCGCTTCCCCAGGCTTGTCGTTAGATGTTTCTTGAAAAAAATTGTTTGTCAATTTTGGCACCTTATTTAATGCATCATATCAAAAGGTGTCATCGAAATCGATACAAGTTATTATTCCATTTGCCACCACATATTTTTGTAGAAACGAATTATCCACAGTCGTTCATATCAAATCGAAGGCGTGGATGTTCAAGTCACGACCACGTATTCCAAGAAATGCAGCTGCAGAATTTGCTCTGCAATATTAACAGCTGCGCACGTGCGCAATTGCGGAATGCTGACACGGTCTCTGGGCAGAGAAAATCTAAGCTGTGCACAAAAAATCTGAAGGGATGAATTAACGGGACAATTGATTAAATGTCTTTAGCCTGCAGTTATCATTTGCACACAGGACGGATGACGATTGCACGATATTTGAGCTAAATTTGAACTAAAACTTCAGGGTTTCCGCGGGGGTCCATGACGGTCCAAAAGGGGTCCACGAAGACAAAAAAGTTGGGATCCACTGGCTACAGTCTGTTAATATCAGTCAAAATAGAGGATCGAAGAGGAAGCTTCGAGAAGTTGAAACAAATTGATATTGTACAATACACTACCCATCTACACATCCGTGAGAATATAAATGCATAAACAGTATTCGTTCGGCTTAAATCATAAAAGAGGGTTGGTAAATGTGAGCACAGCGCAATCTAAGCTGTCTATTGAAAAAGGTAGCCTACGTTAGAATAATCTATACCAGGGCTCTTCAACCGGCTGTTTCGTACACCCTGCGGTGCACCAAAATTGTAAACGGGTATACCACTCAGATGGGGTGTACTGGGGTGTACCAGATCCGCATTATATCATACAAATGGCTAGATATCAAAATAAACGTTTATCCTGCAGAACACGTTGACCGTGTGTTGACCGTGTACAATGTTCATATCAGCTGTACGTAGCTTCTAAGTAACATCCCTTTTGTCATGTCATAAGCAAATGTCTTTCCTCATCATTTAAACGTTAGCAGTCGACTTATTGGTTCCATTTGGAGTAGAACAGGGTGGAGTTGGCCAGGGTCTATTGAAAGTAACGTATATTAACGTAAATGGATTATCAAATAGAATACAAGATCTCGAACAATCTATAGGCTACCGACCTGAAAATGGCTATCGCGACACTACACGCGTCGAAATCATGCGCAACGTATATGACGGACCACAAGCCCCGACAATAATGAAAGCTATCCGATAGTGCACGATAAATTGTATTTATCGACCCACAAAACCCAACCATTCCATCCACAACCTATCACAAGCATCCTAACCTCCCATCCCATACTATAATCCCAACCCTTCCTGAACCCATATCACTCCCCTACCAATACCAACCCAAATTACCCACCAATCATCATAAACGATAAAATTTCGACTACAAAGACTTAATATGCACAATGCACGCGTACGAGCGCCAATTAGCGGCGGCTTCTACTACGATGTCAAAAACAAATTCGCCTTCAACATCGACTGCGATGAGATGACGCGATGATGGGGAACAATCAGACCGAAAGAATTGTATTCATGAAATTATTGCTATTTTATGTATACATATTAGAAAAAAAAATCACAAAAACGGTTCATTTGAGGTTTAGTTTGGGTGACCGCTAATTAGTTTTAAGAGACCGCAAATGTTTCATTTAAATACCAGAAAATAGCCATATTTGCATAAACGAATTATTTAATAATCACGCTCCTGGCAGTGCACAATCACAGAACAAATTTTTCACGTTCTAGCCTATTCTAATTTTTTATCGCAAACTTCATATAATTCCAAAAAATATTCTCCCGCCTACAGACGCTTCGGTTAAGTTACGTTACAAACAATTGTTTTAAATAAACGACAGGTTGAGTAAACACGTTTATGACAACAGGAGCTTCATAATACTCAGTTCAAGCCAGAGAAGAGTCCAGAAGGAATAAAATTACCTCGAATGTGGGTTTCGCAAGGAAAGAAATTATAACGTTATTTCTGATTTCAAAGGTTAGTTTAGGAAAAACATTAATCTCCAAAGATGCGATAAAAACCCATATACATTTAAACTCCATACCATCAACGCAACATACCTTGAACTATTTCCAAAGACACAGCTCACCCTACATTTCAATTGTCAATTCCAATCCAGTGTGACATCACCATTGAATATTTGGGACGTCATGGCTGAGAAAAACTAAAAACAAAAAACAAAAAAAAAACAATAACAAATATGCTTTAAACAAGGGCCCTGTTTTGAATATGTTTGTTTTAATTTTTAATTCAACCCTAGTTACCATAAATTCTCTTTTAAGAGGATTTGTCCTTTATTTTGACTTTTTTGAAAGTGTCCTCGGAGGACGCCCAAAGGTCCTCTTTCATGAGATTTTTTCCTCTTTTTTGAGGATTTTGGTGGAAAATAGGGTAAAATTTGACTGAGATTCATTTAATCAGCGCCGGAGGCTATTTCGGGAGCTGATTAGGAATGGTTACTTTTTTCTAGTCAATCGACCACGAAGTCGGGAAAATTTTACCACTTTTTCCGGATTTTACTCCAGAATTGTAAGTCTAAAAATTTTGAAAAACTGTCATCTTATCAAAATTCCAAAATATGGTAAACAAATACACTACCAATGTACACATCCGGGAGAATATAAACTCACAAACTATATTTGTTCTGTTTAAATCATACAAGAGGGTTGTTAAATGTGAGCACTGCGCGACGTAAGCATTGAGCCGTTCAAGAAACAGAGACATATTGCTATTTGAATAATCTTATATTACTACTATACGATACGACAACGCAAGCTGTGATCGTTTGGTTTGGGGTAAATTTATTTGGTAGGGATCAGTGTAACGTACAATCAGTGAATGACTGGTTGCTCTCATAAGTGACACGGGCGTATCTCGAACAATCCGAACTTACACAAGACACAGTGATTTATTCGACACCGTTTACTTGATGACTTGAAAATGTCTCGTAAATTTTGCTCCGAGTCACGAGTTACTACTACTATAAAAGACACATACCCGCGGGATCAAGACACAAAACTATTAGACGACCGTAATCCCCACTTTGAAACGAATGTGGAGTGAACCGACATCGGTCGGCCCTTCAAATAACTGGAATTAATATAGTCACGTGTGCAAAAGTACAGTGAAATAGCAGTTTAATCACCGGATTACTTATTCCATCCTATGTTGCAGTGACGTGCGGTGAGGTTCATGGCTGGTGAGGCGCACCCCCCCCCCCACACACACACACACAAACGCGCACGTGCGTAACAATAGCAGCGGGTGTAGAGAGCATTTTCTTTGCACACTGTTCGCCGTTGCAATTCCATAGTCTACAATACATGTAGGACTGGTCGCTATTTTGCTGAATGGGCTAGTTTAGACGGATAATAATTACTACATCTCTTCAAGTACCGGTATAAATTATACGAAGCACATGAAAATAGCAACCTCAGTTACAATTTTTTTTCAAAATAAAAAATACACTAGATGTGCCTACTTTCGAAGGAAAATGCTCTAGGACACTAGGTCAAGTCAAAATACACTGGATCTAGTGTAAAAACAGTAGGAGTGGCACCACTCACCACAAACAACGACATTGCAGGCAATGTAAGAATAGCTATCAGCCTAGCACATACCACAATTAGGGTTTATAGGTAGGCTATTGCAGTCGAATCCAGCCTATGCAAGTAGCTGTCACATACCACCATTTAACGTAGCTATGGATGGAAAATACATAACAGCTACATAAGTAAGGGAATGTATTGGCTCCGCATTACGTATTTGCCGTCGCTATTATTCAATTCCTACAAGAATGTTGGATTCCGAAATCGATAGCGCGTTTCACTGCGCTTCGATTGTCGAATTGTTAGCGAATAGTGCATGAGACGGATTCATTTGTGCCTCACCTATCCATTGTTTCTCTGCGATGGCATTGTCTGTAATAAAGCCGAATGTCACCTTCACTGGGCTCTGGTGCTATGACACTGTTAATATTTGGATTTTCGGAATCAGCGTGACGATAGCATTTGATTGATACCAGTTATTCTGAATTCCGAGCTATTTATGATGAATTGCATTGTCACAGGTGAGGCACGACCCGCCCGTGTCTCACCTGTGCCTCACCTCTCCTTTCGCGCTGTATTTTCGAATAATAATTATGCAAATTGATGATGTTGGGTGAAAAAATGTTAAAATTTAGTTATTTATGAAGATCGATGTAAAATTGTAAAACATCAATAATCATCGAATTATCGAGGGTTTTCACGTTTTTCACTTACTCACCCAGACGACAGGTGAGACACCACACTGCTTATTGAGATACACAACATAAAGCAAACACATATAATCGGCCGATATATTTATTCTCAGAGTTTCCAGAATATGTGCATGTACAGTGTACACACATCATCAGAAAAGGTCGCCCAGTGTGTATTTCAGTTCAAATGATATCATCTGCCGCCGGCTGTAGTCAATATTGAAGTGTCAATAGTGTGCACTGCGCATTTAAAAATCGATCTAATCCCCATATCATGATCCAATGACACTTTGGTCATGTCCAATTTTCCATGTCTGCGGAGTAATATTTCGCATCTAAATATATACATTACATTGTGTTTATATCAGAATTCTGTGTATTCTGCAACGAGAGAATGCTAATCTTATGATAAAAACGGCTAATAGTTAGTCATTAGAAGGCGGAAGTCACAACGTTTCCTTATCCGGGAGTATACTATATAATCGTCTGTTTTCTAGTGAAACCCTTAATTCGGCAAAGAAGGTCGTCTAGCTGTCTAACTATCACGTTACGAGGGACGGCGTTATGAAATCGTGAATTCACTGGTGAATTCACATTTCGAAAACGCTATGACTGTCAGGTTATTAAATATTTGTTCCCAAAATATATAGCCGATAGACTGACTGCAAGATATTTGGCATTCTCTTGCATCCCGTTCATATGTGCTGGCCCTTACGATTCTAATCTTTTTGGTATTAGCCATATAGACATAGTAGCACAGTTTCGGGATCATATGAAAGATTCCGTACACGGTAATGTAGATGGGACAACAGACCGGAGACAACAGTCAGCCACTCTACCGACAAATTATGATGTCCGCATATTAAGTGTGAAACTACGATTTTTGAGCAGCCATTCGTCGCTAAGTGCACGACTTTCATCGTTTACGATGTTTTGTCACGACTTATAACCACTTGGTCAAGCCCAAACTATTAACCCCTGTGGCTGAATCCGTGCTATCATGTCGTAGAATCCTTCAAGTTTTGATTCGTGAGGTTGAATTACATTACAAGAGTACTTATACCAGGAGGCATAGGCGCCGACTTACGAGGTTACGAGGTGGCGCAGCCACCTCGTGACCATATTTACGAGGTGGCGGCCACCTTGTACAAAATGCTCAAACGCCCAAGTGATTTGTGACCAGTAATTAGTAATAAGGCGAATCGATGCGTTCTCGTTAGAGACGTCTTCGATTTCGATACGCGCATGTGCCAGGCGCGTAGCTACGGGGGTTTCGGGGGTCGAACTTCCCTATTTGAAAACTAACCCTAACTCTAACTCTAATATTCAGTTGCAATTCAATAATTGTGTAATCAGTGTTCCACGCGGCGGATTTGCGAGAAACGTGTTGTCAATTAGCGAGAAGAATCTGTGATGATCTCCCGCTGAGATGGTCGCGAAATTATGTCATTCATTCTCGTGCGCGTGACAATCGTCGCTAGCCTGATTTATCGCGTCTCGATCAAGCCTGGTTCCGCAGGCTTCAACAATCGCATCTGCCATAGGCCAAGTTCACGCTATATCATCGCTTAACTGCGCAATCGGATCTGCATTAGCGGCTTCGGCCTGGTGTGCACGATATCATCGCTGGCCTACACAATAGCATCTGCAATAGACCTGGAGTGAAAGATATCATTGCTGGCCTATGGCCTAACTATCGAGCCTCGGGCCTAGCATGCTTTGGCTCCTATCTCTCGCTGGTTTCGAGACAATGCGGTCAAGTTTACGCTGATTAGTGATTGTTTTAAGCCATATTGAATAAAAGGCGACATCGCGAAACTGAATAACATCAAATCGCTGCAAAGAGACTTTAACGTGCGAAATTGATTCCCGCTAATACTTGAACGTAACGACCAGAAGATGTGTATCATGTCCCGAGTTTTGAAATACGACAAAGGTTTGAAATAGGTGCAATCAAGTTCGGACATTTTGATTTGCGAAAACTGTAGCCGAGACTGCGTAATATGCGCGCGTATTTAATTGTTCACCAGAGATAGTGACTCGCTAATTGACAGCACTCCCGGACTCTTTGGCAAGCTTATCATACGCCTAAAATCGCCGATACGAAGAGATTATATGATCGCCATTTACACATGTACTTGACCCTAATTGAATTGATGCTATATTGGTAAAATTGAAAAAAAAATCCAAATCCCCCTCATTTTTCGACAGGCCACGCGCCTAGCGTGTGCTGAGAAGCACCATCCTAGATCTCCTCTGCCGACCAGGCGCCCAAATATACGTTCTGCTTTTCTGAAATCTAAATTATGTACATTGTACACCCATATTCGTTTTTACAAAACCATTCATGAGCTAGCTAGCTTCGTGATAGGTAATCGGAGCGCGAAATTGGAGGGTGTGTTGGTGTGCGCCTGCAAATTGGAATTCATTTCTGCGCAGATTCGTTTCTCTAACAAGGCTTTGCCAGTGACATTAATCGGGAAATGCAGCAATACAGCTCAAACACCGATATAATGAGAAAACAATTGTCGCGACGAAAGCTACTCAATATGGTGTCACACTCCAAAACCGATTCGTGGTGATACTGATTAGATTACACGCTTTCTCATTTGCCATCATCCATATTTCTTGTTATCTACTTGATACATTCGTACTCCGAAATTGTCGCACAAAGTCATTTTTCAGTCTTCCTTTCATTATTAACGTGATGCATCACAAGATTAATAGGGTGGCACAAATTCTGATTTTATTCGATTCGTTTGAACAGGGAACCTTCTACATTCCGATAATAAACTTGATTGCTGGATGTACTCGTATCGAGAACAGCATTATCGAATATTAAACTATTAGGCATTAGATGGACAGTCGCGGCATGCGTCCGGAAGTGGAATTAATTCTAGCCCAAGGGTGGCCAACCCGCGGCCGTTGAACGAAATTTGTGCGGCCGTCAACACGTAATTCAATTAGTATGTGTTGGCGGCCGTCGACATGCAGATTGAATTTACGAATTGACCGATGTACTCCCGAAATGCTTCGCGAACTTAAATCGGGAAACGCACCAATGTTTTAATCATCAAACAATTGCCGAGGTGCGAGTTGGTCAACGCGAAGCAAGAACACGCAAGAGACAATGACTGATTGGCTGCGCGATTTTGCGTTTGTAATCATCATTATTGTCTGTCTGCTCAAGTATTCGAGAGTCGTCGTGTGTTACTTGCAAGGCCAGTGCGTAGTGTTATTTCGTTAGTCACACTGGGCATTGCGCGCGAATAACATTGATGCAATTGCAGATTCCGTCGGACGGACTGGTAGCGCAGGCCGCAGTTACACTTCAAATGCTCGTACCGTTTAAGATACCATTTAATAAACTCGAATGCTTGGTTTGATAGTAATGAGTGCAAGGCCGATAATAAAACGTCACGCGAATGGTTTAGCTCTGCACTTTACTGCACCAGCGGCATGCAGTAAAGTGCGTTTTCGTGCGACGATGACGTCATCGATATGGAGCAATTATGACGTCACAAGACTTCGCCTCCTCGTAAAAAAATAAAAGTCGGCGCCTATGCCAGGAGGTAATTCCAGACCGTGGTGTACCAGACCCTCAAGGGAGATAAGCGCCACCACAACTTTTTAACATATTAATAATAATAATAATAACATAATAATAATAATAACATATTAATAATAATAACCGCTGACCGCTGACCGCGAAATCAGAAGCAACCGCCCGGATATGATCATCAAACTAAAAAAGAAAAGAGAATGCTTGTTCATTGAACTGGCTGTCCCAGCTGATCACAATATACAACAAAAAGAATCAGAAAAGCAGTCCAAATACGCAGACCTCAGAATGGAATGTGAGAAAATGTGGCGATGCAAAATAAACATTGTACCGATAGTCATTGGCGCTACTGGGGTCGTAAGCAAAAAACTCAGGAGACATATCCGACAGATTCCGGGTAACGTTCGATTCGAGATGATCCAAAAGATCACGTTATTGGGCACTGTGCATATTCTTCGGAAGGCGTTGAATGCACCACTGGACTAAAATTATACTAGTGAATCACAGCATCATTTCTGTACTTTCGATTCTTCATTTTCAATCATCTCTACCTCTGCTCTGTAACCCTTGCCAATTCTTCATCTACTGCAATTCTGTAATCTGACTTCTCCATGTATTGCATAGGAATAACAATTTGACTGCATTACTGAAATTTTAAAAAATTTACTCCAATCTCGCCATTTTCCTTTGGGTGCAGGTTGCTCCCCGGATTATGTGTGTATTGACCAGTTTCTTACTGTGAATAAAGAATATAATAATAACAATAACTGCAATTCTGTAATCTGACTTCTCCGTGTATTGCATAGGAATAACAATTTGAATGTATTACTGAAATTTTAAAAATTTACTCCAATCTCGCCATTTTCCTTTGGGGGCAGGTTGCTCCCCGGATTATGTGTGTATCTACCAGTTTTACTGTGAATAAAGAATAATAATAATAATAATAACGTTGTTTTGCAATCAGGTTTAATTTTGCTACTGTAGTCCCATCGTTACTGGATACCCAAAAAGTACCCATACCCCTACGCGTTCCACAAACTACTGAATCAATGCCTACTTATTGTTGTACGAAACAATGTCACATCAAAACTTTTGGAGGCCCAAGGATAATACCTTATCGTTGACGAAACCAACATTGACGATCGCGACGAAACGGATTACTGACTTATAGACCAGGGGTCGCAAACACGCGGCCCGCTTCGGCGTTTGGGGTTTGAAGTTTTCGACAATATTTAACATTCAAATATATTTTTTTCGATATGAGAACTTAAAATTTTTCTAAAACTACTCCAAAATCTGAAACTCTTCATAAAAATTTATTATATCATCACTCTAAAAAGTTACCATGCGATAGAAGATCAGGTATGAGGTCACATTACCCATTGATGCTTCCTAATTGAAAATTGCGATTTGGACTTGAGCGCGTCCTTTTATAGAATTACTCGAACTCGGACTGAATGCGTGATGAAGTAAAAATGACTGGAGTTGAGTCGGGTCAAACGTTACAATCAGAGGACTTCTGACTCAGAACGCCGTGATTTGGTACAGCCACGGATGCAACAAATTATCAGACCTATTTGGGAAATAGTAATACATCAATAGGTCGTAGCTTGCGCCTCGGAGTGTATTTAGCTATCTAAACAGGCCAGTATGACAACCGTTTGCATTCTGCTGCCAGTTTAATATATAGTTAGTTACACCCTGGGTTATCGTGGGTCTCTTGATCCATATTATTATCGCCAATTCAAGGTGGCGAGTAAAGTAGTGGCATGCTCCGCAGCTGTAACAGCAATGGTTTCTTCGGCGATTTGACATTGCTATCACTAGAGCACTAATTGTGTTCAAGTTGTTATTGATTACTATTCCAAGGTCATTCTAAGGCAGATTTAATTTGACTTTGATAGTGACATGACCATTATTGCCTATTTATCAGGAGTATGCCCAAAACCTAGATTAGGCTGTACCTTTCCAATGCTCCGACATCAGATCAATCTCTGTTAATTTGAAAAATATTCTATCTATCATCGTTGCACGTCATATGTCCGCTATAGCTGCAAAACTATAACGCAACTGATTTTACGATGTCATGATTCATTTGCATACTCCTACATGGTGTCTATAAATAAATATCTTAACAAACTATACCATTTACAACAGGGTTGTCAAACTCAAACTGCGTCGCTGGCCGGATTCAACCCTTCAAATCGCTCGCGGGATGGTCCAGTCCTGTCAACTGATTCCTAAATGTTGCCTCGTAGGCAAAATACGATGGATGTCCAGTTGAACACAGTTCAGAGCCGCTAAAACAGAGGCGGTAACGACGATTGGCATATTCTATGTTCCCTTTGATTTAGTCGTGATCTGGCGTTAGCCCCGTATATGTGCCGTGCGTCGTGAGGAATACAAGATATTTGATGGCAAACGCGGACGCTGGAATTTGGTTTGTTCTTCTCAAAACGCGAGTACGTTTTCTCCTGTCTGGGATCTATTCTCTATCGGATCGAAAGTGACACAGCATTTCGACCATAGATATTTCAATTACATATTTGTGCAATTAATATATTTGCCGTGTCAACCGCATCTAACGGTTCCGCATTGACATTTTCGCTTCTCTGTTTTGGTCCACATTTGTGTAAAACTGTGAACTTGGTGTGCGCTTTAAGCCTTCTTGAAATAGGATGTTAATTTCACACACTTGGTGTCACTAGTGATAACTAGAATGAAACCACAGCGCTGTAGTCGGGTGGTTACGATGGGGCCTATTAACATGGAAGTATTTCCTGCAAAAATCCCAACATTTGTGGCAAATTCGCTGCAACCATGAGAATTTTTCAATTTACTCAGAATTGCTTCGCAGGCCGGAAGAAATCGGCTGGCCGACCAGATGCGGGAACCACAGGAATTTAATTTTACAAAATCACAATTGTGAATTTGTGAACAACGTGTAATTTGCACTCTTATAGGCAGGGTTGCCATACAGTCCTTATTTCTAAGATTTGTCCCTATTTTTTTTAAATGTCATTATTTTCGAATTGGCTAATTATTTTGTCTTATTTTCAACAACTATAGAGCTATGACCGTTTTCCTCTGGTATCCGTGTTGCAAAATATTCTAAAACTATGCTTTTGCGTCGTGATTTTATGGCATCATGAATGAAAGGTGATATACATACCTCAAGATTTGGCTCTTAAGTGGTGAGATAGCCTGGGCAGCGGTGAGTGGTATCGCAGTTTCGGATGTACCAGCAAGCTATCGCAGCATAGACGTCATTTTAGCAGTAAACAGCAGTGGCGAACCATGTTTCTGCTGTTTAGTTTACAGTCGAATAAGCTGTGGGAAGGGAGCATTTAATGTGCAGCGAAAAGGGAGCAGTGCAGTCGGCACTTGGGTTAAGAAGTAGTAAAGGTATAAATCATTGATAAATTCATCTAAGTTATGTTGCACATATAGTTTTAGCTACCAATAACGCTAAATCGGATTAGATAAAATGAGAAAGCGTAAAATGGTTATTCGTGACGATTGACAGAGAATTCAAAGGTATCAAACGAAGCTTGAAGGGCGAGTGTTTCGCACATTGCAATATCTGCAATTGTGACATTACTCTGGTGGCCATAGGAAAAACCTCTATTTCAACTCCCACGGTGTATGCACTAAACCACTTGTTAGTGCTAATCTAAATTTTCGACTGTCCTTATTATTGGGTCCATGTCGATGGCAACCCTGCTTATAGGACAGTTACACCTGTATACTGTCCACCAGTTTTAAAAGACACAACTTGTTTTAGCACTGGCTCAACATTTTAGATAGGTCATAACAATAACCATGCCACCCTATCAATTGTGACAAATTACGAGTGTGACGAATCCAGAAAGCTTTTGATACTGTGAACCACGAGAAACTGATGCGAAAACTAGAGCATTATGGAATTAGAGGGATTGCCAAGTCCCTGCTCACGAACTACCTGGTAAACCGTAAGCAGTTTCTGAAATTGGGTCTATCAAAATCAGTAGAAATGGATGTAGAGTAGAGTGTGGGGTGCCTCAGGGCTCGGTTTTAGGACCGACCCTATTTTTGATCTACATCAATGATATTATTAACTGTTCCTCCTTTTATACTACACTGTTTGCCGATGATCCCCATCTTTTTCTTTCTTCCGATACTATAAGCAACCTACAAAGTTCTGTGCAGAGTGAACTTATAAAAGTCTCGCAATGGCCTGCTGCTAACAAACCAAGTTTAAATACCGATAAAACTGTGATGATGCTCATTAAAACTGCTTCTGATAACCTTACTGTGAATCTAAATAATAACTGTATTTCACTGTGTGACTCAGCAAAATAGCTTGGAATCATCATTGACTCTAAATTGTCATGGAGACCGCATATTGCTCACACCATAACACAGCTTTTTAGATGTGTAGGTGTAATGACAAAACTCAAGCACATAGTTCCTAGATCTGTGCTTAGGACAATTTACTTTTCGCCGCCACTGAGAATCCGCGTCATGCTTCATGCGTCATGTCAGTCACGAATTGAACTACTCACCACCAAGTGACATTGCGCATCTATTCGGGAATACGAATGTATCAAGCAGATAATAATAATTTATAGCCGAACACACATGATTAGAAGCGCGCATCTACTCAGTAATTCGTCTCAACATCCGACACGATGGGTTTCTGTCATCGCATTTGAGTAGCACGCATCGCAAGTCGCCGCAATTTATTGCTTATTATAACGGCTGAATTCCTGCATTTTGCGAGTAACGTTCGCAAAGTCACGAATGCGCAGGAATGAATTGCACTTCACATGCATACACAATAACGCATTCCAATTTTGCACTCCAATTCGAAAGACTAGATTACTAAAACATAAATCGCCACGAAATATTTTGAACACGGGAATGCGACGCTTATGGTTGCAAATACATTTAAATTTAGAGAAGAATAGCGAGTATTTTTGGTCGTCCGATTGAGAGAGTATAATGTAGATCAAGGGTCGGCGTCATGCGAAATTTTCCGACCCGCGAAATCATAATTCGTTATCACGAGAATAGACGTCCATTTAGAAAATATTCTGTTTCTTGCTTCATCTGACTTGGTACCAGATGCTAAAAAACTTTCAAAAAGACAGCAGCATCAAGTGTCCCGTTGGCGCATGTGTTGTTTAAGTGTGAATACATTTGCTCTTTTTGTGATTGGTATGATTGGGGTCGCAGAAATGTACATGCTACCTCGTATGAATTCGAAATTAAAAGTTCTTAACAGGGCGATTAGAATTTTGTGTCTGATTATGCCTAAACTAGTTTGTCGACACATTTCGGTAATATCAATGGGCGTATCGACTTACCAGTGCCTTGGTTCCCAATGAACCAGTGCAATATCCCGTACTCGGACGTACCAAGCGGTGATTATATTTTCTCAATATAACGGAAGAAGGCTTTGCACGGTACACTACTTTTCTCGATTGTGACAACGTGGCTGCTGCCACGTTTCAATTCTTTGCAGCGACCGTAGCAACGTAATCGCGATAGCGATTCAAAGGCATGGGCGTGAGTTCTTGACGAAGAACTCTATTACTTGGTCTTAACCACGCAAAGACGAATAATACGGTGATAAGGGCGGCGTTGCAGCCGATTGCTTGTGGTGAGGTTGGATTTACAGAGTTCAGTTTGTTTGTTTGTTTTGGGGTATTCATGGTGTTTGTCGACTACTATGGTTATTTACACCAGGCCGATATTCTTCTTATTTTCCGTAACTGCCGACTTATAGCACGGTCAACCTCTAGGCTAGGTAAGACACCGCTTACGCGGATGAGGTGGCGAGGAGGAGCCTAGGTTAACCTCCAACACTTAGGTATCGGAACTAAGAAGTCGACCTCGGTCGGACTCGAACCCACACCCATGGGTGTTGCAGCCGCGGATTATAACGCTGCGATATCTCGCCACTACAGAGTTCAGTGCAGTGCGCAACAATTAATGACAGTCCGGAAGGGAATATAAACCTCTTAATTGGTAATGTGATAGCTAATTTAATTTTGATTTTCAATTTTCACTTAGTAAAGCTATGTGAGAATTTCGCTTCGTAATTGCTAAACCTTTAGGACTCGCATCATTAAAATGGCCTTCTGAGATGAAATATCTGACTGTACAAACTCATTTTAATTTTCAAAATACCAACTGCCTCCCGATGCAAACATATTGCTGTTTAAAGATGTTTTGCTGCGGTTTGTGGAAAATGAAATGTTGCAGTTAGCATTTTGGATTTGGAGTTGTCAGTCACAGCAAATTAGTAAATACTAAATAGTCGTTTGAACTAGAAATTCCTGAATTTTCCCTAATCTGTCCCAATGAAGGAATTGAAACCTGACTACGAAATCCATGTTATCCTGTGATATAGCCACTAAATAACTCCAAGATGAGATGCTAGATAGGAATGACTAGGTTGGACGTGATGCGTTCATTAAAATCACGCACCAAAAGCTGTCGTCGAAAGCGTTACGCGTTAATATGACATTCGCCATGAATACACCTTTGTTGAAATGGATTTTCGGCACTCATTCATATCCAATCGAAGACGCTATTTTCAAGACAATAAATACAGCTGAAGTCTACCCAATGTCTACATATAGTGTGATGTGATTTTGTGGCTGTTTATCTCTAGCCTACAATCAATATTTGCACGGGACAGATTACGCTTTCGCGATAATTAAGCTATAATTTTGAACGAAAACTTGAGGGGAGCCGCGGGGGTCCGTGGCGTTCCAAAAGGAGTACGCAAATATAAAAAGGCTGAGAACCACTGCTCTAGGAGAAATTTGTGAAAATGTGGAGGATTTGCGATATTTATTTTCGGCGTCGTTGACAGTATAGCGTGCAATCCAAGTATAGATATTGTCATTTATTATATATACTACAATTTTATATAATTAGGCTTTTTGAGGCATTATCAACTCACAGTAGTTGTGAGGTAAGGTATTTATGAGTTCGACTTTATTGGCATATTGTGCTGTTGGGGCGGCATGGTTGCGTCACAATACAAAACTCCGTTACAATGCAACATTCGAGGCGGATCTTTGGGGGTTTCAGGACCACGAGCAGAATAAAATGTATAATTTCGCAATCAGTACCGCGGTAGCTTTCGATTGATACCCGTTTTATCAAATTTATTACTAGGCAAGCCGGTCAAAAATTTCCGTCAAATTGCCTTCGACCAAATGGAAAGTGTGACGTAGACCAATCTCACTGAGCCTCGAGATTTGCTTTCGTCCACACCAGACATGACACTATGGGGAGATACATAAGTAGGTTAGCTACCTTTAAATTTTCGTTGTAAGTAGCCTACTCGAGTGTTTTCATGCGGTTCCATACGTACTCTGAAATTTGAAATGTGGCTCCAACATCCAAAAAGGTTGAGAACCATTGGCGTAGTGCCAAATATATTTTATTGATTTCTGGGTATTTGGGGGCTGCTTAGTCCGAAAATGACATTCGTTTCTTTGAATTGGCCGCATTTTTTGAGATATTGGTATTTTTCCTTTAAAAATAATACTTTAGTAGCAGCCAAATATGAACAGAAGTATCAGCAATCAGTTATTTAGCAACTGCCCATATACCAGGAGTTCCCAACCATTTTGTCTTCATTCCTCACTTCAGGTTTATTCCGAACCTTCATTCCCCACCAGAACCGTAAACGCGCGAAGTGCAAAAAATTTATAAAAACATGTTTGAATCGGTCAATATGATCGGGAATTGCATATAATTTGCTATCAATTTTTATCTCCTCTCTGCTCACGTAATCAGATTTAACGGTAGAGCTGGGTGAGGGGTCTTGGAAAAGGTAGGACCCCTAAATATGAATTAAACATCTTCGGGCAGACCCGTTGATATATTGACTCCGTTACATGATGCTGTTTCGTGAACTTCTATGTCTGCTATGTCAAAAGATATTGAAATCGCCAAAACTAAAAGGCACACACGATTTCAATTTGGTATTGCTTTACTGGAAAATAATTTTTCCCTGCGGGATGGCATTTGTCCTGTGGGGTTCAGATCGCCAGGACAGGAACATTCGGCGCCAGCCATGTAGCCACCTATAAACATATATGTATATTGTATATATATCGATGTTTTCGGTCAGTACAAGGGCATTTCTTCTCAGCCAAGGTCTTCTCGCTGCTGATCGTTCTGGAAAACTTCTCGGAGTCGCATGCTACATGCCTATAACTTCATATGACTTGGTGCGTCGTGGCGCAGTAATGGCCGACGCCGAAGTCTCCATTTCGATAAATTCCACGTATTTTCGTGGGGAAAGGGTACCCAATAATCAAAATATTAGTCAAATCGCGCGCCCAGCGCAAAAAAAATGAATTAGTGACATAAATTTCCAAAAAACTTAACTGATAACGGTAATTGTGCATGTGTCTCCGTGAATATGAAGACTGTCTTGTAGATAATTTTAAACAAGCGCGTTTACTCCCCACCAGAAACCATTGAATTCTCCACCATAGTGGGGAATTCCTCACCGTTTGGGAACCACTGCTATCTATAGTATGTTGCTCTACTGTATATCTCTACCGTTATGACTGATTTCCTCAGCTTTCTGAAAACTGTTCTGCATCACACATTAAACCAGGCAGTGGCAGCCTAACAGTAGAAGCATCATTTCGACAAGCTGCAGTTACTTTGTAATGGTAACCGCAAGTAAAGTGTCGAGTACTATACCTTGAGTTATCACACGACATCAATATCTCATTTTATATCTATGGTGGCTATACCGTAATTCTATAGTCGTTCAAGGTGCTTTGATGCCTTAATAAATGTACTTTGAGGGTTACTAAAAGCAGTGCTTGTTCTTTGACGACAGCTGTTTTTGTTTACATGTAATATCGCATAATTTTTGCTTGATCCACACATGAAACATGATTCCGTTTCACACGGTTCTCTGTGTTTGCGATTGCGCGTTCAGCGATATCTCTTCAGAGATGGAAGAATACGGTATGCACATTGCGCATGCTTGAAGACAAATGTAGACTCATCAAAGTTGTAGAGAAAGAGAATTTTTCCTACGTCAAAATTGAGTATTTTTAGCATTTTTCGAAACTAAAACATGGAATATCTCAAAAATAGAGCCAATTCGGAAACACTAACGTCATTTTTCGATTCAGCGACATGCAAATATCCTAAAACCGTTGAAACTTTCTTAGCACCAGAATTTGTGTGGACCAGTGTTACTAGTAGTGATGATTCTGTGCTAGCAATGGTTGCAAGTGAATCATACAACGGAACACCGATATCACGATTCACGCCAAACGACGTCATTTTTATCCAGTTGTTTTCCAGCTATTTTTTTATTGCGCAAATAGAACTCGAACCAGAACCACCACCCACTTTTCAAATCTCGCACCGAAAACTAGAACTATTTCAATAAACACAATAGTTAGTTGAACTTCAAGTACAACTAGATTCGAAGCTTATGTAGAAGTCTGTTGAGAACACATAAATACGAGCTCCAATTTTAGTTCGAAGAGAGTTTGCGCAATTCATTAATTGGAAGCATGCCGCCAATGGTTTCCAAGCGGTGACAGGCAAAGGTATACTTCTTTTATTATCAAGTCATTATTTATATATATTTCATGTTCCTCAATGTAGTCTTTTCATGATCATAAATCAACCGAAACGTCGGAGATGCGGTACGATGCATCTTTATGTAAAGCGCCTATTTCATGGTCATATAGAATCTCAAGAATCCTAACATGGTTTCTACTCGTTTATCACATTTTATTAACGTCTTTTCATAATCATGGATCGAATAAATCGCTGGACACTCGGTATATCATGGCATAATATGATATTCGCGTAAACTCAGTAAAATTATATCTTACCAATGCGTTTTCCTAGATCGTAAGGAATTGTCTTTAATATCATAAATCGACTAAAATGACGCACTCGAAGTGTGATGCACCTTTATATAGAGTGCTCATTGCTCAGATGGTATTCATAGAATTTTATACCGATATTCTTCCAACTCAAGATGCACACAGATGCAAGGTTTGAGTTCCAGAAAAAAAAGTAGGCTACCTAGAATACGCTTGTAAGGTATACCAGACATGAGAACGAAATGAAAACCATGACTTTTTAAAGTCGCTCAATTCAGAACCATCCTAACCTATGTATAAAAATCGCAATATGTAACAAAATTTTCTCCATAAGTAATAAGCTAAAAGTTAATATTTTAGTATTTAGTCTAGCCTAAATCAAATAAAAATAAGCATTCATTAAAGTTCAAGCTTTGGTTCTGATATTGTGAGAGTTATTAATATTAGTTTTATTAAGGACTATATTCATATTATGATGCTTATACCAAAGGAGATCTTTTGCATCAGAAGCTCTTTAATTTCCTCAACAACACAAGACAATCGATAAAATTAGCAAGGATCATTTATGAGATATTCAGAATATTAAGCTAATTTTCATTAATTATGAAAATAATCGGCGGTGGTAGAACAGCAGTAAATAGAACAGAGGGATTTTCGAACAGTTGGTTTGTGGTACAGAACTTGAAGATAGCTTTCAATACAACATCCATTGTAGTAAAATATTTATTCAACTCGAAGACTTTTCGGGTGCCTCTTTTCAAGAGTTAACGGCACACTAAAGGGATTTAAACAGAATGAAAAGCAAAACCAAAAAGGCGAAGTATGACGCAACAATCAGAAATTACATACCATGAAGTCCGCAATGTAACGATGGCAACAATAACAAACTTGAAGAGTACGATACTAGTAACATAGCATTTTGAAACCAAACAATAACAAACACGAATTAGAACGCACTAATGGGAAATTTGTAAGTTATACAGAAAATCTTTTTGCCTACATAAAATAGGCTTGGTCAATTGGATGATTGTTGATTCTAGGGCTTTCAAATGAAACAAGGATCTGCCTCGCGCAATGACTGTAAACATTTGGTCATTATAGTTTTGAGCACAAGAAGGGTTCTCACTTAAATGTTGGCCAATTGCCGAAGCGTATGCTTGGTAATCGTCGTAACAGTCGGTTTTGGCGGCTGATTTGCATTGTCGTGCGAACTCCGTACGGTCATTTGCGGGATTTTCCTTTACTTTTTCATGGAAGCGAATATTGCTTCGGACAACTTCTAAACTCGATCTTCGGTCGTGTCGAAAAAACGAAGTCAACCAGAAATGCAAATCCAGAGAAAGAATGCTAGGATGACAAAATGTCATCGACAGCGTACCGGAAGCAAAGGATACAATTAGGATTCCATCGCTTTTGATTACAGGTCATTTATAACTACGATGTGCGTTCTCTGCGGATGTTTTTTCGCAATGTTGGGAAAACCCCACATCGGTGAGCAAAGTATTCCCTATTATGAGCTCGTTGGTTTTAACCATTGTACAGTATTTGCAATCTTACATTGCGATATGGATACGATGGACAGGGTGAACGGATCAGTACTATTGCGAGTTCGGTGGTACGGTAGAGTACATTTCAAAGGAGGAAATTGAAATACGATACTTATCAAACACTTGAAAAAAGATTTCATCATAATATAGGAAAGCATTGCATAACTAATTCGGCGCATGTAAAGTTGCGATTGTACCTATACGAGCAGGGAGTTGTGGCCTCGTCACGAGGAATCAGTATTCATGATGACATGCATAATGGTAAATAATCATTGTCTCCATACCTGTATGTCATCGTAATATGTCATTTTCAGGGTTTGGCAAAATAGAGTGCCCGAGTGATTGAATTTTGAGTCGAGTATTACACTTCGAGTCTAGTATTATGACGTCAAACAGTGATATTGACTCTACAAGTTAGAATATATATCTTTTTGCGTCCGTAAGGAAATGATGCCAGTTACAGATTGACCAAAATGATTTCGTTTATTTCTAGACAACATAATTTCGGAGCGCTCTGTAGCCAATGTGAGTTGGCGCAATCCACTAGATAAATCTCGTACCATGAATATACGTAGCCTTGTGCAACATGTTCTTTGGTTCTTTGGTTCTTTGGTCAACCGATGCTTCGAGGCCCCAACAAGAAGAGATGATAAAACATATGAGTTAGATTTTAGATATCCAGACAGAACATAATAACCTTATCGCGCTCACTGGAATATAGATTCGCTAATACGGTTATTTGAAGAACGCGTGGACGTGGTCAGTTTTTAGCAGGTGGTATTATCGAAAGTCATCAACTCCATTCCAGCGAATGACGAGATATTGTAGTAGTACGATCCGAAGCTGGTACAGCGATGGTTTTCGGGATCTGGTCGAGGTCGATTTCAGGATTTATTCATTCGTTTTAAATGTATATATGCCCCTCCTCGCCTGATAAAGAATAGGTAAAAATATCCGCCCGGTGTAAGCGAGCATATAGTATCTTCGTAAAGAACATTGGCAAACAAATTGCATTCGTCACTTCTTCCATTTATTAAAAGGAGCATTTTTTTGCAATTATTTCATTTCGATTTCATTATGTCCAAGTAGAATAGAACTAGGTGATACAGAACTTCAGTATAAAATTGAATGACATATTCCCGAATAGTTTCTGCTAACACTCGTCTGGGGTAATCGACAGGAGCTGGTAGAGCAGGGGCGGGGCATTTTTCTAGGCTGACCAAATGAGAAGCAAAATATAGGTTGGCATGCCCGCCAAAAGTTCAAACTATATTCCGTGATGTTATTTCTACATAGAACACGTGGATGGCGTGTTAGCGGCGTGGGAGAATCTTGGGGTTGGGGATCGAAACCGCCTGAGAGAGAAAATATTTCTCGAACTCGGAATGAATTCGATTCGTGATGAAACTTCCTTTCATTACCATGACATTTCATTTACAGTCAAATAATTCTATTATAATTTTGTAGCATAGGTGACTTTTGATATGTCTGTCCAGACGGCCAGTAGTATCGTATTCACGAACTTGCTGAGTGAACTGAACCTCAATCCGGAATGGGAGAAATGGCGCGGTTATTTCTTTACTGGAAGCATCGTCTGCAGCTTGTTCCCATTTTACATGACGTTGAAAGGAGTCGATCTTCACTGCGTTCCTGTAAGGTATTCCAGAATTAACGAAAACATGTCTCTCGACTGTACCGATTTTGCCAACGAGATATTATCACGCTCGCAAACAAATTTTATCAATTCGCAATGCGCAGGCTACGGGATAGCACGAAGGCAACGCTACGTCGGTGCCATCATGTTGGGAATAACGATTTTGATATTATTTGCATCGTCATTCTGGCTTCATGACAAGGTTGTAAGAGACGGAATAAAAACTTTCAGTGAAGCTGGAGATAAGTTGCTCCAGCTAGTTCTATCACGGCACGAAATCGTGGCTTTGTGCTCAAAGCCCTTGAAGTCTAACGACCCGGATATGTCAATTTACGAGTATGTACTACAGGAAGATGGCTATGAGTTAAAGTCACACAAAGCAGTCCGGGAATTCATGCGCTTCTGCACCAATCATGCACCAAAGTCTAGCATACTCGCATTGTATCTTCTACGAAACATTGTCCTAATGTTAGTTATGGTGGTTGCTTCTGGCGTCGCTATTTGGGCGTGGATAGCTCCTGATCATTGGACGCCAGACTTTGTATGCAGAACGACTAAAAGTGCTGAAATCCCATTCAGTGAGCTCATCTGTATTACGAATTCGGCCATTGCAATAAGAATGTTTGTTGGATTGTATTTTGTGACATTAGTTTTTCAGATGATAATGGTTGTGTATGGAATTTATAAATGTTATATGTGTGGTAAGTCATTTAAGACTCTTTTAGCGTGTCTGTTTATCACGTTTCGTTGTTCTTGCAGACATGGCAATCCTTCTGATGTTATTGCAATGCGTCTGTTAGCTGAGTTTTGGGAAAGTGCAGGTTCCGCTCAGTCACGGTTACTGAAATATATCGTCAACCACCTCTATTCGTCGGAATATAACGAGACCCTCACTGACAATATTGAAGCCATCTGCCGACACAATGACTACCACCTTATTCAGATAAAAGTACGTTTATTTGAAAATGCACCCGAAGTTATGGATGTAGTGTGTAAACTCTTTGCTCAAAGACCACCTTCGGGTGATCTCGAGTACGCCAAACTATTACAAGCTGCTGGTAACATGGAAACCAACATCATTACAAAAATGCATGAAAACGGCAAAGTAATGAATGAATTAATCGTCCTTATACTTCAAGATGATGACCTCCAAGATGATATTGAAAAGGTACGATCCATTGTTAATCAAATACAACTCGATCGAATTGAAGATGAATCACGTAATCACGTGGGGGAAAAGCGGTCGATTTTGTTCTACGCTTTCTCGACAGCATATATAGGTGATCGGGGTAAGCCGGCCGCGGCAAAATCTTTGTGTCAAGGTAAATACATGAACAATTTGGCAATACATAAAAAGCTCCGAAATAATGAAAAGACAGAAGTACCGCTGAGACGATACCTGAGGGAGATGCATCTGGGAGTTGACGAAGTTGAAAAGATTATGTTCGAATGCAAGATTTTACCGAACTGGCAGCAAAAGACAGAAAATAAATCTGTTAATGCAGATCAATCATTCAGCGCACCATCACGGTCTACAAGTTTAAATGACACCCATGCAAGTCGTTCTATCGCCAGAACAACGAAACCCCGCAGCTGGCCGTCTCTACAAATGTATGTAGACAATTCCCAGGCCACGGAAAACCAAAATGATGTGATTGTTTAGACAGACCTCCTCACATCCTAACAAGAAAGTATAGAACAGCTAGACGGAGTCGACCATTTTCAATACCCAGCGGTGATGAAAGTCAGGAATCCGGTTGACAAATAGGCTGCAACGAATCGGAGTGATCGTCATTGGTGATGTGCGAAAAATTCGAAGATCAAACTATATTCAAGTAAAATACAGGCTCATGAATTTTTCATAAGCTTTAATTTGTGCGTCGCATTTTCTAGCTGAACGCCGAACTGGATATAATCAGTGAAATCCTTTGGAAATTTGATGCTGTAGTTTAGCTCACCCAACCCTAGACTGATTCGAGCATATTCGATGTGGACTATTTGTAGGATATTGGCTACTCCTTATGCTGCTGCGTCACAAAAGGTCTTTTTGCCCAAAACGTCAGCATATACAGATATACAGTCAACTATGACATATAGGCCTGCACCGAGTATTCTGAAACGGCAAATAAGTAGTGGGGATTGCTCGCGCTTGTATCTCATGTAGACCTGATAGATGTGTTACAGTCCTAGATATCATGTATGAACTTCATTTGTCCGTTACTTATTGTGTATATATAAATTCATATCATATCCTAATAGGTCAATACATATATCGATCAGAAATCGCCACGAAATTCATGCGGGACAATTTCCATTCATTTACAGTGACGTAGCCTATTTTTATCGGGATTCTCAATTTAGGCAAGTGCAATCATGTCCCAGATCGCCGACAGGGAAGGATCAGGAAGCAAACTACTTACGTCAATTCGCAATGTGCTGCGAATGAGAAGATGTGGTTTTAAAGATATGCTGGCGTCATCATGCTAGGACCAGCGATTGGAATGCTGATATAGTATCATCATTCTGGCATCATTGCAAGAACGTCAACGATGGAATGAAAACGGATCAAATTTCTCGATAATAGGTCTGCCGAAGGAAGAAATATTTACATTATGCTCAAAAGCATTATATGGCAGAAAATAGGCCTATTTTATTCCCGATCATGCATAGGTGAATTTGAAGCGCAGAACGGAGGAAGCAGCAGGCGAGAGTCATACAGCGCATAAAACAATTTAGTCTTCACCTGGTATCTGATACGCAACCAATTCCACATATTGATTATGCTGTTCGTCGTAGCCGTGCTAATTTGAAATATGGCGGCTACAGAACAATGGCAAAAATATTTAACCTGTAGAGCGCATGAGAGATGTGATATATCATTCAAAGATACAATGAGAGTGTACTTTGGCGTGTAATGTGTAATGTTATTTATTCAGTTACTTCTGGCGATATAGACCATTTTTATTTCTAAGACATGCGAAGTCTTTCGTTTATACCCGACATGTGCTAATGATATTAGGCGTTCACTTGGTTTGCTCGTAAAGTTTTGGGAGAGCGCAGGTCCAGTTCAACCTAGTCTGTTCAAGGATACCGTTGTACACATTCATTCGTCGAAATTCAAAAGTGAACTTGCCAAAAATATCAAAATTATATCTGCGAAAATGAAGACCACGAACTTAACAGGATAAAATTACATTTATATGGAGATGCACAAGAAGTTATAGATGCGGATCAGTATAAAAGTACTTTGATATGGGGATGCACAAAAAGTTATAGATGCGGTGTGTAAACTGTTTCCCAAAAGAATCACCTCTGAGTGATCCAGCTTATATCAAAGCATTATTAGCATCATCGTCTAGGATTCGTCGTCCTCCCGATAAAACCCGAGAAAAACACGCCTGAATAAGTTAAATTGGTGTTGATATATTTATTACAGCGTGCAGTAATGTAACTTTCGTGCTGCGAAGGTAATGCGTGGCAGTAGGCATACGAATGCATTGAAAATATTTGAAAACACTGACCCTGAACAACACCTGCGGTATAGTTGCATACATCTGCAATATATAGATGTAAAAGTTGAAATATCTTGAAATAATGAAATACTTTTCCGAACTAACAGGACCATCTTGTTGAACAATCTTCGGACGTAATGCAAGACGTCAACCTCGAAGTACTTGCAACTATACTCATGTTAACACCGTGTCTATGATGGTATGATAACGGATGGTTGCTAATTTCGCAAGGAAAATACAGATACAAAATAGAAGCATATTTTGTTGTGTTTATTATTTTCAGATATGTGCATCACTTGTCATCCGGATGTCGAGAGTAATCAAATTAGCAAAATTATTTTTAGAAAATGAATGCCCCACTAATTCCCGGCAGATCGAGTTGCTCGTACCAGTTAGAAACCGTTCGATCTCATCTCGCGCCATGAGTTATGCGGTGACGGGCTTCTGCTCGGAATATGTCTGGAAGTAAATATAGGCAGTCTCCGTCCTATATAGAGAAGAAACTTTTCTCTCGACCGAAATATATTTTTCACGACTCAGTATTGCTGGGATACCGATATGTTATCTACTTGACTGATATATTTGCGCATTCGATTGTATACAGCGTCAAGAACTTATCAATTCCGAAGTAGGCTATATCAGGCATATCCGATGTAGAGTATTTGAAAGATATCAACTACTTATTATACCGCTGTGTTTTGGAAATTGGTTCCGCTAATAATATTTGAGTATACAAGGTATATGCATAATAGTCATCTCTGAAATTCATTTATGCTTAATATATTGCGTAAATTAAAATCACGTCAATGGAGGTCACTACTCACCGACTACCATTCGCTATCATGTTATTTTTGAAAATTCTCCATTACCTTACAGTCGCGTATTTATCTAATAATTTTCACCTTGGGCTATTGTAATTATGTCTGCCCTCACAGTCAATGATTTGGTATCTCCCAACTTGCTGAGTGAGCTGGACCTGAATCCAGTGTGGGAGAAATATCGTGGTTATTTAATGACTGGAATCATCGTTGTCAGCTTTTATCCATTCTACATGACGCTGGACGGACTCGATATTCACTGCATTCCAATAACTGATTCCATAACGTGGGAAAATCAATCGCTGAATTGCACCGATATCGCCGACAGGAAATTATCAGGCTCGCAAACTGCCTATATCAATTCGCACTGTGCCATCGATGAAAAGCTGTGGTTTCAAAGATATGCTGGCGCCATCATGCTAGGTATCGCGATTGGTATGCTAATAGTATCATCATTTTGGCTTCATTTAAAAAATGTGAAAGACGGAATAATAACCTTCAGCGATGCGCGTAAGAAATTTCTCGAACTAGATCTGTCGAAGGAGGAAATATTAAGATTGTGCTCAAAACCCTTGAAGGGCATAGAATCGGATAATTTTTTTCCAGAACACGCACTGGAAGACTGGAAAGAAGAAATGAATAAACCAGGCTACAGCCCAAAAGCGCATAAGACTATCCGAGAAGTTATCCGTCTGTTTGCATATAATAAACCGGACAATTCTATATTCATCTGGTATCTGATTCGAAACATACTCCTCATTTTATACATGTTGGTCGTCGTAGGTTGGTTGATTTGGAATATGACAGCCACCGAACGATGGAGCGGGGATTTCACCTGTGGAATGAATGAAAGATCTGGAATAACATCCAAGGAGTTTAACTGTACTTCAAATTACGCTGAGATCACATTCGTATATCTTGGGGTGTATTGCGGAACTGTTGCGTGTCAGTTACTCTTGACTGTATGCACAATTTATATTTGTTACAAATGTGACGACATTCTTGACTTCATAAAAGCGGCATGTGTCCGGAACTGCAACCGCTCACCCAGTTTGCTCACAGAGTTTTGGGAGAACGCCAGCCCGAATCAGTCAGGGTTGTTCAAACATATCGTTGCATACATTCACTCGTCGAAATTCAAAGACGAACTTGCCAGAAATATGAAAAGTATCTGCGAAAATGAAGACCATGAACTCATAAGGGTTAAATCAAAATTATTCGGAGACACGTCGGAAGTAATATCCAAGCTGTCTGAGATTTTTCCTAATGATAGTCAACTTAGGATAAAAATGTCAATCCACGCAGTGAAATCCGCCCATTACTCAATGAACGCTAATGTTTGCCAAAATATAAAAGAATTCATTCTTAAATTGAAGCAAAAGAAAAGGGTTTCAAATGAGTTAATTGTCACCATGTTTAAAAATTCTGACGACGCAGACGTCAATCATTCATCCCGCGTGAAAGAATGCATAAAACTTCATGATGTTGAGGATATTTCACGTTGTCGCATTTCTAGGCGATCAATCCTATATTACGCCTTCTCGAAAGAATGCCTGAGTGGACCGCATAAATTCGCTGCTGCAAAAGCGTTATGTCAAGGTAAAGAAGAGACCGCCTTGTCAATACATGAAATGCCCTCTGAAACAATAAAAACACTGAGAGAATACCTGAAGGAAATATATCGCGAGGATAACAAAGTTGAGAAGATCTTGAAAAAATCTGGAATTACTCTATCAAGCACTTCTAGAAATCAGCATGGTGTTAGAAACGTTCATTCTTCCGACCCAAGCCAGTATACTAACGGTTATGATACTACACGACTCAATATTCTTGTCGATTACTGTCAGTGGAATCTGATGCCCCAATTACCATAGGTGGTCAAAATAGAAAATCATTATATCAAAGTGCGATGGGAAGCAACATATTTCCTCTTCCAGATCGTTGAATGTTTTCATCGAGTTATGTGTATGTGCTCCATAAGGTATGAATTAAGGATACAACAATGTATTGCATTATCATTGTTTTGATTGTGTTTGAATTGTAATTGGTATTTTTTGACCATGCTCAACGAACTCCAAGAGCTCTGATTTTCGCACTATGCCTTATACTTCACCATATTTTGCGACGTGCTTAGTTTTCGCCATTTTCAGCTTGTCAAGATGAAGCATCATGTAACGATGAGCTCATTTTCGTTATGTAAAGCTCTTACTGTCCCATCGTACTTATTATAGTTATCAATTCAGAGACTTCCGTCATATTTTGCTCGCGTTATATATATAGACTTAACACCATATAGACTTAAGCCACAGTATGCAGCAATTGACTGAACGTCATAAACTGTATACACGAATTAATTATTTGTCTCTCAAATGACCACTATCGGCATTTACTCTCTAATAAACTGAGCTGATCTGGGCGTGTATCGGTAGCTGGTATTGAATAGGGTTACGATACGTCAGGGGTGGACCAACTTATTATCTCGCTGGCCGCATTCAACATTTGACTCCATTCGAGGGCCGCACAATATAAAGTTGGTATACTAAGCCAAAATTCAATATTGTTATTTGATTATATAATGACTTCAGTTACCATATTCTGGGAATCTGAAAAGAGGAAACTTTTTCAAAATTTTCAGACTTAATATACTGGAGTAAAATCCTGAAAAAATTGGGAATTTCCCCCGACTTAGTGGTCGGTTGACTAAATAAAATCTCGTTTTTCTGGCTCAACTATCGAAAAACCCTTCGGACCGTTATTTGGGCGAGGATTTCCTATATCTCGGTCCATTTTCCACGTACGTTTATCCGAATTATCAAAAAAGAGGACATTTAGGCGTCCACCGAAAACACTTTTAAAAAGATCCAAAAAGAGGACAAATCCTATTGAGAGGACGTATGGTAACCCTAATAGTGACCGACAACATGGAAATAATATATATTTGTATTTCTATATTTAAAACAAACCAAAAACTGATTTGATCATAACGTATACATGCTTCGGAAACATTGACGAGAATTTGTGTGCTGGTCATCCTCATTGTCAAAAATAGGCATGAAAGTCGGTCGACACGATTTTTACTGGCTGTAAATTTGAGTCCGTGAACACTTGAGCAGCGATCTGTTCATATATTTGCTGTGTGTACTTTTGATTTAACACCAGGACACACAATGCTGACAGCATCATAACCATATAACCTTTGTTTTTGTTTGTTTGTCGTGGTATTCATGGTTTGTGTCGACTACTATGGTCATTTACACCAGGCCGATATTCATTATTTTAATTACGTAACTGCCGACTTGTAGTATGGTCCAAATCCAGGCTTTTTGTCAGACACCGCCTACGCGGATGCTATGGCGAAGAGGTGCCTAGATCAAACTCCAACACTACGCTACGCTAGCTCACCGTTAAATACGCGTCTGCAATATATGAATAATATAAATATAAATACCTCTACACATACAAAGAACGAATCTATCTAACACACTCACGAATTGGCTTATCCAAGTACATCACAAAAAGTATTAAACTTGCTCGTGTTGCCAATATGAAATCACACTTGTGGTCCGAATTAAATCATTTACGATTCACTTTCTGTAATGTTTAGCAGTCAAAAGCTTTCAAAATACATGGGCAGCAAGTTTGCGCCATTGCGTCATCAATAAAATAGAAAAAACGACGGTATGAATATAATTTCTAATTATCACGTTAAAATATATTAAGAAAAAGTTTAATCAAGTACTCACAGAAATTTGATTCTTCGCCTTTTATAAAATATTTTTACGTTTATTGAGGCTTCGGCGGGCCGCACAAAACGGTGTTGCAGGCCGCATGCGGCCCACGGGCCTTAGTTTTTGTTCACCTTTTTCAGGAAATGGAAACTGTGTTCCGGGGCCGCCCACACGGCCTCATTTTTGGTGGCAATTCGTCCTCCGTTATAGCTTTAACACAGAGGCGATTGTACAGACCTTTGTTTTTAGTCAATGGCAGAGCAGCATCATTTGTATACATTTTCAAATTACCCGTTATCTCGTCGGATAATATAAATTTTGCGTTTTGTAAAATGTGTCATCTTTTCCGCATCTCAATATATAGTATACCTACTAATGATATTAATTCGCTCGTCGTCGTCAAATGGAATCACCTACTTGTTTGACATTAATTGTGTAGCTTATCGTTGTGTGGCCTGTAATTGGAAATGTATCAGGCTACATTCCATCACCTAGTAATTCAGACTACCTTCGGTAAAGATTCAATTGATGTTATAACGGATCAAGTGGTAAAGAAAAGAGACGTTTATTGCTCACTGAATTATCCATGTTAAAATTCTTTCCACTCAGTAGGCGAAACATCACTGGTGTATTTTGGGTTCTTTTACTTGTAATATAAAAAGAACATAGAATACTACCCGCATAAAAAGTTGCACAATTCATTGAGTGCGCATTACAGCAGCGTGTGCCGCCACAGATTATATTGTGTGTCACAAATACTTTTGTAATTTTAAAATATGCCTCATAAATATTTAAAATGTGGCGTGCATCCTACCATATGCGACTAGAAAGCGCTCTATAACTGCATAGCTGATAAATAAGTACATCAGGCCATCAGAAAGGAACCAATCATGGCATATGCAAAGTGTTGGGTAAGGTCACTTCATAATTGGGCTGCTATGTGTTGGAGAAGTCTTCAACTCGTTACACCCTACTAATGAATAGGGCTGGGCACAATGATTCGAGTACTCGAATCTGAATCGAGTATTATTTTTAATGATTCGAGTCGAGTAGTAAAAAACGATACTTTCGAGTACTGAAGTTGCAAGCTCCTCGCTACTGAAAGGTAATTTATCAACGAGAATTATAGGTTTGATGCTAGTTTCCAATGTGGAAGGCTTAAAACACTGATTGGCTGCATTGAAGCATACGAAACATAGTACAGAGCTACAAAGCTTACGTGAAATAACACATTTTCGAAGTCATAATCATCCCATAACCTTGTCACGAAGTGCAATGAAATCGGTATGGTCGAAAAAATATTAAAGCATCTTTAATGTGATGGATCACAGGCATTATATTCTTTGTTGTGGCATAAAGGTACATATTTGAACTTTGACATATTACATTCTGGTGTGACGTCATGATGAGTGATACTCGAATACTCGACTCGACTCGAAGCGTAATACGTGATTCAGAATCGAACCACTCAGGTACTCGATTTTTCCCAGCCCTACTAATGAATCAACTCATTATCAAAAAAATTACTCCGCAAATCATGAGCACACTTCGTGGACTTCAACTTTTAATGCATAATTACTTCTAAGGATTTGTTGAACAGAACCTTAGATGAGCATGAGCAGTTTGTCCATTTAGAACAGTGGTTCCCAACCTGTGGTACGCAAGTAGATTCTGTGTTTTTTGGGCCGAACGGATGTATTAGTTCGTGTGGGGTGGATTTGGAGTCTTTCGAAGCTGTCGACGTCGTGGTATGGTCGTCGTCGTAGGTAGGGGCAATCCCAACAATGACGGCCTACGGGGAGGATATCTGGTAAAGCAGTGGGATTCCTACCTAACCAAATTCCGTTTAAATATATTTGACCTCAAGAATTCCAAATGTATCCACGACAGAAATCATATACTGCGCCTTAAAACCGGCAGTTTATTCTCTGTTTCGCTGCATTCGGCAGCTCAACACGGTGGAAACATTTTTGGACCCACTACGGCGTGCGTAATTTATTCAGTGGTACGCAAACACTGCATAAAACCTCGAAATGGTACGTGGGTGGAAAAGGGTTGGGAATCACTGATTTAGAAGCAGTAAATCAAGCAATCTTTCTGTTGAAACACCGATCATTGATTTGCGCAACACCCCATTTTCTGTATATCTCTGTTTCCTTAAAATGGATGAAGTATGGCTGCCTCCTTCCACATCGTACACCATGCTTGGAGCAAAAGCAATCAGAATTTATATTATTCATATGTATCTCCATGACGATAAGAAATACGAACTGCGGATATATTTGTTTACAATACAACCTCATTTCAGTTTAATATATTTTCGCATAACCAAGCGTACCACATATTTATTTTAAAAAGCAACTTTCATATAAGTGTTCCGTTCGTGTTTTATGACTTTTCTAGCGTGCCACAATCCAAAAACGTTTGGCAACCACGGCATCAGATCTTACTATACAACGGATCCCACTCATGGCAAACAGGTATAATTTCAGATATATCATTAGCACTGAACGAAGTCAGCGTTTTTCTTAACTATAAGAACTTAGCAATGGTCAAAAAGGGTTATAGTTAATCGTAATTTGTAAAGATACTGCGGAGATACGCTGTGGAAGCTCTAGCTCCCTCTCTCCTATCGGTATGGAGAAAGACTACATCACGTGACTTATCGCATAGTTATAACCGAGCGCATATCGCATATTAGTCCCTTTTTGATATGAGACTCACGTACGCCGTATAACCTACTGCTTGAAGTAACCATCCGTCCAATACATATGGAAAAGGCAATTGTCGTCTATTGAACTACCAGTCAAGAGCTACACGCAGGACGCTCGTATCCGCTACTGCCAGCTAAGGATATTGTAAGCCGCTATCCGCAACATACGGACTTGCGGCATATGCCATCGCAGAATATCGGACAGACAGCTCCTTTCACCGCATGGTGCCCACGAGTGAATGACTTAGTTCAAACGAAAAGACTCTTCGCTACTCCATCAACGGACCATTAATACTCACCTGCGACGATACGGAAACTCACTGAGAACACCAGGACTGCAAGACACATCCGGTATTTACCCTTCTATACCATTTCTGGAATTGTTTGTCGGTCAGCAGTTCGCACATACCTTTCAGTTTAATTTTCCGTGTTATTTATTCAGCGCTTTTGCCAATTACCATTTTCGTACATTTATTACGATATATATTAATATGGCAACCGGCGGCGAAACAGACGCAAGTGAAGCTCAAAGTAAATTGCATAATTACGATCTTAGAAACCGCAGGGATGAACCTGCTACTGGATCCGGCCTATCCGATGATAATGTTCAAGTTAACATAGGCCTACTTCGTGAAAATCAAAATGTCGATGTCATAACTGCCGAAATTAACGGGCCTGTCTCTCAGACGGACGCCGAGGATGATGATGAGGTATCCCGGGGCGCGAGTAGTGAGATTCCCCGGAATGCACCGCCTACCCGTGATCCGGTTCGCATGAATTTAGTTGTTGAACCACACCATCAATACGCTTCTCGCCCACGCGAGAACTGGCAAATTCGCTCATTCGGCTTGACAAAGGAATATCGTGACATGTGTATTGAGGAAGCTGGACGCGCTATTATTTCGTTTAAAGATGCATCTTTTGATCGAAATGCGCCCGCTTTATACTTCATTAACTAGTACGCATGGCCACAATGACTTCAGACGCTAAAGCCACCGATAATTCTTTACAACACTAATGCCTAACCTAACCTAATGCCTCCTATTTGTTGTTTGTTTTTGACTACGGAACTAAACACGTATTTTTAATTGACTCGGGCAGTGCAAATAGCTTCATAAAAGCCCTGACTGATTCATTTGGTAGTCCTACGGTCGCGTTCCGTTGTCCAAATGAAACGATACTTCTCGGCTATGGTCAATCGAAATTGACGCTTTCATTCGGTTCTTCGGTCGAATATACGTTCAGTTTTGAGATCGCATCGCTGCCCTATTGCATAATTGGCGCGGACTTCCTTCGCCATTTTGGTTGGACTGTAAACATGCGCGAGCGCACGATTGGGGATGAGCACAATCAAATAACGATCTCAGCCGTTTCGAACGTTCAGAAGGCAGGTTTGGTATCTAACGTGACATCATATTGTACAAATGACCGCATCGCAGCACTGCTATCACGCTACCAAGCACTTTTTGACTCTGAACTCGACAGACCGCCTCTACATGAATTTGAATTTGATATACAGTTAACACATCACGCGTCATTTGTTGGATCGTTTAATCTGTCGATTCCCCTTACGCTATTGTACTAAACGTGTTACCTAAATAAAACTAAGCATGACTGTTGTACACAAAATTTCGACTTCTGGGACGACGCTTGACGGCGCCTCGGAATTTGCAAGATTATGACCTGTCATTAATTTTCGCAGAAAACTAGCTGCACATTTTATATCAATTTTGCCTCAATGACTTCGTCATTGTCTTGATGACAATAGTGTGGTCTCGGTTTTCTTTCATCTTTTGTTCTAAGTCTATATTCATTATTAGACTACCTTGCTTGATTTTTCATTGTGCAGATATGGTCGCCATGCAATTTTAGTGCATGACTACTGATATCCGGTCACAGATATCCGTGAAACATTTTTGTATACTCACGATTCTCTTAACATCACCTATGCCCATTACAGCTATACTTGGGGAACTCGTGAATTTGGGGTACGGTTGAAGCACGGGGTCTGTAGGTCTTCGCTTCGGCTCCCGGGTCGTATATGTAATGCCGTGAGCACGGGGAAATTTCGCTTCCAAGTAATTTTCCTTGTACTGGCTTTGATATCTCGCCAAACCGTTTTTAGATATGGGGACTGCTGGTGCGCGATTCAGCAATTCTAATGCGCATGGAATTTATGATTTGCAACCCCCAGTTTAAACTCATACTATTTACTTTCACGATTGCATAACGAAGCAGAAGTAGAGTTCCGCCGACTCGCGTCCCGCCCGTGCGCCATTTTCTCGAAATGATCCACTGACCGGACATTATCATACGGTTTTTGGATAAAATAATTATCCAGCGTTTAGGCAAATTATACCTATCACACCGTTATTAAGGCGTATTCCACCGGTCGATACGCCATTATTATTATTAATCAGCCTTCGAAGCACACGAAAGTAGCTGGGCGCACGTTTACATTTGCGATATGTTAGGTGTGCGTGCTGTGATTATTACTTATTTGTTATTCCTAATCTTTCGATTCGTTAACTGACCGAGTTATTGATTAGCCCGCGTCGACATGGCGATTTCATATCGACACTCGATTTAGTTCGCCAGCACAACGCACGTGTTTCGACATGCCTTGTTGACCAGTTTGACTTCTATTTCTATTCTACGTCATGTTTATGACGTCACCACTACAAGTAGACGTAATTGCAACATATAGCGGTGCTAGGATTCCACCTACAGAGCTGATCCGCAATCTGCTTCGCTGCCTGCCATATGTGCATTTCGCAATTTTGTGTATACGTTTGATTGCTACCAGTGTGTTTAACATTTTATTTTGCTCGCCTGTTGTTAGTATCCAATTTGCGACTGCTGCCGGCTTGTCTTACAATTCCAGAAACTCGTACCCGACATTCGTGCCGCCCCACCGAGAGTCGCGCTAGAGTACCGGATGCCGGACACGCTCATACGAACTTTCACCTGCTGCCGATACCAGAAACTGCATCATCACTTCGAATTGGAACGCTACACCGATTGCGTCCTATAGCCGATCGCGCGCTGGCTACGAATGCGTTTCGTACCAGAAGATTATTACGGCTTCCGCGACGGTTTTCGCGTTTAACGAAAATCGACCACCTCCGATCGAGGGTCGTGAAAAGGCATCTGAGCAGTTCCTGCAGGCAGGTTCCCGCCATCGGCGGTGTTATGAAATATTACGATGAGCATTGACATTGGTACAACCCGGCATCCTCGCGACCCCACCACGTTGAGATATTTTTATTTTCGCCTATCCCACGTGGATAAAGCACATTTTGCGTGCTCGACTGATTATGGCGGCACACTCGAATGGAATTTTGATTAACAGACGTTTCTCGCAGCCATTTCGCAGCATGTCTTTGTTCTGCCTGGATATTTCCCATCGCTTTTTACAATTTTTCTCCCATCGCATCAACACTTACCGCCGCTCCCTTAAGCTTTATTCGATTATTAACTCCCAGCGGTTATGGAAATTAGAACGTTGGTGGTTCACAATAACACACAACTGGTTGCTCTATTTTTCGTTCGTAAATAGGGTCACCACATCCTTCCCACACTAATTATCCATTCGTCTCAGTCGATTATGAATTAAGTGCGGCGGTAGTGCCCTATATTACAGCGGTTGGCGGCAACTTCTAATCCCTTGTCGATCTCCGCCACTCGCTCCCCTTGCCCTTACCTTTTTCTTCTCTCATTTAAATAAAACACCCAAAAAAACTTTTTTTTGTTGCCTTTTCCAACCATCATGTAGTTATATGAAATTGTATCCCAGACCACGGGATTTGACCTCACATGATAACCATCTGCTACAATCAACCCGCACATCATGTATTTACTGTATTGCGATTATTTCATTTTGTACTTGCATCCCCTGTTACATTTAGTAACCTATACGATTTGATTATCGCTATCACTCCCTTTTAGATGGGACAGTGTGGAAGCTCTAGCTCCCTCTCTCCTATCGGTATGGAGAAAGACTACATCACGTGACTTATCGCATAGTTATAACCGAGCGCATATCGCATATTAGTCCCTTTTTGATATGAGACTCACGTACGCCGTATAACCTACTGCTTGAAGTAACCATCCGTCCAATACATATGGAAAAGGCAATTGTCGTCTATTGAACTACCAGTCAAGAGCTACACGCAGGACGCTCGTATCCGCTACTGCCAGCTAAGGATATTGTAAGCCGCTATCCGCAACAGACGGACTTGCGGCATATGCCATCGCAGAATATCGGACAGACAGCTCCTTTCACCGCAACGCTAACGCGTCAACCACATGTAATAGTTTCTACAGGCATGTGTAATAGCCCAAATCTTTGTGACATTTGAAGCTCTATTACCTAACGAAAACAAAACTCTAGAGTAGCTCACAGGAGGGGTGTCGATTAGACTGCTCAGGGGTGTCACGTGAAAATCAGGTAAAACGGGTTGCCGTCGATATCAAACAAATATTCAATATGATGAGGTATTAAATTGAAGTTGGTATGCGTAGAAGAAATTTTCGTATAGGCCATTTGTCTCGGAAAGCCAGCACCCTATTCGAACTGCAGCTCATATAGTTTCTCTAAAAAAGTAGATACCAGTCCAACGATTTCTGTGATAAGGAGGTGACGCGTCAATTCATCGGTGTTTTGTGGCACGCAATGTCCACGTCTTGGCGTTATCAGGGAAGAGATATGCATATTACCATGTTGTGATCAGACTTTTGTAATATAGTTCAATGTATTTGAAACGTTTCAGTAAAAACCGCTCAACCAGTCTTCTCGCCTTCGAGCCCGTTCTGTCGATCGCGTGACAGGAGCGTTGGGAGCACACATATAATAATTAAGTTAATCACAATCACACTTCCCCTTGATCTAAAGATCACAAGGGAAACCAACACATAACGCAACGATGTAACTTCAAACGTGAAAATCAGGTGAACAATTGTAAAACAGTGTATACATGAAACGGCAAACTTCCCCTTGGTCTGAATATCGCACGGGAAGCCAAGCCAACGTGATAAGTGTGGAAACGAAAAAAACTAATACGCAGTGTACACATATCGATACATCAAATTGAAAGTTAAATTTCGATATATGCCTGTGATCTATTGACGGGGAAGGGGAGTCGTTTGGTCTTCGTACCCCCGTGATCTAAAGATTACTGAACCAAATTCAAATCTTTCGAGTGTAACCCCGCAGTGTAGCCTATATAAGACTGTCTGGCCAATGGGCTAATTCTGAATAAATTAACACGAGGCGTTTGCTATTAGAAGCACACAAAGTGGATCCCACAACTAAAACATATTGGCGTACAAGAAACGAAAAACTGCGGTGTAGGTGTGCCTCAAACGATGGACGAAAACGATGATAACTGGAATTTGTAGAATACAGAATTAGTACTTGCAGGCTAAAACTTGCAAGGTATATGCAATCATCACAAGCCATACGCATTACGCGCGAACAAATCAAATGTAAAAAATCATATATTCATTTTGTCCAATCCTCCTACAGACTTCAACTGGCCTGAAACTTCCGAATGAACGCCTCGGATGCATCCACCTTCAACCCAATCAATAGCGCCAGCCTTTTAGGTCGGAAAGGTACACATCGACAGGCTCGTCATCCAGCAGTATTCTTCGCTGGAATTGGCCATACGCGTCGTAACAATTTACCCCAAACGCATTCAAAATAGCTTCTTTTGACTTGCTGTAATCCTTTCTGTCCGCCTCTGGCAACTGCTTGAACACTGCAAATGCAGCACCATCCAATGGCAATGGGAAAATAGTTGGCAATTTGTCCGTCAGTTCTTGAAGCTCGGAAACCAGTTCTAGTTTCTCAACCCACTTTGAAAAATCCCCAGACGTTAGATAATCTACGTAATTCTTCACAATATCAGTTAACTTCATATTCGCCATTGGGCCGCGATAGCTTGTAATATAGTTCGATGTATTTGAAACGTTTCAGTAAAAACCGCACAACGAGTCCTCTCGCCTTCGAGCCCGTTCTGTCGATCACTTGACAGGAGCGTTGGGAGCACACAAATAATAATTACGTTAATCACAATCACAACTTTAATTTGGATGTTTTTATGCCGCGTCAGCGGTGTCTTACAAAAGCCTAGAGGTGGGCCGTGCTATAAGTCGGCAGTTACGGAAAATAAGAAGAATACCGGCCTGGTGTAAATGACCATAGTAGTCGACAAACACCATGCATACCCAAAAAAATGCCTCTAATTATCTAGCCCTACCTCATCTACCTAATCTAGGAAAGGAAAAGGAAAGGAAAGGACGTAGATTATTCTTGTCCTTGATGTTTTTGCGGCATATACACCGACTCATGATACACATACACACGATCTGCGCATATGCATACCGTGAGTGCATGATGTGCATATGCCGCTGGACAAGGAAGTGCAGATATAGCCGTTACGGCTTTCTAAGTCATGCACCACTCCTCCATGCTATCCCAGTAATGCATGGGCGCCAAGCAGGGAAGCCATGGATACCAGTGTTACTAATCAGGTCTTTGGTCAGACCCGGCCGGGAATCGAACCCACGACCTACCGATCAAGAAGCCGGACGCTTAACCATTACGCTATCTTGTCTAATTCTTAGACAGTTGTCAATAAAACACAGACGATACTGATGAAACCTATAACCTGTACCACTAACCCGGAAAATTTCCGCGATATCTAATAGAGATGTCCTCTAACCCAGTGCTTCCCAACTGGGGGGTTCTGAAGCAATTTCAGGTTGGTCGCGAAGCATTTCTAAAACAACTAGAAAAGTTTCATTTGGTCGTCTGTAAGCTGTAAGAAATCAAGGATTTCTTTACAGTGTATTCGTGTAGAAAAATTTGTGTCGAGCTTGATAAGGGGGCGATGAGACGAAAAAGGTTGGGAACCACAGATACACCAATAGTTGCTAGCTGGGGTGCTGATTGGACTGATCAGGAGTGCCGCGAGAAAATGATTGTATCGTCATGGCGTAAAAAATATAAAAAACAACAATAAACAACATATTTTAAACAAGGGCCTTGTTTTAAAGATGTTTGATTGAAATTTATTTTTGTTTTAAATGCAACCTTAGATATATCATCTTTCCTAAGGCATATTTCCAAAACTTCGGAGCCTTTATTTACAGACATGGTTATGATCAGACATGAAAAGACTCGTTCATCTTCATTTGGACTCCTGTATTCTTTAATAAATAAAGTATATCTATCATGTTGTGACGTCACCTAATTTCTCATGTTGTGATGTTTTAATACCTTTTATAGTCTAGGGTTCACCATACGTCCTCTTTCAAGAGGATTTGTCCTCTTTTTTTAAATTTTTTGGACGTGTCGTCGGAATACGCCCAGATATTATCTTTTTTGAGATTTTGTCCTCTTTTTTTCGAATTTGGGGTAAATATACGGCAATATCGACTTAGATATATCAAATCAGAACCGAAGTAACGCTCCGGCAGGTATTTCGGGAAATGGGCTGGGAAGTTGACCTTTTTTTAGTCAAAAAACTGATAATGTGAAAGAAAAACTACGTTTGGGACCTGAGCCAGAAAGTTGACCTTTATTTTTTTTGTGAACCAAGTGGAAAAAATTTACCATTCTTTCAGGACTTTCCTCGGGTTTAGCAAGTCTTAAAATTTTGAGAAAGTGTCCTCTTTTCAGATATCCAAAATATGGTAACCCTATTATAGCGGACATCGATATTTATATTCTTATAATTATAATTATATTCTTATAATTAAATTATATTCTTATATTTATAATAAAGAGTAATATCGACTCGATATTATAGGCGAGCCGTTACTAAAATGTGGTCTGGAGCATATGGAGGCATACTTGATATCCCTGACCAAAACTATCATTACATGGAAAATGGTGCGGAAGCTATACATAAAATGGATGTCGATATTGAAAAAAAAGAAGAATACAGTTTGTTTGTTTGCTGGTGCTCTATGTATCATATAGATTCCATCAAATATCGATTGATGACTAGACTGACAAACCATCCTTTGCTTTGGAGTGAGGTGTGAATGCCATCCATAACTATATTTTGTCACGATATATCGGCACTAAATTTTATTGCCTGATATATTCGCTTCTCTGTATCGGTGTGGAATGATTGATCTTATCCCAAACATTTGAGATTTCAGTCATCTGACGTTCGGTACGAAAAGCCCCCGAAAGACCAGTATTTATGTAAGATTATATCTCGTGACAAGAACGACATGACAGTGACGAGATCTGAAGTAGAAATACGCACTATATAGCATTGAATGCGGAAAAAGCAAATTGCAGTGCAACATTACCTGCAACAAATTCGCGTCAATGGGCTGGATTTTAATGATGACGTGAGGTATCCCTCACACCCAATCAGCTTTCCTACAAAATGTAGAATAAAAATTCGTCTATATTGCAATGATAGGCATCTGGATAAGACACTGACGAAGCATGCCTAATGCGTGTTAGTTGATAAGTTTGTAATGCCATGCTCATATGACATACCTGTCAATCTATAATATATACCTATATAATACAGGAGAATTGGATTTTCAAGAGATAGTAACACGTAATCGTGAATATCCGAATACAATATCACATATTCACTACGTTCACTTAAAGATAGGTTCGATAGTACAGTTACTTGTAGCGCCAGTGGCGTTCGTCTACTGGCGTCAATCTACAGACAGAAGACAATATTTCATATTATTGAAGGCTATTAGAGGTACGAATATAGGACGTAGTGTCCGTACATGCTTCGAGAAGACTCTTCTATGACGAATTTTCACACATTGCCATTATTTTTGTTTTCTGTTTTAACGTGCCGTGGACACCATTGAGTCGACGGCATGAGGGACCCAGTTGCTAATCATCGTTAACCAATGTGCATGATCCAAGCAGCAGTATGAATGAAGATAATCAATAGGTAAACGCAAACCGTGAGAAAACGGCAATAACAATCGCAAAAAAATGTTATTTTTACGAAGGTCCGATCATTAAATATCCCCACAAATTATGGTTGAAATGTTACGAAAGGTTTTGGTGTACGAGCAAAACTCTTCCTGAATTTATTGCCTTCTGCATGCTTTCGTTGTTAATATATTTGTTCACGATACACCATCACAATTCTGCAAGCTCTGCAAATTGCGATGACTATAAGAAAACGTTATAACAGTAAACAAAGTGTGAACAGCTGAATCGAGTTCGTTGCGTTCAATAGTAATTTTACATAGTGCAATACTTTGCTCGACTTACGTTTCTGTAAACAAAGTGCTTGGTATCATTCGAAAAGAGTCATTGAAAACATGAAATATATCTAAGAAAGAAACCGTGCTTATGTCATGTCAATACATTTCATTGACCATCTACTGTCAATGTTGGCGGTGTTCGTTACAGTATAGTGTTTGTTGCGGCTACGACACGATGCACAACAGCAAGTATAGGGGAGATGTGGTACCGATGGATCACTGGGACCGAAAATACTTTAAACATTCTCCATGATAATTCCATGATTACACTCTGTGAATTTGTCTACAATTACATGTTGACAGAATCTTTCCTCACATGCAAAAAAATTCGACCTGCGTAAGTTATGGGGTCTGTGACGAATGATTTACGTTTTAGGGGGTGTAAAGTAAATATGGATCGACATTTGCATATTTCTATATCCCCTTTCAAGCAAACAAACCCGCCATAATTTTTGATGTGTAGTATAGGGCTTGTATTAGAGTATATAACGGCACATATTTTTTGAATCAATACCATTCTCGAGTGGACTATTTTCAAGTCAATTGCAATATTTATGGGGTAGGGTACCTATGGTACCATAGCCAAATCAAGCAAAATAGATGGACCAACTAATCACTTAACAACAGAAACTCGTCTACATATATATAGGCTGTAAATCATAGTTACCTGTGGTGTTTTATCGCTATTACGAGGTATTTGAAAGTCAAAATGTCGATTTGCGGGTAATATGTATGTGGCATTAATTTTGTAAGTTTGGGCGTAAATCAAAACATGATTTTAGGCCAAGATTTGAGTTGATATAATTTATTTTATTCTTGAAGGTCGCGACGAAACATTCTTCATTGGCTTGCTGTAGCTTAGCTTAAAGTACACAACAAAACAAGTTAACAATTTGAGTTTTTGAGCATATGTCTCATAGGTCCCATGGTCGTGTGCCTTTGGACCCACCGGGTGGGGACCGATGACACGTTCGAGCAACAAATTTTAAACGCTCATAAATATTTTTTGAAAAGGCGGATATTCATGTAAATGTCCGTAATAGGTAGAGCTTGTATCGAAGTGTTGAGACAGAAAAATACCTGCTATTCTCGGCTGAAGAGTTGAGGGCCAGAGATCATTTTGCAATTTTTGATCCATCGGTACCACATCTCCCCTACTGCTCCCGATAAGAATGAGGGGAGTTGACAAAATAAAGCCGACCAGAAGTTCAAATCCAGAGAAATAATGCAATGACGGTGAAATGTAATCGAAAGCGTAACGGAGGCGAATGATGCAGATATTTTATTGCTGTTTCTCAGTTCATTTAGGTCTACGGTGTGCGAGCTATGCAAAAATTTTCTCGCAATATTGCAAAACCATGACATCAGTGAACAGAGTCTTTCCCATTATAAGTTCGTCGCTCTCAGCCATTATATAGTATTGCAATCTTAGATTACAATGTATACATACGGTTGGCAGGACGGGGAGAGTAGTAGCCTACTGCTGTAAGTTCGTTGGCGCGGTAAACTACATTTCAATGGAGATAATTTAAATATACTATCTATTCAACATTTGAAATAAGACAACATCAAAATATAGGAAAGCACCGAGTAACCAAATCGGCGAATGACAAGACGCAAGTTCACGAATGCGCCTGATGCTGTGGCTTCGTCACGAGATACCTGTAAGCATGATGTCACACAGAATGCCAAATGATCCCGTTCACAACGGGTCTAGGGTTGGGCAAAAGCGAGTCAGGGATTCAATTTCTTGTGAAGTAATAAGCTTCGAATCGAGCATTCGAATACCGCCCATTATGACGTCATAGCAGTGACGCTCGGAGAGGTAAATATATATATCTGCTTTGAGTACGCATCAAAATGACGCCAGCAGTTACAGGTTTTCCAAAATAATTTCGAACTTATGGACCGAACTATTTCGGAGCGCTCTGTAACCAATGTGAGAGGTCTCAACCCACCATCAAAAATATTTTACTATAAATATACGTAGCATTTTGCAACATGTTTTTTGGTGGCGAATTGGGTTCAATTGATTTCTAAGCCCCAATAAGAGAAGATCTTAGCACATACTTATATGTTAACTAACCAGAAAGAAGACATCACACCGTGTTTGCTGGAATTTAAATTTGGTTATGTAAGTATTTATAGCACGAGTAGCGTTAGTTCAAGTATATCAGGTTGCAGTATTGAAAGTCATTTCTGGCAGTATTTGTGGTAAGGGTCTTACACATTCCATTTGAGATACCAATTATATTTGCTCTTGTTTTGGCATACTATTAATTCTATGGTAGGGTTACCATATTTTTGTTTCACGAATTCCGGACGCTCTTCAGCGCCCACTAGCGGATTTCAAAAATGAGGTGTGAGCGCATTGTCGATCAATATGACGTCACGCCAGCAACGCTTTGTCTATCGACTAGAGGTGGTCGCGATCCGGTTCCGGAGTATGTGGTTGTGTATTGTATGTTGTAACATGGGCCGAAGCCACGTAATTTCAGCCCATTCCCGCCGAAATAAACACTGATCTTGGGCCCATCGTAGGGTATTCGATGCAACTTCTGGGGCTTTACTATATGCATCTGGTCGTTGAATGATTTGAATCAATTGCGTCAATAATGTTGGATCTTCCATATATTACTGTGTAATTTTAATCCTCTCTCCGCCCACATAATCAGAGTCAGCGGTAGAATAGAGCTGCTGTAGGATGGTGACTTCGAAAATGCAAGGGGCGTAATTGTACATCATTAAGTCATGTTCATGTCACGCCGATAAGATTATTTATCAGCCTAATGCGTGTGTGCACTTCACCACTGAGATATATAAACACCGCACATCCGGTGGTTTCCAACCTTTTATGGTCGCGAATCCATTTTTAATTTGAAAATGTGCCGTGACCCAGCTCAAAATTTGATGAGCTGATTACTAATTAAAGGTCGGCACATTTGCCCAGACTTACTCACAGCCTATTTTGGAAGCTAATTACGTTCAACATCTTCGCGAGCCCAGAATAAAGGCAAACTACCCCCAGGTTTAGAGCCACCATATTTGAATAAAGCATCCAAGCGACCTAAAATGACTACTCTATGAATACCGTTATCTTGTAATTGCGATTACAATTAGACTTCTTTTTGTAAATGAATGTTATTTTTTATATATTTTTTGATCGCAGTTTTTGCGAGGACGGTAGTCCCCATATTAAAACTAATATATATGATACTAAATCGCGCGCAGCGCGAAGAAAAATTTCATGTAGCAAAAATCTGCCAAAAATAGTCTTGTTTAGGTTGATTTACAGGAAAAAAATATGAGCTCACTTCAAGCCTTCAAAATTCCGGACATTTAGGCATATTTTAGAAATTCCTCCCGGACGCAGTTTTAACAGTGAAATTCCGGACATGTCCGGGAAATTCCGGACGTATGGCAACCCTATTCTATGGGCCCGTATGGAGGCTCGCTTCTAGTGCTCTGTTTACTGCTGTAGTCATTACATGTTGGCGCCTGATTGCTTCGCCTCCGCGACAAATACCCATTGCATATTTCATCCGCTAAATCAGCGGTTCTCAAACTGGGGTCGGGAAAGCATCTTAAAGTAGGGTGCGAAGCTGTCCTAGAGAAAAATAATATTTCTTGAGCTCTAATGAGTGTGATTTGTGCAGAAACTTCCAAATTTTAACAACGGACATAATCTTAAAAATAATATTTCTTAGACTCAGAATGAGTTTAATTGGTGCTGAAACTTCCAAATTTCAACAACGGAAATATTCCTAATTACAGCACGATGTGAATGTCATAGTTGTCGTCGTACCATCCCTACATACACAGATGTTCGATTTTGACTGATACCGGACCTTGTACCGATCAGAAGATGTATCCAAAGTAACTGGTTTATGCTTGTAGCAATTAGCTGACGTGTTTATGGTCTGTCAGTCAGTCACGCATCCGTGGAGAGTGCATAGAAAGGCCCGGAGTTTTGTACAAATACGATATATCCTTATCAGGTCATGTCATATGCCATGCATCATGGGCTTAAAGCAGGGGTGGGCAAACTTTTGAGCTCACGGGCCGCATTCAACATCTGATTCCATTCGCGGGCCGCACTATATAAAATTGGGATTTATAAACGAAAACGCAATATTGATATTTTATTATACAGTGAGGACATGGAGATAATATCTATGCCTATTTAAAACAAACCAAACATGGTTTTGATGATATCGTACACGCGTCCGAAACACATAGTGGCGAGATTTCATAGGCTGGCGGACCTCAATAACCAATCTGTCAAAACTATAGAGATGAAAGTCGATTGGCCCGATTCTTAGAACAGGATTGAAATTTAAATCTGTGAGCAGCGATTTGTTCATAGATTTACTAAGTCCACTTTTGGTTCAGTTCCAGGACACACAATGCTGACACCATCATAACCATGTTATAGCTTCGAACACGCTTCTATAGTTGGATGGCATTTAAAACAAACGGTGTTTAAAACACGTTTTAAACAAAGGCCTTTTAAAAAAAAATTGTGTTCTTTTTTCAAGTTGTAAAATGATGCCATAATTCTGTAAATACTTTACAAAAAATATGTTCTATGAGCCTACGGACAATTACCATCCGATATAGCCGACGTATATTGATATGGGATGGTTGGGACTCTCAGAATAGTCGGTTCAGCAGCAATAGTACATATATTTCGTCAAAGGACCTAATTTTACCCTATATTTTCAATTGTAAATGTAAATCCACTATGAAGTCACAATTGAATATTGATGACGTCGTGGCTTGAAAAAATCTCAAAAAACTTGTTTTAAATTAGGGCCTTGTTTTTAAACATGTTTGTTTCAAATTGATTTTTGTTTTAAATGCAATCCTTCGTCTACTATGTGTAGATAAAATATAAATACCCCAATTTTACCCATACAGACAACGAATCTACCTAAGACACGCCCGAATAGTTTTTTATAAGCACATGTTTGAAATAATTAAAATGGAGTGGCCAATCTGAAATCTCACTCGTGATCCACAGCTATCCTGCTATGATACAAAGTATTTACCTTAGGTCAGTGGTTCTCAAACACGCCCCCCCCCTTATGATGGTGAAAGATTTTGCGCCCCCTTATCGTCATATCACAAAACGCAACCAGGATGCTAGCAAACCTGACTGGTAGTTTGACGACTGTGGATGAAGGATTTTTCAATATGTAATTCAGAGTGAATACAGAGTAATAACTCTGGATTGGCTATAAATCGCGCGAAGCGCGAAAAAAATTTTCAATTGAGCTTATCTTCGCACCCCCATCAGATGCTGTCACGCTCCCAAGGAGGCGCGCCCACCAGTTTGAGAACCACTGTCTTAGAATTATCATGGTAAAATATACTAAGGAAAAGTTAATCAATTCCCTGCAGTAATTCGATCTTTAGTACGCATTTTATCAATATTAAAAAAAAAAGTTTCTTTAGACTCTCGCGGGCCGCACAGAACGGTGTTGCGGGCCGCATGCGGCCCGCGGGCCGTAGTTTGCCCACCCCTGGCTTAAAGGCTTATGAACAATGTTCCCTCTAATTTTCACGAGTCTGCGCGCACTCAACGACTCACTACGCGATCCCTCGGACCACTGTGCGTGACGAATAACAAAAAGGCCATCAATTGGGATTTTTTGTGTGCAGCCTAGATTTTCTGTGCGCAGAGACCGTGTCATCAATGTGCATCGGCGCATGTGCGCAGCCTAGAGGAAGCATTGCTTATGAATATAAGAAACATGGATTTAAACCGAAGTGGCTTACAATACCGCCGACGTAGCAACTCCGAATGTACTCAATTAGGAAACAACCCTAGAATGCCTCTCTTAAGAAACGCATTTTTTAATGGCAGTCCAAAGTACTTAGTAGAGTTATTCTCATGCCAAACATCTGCGTTCCGTAGAGAAAAATTGTTTATCCCGTGAAGAAGCGTCAAGTTTGAATGATATATCGGCCCGCGCCATTATGGTTTTTGATTAAGCTTATGACCAGGTAGGCCAACGTTTGACCTAATCTCAAGTGGGGGGATAGGATAGGCTTACCATATTTTGGAAATCAAAAAAGAGGACACTTTTTCAGAAATTTGCAATTGGCAAATCCGGAGTCAAATTCTCAAAAACAGGTTAATTTTTCCCACTTCGTGATCGGTTGACTAAAAAAAAAATGGTCATCACTTCTGCTCAGAGCTCAAAATAACGTTTTTTACTCCGCATTGCCTGGTGGATGATTAAAAAAAAAAAAAAAGGTCATCACTTTCTGCTCAGAGCTCAAAATACCGTTTTTTTCTTCACATTGCCAGGTGGATGACTAGAAAAAAAGGTCATCTTTTCGCTCGGAGCCAAATTCAACGTTTTTTAATCAGAAATATCCGCCGCAGCGTCACTTTTGTGCTAATTTGCGGCATATCACTCGCAATTTGCACTAAATCTGACCTAAATTTTCAAAAAAGAGGACAAAATCTCAAAAAAGAGGACAAAAGGGCGTCCTCCGAGGACACTTTCAAAACAGTCAAAAAAGAGGACAAATCCTCTTAAAAGAGGACGTATGGTAAGCCTAGGATAGGAGGAATCAGATACCAACATCGCCATACGCTAAGTGCTACCATCAAAAATGATCAATTTTGATAAAATAATCAAGTGGAAATTTTCCGAGCTGAGCGCGTTTTACTTTCAGCTGGTAATTATTTCAATGTACATAATCCGAACTTCTTATTTCATATTTAGGTTTCTCATCAGTTATGGCCCTCCACGCCATCAAACTATCAGTTGGGATTGCAAAATCTCTGGCCGTTTGTTAAATTCTCACAATAGCTAGTGGAAACGCAAAATCTCATTTTAAAGTAATTAAATATTACCAGATCTATCGTATAATTCATTTAGCTTCAGATCAGATTCTGTCAACCTGATGTAATTCCAAGTCGGGGACGTCACAAAGGGTGGAGTGAAAAATGGAAGATTTTGAATTTCAAATCAAACACCAGATATGTGGTGCCAAATATCAAAAGAATAATTTATATAATAATTTCGGGCTCGTGCACCCCTAGTGGCCGCGCAATTTCACCCAACGAGCCAAAAAATAACTAATTTCGCTATATATTGATGACCGCTTACGCTAGAAAGCTGATTTTAGGCTTAAAATATGCAGAAGCAACAAGTTTCTATCTCACTTCCGCAAAACTTTGTCTTGAAAATGAACAGAAAAAAAGTTACAAGCAAATTATTGATTTTTAGACCGTTTTTTGGTAAAATTAGGCACTCAAGCAGTGGGTACGATGCCAAAACCGTGTAGTGTTTGTCCGATTGATATTATGACTAACAACACCATATTGAGAGCACATAAATTGCAAATCCTTATTGAAAGCACAAAAAGATCATTTCTATATTTAAAAAGGTATATTTCGAAGATGGTTTCACTACTAGAGTAGTAGTTTGTACAAACTTTAAAATCATGTTTCGTAATAAAGGATTTCATCTGCTTTTGAGACTTCAGTTTACGACTGATGAGGCCATCTTTATGTTTAAGTCCCAACACATGAGCAGATGCTTCGGTCACCAATTTAACGTCTATTTCCACTGCCTGGTTGTGCCAAGGATGATTGAGCCTAAATGGTGATGACCTTCAATTTTCCAGCTCGATATATGACGAGTTTTCAATTGCTGGTGGTTGTTCCATATCTATAAGATTCAAGTTAACAGCTTGGTAGTATGATTTGACCTTCATGTGTATAATTGGGATTTTTTACAATCTTCTTCTAGTGTCAACCTTGTTTTTAGGTTTCGATTCATTAACATATCCATCCCATTCAAAGTCGCCAATTGGAATCCGGTATTCTGTTTGATCTGCTGATAGTTGTAATCTTGATAACTGCTATAGTCTTCTGAGGCCTTCATCATCAGCACCAAGCATTCCCAGAAAAACATTTTCCGGATGTGCAAAATATGTCTTTCGTTGTAGCACAGATAGTGCGAGGTATCGAATTTGCGTATCAGAAAGCTTTGTAACATGGGAAATTATGTTGTAGAAGTTTTTAGCACTATCAACGAAGGATTTGTGCATTTTGATATCAACCGATGACGCAAAATAAACCTCCATGCAAAATTGAGCAAGATAGTTCAGATTGCTCTGTCGCACATAGCACATTTCGAGAGCTATGTGCGACAGAGGCCTCAGAAGACTTGCAGTTATCCAGATTACAACTATCAGCAGATCAAACAGAACACCGGATTCCAATTGGCGACTTTGAAGAAGGATATGTTAATGAACTGAAACCTATAATCAGATTGTTAAGAATCCCAATTATAAACATCAAGGCGAAATCATACCACCAAATTGTCAACTTGATTCTAAAAGATATGGAACAGCCACCAGCAATAAAAAACTCGTCATATCTGGAGCTCGAAAACCTAAGTTCATCACCATTAAGGCTCATTCATCCTTGGCACAACCAGGCAGTGGAAATAGACCTTAAAGTAGTGACCGAAGCATCTGCCCATGTGTAGTGATTTAAACGTAGAGATGGCCTCATCAGACGAAAACTGAAGTCTCGAAACAAGATTTCAAAGTTTGTGCAGACTACTACTCTGGGATATACTTTTTTTTCAATATAGAATTGATGTTTTTGTGTTCTCAATGTGAATTTGTAATTTATGTGCCTTCAATATGGAGTTGTCAGTCATAAGATCAATCACTACACGCTTTTGGCATCGTACCCATTGCTTCAGTGCCTAATTTTACCTAAAAACGGTCTAAAAATCAATAATTTGCTTGTAACTTTTTTCTGTTCATTTTGGAGATAAAGTTATGTGGAAGTGAGATAGAAACTTGTTGCTTCCGCATCTTTTAAGCCCAAAATCAGCTTTCTAGCGTAAGCAGCCATCAATATATAGCGAAATTAGCTATTTTTGGCACGTTCGGTGAAATTGCACGACCACTAGAGAGTGCACGAGGCCGAAATTATTATAGAAATTATTTTTTTGATATTTCGCACCACATGTCAAGTGTCCGTTTTGAAATTCCAAATTTTCCATTTTTCACTCCACCCTATGTGACGTCCCTGTGACTTGGAATTACATCAGGTTGAGAAAATCTGATCTGAAGCTAAATGAATTGTACGGTAGATCAGACACTGTTGATATTCAATTACTTTAAAATGAGATTTTGCGTTTCCACTAGCCATTGTGAGAAATTCACAATTTGTTATGACTTTTAATTCGTTGATGACCTCCTATATGTTACTAGATAATGTTATTATTCCACAGCGAAAGACCACCGTCGATGTAGGGTGTATTCGGTTTCATTATTGATATTATTTGGATGACAGCTGAGACACTGTAGTCTTTTACCAACCCTTTCCCATTTACAGTCGCTAATCTATATTCGAATTATCGGCGAAATTCATCATGTCTGTCTTTGGGGCCAAAGATATGATATCTACTAACTTGCTGACTGAACTGCACTTGAATCCTGTGTGGGAGCAATGGCGCGGATATTTCCTTACCGGTAGCATCGTCTGTAGCTTGATTCCATTCTACATGACGTTGAACGGAATTGAACTTCATTGTGTTCCTAAAGAAATCGCAGAAGATTTACAGCTTTTTTGTAGAACTGACGTGATGAATGTAACGTCCAATGGAATCCCATATTACAACAATATTACCAATTCTTCTTCAGTGAATTATGATTGCAAGCAAGCGGTGCCGTTGACCTCTCTCGAAACGAACTACATCAATGCACGATGTGCGACACAGGGTAACCTGTTTATTTTAAGATATTCCGGCGTCATAATGTTAGGAACGGTTGTCATAATCATCTTGATAGCGTCATCCTGGCTTTATATCGAAAGTGTTAAGAATGACATCCAAAAATTTGCTGATGCAATACGAAGTCTTCCAGGAATACATCTTTCACACGATGAAATGGCGAGATTGTGTGCAGAGACTTTCATAGAACCTGCAGAGGGTGTCGAACAACAACAAATGGTTCACCTGACTGAGATACAATCACGGCAATTGAAAGCAGTGCGAGAAATTATGAGAGTCCTCACATCCGACGATTGGAATCAAGTGCTATTTACCTGGTACCTCCGTAGATCAATTACTCTTTCATGTTTCATTATCATTGTTATACCAATTCTGGCCTATAATGCGTGGACATTCGGACACTGGCAAAATAATTTAATATGTAGGCATACAATACATGATAGTGAGTGTTTGGAGTTTCACTGTACCGTAAATTCTGCACACACAATATTAGGGTTTATCTGCGTATTTGGTGTAACTCTAACTTTGCAACCATTGGTGTTTTTACATCCTTACTCCAAATGGAAGTCGGTTCTCGGAAGTGAATTTGATAACAGGTCGGTAAGACTGTTGGTAATGTTTTGGAATAGTGGTGTCCCAGAGAATTCGGGCCTGTTCAGAGATATAGCACATTTCATAAATACAACGCAATACAAAGAAGAACTAGGCAACAACATGACACGTATTTGTAAAGAAAAAGACTTCGAACTGCTCAGGATTGCAAAAAGACTGTTTGGAACTGCACCAGGAGTACTTGTCGCTGCCCACAAGATTTTTAGCCAAAATCCCACTCGTTCAAATTTAAATATATTTATAGAGTTGGTGAAAGCTGGTATGTCTCTTCCATTGACTGAAAAGTCCAAAGATCATGTGATTAAATTAATCGACATAATGAATACGTCAAAATGTATATCAAACGAATTATTGGTAAACTTGTTACAAAGTTTTGGAGCCGAGAAAATCTATGACATTGTGGAAATGATTGACCTCAACCAAATTGAAGACATAACAATTGATAGTGAGGAACGACGGTCTATTTTATATTACGCTTTTTCGCCGGAACGTAACAGTGGACCTAATCGGTTCGCTGTAGCAAAAGCTTTATGTAAAAATAACCCAATATCAAAACGCAAGGTGTCAAGAATAAAAATAAACGGTCATTTAACAGCAAAACCGCACACCCCTTATACAGTACCACTGGAAACATTTTTATTCCAGATATATAAGACAAAAGAGGTCAAATCTATCATAAACGAGTGTACACTAGGAAATGACGGCGTGATTTGGAAGTAGTACCGAAACCGGCCGCTACGATATGACCAAGTTCCAAGCCAATGATTGATTGGTTCATTGATTTGACTCGAAGTCCACCCTCAAATCTTAATGATAAACACTTACATGCTGACATGACTACCAGAGTTCTGATGTACGCTATTAATCGCCTTGGTATTAGCAGGAAAATATAACAAATTACGATTTGGAACTTGACTACAATTCCGCCCATTAATCTTTTACCGCTACTCATCTGCATGTGAGTCTAAGTGTGAATCTTAAAAAGTCCCGGAGAAATTGCCAACAGAAAAAAACGCAGATACAATATTTCGTATGAGCCTATACTGATTTTTATCGTAGACTCTCCATTGTGACCTTGTTCGGGAAAATATATCGAACAAGAACTGTTTTTGCTGCATTTTTATCTCTACATGAGCTATACTCGTGAAATATACGGAATTTGCGTTAACCTTGAACTTTGCGATTGAATAATATATATATAGCTGAAAAGCAAAACTTGAGATGAGTGGGTGAGATGTTTTACCCAGTGCCCACCGTTATCCCAATTCTAATATTACTAAAGAACAGTGGCGGCTCGTGACAATATCGTGTGGTGGGGCAAGGGGTGTACGCGATTTTAATTGTCTAAATGACGTCACAATAGTGTATTGCGACGTGAAAATGTGACTTCGTGATGGCCACACACAATTTGAATGGGGTATAGACATTAGACAGGGTTAACAATGATTAAGCATTTCAAATTATTCGAGAGAAAATATGAAGTACAGTATAGTTCATACATGCACATTTTAACGTTTGTATCAGAAGGCCTATCGCGCGCGGCGTGATTTCATAGTTAAAAAATGTTCAACGACGAGTTCATTGAAATCTGGATTACCCAGAATGAGAGCGTAAGAATCGTGAGCACATCTAACGCATCGAGCCTAATCACTGCAGCAAAGTTGATAAAAAGCGATTTTTCAACTATGGGAATTTTACAAGTTCACTAGTGGTTACTACTACGGAAAAAGATGTATTGGAATATAAACAAGTCAACTCGAGTTGAGCAATGTCGACCATCGGGTAATATCGAGACACCGTTTGCAGTAGCCCGCATGGTTCAGATCACGTTACCCAATTTCGGTCGCACTAGAGACACTGTCCCCTTGTACCAGCAGTGTAAAAGTGTATAACAAGGCGTCCTTATCCTCGCTTATACGTCAGCCTTTCATTTTTTTTATCGAAGTACGTTGGGAAAAGTGTAAGAGTGCGCTTTCCTTCCGTGTACGGTTAGATCAATGGATAATTTCCAGGCTGATAATGGCCGAGTCTTGCGTAAAAACACCGAATTTAGCGTAAAATATACTGAGGAATAGACTGATCAAGCGATCAGCTGTTAGCCGTCATCGAAAACGAACTATAGCTAACGCGCTTGACATAGGGATGTCAGCAAATGGCTTGAAGGCCACAATTTCACGGTAAAATTGACATTGGAGAATATAAAATAAAGTAAAGATTTGAATGCAAACCGCGAATCTTAGTAACCTCTTTTATGAGATCATCATCTCTTCACCTATCTCAGTATGAAACACAGTTAAAATTAGCACAGACCAACACAGGCTTTTGCGTGAAATCCGCAATGCGGTAATTAATATTAGGCCATGTGTCAGATCAGCACCCATCTCTACTATACTTGACCTCGATGACGAAATTAGTGCCCAAATCATTGAGTGTCAACCTCGGGACTTGGCACAACGTTCGATACTAAAATCAAGACATACCGTTCAAAAGCTCAAGACCGATCTAGGTATGGAGCATCGTTAAAATCGATAGAGACCAATACCGGTTTTGCGTAAAATCTGTTAGTGATAAATGGCGAGTCAGCTCTCACTCGACTTAGGAGACGAAATTACCACCCACATAGTTCCGTGATAAACTTAAAACTTGGTACGGCGTTCGATACTAACACTATGACTAACTATGCCAAATGTCATGACCGATCTGGGTATGAAACATCGTCAAATTCAATGGAGACCAATACCCGCTTTTAAGTAAAATCTGTTTGCGATACATGACGGATTAGCACACTGTCAACGTTGGAAACGAAATTACTACCCTACACTTTAATTAGCAACCCTGAAACTTGGAGCGGTGTTAAATACCACCTTCACAACATAACATACCAAGTTTCAACAATTTTCAATGTGCGAAACATCGCAAAAATCGTCCAATACCAGCTAAGGTCGACTCAACGCGTGTGCCGGTAACCGAGTTGAGATATAGATACGATTGTTACATCACACCTTAGGGGCAACCAGGCAAGTTGCCCTACTTGCTCGGTAATTTTATGAATAGGAGAGAGTAAATCACCGTTTCTTTATTGTGCGCGGATTTCAGAGAATAGACAGTGAAAGCTTGTTATGAGCGCTACCGGGGCAAGCCCCGGCTAGGCATTCACAAAGCGAAAACACAGAAGAGAATTCGATTTTCGCAGAGACTGCGCTAGCTATGGGCATTTACAAGCGAAAGCACAAGTAGAATGCGGGTTTCGCTGTGATATCGGTATATATTGGTTGCTGTGCGTCTATAAATGGTAAATGATTGTTATTGAACAGAATTTTAGGTGGGGCAATGCCCCAGTTGCCCTATAGGACGAGCCGCCACTGCTAACATCCTCTATTTGCATTCAAATATTTAGTTTTATTTTATATTCTCCAATGTCAATTTCACCGTGAAATTGTGGCCTTCAGGCCATTTGCTCACAATTGCAACCCCTGTCAAGCGCGATAGCTGTTTCGTTTTCGATGGCGGCTAACAGCAGCTGATCGCTTGATCAGCCTATTTCCTCAGTAAATTTTAGGCAAAATTCGGTGTTGGTCTGTTCGTATTAATTTTGACAGTGTGCCATACCGAAAACGGTCATGATGAGGCTGCTTCTCGATGATTTCATGCAACAGTGTACCTAGTTTTCGGCTTTCATCCACGTATTTATTCGGTAATATATTTTCCGAAGGCGATTTTGCAGCAGACATATAGACACTATAGACCAGTGCTCTTCAACCTTTTTCGTCGTGGTACACCCTTTAAACATTTTCTCAAAACTCGTACACCCCTGACCGTATAATACACCGATAACGCCGAAAGCCGCATTTTGATTACATATACAATACGTCCGGATTCCAGCGGGGAGTCGTCATGTCGCATGGACGACAAATGCTCATATGAAATTTGATACTGGGAACTTAACACCGCGGAGAGACCTTGTGGTGTTCTGTGCCTTCACTTATTTCTTGAGATATGCAATGCGCAAATTTTCTTATTGTAGAAGCAAAACATCCCAGCAGGCTTACAATATATAATTTATGTACCAAAATTGCGAGTATAAATGTCAAGAAAGACACTATAATTATGTGTGTAGTCGCACAGAGCGCGAAAATTTTGCCCCTTCAATGGATTTCATCGAAAATGTTGGTAGTTTCACATATTATTGTCAAAAATTTATTCATTCTCAGCTCACGTGATCAGATTAACCCGTAGAGCTGATGGAGCGTGTTTAAAAAAATATTGGGTACAATATTAATGAATAATGATGATGCATCTTGCGGTTCTTATTAATCACTTAGTTGCATGTTGTTATTTCTTGGCCTCCCACCAGGATTGTTTGTATTGTTATTATTAATATTTTTATTACACATCAAGAACAGTGGTGATAATCGCCTGTTTAGAATTTGTGCGCCACGACAGTGCATTTCCTAAAGTTTAGTATTTTTGCTTTGGGTAATGAGGACGACTTTCGCTTGCACGCACACTCCCATTCTTCATTCTCTCTCGCTAACGTGCGTCCACATTCAGGACTCTGCTGCTAACTCTTCTTCTGGGCTTTTCAAGACGCTACGTTAACAGGGGGTCGGCGACGAGGAGCCTAGATCAACCTCCGACACATAGAAACATGGCAGAGCCGAGACTAGAACCAGCAACAATTGGTTGCATAATGACGGCTGCCAACACACGCTAATTTAAATATGTGTAGAAGCTCGCAAAATTACGGTTATGCGGCTGAATGAGGCCGTACGTCCGCAGGTTGAGCACCCCTGGCCTAGCCGAAATAAGGATGGACATTTGAGCAAGGCTGCAACGTATAGTAAATGATAAATATGAATAAGGGCTCGAGGTTACTGGACCACCATCTAACGCAGTGGTTCGCAAACTCGACCCCGTGGCTGCGTAAGCATGTATTCTGCGCTATTCATAAGCTGGCCGCAGGAAGCACCAATTCAAAATGTCCGAGATTTAGCGATGGTTTCCTCGATAATCATCAGACAGATATCGCAAGCAGAACACATGCTAACTCCACCCTGCTCTACTCGAAAAGGGAGTAATAAGTCCATTACCAAAGGTTGAATGATTAGAAACATTTGCTTATGACATCACATTGTACGATATTACACATCCAGTCATTCTGTTTTGAAGCATAAACTGGCGTACTTTTGTGATAGCTATAGTCATCGTATCATCGGTTCATCATAATGTGGATCTGGTACACCCCTGTACACCCCATCCTAGTGGTACACCCTTTGAAAATTCTGGTACACCCTAGGGTGTACGACAACCCCGGTTGAAGAGCACCTGCTATAGACCGTAAGCCGTATGTGTCGTGTGACAGTCTCCAGCCTCAAGGCCAAAATCTCCCAAGCTGTACCGGGACCGAATTTCCGAGGCTGCTATCCGTAGTTCTTCAGAATGATGTTTTGGATTCAATATGACATGTCCAATCTATGAGATAACAATTGCGTATGTGTCCGAACTAGAGCCCGACCGATATTGGATTTCTGAGCCGATACCGATAAGACCGATATCCAGTACCTCCACCGATAACCCCGATATATTCAGCCGATATTCAAAAGATATGGAATCTAGCTCAAGGCCCATATTTAACACCTCAGAGCATTTCTTTCAACAACTTTACAGCCATTGGTATTGCTTGAACATGAAATAAATGATCAAGGAACTACAAAAATGTATCAAAAGCACCAATCCAGCAGTTGCAGATTACAGTTCACGAAGCACAATTTCTCGGCCCTTTCTCCAAGGAGTGAACTTCTGTGGTCTTCCATAGATGATGTATATAGCACTAAACACAGTGAGCAGTCTTTGACTTAGTAGCATAGTTAGTGGCACAGCAGGAAATCTTTCTTCATTTCGGTTCCACCGCTCCCTTGCAGAGATCTTTCCTTCAATGGTTTAACCAAATATTGATATTCTTCTGACAATGCACCTGGAGCCTTCAGCACATCATTACCAAATAGCTGACGAGAATGTGCAAAACAACTCAAATTGTCCACGTCTGCAACTGCTCCACCCATCCCCCATGGGCCTTTGACCAGCATTTCAACAATCAATTGATCAATATTTTACACTCTTTTGTCAGAATTGGCCAATGTCATCATGGAATCAAAAATTTTCGTATCAATTGCTGGCTTTATTCCACGTTTGCTTGATTTTCTTGCCCTCTATGCTCGCATATTTCCTATCATGGTGGCCCCACAGCCGCAGGCCTCAGTCAGACGACTTCATACATTACTGGTATAATTAGCTTTGTTGGTACCGAACCGGGAAATGTTTCGACGCGACGCTTTTCTCTATCATTACGAGGGTCAGTCCAGCATGATTGAAGTTCTCATTTCTCTTACTGATTGAAATCTTCTGCAGACAACTATCCAAGTATCCATCCAGCTGCTCTCTGTCTTTGGTGATCGATTACTGCAGGGGGATTCCCACGAAGTCAGTGGGGCATAACGGTGGTTAGTTATCTATAATATTCAGATAGACACGCCTACTGCCCTGTATGCAGTATTCACTATATGCAGCTTGGCCATTTATTTTTATAATTGACCGTCCTCACGTCTTTCACTGACTTCTCTTGACTCCCTGCCACCACGTTGTGACCTCACGAAAATGGCCGATATTTTTTTACCTTCAATGGCCGATACCGATATTTCTCTACAAGCGTGATATCGACTCGATATTATCGGCGAGCCGATAATCGGTCGGGCTCTAGTCCGAACTCGATGATCTTTCCAGTTAGGCTAACGCAATCTCTCGAGTTATAGTCATTTCCATTTCTGCAGATAATTAGTCAGGTATAGTGCGAACATGAACCGTGTCGAATCTTTGTTCCGTACGTCGTTTACGCAGTTACCACACTTCAAGTCACAGCTCACCGGCAGACCTCTCGCGGCACATAAGTTAAAATCACTGTTGTCGGGAAGTTCGTGTTACCGTACCACCAAGTCATTTGTTTACGTTGGAAAACGCCATTGTGACGTCATGTTGATAAAAAGTCGCTTGCAGCCCTTGCCCCACCACCCGATATTGTCACGAGCCGCCACTGGCATTGTGCGATATTACGTTAAGCGAATTATGATATTACCTGCGGGCGCGAGACCAACTTTGCTTTTGTAATCACCCTAACTTCTCATTTGACTCGACGGTTTAGATTTATCCGATGTATACCCCCAAGTAATGAACAATTATTTGGCACAAATTTGAGGATATTTGTAGGATTTAGGATGTATGTATGTATAAGGGGTTTTATGGTGCTCGACTACCAAGGTCTTGTGCACCAGGCCTGGGGGAGCTAATAATTGAATCATATACGTCTACACAATACAACAAACTCTATGACTGGATTAACCATACGCGGATCAGTCAACAGACAGTCCAAATTGAAGCTCACACTGCTCTGTTTAGCTACATTTTTTAAATATTGTCTCTGGTGATAGTATCGAGGACACGTTAGTAGGAAATGTTCGACAGTTTCTGGTACGCTGCACGTTTCGCAGAGACCACTTTCATGACAACTCATGCGATGGAGGTGATAGTTCAATTTGCAGTGTGCAGTTTGTAGTCGCAATATAATGGATAATTCCCTCTGCGACAAATTTCGTGGACGGGGAATGCACGAGAATGGTGCGTGTAAACGTAGGTACGAAGAGTCTTGCTCGATGTCGTTCAATTCCGACATCCACTTCTCAATACATATTCCATTGGTGTGTGACTTCATTTCGGCAAGTGACATAACGATTTCGTTTTCGTCGTTGGATCCAGGTGTGCTAGAGGCGAGTTTTGCGAGTTCGTCTGCCCTTTCATTGCCACGTATTCCTGTGTGAGCGGGAATCCAAATGAACGTCACTTGTACTCCCTTTGTTGCCAGGTCTCTGCAGAGTAAGATAATTGTTTCAGTTAAACTATTCGAATTGCCATTATTTTTGATGGACATCAATGCGCTTTGACTGTCGGAGAATATCGCTAACTGTTTGGACGGCATACATGCGTTGCTCGCCCAATTTAAACTTAACATAATTGCATATAATTCCGAGGAAAATATCGATTGTTTGGCGTTACGCGTGGCCCAATGAGAATACTGAAGTTCTTCGACCCAAAATGCTGCCCCACCGCGCGTATTTGTTTTCGAACCGTCGGTGTATACTTTCGTATAGGTACGATAGCGCGTAGCAATGCAATGTTCACATTCCTGACGTATGTATTCAGGATGGTGCGCCCAGCAGGTGATACGCGTCAATTTCATATCGACGGCAAGCCGTTCATTCACCCAAGGCGGCACTGTACTCGGTTTCCTAGACTGTAAAATAATATTTTGGAAAGACGCAGATCTGGTTTTCATATGAAACGTAATAAACTGATGCGATTCGGAATAGAATTCGTGCCAAGATTCTCGAGTTAGTGATTTGCAGGGGTGGTTTGGAGTTGCCATAATAATACTGCGATACTTATAACACGCTTGAAGCTGTCTTATGTGAATTGGTGGTTCACCGCAGGAATGCTGCAAGGCGTAGACTGGCGTGCTCATCATAGCCCCACAGCAGATTCTCAGAGCTGCGTTCTGAATTTTCTGTATTGCTTGTATGATATAGAGTGGCGAAAATAAATAAGCTTCACAGCCATACTCAATGACGGATCTAATGAGTGCTCTATATACAGCTAGAAGGCAAGGTTTGCTCGCACCCCATGATGTCCCGCTTAATAACCTCAGAAAGTTCATCCTTTGAATACATTTCTCCACGACCGCATCCTTGTGAAGTCGGTAGGATAGGCGCGAATCAAACATGATTCCAAGATATTTATGTTGTTTATTGATTGAAAGTGGTGTACCTCCTATCTGAAGGTTTACTTCGCTATATTTTCACAATTAAACATTCCTGACGTTATGACTTGAAAAATGTTTTTAATTCAAATTAATGTTTGTTTTAAATGCAACCCTAATTGGATCCCTTCTTCACGCACGATGTAAAGTGTTCGATCATATTTTCTAGTTCTGATCGGAAGAAGGAAGAAAGTCTTTGAACCCGATATAACCCAACCCAACATAATGGTTTTTACTGTATGATCTTGTGAAATTGTGGCGGAACCATTTTGGTTCAGACGCGAAATCTCTAAAATCTAGGATTCCCTTTTTTGTATTTCTCAATATGGGGACGAGTCGGTGATTTCATAATGGGCAGGAATAGGACCGAAATAAAACGCTGGAAACCACTGGTTTGCAACATCATGAATGAACTTCATTTTTGTGTAATATATATTGTCTACATGTAAAGTCCTATCCTATATGTACAGATCCGTAACCTACATTTTGAATAATTCACAGAGTCACGTATTTATGTAGGGATTTACGACTTGGGCTAGTGCGATCATGTCAGTCCTTACAGCCAGTGATATGGTATCTACCAATTTGCTGAGTGAGCTCAACCTGAATCCAGTGTGGGAGAAATATCGCGGTTATTTGTTTGCTGGAAGCTTCGTTACATGTCTGTTTCCATTCTACATGACATTGAAGGGAGTGGATATTCACTGTGTTCCAGTAAATTATTCCACAACAGGCAAAAATCAATCTGGATATTGCACCGAGATCGGTGAATTATCAGTCGCGCAAACTGCTTATGTAAATTCACTATGTGCCACGGATGAGAATATGTGGTTTCAAAGATACGCTGGCGACATCATGCTGGGAATAACGATTGGGATACTAATATTATCTTCATTTTGGCTTCATGTCAAGAGCGTAAAGGATGGAATAAAAACCTTCAGTTATGCGCTAGATAAATTTCTCAAACTAGGTCTGTCGGAGGACAAAACAATCGCATTGTGCTTAACACCATTAAAGGGCATGCAATCAGATCACATCAATCGAATGGAAGAAGCTGCCTATAGTGTGGGAGTGCATAAAACTGTTCGTGAAGTTATTCGTTTGTTTGCATATCATAAGCCAGAGAATAGCATATTCAATTGGTATCTGATCCGAAACATACTCCTCATTTTAATGATGTCGCCTGTCGCAGGCTGGTTGATTTGGAATATGACACTTACCGAACAATGGAGCAAAGACTTCCCTTGTACAACGAATGATGGATCAGCAATATTATTTGAAGAGTTTGTGTGTACTTCAAGTTACGGTGAAACGATACTAGTGTATCTTGGGGTGTACCTTGGAACGGTTATAGTTCAATTATGTTTGGTGATACAGGCAACTTGTATATGTTACACATTGGATGATATTAGTAATCTTCCTAACACGCCATGTGTCGAGGAGTGTAACCGTTCACCAGGTATACTAATACGGTTTTGGGAGAGCGCTAGCCCAGTTCAGTCAGGTTTGTTCAAGGATATCATTTCATACATTCATTCGTCGGATTTCGACGAACAGCTTAAGGAAAATATGAAAGGTATATGCGAAAATGAAGACAACGAACTTATAAGGATTAAATCAAAATTATTCGGAGACACATCGGAAGTAATATCCACGCTGTATGGCATTTTTTGTAGCGCAATTCCTCTTGATCACCACCTTATACTGAATATGTCCATCCGTGCCGTCAAATATAGCCAATACGCACTAAACGAAGATGTTCGCAAAATTATAACCGAATTTATCGAAGAAATGAAAATAAGGTGCGGTGGAATTCCACCTGACTTGATCGTAGCTATGTTGAAAAATTGTGATGATGAACACGACATGGATGAGTCTGTCATGAGGAAAATCATGCCTCTTGACGCCAGGAGTATTGAATCATCTCAAATATTATACTTCGCATTCTCCAAGGAATATCTCCGTGGGCCGCATAAATCCGTGGCGGCAAAAGCTTTGTTTCGAGGTGAAGACGAGAACAATTTGAAAATAAATGACAAAACGCTGCGGTGATACCTGAATGAGATATATTCCGAGGATGGCGAAGTTGACAAGATCTTGGAAGAATGCGGAATAATCCGGCAAATCCCGTCAGGTGCTCCATCTTCCGTAGGGCAATCATCTCCGTTAATTGTAAGAGAAACTTATGTGTAGATCTGTTCACTTGCTAAACTCGTAACATAGGTTGACGGTATAATAGAGATGATCACTCGCAAGTTATTACAATTACTCCTTGGAATACTGATTGTGTCCGTCTACATTCATACTCATTTGGTAACTTGCAGTTCTCCCTCAACAGTTTTTGAAACAGAGGTACTTGTGTGGCTTTTATATTGTGAAGAGTAAGAAGTAGTTTTATAATAGTATTGCGAGGTTTTGCAATTTTTGCAACTTTTCAATGACTTTCCAGCCGCTTCCTAAATACTCACAATTGATGTGTGTTAAGCTGTCTGTAGGAAATAGATATGTATAGGTATTTTACTTTGCAACTGTTCGCAATTTTTTTCTATTTTTCATGCAACATTTTTTGGCAACTTTTATCAATTGTATAGCGCGAATTGTGAAGGAATGATTCAACTACATGCTATTAAACTATTTCTAATATGGTTCTATTCTCTGTGATTTGCATAACAAAGGACTGTATGATCGATTAGCTTCATCTCGATGTTATCTATGATGTACCATTTGACTTGCAAGATAGAAGTTGAGTAACTCAAGCAACTGTCGCTAAAATCTGTAGTCCTTTCCAATTTCACGGACTTTCAGGCGAGACCCTCGAACATTGCATTTCACTGGGTCACCTTTTTAGGCTATTGATTTTGTTAAGTCGCCGACACTGAATTTTTGTGCAATGCCTCGCACCAGATTTGCAGACCTAGACGTTTGGGGTGTTGTAATTAACCTATTTTTTTCTGGGAAGGAAGAGGTTCATTGTCGTTTGCGTTATTTTCTTGCTACCAATCGGCAGAAAATGTACCGAGCATGAGGCGAATGCTGTCTTTGAGCTGTTGTGAATTGCAGTCGAATGTGAGCAGTAACAAAGTAGCCTACTTCTCATTTTTAAAATATTAGGTAGTTTTGCTCCACAAGTATCAATTACTTAAGTAAATCTGATTTTCACACCACTTCTACTTCTACTTCAACATATTTTGCGCCTCACTTACGCTTCGCTATTTGCAGTTTGTTTTGTAAAAGTATTGTCTAATGACGAGCTCGTTTTCGGTACTTAGAGCTCATCCTGTTCCATCGTACTGATTAGCAATATCAGTTCAGAGACATCCGCCATATTTTGTTCGCGATAGAATTAAGCCATTATATATAGTAATTGATTGACCGTCATGAGGTGGATTAAAACGAAATATTGCCGCATGTGTTACAAATAGGGTTGTATTTAAAATGAAAATCAATTTAAAACAAATATGTTGAAGACACGCCCTTGTTTAAAACAATTTTTTTAAAGTGATGATTCTTATATTATGATGCCACAGTAGATTTACATTACCAATTGAAAATATAGGGTAAGTATGGTTCCTTTGACGAAAAAGCTTCCGATCCCTGTGTTACGGACTGGGGAAATATCCGATTTTTTTTAAATGACAATTTTTAAAAACACTGTTTTGAACATCTTTTGAACAACGTGTTTTAAAACATCATTTGTTTTAGATGCAAGCCTAGTTATAAACCACTGATACGCCCTGTTCGTCCCGACTCCGTCGTTTTGTCTGCTAAGTATATCATTCGCCAAGAAGTTTTATTCGATGCTCAAACTGACCGGCGAGTTTTTATAGCAGCTCGTTAATCGCATATTTGAGAGACAGAATCATCATCCTATGAGTTACAGATGGGAAAATATAGTTTTAATGGATTGAGTGGAGTTCATTTGGAATAATCTCTAAATCCTTCTTCCTATTGCAACCAGTAAATCCTTATCGACATTCCCTAATCTAACCCAAAGCCAAACACATCATCGCCATTTATCTTTCAACTAAAGTCGGTTTACTTGAACACGAAGTAATTATTTGTCTCTCAAAGGACCATGGACTGATCGTGTATCAATTGGTGAGAGACACGAAGGTTTTTGAACAGTGTTCCTTACCGTTTCAGATAATATAGTGGATAATTTGACATTGCTAATCTGGTATTGATTAAGTGTACCATATACGTCCTCATTTAGACGGATTTGTCCTCCGTGTTCTTAGGACGCCCAAATGTACTCCTTGATATCTTTTACACAGACACAATATCAAAACGCCATTAACGACGCAAATTATGTAATCTGGACGTTCTTATGGGTCTTTAGGGAGTCGAGTTGTGAAAATGACCCTAACTTTGTCAACACAACAGTATTGTGACAGAGCTGGTCCTTCGAGAGACTAGTGGGGAAACAGACCCTTTTTTGGTCGACGGTACAGAAGTATTACACGTAAAGATTTTCAAATTACCCTTAATCTCGTCCTATATTATAACTTTCTCGAATTTTTTCGATTTTGAAGAGTGTCCTCTTTTCCGTATCTCAAAATATGGTAGTCATAGCATTAATAATATTAATCCATTCGTCGTCATATAGTGCAATCTCCAACTCGTTTAATAATAATTGTGTAGGTCAGACGTGGGCAAACTGCGTCCCGCGGGCCGAATGCTGCCCGCGAAGCTATTCTGTGCGGCCCGCGAAAGGTTGCTTGGAATTCAAAACATAAAACTTGCTTTATGAATGACTAAAACCATAAGCTGTATCAAATGAACAGAAAATTAGTTTACTTTGAAATCTGTTCATAAATATGCCACGATTACGCTGTCTAAGTAGCCTATCTGACCTGCATAATCCAGATTCAAAATACAGGCAATATGGCAAAGTAAGAATAGCAAATTGAAGTCACATGAAACCACTCTTTCCATCTAGTTTAGTTCGAACTTTCCTTGATGCCATTATCACATTACGCATTATACGGTAGGTTATTAGTATTATTGTTATGATTCACATCAGTGGTGCTTATGGCCTGTTTAAGGCTTTGTGCTCATCGGTATCGCAGGTTATACAGTGCAATGAATGCATTTCTTCGTCTCTTGAATGTTCTTGCACTCTCTCAGGCACTCTCTTCACGCACTCTCTTCAGGCAGACTCTGTCACGCTCGCTTCCTCATCGTCTCCTTTTGATGCAGACTTATTGCTCGGCCCACTGTGACTGGGCTTTTCTAGTCACTGCGACTGCAGTGAGGTAGGCGATGAGGAGCCCATATAACCTCCGACACGTAGAAGTTAGTCCGAACCGGGATTCGAACCACTACCATTGGTGTCGTGACGCTGACGATTAACCAACTGCGCCACTCGCTTCCCCAGGCTTGTCGTTAGATGTTCCTTGAAAAAAATTGTTCGTCAATTTTGGCACCATATTTAATGCGATCATATCAAAATGTGTCGTCGAAATCGTTACACGTTATTATTCCATTCGCCACCACATATTTTTTGTGGAAATGAATTATCGACAGTCGTTCATATGAAATCGAAGGCGCGGATTTTCAAGTCACGACCACGTATTTCAAAAAATGCAGCTGCAGAATTTGCTCTGCAATATTAACAGCTGCGCACGTGCGCAATTGCGGAGTGCTGACACGGTCTCTGGGCAGAGAAAATCTAAGCTGCACACAAAAAAATCCAAGCGGATGACCTTTTTTTAGTCGTTACGGGCTGTTGTTCAAAGGACCGCGCTGTGAGTTGATGAGTGCGCGCAGACTCGTAAATAATGAAAGGGAAAATTGATTAAAAGTCATTAGCCTGCAGTTATCATTTGGACAGGACGGATGACGATTGCACGATAATTGCGCTAAATTTGAACTAAAACTTCAGGGGGTCCGCGGGGGTCCATGACGGTCCAAAAGGGGTCCGCGAAGACTAAAAAGTTGGGAACCACTGGCTACAGTCCGTTAATATCAGTCAAAATAGAGGATCGAAGACGAAGCCTCGAGAAGTTGAAACAAATTGATATTGTACAATACACTACCCATCTACACACCCGTGAGAATATAAATGCAAACACTATATTCGTTCGGCTTGAACCATACAAGATGGTTGGTGAATGTGAGCACTGCGTAATCTAAGTAATTAGCTGTCTATTGAAAAAGGTACGTTAGAATAATCCATACCAGGGCTCTTCAACCGGCTGTTGCGTACACCCCTGGGGTGTTCCAAAATTGTAAACGGGTGTACCACTCAGATGGGGTGTACTGGGGTGTACCAGATGCGCACTATATCATACCAATGGCTAGATATCAAAATAATCGAGCAAGTTTATCCTGCAGAACACGTTGACCGTGTGTATAATATCGTACAGTGTTGATATCAGCTGTACGTAGCTTCTAAGTAACATCCCTTTCGTCATGTCATAAGCAAATGTGTTTCCTCAACATTTAAGCGTTAGCAATCGACTTATTGGTTTCATTTGGAGTAGAACAGGGTGCAATTGGCCAGGGGTCTATTGAAAGTAACGTCGATTAACGTAAATGGATTATCAAATAGAATACAAGATCTGGAACAATATATAGGCTACCGACCTGAAAATGGCTATCGCGACACTACACGCGTCGAAATCAAGCGCAACGTATATGACGGACCACAAGCCCCGACAATAATGAAAGCTATCCGATAGGGCACGATAAATTGTATTTATCGACCCACAAAACCCAACAATTCCACCCACAACCTATCACAAGCATCCTAACCTCCCATCCCGTCCCATAATCTCACCCTTCCTCAACCCATATCACTCCCGTACCAATACCCACCCAAATTATCAATAACCTTCATAAACGATAAAATTACGACTACGAAGACTTAATATGCACAATGCACTCGTGCGAACGCCAATTAGCGGCGGCTTCTACTACGACTTTACTTATAAATTCGCCTTCGACAAAGACTGCGATGAGATGACCCGATGATGGGGACGAACCAAACCGAAAGAATTGCATTTATGAAATTATTGATATTTTATGTATACATATTTGAAGAAAAATCACAAAAACGGTTTATTTGAGGTTTAGTTTGGGTGACCGCCATATTTGCATAAACGAATTATTTAATAATTACGCTACTGGCAGTGCACAATTACAGAACAAAATTTTGAGGTTCTAGCCTATTCTATTTTTTTATCGCAAAGTTTTTATAATTCCAAAAAATATTCTCCCACCTACAGAAGCTTCGGTTAAGTTACGTTACAAACATTTTTTAAAATAAACGACAGGTTGAGTAAACACGTTTATGACAACATGAGCTTCCTAATATTCAGTTCAAACCAGAGAAGAGTCCAGAAGGAATAAAATTACCTCGAATGTGGGTTTCGCAAGGAAAGCAATTATAACGTTATTTCTGATTTCAAAGGTTAGTTTAGGACAAACATTAATCTCTGAATATGCGATAAAAACCTATATACATTTAAACTCCATACAATCAACGCAACATAACTTGAAATATTTCAAAAGACACAGCTTACCCTACATTTTCAATTGTCAATACCAATCCACTGTGACATCACCATTGAATATTCGGGACGACATGGCTGGAAAAACAACATTACAAAAAAAAAACAATGAAAAACATGTTTCAAACAAGGGCCCTGTTTTAAACATGTTTGTTTTAAAATGATTTTTGTCTTAAATACAACCCTAGTTACCATACGTCCTATTTTAAGAAGATTTGTCCTCTTATTTAAGTTTTTTGTAAGTGTACTCGGAAGACTCCCAAATGTCCTCTTTTTTGTATTTTAAATTAATTCAGCACTGTAGTAACGCTCCGGCGGCTATTTCGGGAGCTGAGCATAAAAGTTGACTTTATTTTTAGTCAACTGACCACAAAGTCGGCAAAAACTTACCATTTTTTCCGGAATTTACTCCAGAATTGTAAGTCTGTAAATTTTGAAAACCTGTCCTCTTCAAATTTCCAAAATATGGTAACCCTACGCTACACACTACCAATCTACACATCCGGGAGAATATGAACTCACAAACTATATTTGTTTGATTTAAATCATACAAGATGGTTGGTAAATGTGAGCACTGCACGACGTCAGCATTGAGCCGTCTAAGAAACAGAGACACATTGGTATTTAGATTAATCTTATACTACTATCTATATATGACAGCGTAAGCTGTGATCGCTTAGTTAACGGTCAATCTATTTGTGATCTAACAACGGAGGATCAGTGTAACGTACATTCAGTGAATGACTGACTGCTGTCATAGAAGTGACACCGGCGTTTCTCGAACAATCCGAACATAGGCTACACAAGATACCGTGATTTACTCGACATCGTTTACTTGATGACTTGAAATTGTCTCGCAAATTTTGCTCCGAGTCACGAGTCAATGCCCATTTTTGAAACTCCGAGACGAGCCAAGTCAAGTCATTTTTTCAAAGTGACTCTATAGTCCATGTCGACATGACCCAGGTTGGACCAGGTCTAGACTATGGGCACACCCATGATTATTTTTTACAGTGAATAGTCAAGTCATGACTCGAGTCATCCCAACACCGCAAAGAGGGGACTTGAATGTAACGAAGACAGGCCATCATTATCGATATAATCACGAACCTATCCCTACCTATGCTAAATCGCTGGATTTTTTTTTATATATAAGACACATACCCGCAGGATCAAGACACAAAACTATAATAGACGACCGTAACCCCCACTTTGAAGCGAATGTGGAGTGAACAGACATCGGTTGGCCCCTCAAATAAGTGGAATTAATATAGTCACGAGTACAAAAGTACAGTGCAACTATGCTGAAATAGCAGTTAAATCACCGGGTTATGCAGATTGGCAAATTTAAACATTATATTTAATACCACGGCCAAAATGCGCTTGAAGACGGCTTATATTGTAGATGACGCGAAAGTTTATTACATAAAGGCCAAACTAACGGAAAGCGGTGTCGAACATCAGTTTTCCGAGCACTGTCTCCGAAAATCAAAAATCAACTATTTGTAAGTAGGGAAGATGTGGTACCGATGAGACACTGGGACCGAAAATACTTGAAAAATGCTCTGTGATAATCCTATAAATACAGTATGCGACTTTGTCTACACTGGCATGCTGGCAAAATCTTTCCGCACTTGCAAAAAAACTTCGACCTGCATGAGTTATAGGGTCTGTGACAAATGATTTACGTTTTGAGGGATGCAAAGTAAATTTGGATCGACATATATATTTTTCTATATCACCTTCCAGACTAACAAACCCGCGATAATTTTTGATGTGAATTATAGGGCTTGTATCAGGGTATATAGTAGCACATATCTTTTGAATCGATAACTTTTTGAGTGGATTATTTTCAATTTACTTACAATATTCATAGGGTGGGGGACCTATGGTACCATAGCCAAATCAAGCAAAACAATTGGACCGACTAATCACTTAACAACAGAAACACGCCGAAGCACGGAGCATTGAATTTCCAAAATTTATTTAAATATAAAATGTCGGCTGCGACATCGGCCTTCATATGCCGATATCGATAATCGGGAAAGCTCTAAATATCGGCCTCGATAATCGGCCATGTTGATAATAGGTCGACCTATAGTTGAGACAGGAAAAGATCCGCTATTCTCGGCTGAAGATTTCAGGGCCAGATATCATTTTGCAATTTTTGATCCATCGGTACCACATCGCCCCTACATTCACCGGCTATCCGAGTTAGGTGAACAAATTGCCCATTTATATGGCCTCTTTTTTCGGATCCGTAATTATGCGGGGGTGGCGGAGGGGGCGAAAAGTTGTGTCGAGCTTTGCAGGGGGGGGGGCAATGAGTAGGAAAACGTTGGAAACCACTGGTCTATATTAAATGCTTCTCGTCCGTCTGCATTGAAACAAGGAGAATGTGCGAGAATGAGATCATCTGAACTAGGTGGCGCTGTATAATGTAATATTCTGTATATATCCGACACAAAAAAAGCCCCGTTTATTTACGTTTTCATCAAATTCTCTCATCATATTGCAATTTGTGACACTAAGCTTCCTATACCTATAAATGTGCTTCAAGTGACTAAGAAATAGCAGAAATTAGGTTATGCCAAGCAAAAGTAAGCCTGATCCAACAAAAACACGAAAATCTGTAAACACCGACGCAATGAACAAACAAACAATATATTCGTTTACGAAGGAGTATACAACGCTTCATGTAGAAATAAATCCATCTCAGGATGTGCATTAGTGAAGTTCATAGATTCAACTCTGGTTATTTACTCAAATTAGCTTGATGTCATCTGCAGCAAATTCCTCTTGTAGGCTCTGGCATTAGTCTGCCATCATGAGTATACCAACTATCTTGATATCTCTCCTCTATTTATTTGACATATTTGTAAAACCTTCCACCTTGTTCCTCACTCATATTTCTGAGGTTTTCGGGGGAGCGATGATAGTGAACTTTTCTGCTCATACATATCCTTCATCCATAAAATGTTTGTAAGCATCGCTTCTACGCGATACTTCCTTGCTATTCTCGTTCCGACATAGGTCAATACGCTATAGCTGATCTTAAGGCGTCTGTTTACTCTCTATTCGTACCTATTTTTAGGATAGCTGCTGATAGCATGCAGGTAATTGGCATTCACTGGTATTAGTTTTGATTTCAGTTTGCGCGACACCTAGAGAAATGACATACGACCGATAGGGGGTTCCGGTCTCAAGGCTGGAAATCCCTGCTCCAACTATACCCCATCGAATAAGCCTGAATCCGTCCAGTTTTGCATCAGGTACTTTGCAATTCGCTATCCCCATCCTCTCTACCTCTGGCAGTGAAGGACAAACTGAAAACATGATATCCCCATGAGGATGTCATCTCACTCGACGAGCTATATTTATTGGCTATCGACATTGGCGCCTATTTACCTTGCCCTTGGATGACCTCTGACATCACTAGTAACGTCATGAATAGTTTACATGCCCAGCGTGGCCCACGTCTCCCCAAAAAATTTCCTCTAGAACTGCCGATCTTACGGGCTCATCTGGCTGAATGCATGACTCGTGGCTGCTCAAGTGAAACCACACATCAATATTGACTATAACCGGCGGCAGATGATATGATATCTTATGAGCTGACATACACATTGGACGAGCTTTTTGATGATGTGTGAACACGGTACATGCAAACATTCTGGGACCAGTAAGAAAATTATTTCGGACAATTATATCTGTTTGCCCTATATTATGTATCTCAATGCGCGGTGTGGTGCCCCAATCGACGATTTAAATTTAGAGTGTAGTATGCGTATACCGCGATGAAAAATTACGAGATTTGGCAGATTTTGTCGTATGTTATTTTGCAATGAGAACTCGGGGCTATATAGAACTGTTGTTCTACTATATAATCGTATGTCCCTAATACACCCTCTACTGATACGCCATTTTGTTCAGCCTCTTCCATTTCGCCGCCTGAACATTTCCGCCCCTTCAAATTCCACATCGACCCTTGCGGGGCGCTGGCGACCAGGGTAAGCAACACTGATCTAGGATGAACATATGTCCTCTTTCAAGGGGACTGTTTTTTCTTCTCGATAAATCGAACGTGGCCTCCGAGGACGCCCAAATGTCGTATTTTGGGGGGATTAGACCAATTTTTCCAGAAAAAGTGCTAAAATAGTTGAGAAAATTCTGCTCCGACTTACAGACCGGCAGGTTCGGCCAAATATACACTCAAAAATATGTCGAACGGGTTTTTCGTGAGCTGTATCGGAAAATGACATTTTTCAACTATAGTCAGAACAAGCGGATATTTCGTGAGTCGATTCCGTAAAATGAACTTTTTTCTGGTCAATCTAACAACATTGTACCGAAAAATTTCCAATTTACACAATTTTTTCCTCCGATAATATAGCTTTTGTAACTTGTAAAATGTGTCTTGTTTTTCGGCTCTTAAAATATGGTAACCCTATTACTGACAACACATGCAGTCGAATTTAATGCGTACGAAGCAAGAGCAATATGTGTGTATAGTATAACCATCAGGACTGTGGAGTCGGTAAATTTTACCACCGACTCCGGCTCCGACTCCACACATTTTCAATATACCGACTCCGACTCCTGAGTCTTTAAACGTACCGACTCCGACTCCCGGGTCTTTAAACGTACCGACTTCCGACTCCGACTCCAGCATTATTACCAATTTACTTCGAAAATTATATGCCACAATGTCGGTTGAATGACTATCATACAAGCATTAAACATATGCAAACATATGATTAACGGTTGCATGCTAAATTGTTTCATTGTGGCACAGCTCGAATTATCCATTATGCAATTAACATGAAAGAAAGATTTGCTAAATATCCTTCCTTTTTCAAGTTTTTATAACATGGTTTCTCTAATGTCCTGAAATGTATGAATCATTCAATTATGGCAGATATCCAATCCTGTATAATAAAAATGTAGATAAAAAATCCAAGTGTAGCTTTTGTGTATGAGTCAGCAACTAACAAAGAGAGATTGAAATTACTAATTTTGTCATTGCACACTATACTGATTACAAGCACACACACTCTTACTACTAATACAAAATTGGTCATAAATGGAAGTTAGTTAAGTAGTCAAAGACTATAGTCTATGTCTAGTCTACATGTACTTAATCAAGTATTCAAGGATTGGGACTTGCAGTCATTCTTAATCATTTGTTCGACCACAAAAGCTAAGCTACACTACAAATATTTTTAATTTTGTCAAGTGGGAGGTTTCGTTTGGTCATATTTACATCATTTTTACAATTTTACAAAACCAGCCGATGCATTTGCTCTGTCACAGTATCATGGTGTAATTCCAAAAATTGCATCAATTTTGACTGCATCGCGAAAACGCATATTGCGACTTTCTTCCCCTGTGCAACTGAGTTGTAATGTCTAATTTTATCTATATCAGGGTGGATAACTTTTTCGGCCAAAGGGACACATGAGATATACGAACCATAGCGTGGGCAACTGGAATGTTGATAACTATTTTTTAGTCGTCCGATAGGAGCGAACCGAATTAGGTAACATTGCAAACAAGACTTATATTATTACGCTCTAAAATTGATAACAATATGTCATGCAACTGTGCAGTGGGCAATCAGGCCCTGGTCGCGCTAAGCGCGAAATTTTTGTTCAAGAAAATGATTAAATTATATCAATAAATATGTTGCTAACATACATTGGGGGTCGCATCTGTATACCACTGGGATAATTTGGCAAGGATAGGATTATTTGACGTTTATACATAGCAAAATCGACGGCATCAGTGAACATGCCTTCATCACTTTGTGCAAATGTTTCGTCGACGATCTCGCTGCGAGTGCACAAGCGAAGCCGCATGTTGGATGACACGTTATCTCCTAATTACGAATATAGTTAGACTCAATTCTGTGAATAATATGTATTTATAATTTTCAGAAGGGGGCTCAAATAGTCAATGCAAGAAATCTAGCGACAATGAATCATGCAAAGTACCGAGAAAAATTTCAAGTCAACTAAATCTGCTATTGAATATTCTACTTTATGGTCAGGTCATACGAATATCTGGGATAAATGTGGCTGGCCCCTGGATACATCAATGCGTCAGAACTGTTGTTTTAGTCAGCATCAAATTTCGCGGTCATGCTAATCAAATATTGGTTGACCTTGCAATTGTACCTGTAGGGATGGTGTGAACGTGAGGTTCACGTTCGCGTTCTGTGTGTGAACCTCCGAAATTTAGAGGTTCACGTTCACAAACGAACCTCGGTAGGTTGTGCACTGTGAACCTTTTGCATATATTACAATTTTCACTTCATTATAACATCTTTGGTTGTAATTTATTGCATGTCAACTGCGTGCCACTCTATGTGTGGCGCTGGGAGCATAAAAAAAAATCAACACTGAACGACCATGCACCTTGGAAATCTCAAAAATTCTACTTGCTTACTTACAAATGTTTGCTCGAAATATCCAGCTTTCCGTTTGTGAATATTTAGTGACTCTCTGATGTGAGCTTGACCCGCAATCACACAAGATCAAGAAGGAAATACGCTACTTGTAGGTACTCAACTTAGCAAGGGATATCCCTGACTTAGCGAATGATGCGTATTCAATGAAACTGATATCGTTGTCTGATGTAAAAAAAATTATGGGATCATTATATGATTTGATTGCCCCAGTTTATACACTTGACGACGTTTGTCGACGTTTACATTGTTATAGGCTATATCACATCACTGAAATGTAAGTTTGGAACTAGCAATATGACGTCACGTCACGTCATGAGGTTCACGTTCGCGTTCACACAGAGCCATTCAAAAATGTTCGCGTTCACACGAACCTGAACCTTTTTGGGGTTCACACCATCCCTAGTACCTGGTGTCATAATTAATTTCGAGAATTGCCTCGCAGGCCACACCTAACCTTCTCGTGTGCCAGATTTGGCCTGCGTGCCACGGGCTGGCCGCACCTAATCTGTATGGTTATTAATAACAGTGATTAATGGTACCTAAAAATTCTAATAAAAATTGTTTGAAAGCAAATGTTTTCATGATGAAGAAGTTGGAGTCGGAGTCGAAGTCGAAGTCAGGGTCGTTCTCACAAACTCCGACTCCGACTCCAGTCAGTATTTTCCCCGCGACTCCGACTCCAGCTATTATGGTTTTCACGACTCCGACTCCGACTCCATCAAGCGAAAATTACCCAGACTCCGACTTCGACTCCACAGCCTTGATAACCATTTCAATAGAAATCAGCATTTTGTCGAATTCGCAACTAGTTGAAATTGGATATTGCTGCGCTTTGTCGCTAGTCTGTCCAGCGGCAATCAATGTTGTTGTAATATAGAAGGTTTCCGCTCAAACTAATCGACGAAACTCATAATATGAGCCATTGAGAATCCGCGTCATGCGTCATGTCAGTAACGAATTGAACTACTCCCCACCAAGTGACATTGCACAACTATTCGGGAATACGAGTGTATCAAGCAGATAATAATATTATTTAATAGTCGAGCACAGGTTCAGAAGGGCGCATCCAATCAGTAAATCGTCTCAAAAATCCAACACGATGGGGCTCTGTAATCGCATTGAGTAGCACGCATCGCAAGTCGCAGCAATTGTTAGCTCATTTTAACGGCTGAATTCCTGCATTTCGCGATTAACGTTCGCAAAGTCGCGAATGCGCAGGAAAGAATTGCAATTCACATGCACACACAATAACACACTACAATTTCGCACTCCAATTCAAAAGACTAGATTACTAGAACATAAATCGCCCACAAAATAATTTGAACACGGGAATGCGACGCTTATGGGTTCAAATACATTGCAATGTAGAGAAGAATAGAGAGTATTTTTGGTGGTCTGATTGAGAGAGTATAATCTAGGTCAGTGGTTCCCAACCTTTTTCGACTCATCGCCCCCTTTTCAAACTCCACACCAATAATCGCCCCCCAAATATTGGGAACCGAAAAATGGGCATACAGACTGAAATCACCGGCGAGTTGACTAAGAAAAAAGGTCAACTTTTCGGCTCGACCTCGAAATTACACTTTTTCAGCCAAATTTTGGTGAGTTAACTAACAAAAAAGGTGATTTCTACGACTTGATTCCCAAAGGACCATATCAGCACTTCGTCAGCCCCCCCAATATGTTGGTCTTGACCCCCCTCCATAGGTCGATAAAGCAAACTTCATCACCCCTCAGACCCAACTCCCCTGATACCTCTTTAACGCTACTTCTCAGCAAAAATTGTTGGACTCCTTAGTTAGACGGCTTAATTCGCGCGAAGCGTGAAAAATTTCTATCATTCATGATTGAATCGGTCTATATCATCGGGAATTGCATATATATTGCGATCAATTTTTCATCCTCTCTCTGCTCATGTATACAGATTTACCGGTAAAGCTGAGTGAGGTGTCTTGGAAAACGTAGGGCCCGTAAATAATAATTGAACATATTCGGGCGGACCCGTAGGTATAATAACTTCGTTACGTAATGACATTTCGTGGCCTGTCTGTTATGTCAAAAGATATTCAAATCGCCCATACGTACTAAACTAAAAGACGCACACGATTTCAGATTGGCATTTCTGCACTGGAAATTTATTTTTTCTGCGATATGGCATTTTTTGTGGGGTTCTGATTGCCAGGACAGGAACATTTGGCACCAGCCATTTAGGCGCCTATGGACAATTAAATATATATGTATATCGTATATATTAGGGTTGTCCAAAACTTGGAAAATCTCAAGAATGATGGGTATCAATGTCTCATTCTATAGATTATTGATAAAAAAAAAACGCAATAAGCTCACAGGAAAGTCGTTAAGATTTGTCGCAAAGCGTTTGAAAGTAGCTACCGACGAGTGGGCGTGCCAGCGACCATAGAACGGCAACAAGACTAGTAATCACGAAATCACGACTCTCGATTGGCTAAACTGCTATGCTTCAGTGATCACGACGGTAGTGGCTTGCTGATCAGTTGTTAAAGGAGTCTACTAACGGCGGTCATTCTTTAAGCGCATTGTAGCTTGGTTGGCAGATAATGATTTAAGATTGATTCAGGACATGTTGAGTGACTAGATACATGATGATGAACAAACAACAGCTACTTCACAGAAACTTAAAGCATGACCGGCTTACTGTGAAGGAAACCGCCGTAGCCTACATGTCTGTTTTGACCGATGGATAGCACAGAACCTGCGGAGAAATCTTGCAAAGGCGCTTATGCAAGAGACGAACGAATTTCTTGTCTCAGAAGAGATGCATCATAATTGAATACAAATATAAAGCTTAACAATGACACTACTTGGTCTGATCTTATTAGGCTCCAGTCGTGCTGTATAACTCAAGTCTTGAATGCTCTAAGGATTGGCTGAATCAGTTTTATGCTGGGGACATATTAAACTATTACAGCAAAATGACTTCACTCGTAAGTGTTGTCAAAGTCGTCAATGACGCCGTAGAAAGAGGTGTAGAGCAGGGTTGTAATGACTCGAGTCATGACTCGACTCGAGTCCGACTCGAGTCACGAATTTTTGATGACTCGACTTGACTCGAGTCATTTTTTCAAAATACGGAAATGACTCGACTCGACTCGAGTCAATCTGTGTATTGACTCGACTTGGACTCGAGTCATTGCGCATGACTCGAACCAAGTCATTGACTCGAAACTCAGACGGCCAAGACCGACATTTCATTGTAATTCCGAAGCCAAAATTCAATTAGGATTTCGTCTGTTGGTACTGGTACTTGAATATGCGACCAGAAACTGCTGAAAGTGAGGTAAATTGGTATATTATAAATGCGAAACATCCGATATCACCAAGCAGAGTTATAAAAAGTGAGTTTACCAAGACTTTAACTGGAAACTGGGCAGTCTATACAATGACTTGGACTCGGACTCGAGTCATAATTCCATGACTCGGACTCGACCCTCTGCTCGCTGACTTGGACTCGGACTTGACTCGGTGGTGAATTGAAATGACTCGACTTGACTCGAGTCAAAACTATAAAAGTGAGATTGACTTGTGACTCGGAGCCTTGTGACTTGGTTACAACCCTGGTGTAGAGGTAAGCACAGACTATGCCGGTATGACCAGCAAAAATACAGTACATCTTAGCATGTCCTGAAGGAATCTTGAATCATTACCGGCTGTAACAGTACAAATGCTGGGATGTAAAACAAGCGTAAAATGCATTGAAGCAGTGCGATAGTTACATTTCTTCGTGGTTCCATTATATAAGCTATCTGGTCGGCCAATATAACATCTTCTGAGCAGATAAGATTTTGTGCGGCATCCATGTCACGTATGGTGTGCTGTACCAGTTTGCGATGACTAATATACTTTACTTACGCCCAGTCTGACGTATTTGCAACCATAACTAGGTATTTATTGGATTTATATCTATTAGTTCTAAAAGAGCACAATCGTTCGCTGTTTCACCTTTGTCATGCCTGCAATTCTCTGAGGCTAGGTTAAGCTATACAACCCTCCTTCCGCGGTCGGCCTCAGGACCGAATTTTAATACATTTAGAAAAAGATTCATAAAATCCGAACCACGGGACTTGAACCGACAACCAATATGTCGCTGTAATCAGGAAACAGGCGCCTAACCAACTGAGCTACTCTAAAAGCGAGAGAGTTATAGGTGATGCCCCTATATCTGGAAGTGTTCTCAACTTTTTGAAAATAAAAGAGAATTTGAAATTTGAATTTGTGACTACGTCATACACGGAGCTGCTCGGGATAGAATCATCGCCTGACTGATTTCACAGCAATATCAGGATTCCAAAACGACCTGAGTGAGGTTCTTACGATAATATAGTCGATTGTAACGAGTGCTGATATACCGATGGCTACAGTTGGCTACAGTGTGTTCGACGCCAGGCGTCTCGCATTCAGCGCACATACACGCGCCGCGTGTTATTGTTCGAAAATGACGTAGTATCGCGGACGTTGAAATTATTCATTTCACAACGCCGTTATATGGTGATCGCTTATTCTCTGTACGAGATAGTGTTATGTGTTGAAACGAACTTTGCCGTTGTAAAACAACTATAACTGAATTGGATGAATTGACAAGTAGTCATACATGCAATATGAATACACTGTCTCACTGATATTTTCGTTGGCATTTCAAATCAGTTTATCAAATAATATGCAAGCCATCGACGGTGGTGGGGTAGACAAACGCTTTGAGACAAGGCCTATCTATTGAACAGATAATTGGCATCCACAACCACCTCAGCTATCGCAGAAGATATAGTGGTTTCTGTACCACACGCGCATCGCAGCAATCAGTTTCGAGGTGCTTTCGCGACAGCAGACTCTACATATCTATACAATACATCTATACGCTAACTTGACAATCGACATTCAGCCATATTATGGTAAAAGAATATAGTATATTGCATGATACAACATATGAAATAATGCATCACGCGTGGAATACAACAGCAAATTGAAATGGTAACACACCAAATTTAGCACCAACAAATGGAAAACCATGTCATGGGTACAATGATTGCTTCGTATGAAACCATGTAGATCAGAGGTCTCAAACACGCGGCCCGCGGGCCGCATGCGGCCCTCGAGAGCATTTTGTGCGGCCCGCGAAGGCATTTTTCAATTTCAAGTATTCGACAATATATTCTAGTGTCATATATCTTTTTTCAGATTTAGGAACTTAAAGTTCACTCTAAAACTACTACAAAAACCTGAAATCTAAACAAACTTCACTATCACATCGCTTCCTAAAATCTACCATGCAGTGGAAGATCGCTATTACGTCACATTTCAGGTTCATGATGACAAAACATGAACCGTTGATGATTCGTGACTGAAAATTTTGAAATTTTTGATTGACTGAGTGATAAACTAAAAATGACTCGAGTTGAGTGGGGTAGAACGTTAAAATCAGGGAAGGAATTGCCTCTCGGAATAGTGACTTGGCAATCATACGGACGCAAAAATCTACGAAGCTGTCGTGGGGAATAGTAATATATCAAAAGCCCGTTGCGTTGCTTTGGGTATATAGAATATAGAAATCTAATCAGGTCTGTATGGAAACCATTGGCATTCTGCGGCCCCCGCGACGTATATTTGGTTACATCCTGGATGTTGTTTGTTCTCTCTGTCCATGTTATTATCGGTGGCGAGTAAGGTAGTGTTACGCTCCACAGCTGTAACACCAATGGATTCTTCCGCGATTAGTCATTTCTATTCCAGGGGTTCTTAACCAGGGGTCCGTATCCCCTCCGTGGTACAAAGCACCATAAGGGGTACCAGATGCATTGTGGAAATTGGCCTATATGCTGTGGAATATTTTCTGGGCTAATTTATTCTACTGGAAAATATTCTTCGCGCTACGCGCGGTTTTATGTGAATGGGCATTCTGATTTTTATAGGTCCCATCAGAAATTGTGTTGAAAATCGACAGGGGTCAATGGAAATCTAATTGAAAGTACAAGGGGTACGATCGCTAAAACGGTTAAGAAACAATGCTATTACTCTGGAACAATAATGATTATATTTAAGTTGATATTGATCTGTTCCAATATTAATCGAAGAAAATTTAACGCTGGTTTAATTTGACTTTGGCACTCACAGTAACAATAGCCTATACTTATCACGAGTATATCAAAAACCCCGATTAGGCTACACCGCTCACATGCTCTAATATCAGATCAATCTTTTGTGGATTCTAAAATATTCTACATAAAATTGCGGCATTTCAAAGGTCAAATAGCTGCAATATTACAACCCGACAGCTTTTACGATATCATCATGCGTCCTCTCGCATGATGATATTAAATTATGCCCGGCACAAAACTATTTTATTCAAATATTTGAAAATGTGATTTGTTCGTGTCAAGCGTGAATAGTATAATAGTAAATTACATTTTCTCGATGGTTGTGGAATGCCTGTCTGCAAGGTGCCGTTACATAAGGCCTAGTTGGATATTATAGATTGAATACCCCCAGTGGCGGCTCGTGACAATATCGGGTGGTGGGGCAAGGGCTGCGAGCGACTTTTATCAACATGACGTCACAATGGCGTTTTCTAACGTAAAAAAGTAACTTTAATATGATGGTCACATGAATTTCCCGACAACAGTGATTTTAACGTAGGTGCCGCGAGAGGTTTGCCGGTGAGCCGTGACTTGAAGTGTGGTAACAAATGTTTTATTCATTTTTTTTTAATCAAAGGATTATTTTACATAATGTACGTGAACTAAGAATCGTCCCTATGCCACGAATCAATTACCAGGTCATCCTTAGTAGCATGCGTTATGATTTCATGGTAGAGTTAGAGATTACGCAAATCGATAGGCCGTGCGAAAGTGTTTCGTACACGATCCTGGTGTGTTACGACCACTGAGCTGGTGGTTACGAGTTACGACCAGGTGATAGGCAACCAAAGCGGAGGTACCCGGCGTACGATTGGATCAATGGACTGGACAATTTCTATCATCATCATCATTGGCTTATTAGCAATTTTATCAGTTCAATACACCACAAAAATGCGATACAATGAAAAGACAGGAATATGTCGAAGCGACAAGGAGTAGTCTTCTAGACCTTTAATTTTCGCTCTAAAGGCAACTGCGTAAACTAGCCTACGTACGGAGCAAAGATTCAAAACGATTCATGTTCGCACTTGACTTGACCAGACTAATTCCAATGACTAGAGCTCGAGAGATTGCGTAAGCCTAACTGCAAAGGTCAACGACTTCGGACACATACGCAATTGTTATCTCATAGATTGGGCCTGTCATATTGAATCCAGAACTAGGGCTGGGCAAAATCGAGTAGCTGAGTGATTCGATTCTGAATCACGTAATATGCTTCGAGTCGAGTCGAGTAATCGAGTATCAGTCATTATGACGTCATAAAAGAATGTAATATGTCAAAGTTCAAATATGTATCTTTTATGTAACAACAAAGAATATAATGCCTGTTATCCATCTCATAAAATATATGTTGGTATTTTTCGACCAGACCGATTGCATTGCACCTAGTGACAATGTTGTGGGATGATCATGACTTCGGAAATGTGCTATTTACAGTAACGTTCGTAGCTTTGTACTACATGATTCGTATGCTACGATACGAGCAATCAAGGTTTCAAGGCTTCCACAGTGAAATTAGTATCGAAACCATAATTCTCGTTTACAAATTAACTTTCAGTGGCGAGGTGCGTATAATTTCAGTACTCGAAAAAATCGTATTTTACTACTCGACTCGAATCATTAAAATTAATACTCGATTCAGATTCGAGTACTCGAATCATTGTGCCCAGCCCTATCCAGAACATCAATTTGAATGGTCTTTGAAGAACTAAGAACAGCAGCCTCGGAACTTCGGTCTCGGAACAACATAGTACATTTTGGCCTTGAAACTGGAGATTGTGACGCAACACATACGGCTTACTGTCTGCTGCCAAATCGCCGTTGGAAAATATATTAATCAATAAATACATGAATGAAAGCCGTAAACTTAGCATACTGTTACATGAAATCATCGAGAAGTAGCATTCGCAATCTCATAACCCATTCCGGCATGGTACACTGTCAAAATCAATACAAACAGACGAACACCGAACTTTGAGTAAAATAGATCGAGGAATACGCTGATCGAATGATCAGCTGTTAGCCGACATCGAAAATGAAATAGCTATCGCATTTGACAGGGGATTGTAAGCAAATGGTCTGAAGGCCACAATTTCACAGTGAAATGCACATTGGCGAACATAAAATTATGTGAATATTTGAATGCAAACCGAGAATCTTAGTTAGTTGTTTCATGCGATCATCGAGATATACCATTGGAAATATCATCACCGATCTCGTTATGGAACGCAGACTGATTAGCACAGACAGACACCGGCTTTTCCGTGAGATCCGCAATGATGTAGGTAGGCCAAGTATCCGATCAGCGCGAATCTCTACCATACTCGACCTCGAAAACGAAATAACTGCCTCAATCATTGAGCGTCAACTTTAAGACTTGGCACCGCGTTCGATACTAAAATCAAGACATACCGTGCAAAAGCTCATGACAGATCTAGGTATGGAACATCGTTAAAATCAATAGAGACCAATAACGGCTTTTGCGTAAATCTGTTAGCGATAAATGAAGAGTCAGCTCTCACTCGACTTTGGAAACGAAATTACCACCCACATAGTTCAGTGGCAAACTTAAAACTTATTACAGCGGTCGATACTAACATTAAGACTTACTGTGCCAAATATCATGACCGATCTCGGTATGGAACATCGTCAAAATCAATGGAGACCAATACCGGCTTTTGAGTAAAATCTGTTTGCTGTACAATGTACATGATAGATCAGCACACACTGAACTTCGGAAACGAAATTACCACCCTTATCTTTGAGTAGCAAGCCTGAAACTTGGAGCAGTGCTAAATACTATCTTCACGACATATCGTACCAAGTTTCAAGAATTATCATGGTGCGAAACACCGTCAAAATCGACATATACCAGCAAAGGTCGAGTCAACGCATATCACGGTAACCGAGTTCAGATATAGATACGATTGTTACATCACACCTTAAGGGCGACAGGCATAGTTGCCCCACTTGCTCGGCCATTTTACGAATAGGAGAGAGTAAATCACCGTTTCTTTATTGTGCGCGGCTTTGAGAGAATAGATAGTGAAAGCTTGTTATGAGCGCTACCGGGGCAAGCCCCGGCTAGGCATTCACAAAGCGAAAACACAGAAGAGAATTCGATTTTCGCAGAGACTTCGCTATGTATGGGCATTTGTTAGCGAAAGCACAAGAATAATGCGGGCTTCGCCGTGATCTCGGTATATACTGATTGCTGTGCGTCTATAAATGGTTAAATTGTTATTGAACAGAATTTTAGGTGGGGCAATGCCCCAGTTGCCCTATAGGACGAGCCGCCACTGAATACCCCTATTTATTGATGCTGCGGCCCGCGGGTCATCACAAATTAGGAAATTGGCCCGCGAGCACATTTGAGTTTGAGACCTCTGATGTAGATGATGTATTATATAGTATATATTGGCGACTCAACTTATTGTAAAGATATACCTTGTTTTGCGTAATCTGAAACTTGAAATCTGCGCTAATTACAACAGCAAAGATATTGCGGCATGTTATTGTTTTGGTAATAACATAGTATCTCCGAAATGATTCATTTCACAACGCGCCGGTATATGTAATCGCTTATCCATCTTTTGTACGAGATAGTACTATGTGTTGAAACGAACTTTGCCGATGTAAAACAACTAGGACTGAATTGGTTGAATTGACAGAGTCATACGTGCAATATGATTACAGTGCTTCACTGATATTTTATGGGCGTTTCAAATCAGTTTGTCACATATTATGGAGCGGTGCGTTTCGTACGCTACCAAGGGAAAGATGCGCAACATTTTCACCAGAAAATGTCGTAAATTTGCTGTCATATCAATAGCAGAGATCATGTAGCTCACTGAAGATGGTAGTGTTGGTGTATTGGTATGAAAAGCACGAATAATCCATATGCGTAGTCTGCAACAGCAAATCCGCGCTAATCACAACATGGAATATATTACTAAAACCCACGCATATTATTTCGTAAAATATGTTTACTTTAAATTAGAAATAATCTGTCCTGCGCCCAATGTTAGATATAAGCATTCCAATAGATGGGCGATGACACAGTCAACAGCTGTTTGGAGAAATGAGCTGCATATGAATTTGACGTCTGTAACGGAGATGTGCTGGTCACGGGCGCTGGTTTATCTCGCGCGCGCACATTCACGCGAGCGCTGCCGCAAGTTGTATTTTGCGCTAAACGTTTTTGTGTATTCAATCGGCATTTTGATGAGGTTATTTCATAGTCTGATAGGTTATTTATGGCTCGACGTATGCGTATTGATACTAGCTATCCATCTGAAATAGATGTAACTTTCTACGACCAGCACAACGCAAGATATTGGGGATTAAGTGAAGCGTGTTCGTGAAAATACAATCCGGGCCCATGCATGAGTCTACCGCGTAGCGAGGGTTGGGCATAATACCATAGTCTGTGCTTTTACCTTTTAACTCTTTGTGCGGCATCATTGACGATTTTGACAGTCCCCAGCATATACCGCAGATTCAGCCAATCCTTAGGGCATTCAAGACTTCAAATATACCACGACAGGAACCTAATAAGATCAGACAAAGTATAGTGTCATTGTTAAGTTATATATTTGTATTCAATGATGATGCCTTCCTTCTGTAACAACAAATTCGTTCACTACTTTCATAAGCGCCTGTGCAATATTTCTCCGCAGGTTCTGTGCTATCCATCGGTCAAAACAGACATGGCGGCGGTTTCCTTCACAGTAAGCCAGTCATGCTTTAAGTTTGTGGGAAGTAGCCGCTGTTTGTTCATCATCATGTATCTAGTCACTGAACATGTCCTGCATCAATCTTAAATCATTATCTGCCAACCAACCTACAATGCGCTTACAGAATCACCGCCGTTAGTAGACTCCTTTAACAACTGATCAGCAAGCCACTGCCATCGTGATCATTGAAGCATAGCCGATTAGCCAATCGAGAGCCGTGATTTCGTGATTACTAATCTTGATTCCGTTCTATGGTCGCTAGCACGCCCACTCGTCGGTAGCTACTTTCAAATGCTTTGCGACAAATCTTAACGACGTTCCTGTGAGCTTATTCCAGGCTCATTGTTGTTTTTTATCAATAATCTATAGAATGAGACATTGATACCCATCATTTTTGAGATTTTCCAAATTTTGGACAACCCTAGTATATATATATATCGTAGTCGGTCAACAGAAAGGCAGTCCTTTTCCGCCAAGGTTTTCTCGTTCTGGCGCACTTCTCGGAGTCGCATGTTACACGGCCTGAAACTTCATATGTCTTGGTGCGTCATGGCTGTCGCCAAGATGCCCATTTCTATACTTCATGCGTATTATTTCTTGGAGGAAGGGTATCCAATAAGCAAGAAATATGTGGCCACGAAATGACGCACAGCGGGAGAATTTTTTGAAAAAGTTGCCTAAATTTCCAAAATAATACTCTAATTAATGTCAATTCACGAAAAAATTGTGGGCCCCCTTCGAGCTCGAGCAGTGACCGTAGCAACCTAACCGCGATAGCTATTCAAACGCATAGGCGTGAATTCTTGACTAGGAACTCTATTATTTGGTCTTTACCACGCAAAGACGAATAATACAGTAACAAGGACGGGATTGCAGCCGATTGATTGTGGTGAGGTTGGATTTACAGAAATCAGTGCAGTGCACAATAATTAATGGCAGTCCGAATGGAAGCATAAAAAGTGCCATGAAGCACTTATTTATAAAATATTCTGGAATATCTCTAGGAGAAATTTGTGATATTGTGGAGGATTCACGATAGTTATTTTCGGCGTCGTTGACAGTATAGCGTGGAATCGCAGTATAGGCATTATTTTCATTTATTATATATATTCCAATTCTATATAATTAGGCTTTTTAGGTATTATCAATTCGCGGTGGTTGTGAGGTAAGATATTTCATGTGCTCGACTTTATTGGCATAATGTGCTGTTGGGGCGGCATGGTTGCGTCACAATACAAATCTCCGTTACAATGCAGCATTCGAGGCTGATTTTGGGGGGTTTCAGGACCACGAGCAGAATAAAATGTATCTTTTGGTAATCAGTACCGCGGTAGCTTTTGATTGATAACCGTTTAATCAAATTTAATGCAAGGCAAGCCGGTCAAAAATTACCGTCAAATTGCCTTTGACCAAAGTGTGACGTCGACCAATCTCACTGAGCCTTGAGAATTGCTTGTGTCCACACCAGACATTACACTATGGTGAGATCCATGAGTAGGTTAGTTAACTTTAAACTTTCGTAATAAGTAGCCTACTCAAGCGTTTGGATGCGGTTCCATGTGTACTCTGAAGTTTGAAATGTGGCTCCGACATCCAAAAATCTTGAAAACCACTGGCGTAGATTACACTGGCCAAAAATATTTTTTCGAGTGCCAAAGATTTTTGAATGATTTCTGGGTATTTGGGGGCTGCTGAGTCAAAAACAGACATTCGTTTATTTGAATCGGCGGCATTTTTTGAGATATTGGTTTTTTTTATTTGAAGAAAATGAAAAATCGCGAACTTTAGTAGCTGCCGAATGTGAACAGAAGTATCAGTAACATGCATATTGGAAGTGTCACTGAAGCCACTGCAATAATTTTTCTGGGCCAGATACACCACTATGTCTTTTGCTATTGTAGCATTCAATTACTTGAGAAAAAAAAGACATTGAAGACACCCCATTTTGGACAGCATAAGTTATACAGCAACAACCTATATGCAGTATGTTGCTGTACTGTATATCTCTACCGTTATGAGTGATTTCCTCAGCTTTCTGAAATCTGTTCAGCATCACACAGTAAACCAGGCAGTGGGCAGTGTAACCGTAGTAGCATCATTCTGACAAGCTGCAGTTTCTTTGTATTGGTAACCACAAGTTCAGTGTCGAATACTGCCTTATATCTCATTTTATATCTATGGTGGCTACAGCGTAGTTCTATAGTTGTGTAAGTTGCTTTGATACCTTACTGAATGTACCTCAAGTGTTACTAAAAGCAGAGCTTTTGCTTTGACGACAGCTGTTTTGTTTACCTGTAATATCGCCTAATTTTTACCAGATATTCACATGAAACATGATTCTCTTTTACACGGCTCTCTGTGTTTACGATTGCGTGTTCAGCAATATCGCTTCAGAGATGGAAGAATACGGTATGCACATGCTTGAAGACAGATGTAGACTCATCAAAGTTGTGGAAAAAGAGAATTCTTCCTAATTCATAATTGAGTATTTTTAGCATTTTTCGAAATTATAATATGGAATATCTCAAAAAACAGAGCCAATTAAAAAAAAAACTGATATCATTTTTCGTTTCCGCGACATGCAAATACCCTAAAACCTTTGAAACTGTCTTGGCACCAAAAGTTGTGTTGGCAAGTGCTATTAGTAGTGATGATTCTGAGCTAGCAATGGCTGCAAGTACATCATACAACGGACCATCGATATCACGATTCAAGCCAAACGACGATATTTTTCTCCAGTTGTTTTTCAGCTATTTTTTTAATGCGCAAATATACCTCGAACCAGAACCACCACCCACTTTTCAAATCTCGCAACGAGAACTAGAACTATTTAAATAAACACGTTAGTTAGTTGACCTTCAAGTATAACTAGATTCGAAGCTTATGTACAAGTCTGTTGAGAACACATAAATACGCGCTCCAATTTTAGTTGTAAGGGAGTTTGCGCAATTCATTCATTGAGAGCATGCCGCCAATGGTTTCCAAGCGGTGACAGGCAAATATATATTTCTTTTATTACCAATTCATTATTTATATATCTTTCCTGTTCCTCAATGTAGTCTTTTCATGATCACAAATCAACCGAAACGTCGGAGATGCGGTACGATGCATCTCTATGTAGAGCGCCTATTTCATGGTCATATAGAATCTCAAGAATCCTAACGTGGTTTCAACTCGTTCATCACATTTTATTAACGTCTTTTAATACTCATGGATTGAATAAAACGCTGGACACTCGGTATAATATAGTATGATATGATATTCGCCTAAAATCAGTAAAATTATATGTTACCAATGCATTTGCCTAGATCGTAATGAATTGTTTTTAATATCATAAATCAACTAATACGACGCACACCAAGTGTGATGCACCTTTATATAGAGTGCTCACTGCTCAATTGTTAGTCCTAGAATCTTCAACCGATATTCTTCCAACTAAAAATGCACACATTGCACACAGATGCAAGTTTGGAGTTCCAGAAAAAAGCACATAGAATACGCTTGTAAGGTACTAGATATGGGAACGAAATGAAAACCATGACTTTTTAAAGTCACTCAATTCTGAACTATCCTAGCCTATGTATAAAATTCGCAATATGTAACGAAATTTTCTCGCTAAGTACTAAGCTAAAAACTAATATTTTAGTGTTTAGTCTAACCTAAATCAATAAAAATAGGCCTTCATTAAATTTCAAGCTTTTGTTCTGATGTTGTGAGAATTAATAATATTAGTTTTAATAATGACTATATTCATACTATGATGCTTATAACAAAGGAGGTCTTTTGCATCAGAAGCTAATTTATTTCCTCAACAACACAAGGCAATCGATAAATTTAGCAAGGATCATTTATAAGATATTCAGAATAATACGCCAATTTTCAATAAATATGAAAATAATCGGCGGTGGTAGAACAACAACAGTAGTATTTAATCGAGTACAGGAATTTTCCTATACTTTTTCGTGGAAGCGAATACCTTCGGTCGTGTCGAAAAAATTAAGACAACCAGAAATGCAAATCCAGAGTAATAATACTAGGATGACAGAATGTCATCGACAGCGTACCGGAAGCAAAGGATACAATTAAGATTCCATCGCTTTTGATTTCAGGTCATTTATAACTACGATGAGCGTTCTCTGCATATGTTTTTTTTTGTGCTTGGAAAACACCACATCAGTGAGCAAAGTCTTCCCCATTATGAGCTCGTTGGTTTCAACCATTGTACAGTATTTTCAATCTTACATTGCGATATGCATACGATGGACCGGGTGAACAGATCAGTACTATTGCAAGTTCGGTGACACGGTAGAGTACATTTCAAAGGAGGCAATTGAAATACGATATATATCAAACACTTGCAAAAAGATTACATCATAATACAGGAAAGCATTGCATAACTAATTCGGCACATGTAAAGTTGCGATTATACCGATACGAGCAAGGAGTTGTGGCCTCGTCACGAGGAATCAGTATTCATGATGACACGCATAATGGAAAATAATCATTGTCTCCATAGCTGTATGTCATCGTAATATGTCATTTCCAGGGTTTGGCAAAATAGAGTGCCTAGCGATTGCATTCTAAATCGAGCATTTTGTATTACACTCCGAGTCTAGTATTATGACGTCAAAACAGTGATATTGACTCGAAAAGTTAGAATATGATCATTTTGCGTCCATAAGGAAATGATGCCAGTTACAGGTCGACAAAATAATTTTATATATTTCTGAAGAAAACAATTTTGGAACGATCTGTTACCAATGTGAGAAGGGTCAATCCACGAGAAAAATTTCGTACCATGAATATACTTAGCCTTTTGTAACATATTCCTTGGTGCCGAGGCCAACCGTGGTTTCGTGGCCTCGACAGGAAGGGATGATAAAACATACAAGTTGGATATACAGACAGAGCACAACAGCCCCATCTCGTTCACAGGAACATAGACTCGTTAACACGATTATTTAAAGTACGCGTGTGGTTACTTTTTGGCTGGTGGCATTATCGAAAGTCATCAACTCCATTCGAGCGAATAACCAGATATTGTAGTAGGACGATCCGCAGCTGGCACAGTGATGGGTTTTGGGATCTGGTCGAGGTTGACTTCAGGATTCATACATTCGTTTTAAAGGTTTATATGCTCACCCTCGTCGGATAAGGAATCGTTAAAAAATATCAACCCAATGTAAACGAATATATAGTATCTTCGTAGAAAACATTGGTAAATAAATTGCATTCGTCACTTCTTACATTTATTAAAAGGCTATTTTGTTTGCAATTATTTCATTTCGATTTCCTTATGTCCAATTAAAATAGAACTAGGTGGTACAGAACTTCAGTATAAAATTGAATGACATATTCCCGAATAGTTTCGGCCAACACTCGTCTGGGATAATCGTCAGGAGCTGGCAGAGCAGGGGTTGGGCATTTCTAGGCTGACAAAATGAGACGCAAAATATAGGTTGGCATGTCGGCCAAAAGTTCCAACTATATTCCGTGATGTTATCTCTACATAGAAAACAGGGAACTACATTGTTAACACTAGCAGCTACGTCATTGGTTCTCATACTGCGGGCGCGTTAGGGGGGAAGAATCTGGGGGTTGGGGATCGAAACCGCCTGTGAGGGAAAATATTTCTCGAACTCGGAATGAATTTGATTCGTGATGAAACTTCCAGGTTTCAACAACAGCAGTAATCCCAAGTATATTGTTACGATTTAAAGGTATTCATTCCGTCATGATATACCATCCATACACCAATGCTACACGGCCACAAATTGTCAAATTCTTTACATGTCAGTAAGACCGAATACTAATGATATTTCATTACCATAACATTTCATTTACACTCAAATGTTTCTATATAATTTTGCAGCATAGCTGACTTTTGATATGTCTGTCCTGACAGCCAGTAGTATCGCATTCACGAACTTGCTTTGTGAACTGAAACTCAATCCGGAATGCGAGAAATGGCATGGTTATTGTTATGTTCGTGCATTTACGTTCAGTGTTGTTTCCTAATTGTCTCCTGATTTCTATAGGACTAGTAATTAACTCCAATCATTATTTCCTTGTGTGTCGTGCTTGTATTTATACCCTGTGTTCTGTTGTCTCGTGGTCTGTCATTTAACTGAACTCTGGATCGTGTCGCTGCCTAAAGTTATTCTGCTGTTAATATATACTGATTCATATTGCAACCTCGTCGTATTGAGTTATTGTTCAAACAAGATCAAGAACATAACAATTGGTGTCAGAAGTCGGATTCAAAGTTATTTCTGCGACGAACATATATCATGGAAGCAAGTATATTGAAGCTTCTAGAGAAGCAGCAAGAAATGATGGCGAAGCAACAAAAGCAGCATGAAGAAACAATGGCAAATCAAAATGCACAGCGTAAAGAAGATATGGAGCAGCAAAATGCTCGGCACAGGGAAGATTTGGACCAACAACGCGCACAGCATAAAGAAGATATGGCACAGCAAAAGCTGCAGCATGAGCAAGCCATATCGCAATTAGCGCAGAGGTTGAGTCCCGGTGCGTCAACATCTGAAGCTACCGCTCCCAAGTTTGATTCGTTCATCAAATCAAAGGAGAAATGGGACCAATATCTGCAACGATTCAACCACCACCTTGCAATTTACGGCATTTCCAATATGGAGAAGAAAAGAGCGTGTCTACTCTCATGGGTTGGACCTGAAACGTACTCGCTCCTACGTAATTTGTATGGTGCTGCTGATGTCAGTGCACAAACCTTCGACGCGTTGACCGAGAAGTTGTCTACACACTTCAAGGACTCCATTCATGTGCAAGCAGCCAGGTACGAATTTTACAATTGCAAAATGCAGCCGGGACAATCGTACGCCGATTGGATCGCAACTCTACGCGGAATCTCCAAGGATTGCAACTTCACATGCTCAAGAGAAGGCTGTGATCAGAGCTACGTTGATGAGCTAATGCGTGATCTCATCATTAAAGAAACGCCGCACGCGGATGTGAGACGGCATTGTCTAACACAAACCAATCCATCCCTCGACGACGTTCTTAAAGTAGCCGCAACATTCGTGAGAACGCTGGAAACTGATAGGGTTATCCAGGGCGAGAGTAGCGGTAAAGACACTTCCATCGTCAACAAAATGACTGGAAGTTATCAGAAGGGGAAAAAACCTTCCAAATCCAACCAAGGCAACTTCCCGGAAAGACTGAAATCCTGCAGCCGCTGTTTCATCGATCACCAGAGAAAAGACTGTCAATATCGACATTCAGTATGTCAGAAATGTGGTCGTAAAGGTCATATCAAACCTGTTTGCATGTCTACCAAACCAAGTATCACGCAACAGGTCACATCCGTCAATTTCTGCTCAGTGCCGCTCCTCTCCTTCGACATCGATCAACTATATCGACGCGTAGGAAACCAGCTCTGGATCAACTCCAGCATCAACGGCATTCCGTTGCCGACACAGTGGGACACTGGTGCACCCTCCGCCATGGTGGGATTGACTGGGTACAAAACTTTGAACTCTCCGAAACTCTCATCATATCATTGCTCTTTCGTAGCGTATGGCGACAAGCCATTGAAAGTGAAAGGTATTTGCACTGTAACTGTGCAGGTGGGTTCTGAAGTTCGAGTTGGCTTAAAATTGGTAGTTCTCGACGAACACCGTGGGCAAAACATTTTTGGTCTCGATTGGAGCGATGCTTTCTCCATGACCGCTAAGGGAACGTCTGCCTTGGATGCAATTTCCTCGCAGATGGTCAAATCGCAATCATGTAATACTGTTGACATTTCTGATTCGAACGACAAATTGGTATCTTTTCAGTCCAAATTTCCCTCCGTTTTCTCTAATGTATTAGGACGATGCACCAAGACAAAGGTGACAATTCACTTGAAACCTAATGCCAAGCCCGTATTCAACAAGCCACGCCCTTTGCCTTTCGCAAGGCAAATCGCTGTTCAAACCGAATTGAATAGATTAGTAAATCAAGGTATTCTCGAACCAATCAATTACAGTGATTGGGCAGCACCAATTGTTGCCGTCACTAAATCAAATGGATCAGTACGCATTTGTGGTGACTTCAAAGCATTGAATCAACAAATTCAGATAGATCAACATCCCCTGCCCTCCTTAGATGAAATTCTTCACAAGTTACAGGGTGGTTGTATTTTCACGAAAATTGATCTTGCCGATGCTTATTTTCAGCTAGAATTAGATGATGATGCGATGAATTTGTGTGTCATCAACACGCAATTCGGTTTATTCCGTTATCGACGCATGTGTTTCGGAGTCGCATCTAGTCCCGCAAATTAACGTTGTATTGATGCCATGATCGCCGGCTTACCCGGTGTTGCTAGTTTTATCGATGACATAATCGTTACTGGCATTGATGAACGCGATCATTTTCGCAACTTATCGCTACTCTTTGAGCGCCTCACCGAATACGGTTTCACCGTCAACTTCGCTAAATGTGAATTTTTCAAAAGTAGTATCGAGTACCTTGGTCATATAATCGACAAGAACGGCAAACGCCCGTCTAACAAATCCGTTGAAGCAATCAAACAGTTGCCTAAACCTCAGGATGTTCGCCAGCTACAGGCATTCCTGGGCAAAGTCAATTATTATCGCGCGTTTATTCCTAATTTTACGAATAAAGCCGCTGCCTTGTACCGTCTTCTTCAAAAAGACGCGAAATTCATTTGGAATACGGACTGTGACGCAGCTTTTCGCATTCTCAAAAACGACGTAATCGACGCTACGCAGTTAGCTCATTATGATGTAAACAAGCAGCTCATTTTGTCAACTGATGCTTCTCAATTCGGAATCGGCGCTGTCCTCTCAATCGAGCACAATGGCGAAGAGAGACCGATCGCGCACGCATCGAAAACACTTTCAGATTCGCAAAAGTCCTACTCTCAAATCGAGAAGGAAGCTCTGTCAATCATTTACGGAGTCACTAAATTTCGTCAATTCTTGTATGGTAGAAAATTTACGCTCGTAACGGACCACAAACCGCTTTTAGCTATTTTCTCGCCGGACAAGAAAATTCCCGTGATTACAGCGCAACGCTTACAGCGATGGGCACTAACGCTCATGGCTTATCAATACGATATTCGCTATAAACCGACTAATCAGCACGGAAACGCCGACGGTTTATCTCGCCTGCCAAAGGGTCCAGACCCTGAGTTTGACGAACTGGAAATTCGTGAAAACGCGGAGATCGTTCACGCTATTAATATGGCATTCGATGGCTTACCGTTAACTCGCGATGAAATTCGTGACGCGACGCTGAAGGACAAAACCATGAAACTAGTAAAATTATCTGTCACTCATGGTAATTGGAATCCAAAGACGCACATTGATGATTTTTCTTGGTTTTCGACTCGCAAACATTCGCTTTCTCTGCACGAAGACATAGTCATACTCAATATTGATGGTTTTCAGCGCGTAGTAATTCCGCAGTCACTTCGCTCGCGAGTCTTATCATTGTTGCACGAAGGACATTGGGGTATCGCGAAAATGAAGCAGATGGCTCGACGTTACATCGCATGGCCTTCCATTAATCGCGACATTGAAAATCTCGTGAAGAGTTGCGACGCTTGCCGCAAAGTAATGAAAGCGCCTGATCGTCAGTATCGCGAATGGCCAAAAACTTCTGAAAGCTTTGAACGAATTCACTTGGATTTCGCAGGTCCAATAAACAATAAAATGTTTCTTGTCATCGTCGATGCGCATTCGAAATATCCTTTCGTTAAAGTAATGATTGTCGGATCTACCACAACCTTGTGTGTAGTCAACGCTTTGCGGGAAGTCTTCTCTATTGAAGGCTTACCCGTAACAATTGTCACGGATGGCGGGCCGCAATTCACATCGAATGAATTCGATACGTTTTGTTCTAATTTGGCAATCAGCCATATCGTATCACCCTCTTTTCACCCTGCCTCGAACGGGGAAGCGGAGCGTTTCGTCCAGACTTTGAAAGCTGGATTAATAAAAAATTGCGACGGGGGAAAAGATCTCAACTTCGCGTTCCAAACACTTCTCGCTACATACCGATGTGCACCGCACCCGGGCATAGACTGGAAAACGCCTGCCGAGATTTTACATGGTCGACAGCCGCGCAATTTGTTAAGTTTGTGCTCGCCCTTCGACAAATCGAAACCCGTTACGCCTGGACAATCAGTCACTCATTTCGAAATTGGTTCCTCAGTTTACGCTCGCAGTTACCGAAGCGGACCAAAGTGGGTTGCTGGCGTGGTGACGGAAATACTGGGGCGTGTTGTGTACATTATAAAAACGGATCATGGGTATTGGAGGAGGCACAAAAACCAACTCCAACCACGCTTGATTTCAGCTGGCCATAATAATACAGCCACACAGGAAGTTGCTCAGCCTCCGCAGTCACAAGCTGAGCAACCATTGGTCAGGTATAGGGCACAACGCCCTGCAACTAGTCCTGCCCGTCCGACGGGTAGACGTTATCCTCTTAGGAATAGGAAACCCACCGATTTCTATAGACCTACGTAAATGTGGCAACCCTTTAACTTACAGGGGAGGACTGTTATGTTCGTGCATTTACGTTCAGTGTTGTTTCCTAATTGTCTCCTGATTTCTATAGGACTAGTAATTAACTCCAATCATTATTTCCTTGTGTGTCGTGCTTGTATTTATACCCTGTGTTCTGTTGTCTCGTGGTCTGTCATTTAACTGAACTCTGGATCGTGTCGCTGCCTAAAGTTATTCTGCTGTTAATATATACTGATTCATATTGCAACCTCGTCGTATTGAGTTATTGTTCAAACAAGATCAAGAACATAACAGTTATTTCTTTACTGGAAGCATCAACTGCAGCTTGTTCCCATTTTACATGACCTTGAAAGGAGTTGATCTTCACTGCGTTCCTGTAAGGTATTCCAAAATCAACGAAAACATGTCCCTCAACTGTACCGATATTACCAACGGAATATTATCATGCCCGCAAACAGATTTTGTCAATTCGCAATGTGCAGGCGATGCGATAGTGCGATGGCAACGCTACGTCGGTGCCATCATGTTGGGAATAACGATTGTGATATTACTTGTATCGTCATTCTGGCTTCATGTCAAGGTTGTAAGAGATGGAATAAAAACATTCAGTGAAGCTGGAGATAAGTTGCTCGAGCTGGTTCTATCACAGCACGAAGTCATGGCTTTGTGCTCAAAGCCATTGAAGTCCGACAGCAACGATATGTCATTTTACGAGTATGTACTACAGGAAGACGGCTATGAGCTAAAATCACACAAAGCAGTCCGAGAATTCATGCGCTTCTGCGCCAATCATGGGCCAAAGTCTACCATACTCGCATGGTATCTTCTACGAAACATCGCTCTAATATTAGTTATGGTGGCTGCCCTCGGCGTCGCGATTTGGGCTGTGGCAATTCCTGATCCTTGGAGGATGCACTTTTTATGCAGATTAACTGAAAGTGCTGACATCCCATTCAATCACCTCACCTGCACAAAGAATTCGGCTCTTGCGATTAGAGCAGAGGTCTCAAACACGCGGCCCGCCAGAGCATTTTGTGCGGCCCGCGACAACATTTTACATTTTCAATAATTTTACAATAAATAAGTGCCACATATATCTTTTCAAGTTTTGAAGTAAAAATTCCCTCTCAAATTGTTCCGAAAGCCTGAAACTATTCATCAAAGTTCATTATCCGCGACCATGCAGTTGAATATTCACTCTTTCGCCACGTTTCCAATTCATGATGGTAAACCCTGACCCATAGACGATGGTCGTTTGCAGCATTATGCTTAAACGATTCGTGGGACTATATGCTTAGACGATTCTTGAATGAAATTTGTGAGTTAGACTTAGACGCGACTTTTATTAGAATTACTCGGACTCGGGCTGACTCGATGGTCAAATTAAAATGAACTCGTGAATTGGTTAAATTGATCGCAACAAACTATTCGCGTATCATGGGAATAGTATAAGAAATCAGAAGGTCACAGCTTGGTATTTCTCTAACTAAGCAAGTAGTTATGGCAACCATTGGCAATCCGTTAGTTACATCTTGGGTCGCTAAACCATGTTATTAGGCCACTTAAAGGTACCGAGTATCGTAGTGGTACGCTTCAACGATGTCACAACAATGGGTTGTTCGGCTTTCTGACATTTCTATCAATATGACACCTTCATTATAATATTTACATTGTTATTTTTATGCTCCAATATTCGAAGGTATTTGACCATGAGCTTAATAATCCTCTTATTAGGAGTATACCCAAATCCTGGATTGGGCTACACTGCTACATCCCAAATGCTGTGACATCAGATCGTAATCTCTATTATCAATCTGTTAAATTCATAATATTCATAGTAGCTGCAAAATTATAACGTGATAGCTTTCATGATAGCATTATATATTTGTCCGCTCACATGGCGTCTATATATCTCATAATTAATATATATCAAGTACAACAAGACTGGTATTCAAATAGTTATAATTGTGATGATTTTTTTCATGCGGGGCCTAAAATGATACAAGATTGAATCACATTTTTATGATGTGTGCTGAATGTCACTTCGGCTCACTTTCAATAGGACAATTTCATCCCGTCGAATAAGGCCTACTTCGAAAGACATGGAATATATACCCCTATTAATGATGCGGCCCGCGGCGTCGTCAAAACTGGAAAATTGGCCCGCGAGCACATTTGAGTTTGAGACCTCTGGATTAGAGTGTTCCTTGGATTGTATTGTGGGACATTATTTCTTCAGATCATATTGATTGGGTATGGAATTTATAAATGTTGTCAGTGCGATGAGTCATGTAAGGCCGTATTAATGAGTCGATCTATCCCATTTGGTAGTTGTTGTAGATATGGCGACGAGTCGGACGTCATTGCGTTGCGTCTGGTAGCTGAATTTTGGGAAAGTGCTAGTTCTGCTCAGTCAGGTTTACCGAAATATATCGTCAACCACCTCATTTCGTCGGAATTTAAAAAAATACTCAGTGACAACATGGAAACCATCTGCCGAATGAAAGACTACAAACTAATTCAAATAAAAGTGCGGTTATTTGGAAATGTACCAGAAGTTATAAATGTAATGTGTAAACTTTTTGCTCAAAGACCGACTTCGTTTGATCCCGAGTTCATCAAACTATTACAAGCTGCAAGTGACACGGAAACCGACATCATTAAGATAATGTATGAAAATAACATAGTAATGAATGAATTGATCGTCCTCATACTTCAAGATGATGATCTCCAAGATGATATTGAAAATGTACGACCCATTGTTAATCAAATACAACTCGACCGAATTGAAGATGAATCACGTAATAACGTGGTGGAAAAGCGATCGATTTTGTTCTACGCTTTCTCGGCAGAATATATAGGTGATCAGGGTAAGCCTGCTGCTGCAAAAGCTTTGTGTCGAGGTAAAGATGAGAGCAATTTGAAAATATATGAAACGCGCATTAGTAAAAACAGAGACCAAAAATGCAGAGAAAGAACGCTGATGCAATACCTGAAGGATATATATTCCAGGAATGGCGAAGTTGAAAAGATCTTGAAAAAATGCGGGATGGACCGGCAAATCCCGTCAGGTGCTCCATCTTCGGTGAGGGAATCATATGTGGTATTTGAAAGAGAAACTTCGCTGTAAATCTGTTTACTTGTTATACTTGTAACAATTTGTGTATGCCATGATAGTGAACTCAGACTAAAAATGTACATTTACGCCGTGAAATCCGCCCAGTATACTCTATATCAGTGGTTCTCAACCGAGGGTCCGCGAAGCATTTTCAGGGGGTCCGCGAGACCTCGAAATTTGCGAAATGGTGGAAAGATTTTTTTAAATAATTTGGGAAAACACGAGGCAGTTCCACTTTATTACTTCTAAAACTTCATGACTCACATAACCAGAATGGCCGTCTGAGATCAAATAACCTACAGTGCATACTCAATATTGCCAATAGCCTTCTAATACAAAGATATTGATGTTTAGAGATGTTTTGTGGGGGTTTGTGCAAAAAATAGGAAGTTCGAGTAGTTCAGGGTGACTTCGAAGTACTTGCAACCATTCACATTCTTCTGTGACAGTGGTTCTCAAATTAGGATGATGTGAAAGCATCTGAAGGAGGGCGCAAAGCCGCAGTCAACGAAAATAAATTTTTCGCGCTTCGCGCGATTTACTTACCATTACTACTTATTGCTCTGTGTATAACTTCGAATTTCATATTTGCCAATTCTCTCTTTGACAGCCATAACCTTCCATGCCAACAAATTATCCGTTGGGATTGTTAGCATTCTGATTGCTTTATCGCTAGCATAAAGTCGATATTTGCACAAGACAGATAACGGTTAGTCGATAATCGAGATAAATTTGATCTAAAACTTGGGGGTCCGCGAGGTCCGTGACAGCCCCAAGGGGGTCCGTGGAGACAAAAAGGTTGAGAACCACTGCTCTATATGGATAATGATGTTGGCCTCAGCACCAAAAAACATTTTGCACAAGGCTACATATATTCACGGTATACGAGATTTCATTATGTCCAATTAGAAGAGAAATAGGTGGTAAAGAACTTCTGTATGAAATTGAATGACATATTCATATTGAAGTGAACCCGAATAGTTTCGGCTAATACGCACCTGGGACAATCGTCAGGAACTGGTAGAGGAGGAGCGGGCAACTATTCTTTCTAGGCTGAACAATTGAGAAGCAAAATATAGGTTGGCATTCCGGCCAAAGGTCCAAACTATATTCCGTGATGTTATTTCTACACATAAAACGGGGAACTACATTGTTAACACTAGCAGCTAAGCCAGTTGTTCTCCAAGGGGGCGTGGAAGCAATTGAGGATGGGGGTTCTCTTGAGAGAAAAATAAATGTTTATCTAACTCGGAATGAATTTAATTTGTGATGAAACTTCCAAGTTTCAACAACGGCAGTAATCCATATTAGATTGTAACGATTTAAATGTAATCATTGCGTCGTATACCATCCCTACACCAATGCTACATGGTCACAAGTCGTCAAATTCTTTACATGTCAGTGAGACCGAATAGTAATATTTCATTACCATAACGTTTCATTTACGGTCAAATGTTTTTATTATAATTTAGTAGCATTGGTGACTTTCGATATGCCCTTCCTGACAGCCTGTAGTATCGTATTCACGAACTTGCTGAGTGAACTTGACCTCAATCCGGAATGGGAGAGATGGTGCGGCTAGTTCTTTACTGGAAGCATCGTCTGCAGCTTGTTAATATAACGGATTTAGTTAGTCGACTTTATTTACTTGTGTTCGGTTAATACCATACAGACAAGGACTGATACAACCGTAGACGAATTCAAGCTTATTTTATGATTTGATTGCGAGCTAACAATTTCGACCATGAATATTAACAAGACACCGCTACGTTCCAATATAACTGATGTTCACGTAAAGTCTTTACTAAGGGCTTTTGCATCCAACATACAACCAGAGTTCAATGAACTTGTTAACAACTTTGATCGACCACGGATGTCAGATTGACTTCAACAGTGATTGAAGTACAATAGGTTAATAAAATCAATAGATACCATTTTTTGTCTCTATGCACTGAAGTCAAATTTTACATTTAATACGATTTAGTCCTTGTATAGGAGGATAAATAAGCGGTTAATGAATCGACTCTGTAATCCGGGGCGCCAAGATCTTCATCTTCCCATATAAGGCCCGCCGTTCGGATAATTTGCCTGCCCCTGGACCATACTGTGGTCATATACACAAGAGCGATATTTCTAATTAATATTCCAGATCTGCCGACATGTAGCACGGCATACTTTCCTATTAGGCACTACGTAATACAGTACTGTATTTATCTAAGGATTTTCAACAAGAAATGTCTGCCCTAACAGTCACTGACGTGGTATCTACCAACTTACTGAGTGAGCTGAGCCTGGATCTAGTGTGGGAGGAATATCGTGGAATGCCGCCTACTAATTTCTGCTACAGCGAGTTGCTCGTAACAGTTAGAAATCGCTGATTTCGCATTCAATAGCACGTTCGATCTTTTCTTGCTGCTATGAGTTATGCCGTGAAGGTTTTTACTCGGAATATGTATGGAAGTAAATATGTTGTCTGCCTCCTATATAGACAAGAAATTTTACTCTCGACAGAAATATATTTTTCAAGAGCTCTGTCTTGCTGGGATACAGATACGGTTGTCTAGTTGACTGATATATTTATATATATGATTAGGCCTATATATATATGTAGGCGAGGACTTATCAATTCTGAAGTATTTCACGTTTATCCGATGTAGACTATGTGAATGACATCGCTAACATCTTATACTGCTGTTTTTTTAAATTTGTTGCGATATATTGTGTATAACCAGTATATGTATAATTGTCGAATCTGAAAGTCATTTATTCTTTATATATTGTGTAAATTTAAATCATGTACATGGAGGATCGCTAGATTGTTCATCAAGAAAAAAAATATATATATTTACTTACAGTGCATATTTATTTATATGTTTATGTTTTGGGTTAGAAAAAGCATGTCTCCCCTAACTGTCAGTGACATGGTATCTACCAACTTGCTGGGAGAGCTGAAGCTGAATCCAGTGTGGGAAATATATCGCGGTTATGTGTTTGCCGGAAGCATCGTTACAAGCTTGTATCCATTCTATACGACGTTGAACGGAGTCGATCTTCACTGCGTTCCAATTAATGATTCCACAACGTGGGAAATTCATTCGCTCAATTGCACCGAGATCGCCAACGGCAAATTATCAGGCCCGCAAACTGCCTATGTCAATGCGCAATGTGCCAACGATGAGAAACTGTGGTTTCAAAGATATGCTGGCACCATCATGCTAGGAATGGCGATTTGGATACTAATAGTATCATCATTTTGGCTTCATTTCAAGAATGTTAAGGATGGAATCAGAACCGTCAGCAATGCTCGCAACAAATTTCTCAAACTAGGTCTGACGAAGGAGGAAGTATTCAGATTGTGCTCAAAACCCTTAATTGGCATAGAATCAGATCACTTCACACCAGAATTTGCACTGAAAGACTGGAAATATGAAATGAAGAAAGCAAACTACAGCCCACAAGATCATAAGGCAATCCGCGAAGTTGTTCGTCTGTTTGCATATCATAAACCAGACAACTCTATATTCGCCTTATATCTGTTTCGAAACATACTCCCTATTTTATTTATGTTTTCCGTCGTATGCTGGTTGATTCCGAATACGACATATACTGAACGATGGGACAATGCTTTTACCTGTAGAATAGATGGACGATCTGGTATATCATACAAGGAATTCGTTTGTACTTCAAAGTACTCTGAGACGATGTTAGTGTACATTAGGGTGTACATTGCAACGTAAATTATTCAGATACTTCTGGCGATATGGGCTATCTATATTTGTTGGTCATGCGACGACTTTCTTCGAGACGCGATATGTACTAATGGTCACAGGCGTTCACTCGGTTTGCTCGTAAAGTTTTGGGAGAGCGCCAGTCCAATTCAATCTGGTATGTTCAAGGAAATCGTCGTACACATTCATTCGCCGACATTCGAAAATAAACTCGCCAAAAAGATTAAAAGTATCTGCGAAAATGAAGACCATGAACTCATAAGGATTAAATCCAAATTATTTGGTGACACGCCGGAATTAGTATCCGTACTGCAAGAAATGTTTTGATCCAAGAAAAGTCAACCGAGAATAAAAATGTCTCTCCAAGCGTGGAAGGCGGCCCGGTTCTCAATAAATACTGAAACTAAGAAACATTTAGTGATAAGTTTTATTGAGGAAATGAAAGAAAAAGAAAAAGTATCCAATGAAGTAATTGCCAATATGCTTCGCATTGGTGATCACACTCTGATAAAAGACATATCAGATGAAATAGAACTCGACCGAATTGAAAATAAAACACGTATATATGAACCAATGCGATCGATTTTGTTCTACACTTTCTCGATAGATTGTCTCTGTGGGCCACATATGTTCGCTGCTGCAAAGGCATTGTGTGGGGGTAAAAATGAGGAAAACTTGAAAATATATCGAAAGTATAACGTGGATGAAATACCAACCGAAAAACCTCTGAGACAATACCTTTTGGAGATATATTTCAAGAAAGGAAAAGTTGACGATATCTTGAAAAAATGCGGAGTTACACTATCAAGCACCTCTATAAATCAGCAAATTGTTGTAAGCAATTATTCTAATCCAGATCCGGATGAGATCAATGAAGAAACTACTTCGTTGTCACCAAGTTAATATTTATGTCGATGACTGGCACTTGGTTCCATATTTTACCAAAGGTGGTTAAAATATTCAATAATGCGAAGAATTTGCATCATTATCATTTCAGTTTGCTGCTAACGGATGTATATATTGAATTCATTGAGTCATTTGCACGCGGTCCGAGGTAGGCGTACGGAAATTGAGATGTATTTTTACATTATTCTGTTGGCCGTATTCTTATTGTATTTTGATATAAGATTCGACTATAGTTAGAAGGTTGACCGTGTTGCGATTGCTGCCTTGAAATTGACGTGATCTTCAGTTTCCAAATACATTTCTTTCTTAACTGCACACATTGCTCTGTACATCGTAGGGATATTGGGGCAGGCTGGGATTGGTGTCAAACGTGCTTTCAAGCATGATAGTGGTTGTAATGACTTGGCAAGCTTTTCGACTAGCCGAATTTCCAATCGAAATACTGTGGCGAGCAAATCATTGGTTCCCAAACGTTTTCGACTCCGCATCCCCTCATCAGTAACTATAACCTCCACCTCAAGTACGTTGTAAGTATAAGTACTCAAAGTTAGTTTTAACTGATCCTTACGTAAGAAGAATTATTGGGGCTACTTTTTATATTGAACTCAAAGTCCATCATCGATCTTGAGAAATGAAGCTGCATCGGTGCAGGTTGATAAATATATCGGCTACATACATGTTTAATTTTCCATATGCGACCAAATGTTCCTGTACTGAACCTTTATGACAGATGCCATCCCGCGGAGAAAAATTTTCGACGGTTTAAAATACAAATTTGAAATCGTGTGCGTGTTTTAGTTTAGTTCGTTATGGCGATTTCAATATCTTTTGACATAGCAGACAGAAGGTAACGTCATAACATCAAGTAACAAAGCCATTATACCAACGTGCCCGCCTGATTATGTTTAATTATTATTTACAGGCCCAACATTTTGCAACACAGCACCTCACCCAGCTTAATCAGAAATCTGATTACGTGGGCAGAGAGAGAGAGAGAGAGAGAGAGAGTGGATGAAAATTATAGCAATTTATATGCAATTCCCGATATTATTGACCGATTAATAAATGAAGGATTGTAGAATTTTATCGCTCCTCGCGCGATTAGGTGATACGAACAGACTTAGTATAATGAGTATAAAAAATGTCGCTCACAAGTAGCGGGGAACACGCTATACGGAAGGGGGTCTAATGGGCGAAGTCACCCAGAAGTTTGGTTTATCACCCTGTGGGGGAGACCAACGTTTTGCAGGAGGAGGGGGGAGGGGGCTGATGAGGTGGTGTTTCGGTCCTGACAATAACGCACTGCAATATCGCACTCCAATTATAAAGACTAGTAAATAAATCGCTTTCGAAAGATTTTGAACGAGGGAATGCAACGCTTATGGGTGCAAATCCATTTCAATTTAGAGAAGAAAGAGAGAAAGGGAGTCTTTATTTTCATCCAATCAAAATACAACATAACACATGGCAGTGGTGGTGGTACAGAAAATATGCGTGCACAGTATTCGATATTAGATATATAGGAATGATCGAAAAGACCGTGAAGGTCATCTAGTCTGATCACACCAGCATCAAACAGGTACACTTGACTCTAAACAGTCTGGCTGTAAAAAATGTTACGGTAGTTAAAAAAAATAAAATGGAAAAAAAATTAAACGATGGTACCAAATGATCAATGAAGCAATACCTGGGCAAGGTAGGGCAACAGTGTTAGTGTAACGACAAGAGGTGATCAAGTAGGGCTTTTTTAATCTATTGTAAGGCAATTCACGGATATGTGGTGGTAATGCATTCCAGATGATAGGTCCCGAGTAGTCGATAGATCTCTTGGTTAGGTTGCTATTGGGTGGGGGTAAGTGGATATTTCCTTTAAACGAGGATCATCGTGTAATGGGAGTGGACATTTTTAGCAGGCATGAAAAAGTCATCAAACACAGGATGCAAACTATTGGAAAAATATTTGTGAATGACTTTTGATACTTCGAAGCGATATAGTTTGTCAACTTGCAAAATTCGGTGCTTACGGTAGTAAGGCGATAGTTTGGTACGTAAAGGTACAGATGAGATCAGCCGTATCGCACGGTTTTGCAGGGTTCGAATTATGCACAAAAATGATTTGCATGCACTTCCCCATACAACGATTCCATATTGCAGGTGAAAGTGGAAAAGAGAGAAATAGATGGTACGTAGTATTGATCTGGAAACCAAAGATTGCAGACGGGTCATTATTCCCACACACCGAGCTAGTTTTGATATTGTGCATGCAATATGCTGCTTCCAAGACATTTTGGCATCAATGGTGACGCCGAGATATTTTTCTGAGTCACATATGGAGATTTGTTTATGATTCATGTTCACAGTGAAACTATGATTGGCATTATTTAAAAAGAGCATCTCGGTCTTATCGGTATTCAAACTTAGTTTGTTTGCTTGCAGCCATCTCGACACTTTCGGGAGTTCCCTATTCACGGATTCATGCAAATCATCGACAGTGTTGGAGGTTATGAAGAGGTGAGTATCGTCAGCCAATAGGGTTGTGCGGAATAAAGATGCATTAACAATGTCGTTAATATAAATGAGGAAAAAAGTCGGTCCAAGGACTGAGCCCTGTGGCACTCCACAAGTTATATCTCTGGTAGTCGTTCCTAATATCCCCAGTTTAACAAATTGTTTGCGGTTTGCCAGGTAGCTTCCAAGTAGAGTTGCTGCAATACCCCTGATTCCATAGTGTTATAGCTTGTATTCTTAAGATTCTGTGGCTAACTGTGTCGAAAGCTTTGCGGAGCCACTTTTTTGCTTGATGGTTTTGTAATAGTCCGTTACAATTGATAGTATTGCATGGTTGGTGTTGTGGTTTGATCTGAATCCATGCTGAGTCGAAGACAGTACTGCATTCAATTCAAAAAATTCTTGATTCGGCAGTCAATCAGTTCTCAAAAACCGTGGCAAGATTTGGCAATCAATCATTCGTCAGATTTTATTTTCATATGTTCAAGATACACACACACAATGTACAATGCGATATAGAAGACACACAATGCGATGAAATCAGCAGATAGGCGACGCCGAGCGACCAACCAACCAGTTGGGGCTCCTGAACTGACATCCACGTTGACCTAATGCCCGATGTCACAGTCTTCTTCGATGTTATTCTATCTTCGTCTATAGTTACGAGTTTTAAGAAATTGAGTAGTTCTAGTTTTAGCACCTAGTTCAAGCACTGAATAGTCCCAATCTAAGCCCCGCGCAGTATGTGAACCACGGAGGAAAATAATGCCACCCCTGCTGAAATTCAAATTGGAAAGGAATGTTCCATTTACTTCGGTCTGGTATGTGCGATCGTTAACAACATTTTTCGAGTAGTGACAATCATTAGGCTGCATTAGTTTACGAAGGAAATATCAACATGCTTGAACAAGTAATTATATTTTTATTGGCAATTTTGATTCCTTAACTTCAAAAACCTTCGCGCTTCATGAGGCAAGAAAATATCTGCACACTGATTTAAATAGCACTAGTTGGTACTTACTAAGCCGATAGAAACAAATTAATTAGTCTTGCGTTCGCCATTAGCTATTTTGACGCGTTCGTGAATCGCGTATTGTCTATTAACCGGATGTATAAAGGGCAGTGATTAAATTACCTGTAGGGCATTGGTCGGGGACCTATGGCTCGTCAGTCATATATGGCTCTTTTGGGCTGGCTCTTTGCGAAATTTATTTTTTTTGTGCCCAATTTATCAATATTGCGCAAACTTGAAATTAAATCTTCAGCACGACCAGTATAATTATTTTTGTGGCAGAATAAACATGTCTTCAAGAGGTTAATACAGAGGCGTATTCGGGGTTAGGTGCTCGGACCTCTTTTCACAATTATCAAATGTAAGTTGCTGTCGCGCCGGCGACCAATATCAGTCCCGAATTCGATGCACCTGCCACGAAATCTTGGATTGCACGTTACCTTGATTGATCAAAGAGATTAGCAGACATTGCGGCGCCTCTATCGCAATACAGTTTTCAAACACGTATTGTCTCCCTACGCAGAGAAATGAACTGCCGTTGATGTAACATTCACAATTACAAACAATGTCGTTGCTATCCACGTTCTTGATTGATAACTCAGCTATGTAATCGCTGTTAAAATGTGGGCGTGTGGCGCAACGTTATGTCACAGCCGAATACAATATCAGTTATTGACAATTATCAACCTTAGACTATACAAAGTCACCAGGAATACCGTGCAACACCAAAAGACGCATTGACTGTAAAAAGCGTGTAAAAAGTAGATTCATACTTTTACTGTTGTCTACGTCTGTTGTAAATCTAAATGTTAATTGTCAAGCTTCGAAAAGTATCATATGCCTCTCAGTGCAGTACAATTAAAAATATTTGACTTGCAAAAAAACATACGTAACTCAAGTTTCGCATATAGTCATTACTCAAATAAGGAAACCAGGATGCTGGCTAGTACGAGAGTTTTTACATAGAAACTGCGTTGCAGACGACGAATACTACGTAATGATTTCGAGTTTGCGCTACCATGACGTCACAAATTTTCAATTGTGACGTAATAGTTGAACGACATGTATTGTTCTCCGGGAGTTTAAATGAAAAATATCGGGCCAAGATGGCTTTTCGGACGAAAAAGATACCCAACTCCTGCCGCAGAGGTAAGAGTGGTCTGAATGATTCATCCCTCAGAAATTCGGTAGGTCGCCCTATGAGTGCCAAGACGACCGTTTTCGCTGGTTATGTGTGGGTTTGAACCGGTTGATCTGATTCACGATACTAGAGTGAAACGCAACCAAACATAGCCGAGTTGGTTGCAAAAAATCGACTACACCTGGCACATTGACACCATAGAATCAAAATTTTTGTTTCATCTTGATTTTGTAAGGGACTGTAACACATTTCAAAAGTTGCCAAAGTACCGTTACGTATGGATTTGTTACAAATTCCAGAACCACTGTTCTGGAGAGTTGCTATTGCGCTCTCTCTGGTCAGAGTCTTGGGTTCACATTGTAAGTTTTATCGTTGCGCAATAGTGTTTGTATCGCTAATCTCGGCTGTGATTCTACTTTTAAAATTGTTGTTCTCATGTCGTTGCGTAAGATACTATTTACCGAATATCATGCCTTGAGATCATGTGGCCATTTTTGGAGGGACAAAACCGTTGCTAAATTGAGAGGTCGCTCTTACTGGCCTCGCATTAAAAAAGATGTCAATAACTGGGTGAAATTTTGCAAGCATTGCACTGCAAGTAAAACTGGACATGGAAAAAGCGCGCCAAGTTGGATTAATCAGCGCAACGTGCGTCTGAAAGAATTGAAATCCGCACATTCCGTCGTAACTTTCCTGAAATTCAATAAATTGGCTTTTCACTTGAGCGTGGGCCGCGATATCTCGATTTTTAGGATGACATATCTTGTTATACAGCAGAAACAATAGCAGCGGCGACAATAATAACAACAGTTCCGAGTACCGTTGCTTTTCGTTCCCTGTCGCGACTACATCAAACGCACGCGTGGTTTCTTACTTCACATATCAAGATCGCAGCAGTACCGAGATGGAGTTGGCTTTGTGAAGATATTAGTATTAATTACTGCTCTCTTACCGAGTGTATATGTGGTCAAAGTAATCAGCGTTGCCACTCAACTAGACGTAGATGCAATGGCGTATATTTATTTTACTCAAGTATTTCCATAATGAGGTTCATTTACTTACATTCCTATGACATTAGTTCTGATAGGTGATACTTGAAATGTCGGTTCTGACTACCAGTGATATATGTCTGTTCTGACTACCAGTGATATCATTTCCACCAACGTGCTGAGAGAAATGGCGCTCTTATTTCCTTGTTTATATACGACTTGACATTGAACGGTGTCGATATTTACTGGATTCCAGTAAGAAATTCCACAATTAGCGGAAACTAATCTCCGAACTGTAGCTTTAGCGCCAATTGGATATTATCAACCTTGCAGACTGACTATGTCAATTCGCAATGCTCTGCTGACGGGATGCTGTGGTATCCGCGATATGCTGGCGCCTTCCTGCTAGGAATAACAATGTTGATACAATTTGTATCATGGGTGTGGCTTAATTTCAAGGATGTGATGGATGGAATAAGAAATTTCAGTCGAAAAGGCGAAAAATTGATTCAATTTGTTCTGTCCCACGAAGAAATGGTGGCGTTGTGCTCAAAGTCATTGAAGGGCGAAGCTATCAAGAGTGAGGTTTTGGAGTACACGCTGCAGGAAGACGGCTATGAACTAAAAACGCACAAAGAAGTTCGAGAATTCATGCGTTTCTGTGCATTTGATTCACCGACGTCATTCATATTAGTATATCTTGTGCCAAACATATTAATTATTAAACATCTTCGGGCGGGCGGACCCGTTGATATGACTCCGTTAAATGATGCCTGTCTGCTATATCAAAAAATATAGAATCGCACAAACGTAGGCTACTAAACTAAAAGACGCACACGCTATGAAATTGGCATTTATTCACTTGCATATAATTTTTCCTTGAGGGATGGTATTTGTCTTGTGAGGTTCAGATTGTCAGATTGTTCAGATATTTTAACGGAATCTGGACCTATGAAGAATTTCAGTAGCCTACTTCCATCACGCATTATGGTAGAATTAATTAAAATTCTTTGTACTACAACGAAAGATACTTTCCTACATTCTCGGGTAGAAAGTGTCTGTCCTCACTGAGTAGCTTGGCAAGACTAAGGCTGGCAACACTGAGGTTGTGCGTACACTGCTGGTGACACACCGTGTAGCTTTATTCTGACAATGTTGTCTAACATCACATTTTCTTTATCATGCGCTTCTTAGTTTAAGAACCAAGGCCCACGCAGTCTTGCTTCAGATAGGACATTGCGGTACGTTTAGCAAATAAGCATAACGCCGGCCGCCATGACAACCTATTTGTTTTATTTGACAGTTTATGATTAACAACGAGCAGACAATGGGCCGTCCACAACGGTAGGCCCATAAATTAGGCTGCAAGCCGTGAAATGTCAAATGAAAAGTTCATCCTTAGCCTTTACAGTTTTGACAAAATTTTGACGTATTTTGACATGTCAAAAAACATCGCACTACTGATTATTACTGATTGGTTGGTGATGTATTTCTGCATCTGAAGGCGTCGTCAGTTTGATCCAGTGGTTCCCAGCCTTTTTCATCTCGTGGACCCGTTTGGTCGAAATTTGAGACAAAATTTCCCCTAAGAGAAATCAGTCTAATGCTGAATAAACGACATTTTCCCCACGCAAAACATATGTTAACTGAAGGATAAGACAGGTGGTACAGATTTTTAAAGCAGGGCCGCAACAACTTTTGGTTCAGCTATAAAAATCAATGGCCTTGGTCCCAATCAACACAACTTCTGGAGGCCTTCGCTCAACAGACTATCCATACTTCCATAGATAGATATATACAATTCATAGTAACACAAACACACGCGCGCGCACACACATGCGCGCACACACACATACACACCCACACAGACACCCTTTCCGCAGCAAACCAAGTCCGGTATCACGCGATTCGTAGATATGGCCGTTTCAGGTAACGGCGAACGCAAAACTTATCCATTTCTGCTCGTCCGCTTACCATGCACCAATCGCTAATATACCTGCTGTGGAAATCAGTATGCATAAATATACTAATCTCGTGATTTTTTTTAAAAGTACATGCATGAATTTGGTCAGCAATATTGGTACTTCCATGCATAGCATACACGTGATCAGATTTCCTGCTGAAGTCGATGGAAATGGTGTCTTCGAATGGCCGAAACAGCACTTCGCCACGCCCTCCCACTTTAGGGTTTGGCCCCCCATAGTTTCATGAACCCGCCTACTACCAGTAAAGCACGTTTCACTGTCATAGAGGGCACGTGAATAATTGTATATAGTCACGCCGAGCGCGAAAACTTTCCATATTCAGAATGGAATTTTGTCTATAATATTGGTAATTGCATATAAGGTTGATCTAATTTTTCAACCTATCTCATACCACGCGATAAGATTTATTGGCAGAGCTGAAGGAGCTGGTGACTTCAGATAGCAAGCGTATGATATTTTCGCCCAAGGTGTTATTAGGTAACACAATGCGCCGAAACTTCAAAAGTCTTGGTATTGGTCTCCGTAATGACCGTCGCTGAAATGCTAATATTTTTTTTATACATGATGTGTAATGTTTACTCGGAGCGCTGATGGTACCTATATTAAAAAGTGAACATTTAGGTACGCGAATGGCGAATGAAATTTGAAGTTGTGGGAATTGGAGGGGTTTAGGGCGCGGTAGTTGCGACCCTGTTTGTATAAATTATGCAATGGCAGTCGACTCAAATTTTTACATAAATCATGTCACACTTTGGACTGGACATCGTATTATCTGTTGTTATCTCAGTCAGTGCTGGTAACCTTGGCATTGCATGCTATCACCTTGTGCGCTGTACTCTGGCATGTAACTGGACCAGTGGTTCTCAAACTGGGGTGCGCACCCCGCTTGAGGGGCGTGAAAGCACCTGAAGGGGGGGGGGGGAAATCTGAGAGTAATGATTTTCATGAACTTAAAATGAGTTTAATACGTGCTGAATTTTATTTTCAAAATATACCACGATTTTAAATGTTATAACTGCATCGTACAATCTATAAACCGATTCCAGATTTTGATTGATACCGATCACCGAACATAAGAGGTCTCGGAATTGAGATTAACTGGTGAGTGGTGAGGTCGTGTAACTGTTAGCCGATGATATTATAACATGTCGTTCAAGGGTCTGTGTAGAATGCGTAAAACGGCACAACGGTATGGATAAAGAAGATACTTCCTTATAAGGTTATATCATATGCCATGTATAATATGCCTTTTGAATCCTAGAAACAAAGATTTAGATCGAAGTGGTCTACAACTTAAAAGTAGCCGCTCTGAGTATACTCGGTTAGGACGCATTCCGTAAAATGCCACTCTTAGGATGCAGAAAAGTAGCCTACTCAACAGAATTTTTCTTTTGCCGAACACCTGGGACCCCTACACCTAGAAATTGTTTGTCCCGTGGGTTTTAATGGCACTCGCTCCGCGCCAATGGTTATTGTTTCACGCATGAGCTAAGCTCAAGTGGGATTGTTATAGTTATTGTGAGTGGTATTCATGGTGTTTGTCGCCTACTACGGTCATTTACGCCAGGCCTGTTCTCTTCATTTTTATTATGTAGCTGCCGACTTGTAGCACGACCCACTTCTGGGTTTTTACAAGAAACCGCATGCACGGATGATATGGCGAGGAGATAAACCTCCAACACTTTGGTAGGAATTCTGGTGTCGACCTCGGTCGGACTCGAACCCGCAACCCATTGGCGTTACAGCCGAGGATTACACCATTACACTGTCCCGCCTCCTTAAGTTCTGACGCAGAATTCCCCCTTATAATTACAAACCTTCCGCTCATGGGGTGAATCCCCACGGCTGGAACCACTGGTTTGGATCTAATAAGCATTAATACGTTATACGAAACTGAGATATTCATAATTTCCCATACTTCAGGTTGATTTTTGTTCTCGTTCGCAGCACTGGTTTTCTGTTTGTGCAGGTCGTGTCGGTATTACTTAAGTGTGCACGCCCGCATCTTAGACGGAAAAGTGCTCTGGATATTTATGAGTCAAGGTGTTTCTGAATTCACTATGACAAAACAAATTAAAGTCCGCGACAGAGCGATCTAGTATACGCATTTTCTCGATAGCACTCCACTGACTTATGTCGAAGTAATAGAATGGATGAATCGTACATATAGGCAGCTCTATTCTAATTTTATAGAACAAATAGTAATACTTCCTACTCGTCATATAGAAACCTCGACATGCGAGACGATTGTGTCTGGAAAGTGGCTGTTTCGACAAAACCTATTCACAGCAACAAACATCCACTTAACGAAATTGCGTCATTATGCAGAGTCCTGGTGATGAAAAGAAAATGCTATATTTTGATTTTACCTAGGAAATAACTCGGAACATGACGGTTTCGTGTTGATTGTTAAATGCATTGTTTCAAAGAATAAAGTAGGACAGGATTACGTACAGTTAAGATGTCGGAAGACTTCGCTAGCAAATCCTCAGGGCTATCTTACAAAGCGCTGCTCGGGATGTTGCGACCAATCTTTGTAATATGCCAAATAAATTTTGGTGTCTTCACTGAAAAGCGTGTATGGAGATTAATGTGATTAAAAAGTGTAAAAAGTGTTGGATGCTAATTCATTATTGTTTGGAACAATTACGCTGACTAAATATTATTTTTAGTAAATTAACCCGCACGTCTTCCTTCCGTCACAGTAACACATTCAGTTATCAGCTTATCTTAAGAATGCAATTCAGTACTTTCAATTTAAAAATTATTACGAAATTAAAAATTATTTGACAATAGCACGCCTCACAATAATTTAAACTTTTGCTTCGGCCCGTCAAAAGTATTTTTTGCTTTCCATTTGGCACGAGAGAGAGAGAGAGAGAGAGAGAGAATCTTTATTCGTATACATTACATATCAACATCACACTACAAAAATGTAACAGGGAAATGCGACATGCAAGGTAGACGGGAGGCTCGATATGACAAAGTCTTCAGAGCCGAGCCACCCAGGACAGGAACAATTTTCACAGTCGATATGAATTATAATCATCCACACTCCTGTGAACAGTTTCTGGGCCACACTCCTGTAGCAGAAATCACTGACACGAGGATATTCTTGTATTTGATGTTGAAAATATAGGGTTTTTCTGCACCTTTCATTGTTGCATATGTCTATCGGCTTTAAATCAAAATCGCTGGTATTTGAGTTATGCGATATCGTGCGAAAAATGGCACAGCGTTTGTAGGACCGCATAAAACAGTACGCCCCTAATTTATTAGAACCAATTCTTTCCGCTCGGAGGGAAGCTCGCACTTTACCAGTTCACCGAAGCTTGATTCAGAAATGTCAAAGGTCATGAATATTCTGCCATTGGGAGACATTTGTTGAATAATTCTGTCTGTGTGAAAAATTAACGTTGTCACCAATTCACAAGGTCGTGAGTCACGAGTCAATTTTACTTTTAATGTTTTGACTCAAGTCAAGTCGAGTCATTTCCACTTGATCACCGAGTCAAGTCCAAGTCAGAAAGCAGCCTGTCGCGTCCGAGTCATAGCGTTGAGACTCGAGTCCATGTCAGCGAGTTCACTGTTCATTATTGAAATCAAGACGGTTCCAACATACTTCTGTGAAGCTCGTGGCTGATATTGAAGGCCTAGCATTCATAATATATCAATTGTCTCTATATTAACATGTTTATTCGAACAGATAAAAAAAAGGGTTTATCGCCTACTCTTCAAGCAGCCTATCGGTTCCGATATACGAGAATTGAATTAAATCATGTGGAATGTTTCGAGCCATATGACCCGGCTCATAGTGACGCATGCTGAAGTGTCACTTGCTGATCTGTCGTTTTTCATTGTGTCGCATGCTCATATGTCGGGCAACCGTTAGCGTTATTCACTATTGGAAACGGTAAAATAAAGCCTCGGTGCACTAGCGTAGCAATTTTTCAAAATCGCCTCAGTCGCGTATCTAGAAGCAGTAGCGGCTTAGGGACTTATAAAATCACCACAATGTCGTTAGTACTAGTCAGATGCGCGCTACAACTGGCAATTGATGTCATCTGGTATGTGGCATGAGTAAGACTCATCCACTATAGGAAATTTGCAGGCGAACGTCGATCTGAAGAGTGTTCGAGTTCAATCCTATACGGGGCATATATACTATCCGAAAGTGCCTACGTTCTTTATGCTACAGTGTAATATGCACTATCCAATATAATATAAGTATTATTTGAAGAGCTTCTTGGAGGTACAGAACTTCAATATACAATTGAACGAGTATTATGATCATCGAGTAAGAGGCTGGAGTACAGAGCCTTGGGGAATTTATCTATTCTACGGTTAGAAGAGCGACTTTGGCTATAATCGCTCCTGGCATTATAGCCCCGCCCATCGCAGGTTACATTATTACGTCATTAGTAGCGCAAGTTTTTGCAACTTTTGCAACTTTGTTTTACAGCTTTCACCAGCTTCCTCTATACTCAGAATCTATGTACTATGATGTTTTAAGCTGTTTGAAGAGATTTTATAGTGCGTCTTTTTGCAACTTTTCTCTATTGTTCATACCATTTTTTATTGCAACTTCTTTCAAATATTGCTTAAAAATGTAAGGAAGTGTTTCAAAACATGCTATAAACCAGGGGCGGGCAACTTCTCCAGTCTGCGGGCCGGATATAGGAATATTAAGAACTTGCCGGGCTGGATTGCTGAATCGATACATTATTCGCCCATTTATCCACATATGCAAGGAATAAATCGTATTTAATGAATGTATTTTAACGACAGCAATGTAACTTCAAAGCCATTTCTCGCTAATAGTGGCGAAGACAATGTGGATTTGAGAACAGCATTGTCATACAGGCACCACCAAGTCTGCTTCTCTCTGATCATTGATCAGTGATCATTCAACACACGGTGCAATTCTTAATTAAGATTTCAAGGCGTTCGATGATCCCGGTACCCCAAGTTTACCAAAATTCCAATTCATTAGGGTTTAGTACAGGGGTCACCAACACGCGGCCCGCAAGTCATATTCTGCGGCCCGCGACCTGATTTGAGATTTCGGAAGAAAGCTAAGAAATCCATTTTGAAATTCCGAAATTGACTACAGTTTCCACAGGCTGTTGTTGTTTCAAAACAAGCTATTCTCCTGTTCCCAACATTCGTCACTAGTTAAAAAAAAAACAGCTGTGGTGATGTCAACAGCATTCCATCGCGTGAGAATCTGCTGATATGAATGGGCATGTTGCCTTGACTTGCAATGGCACAAACACTGCCAAAACCGAGACGCTTAGAAACGGCTTAGGGCAGTTGTTCCCAAACTGGGGAGCGTGAAAGCATCTGAAGGAGAGGCGGTGATGCGCTTAATTGAAATTTTGTGCACGCTCCGCGCGATTTACCTCACATTCATAGTTATTGCTCCGTGTATAGTCCGGAATTCATCTTATTGAATTCTTGCATCGACAGTCATAACCCTCCATGCCATCAAACTAGCGGTTGGGATTACTAGCATTCTGGTTGCATTGAGTGATATGACTATTTTTCAGTATCATAAAGGGGCATGTGTCTAAAAAAGCTTGAAACGACTGGCTTAGGGCTTCTCCACAAGATCAAGAATTATGTGGAGAGGGTCTTTCAGCTAGTAACGTATCTCGCTGGTCCCAATATGGATTCCTTAGTCGCTTAAAAGCGTTTCCAGGTATCATACACAGTTCGCAGTTCAAAATAAAATAAAATTGATGATAATGGTTTTTTGTTGTATTTGTATTCCCTTAATAAAATATTATTTCTTTTGTGGTCAATATGCCTATCGCCTATGTTAGGTATAGCTGACCGTTGTACTGAACCAGAGTTTTAGAACGTGGCTGCCTATTGACATCGATATCGAATTACTGCGGCCCGCGGCCTGTACGAAATTTGAAAAGTGGCGCGCGACCCGTTTTGAGTTGGCGACCCCTGGTTTAGTAGGTGACAAGATAGCGTGGTTGTTCGACTATGTGGCCTATTTTATCACGATATTGAATTCATGTGGCCTGCGGCCTCCACGAAATTTGAAAGTGGCCCCCGAGCCGTTTTGAGTTGACGACCCCTGGCATAAGCGATGTCTTACAGAAGCCTAGCAGTGTGCCGTGCTACGAGTCGACGGTTACGGAATCAAAAATAAGAAATATAGGCCTGGTGTAAAAATGACCATTGTAGTCGACAAACACCATCATGAATCATGATTACCACAAATTACATTAGAGTTGAGTACACCGTAAATGCCGATAATGCTTCGACGAATTTACGCGTAAGCTTCACCCTCGCTCGCTGCTCAGGCGCGCATGCGCATTCACGTGTATAATGACATACAGTCGCTAAAATGTGACGTATGTAAGCAAGTAGTGGGGAATCTCGGAAGACTGGGGTCGTGGGCCACACTATCATGTAAAACGGAAAACTGTCCGCGGGCCGTATGTTGCCTGGCCCTGATCTAAACTATTCCTAGTATGGTTTTATTGTCATCTATTTGCATTACAGAGATCTACATGATGGGTTAGCTGCATCTCACTGTTATCTATGACACATTGCGAACAATATGTAGATAGATCGCTTTACTAATTCTGTCGTTTAAATTTGAGATTGTTTCTTATTTCACGAACGCCTAGGCGATACCGCCTAAAATTACATTTTCACTGGCTCACTTTATTCAGGCTATTTATTTTGTTAAAGTCGCCAAGAGTGAATGTTTCTGCAACGCCTTGGGTCAAGTTTGCAGACATAGGGGGTTTGAGTTGTCTTATTTGAGTTGATTTAGCTTGCCTCATATTTTTGCTGTGTACCTGCAAAAATGTAATTCTTTGGGGTCTCGCCAGATTTTCTGGCAATCTTGCCAGAATGTCCGTGAAATTGCAAAGTAACAAATCTGAAAGCTCTGGAAGAGCTAGCTAAAACAGCGGAACCTTTCGAGTATCTCATATCCCACTAATTCAGTGGTTCCCAACCTTTTTCCACCCACGTACCATTTCGAGGTTTTATACAGTGCTCGCGTGTCACCTACATCAGTTACGCGCACCGATCGCGGTAAAAAATCCCCATTTATGACGTAATAATCACGTATTTGACCTATGCGAGGTGTAATAACAAGTTCTATTACACCAGGTTGGCCAAAAGTTTTGCCATTCACAGCCGCATTTCGACCACTCATGTAGCCCACGGTCGCATTCCAGGACATAATAGTCGTAATGAACGAGCTGGAAGTCAAATACCCGGGTAAAAGTGTATATGCCCATTTCCGGTGAACTGTGGACTAATATATTTAATGATATAGGCTTACTATACGCACCGAAATCGCGAGTGGTCACTGGTAATGGCAAGGGACTGCTCAGAGCCGCGCGAAGCGAGAAATATTTTCCAGATTCACTAATGAATTTCGTCATTGATATTAGTAGTTTTACGTATTACTATCAAACATTTATCCTTTCTCAATGTGATCAGATTCACCGGTATAGAGTTGATGCAGGGGGTGTTTTTGAAAGTATAGGACCAGTTATAAATTATATGATGCATCTTCGGGCGGTGCAATTGTTATTATTCATTTTGTTGCATGCTGTTATTTCTTGACCTCTTATCAGAATTGCCGGTATAGTGAGGAGCACACGATTCCAAGTTGGTATTTCTATATGAGGCACATCATTTTCCTCTGCTGTTCGTATCTGTATTGTGGGTCTCTAATTGCAAAGGGCGCTAAACGATATTAAAATCGAAAAATAAGTCACATTAACAAGATTAATTGAAAGCTTTCAAGAAATCGGAAGTCAATTCGTAAATTGAAATTGCATGTCGAAGGCCGCCAACACATAGGCCTGCCCATGCACTAAGCATTATCAGCAAGGGTTGATGGGATGCATGGAGTTGTTTTTTCACCACCAGTCACAAGATGAACAACATGATCAAATAACAACAAAAGTCAATTTATTTAATGCGATGGCTGCAATTGTTTATTTTCCACCAGCTGGTCGATGCGATGCGTGGCATACGTTTGCTCACAGCGCATCGAAAGTCATGCAGCATGGGCGCAACAAGTGGATTTTGTTTCTTCGACTTGTCGGTCATCGGGGATGAAAATCCTTGCTCGCACCCCCACGTAGAAGGAAAAATTAGCAGAAGGGGAATAACGCGAGAAGCTAGCGTCGAGTACAAGGAGGCCGTGCTAAGCCAGAAGTTTATTGGAGAACAATCTTCTCAAAATCAACCCCACCTAAAAATAACTCCTTTCGGTCGAAAAAAAATAGAATCTACTCGCGTACCACCTGGAAGACCTTCGCGTGCCACTAGTGGTACGCGTACCACAGGTTGGGAACCACTGCACTAATTCAACAAAAAATTATAAATGCAACATTTCACTGCAACTTTTGTCAAAATTAAATGCAATTTTTCGCGATTTTAGTGCCACAGAAACTTGCCCTAGTTATTACCTATTTGATATGATACCATGTAACTCAGCGCTCTTCAGCACAGTACCATAGCAATTCTCCAATGTAGGCCAGATTTACCGTAGTTTTGCATCGGTCTACTCTTGGATGCTGGCGTCGGCTATAGATGTGATGTCGGCGTTATTCATGATCTGAAATGGTGAGATTTAGCTTCAACCTTAACGCAGTAGCATAGCAAATTTCAAAATAGGTAATAAAGGATATAGAGTAGCTCTGCCTAGTTAATTCGCAACATCGTAACCGTAGAATTCGTGGTAGGTCTATAATAGCTATTATTTGCAATGATAAAGCCGGCTCAATTCACTCGCGCAAATCGCGACGTAATTCAATCTATGCGTACAATCCTAATATGCTGTCTCTAATGGATATCGCGATTGCTGGCGTTGATCGCTATATGATACAATATATTTCATAAAACATGTGCGTTGCTATATATCTTAATCTGAAGTACATACCCACCTTCGTCGTGAAATTATAGCCAAGAAAATTTAGTGCAAATCCAACTACGGTTACTTTTTACGAAAATGCGACGTAACTGGATCTGGCCTTGAATGCCTGCGTCGTCAGCTGTTCATGCGATGGCTGCCTTATTCGCTATCTCAAGTGCATACCGCAATAGTTTAACCAGAAATGTGAATTTTTCTGAGCGGGCTAATAGCTTTAGGTCAGTGCTTTTCAACCGTGTTGAGCTCCATTCGCACTTTTTGTTATAAAATAAATTTCATTCGCACAAACTAATTGAAAATTGTTAAACAAAAAAATAATGAAGATCCTTAACAAAATTCCGTTCAGATGTACAAAAATTGGCCACTGTGCAGGTTAAGCTATCAAGTGTCTCGTTAAAAATGCAACTTTTTTCGTTCGTTTTGATTTTAACTATTTAACTAAAACGCCTCTCGGTCAAACGAGTTGTTGGGTTTTGTATACTAGTGCTTGGATGGCCTCGTCTTCAAATCAGTTCTGCACTCTTATCCAAAATACAGCGTATTTTTCGCGAGTGAAAAATGCTTGCTGGCAAAAATCGTGTTTGAGAGCTGTCACAAAGGTCCCGGAGGCTCCAGTTTGTTAAACGAGTGAGAAATCCACAATTTTGTGTTTGTGTTTATGTCTTGGAACACAAGGTGCAAAACAATCAAGGAGAGTAGGCACATTGGATATCGCTACCTTACAATACGTTGCTCCCACTTCTGTCTCGCGAGTAAATGAGAAGAGCAAATAAACTCATGATACTGTGTGCTCTGCTCTTTAGCTCAATCTAACATGAGAATTCATAACAGTGTAATACCGGCAAAGCAGCTTTTAGACTACCACTAAAATCTGAGTTTTTGTTGCACCCGAGCTTACCCATGAATATGAATTCATTTTTAACATTACAGTTGTATTCTACGATTTTACAGGCATGCATGATATGGTAAAAAACTACGAAAACTTGGTACAATCCACCAAGTCAGAATTTCGAATGAAAATATTAGAAAACCGAGGATAGATAGATGATATTAAGTTTATCTATGTGCTGTGCAGAGTATGCCGCTCTGTCAGAGAAAATAGTAAATTACCACTAATCAAATGGCATAAACTTCCATCTCTACGCAATGTGAGATGGAGCCCAAGGGCTATAATTCCGTACTTCCAAGTCCCCTGATGGAGAGTAATTCTTGAGATATTATGCTTATTCATCGCAAATGCGTGTCAGTAAGCCTGGTATTCTAACCAAATGTCTATAGATGGAATATACTGGAGCTCGACCGATTATCGGTTCGCCGATAATATCGAGACGATATAACACTTTGAAAGACTTATCGGTATCGGCCATTGCTGCTGAAAATTATCGGCAATTTTTGTGACGTCACAACAAGGCAGTAGGAAGTCAGAAAACTATAATCTTTGACCGCTAGACTGATATTATTGATATATTTCGCATAAATTACACTTGAAAGATGTCCTGATGTGGCCATTCTAGTTTATTTCATGTTCATGTATAACAATGGCTGTAAAGATGTTCAAATAAATGCCCTGAAGCTTTGAAAATGTGCTTATGTAAATCCAACTTATTTTAAATATCGGCAGAATGCATTGGAGTTCTCGGTCAAGGTGGGAGATATCTGTTATAGAGAGATATCGACCCAAAAATCCAATGTTGGCCGGGCTCTAGAATATACCAAAGATTATTTGCTGCTATATTTCCGCTAGATTCTCCTGCAGCGATAAAGTGCCTTCAAATCCCATTAGAAGTCGGATATGTCCGTTGTAGATGTCCCTGGCACTAAGATAATAACAGATAGGGAAGTCAAATTGATGGATGAACTTTACCAGAAGTGGAAAAGGATATATACATAAAGATTAAATTTGTAGCAAAGAATACCTTTCAATTGTAATTGTTTTCTATATCCGAAACAGTGTCAGAAATTGAAGTTAGTTTGTGAGGGACATTTTTTATCAATTTGAACAAAATGATTATAAATTTCTTAATTTATACAAGAATGTTCATTAATTCCTGCTACAGGCATTTTTTTAATTCATAACCCTATTGCACACCCCTACACTAGTTCATCCCAACCGTCTTCGACCATGTTTCCCCGAAAAACCATAGTGGGGCAAATGTAGGGATGGGGTGAACCTTTGAAAGGTTCCGGTTCGTGTGAACACGAACCTTTTTGAAAGGTTCTGTGTGAGCGCGAACGTGAATCTCCTGACGTCATGTCACGTCATATTGCTAATTCCAACCCTACATTTCAGTGTGAAGTGATCGCCTATATCAATGCACATGATGCCTGGCGACGTCTCGGGCCACATAATGCTACAATGCTGAAGTACATGTTGACGTTTTCAACGTCGCAAAATGCATCAATTGAGGCAATAAAATGATATATTAATCTCATGAAATCAATATATTCCGACGCTTCGCCAACAGTTTCGACGAGGGCTTGCAAGGGAATATAAGCTTACGCCTTAACGGTCTAGGCCAGACCGGACAATGTATTCGGCGACTGAGTATTGCGACGTTGATACTGGGCAGATTGCAAAACGGGTTTTTAAACTTGCTACCGATATCACCCAATTAACAAGTTATACAGCAGTAGCCAACACCCCAATCGCAGTAATACTCTTTTATGATACGGTGAACATATGAAATAAAGATTGACCCCGAATACCTGCTACATCTTTTACATCAGACAACGATATCAATTCCATCGATTGGTTGAATAAGCCTACCTACCTACATGTATTGTATTTCGCTCTTGATGATTGTCATTGCTCGTCAAGCTCACAGCAGAGAGTCAATAAATATTCACAAACGGATATTTACAGCAAACTTTTGTAACAAAGCAAGTAAAACTTATGAGATTGTCAAGGGGCACGCTCGTTTAGTGCTGATTTTTAATGCGCCATGCATGGAGCGGCCCGCAGTTGAAATGCAATCAATTTCAACCAAAGATGTTATAATGACGTGAAAACTGCAATATACGAAAAAGGTTCACAGTGCAGAACCTACCAAGGTTCATTTGTGAATGTGAACCTCTAAATTTCTGAGGTTCACACACAGAACGCGAACGTGAACCTCAGGTTCACACCATCCCTACAAATCTTATCATGAATTCTCACGATAAAGCTATTTTTTGCGTGTCTCGCTTATTGGCTACAGTACCCAATACAGTGACCTTGGATATGTAAAAACGAATACAGGATTTTTTGCAATAAATTCAACAAATATTATATACATATTAACAAATAGCGCTGGCATCAAAATTAGACCATTTCCCGTTCATACTTTAATAACCCTTGAAGGGGAAAAGGTAACTTGCAAATGTGTGTCTGTAATGTTGGTATTTACTAATATCCCCGCGCCTCGCGCTAATCGAATAGTTATTCTGAAAATATGACGATTGTTTAGCGAAATAAAGCAAAAAGTCAATTTGACGTCATTTTTTCAGCCTGTCGGAGGCTCAGACGGGCTAGGCTGCAGTATGTCTGCGACTACACCAGCTTCCAAACAAGGCTTTTGGTTACGCAATAATTATAATGCCAAAATATTAATTCACGACGGATAGTGAGAGCTACGAGTAGTGTTGCGTAGTAGGTCAAACATGTTTCTACAATTGTATCGCCACTGCAGTAGTTGCACTGACCATAAATTTCCAATTAGGTTTATTTGAATTATTACGCGTCATAACAATTAACAATTATTCACGATTTTCATTCGCACCGCCTTCGTGATTCGCATTGCAATTTCATACCCACAAGTGCGAACCGTCACACAGGTTGAAGATCACTGCTTTAGGTGATAATTCGGGAAGGTTTCTGTTGCATTAAAAACGCGGGAAAGTTGCACTTAATTTTAACAAAAGTTGGAGTAAAAAGTTCCATTCATAATTTTTGTTGAATTATTAGGGTATGTGATACTTGAAACGTTCCGCAGAGTTGTCGAACTTGTTGATTTGCCATTTACCGTCATTTTCCCCTGCGCCAACCAGCAGAGCGATAAACCCCTTCCCTTAAAACAAGTCGAATAACACACCCCAAACCCCCTAGGTCTGCAAACTTCATCCAAGGCATCACAGAAAAACTCAATCTCGTCGACTAAACAGAATCCCTAACTTGTAAAGGTGATCCAGGGAAAATGTAATTTTCGGCGGTCTCGCCTGAGCGTTCGTGAAACAGGAAACTTTCTCAAATTTAAACAAAAGAATTAATAGATCTATGTACATCTATGTACATATTGCTCGGGCACGGCCTTGCTTGGCAGGGGTAGTTGAGCTTCTTGCTTGCAGGCTATACTGTGTCACAAATAACAGTGGCACGCTGCTAACACATCACATAGCTCTTCGTTATGCAAATTAAAGAGAATAGAACCGTACTAGAAATAGTTTATAGCATGTTTTTGAATCACTTCTTTGCATTTTTACCCAATATTTGATAAAAGTTGCAGTAAATATTGGTATGAAAAATAGAGAAAAGTTGCTAAATTTGCACTATAGAATCCCTCCAAACGCCTAAAAACATCATAGTACGTAGATTCTGAGTATCTAGGAAGCTGTCGGATGCTGTAAAAAAGTTCCAAAAGTTGCAAAAACTTGCCCTAGCGATAATTAAACATTCTAATTAATATATATTGTCGATGTAAACTTTACTTATAAGCGCTTATTTGTTATAATATTCTAATTCATATTTTCGATTGGGCATTTTCCTTAAAGCGTGACTTCTATTCGTGGAATCGCAATTAGCGATATTGGTGGTACTTATACACGTGTCATACTTTCTCTAGCGCGATGAAAGTGTAGACGCGACATTGATGGTTGTAATATACGTGTGTGCAATGTGCATTCACGGAATATAACGCAAAAAATGATATTTTGGGTAATTAGTGATACATTTATGCAAGCGCTACTACAGTCTGCCCGAACATAGTCTTATAGAAATATTACATAGTGCATTAAATTTACGTAGAATCTGAATGTTATTTATTTCTCGAAAGCAAGTTATTATCAAGTCTCAGGATCGGTAGCCTAGTCTGCGCGATAGTCTAGAGAGTGGTTAAGGTCGTGGAAATTGAACCGTGCATCCTTAGGTAAAATCTAGCCAAGGTCACTTTTAGAACAAGTCGATGTGGTATTGGACGTCATATGGGTGGGGCAATTAGGAAGATATGGTGCCAACTGATAGGTCTGCCGTTATCGATTCCAAACACACTACTCGCAGCCTAAACATGTTCCTTACTGAGTCAGCAGTCGAAGCACGACTGTGTCCTTCCATCCCACTCAAGGACGTCCACGTCCACTCAGGGTTTCCTTCAACATCCATATTCTAGATCAGGGGTCACCGACGCGGTGCTCGCGGGCCCCAGGTAGCCCGCAAGGACCCGCTGACCTGTTCTAAAATATATGGAGTAACCAGGGTTGCAATGACTCTAGTCGTGACTCGACTCGAGTAATTTTCTCAAAATACGGAAATGACTCGACTCGACTCGAGTCAATCTGTGTATTGACTCGAGACTCAGACGGCCAAGACCGACATTTCATTGTAATTTCGAAGAACAGTATTGTAACAACCCTATTGGGATTTCATCTATTGGTATTGATACTTGAAAATGTTACCAGAAACTGTTAAAAGTGAGAAAAATTAGTATATTATAAATGCGAACCGGGGCCTACGATATTTTAGTATAACTATCGAAGGCCCCGTGCGAACCATTCGATGTCATCAAATAGAGTTATAAAAGTGGGCTTAACAAGACTTGAACTGGAAACTGAGCAGTCAACACAATGACTTGGACTCGGACTCGAGTCATAATACCATGACTTGGACTCGAACCTCTGCTCGATGACTTGGACTCGGACTTGACTCGGTGGGCAATTGAAAATGACTCGACTTGACTCGAGTAAAAACTATAAAAGTGAGATTTACTTGTGACTCGGAGCTTTGTGACTTGGTTACAACTCTGGGAGTAACAGTTCTTACCAGTGAGCTTTTACATAATGAGATTGATTTATCTAGCTGTTGTTGTGTAAATCACACTAGCATGTAACCTAGTTACATCCGCCATTTACCCGCTTCAAAATTGAAAAGTGGTCTGCGATTAATGTTCCCTCGATTTTTTTCATGACCGCGCGCAAACACCCTAACTACTTACACAGTCCTTTGACAAACTGTGAGCAAGAATAGCGTGTATCCATTCAAGTCGCAATAATCAAATTACAGCATTTACATCATAGTGGTGACACCAGATAGTCGCATTATGAGCAAGGAATGCAAGCTAAATGTAATGTGGTCTCAAATTGAGGATAAAATTGACAAAAATATATTGGTATCAGCAATTTTCTGCAGGAAGCCGCATTATTCGATCCAGAGATAATAGATTTTTTTAAATATATGCACCATAACACACGTGGTATCTCTGTGGTATCGAATCGTGGATACTGGAAGTCGCGGGTCAACGCTTCTTGCCAAATTTGTAGATATTCCTGAGCTGCCCCGCACCCATTACTATCTAGAACAGTGGTTCTGAACAGAGGTGATCAGTGACAAAGTATACTTCTTCTTGTTCTCGGTACTCAAGTAGTTTTCCTCTATTTCTGGTCATTACTCAAGTAGATCTTTCTTCTCTACTTCTACTTCGTACTATTTTGTGAACTACTTACTTACTTTTCGCTATTTTCAGTTTGTCAAGTAGAAGTAGGTTAATCCCCCAGTAAGAAAGATAGCCTAAGGGATTTCGAGGCTGTTTTCACGTACTACCAATATTTAATTTTCATCAAAGTCGTGTAATACCCAGAATTTTCGTTGCGCTTCGCGCACAGTAGATATGGAGTGACAAATATGTTTTAACGAAAGTATCTCTGAATATAATTTAGATACCTGGTTGCGTGGTTCCGTTCACACGGCATTGTTGCTTATATCAAATATTTCATTACAGTAAGTATGGCCCCATAACGTTTGAAACTACCGTTTCGCAATCCAGCAATTACCTATTATACCTAGCAGCCCATGACGTGTCCTAATCTGGAAAAGTGGACTTTGAATTTTTTAACGTTAGACCTGTTTTAGCAGACTACCGTTGAAACTTTCTGGAAAAAAGACATTAAATATATATCCCGCTTTGTAGAAGTAGTATTTTTATTTGTATTTTTCGTTCAATTGCGAGTGTTATACGTTGAGTTCTAATTATAGTTTCAGTTGTTTTGTCTGGGGAACATACATGTTGAAGTATAAAAGCAAGTGTAGTAGTGCCTAATATTTTTCAAAAATAAAGCTATACACTATATGGCATTTTTACAATCCGCCATATTTTTAATTAACGTATACTAATCGCGCAAAGTGTTAAAGCCATATCCGACATAACTTCTCCGTATTGCTCTTCTCTAGGGGCCATATATTACGGGAGAGGTCTCCAGGACATGATATTCTTTAACACTTGGTGTTCGAGTAAACAAAGAATTAGTGTCGTATTTCCATATCAATACTATCATTCACATCCCATGATGTAGACGACTGCTTATTTTGTTAAAAATTGACACCTCCCGGGACGCATTAATATGAATCAAGCTCTCTACACCTTCCGCATAGCTCCATTTGCTTTTAACAGTCCATGCGAACCAATTACTATCGTTTTCACAACTACTTACTTACTTGAGTAGTAAGTAGTTCTACTTCTACTTCAAGTGGTTTTAGGTTGCTTGTAAAAGAAGTACTTCTACTCGTACTTGAGTAGATTTTTTTCATCGCTACTTCTACTTCTACTTCAGTAGCTTTCTTGACTACTCCAACGACCTCTGGCTCTGAACCTTTTTCTTGAACGCCCATTTCGAAAATTGCCCAGTTATGGCGCCCTTCTAATTTAAGGTAGTAAAAGTACGGTCGGTCCTCTTCAGTTTGGACTTCACTATTGGATTAGCTTGAATCGCTCCCAATAAGGACGTTTCGACTAATTAGCGCTGTAATAATGGTATGTGATGCATCATAACAACCATAGAGTACGGGCTCATATCATCAGGATCGAGCCCGGTGTACTCACCCCGAATTCACCCCTGCGACTGGCAATGCGGGGTAATTTTTTGTGAGTAGTAAATCAGCTGAGATAGTGATAGATATCTTTGATTGCTTACATTGAATTTATTAACTTTAACAGGAATGTATTCCAGACAAATCTGCATGTATCACATAACATTCATGTGAAGTTGCGGGTCACAACACAAAGAATTATGATCCTTTAAGATGCGATGTAGAAATATTTTGACTATTTAATTTTGAAGCTCTCAGATATAAATATCTTTGGTTAATGATTTTGATCAAAAAGCTTCGAAGCATCTTCAGTATACAAAGGGCTCTCACTTTCAAAAATGGTACATCAGTGCCTCCTTCTTCGACTTTGACACGCTGACGCAGTGGGATAGTATACGTAGTTCGAAACATTTTGTGGAAAATAACCCGAGCTAGCATGGTGGAAGTATTTTAAAATCACGATTGCATTGCACCAAAAGCCCAGAGTGAAGGTGGGCCGAGCCAAATATCGACATTAGAGACGAAAGTATGGGCACATGATAAACGAGATAGACCGATGGTGAAAGAATGCGACTGTGAAAAGTCGTCCTGAAGAATACGAAAATCAAAGACCATGAATATTACATATGTTACTGTCGTGGCGCGCGACAAATTTCAAGCTTTGACAGTTTGTCGAATGTTAGTTTACAATGAGAACTCGGGAATATATATAGAACTGTTGTTTTACTATACAGGGGCCGGGAACATTTTTTGTCCGTAAAGCCATATTGGCCATATTTTTTCCATTTACATGCCAATCAACTGTTACGTCACAATTCAAAATACTTGCCTTCGCGGTAGCACTAATTCGAACTCATTACATAGGATTCGTCGTGTGCGCCACGTTTTCTCTGTAATAACTGTTATTTATTGTTCGAAAATAAAGTTCGGAACGAGAGGTAAGGCACAGACAGGCCAACCCTCCCATTGATAACACAATTATTGTAAATAGGTTAGAACAGTGGTTCTCAACCTTTTTGTCTTCGCGGACCCCTTTCGGAACGTCACGGACCCCGCGGACCGCACCAAGTTTTACTTCAAATAGTGCAATCGTCACCTCTGATTTGTGCAATAGGCCTAAACAAGCAGGAATCGGCGATACTTCAAACTACCTACTAAAAGACGGACCTACGGGGCTCGTTCACTTTCGGACCAAAAACACATTTTCTTCGTAAGGCTGTAGTCAGTTTGGTCCGAAAGTGAACGAGCCCCGTCCTGATTCGGTTTCGTCAAATTCCGATTTGATTATTAGGCTTCAAGTACTTCGGATATACGACTATCTTACCCGTCAATCTATTCGATACACACTGACATAGGTCTGTTTCATAACTGAAAGTAATTGAACTACTGTGGTGCAATTACTTGAAAGTTGGGATGTAGATGAAGCCATACGAGCAAGTCTAGTATAGCTAGCATCGGATTATCTATCGAACATTCGTATTATTTGAATATGTGAGTGGCGGTAATAAACTTCAATATTGCTTTCAGATCTACATTGATCGCATTGGAATTTATAACTCCAACACTTTTCGTGTGCACCTTATCAAGAGTTAACGGCGCAGGAATGATTGCTAAATCTAGATCTGCTTCCCATCTGTCTCCGTCTCTAAGATTGACCAATCCTTATTTATGCCGGCAGGACTAGTTTCTATACAATCTTAAAATTGTCCCTTAATATATAGGCTACCGCTAATTGTCCGTGTAATGTATCATTTGATTTTCTGTCGTGTCTTTATTATGATTACACGTACAGCTGATTTGCTTAGCGTTTCGTTTTATAATTGCATTGTTACGCCACACTTTGCCAAATTAGCTTTCGTTTGGATCTCTTTCCATAATCTAATCATGCTTCATATTGTGCCGAATAGGCACACGAAAAGTCTTCGAGTTACTAAATTCTACTGCAATGAATCTATTCTGAAAGCAATATTAGTATTTTGTCGACTATCTGTGCTTCTACTGCAAATCGTGTTAATAATGACGGATTTTGCCCAACGTTAGGACATTTTCTAAAGCGACCTTATGATTCAAATTTTATGAAGATCGATAGATTCATTCGTTTCAAAATCATGGGTGTATGACTGATTTTCCAATACGAGAGGCGGGGTGGGGTGCAGTGTCCTTTACACATGGCTGGACAATGCAAAATCATCAGATTATATATACCTGTCCTAATTTTTCACAAATACAGTCTTCAATTTGAAAAGTTCACTTTCTCGGCTTTTCAGTTTGCGCAAATATGGTTCAGCTGGGGAGAGAAATTATTGTATCAAAAGACCTTCAATATCGATCAAACTTGCCTCCAAACCAGACGTAGGCGTGTTCTACGTGGTAGAATAATAGAATTCGGAGTAAGACTGTTTATTTGCTAGTTAATACTTTTTTTATGAAATCTGAAGGTCTCACCGAGATCTCACCCCTTAGAGACGCTACAAATGCATGGTCTTGATAGTCGCCCTTTACAAAGTTGCCCGAAATGGCGAGGAAGTTGCCTTAGAGCTAGAAGCGCATATGATATATAACGCAGAGTATGCATGTCAATCGGGCAACATCTCGAGAAAGTGACCGGGCAACATTCGGCCAAACGATTACTGTAGGCATAGTGATAAATAGTCACGAAATGAATTTTCTTGAAAATAAGATCATACTATTCATGTAGAGCTCGGGTTGACTTCTATTATTTCAAATCGAATTCTGCATCTGCATTTCTTGAAATATATGTGGTCGTGTCTTGAAAATTTGCGCCTTCGATTTGATATGAACGAGCGCCGAAAATCCATTTGCACAAATATATGTGGTGGCGAATGTAATAATAGCACATAACGCTTCCGACGACACATATGGGTATAATCGCAACAAATATGGCACCAAAATTGACAAACGCAATTTTGAATGAATGAATATATACCGTCAAACCTGATCTTGTCCATCCAGCATTCTATCTCGAAGTTATCATGGAAAAAAGGCTATGTATATCACAGGAGAGAAACGATTATTGTAAACATTTCGAAGTCGCCGTGATTGACCTTACTCATCCTACTTTTTTTCCACAATTCCCAACAAAACACTTCTAAACAGCAAAATGTTTGTATCAGTAGGCTATTGGCAATTAAAATGAGTCTGCACAGTGTTAGATATTTCATCTCAGATGGCCATTCTGTTAATGTAAGCTCTGTAGTTTTACTAGTATTGAAACGAAACTGCCTCGTGATTTTCTGAATTTAAAACAAAATTAGTTTATCAATTGTTTTGAGGCTTCGCGGACCCCCGGTTGAGAACCGCTGGGTTAGAATTTATCATACCTGACATTAATTGAATGTGACTGTCACAATGATTCCGAAAATACTGATCGAATTCTCAATTCTCGAAGTATTCGGTGGTAACATATGATTGCTCTACACGCATTTATTTTATCGCCTGTACTACAGAGCTATACTTACCAATCAAGAACGTGGATAGCTATGGCGTTGTTTGTAAATCGAGTTTGTATTCGTGAATGTCATGTCCGCGACAGTTCATCTCGCGTCGTAGATCTGGAAGACAATGTGTATTTGAAAACTGCGTTGTGATATTGACGTCGCCATGTCTGCTATGCTCTTTGATTGATCAACGTATCACACAATCCAAGATCTCGAATCGGGTAGGCTACATAGAATTCGCGAGTGATATTGGTCGCCGGCGCGACACTAACTTAAATTTGAGGATTTTGAAAAGAGGAGATCCGAGCCCCTAAACCTGAAGACGGCATTGTTTTTAACTTTCAAAGAGATGTCCTACACTGCCACGAGAATAACACTGGGATACAATTTTGAACGAAAAATTTGTGGACTTTGATTTGGCACTTGATTTACGCTAATTTTGTGGTGCTGATTCCACAAATGCCACCGGTTTTCTTCTATCACATCAACTTTTTGCTCTATGACATATGCTCAAAATATGCAACTTTTCACGAATTTAGCCATATTACTTTTCCATATCATCTAAAAATCCACACTTTAAACGTATAATAAGTTATATAGTCAAGGGCTCGATTGAATTATGTAGGGAAAGGTACTTGTATCGATCTTGCCCGATGTTTTCACCCATTTTTGGTTAGAGGATACACTTATCCGAGGTAATTTCACGCACATATTTGGTTCAAACTGCAGGATATGGCAAGAAAAATAATCATGACATTTAGAATGAGCTATAGGTCTAATGGCACTTTCAGGCTATTCATTGTCACCTGAAACTTCTATACGCTCGATAATTTGGATCAAGATGAAGATCTTAGGGATAGCAGGCCAAATTATGAAAATTTTGAAATCGAAGTTGATTCAGAAAGTAAACTAGTCCATCAACACGAGTTATTGATTTGACATATGCTTTGGGACTTGGAATACACATCTTCGGAGCTTTTAGCATCTTTATTGTTTGTTTGTTTTGGGGTATTTATGGTGTTCGTCGACTACTATGGTCATTTACACTAGGCCGATATTATTCCTATTTTTCCGTAACTGCCGACTTATAGCACGGCCCACCTCTACGTTTTTATAAGACATCGCTGACATCTTTGTGAAGTGAGAACAGATTACTTGGCAAGGTAGAGAAGGTATCTGACTTTCGATCAGGAGAATCAGCCTTTTTCTTTGTGGGCCTACTTTCGGTAGCTTTGTGTATTGCCGTGATACCGGAGGATTTGGGAATCCCGATTTTCAAGTCAAGTGAATGGCAAATGCCTATAGGTAGCTCAAAAAGGATCCTAAAGTGTGCCATTATCCATAATGACAAAGTCTTAGGTGCAATAACAATTGCGCACTCAGTTAGTCTTCGTGAATAATACTGAAACATTAGGAGTAATATAGAAACATTGAATTGTTGCAATATCACGAGCACGATTGAATCATATGTGTCACCTTTGAAATATTGTGTTTTCTAGTGTTTAGACAATAAGGATGCACATTGCACATGCAACCCTGAAACACAGGTGTCACTGCCATATCTTTAAGTTGAACAGCAGATATTCAAAAAAGCTAAATTATCTAAATAATTTCCCTAAAAACCTTGACATTGTCAGAGATGGACAAGGAAAAAATGTCCCCCAACATCTGAAGATGATGGGGGAATGATACCAGAGTAGATTGGAGCTTACATATGTTAGCTGACTGTTGTTCAAGTATCAAACTAGACGACCTACAGAATAATAGGTTATTAGCGTAAATTTGGACCCTGAAACTCGCACTTTATATGTCATGTAGAAGCAATATCAGTTCAAATCAACCAAATAAAGCAGTGCAAATGTTTATTTGAAGTATATTGATTTACTTTCGACTGCTTGTGGTTTTTGAAACGTTTTATAGAATAAGCAAAAAATATTAAAAATAGTTCTATTATGTGGGTTATGAGACAATGTGTAGGGTGCCTAACCCAAAAAATTGACGTGCTAGAAAAAAAAAATCGAATGTCATTTTTGAATTCAGCGCCCAAAAATTAGTCAACAACAATTGTCTGATCAAAGTCAACAAAAACAGTGCTGACCAGTGTAATTGATCTGATCGTGATGAAAATTAACCAACAAGTCTGCAATATTGATAGATTCAGTACAAAAATACATACTTGGCAAAAAGCCATATCTTCTATCCAAAAGAGCCATAGGATACCGACCAGTGTTCTACTATATATCCCACTATACTGCACCCTCTACCGCGACGCCATTTTTACCAGCGTCTCCATACTGCACCATGAGCTCAGCGCCCCCATATAGTCGATTGAGCCTTTCCCCCTTCAAAATCGATATCGCCCGTTGAGGTGCTGGCGTTCAGGTTAAGAGACACTCATCTAGGATGACCGTATATCCACTTGTAAGAGGATTGGTCCTGTTTTTAATAATCGAAGGTGTCCTCCGAGGACGCCCAAATGCCGTATTTTATTAAGGATATGACCACTATTTGTAGAAAACTGTTAAAATAGATGCAACAATTGTTCTCCGATTTACATAAAGACATGTACAACAAAATAAAAAGCGAAAAATACGTCGAACGGGTTTTCGGGTGCTGTATCGGAATTGACTATTGTCAGAGTCAACCCAACAATATTGTACGTAAAAATTACCAATTCACCCATTTTGTTCTCCGATATTATAGTTTTTGTAACTTGTAAATCGTGTCCTCTTTTTTGGATCTCAAAATATGGTAACCCTATATGGCAGGAGTTGGGAACCTATGACTCACGAGCCACATATGGTTCTTTTGGGGCTATGATATGGCTCTTGCAATTCTAATTCGTCGCGCGCGATCATTTTCAACATTTGAATAATTGGCATTGTTGCAAAATGTTTAGTTGGTACCGCACAGACAGCCATACAATGTCATATTTCGATACAATTACAAATATATCCATCCAAATTCCCGATTATTAGATAGCTTGCTCGCAACGCCATTAAAATGAAGAAATGTAGCCCAACGTTATGTTGGTGCTGAAGAATTTAAAAATTCAGTGGAAAAGTTAACCAAATGATATCGGTGAACAATGCTATCCGCCGGTGAATATTTCCCGGTTCGGACCAACTGATTGAATAGTGCGTCACTATCAGTAGAACAATTAGGGTATGGATACCCTCTCGCGAGCTGCACGGAATCCTTGAAAAGTCGTGCTACTGAAGAATATGTAGTTAATTTGCACATTTACTGTTGTCTATGATTGTTTCCGGTCGGCTAGATTATCACCCTCGTTATAGCAACACACCCGTATTTAAACAGAATAGATGGCGTATATGACGCATCCCTTGTGTAGTTAACTTTGATATTGTGCCTTAATGACGTCATATATCTTCGATGGCAACGTAATAGTTGACATCGGTGTATGGCTCTTTGAGAATTATAATTGAAAATTTAGGGTCAATATGCCTCTTTAGTCGAAAAAGATTCCCGACCCCTGCACTATATAAATGTTCCTATTATTCATTACTATTTACGTACATGTTGATATCAAAACTGTAAGTGTATTTTATCAGTTTTAATCGCCCAGCACATATTAAATCGGGCTCATGCTGACTGCGAGAATTTCATTTTCGCCATAAAAGGAGCATATAATTCTCAGGTGATGATTGGAGGCTGGGTCTCGCCCTCCTGTAATGTGACCTTGACTCGATGACAAATGTAAATGACCCGACTTGACTCGAGTCACAAGGTGAAATCGGAGCAGGTGTTGTTACTACAGGAACCTCATGACATAGTTACCACCCTTGTATTGACCTTAAGTATTTCATAAACCACGTTCATTCATATACAGTCGTATATAATTGGTTGGCCTTGGTGACTTTCGACATGGATGTCCTGGCAGCCAGTGAGATCATTTATACCGACTTGCTGACTGAACTGAACCTCAATCCGGTATGGGAGATTTGGCGCTCTTATTTTGTAGCTGCAAGCGTCTTCTGCAATTTGTTTCTGTTTTACATGACATTGAACGGTATCGATCTTCACTGCGTTCCAGTAAGGAACACAGCTCTCCAAAGCGTATTTCTGGATGATATCGATACCGTCAATTGGAAATTATCTGCCTCGCAAACTGTCTATGTCAATTCCCAATGCGCCAATGGCGAAGAACTGCTGTCTCAGCGCAGCATCGGCTTTGTCATACTACTAATAACAATGCCCCCACTATTGCTTTCGTCGATGTCGGCTTTTACTTCCCATGCGAAAGAGGGAATATTGACCTTCAATGAAGCAAGCAAAAAATTACTTGGAATAGTACTGTCCCAGGACGAAATGGTGGCCTTGTGCTCAAAACCATTGACGGGCGAAGAATTCAATAATGTGGTTGTAGAGTACACACTGCAGGAAGACGGTTATGAATCAAAAACGCACGCAGAAATTCGAGAATTCATGCGTTTCTGTGCATTTCGTACTCCAGAGCTTGCCATATTCAGGTGGTATCGTGGTCGAAACATGGCCCTAACTCTTACTTTGCCGTGGACATTTGTATACACTTGGCAGGTTGGACTTAGCATGTTCCCAAGAAAAGACGTTGTATGCAGAATTAAGGAGATCTCATTTAAAGAGTTCATCTGTACTAACAATTCGGTCATGACGGTAAAACTTTTCTGCTGGCTGTATTATGGAACAGTGATTGGTCAGATTATATGTGTTGCATATGCATTATATAAATGTTTTGGATGTCCTGGGTCACTTGCGTCCAAGCCTCCTAATAATATTTCATTGTATCTGCTTGCGGAGTTTTGGGAAAGCTCTAAACCAGCCCAGTCGGGTTTAATAAAAAAGATGGTGAAATACGTTCATTCGAAGGAATTCAACCAAGCACTGGGCTACAATATGGAAAGAATCTGCCAAGACAAAGACTACGAACTTATAAAGATGAAAGTAAAGTTATTTGAAAATGCATCAGAAGTTATAGATGCGGTGTGTAATATGTTTGTTCAAATACCAGATGAGGATTACATCGTGGACTCCAAACAACTAAACGAGTGCATCAAACCATTAGAGGAGTACATCAACGCCATGAAAGTTTACAAACATAAACAAATAGACATTGTTACTAGAATGTATTATAAACGCGTAGTAACAAATCAACTTATTTTCATTTTGCTTCAATATCATCCTCACATAAGATTATTTGTAAACCGAATAAAGCTCCGTTTGGTTGAAGAAAAATCACGTGATCCCAAACACTTTCGCTCCATTTTGTACTACGCATTCTTGTATGGGAACCAAACTTCGAAACCAAACTTTTCTGCTGCACGGGCATTGTGTAAAAATAAGCCAGAAAGTATCTTGGAAGTATTAGAAAAAAAAGATGATCAAGACGCCCGTTCTATACCGCTCAGACAATTCTTACTATCGATTACTGGAAATGACGATGACAAAGTTGACAACATCATGGATGAGTGCCTAATTATACAAGACCTTCGATAGGTGATCCAGGTACTTATTGTCAGGGGCAACATGAGTAGAAGAATCATGCGCCGCTATACAAGTGAATCAACTGAAGACAATATTGAAACCTGCACCACATCGTCCGCTCTAGTCGCTCGCTCTGGCATACATCTACAATTAGGTACCCAGTATATACCCGTACGGACTCGACCTAAATTCGATATCCAGCGATGATGAATGTCGATTGGCGAATTTACAAACTCTTATACTCCACGTTAATCAACTGCTTTGTAGATTTGGAATAGCGTGGAACTCTCTGCGAATACGCGGGACTAACCATATTGCTGAGTCGCAAAACGACTAAACTGAATGTTCGAAAAGTAGACTCACAAATAAGTGCATGATTTGTTTTGTTTATATATTTCAGATGTCTTGTTGATTAGCCGCAGCTCATTTACTCTCTAGCTCAGACCTGGGCAAAGTGCGGCCCGCGAAGCTATTCTGTGCGTCCCGCGAAAGGTTGCTTGGAATTCAAAACATATTACTTGCTTTTTGAATGACCGAAACCATGGGCTGTATCAAATGAACAGGAAATTCGTTTACTTTGAAGCCTGTCCAGTGTCCATTAATATACCTACCATGCCTACGTACTTTAGGGTTGCCATACGTCCGGAATTTCCCGGACATGTTCGGAATTTCACTGTTACAACTGCGTCCGGGAGGAATTTCTAAAATATGTCCAAATGTCCGGAATTTTGAAGGCTTGAAGTAAGCTCATAATTCTTTTCATGAATCAACATAAACAATATTATTTTTGGGCAGATTTATGCTATATGTAATTTTTCTTCGCGCAGTGCGCGATTTAGTATCACATATATTGGTTTTAATATGGGGACTACCAGCCTCGCAAAAACTGCTATTAAAATTAAATAAAAATGGCATTCATTTACAGAAATAAGTCTAATTGTAATCGCGATTACAAGATAACGGTATATTCATAGATTCGGTTTAGATCATTTGGATGCTTTATTCAATGATAGTGGTTCTAAACCTGGGGGTAGTTTGCCTTTATTCTGGGATTCGCAAAGATGTTTAACGTAGTCAGTTGCCAAAATAGGCTGTGACTAAGTCTGGGCAAATTTGCTGACCTTAATTTAGTAATCAGCGTGTCAAACTTGGAGCTGGGCCACGGCAGATTGGAAATGGAGTCGTGACCATAAAATGTTGGAAACTACTGGATGTGCGGTGTTTATATATCTCAGTGATTCAGTGCACACCGGCATTAGGCTGATAAATAATCTTATCGATATGACATGAACATGACTTAACGATGAACGATTAACCTCCTTGCATTTTTAAAGTCATCATCGTTCACCAGCTCTACCGCTCACTCTGGTCATGTGGGCGGAGAGAGGATCAAAATTATATAGTAATTTATGGATGAACCAATATTATTGACATAATTCACTCAAATCATTTAACAACACATATAGTAAGCCCCCAGAAGTCGCATCGATTACCTATGGTGGACCTAAAATCCATAGCTTACTCCTGAACCGGATCGTGACCACCTCCAGTCGATAGACAAGATTTTGCTGGTGCGACAATGGGCTCATACCTCATTTTAAAATCCGCTAGTGGGCGTTAAAGAGCGTCCGGAATTGGTGTTTCAAAAATATGGTAACCCCAACGTACTTGGCATGCGTAATCCCGGTTCAAAATAAGGCAATGTGGCAAATTATGAGTAGCAAATAATTGAAGTCACAAGAAATCACTCTTTTCATATAGTTTAGTTCAAATCTTCCTTGTTGACATTGTAACATTACGCATTATACGGTATGTGTTTCAATATGTGACGTGATATGTTTCCAAATCCCTAATTCATAAAACAAGTCAATCAGTGCTCGCGATTGGTATATGACTTATCATATCTATCGCTCATAAAGGATTAACGACATGCCTAAAAAAAAAGAAAGCCGAAAGCTGAAATTCAAAGAAGGTTTAGGTTTGGAATTTAGAGCACTAAAGATTTTCAGTTAGGGGTAAACCCATCCTTTCAGTGTTTGCCGATCATGTCGCCGAGATTAAGGATTTCAATTGAATTCGATCTTACGATAAACGCACGAGACAATCGGTCAAGGGAGGGCGAAGTTTAAAAAAACTGCAAGCTTCGCTCAACATAAAAGCTATTTAACCAGCACACTCTCGGAAGGCAGCGACCAGTAATATAAGCTTTGTACTATTGCATGCACATTTGTTCAGTACAGTGGTTTTCGAACTGGGAGAGGTGACAGCATCAGAAGGGTGGCGCGAAGCCGAAGTTTATGGAAAAATTTTCTAGCGCTCAGCGCGCTATACCGCCGTCTTATGGTTGTTGCACTGTGCATCGTCCGACTTTGATATTTCACAATTCTCTCATTAACAGCCATAATCTTCCATGCCATCAAACTATCCGTTGGGATTGCTGGCATTCTGGTTGCACTTTTTAATATTTTGTGATATGATGATAAGTGGGCGCGAAATTGTTCACTATCATCAAAGGAGGCGTATAAAAAGTTAAAGAACCACTGTTTTAGAGTCTTAATAGGAGAACGTGGATAGGGGTTTAAAGAAAGCTAAAATGTATTATGTTCAACATTGTTGCGAATCATGACAGCTAATAGATATTTTTGTATTTAACCGTCACTTTCTCATTACCGAATATCAACAGTTCAACACCGTCAATGAGCAGCATTTATTAACAATGTAATTTAGAAATAAAATTAAAATACGCTTGAGAATATAGCTAAATTTTTTCACTCGGCCCGCCAACGTCTTTATTTTTCTCGAAAAATAATTGCCCACCCCTGCTCTAGCTAGACCAGTGGTTCCCAACCTTTTTCGACTTATCGCCCCCTTTTGAAGATCCACACCGATCATCGCCCCCAAAATATTGGGAACCTAAAAACAGCACTTCGTCAGGCCCCCCAAAACGTTGGTCTTTGGCCCCGTAGGGTGATAAACCAAACCCCCCTCAGCCAGTGGGCTTTTTGTCGCTACATATCGGCTATACCCTACTTCATGTACTGTTTGGTGGTAATTACCTATTTCGCCTACACGCACGAAGCGCGACAAATTTATATAATTCATGTTTGAATCGGTCAATAGGAATGGGAATTGCATATATATTGCTATCAATTTTATATCCTCTTTCTGCTCACGTAATCAGATTTTCCGGTAGAGCTGAGTGTGGTGTGTGTTGGAAAAGGTAGGACCCCTAAATAATAATTAAACATCACAGCGGCGAAATCGTTGCTATATTGACTTCGTTACATGATGCTCTTCTGTGACTTCCTATATCTGCTATGTCAGAAGATATGGATATCGTCAAAACGTACCAAACTAAAAGACGCACATGATTTCGAATTGGTATCTCTTTACTGGCAAATAATTTTTTCCTTGCGGGATGGCATATGTCCTGTAGGGTTAAGGTCGCCAGGACAGGATCATTCTACGCCAGCCATTGAGGTCCCTATGGACAATTAAACATATATAGATGTATCGAAGTTTTCGGTCAGTACAAGGGCATTTCTTTTCGGCCAATGTCTTATCGCTGCTGATTGTTCTGGCACACTTCTCGGATTCGCATGTTACATGGCCTCTAACTTCATATGTCTTGGTGCGTCGTGGCCCAGTACTCCCATTTCCATAAATCACTCGTATTTTTGTTGGGTGACGGGTACCTCAAAACCAAGATATATGAAATTATTAAATCGCGCCCAGCGCGAGAAATTTTTGAAAAGTTGCACGAATTTCTAAAGAATTACACCATAATTTATGTTAATTCACGAAATAATTTTGGGTCCCCTTCAAGTTCGGGCCCCCCACCCCCAATTGGGAGGTTTGGGGTGCGGCAGTTGCGGTCCCGACTCCAAAATAGCCGTTTTAACGCACCACCGCCCCCTATCGCCCGCTTCGTTGTTTTCGCCCCCCCTAGACCACCCAATCGCCCCCTGGGGGCGATATCGCCCCCGTTGGGAACCACTGAGCTAGACGAAAAGATCTATGAAATATCCGCAGTCATTTTAAAAAGTTGATACCGTCGTCAAATTTCTTCATTCCGGCAGTACCTTGTTTTTGCGATCAAAATGCGTTCCGCTCGATCTTATGCCGCTGTGCAGCTGGTTTATTACGTATGCTCAGGCAGGCGACTTTTCGGACATGTCTGGAGGTAAAAACGTGTCCGGTGTTGGCTATTGATCCAGGAAGTTTCTCGCGATCAAAATAGGATGGTCTTTTTTCAGATATAAGCCCTCTGACGTATACCTGCAGATGGTGGCATAGAGAAAAGTTGCTGACTTGATTAATTTTAAATTCCACCCAATTTAATTCCCCTGAAACAAGTCAAATAACACAGCCCAAACCTCCTAGGTCTGCAAACTTGATCCAAGGCGTTGCAGAAAAACTCACTCTTGACCACTTTAACAAAATCAATATCGTGAATAAGGTGACCCAGTAAAAATGCAATTTTCGGCGGTCTCGCCTTGACGTTTGTGAAATGGGAAACTATCTCAAATTTAACCGACAAAATTAATTGAGCAATTATTTTACATATTGTTAGGACACGGTCGTGCTTGACAGAGATAGTACAATTTCTTGCTTGCAAGCCATTGTGTCATAGATAACAGTGAAATGCAGCTAACCGATCACATGCAAATCAAAGAGAAGAGAACCATACTAGAAATCGTTTATAGCATGTTTTTAAATCACTCCTTTGCCTTTTTACGCAATATCTGATAAAAGTTGCAGTAAAAATTTGTGTGAAGAATAGAGAAAGTTGCAATAAGTTGCACTATAAAATCCCTCCAAACAGCTTGAAACATCATAGTACATAGATTCTGAGTATCTGGGAAGCTGTCGGAAGCTGTAAAAAATAGTTGCAAAAGTTGCAAAAACTTGCCCTAATTAAAAGGCCATAACTACACGGCCAGCCTCGCTGATTAGATTCGATGTCACGGATAGGGTTGATAAGTTAGAAAATGAGTTTAGGATATATAATCTTATTCATGAAACTAGAAATATCAGCATCGCATGCTCAGTTGACTATTTGTTAATAGCGGACACGACGACCTGTAATAGGTTACGCGTGGCCCATTTTTTGGAGGATTTGTAGTAAACAACAAATGCACAACTGTGATATCACAAGCAGCGTCTGGTCAGGTTAGTAATTAGTGAACAACACATGGCATAAATATAAATTTATACGAAATTAGTAGGAAAAGTAAGGGATCATATGTGTTAATAAATGTTTCTGTATGAAAAAATGAGCTAGCTTAATTATGACTTGGCCAATAAACATTGATGGTGGCATATGTGAGCGCATGAATATCACTTGTTCCGAAGTCGCCTGCGGGCCGTCTAGTCATTATTGAGCTTTGAGCAAAAGGGGGTTCGAAGGGTGTTGTGATTGAAGAAAGTGAACACGATCGTGAAAGATTCCTAGGAATGATGAATGAGATGCGTATCGTAAAAGGTACAGTATTAGTTACGGTGAATATCTACGACTGTACACCAGAGTTGGATCAATTACAATATTTTAATTCAATAACAATTACAATTACTTCCTTGCATGTTTTAATTACATTACAATTACAATTACTCAATGCTAAAAATATGAAATTACAATTACAATTACAATTAATGTTAGACATGTAATTCATTAAAATTATAATTACAATTACAATTACTCAGGTTATTGATTCAGTAAAGAGGTGTTCTTTCACAACCGTAGCGACGTAATTAGCAACAATCTCAAGCCATTCATGTTTCATTCTTGATAAGTAGAATACCCCTTAATTAAAAAAATGGAGCGTATTCGAACAATTCCTAATCATGAGTACTGAAAACTACAAGCACATAAAAATGGTTCAAACGACTGTTAAGAACCAACGGTTTGAGCGACTAACAGCGGATAGGCTACAGGACAGTCAATGAAATGTAATCAATGGATTTGGCTACTCAGAGCTGATTCAGGATAATGAAATGTAATTTGTAAGGCGTCAGCGATAAGGATGATACCGATAAGGTGCGTAAAATTAAAATAAAGGCAAAGGAAAGAACCTCCTGATAACTAAGAATTACAATATTTTGGTTCGTATTTACATTTTCATTTGCTCGGAAACTGTTAGATTGCATTTGATGAACATTAGGGTGCGAAAAGTTTCTGGCTCCAGTAAATTTGGCCAAGATTGAAGGTAAGATTGGTATAACAACTGTACAAATGCGTGATCAAGTTTGATGAAGCCTTGGTTTGAAACTTGAATTATTTTGCTATTGTTGCAACAAGCCTCGGTACTGGTCAGAGATTTAAAAAAGCTTTGACTGTGGTGTAGGTCATGGTTCAGCACAGGTTTCAGAAGAGTTTATTTGCTCTTTATCCATTTTTGAAATATTAAGATTTAGTTTAGCCCACTAGTTCTCTAAATTTTTTAGACACGCCCCCCTTTATGACAGTGAATATTTTGTGCCCCCGCTATCGTCATAGCACATAATGAAACCAGAAAGTTAGCAATCCTTACATATAGTTTGATGGTATGGAAGGTTATGACTGTTGATGAGAGAATTCTCCAATACGAAATTCAGACTATACACCGCGCAATAACCATAAACAGAGGTCAATCGGGCCAAGCGCGGAAAAGATTTCGGTTCACTGGAGCGTCGCGCCCCGTTCAGATGCTTTCACGCCGCCCAAGGAGGCATGCCCCCAGTTTGAGAACCACTGGTTTAGCCTATATTGTGATACACAAAGTTTTCTGTTGCTCCTGAAGTATGGGAAACAGTTTAGCGTGACTGAATTATCTAGTCATAGTGCAGCACGCATAGAACACCGATGTAAATAGGCTAATTATTACATGTGGTGACTGTTTACTAAGACCTTAAGGCCCCTCGTCGTCATCCTGGTCCGTACCGGATTTTCACTGGCGCGACGAATAAATGAGTGATTAAATGATTACTTTATGTTGGGATTGTCAGGTTTCCATGAAAATGTAATTGAGATTGTAATTGAGCAAAATTTTGGTCGAATTACAATTACAATTACAATTACACAAAGTAGAAATGCTTCAATTACAATTACAATTACATTGAAAAATGTAATAAATTACATTCAGCTCAATTACAAATTACAATTGATCCAACTCTGCTAAATACACCACCCGGATGATTTCGATTTCATGATTGAGATATTTTATTCGCCGCATTCTTTTGTCACATGTGATCCCATGTATGTCGATAACCGAGTTGCTGCACAAGTGAGAAGAGTCTACAGTTCGACCATGCTATATGCTTCGATTAAAACCATAACGAACACCCATGTAAATCGATGCGATAGATTTCTACCTCCGTCTATTCAGTCTTGTCGAGCTATGAAAACATATTTTTTTGTATGTGAAAGTCTGTGACAATGAAAATCGATTCGTGGTTTTAATTGAATTGCGATTGTGCTGTTTTATTGTTCCCTTCAACATGGAGACTTGACGCTGAACAACAATTCGACTCACAAAACATATCCATTGCACAATTTGTCACTGGTGTGCAAAGGGTTAGCAACGTTTTTAATACAGTCCCACCTACTAGTTCTTTTGTTGCGGGGACAACCATGTGGTGACTCAGCACTTTTCGTTGACAAAGTAGATTGTTTTGTGTGTAAAATTCGATAGTCGTTACTAGAAAACATAGGTACTCTGCTGTTGGAGTAGCTGGTTTATTGCTATGACATTGACAGAACCCTCGGGTAGTGGCCAGTGCTGTGGAGTCGGTAAATTTTAACACCGACTCCGGCTCCACACATTTTCAATATATCGACTCCGACTCCGACTCTGACTCCTGAGTCTTTAAACGTACCGACTCTGACTCCGACTCCGACTCCTGGGTCTTTAAACGTACCGACTCCGACTCCGACTCCCGACTCCGACTCCAGCATTATTACCAATTTACTTCGAAAATTATATGCCACATTGCAGTGTTGGGATCAAGTCATTACCTTCGAGTCACGAGTCATCTCGAGTCATTGCACATTTTGACTCGAGTCAAGTCAAGTCAATCGATTTTCAAAGATGACTCGAGTCAAGTCAAGTCACTCGTTTTTTGGAGGTGACTCGAGTCAAGTCGAGTCAAGTCAAGTCAAGTCACGAGTCAAGTCACAATTCAAGTCAAATTGAATTTTCGAAGTATGATAGATGATGCAAAGTCATTACATTTTACTAACTGAATGAATGGACAGAATAATTGGCCATTAAGCTTGAATCAAATAATGAAATAAAAATGAATATACATGCAAAAAGGTGATGTATCGCTCACACACACGAAGAACTGCTAATAAAATACGTGAGTAACTAGCTATACATATGTTATTATCGGACAACACAGAGGATCGAATACGAAGCCTTGGGAAGTTGAACAAATTGATATGTGACAATTCACTACCCATCTACACATCCGTGAGAATATAAACGCATAACCTATTTATTCCACAGGTTTATTAAATCATACAAGAGTGTTGGTGAATGTGATCAGTGCGCAATGTAAGCACTGAGCCGTCTAAGAAACAAAGATACGTTTCTATTTGATGAATCTATTGCTACTACGACAACGTAAGCTGCGATCGTTTCGTTTGCAGTCAATTTATTTGTGATGTAATAATGGAGGATCAGTCAACCCTTCAATCAATGAATGACTGGTTTCTCGCATAAGTGACTCAGGCGTATCGCGAACAACCCATACATACATACATACATAAGATAGGGTGATTTAATCGACACCTTATACTTAATGACTTGAAATTGACTCGTAAATTTTGCTCCGAGTCACGAATCAAACCACATTTCTGAAGCGCCGAGTCAAGTCAAGTCAAGTCATTTTTGCAAAGTGACTCGAGTCAAGTCAAGTCAGACGAAAAAGTTGACTCGAGTCTGACTCGAGTCAAGTCATGACTCGAGTCATCCCAACACTGCCACATTGTCGGTTGGATGACGATCATACAACCATTAAACATATGCAAACATATGATTAACGGTGGCATACTAAATCGTTTCATTGTGGCACAGCTCGAATTATCCACTATGCAATTAACATGAACGAAAGATGTGCTAAATATCCTTCATTTTTCCAGTTTTTATAACATGGACTCTCTAATATCCTGAAATGTATGAATCATTTAAATATGGCAGATATCCAATCCTGTATAATCAAAATGCAGATAAAAAATCCAAGTGTAGCTCTTGTGTATGAGTAAGCAACTGATACAGAGATTGAACTTACTAATTTTGTCATTGCACACTATCCTAATTCCAAGCACACACACTGTGAGTACTAATAGACATTAGTCATAATGAAATTTAGTTAAGCAGTAAAAGACCATAGCCTATGTCTAGTCTACATGTACTTAATCAAGTATTCAAGAATTGGGACTTGCAGTCTTTCCTAATCATTTGTTCGACCCAAACTGCTAAGCCACACTACAAATATTTTTAATTTTGTCAAGTGGGAAGCATCGTTTGGTCATATTGCCATCATTTTTACAATTTTACAAAACCAGCCGATGCATTTGCTCTGTCACAGTATCATGGTATAATTCCAAGAATTGCATCAATTTTGACTGCATCGCGAAAACGCATATTGCGATTTTCTTCCCCTGTGCAACTGAGTTGTAATTTGCAAGTAATGTATAATTTTATCGATATCAGGGTTGGGCCAAAGAGACACAGGAAATTTACGAACCATTGAGCAGGCAACTGGAATGTTGATAACCTTTTCTTTGACGTCCGATAGGAGCGAACCAAATTAGGTAACATTGCAAACAAGACTTATATTAATACGCTATAAAAATTGATAACAAGATGTCATGCATCTGTGCAGTGCACAACCAGCCCCTGGTCGCGCGAAGGGCGAGATTTTTTTGCAAGATAAAGACTGAATTATATCAATAAATATGTTGCTAACATACATTGGGGGTCGCATCTGTATACTACTAGCCTCATTTGGGAAGGACAGGAATATTCGACGTTTAGACATACCAAACAGTGGCGTAGCAGCCACTTGGCGGTTCTGGCTCTGCGCCAGGGGCGGCAGGCTCCAAGGGGGCGGCAAAATGAGGCTGCACAGTGAGAGAGAGAGAGAAATATATGGTATTCTTTTTCGCCTGCACCATCGTGATGCTTTGACGACGGAGATGCGATACGGACGTTATAGTAAGGTAATCTAGTCTGCACCCCAATTTTTTTCTCCTCCGTAATCGCTGAGCGCCTAGCGGGATAACCGCGGATACCAGTTTTCGGGTCTTTGGTCTGACCCGGCCGGGTATCGAATCCACGACCTGTCGATCGAGAAGCCGGACGCATCACCATTACACTGTGTACACAGCCGACTAAAATAACGTTGGCGTCCCGCGAGCTAAAATTTGATCAAACAGGTCACAATCGAAAGCTAGTGTCGCGCTGATTCCGAAAACACGAATGAATATGTTAACATGGCAATGAAATCACTCCGAAATGGCCGATTGTTCGGAGAGTTCGCAGAAAAATGAGAATGCGTGGCGAACAATAAGAAAATGCTGGCCTCGGTGTTGTTGAAGAAGTTAGACCAGGGGTTCTCAACCTGGGGGGCGCGGGAGGCTCTCAGGGGGGGTGCGAGAAATTGACGAAGTCAGTATAGGGGGGCGCGAGAAATTGACAAAGTCAGTATAAATTGTACGTGTCTGAACATGTGTTTCACATCCATTATGAGAAGACGATTAATGAAGATGAAATTTATTCCATATTCAAGAAAGCTTGCAAAATACAAACTCTAGCAACAGCGCTCAACTGGGTATAGTCTGATTTCAACTTCATTTGAGCAAATTTTAGAAATTCTTTGGAGATATAGAGAGCAATTCCCACGTGTAAGTCATTCATTGCTTCATAGCTTTGACAGTAGCCTAAAGCTTGTCGCTAGGCAGCTCTTTTTAGTAGCTTGCGAACTGCACTGCCTAAGACAGACTTAGATGCAACATAGGTGGCCCGGTTTCGCCCTCGATTAGGCTATAAATCAACACAATTAATTCATTTCGAAAACTGATCAAATTTAGCCTGGCAGGACAGAACGACGCCTTGCTCTCTGTACTCACTACCAGCATCAGGATTAGTCTCAGGGTGACCTACATTGAAATTAATTAATGGATGTCTTGTTTTTTGTTATTTTCAAACAAATTTGAAGAAATTTGTCAGCAATGTAAAAGACTCAACAACTTGAATGCGAATTCAAAATTGGCGTAAGATATACCTTATGTATACTATTAGATCAGGGTTGGGCAGCCTGCAGCCGTGGAAGGGAATTTGAGCGGCCGTCGACGCCTAATTCAATTAGTATGTGTTGGCGGCCGTAGACATGCAAATTGCAATTACGAATTCACTCCCGCATTTTCGAGAGATTTTAATTAATCTTGAAATTTTCTTCGCCCTCCGCGCAATTCAACAAGACTTCATTTTTCGATTTTAATGCAGTAGCGCCCTTCTCAATCTGAGTCGGAATGGGAATTAGCAAGAAATAGCAATTCGTTCGCGGCCCTGAAAAATTTTCGCGCTCCGCGCGACAATATGCACCTCCCGGCAACTATTCATAACATTGTCACTCGCGATTTCGGTGCGTACAATAGACCATTGTAAAATGTAGAATAGTCCGGAGCTCACCGGGAATGGATATGGACAGTTTACCGTAGGAATTTTGCGTCCAGATCGTTCATTGCGGCTATGCCCTGGAATGCGGCCTTACGCTACATAAGCAATCGAAATGCGGTCATGATTATCAAAAACGTTGCCCACCTCTGTATTGGATGATGTGCTTTCTTTGACATGACGATAAATGCAAGGGGGGTCAGGGGGGCGCGAGTTTTTTGACCATCTCCAAGGGGGGCGCGTGTCAAAAAAGGTTGAGAACCACTGAGTTAGACTATGCAATATGCATGTTTCAAGCTTTGGACAGATTCAAACTTGAAACTGAAACTAGGTTTATCGGCATACACCACTCAAATGATATGTTTGGATTTTTGAATTCCCACGATTGCAAAGCGAAAGTCACAATTTATTCACCAGCGCTTTTAGAAGCTCTTTATGACGAGGGGGTGGACTTTTTGGAGTTAGCTGCGATAATTGTCATGCCTTATTTATACCTTCGAATTAGGGATCATATAAATAAGAAGATTGCTAGCTTTTCGTACAAACCAATATGAGGCCTCTAGGACGAACACAAATTAAGATATGATCATATGACGTTGTTCAACTTAAGATTTTAAAAGGTTTGGAGGCTGTTGCGGAGCAGTGAAACCACTTTTGATCGTAGTGTAACAGAGTCTAATGTTTTGCGGTGGTTAGTTAATGCAAAGCTTCTTGATTCGACACCATATTTATGCTCGTGACTGAAACTTTATCTGACCATTGGTGTTTCAATTGCTAGCTGTGTGAGGAGCTCAAACTGATTAGGTCTTATCTACGTTCCACCATGAATGATGATCGGCCATCAGCTCTATGCATTCTGTCTAAAGAGACTGCGCTCAAAAACTTGAATTTTAGGATATTATCGATGAGGGGGCTATTGATTTTCTCTTTGCACAATACATTCGTTCGCTATTTCTTGTCTTTATTTATTGTGGCCTTATCAACGCTGAGACGGTGAGGCTGAGACGCGGCATATTATTCGAAATCATTTTTATTGAAAAGATTGCTTGAACATGAATCTATGTCGAAATTTACTGCGGTCTACTTAAAGGGGGCGGCATTTTAGGCAAGAGCCAGGGGCGACAGCACATGCTGCTACGCCAGTGATACCAAATCGTCGGTATCAGTGAACAACTGAACATGCGTCTATCATTTTGTGCAAGTGTTTTGTCGATGATCTCGCTGCGAGTGCACAAGCGAAGCAGCATGTTGGACGACACGTTATCTCCTAATTGCGAATATAGTTGGACTCAATTCTGTGAATAAAATATATTTATAATTTTCAGAAGGGGGCTCAAATACTGAATGCAAGAAATCTAGTGACAATGAATCATGCGAAGTACCCGGAAAAATTTCAAGTCAAATAAATCAGCTATAAAATATTCTACTTTGTGGTCAAACGAAGATCTGGGATAAATGTGGCTGGCCCCTGGATACGTCAATGCGTCAGAACTGTTGTTTTAGTCATCATCAAATTTCGCGGTCATGCTAATCAAATTTTGGTTAGCCTTGCAAATGTACCTGATGTCATAAATAATTTCGAGAATTACCTCGCAGGCCACGCCTAACCTTCTCGTGTGCCAAATTTGGTATGCGTGCCCACGGGCTGGCCGCAGCTGATCTGTATGGTTAATAATAACAGTGATTGGTGGTACATAAAAATTCAATTGAAAATTCTTTGAAAGCAAATGTTTTCATGATAGAGAAGTTGGAGTCGGAGTCGGAGTCGAAGTCAGAGTCAGTCTCACAAACTGCGACTCCGACTCCAATCAGTATTTTCCCCACGACTCCGGCTCCAGCTATTATAGTTTTCACGACTCCGACTCCACAGCCCTGGTAGCGGCTATGCTTTTCTTTTACGAAAGTTTACGTGACTCGTTGTAATTGTTTGTGGTATTCATGGTGTTTGTCGACTGCTATCGTACTTTACACCAGGCCGATATTGTTCATTATTTTCCGTAACTTCCGACTTAGAGCACGGCCCACCTCTAGGCTTTTTGTAAGACACCGCTTATGCGGATGAGGTGGCGAGGAGGAGCCTAAGTAAACCTCCAACACTTGCGTATCGGAATAATGAAGTCGACCTCGGTCGGACTTGAACCTGCACCCATTGGTCTTGCAGCCGCGGATTATACCACCGCGCTATCTCGCCACACCCGCTGTAACAAATTTGTGTTACCTAAACTTCGATAGGTACCGAGGTTGTGCAGGACTTACGAATCGTATTCACATATTGTACTCATACAAACTTTTGTGTAAAGAACTCTGATGTTTCTGTAAGCGCTATAAGTTCTGTGCTGAACTATTCGGATACTAAGATACGATGGACCATTCATGATAGAAAAAACTCTTGTGACGTCCAAACAGTTTGTAGAGTGTAACTAAACATTCTATAGTTTGAAAGCGTAAGCAGTCATTGTACAGTTTCATGGTATGAGAAATATGGAGTAACGTCGAGACCCTTGGGTGATGCAAATATCTTTCATACTGCGGTGTGAAAAAGTCGCGGGGATGATCAGTCGTATCATACAAAGTAAATAGTTTACAGTTACACAAACAAAATACGCGTGTATTGTTTTCAAAAGTCACGAGAGTGAAAATAGTTTTCTGTTACGCTAAAATATCTTCTGCTACACTAACATATTTCGTATTCAGCAAAACGATGAACGCCGTTGAAACGATGATGGTCAATATCCATAATGCGATGAGTGAGTAAAATACACCTTTAATTTTGTTGTGATCCGATTTATTCTCGTGTCACGCAAAAACCACCAATGTATTTTACAGTGTGTGTAATTTTGTTGAAATGATTATGAAATAAATAATAATGATCCGCGTCGATGGTTACTGTCGATGAATTAGCTTTAATCCATTAAGTGAAATTTTCAAATATGTGTGTCATTTTGACAACTCAAAGATGTTCTTTTAGGTCTTGTGTCCACAAAAACGACACTATAGTTGTGTACTCGTAGAAAATGACTAGGAGTTCAATCGCAACTACGATTCGTGTTAGTGGTTGTGTGTTATTACGATTTCTTTGATGGTGCGCGTTCTACAAATAGTTCCACTTTACCGAACTAGGATGCATTTAGCAAACATTCTGCAATATGCTTTTGTTATGGTAATGACTTTCTGTGGTTTGGTTTTATGATTAAAATTACTTTAGAAGATTCAATTGGTAATGTATGATCACTACTATGAACAACAATACAAACACATTTTGTAGATTTCAGTGTAGCACATATTTTCATTTTATTAATGCCATGAGTTTTGTGTATTAATCAAGTCTAGTATAGAATAGGTTGCATCCAGTAAAGATATTCCAATTGCTTCTGCGCTGATCAAAGCCTTGAAGTGTAAATCTGCAGACTTCACAATGTTTTTACATTTGGCACGCACGATAGAGAGTGCGGACGTAATTAAGTATTGATCGCGCGCTTCGAACGGCACTCGATATCCAAAGTGGTATTTTCACAGTCTGTAAGGTACCTATGTATCAATTCGCTATCGCAAATTCCGACAATAAATTGTATCAATTGCTGGGTTCAATAGTAATGACATGACATTGTGATATACTGACTCCACACGTAGTTGTTTCAATTACCCGTCACGTATTCGACCAATAAAGCATTTTGCATTGGATATTCAATGTTTTAATAACGAAATTGTTGTTTCAACTTTAGGACCGTGTGAGCGATCCCTATAGCTGTAACGCTATCATGCCGCCGCGATTATATCAGCTACGTTAACATGCGACCGCGGCCTTAAGAATAACGATATGTTGAAGTCGCACTCACCGTAAACGTAAACTCGAATCAGCCATATATCATAATCTGCGATATTTACATCAAGTAAATGTCAATCACGTGATCAATATACTTGATACTTATTCAACACCACCTCATGACCGCGACCTATACCTGGAAGCACGACTTGCCACCACGCACGTAAGAGCCCATCAGTAATCACCAGGGATAGGGGTGTATGAAAGTACGAATCACCAACACGAGTTTTCAATACGAATCAATTTCAGGGGGTCCGCGAAGCCTCTAAATTTCAAGCATGATTTGTAACCTAATTTGTATCATTTTAATTATAGAAAAAATCACTATGCAGTTTTGTTTCTTAACTGCTGAAACTGCAAGACTCACATCAACAGGATGGCCGTCAGAGATGAAACATCCTACTGTGTAAACTCATTTTAATTGCCAAAGTCCCAATAGCCTAGTGATACAAACATTCTGTCGTTTATGGGTGTTTTGATGGATTTTGTGGAAAAAATAGGAAGTTAGAGTAGTAAGGTCAATCAGGGTGACTTTGAAAGGTTAACAAATCATGTTGGGTTTGAAGTCTCAGAAAATTAGTGAACAGTAGTTTCAAATAGAACTTACTGAAGTTTTTTTCCTAGTCTGTCCCAGTAACGGGAGTGAAACCGTGAAACACGTATAATGTGCATTACCACTATTAAAGAATAAATTCAATGTGAACTGCTTCATAGAATTGACTGGGCTTAACGTCCATTAAAAATCTCTTCCTCAATTCTGGTACCACATATGTTGCGGTCATACCCAACGGTGTTGTCGCAAGCATTACGCGTTACTATTAGGCTATATTATTCACCAGCTTTTCTTAGGGACATACATCAAATCGAAGGCGCTGATTTCCAAGACAGAGTTGCGTACTGATACCGAATTTCTATACAGACTATGATGTTATTTCCCCGAAAAGTAATTTTGTTGCTGTTTATGACTAGTTCTTGCACAAGACAGATGGCAGTTAGATGGTAATTGAGCTAAACTTGAACTGAAACTTGAGGGGGTCCGTGGGGCTCGGTGACGGTCTAAAAAGGGGCCGCGGAGACAAAAAGGTTGAGAACCACTGGCTTATTATCTATAATTATGCCGAGATGGGATAGAGACGGCTGGATGGTTAGTTTTTCGTTATTGAGCTTCAGCACTATGCAGAGGTGGTCAATAACGAAGTACTTCTACTTTTTGGAAGTACTCAAGTAGTTTCCCTCTACTTCTGCTACTTACTCAAGTAGATCTAATTTTCTCCCCTTCTACTTCTACTTCGTATTATTTTTTATCTACTTACTTACTTTTCGCCATTTTCAGTTTGTCAAGTAGAAGTAGTCTAATCCCCCTAATACGAAAGATAGCCTGAGGAATTTCGAGGCTGTTTTCACGGAGTACCAACATTTAATATTCATAAAAGTCAAGTAAATTCCAGAAACTTTGTTGCGCTTCGCGCACAGTAGTTATGGAGTAACAAATAAACACGAAGGCATTAGTGAATATAATTTAGGTACCGGATTACTTGGCTCCGCTCACACCGTATTGTCGCCCATATCAAATATTTCATCACAGTAAATATGACCCATCATAACGTGTGAAACTATCGTTTCGCAATCTAGCAATCACCTATCATATCGTAATCCAGCACTCCATTACGTGTCTTGCTAATCTGGAAAATCCAGCTTTTCTGAACGCTACACCTGTTTTAGCAGATCACCTTTGAAGCTTTATGAACAAAAGACGTATGAAACATATTTTCGCTTTTAAGAAGTGGTATTTGCATTTCACGTTCAATTACGATGCGAGTATCATACTTTGAGTTCTAATTACTTTCAGTTCTTTTGTCTGCAGAACATACATGTAGAAGCATAAAAGCAAGTGTAGTAATGCCTCCTTCCGAAAATAAAGCTACACTAAATATAACTTTTACGATTCACAATATTTGTTATTAACGTATACTAATCGCGCAAAGTGATGAAACCATATCCTATACAACTTCTACGTATTGCTCTTCGCCTAAACATGAGGCCTTATAATATGGGGTAGGGCGCCATGTAATGATATTCTCTAAAACTGGGTCAGTAGTAGGATAAAGCAATTTTGTGCCCCGACAATCCCCGCCCCTGAGGCTATTTATGTTCATCGTGCCCGCTAGACTATTGCCGCGTGTATTTATGAGTAACTTTCATTGTTTTGTGAATTTCAATACCGATTTTCCATGTGTATTTAGCAATATGTATTGAATATCTTGCTTACGAGAAATAAGTTTACGTGTATTTAGGACAACTTGATAAGTGGCTATATTCGCCAGATAATATTATTATGTGTATTTGGACTTTGTATTTTAGCGGATAACATGAATAATATCTTGCTTTCTGGATATAAATAACATTCAGATTACACATAAATTTCCAAAATTATGATGTCAATGCAAGACTATATTTGCCAGATATTCACAGATAACACTCATAAACGTTGAATTAGGCGCGGTTTTATGATGATATATCAAAATTCTACACATCATCACTAATTAATTAATATAAAATGCGAATTTGAGTGCAGACAGATCGCGGTTTCGATTGCCGAGGTCTCCGCATTTCACGACCTTATATGAACGCGCACTACAACTGAATGGGGCTTCATTCGAATACCCGCAAATTTACTTTGCATGTCGAGTATCAGGATAATTTAATCTGCACTAACACGCCAACGGACTAGCCGCAGGCAGGGTTGTAATGACTCGAGTCATGACTCGACTCGAATCACGATTTTTTTGGGACTCGACTTGACTCGAGTCATTTTCTTGAAATGGGAAAATGACTCGACTCGACTCGAGTCAATATTTGGATTGACTCGACTTGTACTCGAGTCATTACACATGACTCGACCCAAGTCATTGACTTGACTCATTTTATATGACTCGAAGATGAATAAAAATCGCGAATCGTATTGGCTTAATGGCTAGATCAGTGGTTCCCAACCTTTTTCGACCCATCGCCCCTTTTTCAAGGTCAACACCGATCATCGCCCCCCCCCCACAAATTTTGTGTGCCGAAAATTGGGCATACAAACTGTAATCACCGGCGGGTTGACTGAAAAAAAAATGGTCAAATTTTCGGCTCGATGTCTAATTTGACACACTTTTGTAACTAAATTTCCGTGGGTTGACCAAAAAAAAAAAAAGGTCAGCCGTTTTGACGCGTCATCGCCCCCCTATCGCCCTCTTTGCTATTTTCGCCCCCCGTCGCCCTCTTTGTCCATTTTTCCCCCTGTCGCCCCCTTCGTCATTTTCGCCTCCCTAGACCGCCAAATCGCCCACGTTGGGAACCACTGGGCTAGATCAACGCATCTAACGAATTCTGCCGACATCGCTATTTGTCACCACTGCTTTCATTGCACTTAGTCTGATATCAGATAGGCCGTAAAAACAACAGACAATGGTACATGGTAGCAGTGCATTGTACAAAATCATCCAGTGATGAAGAGGTAATAAATCCTCCGCAATCAAAGTACCGTACTCAAAACTTTTCAATTATACAAGCAAAGAATCGAAGCAAAGTTCAATTAGAGCCAATGAAATGACTCAGATGGTCCAGTACTTGGAAGAGACTGATAAGCTCATGTGTAGATTTGCAGGCGATGATTATTTGTATTTTTGGGCGACTAGAAACAATGAGTATCCAACGCTCTTCAGTGAGGTTCAAAAATGCTTGTCAATTCCTGCATCTAGTGCACCAGTGGAAAGTGTATTCCGTAAATGTGGATGTATTCTAAGGCCATGCCGCTTTAATATATCTGAGGATCTGGTATTTTTGTAGTGTAACTCATCATTGATTTGATCTGCCGTCTGTGAAAACACACAATACCCTCCGTCCATTTGACGTTTTATTAGGCATGTGCATTGTGCACTTGAGTAATAATGAATGGCTAATGATGTGTGATGTTGGTACAGTAAGGCTGTTCAAAAATAACTTCCTTTTTATTTTACTTGATGGCTACTTGATAAAATTGTTATGTTGCATTAAAAGAACACTGAATCTGGTTAAATTTTAAAAAGTAGAATCAATGATATGAGAAGAGAAAATTTGGGATTTGAAAATTAATGGAGTATTTTTAGTGAGAAGTTCTTTCGTATAATACTATTACATACTAGTGATAAGCCGACTATTTTTCATATCCAAAATATCCTACTCCGATAACTTCGCTTGTTCTTGTTGGAATTGAACCAAATTTGCTATGAATCATATTTTTACACAATCTAACAATATCGTGAGGTAGCCAGTAAAATTCGAAAATCTCTATTCGTAATTAATTCAAAATTTTCTCCCAGAGCATTACTTTCTACTGTTCGGAATTGAGCCAAATTTGAGTTTTTTTTAGGCAATCTAAAAATTCTAAGAAGTAGCCGGAAAATTGGAAAAAATGTTTTTTAACAGGCCCAATTATTTCTCCAATGCCGTAACTGCGATGTAGTCTGTAATGCAATTGGGAAAACCTTTAGTAATATCAAAAGGTATCTGTTTTTTGTCACTGCACATAGCTACATGCATGCTTTTACAGCATGCTGGCCTGGTGAAAATACCCCTACATAAACACGCATCTGTTGATTCTCTATCACCTTATTTGTCGACGTGCATTCGAAGGTTCTCCATCAGATAGTATGTAGATTTGAATTCGTTGATTCTCAATCAGCTATTTGTGAGCTGTCGTCGATGTGGTAGTAATAGAAACTGAATGCTTGTATTTGTGATGTATCAGACTGACAAGACAGATATTTGATTTTAAGTTCTAAGATTAGTAAAGTTATCATATTGGCGGCCTGTCTCGTCTATCTGTAGCATCGGTGAATGAGGCCAGGAACTGTCCGTAATCTACCTAAATAAACATGTGCCAAGACTCTGGTAGGGACAAAATAAGCATGTTAGGCAAGCAAGGAATTCGATATCACCAAAGCAGGATCAACATCATTGAGATAGCCCTGATTTAAAGATGATGATCGAGTGTGACAATAGCACTCGTCAAGGTTATACTAACACAACCTTAAACTATTCTCTAATTCACAAAATATAAAGTTATAAAAGTAACTAGATTTGAATGTAAACCCGGTAAATAGAAGTAAAAGTAGCCTAGAAACATAACTACTTACTGAAAAATCGTTACGTAGGTAGAAGTGGGGTTAGTCTACGAACATAACCACTTACTTGCTTTGAAATCTCTACTTGTACTTGTATTCGAGCGGAATTGCGACCGATGCATTAATGACTTTAATACTCTGTATTTTAAATTATCATCGCAAAGTGCACGAATTTCCATGTTGATCAAATACCACAAACTTTGCTTGCTTTCAGAGTTAGTAACTATAAGCGCATAACAGAATTTACCCAAAAAAAATCGGTACTCCAAAAATTTTGTAAAGTAGAGCTTTTTGGTGTTGGACTCAAGTTCTCATGAACAAGTGTTCACGTAGGTTCGAGGTCTGAATGAGTCTTTTAAAGTAGATAGAAACGAAAAAAACGAACCGAAAATATTTACGAAGCTTGGATGCGCCATATTTAGGTTTTTTAAAAAATTATTCATACCCACGATTCGAAATATTCTTTACTTGGTACGTAGTTGCAGGACATTGTGATTATTCACTATGCAGCATACCAAATTTCCTCACACATATCATGATGGGACAGCTTCGACTTTTTGCGTACATCTGTTTTGCGGAAGCGTATAGCACGTACCTATACATAGTCAACTTTAATAACGGAATTACCATGCTTAACATTGAATACCAACTCGAAACATGATGCGTAGTTGTAGGACATTATGGCAATGCACCATGCTAAATTTCATCACACATCTAATGATGGAACACCTTTAAAACTAACGCAGTCGAATACCGACTTCTACGCATGTCTGTTTTGCATGAACATAGCATATACCTATACATAGTCAATTTTAATAACAGAATTAGCATGCTAAACATCAAATTCTCACCTTGAAGGTTGGTACGCAGTTGTAGGACATAATAACAATGCACCATACCAAATTTGATCACACATTTCATGATGTAACACCTTTAAAACTAACGCAGTTCTATACAGACTATTGCGTAAATCTGTTTTCCGGTAGCGTAGCACGTACCTATACATAGTAAGCTTTATTAACGGAATTACCATGCTAATAATCGAATCCCCAGCCTGAAACTTGGTACGTGGTTGTAAGACATTATGAAAATACACCATACCAAATTTCGTCAGAAATTTCATGATGTAACACCTTTAAAACCAACGCAGTTCTATACCGACTTTTGGCTAAATCTGTTTTCCGTAGCGCAGCACGTACCTATGCATAGTCAACTTTAAAACGGAATTACCATGTTAATAATCGACTCCCCACCTTGAAACTCGGTACGCAGTTGTAAGAGATTATGACAATGTACCATGTCAAATTTTGTTACGCATTTCATGATTAAACAACTTTAAAACTAACGCAGTTCTATACCTACATTTGCGTGAATCTGTTTTGCGGGAGCGTAGCACATACCTATGCGTAGTCAACTTTAATGACGGAATTACAGATGTAATTAAGTTTCAACACTTTTACAACGATTCTTCTTGCTTCCTATAACATCCCACTCGAAGCCCTCGTTATTAGGCTATGATCTCGGCCTGAGCTATGTCTTGAAGCCTACGGGACTCTGCAAATTGTTTCGATTTATTCTGCCCGTTTTAATTTATGATAAGGAAGCCCATTTCACTCAATGTATCGATGCCTACGGTACTCTACAAAATTTTTGGATTAATTCTCCCTTATGGTAATTTACCATAAGAAAGACAATTTGACTCCTAAAGTCCGAAATACTTGTTCGCTTGAGCTAAGCCGCAGCGCTTGGAGTGGAATTTTATAGTTCTTGTAAAAAGTTGTTTGTACACAATATGTGTTTAAGGTAAGTCCTACACATTCATGATTTCGTCCGAGTTAGTATTTTAGTAGTATATACTAATTTACGATACCGTATTTGTAATTTGTGCAAGTACAGGAATATCATAGTTCTTGTAACAAAGTTGTATGCGCACAATATATGTTTATCATAAGTCCTACACATTCATGATTTCGTCCTAGTTTGCGTTTATAGAAAATATTATACCGACATTGCGACATCTTTCAACAACAAAACCGTGGTCACTGCTTAAGAGACCATTTTTGCTATTTTTCATCGCCATAAGTCATTCTGGACCGCGAAAACGCATTGTACGATATAGATTTAACTTATGCAAATCATAGGATCCTCATTTTCAAAGTAGCTTAGATCTCGAAATAAGCTCTGACTCGCAGATGTGATGTCGGTGATCTGAAATGATATCTTCAACCCGCAGTGGCATAGCGTTTTAAAATAGGAGATAAATTATAGCACAGACATAGGTTTATATTCGCTATAGATTTTATTCACTATCGGAAATGTTATGATAAAGCATCATTGCAGTAGCTATTAAAATCGCATATCTAAAAGCAACAGCTTATGGTCTTGTAAAATCGGCATAATCTCAGTAGTTATATGCTTGCTACAACTTGGGTAGGGAAGACCGGGGACAATTGTAACACTTTTTGTATTTTCCAACATTAGGTGTTTTTCTCGTGGAAGTTTCACTTCCAAATTTTTATAAAAAGAAGCCAACAACTCGATAGTTGATATAAAAACTAAATTGGAACTCAATCAACAATCAATCATGGAAATTTTGGGTCGCAAAAATCGCTGCTTAAATGTTACAATCGCCCCGTACCCGGGGGCAATTGTACCACCCTTGCGGGGCAATTGTAACACTGTTATTTATAACTAAACACAAACGAAATGAACGACGAAAACGGAAGCACAAATTGTAATATTGCATGAAACTAAAGGAAAAGACGTTTGAACGCTTCCAGGCCACGCCCCATCGCATTTATGGCATCAGAAGGCAATATCACTCTTCGTGTCTTGTTCAAGCTTAAATGTACCAGAGACACATTCATTCCATCATCTCTCTACACATATTCGGCTTCTTCTACCAAGGTTCTGTTGTTCAGCGTACATAATGGGTTGGTCATTCGGCCACCTGCGAAGTTGCGAAACCGACCTGGCTAACATATCTTGGTTGAATTGGCCGATGATAGAATAGCAAAACGACGACGCAGCATTGTGTGGCGTCAAAGCTATAATGACATTCTTCTGTGCTGTACAAAATTAAAATAAATTGTTCACATCAAATATCAAAATATAAGTTGGCCATGATCAAAGTCAGAGGACGAGAATTCAGTCAAGTTCGACACACCAAAAGTCCATCAACACGAGAAAGGGTGGTTGAACCACGAAAATAACCGAACCGTCAGATTCACATCACCACTATTGTACGGCCGTTTCGACAGATGATCATGTTAGAATTGGTATCGCAAGGTAGTATCTGTTCTGGTGAACTTCAGGCTGTTGCAAGATTATTCTGCAGTAGATGAATGGTAATACCAACATATGAACAAAGACATTCAGAATTGATAACATATTATAACGGGGCAAAAGTAACAGAGTGTTACGATTGCCCCTGACACGCTCGACCATGATTAGTGTCTCAGTATGGTACCTTTCCGGCGATGCAAGTCCTATTCTTTCCATCATCACGGTAGACTATAGTAACATTGTTCCAGCTACATATATTACGTTGTAACTACTTGAGGTACTATTCGTCTAGACAAATTATTCCAGACCAGAAAAACTTTACTCAAGGGTCAAAATTTTCGTTTTTTGCAAATTATTCCGGGGTTTCGCATCGTAGCTCAATTTAACTCCAGGTATAAATACGAGAGATAACTACTGCATGCGCACTTAAAATATCAAGCTGATTTCTCCATCCTACTAGCGGTGAGGTCGATTGTTACATTTGCCCCTAGTTACATTTGTCCCCGGTCTCCCCTACTGTTGTTAATGATCACATTCTGTATGAGCGGCTGTGTAGAGATGGATGATGGAAATTCTAGTTTAATCTTAGCAAATTTAGCCTATATTATGACGTGAGTGACTAAACAACATTTATTCTGTTATAAGTTTGAATTTTTTTTTATGTCTGATCATTGCTGATCGTAAATTTACAGTTTCCGATATTTTTTAGCTCCAATATCTTGACGTCTGTTACAATCAGCTGGATGAAGAGTGTATGATCGCGCTGCCTGCCTTACTTTGCAAAGACAAAGCGGTTACTCTTATCATGAAAGGATGTGACCTTACACCCGAGGAAATTCGCGCTTTTGAAAGTTTTGCTGATATCGGGGTACTCACTCGTTTCTATATAGTTTTGTGGATCATTTTGAAATAAATTGGTGGATTTATAGGTTGAAAGCCTTGATATGAGTTACAATACCCCTAGATATCAAGGAGTCGGAACTCCTCGACATCCTTAGCGGTGTTGGAGTATCAGCCGTAAAACGCCTTAGGAGGAAAGTCGACGAAGGTTACGACTCCTGTTCCACCGTTCTCCTTTACTTCCGCTGTGACAAAGTACCTGAGAGTGTAAATTTCTCTTACCTTAGGTTCTGGACTAGGCCATATAATCCTCCCCCTTTGAGATGCTATCGCTGCAATAGGTACGGCCACTCCAAAAAATCGTGTAAGGAAAAGCAACTTGTAGTAGATGTGGTAGTTCTGACCACGAGCATGCCTCGTGCACGAAGGATAAATTTTGCATCAACTGCAAAAAACCTCACAGTGCCGCATATGGCGGTTGTAGCGTGTATTAAACCGAAGCTAAACTGCAAATTATCAAAGAACGTACAAAAATCAGTTGTTCCGAAGCGAAGGTCGTGTTAAACTCTGCCACCATTGCTACCTCTTTGCCTACGTCTCATATGCACAGGACTTTAGTGAAGTCCTCGCTAACGACTCCTCCACATCTTTCCGACAACCATGACCTCGTCTCACCAAAGTCAGTTCGATCCTTAGCAAACATACCATTTCCGCTCCTGCTCCCAATCACGGGGATTTGCGACATTTCAGTCAGACCCAATCGAAAGAAAATACTGTTAACCATGCTGCTAGCCATAGGCCTACCGAATTGGAAGAGAATACCCCTACGTCTTCGTGTCAACCATCCACCCCAGATCTTTCGTAGCTACTTTCCCTACTTGTAGGAATCGTTGAATATACGATGGAGGCTGTCAAATCAGGTCAATGCAATGCGCTTGAAATCGTTTCCAGAGCATGCCTTAAGCATGGTTTTTCGGCTCCTGCTCCTAAAGTAAATGTCTTATCAAGCTCTTCGTTTCATCCAATGGAATTGTAGAGGTATTTATCGTAAACTACCCGAGCTGAAACAATTTATCCACAACCTACCAAATACCCCTGATGTGATATTGGTTGAAGAGACTCATCTCATCGATAAGTATTCCCCCAAGTTGACGGGTTTTCGGGTCTTTTGTAAAGACAACTCGCTTCATTCCAGTAGCTTGGCCATTTTTGTGCGGGAATGTCTCCCGCGACTGAGATCCAACTTGACACCCCAACTTGCATCGAAGTGTTATATATATCCATCGGTCACCTTCGCATCTGCAGCGTCTATATGAGCCCTACCGCAGTTTCGGAAGATAGCGCTTTTGTTTTCCTTGAATCGCTGTCACATCGTGCAATAATCTTCGGTGATTTTAATGCCCACCATCTTTCCTGGGGGCAACGAAATAACCGACGGGGCCGCCTCCTATTTGACGCTTTCGACCAAAATGGATTGGTGGAGTTAAATAGCAGCTCGCCAACCCATCTTAATATTGGCTACCGCTACTCGTTACTTGATTTATCCATCGCGTCAGCCGACGTATCTTTGAGGTGCCGAACCGACGTCACGGATCGGTTACTGGGAAGTGACCACTTTCTTGTAATGGTTACTGGGAAGCGACTACTTTCTTGTAATAACTACTTTCAAAGAAAAGTTTTCAAATGAAACAAACAGAAAAAACTCGTGGAATTTTCGCAGAGCGGATTGGGCAGCCTTTGAGAGAAAAATCGACAGGAGCTTAGAATCTTCGGGCTATGAAGATGTAAACTTATTGAACAAGACTCTCTCAGAATGCGTAATGGACGCGCCGCATTCGTCAATTCCGAAGTCTCATTTCTCGAACCGAAAACCTTCTGTGCCATGGTGGAATGCGTCTTGCGATAGAGCTGTAAGACGCAAGAGAGCTGCTTTCTAGGGATGGTGTGAACCTCTGAAAGGTTCAGGTTCGTGTGAACGCGAATCTTTTTGAAAGGTTCTGTGTGAACACGAACGTGAACCTCATGACGTCACGTGACGTCATATTGCTAATTCCAACCCTATCTTTCAATGAAGTGATAGCCTACTAATGTACACGATACCTAGTGACGACTCGGGACACATAATGCCACAATGCCGAAGTACATATTGGTGTTTTAAACGTCGCTGAGGGCGGAGATAATTAAGTGTGCTGATCCAGGAGAATGCTAATCGTGTGATTAAATACTGCTAATCGCGACGCATGACGGTGAAGAGGGTTACGCGCGATGGTTAGTCGCGGTGTCCCGAGTTTTCAATCAAGTGGCGTTATCTGTTGCATCATAATGCGAAAATGCGTTATATATTGGCTGCTAGTTGGTGAATAAAACTAGAGAGCCCACAATCTCCATAATAAAACGGAAGCCTGCTGACGACGACACTGCCACTGTAATAGGTAGAATTATCATCATCGCGAAATGAAAGTCGTGTCCAATTCGTACGGTACAGCTAAGAAACGGATATCGCTTTGCAATGGTAGGTAGTCCTACATAATTCGGTGATTGTTGTTTAGTGAAGCCATAACCTAGGAGACAATCGGCACGGTAATTATCGGGAATAATTAGACGTAGGAATGGTACGCAGTTTCTATACATAACTAGAAATCTATAGTTGTTCCAGTTTGTTAAATCATGAGATTAACACTAACTTTATGCGCCGCGATCAGGGATATCCCTGGCCGCGATCAACCGGTTTCCTTAATCCTGGGTTGATAAATCCTGACGAACGCGCTAATCGACTTTATTGCTAATCCAACTTAATTATCTTCGCCCTAAATGTATCAACTGAGGCAATTAAAGGATATAATACTCCCATAAAATCAATATTTTCCGTCGCTTTGCCAACAATTTCGACGAGGACTTACCAGGGAACATAAACTTACGCCTTAGCGGTCGAGACCAGACCGGACAATGTATTCGGCGTCTGAGTATCGCTACATTGATATTGAGCTGAGTGTAAAATAGGTTTCTATACTTGCTACAAATATTACCCCATTAAGAAGTTAAACACTATACAGCAGTGGCCAACACTTCAATCGCACGGATTTGGTTTTAATGATGCAGTAAAGATACGAAGTCAAGATTGACCCCGTACGCCTGCTAGATTTTTTTCATCAGAAAACGATATCAATTTCATTGATTGGTTGAATAAGCATCATTCGCTGACTACGTATTTTGCTCGTGATGTTTTTGATTGCGGGTCAAACTCACAACAGAGAGTCACAAACGGAAACCTGGATATTTCGAGCAAACTTTTGTAACAAAGCAAGTAAAACATTTGAGATGGTCAAGGTGCATGCTCGTTTAGTGTTGATTTTTAATGCTGCCAGCGCCATGCATGGAGTGGCCCGCAGTTGAAATGCAATAAATATGAACCAAGGATGTTGTAATGAAGTGAAAATGGTAATATATGAAAAAGGTTCACAGTGTAGAACCTACCAAGGTTCTGTTGTGAACGCGAACCTCTAAATTTCCGAGGTTCACACACAGAACGCGAACGTGAACCTCGCGTTCACACCATCCCTACTGCTTTCCTCAAAATGAAACGGACTTTCTGCATGAATGATGTCATACAATATAAACGCTTGCGGTCGGAATGCCGGAAAATGATACTTTCTTCTAAAAGGGAAAGTTGGGAAAACTTTTGTTCTTCTCTGAATGATTCCAGCAATTACTCCAAAGTTTGGAAGGTAGTTCGCTCCTTTTCTGGTGTCCGTTCCCACAATATCATACCTCCGATCACTATTGGTGGCGTCGTTACCGGTAGTGACGACAGGTCGAAGGCTGACGCTCTAGCCTGGCACTTTTCGTCGGTTAGCAGTGATAGCAATTACACGTCGGCATTGCGAACAAGGAAGCAGGCGGTTGAGGATCAAATAACCTCCCGAATCACCAGTCTCTCGGCACCTAACAATGATATCATTAACGGTCCTTCTTCCATGGCCGAGCTGAAATCAGCCATTTCGTCTCGAGGAAACACCAGCCCCGGCTTGGACGATATCGCTTACCCCATGTTGAAGAACTTGTCTGACAAGTCTCTAACATATATCCTCCGTTTGATCAACTCTTCTTGGAGTAATGGCCTTCTTCCCGACACCTGAAAACACTCTGTTGTTGTCCCCATATTGAAAGGTGAGAAAGACCCAGCTGCGGCTAAATCCTATCGTCCCATTTCGCTGACTAGTCACCTATGTGAAGTAATGGAGGTGATGGTAACGAGGCGCTTGAGATGGCTCTTGGAATCGAACTCCCTTCTCAACGCCGCTCAGTCCAGATTTCGTCATGGGCGTAGCACCATGGATAACATCATGCAACTTCATGATACCGTGTACAAAGCGGTAAACAATCGGTATTCCGTGATTGCAGTCTTTTTGGACATCCAATCCGCGTATGTTATGGAATGGCGCAACGGCCTTTTGTTCAAACTAACAGAGCTTGGAATAAAGGGCCAAACGTTGAATTAGATAAGGAATTTTCTGTCACACCGATCTTTTCAAGTTCGAGTTCGTGGTTCTCTATCCAACGTTCATTTTTAAAAAAATGGCCTGCCACTGGGTAGTGTCATCAGTCCTCTGCTCTTTGCAATCATGATGGCCAATCTTCCCCTGTTGGTCAACACCTCCCATGCACTCTTCGCCGACGACCTCTTACTTTGGGATTGCGATCTCTCCATCCCAAACCTACTTCTGTCCATGCAGCGCTCCCTGGACTCCATACAAGGATAGTGTGACAAGGGGGGTATGCTCTTGTCAAAATCCAAAACCGTCACAATGTTATTTACACATAAAAAAATTCTTCCTCTTGCTCTCCAACTGGATGGTTCAAATATACAGTTCGTGGAAACATTCAAATATCTCGGCGTCGTTTTTGATAAGAGGCTATCCTACATAGCTCATATCGAATACATTTCCTCTAAATGTAGTAAAAGACTAAATTTGTTGAGAGCTCTCACTGGGACAAGTTGGGGAGCCAGTTAGAAGAGTCTCCTGTGTGTCTACCGTTCCCTCGTTCGCTCCATCATCGAGTACGGCATGCCGGCGTACTTTTTTGCACCGGCCACACATCTGAAGAAGATCCAAGTTATCCAGAGTAAGCTTTACGGATCTGTACAAATGCCATGTGTAGCACCACGATTTGCATGATTCAAGCCGAATGTCTGGAAATGCCTCTACATCTGCGACACAAGTTTATTTCAATGAATTACCGGTGTCACCTGATGAACCAGGACCCGAGAAACTTGTTCATCAGCCAAATTATTGAAGATTCCTGGCATGACATTTACAGTCTCACAAATCCAAGCTTTCAGACATTCAACACCTATACTAAATCACCGCTATTTAATGGCTTAATATTAGACAGGTAACGACTTCCTTAGTCTCCTCCTTGGTTGTTACCTCAACCAAGTGTTGATTTATCTCTCCTCTCGGAGAATGCTTTACGCGGCGTTTTTGATGCCTATAACCAGACTTGTTTAAGTCACGTTGCCGACCACTACGATGCACACACGCTAATATACACGGACGTGTTCGCTTGTTGGAGGGGGAGCAACGTTTTGCATCCCTTCACTTGACGTTTCAGTTGCCCAGGCTTGTTCAGCCGAGCATTCTGTCTTCTCGATTGAAATGACAGCGATCGACCTAGCGCTGAGTTGGATTACAAGAAATTGCAACTCGTTAACCTAATATCTGATCATGTCAGATTGTTCGAGTGCCCTGTCTTGCATTCGCAACTTCAACATATGTATCCACGCTAGGGTTGTTCAGAATTGACCGACTTTCAAAAAGTCCAGGTTTTCAGTCCGATTCCCATGCCTTATACCTTAAAAACATATTCTGGCTACTTTTTTTTGTAACTCGTCCCCTGCATCCGTGTGCACATTGAGCTGGAAGAATAGCAGCTGAAAATAGGGGATTCCCCTAAAATCTGAGTGTCACGATTTTACCTAGCCTAAAGTGACATATAACATGGATTTATGCAGCTGTTGCGGTTTGGAGTGCTTCAAAACCCCACTATACAAGGCATTCCTAGTTCAGGATATCATTTCCATGTCCCACACTGCCTTAGAACTGCTCAAAACTACCTCAAACTGATAGTCATTTTGTTGGATTACATATCCTACACCCCTCAAACCTACCCGGCACTGTTCATCAATTTCCTGGATCCCCTTGTGCAAGAATACAACTGTACATGTAACATCCACTCACAGCCACGTAATAAACATCACAGGAAACGAAAAAATAAGGCAAAGAAAGAGATCAACTTGGCAAAATATTACATAAATCAGGTGGATGAAATGGTTGCTTTCGAGAAATCTGCATATCTGTTCCGGTGATCTTCCACAGCTTGTAGGAGGCTCGCTCGCTGGTTTTTGTCATCCGTTATGAACGCAGCATAGTCGGTATTTAATTTTACCATACGCTCTGCTGCATCATTAACTACTTCAACAGTATTCACAAATTCTTGAGCAGTCACGAAATCCGGATCAGTATGCCATTCCGAAACTGGAAGACTCAACCAATCATGTTCTACATGTATAGCATCAAATAGAAACCACGATTCTGGCCCAATCAAATCGACCATACTCATTGACTCAGAGACAGAGTCAGAGATCAGACTGAGAGGGATACCTCTGCGACATTTTTCAGGGATTGGCATTTTCAGCAATTTAGCAGCCATCGCTTCCTTCAGTCTGTCAGGAATCTTTGGATTAGCCGAGAACATGGTAAATACCACCATTTCCTCAGTTAGATACCAATGATGTTTTCGCAATTTCTTGTATGCCACATCAGCAACAGTAAGATCGCATAATGAAAAGTTTTTCATGTCATGAAGGAATTTGAGATCATTCCAAGGTGCGTCACATGCAATACCAGTTTTCAACCAAGCTGGAACATAAAGCAAAGCATTGAATGTATTGATTCGTTCCAACTTTCCAATGAACTCTTCAGAATAGTCCATTTGCTCACTCCACATGAACATTTTTTGACAGTACAGGACTTGACTCATCCATCTAGCGCTATAAGTAGCACCAGGCTTGCGAAAACGATGATCAACATATTTGTCATCCAAAATCGCCAAGTTTCCTGTTGCACATTCTCTGTAGTCATCTCTTATCAAGACTTCTTTCTGCTTTCCATCATTGGGTTTCATCAGTGGAATTATTTCTTGCTTTGCTTCATCAGCTTACATCGCCAACCAGCTGCCTTCAATAAACCTTAGCGTTTTATAGCTTCTTGATTTATCAATATGTTTCCACTTCTTCTTGAAGGTATTAAAATCCGTGTTTTCAGGGCCTGTGGTTGTCGATCCAAACAAACACTTCCAAACCTCTCGAATGACAAGTTCATAAATATGATGGCGACAGGCATTGTAGAAAACTTTCCTGTTAATCAATTCTTCAAGTAACGGAACCGCACCTTTGTTTTTACCAGTGTTTGAGGATGTTGTGTCAAACACAAGAGCTCCAACAGATTTTGTTAAATTCCAAAGTTCCAGCAGTTCAAATGATGCATCAGCCTGTGCTTTTCCTGCAGCACTTTCCAGAGTTTGAATGCAAAGAAGTTTCCCTTTCTTAAATGCGCCGGAATACGCAGACGATGCGAGCACTGCCAATGCCTCAAATTGATATCCTAGACGACTCTTAGTGAGCTTTCCATCCCAGTGCAATGCAATGTGCTCTGGTGGATTGGTGGATATTTTTTCAAAGATAGATTCGGAAATTTTCAAACGACTTGCAATGCATCGTCGATAGGTCCCAGATCTTGAAATATGGAAGTCATTAGGGTTGCCATTGCAAGCTTTAATCAGTGCTGAAGTTATCATGGTAGCGGCATTATCACTGACTTTCAAGCGATCAAAAACTTGGCATAGGTCTTCGTCGCTGAATAGGTTTACAGGAGCTTTAAGAGTCACAAATTTAGCGGAATGACCAGATGTCGACTGTGCAAGTTCAAAATCAGTGCTGTGAGAAGTGTCAGCTACCTGTGAAGATATAGATGAGCTCTCTGTAAATTAACCTTCGCTACTTGATGCTGGTGCAGACTCTCTTGCACTCATGGTCCGTCTCTTTTGATGCATGATTTTCGCTTTCAACACTTTCTCTTTGCCACCGATCGTTGCTAATCTCGGACCCCTTTGATCCTGATAAAATGCTATGTCTTCACGTTTTTTATCGTCAGAAAGAAGTCTACTTGCTTCAATTGTCGCTATCGCGTCAGGGGCTTCTATATCCCATAGCTTACTCAGTTTGGCTTCAAAGTCGCTTTTTTTTGATACATATTGCCGGCCTGCAGTTTTCTTTAGTGACAGCCATTGTTTCCATAATGTTTCCAATCTTTTAGTGGCATTGACTTTTGTGATAGTCTTTATGCCAGCAAGTAACCAAAAACCGATCACTTCATCTACTGCGATCTGGATGTGTGACTTGACTGGTTCATTTTTTAAAAATGAATGCTCTCTCAGGTGTAGCACATATTGCATAACTTGCCTCAGAGTGGGCAACTTCGATCCCGTAATGGCTTCCTCAGATGGCCCAACTAAGAAATGCTGTGTCTGCGATCGTGTTCTTCTAGTTTTCTTCGGTACTGCTGGACTAGATGACGATTTTCTTTTTTTTCCCAGACATTTCGCACTACAGCTAATCCTAGAAAAACAGATATACATAAACTCAGTCAAGCAACAAAGAATAGTGGAAAACATTTCAGTTCTTTTAGAGTTTTAGGTCGAACACATACTGCATAACTTGCACAGGAGTAGCCAGATTAGATCCAGTTATAGATTATCGAAAATAGTTATTCCTAAATTGGAAAAACTCATACCAGTATATTGATATCTTGGGATTTAACAAAAAATTTAGAGCAATCGACTGGCGGTTTTCCCCAGTCACTTGAATAGACATTTGCAAGCTTCGTTTCTATCCCAGTAGAAAGGAAAAGAGTATCAGGTCTATTATATCAAATAGTTGTATACTGCTATAATACTATGTTCACTAATCACGCGCTAAACTCGCTAATAGCATGAGTCAAAACGCAGCCTGATATGTCCTGCACCTCAATCGTAAACACAGTCCATCGACAACAAAGCAGCAAGGCACCTGACTAATCAATGATCCCCGTTTCACAGCCGTGCTCAGCGCTTCATCAGCGCTAGAACCAAGCCCCGAACTACTGCCATCTCCGGCTAAGCAAATTTGCGTTGTCACCATGTTACAGTTGCATTGTGGGGAATAGGCTGGACGACTTAGTACAGGCGCTTATGGAAAAACGTCCAGTTTTAAAATATATTTGATTCGTATTGGGTTTGTAGTATTTTATACGAATGGAGCTTTGAATGAATAATCATCGTAACATTCAGGATTTGTTTCAGCCCAATATCTCGTGTTTATATCTGTGTTATCTGTGTATTTCGACATGTCGAAGACATCTCGTTTTGGTGGTAGTGTTTGTTGCGCCTATGGGCGCAGTAAAAGGCAGAAAAAGATATCCACGGAGTCATATATGAGAAGTAATAGCGATGGTAGTAGCGATGAAGAGTCTTTGGTAACATCGGCATCCAAGAACATTTCACCGGTGAGTGAATGGCAGAATATGCAGGGCAGCAAGACTATCTTAGAAGCATCAGTTTCTATTTTTAATATCTCCTGACCATCACAGTCAATCAATGTCCAGATAAGCCACAACATTAATGAATAGGCCATGTTAAAGTGTAATTATACCAGAACATTTTGTCACAAGTATATGGATGTTGGTATGATCAGAGCAGACTATATCAGCAGTCCCAGCACCATGTCAGTTCATCAGTATACCTGTAATAGCATGACCAGCCAGGTCACTGTTTGTATTCTGTATGGGCAGTTCAGCCAATAACTAGCTTAGTACTCAATCCTTGCTTAAAATTGTCGTGAAGGTTGGAGGTAGGACTAGAAGGAGAGGTATAATTGACGGTCTTACGGTTTTGTCCAGCATATAGTTGAGTAATAATTATATATTTCTGGTGCCAGATGCTCACACTGAAGTTCAAATTGCTAATTCCCTGGTCGAGTTCATTATAGCTTTGTGTGTGCGAGACGTTCGATTTGTCTCGTAAGATGTTTTTTTTAGGTTTATAATTGGCTTTAGATTTAAAAGGTTACCTAATAGTTTATCCTTCTGGGGTAGAAAGTAACAGATATATTTGAATCAAACAAGATAATTTCACATATGTTCCTGCTACTTTTATCATCGTTCATAACAAAGAATGGTCAATTTGGTGTGCTTCGTATAATAGAATTACTTGTGAACTGATACAATGTTCTCTACAACGCAGCTTTCCTACCAATGATTCCCTGAAAGACAGGTGGATAGAATGTATTAGAAGAAAAGACTGGGAGCCAGCAAGATCGTCGGTCATCTGCTCTGATCATTTTTCAGAAAGTGATATTTACCGTGTTGGCGGGAGAAATTCGTTTAAAGACGAATGCGGTGCCGACAAGATTTCTGAATTTTCCAAAATATATGAGGCCAAAGGTGCGGTAGACACTAGACAGTGACTATATATTTATGAAGTTTGAGTTCCAATTACTATACCTTTATTTTAGCCCTAGTTAACATAAAATTCACAAATTTCAGGCTTCGAATAACCGACGAGTGAGACCTTCTGCAGTTCCAGATAAGAAACGGCATTATGAAGCACAAACCACTGAACCTGAAGTAGTTCTTCACGACCACAGCTACGGTGCGCACACGTCTCCTCGAAAAGTCGTTCAACAGCAACGCCGTAGGGTGGCAGAAATTAAAAAGAGGTTGGTTGCAGCCAGAATGAGAACATACCGTCTGCAAAAAAAGTGAAAACTCTTGATGAGGTCATTGCATCTCTTGAAAAGAACAATTTGATAAGCGATTCGTGTGTAGAGGCAATGTCACAAAAATTCAGTGGTCTACCAAGTGAGCTTTTGCAACGTATGAAGCTACAAGCTGGTGGAAGAGGAGTCAAATACTCCAAGGAACTGCAATCATTTGCAATAACGCTTCAGTATTATTCCACTAAGGCATACAATTTTGTGCGTCAGAACTTTCAACTTGCTCTTCCCCATCCAAGTGTGATAAGACGCTGGTGTGGAAAACTTCCCGCTGAGCCTGGCTTTACTAGTATTGCCTTTTCTGCTATCAGAGGAAAAGTAGAGGCATCAGCAAATCCTGTAATATGCTCCATAATGATGGATGAAATGTGGGGTGGCCTTCAATGTGACTGTGCCCGAGCTGCGTAAGAAGAGAAGAAATTCCATTAAATTGGAACTAAGATCAGAATCGGTTCGTTTATTATACCTCGTTCGCAGATATTAAGCCCTAACTTATCCCACATTTGACTTTCAGATCACCGTTAATTACGCCGAAGGCGACGTAAAGTCGATCACAATTAATTAATTTATTTCTGTTTCTATTTTTTTATGTTGTTATTTTAATAGAAAAATTTAAAAATTTGTTTCTCATAACTGAAGCTGGTGTTTCTGAAAACGAAAGTTCAGCATTTTGGTACGAGACAGTACAGCGCGGTATTGCGTGTGACGAGGCAGTACAGCGCGTTATTGCGTGTGACCACAGAAATGGTTGAACTAAAGCCAGGTTCGAGTGCTTCATCTAGTAGGGTAGGCAAGTATCGTGGGCAGAAAAACTGTCAACTAGAAAATCTAATCTAATTTCTGGTTTCATGAAAGTGCAAAACGAGCCAAGCTTCATGTAGGCTACACACGTATATGGGTAGCTATAGGTGTAATTATGATCAAATACATGTACGCCATTTAGATTGTATCTTGTGCCATATTGATTCGATAAAATTAATATTTATTATGAACTCCCACAGTGCACAGATTGCTGTAACCAACATAGCCTCAATTTCACTGTGAATTGGGCAATTCTAGCTACATCTGAATAAGGACCCATGCATTTCTTGTTTCTCTCATTCAATGAACTCATTCAGTCACTTCTACACAAGTCACTACCCCATCGCTACACATAGCAGACATATCTTTACTTTCTCTTTTTTGGATTTATTTAAATACGCTGAAACAATAAATACGTAGAATAACCACAATGGCATTCAATTGATTTCAGCAGTCCCTTTTGATATGTCCCATGATGCTGAATTTTCTCCATCAGCAATATTCACAGCCACAACGTAACTGGCAGTTACAGCATTCACATCAGCTCCATTGCAGTATGAAGATTTTGAATCCAGGATAGGTAATTCTGAGGCACGCTCCGATAATAACTGCGAGGTGGCAATCGTAGATGCTTTTACTTCCTATAGATACATATATCTGAAAGATAACTGAACTGGCATTATACATCTTTCGACAGCTTGGGTATTTCTGTACACGTAAAATATGCTGGATACAACGAGTAAAGCAATCTACATCAGGAATATAACCACAAAAAATACATACGATGACACATAGACAACCTTATTTTACCGCGAACAATCAAAACCACTTATATCTTCGACATGTCGAAATACACAGATAACACAGATATAAACACGAGATATTGGGCTGAAACAAATCCTGAATGTTACGATGATTATTCATTCAAATCTCCATTCGTATAAAATACTACAAACCCAATACGAATCAAATATATGTTAAAACTGGACGTTTTTCCATAAGCTCCTGTACTAAATCGTCCAGCCTATTCCCCACAATGCAACTGTTTCTAGTGACAACGTAAATATCGCGAGTAGCGCACTCCAGTGTTTATATAGCTCAGTGGCTAGAACATACGCGTCACGTCAATGAGAACACACGCCATTCCTGTCGAGTCACCGACAACGGGGGAATCCCCTAATTCCGAAGAAATTTTTAGGTGCATGAGAAAACGGCAATGTGCACACGGATGCAGGGGATGAATTACAAAAAAAAGTTGCCAGAATTTGTTTTTAAGGTATAAGGCATGGGAAACGGACTGAAAACCTAGACTTTTTGAAAGTCGGTCAATTCTGAACAACCCTAATCCACGCCATAAGCTGGTTTATGAGATATTATTCTCTCTGTCTCGATTGAGGGAACTCGACGTCAACGTATCATTCCTTTGGATACCCGGCCATGTGGGCATTCACGGCAATGAAGAAGCTGACAGATTGGCAAAGAATGTCTTCACCACCACGCCAAGTTCCGTAGATATGCCGGCGCTCTCCGAACAGGAAGCCTGGCTTATAATACGTCGCCACTGCATGGTATTGTGGGACCAAGAATACCAGAGCTCCGAAAACGGCCTACGTTACAAGTCCTTCAACAGTTCTGTTCTACATCCTTCCCCTGGTTATGGTAATTGCCTTTATGATAGTTTAATTCTTCGATAGCAATCAGGTCATTGCCGATTAAATGGCCATTTGTTTAAGCTTGGAACGGTAGACTCTCCTGCGTGTTGTTACTGCCGTTACCCCGAAACTGTGGATCATTTCTCAATTAGTTGCCCTAAATATGACTTTCATCGTTCATTTCTCATTGATAAATGTGTTCAACCAAAAGTGAATTTCTGTATTGATGATTTGCTCACTGATTCTCGTATAGTCCCGTATGTTGTTGAATTTGTGTTATCGTGCAACCGCTATTTATAACCGTATAGTCTGTGTAATTTATTTCTGTTATGTTCGTACGTGCATCAATTTGTGTAATCGCCTTATCTCACTTGATTGATTCTACTTCATTGTGCTATTGATCTTTGTGCTATTGATCATTATTTCGTGTTACCTCCCATATTTGTGTACTATGCTCAATGACTGTGGTGCAAAAGGCCGTCAGGCGATAAGCGCAAATTTTTCTGTTTAATAAACAACAACAACAACCTACACTTTTATGCGAGTCTATAGCTCAGTGGTCTTGAGTCATCACAACACAAAGTAGTCTCTTATGCGAGACATATAGGCGGAAGAATACATCATGGACGAGTCATTGCGGGATATTGCCGCAGCGATATACTGTCCGATATGCAAGCTTGTCATTTTTAAAAGCCATGATGGTATTTGGTCATAGCTGACAAGCCTGTGCGATTACAGTTTTTAGATGGCTACTCCGACTTCATATTTGGTCGTAGTTCGAGCACAATAGACTGGGATATCGATCTCAACTCTGACCTGATCGACACAGGTTCTGTAATAGAAGAAGCAATATTAGGGCCTCGTTACAATAATATTCATTGAAGTGATTCGCGATGACCGCCGGGTCTGGAAGCGTGTTTCCAGTATCCGAATTCTCGATTTCCGAAACAGACCTATGGCCTTTTTCCGGGTAGCAGAGAGTTAAGTCCTGACCAAATTTTACGAGGGTCCTTTTCGTGTCTGTTGAAAAATCTCTCATTGTATTTTGCTTTTGCCTTGGAAATGAGATGCAAAGTACGATTCCTGAAACGTCGAAATATTTCTCGTCCATGTTCTGGGATGTACTCGGTGTCTATTCGGTTATGCCACCGGGTTCGTTATACGGATAAATTGAATCAACTTTGTTCGTGTTCATCCACGGATTTCGCTTCAATTTTCGCTGACGTCTCGAAAGGCTCTGTAGAGGTGCAAATTGCTCCAACAGTGATTTGATAGCAGACATAAACTCTACAAATTTTTCGTCAAAGTTGCTTATTGAGATGTGGAGAGTGGTCGATGTTTTGAATTGATTGAATGCAGCATCATCGAGCGCTTCTTAGTCCACTGACTCTCGTCGAGATTGATCTTGATTTGGATGTAGTTAGGCGTTCTTATTACTTTTTGCAGAATTGTAGGCGTAAGATGTGGGCTTTCTCAGAGGAATTCCAAGTTTATATCGGATTAGGATTTGAATTTACAAAATTTCTGAATTAGACCTGGGATTCGGATTTGAAGATTAAAATTTAGATTGCATTAAGACATAGAAGTTTCAAATCCATGCATCTCTGCTATACGTCTTGTCATAACGCTCAAAGACGATTTTTAATAATTCACAGTCGCGTATTTATATCGATATTTTCGATTTGGGCTAGTGCAATCATGTCTGACCTGGCAGTCCGTGACTTTTTATCTACCAATTTGCTGAGTGAACTGAGCCTGAATCCAATGGCGGAGAAATACCGCGTTTTTTTCTTTGCTGCAACCGTTGGTATCAGTCTGTATCCATTCTATATGACATTGAACGGAGTCGATATTCACTGCGTTCCAGTGAATAATTCCGAGATCGGTGAATTATCAACCCCGGAAACAAACTATATCAATTCACTATGTGCCACTGATGAGAAGCTATGGTTTCAAACATATGCTGGCACCATGATGCTGGGGGCAATGATTGTGGTACTAATAGTTTCATCATCATGGCTTTTTTCCAAGAACGTCAAGGGAGGGATAAGAACCTTCAGCGATGCCCGAGAGATAATTATGAAATTGGATTTGCCGAAGGAGAAAGCGATTAAATTGTGCTCAACACCATTAAAGGGCATAGAATCAGATCACTTCCGTCCAGACGAAGCAATGGAAAATCTGTTATCTCGAATGGGAGAAACTGACTATGATGCAGAAGCGCATAAAACTGTTCGCAAAGTTATTCGTTTGTTTGCATATCATAGGCCAGAATATTCTATACTCACCTGGTTTCTGATTAGAAACATGCTCCTCATTTTTGTGTTGTTACTTGTTGCTGTGTCGTCAGTGTTACTCGCAACAGTTGTTAAGCCATTGAGAAATAATTTCACCTGTACAATTAACAGATCAGAAATATCATATCAGGATTTTGTATGTACATCTAGTTTCTCCGAAATGTTATATATCTGCTGTATGTGCTACGGTATGACGGTGTCAGTTCATTTGTTTACATCTGCTTTTATGTTGTTATATATTAAGAGATGGGACTATTTTTGTAACCGTGCCGAGGAGTGCAACCGTTCACCAGGTTTGCTCATCAGTTTCTCTGAATGTGCCAGGTTGGTTCCGGCAGGTTTGTTCAAGGCTTTCGTTAGATACATTCATTCATCGAGTTTTAAAGAAAAACTAAAGAGTAATATGAAAAGTATATGCGACAATGAAGACCACGAACTTATAAGAATTAAATCAAAATTATTCGGAGACACACCGGAAGTAATATCCGCACTTTATGAAATTTTTTGTAGCACAGCCGTTCCTCCTAGTAACTACTTTAGGGTGAAAATGTCCATCCAAGCCATCAAAGCTTCCAAGTACGCACTGAACGAAGATGTTTGCGAAAATATAAGAAAATTTATCCACGAAATGAAGAGAAGGGAAAATATTTCGCCTGAATTGATCGTGGCTATGTTGAAAAATTATGATGATGAGCACGACGCGCTTTCGTCTCTCGTGAGCGAAATCACAGCTCTTTCCGACAGCAGTCGTAATACATATTTTTCAATTTTATACTATGCATTCTCGAGACAATATCTCCGTGGGCCCCACAAGTCTGCGGCGGCAAAAGCTTTGTGTCGAGGTAAAGACGAGAGCAATTTAAAAATATATGAAACGCGCATCAGTAAAAACGGATACCAGACATGCAGAGAAAGAACGCTGATGCAGTACCTGAAGGAGATATATCCCGAGGATGGCGAAGTTGATAAGATCTTGAATGAATGCGGGATAAACCGCCAAATCCGGCCAGGTGTTCCATCTTCTGTATGGGAATCATCTCCATTAATAGAAATGGAAACTTCTGTGTAGATCTGTCTACTTGTTATAGGCTACTCGTAACGAATGTGCTTGTTATTACAAGGATGATTAATGACCAGTTAGTGCTACTATATTGTCGATCTACATCAGGGGTGTCAAACTCAACTCGGGTGCCGAGCCGGATTCACAACTTTTGATCGCTTTCGGGCCGTACCAGTCAAATGATTTCAAAATATTACATCACCTCCATGGCTTTGTTTTTCACTGGAATACTTTATTATCGAGTCCATACTTAATATGTGTGTACGATATATTGTGATCCGTAACATAATGCAGGCCTATAATTATGTTTACAGTTTGCAGTTATCAAGTATAAACAACTGAAACAGTGGTTCTGATGACGATACAAGTTGGTATATTTCTATGCTCCATTTGTTTTAGTCGTCATGCGGTGCCCTGAGTATTCGTTACAACGAATACATTAGATTTGACTGTAAACGCAAACGTTGGAATTTTGTTCATTTTTTATATTTACTTTTGGGTTTCTCTGGAGATAGGGACTGGGGCCGAGGCTGTGAACTTTTGGAACAAAATATGATATACTGTGGTGTGACGAAAGTTATTCAAACTATTTTATTCCTGTAACTATTTCATTATCTATGCACCTTTCATGTAGGCTACCCGACCCATGTTCCCTATGTAAAATTGTGTGAAGAACTATTCTGGTAAGCCTTTCATGAAAAATATGCACCGAGGGTGAGCTTTTTTCCTCGACAGAATGTGGTGTCAATGTTACCGATTTGTTCATGGTGTTGACTTAAATGGAAACTCGTCAACCGTGCCACCATGAACATGTGCTGTCTTGGGAGATTATTTGCGTCAAAGTATTCCTGACTTGAAATCTTAACGCTTGTTAGAATTTACTGGGTATCTTGTGAAAAGTATGGCGTGAATTTCTTGAGATTGCAAGATACATGTTGGACAATAGATGCAGCATAAATCAATGAATTGTCATTATCTATCTATCTAGCTGATTATTCGTTACAACGAATACATTAGATTTTACTGTAAACGCGAACGTTGGAATTTTGTTCATTTTTTATATTTACTTTCGGTTTTCGGTTTACTTTGGTTTATGGACAGGGTATTGTAGTAGGTGAACAATCATTACAGTACCTAATCTAATGGTACCCTAAACCAATTTCAAGCTCCATAAATTTTGACATGTTCATGGGGAAGACGGATCGCTAATGGTCATGTTGCTGTGGATAAAAAAAGCACAAAAAACCCCTATTATCAATAGATTTTTTAATATGGATGAGGCATAGCCTACTTGTGTCTGCGTATGCAACATTCTTTCATTTCTCAAAGCAATCTTAACATTGAACGGACAATGTTATGTAGTAGCCTACTTTTCAACATAAGATGAAGGTGTCACGAGTCGTGCATTGCCAGTGGATCAAGATATTGAATCATGTAAATTGGACAGCGCAAGAGTGATATGCAGTACCATAGTTTGGCATTGTAACGCTACGACATTTATATTTCGATGAATCCAAGTAGGCCTACCGTATGCAATAATTCACGGTGACGATAATCTGGTAGTATGCATGATTTCAATAAACTAGAGGATTAACTTTTTTTCACACTGCCGTAGCTTCCTGGCTTGAGTGCTTGACATGGAATAAATAAATATAGAATGCTCTATCATTCTATGACATCGTTACCATGATTTCGATTATTTTAATTTCCTAGATCGGCAATGTTTGCGATTGAAGGCAACAATGTGAAGCAGACTGTAAGAGGAATGCCTTGTAGATGGGAGGGGGGCAATGACGTTGTAGAACTACTAGCAAATGGAACAAGTCTTGCTTTTACTCTACAAAATCAGTGCTGGGTCATGCTCCGGAAAAAGTCGGAAAGCAATTGAAGGTATTAAACAATGAACACACGATATGGAAACCATTGGTGGTCAAAGTAATCATATTTTGTACTGAAGTAGACGTAATGCCATGAATTTAACGACTAAAAACTACCCGAATAACTGGGATTCATAATATCGTAATTTTCCTCGGTTCCAACGGTTTCTGACCCTATTTCCAAGTATCAGCACTGATAGACGAAATATCAATGGTGTCGTAATTTTACTATTCTTCGAAGTTACAATGAAATGTATGTCTTGGCCGTGCTAGTCTCGAGTCATATGATTTGGTTCGAGCCATACACAATGTTGAGTCGAATCACCTTATGCATTTGTAAAATTGACTCCATTCAAGTCAAGTCACCAAAGAAGGTCATCACTTTGGATTTTTTCTGTGCACGGCTTAGATTTTCTGTGCGCAGAGACAAAATATTTCAGTGCTCGAGAAGATCATTTGTCACTATCCGACTCGAATCATTGCATTCAGATTAGAGTACTCGAATAATTATGCCCAGTGACCCTAGTTATTGTAGCTGGTTACTTCCAAATAACGATGGGAAAAGTAGTCGTTGTTGGTACTACTCAAGTTTAGATAGCGATTTACAAGACATCATACTACTTCCAAGTGTATGTAGGAACTGAAGTTCAGAAAAGTGCTGCAGTAAGTAGTTACAAAAAGTGGGCACGGTGGAGATGTCGAGACTTATGGGATGTAGTCGTAGTTGTATTATTCTGAACAGGCATGGTCAAAGTCAAAGCATTCAGTGTCAGTACTCAAGTAGAAGTAGTAGTAATGCGATGTACTTCTACTCAGGTACAAGCAATGATTTATAAAGCTTGTCAAAAGTGAAAGTAGAAGTTCTGAAAAGTATGAAGGCTACCTGTTGAGATGTTATCATAAGTAAATTTGATTGCCGTGTTGCATACTTTGTATTGCTACTTCAGCAGTTCTCCGCACTCAATTAGATGTAGTAGTATTGTCATCAATTTCCACTCTAGTACATATAGAAGTAGCGATTATGTGTTTCAGGCAAAACAAGAACCGAGAAAAACCTGTTGTAACAACTTTCAACCAAAGTTTTATGACATGCAAAATTGATTTTTACTTATGACTTCTTGTCATGACTGTTTTTAATTGTCTGAGCAGTTGCCAAAGTCCCGTGACACGTTTCTTTCAGATTTATAGCATGCATGTTAATCTGACTGTTTGTCATGTTAGTTTCAAATTGTCTCGGAACTTGCTGCTAATTCTAAAATTCCCGCGAAAAGTTATTTTATAGTGCCGTGTTTAATAGTAAGTTTAATAATCAATGTTGTACTTGTATTTTGCAATTGTCGTTTTTGGTAACCCAATGTAAATAGTATGTGAGCCGATATGATGTTGGATCCCAGGTATGGACGTAGAAAAGGTCATCACCGAGATCATGAAGTGGCTCTCCACAGGACTCACGGGGAAATATTCGAAATGGTGATCCCGAGGAGTTGAACAGGGGCGATTGACACGTCCATAGGTGTCCCTTCATGTCCACAGTAGGTCATTTCGAGCGCGATGGCACGTTCGTAAGGGGTCGCATCAGGTGCGCAACAGTAGGTCATTTCGGACCAAGTGGACAGGACGCGTGGAATGTCAGTGGGAAGGGTTGCTTTTAAAGTAAACGTGTTTCAAAGAAGACCCTAGTTTAAAACACGGTTTTTATTTTTGGTAAGTCATGAATAAGACACGAATATTCAATTGTGACGTCATAGGCGATTGGCATTGACAATTGAAAATATAGGGTAAATATAGCTTCTTTGACGAAATATCTGTACTGATAATGTTGAACCGACTATTTTAGGGATTCCAACTATCCCATATCGATGTACGTCGGCTATATCGGGTTGTAATTGTCCGTAGGCTCATACAAAATGTTTTTTGAAAATTATTTACACAATTATGGCATAAATTTACAACTTGAAGAAAAAGACAATTTTTTTTAAAGGTCCCTGTTCAAAACACTTTTCAAAACATGTTTTGAACAAAGTGTTTTAAAACACCGGTTGTTTTAAATGCAACCCTATTAGTGGGTAAGATACTCTAACAATTTTCGGTTGGTTTGTGCGAATGGAATTTATTTTTTTTCAAAAGTGCGAATGGAGCTCAAAAAGGTTGAAGAGCACTGCACTAAATGATATGATACAGTATCCACTTACATATCCATGTATACAATTTATACCTGCTGCAATTGTTGATGACCCATATAAACGTATAAATCAGTGGTGTTCAACCTTTTTTTCTTCGCGGACACCATATGGACAATCACGGACTCCCGGAAGTTTTAGTGCAAATTTAGCTCTATTATCGTGCAATCGTCATCTGTCTTGTGCAATTGTGCAACAAAAAGACTTTTTAAAATAGCATATAGTGTTTAGATAGAAATTGGGTTGATTTTATCGTTCCAAAGCGACGTTTGCAACTGCATTTACACAAAGTCGTGATCGTGTCTTGAAAATCCGCGCGTTCGATTTGATGTCAACTAGTGTCGAAGATCCAGTTCCACAAACATCATGATGACAAATATGGCACCGAAATTGAGAGCTTTGTAAAATAACCATGTTGCTTTGCTAGCGAGAAGTCTTCCGAAATTTAAACTGTACGTAATCCTCTGCTATTTATATTTTTGACAACAAGCCACTCAACACGAAACCGTCATGTTCCGACGCGTTTTTGTTTTGTTTTTGTGATATTCATGGTGTTTGTCGACTGTTATGGTCATTTACACCAGACTGATTTTCTTCATTTTTATTCCGTAGCCTAACTGCCGACTTATAGCACGGCCCACTTCTGGGCTTTTTGTAAGACGCCGCTTAGGCGAATGAGGTGGCGAGTAGGGGCCTAGATAGACCTCCAACACTTAAGTATATGAATTTTGAAGTCAGACTCGAACCCGCAACCCATTGGTGTTGCAGCCGCGGATTATACCACTGCGCTATCTTGCCACCCTTGTTCTGAGTTATTTCCTCGGTAAAATCGAAAGATAGCATTTTTCTTTTCATCACCAGGACTCCGCAAAATGACGCAATTTCGTAAGTGGCTATTTCTTTCTGTGAATAGGTTTCGTCGAAACAGCCACTTTCCAAACACAATCGTCTCGCATGTCGAGGTTTCCACATGACCAGTAGGAAGTATTACTATTTGTAACCGCTCCTGTCGTTTTAACTTATATCTTGAAGTAATCTTTCGACATTTGACAATATTGCCACGTATACATTTTGTTTTAGATAGCCAAATTTTACTTCAACATAAAAGTTAAAACGATAGGAGCAGTTTTGTGATCGAACAATGGAGGATAGCATACGTAAAACCTATAAATCATTGAATGAATGAGATGAGTCGCTCTAACCTAGGGTTACCATACTTCCTCTTTTTTGACTTTTTTTGAAAGCGTCCTCGAAGGACGCCCTTTGGTTCTCTTATTTGAGATTTTGTCCTATTTTTTGATAATTCAGGTCAAATATACGACCAAACTCGACTGAGATGCCGTAAATCGTCAGCACCGAAGTAACGCTCAAGCGGGTATTTCGGGAGTTGAGCCGGAGATGACTTTTATGCGAAAGGAAAAACTGTATTTCAGGCGCCGAGAGAGAAAGATGACCTTTTTTAGTCAACCGACCACAAAGTGGCCAAAATTTGAGAATTCTCCTCCAGTTTTGGAAGTCCGAAAATTCTGAAAGTGTCCTCTTTTCAGATTTCCAAAATATGGTAAGCCTACTCTAACCTAACAAGTCACACTAGCGTATCGAGAACATCACGAACCTTTATAAAGTATGCAGCAAATTTTAGCGACACCGACTACGTGGTGATTCGAAATTGAGTGGTAAATTTTGCTCCGAGTCACGAGTGAATCCGTATTTCCGCCGAGTCAAGCCAAGTCAAGTCATTTTCGCAAAGTGACTCGAGTGAAGTCAAGTCATACTCAAGTCAAGTCATGACTGTAGCCATCCCAACACTGCTCTCTGCAACTTCCGCATATCACAGTTTATACCTTTTAACAGTCCATGAGAGCGTGTTTGTGGCAGCTTCTATAATATACTTACTAACTTGGGTAAAATTGAATCCAGTCAAATTTACTTCTATTTGTAGTAGTTGTGGGTTGCTGTCAAAGCACTACTTCTACTTGTACTTAAGTAGGTTTTCCGTCGCTACTTCTACGTCTACTTGAGTAGCAATAATGGATTACTTTGACCATCTCTGGACACGACACAACTGAAATCATATATATCCTTGATGATACTACGTACGCAGGACCGTAACTGCCGCACCCCAAACCCCCCAATTGAGAGAGGCGAGCTTGAAGGGGGCCCAAAATTATGTCGTTAATGAGCATAAATTATTGAGTATTTTTTGAAAATTGATGCAACTTTTTCAAAATATTTTCGCGCCCTGCGCGATTTCAACTTGCCATGTATCTTATTTATTTGGTGCTCTTTCCCCGAGAAAAAACACACAAGATTTATGGATATGAACAGGACATATCGGCGTTAGCCATTACCGCGCCCCGACGCACCAAGGCATATAACGATTTAGGACATATTACATGCGACTTCAAGACGTGTGCCTGAACGATCGGCAGCGCGAAAACCTTGGCCCAAAAGGAGTGCCCTTACGCTTACCTAAAACTTCGTTATAAATACAAAATACATATAGGTTTAATTGTCCATAGACGCCTAAATGACTGGCACCGAATGTTCCTGTCTTGGCAATCCGAACCTCAGAAGACAAATACCATCCCGCAGCGAAAAAGTACATGCAAATGAAGAAATACCAATTTGAAATCGTGTGCGTCTTTTAGTATAGTACGTTAGGGCGATTCCATATTTTTTTATATAGCAGACAGGAGCTCATGAAATAACATCATGTAACGAATTAATACCAACGGGTCCGCCTGCCCGAATATGTTTAATTAATATTTACTGGCCTTACAGTTTCCAAGACACCTCACTCAGCTCTACCGGTAAATCTGATAACGTGAGCAGAGAGGACAAGAAATTGATAGCAATATATATGCAATTCCCGATCTTATTGACCGATTTAATCACGAATTACCGAAAACTTTTGCGCCTTGCGCTGGCTCACTAAACAAAACCGCTAATTTCGTGGCAAAAGCGAACAACGTGATGTTGGGGGATCGGTTTATCACCCTATGAGAGCCCAAGACCCAAGTTATTTGGGGGGCCTAACGAAGTGCTGTTTCGTTCACGCCTGAAGAGGTTTATTATTATTGAGTGGTCCTACTTTTTTAAACACACCTCACTCAGGTCTACCGGTAAATTTGATTACGTGAGCAGAGAGATGATGAGAATTCATGGCAATAACTATGCAATTCTGGATCATATTGACCTTTGCAATCATGAATTATTGAAATTTTTCGCGCTTCGCGCGTCTAGTGGAGATTAGCTGTCTCACTAAACGGACAACCCATGTAGATGACAAGCAGCGGCAAAGAAAGGGCAGCGAAAGGGGGGGGGGGTGTTAAATACCACCATCACGACAGAACAAACCAAGTTTCAAGAATTATCATGGTGTGAAACACCGTCAAAATGGACCTATACCAGCAAAGACCGACTCCACGCATATGACGGTAACCGAGTTCAGATATAGATACGATTGTTACATCACACCTTAGGGGCAACGAGGCTATGTTGCCCTACCTGCTCGGTAATTTTATGAATATAGGAGAGATTAAATCATTGTTTCTTTATTGTGCGCGGCTTTGAGATAATAGACAGTGAAAGTATAGAAATTAAACATGGAACGGCAACGACCGATTTTGCAGCTTCGTTCCGCTTCGCCGAGGCTGGAGTGGAGAATTGTTTTGCGTAAGCGACTGTAGGATTTCTGGCAATCTAAAAGCTATCTTCCCGAGCCCAGAAATTATTGAATCTAGTCTTGATCGAAAGCTACTATTGCATCGATTCCGAAAATATAAATTAAAATGATGATCAGGGACTAATCCCCCTAGAATCCGTCCTCAAAGTCTGAAATATCGGCATTGTTCGAACAATCGGAGAGTCGCAACGGGTCATTGTTATGGCCATTGTGTTGCGGTTACCCGATTGTTCTGAACAATGCCGATATTTCAGACTTGTAGGACAGATTCCAGGTGGATCAGTGCCTGATCAATATTTTAATTTATATTTTCGGAATCGGTGCTACAGTAGGTTTCGATCAAGACCAGATTTAGTAATTTCTGCGCTCGGGAAGATAGCTTTTGGATTGCCAGAAATCCTACAGTCGCTTACGCAAAACAATTCTCCACTCTAGCCTCGGCGAAGCGGAACGAAGCTGCAAAATCGGTCGTTGCCGTTCCATGTTTAATTTCTATAGTGAAAGCTTGTTTTGAGCGCTACCGGGGCATGCCCCGGCTAGCCATTCGCAAAGCGAAAACGCGAAGAGAATTCGATTTTCGCAGAGACTTCGCTATGTATGGGCATTTACAAGTAAAAGCACAATGCGATTTGCGTTGGGATGTCGGTATATATTGATTGCTGTGCGTCTATAAATGATAAATTATTGTTATTGAACCGAATTTTAGGTGGGGCAATGCCCCAGTTGCCCTATAGGACGAGCCGCCACTGGTAATGTGTCTCTACAAGTGAACCAACTGCTACCTGCACCACGTCATCCGGGATTATTCATCATATCAAAATGCTCTAGCTGCGCTCACATACATTTACAACTAGGATATACTCAGTATCCCCCGAACGGACTCGACCAGGTTTTGATGTCAAGCGATGAAGAAACCGGATTTCCGTGCTCCTATATGCCATATTATAAACAGCAGTGTAGATTTGGAATATTGCTATACTCGCTGCGAATACGCGCGACTGTCAAGGATGAGGCCGGAAATGGATGTATGAATGAATTGACTGAAACTGTGTACTCGAATAGGATACTGTGAAATAACCGCGCGTTTTGTTTTTATATAATTTTCAGATATGATTATCATTAGCTGTAGGTTATTTTTTCGTTAGGCGAGGAGGTCTATAAACTTGCCGCAGCCATTTTGGATAGTGAATACGGTCGTCAGCTTACTTAATTCCGTGGGTAGCTCGTTTTTTGCGTTTTGCGTTTTTGCGTTAGATGAAATGCTGCTGATTTATATATTATGCGTAAACAGGCAACTTTTAGGCTATGCCTGGAGGTAAAAAAAACTTATACCAGTTGGCTATAGATCAAAAAATTCACCCGTGATAAAATAACGTGACCTTATTTGGAAATCTATTTAATATGAACAGGGCTATGGAGTCGGTAAACTTTACCACCGACTCCAACTCCGACTCCGACTCAAAACATTTTCAATAGACCGACTTCAACTCCGACTCTGAAGTCAATAAATCTAAGCTCTAGCTCTGACCACCACTATTTTCCTCACAGAATTCCAACTCCGACTCCAACAGTAGGCCTACTACAAATTAACATCGAAAGTTATATGCCACAGTGACGGGTGAATGACTTTTATATAATCAATAAAGATATGCAAAAATGCCATGCAAAATTGTTTCATTGTGGCATAGCTCGAAATATTCCACGTACAACATGTAATATCAACAGCCGTACCATTTGCACTACACATTGCCGACGTATGTTGTTGTTGTTTGTGGTATTCATGGTGTTTATCGACTAGTATGGTCATTTTCACCGGGTCAATTTTCTTCATTATTATTCCGTAGGCCTATCTGCCGACTTGTAGCACGGCCCACTTATAGGCATGTTACAAGACACCGCTTACGCGGATGAGATGGCGAGGAGGAGACTAGATAAACCTCCAACACTTAGGTAGGAATTCTGGAGTCGACCTCGGTCGGACTCGAGTCCGCAACCCGTTGGTGTTTCAGCTGTGGATTATACCACTACGCTATCTAACCGCATATTGTCGACGTATACAACATGAAATGATTGGAACTCTCGACTTAGTTGTCGGTTCAGCATCAATAATATTTGAACCTATATTGGATGTTCTCTTAATGATGGACTTCGAACTTCGACCTGGTTCGGGAACTACTGTGGCCAAATGAGCCATATTGGCGCTGTATTTCTAATTGGCGCATGATTACATATTTATGGTTAACCCTGTCAAGAAATTGTTGCGCCAATCAACGCCGCTTGCCATGGTCTTCATTCAGCGATTTCGTCTCGTGAGAATACTTCCTAAATACAAAAACCACATGCGAGCATTTCATGTCATGTACTTGCGCTAACCACTACATCGTAATTCCAAATGTTATTTATCCTCGGAAGGAAATCATGAATAAGAAAAAAAAACATAATTTTAACAAAGGGCCTTATTTTGGACATATCTGTTTCAAATTCAATCCTAAATATGGCATACGCTAATTAATTTTATTGACACCATTTCAGCATGCTAGTTATAGGTATGTCACAGCCATTTGGGGTGGCAAAAAATCTTGCGAAACAGCAAATAAGCTATTGGAAATTTGGAATTAATTCCATTGCTTGTTCCTCCTGAACATGTGGTGTATGCTTTATAGTTCGATAAAGTAGTTCCTAACCGGGAGGAATTTCATGTATTCAGAGCAGGTACTTCATAAAAACTTTAGAATGTCACCCCATCAAATATAGTATTTTTCAGATATTCAGATAGTATTCTTCAGATTTGACCCTCAACACTGAAATCTATCTTTACCCAACCTTTACACGTCATGGGCCAGCTTCCGCACAACGACGATGATCGACGCAATCGGCGATTTAATTTGTGCATCGTGTATTTTAGCTCGGTCATTTCAGTGTTGGGATGACTCGAGTCAGAATTGAGTCAAATTTTTCGTATGACTTGACTTGACTCGAGTCACTTTGCAAAAATGACTTGACTTGAATTGACTCGATGTTTCAAAAATGTAGGTTGAATCGTGACTCGGAGTAAAATTGACGAGTCAACTTCAAGCCATCAAGTACTCGGTGTCGATAAAAATTGCTATATGTTTCATGTGTTCGGATTGTTCTGGATACGCTGGTGTGACCTATGAGAGCGACCGATTTAATTCATTCAATGATTTTGCGTTTTACTGAACCTCCATTGTTCTATCACAAATACATTAACCGCAAACGAAGTGGTCGAAGCTTACAGCGTACGTTGTTGTTAACTCGTAGGAAAGTAATATAATAGCAAAGTATCTATCTCTGTTCTATAGACTGATAAAACCAAACCTCTATTATGATTTTAATTGAATTCTAATATAGTTTATATTACTCGACAACCATTAGTGCAGGCTTAAATTACATCCCTTGGATATGTAGTTGGGTGGTGCATCATATCATTTCGTTTCAACTATCTCGGGTTTCGTAATCGATTCTCTATTTTCGCGGATAATTATACGGAGGGTTTGCAGTTACTTAGTTTGGCAATTCTACGCATGCGTGAGCTATACAGCGCCCTTCTGCATGTCGATTTAATTCTATATTCGCTCCTCCATTTAAAATAAATTTTAAATGCAATGACTTAATCGTACCCCGTACTTGAAAAAGACAGCTTGACTTGAATTGTGAATCGTGACTTGACTTGGCTTGACTCGACTTACCTCCAAATATCGAGTGACTTGAATTGACTCGAGACAAATTCAAAAATCGATTGACTTGACTTTACTCGAGTCAAAATGTGCAATGACTCGAGATGACTTGTGACTCGAAGGTAGTGACTTGATCCCAACACTGGGTCATTTGTGATGTCGACTCGAGTGATCGTTGTGATAATCCATGTAAAATCTGATGTAGCCGCTCATTTTGATAGACCGCCGACAACCAGTGCGGTCAGTAATCTCATTTTCGGTTCTGATCAGAAAAAGAACGGAAACTATTGGAACGCAACGTATACTAGTTTCTATATGGTATACAATTCGGGAGAATTACAAAGAAACCATTTTGGTTAAGATGCAAGTATCCTAAATTTTAGAAGTCCATTTTTTTGTTTTCAGCAATATAATGACGAGTGAATAATTCCACAATGGGCAAAGTAATGAACGCAACAAAACGTTGGGAAACACTGGTCGACGATATCATAAATGAACTATTTACATGTCATGAAATTTTTGTATCGGTCGGTAACCCATGCAGCAAGTACTGCTTGTCATACTATCACCCCAGAATAATTTCCTATGTTTATTCACAGTCGGGTATTTATATTGTGATTTCCGACTTGGGCTAGTATAATCATGTCAGCCCTAACAGTCAGTGATATTTTACCTACCAACTTGCTGAGTGAGCTGAACCTGAATCCCATGTGGGAAACATTCGCGGTTATTCTTCTACTGGAAGCATCGCTATCAGTCTGTAAACATTCTACGTGACATTGAACGGAGTTGATGTTCACTGCATTCCAGTAGATGACTCGTCAATGAGGAAAAAACAATCACTAAATTGTACCGGGATAACCGACTGGAAATTATCATACCCCCAAACTGCCGATGTCAATTCGCTATGTGCTGCAAATGCGAATCAGTGACTTCAGAGGTATGCTGGTGCCATTCTGCTGGTAATAGCGAACGCGATGCTAATCGTGTCTTCACATTGGCTTCACATCAAGAAGGTGAAGGATGGATTAAAGGGCATAAAATCGGATCACGTCCGTCCAGAAGAAGCAGCAGAGGTGAAGTTGAAATTCCGAATTGAATAAGCTGACAACATTGCAGAAGCGCAAAAAACTGTACTCGAAGTTATTCGTTTGTTTGCATATCATAACCAAGAGAATTCTATGTTTGCCATGTATCTGATTAGAAACATAGTCCCCTTTTTAGTGGCATCGGTAACCCTAAGCTGTTGGCTTTGGATTATGACACTTACCGAGCCATGGAGCATAGATTTAACCAGCAAAACGAATGTAAGATCTGGAGTATCATCCGAGAAGTTCATCTGTACTTCAAAGTACGTTCTTACTGTATTTGTATACCTTGTGGTGTACTCTGGAACGGTAATACGGCAGGTAATTATGCTGATCCGGGCCACTCAGGTATGTTACCCAAAGGGCTATTTTTGTGGACTTTCAAAGGCGTTATGTGCCGAGAAGTACAACCGTTCACCAGATTTGCTCATTAGATTTTGGGAGAGCGCCACCCAATCCTTTACCGGATTGTTCGAGGATATTGTTGCAAACATTCACTTGTCGAAAATCGAAGGTAAATTTAACAAGAATATGAAAATAATCTGCAAAAATGAAGACCGCGAACTTCTAAGGATCAAACCAAAATTATTTGGGGACACTTTGGAAATAATATCCGCACTCTATAACAGTTTTTGTGAATGTCCCGGTGGTTATCCCAGAATAAAGAGGTCGAATACCGCCATGAAATATGCCCGATACACTATGAACGATAGTGTTTGTCAAAATATAATAAAATGAAAAAAAGCATTCTTAAAATCAGGGGTCGGCAACCTTTTGCTAGTCACGGCCAAATTTCGAGTGCACAACATTTTGGCGGGCCGGAATTTTTCTTAATACTATATTCATCGTTCACGTCGGTATATTACCACAATGCTGCAACCTCAATCATACAAATTACCTAAAGAGCAAAACACATGTATTTACGCTTCAACAACGCAGGATAAATGTGACAGCTGGCGCAGCTTGCTTTGTGAAAGGATTTCAACTTCGGGTAACAAGTCAGATGAAGCAAGAATCAGACCATATTCTAAATGGGCGTTGGAATACGTGATCTTAGCTTGCTCTTCGTGAATTTCATTGTTGAAAACAAAAGTCGGTGCCATTTCTTTTGCATTGTTGGTCAAGCTGGGATGAAGACCCATTTCTAGAACGTACTCTTTGTCAAAGTCATTCAGCGATATGCTCTTTGTATGAAATTTGTCATTCAATTCAACTGCATCGCATTTCAAATGGGCCCATTTAATATTTTCTGGCAATGGTTTTGGCGTCCACATTAAACGGAGTACTGAGTAGTCAGAATATATTTTGTACAGAACGAATGTCGGAAAAGCGGGTGGAAATTCAGTAATTAAATTTCGTATATCACAGTTACAAATGCATAGTGCTGGTACTAGGTTTGTACTCTCTTCCAGTATAGGAAAATGAGCATAATTTTCTTTGTACAGTTGACATTCCCATAGTCGCAGTTTTGTTTCGAATGCGTCTCAACATCTCATGTATTTAGTTGTTTCCCCCTGAAGTTGCAAATTCAATTTGTTTAGATGTGACGTTAAATGTACTACAAAAGCAAGATTAAATACCCATTTTCGATGACAAGATTATGAGTCGGCGATGTTTGTATTTTCAATGAAAGTTGCTATTTCATTTCTCAGTTCATACACTCGTGCAAGCATCACTGTAAAAAATAAACATGGGTTGTATCATGGAAATGACATGGCTTCCTCTTTCCATGTTAATTCCACGAAAACACCGACATGATTTTAAAATCTCATGTTCACATGATAAAACGTCCGTGTTGAGACATGAAAACGCTTCCAGGTATATGGTTATCAAGTAGGAGTATCACGTTGAGCTTCAGTAATATCAGCAATTCATAATATTTGTCATCATTATCGTCACTGAGAGAGAAAGAGAGAGAGAGAGAGAGAGAGAGAGAAGAGGGAGAGAGAAAGAGAGAGAGGAGGGAGAGAGAGAGAAGAGATGGGAGGACGGAGAAAGGAGAGAGTGGGAGAGAGAGGAGAGAGAGGGGGAGAGAGGGGTAGGGGCAGAGAGAGAGGGGAGAGAGAGAGGAGGAGAAAGAGAGATATCAGATTTATTCTCGTTTGTACCATTGAGATGCTTGACGACTGAGATGCGATACAACCGTGCTATCTGCATGCGAGGCAGAGTTGCAAATCAGCATTAATAAATGTTCATTTACCGATCAGACAGTCATGAATGTAGAAAATATAAAACTAGGAGATCTGTTCGAACAATACAATAGCAATCGCAGACAAGCGTTTTTGCGACGAAAGTCCGATCAACGTTTTGCCATCTTCGCAAATGCTGATGGAGATGTCACGGAAGGCTGTAGAGTTCCGACAACGAGCAAATCTGCGAAGAGTTTATTCGCGTAGTACAGTGATTCCCAACCTTTTTCCACCCACGTACCATTTCGAGGATTTATGCAGTGCTCGCGTACCACCTACAAGTTACGCGCGCCGAAGGCGGTCAAAATTGTCCCCACCATTTATGACGTCATAAGCACGTATTTGGCCTATGCGAACTGTAATAACAAATTCTAATAAACTGGGCAATATCGGTCAGGGCTGATGGGATGCATGGAATTGTTTTTTCACCACTAGTCACAAGAAGAACAACATAATGCATTAACAATAAACAACATGAGTCAATTTATTTACTGCGATTGCTGCATTTGTTTATTTTCCACTAGCTCAGAAGGGGCGGCCAACCTTTTCGACCAAAGGGCCACATAAGGTTTGCGAACCATTGCGCAGGCCACTTGAATGATGAAGGCCTTTTTTTAGCCACCCGATAGTGGCGAACCGGATCAGGTAATGATGAAAACAAGACTTATATTACTACGCATCAAAATCGATAACAATGATGTCATGAAAAGTCAGTGCACCCATGAAGTAACCGCGCGAAGCGCGAATTTTTTTTAAAGTTAGTGAATGAGTTCGGCCAATATTAATGTCACTTGCGTATATTGCGGGTCACCTTTGTATACCACTATGGGCTTACTTGGCAGACACAGGATTATTAGGACATATTAAAAGCGACGATTTCGGTGAACATGGCATCTATAATTTTGTGCCAAAGTTTCATCGCCGATCATCTTCATCACCATCTCTGAGAGTGCAGACGCGAAGTCGTATATTGGACGGCACGTTCTCTCATAATTGCCGATATAGTCAATTACGTAGATTGGGCATTTTATATTCAGGAAGCGCTACAAAAAGTAAGAAATTAATTGACAATAAATCGCTCGAAGTGCTAAGAAAAATATAAAGGCAAATAAATCTACCACGAAATATTCTACTTTATGGTCATATAGGGAGATCCACGAAAAATGTTGCTGGTTGCTGGCCCCTGACTACTACTCCAATGCGTCGGAACTGGTCATCAACATTCCAGATTTCGAGGTCAGACTAATCAAGTTTTTGGTTGGTCTTGGAAGTTCACAGTAAATTACCTAAGTAATTTATTATTTGATATTATAACTAATTTCGACAAATATCTCGCGGGCCACTCATAATCTTCTCGCGGGCCACGGTTGACCACCCCTCCGCTAAATGATCGATGCGTGGCATACGTTTGCTCACAGCGCAACAAAAGTCATGCATGGGCGCAACAAGTCGGTTTCGTTTCTTCGGCTTGATAGTCATTAGGGATGAAAATCCTTGCTCGTATTCCCACGCAGAAGGGAAAATTAACAGCTGCGGAATAGCCTGAGAAGCTAGCGTCGAATACGAGAAGGCGACGCTACGAAAAACTCAAAATCAACCCCACCTGAACTAATAGCTCCCTTCGGCCGAAAAAAAAAACAGAATCTGCTCGCGTACCACTTGGAAGACCTTCGCGTACCACTAGTGGTACGCGTACCACAGGTTGGGAATCACTGGCGTAGTACGATCGTTCTATATATTGTTTCCCTTCCCGATTCTGCGAGGTTTGCAAATCGCGATGACAATATGACGAAAACGTCATAAATGCACCGCAAACAAAATGTCGATAGCTGTATCGAGTGCGTTGTGTTCAACCGTAATCATGCATATAGCGCAATATTCTTGGCGACTAACACTTTTGTGACTAAAGTTACTGGTATCATCTGAAATGGCGCATTTAAAACATGGCAATATATCAGTGACGTGCGGTCCAATGAGGCAGGTGAGGTGAAAATTGTGAAATTCCTCCATGAGTCGATGATTATTTATATTTTACATAGATGCTCATAAATAACTCAAATTGAACGTGTTTACACCCAACATCATCGATTTGCATCATTATTATTCAAAAATACAGCGCGAAAGGAGAGGCGAGGCACAGGTGAGGCACGGGCGGGTCGTGCCTCACTTGCGACAATGCAATTCATCATGAATAGTTCGGAATTCATATTAACTGGTATCAATCAAATGCTTTCGTCACACTGATTCCGATAATCCAAATATTAATAGTGTCAGAGCACCAGGACCCTCCCAAAATCACCAAGAAAGGTGACATTCGGCTTTATTACAGAAAATGCCATCGCAGAGATACAATACCCAAGTGAGGCACAAACAAATCTGCCTCATGCACTATTCGCTAACAATTTGATAATCGCAGCACAGTGAAACGCGCTATCGATTTCAGTTTACAACTATCTTGTAGGAATTATATAGTAGCGACGGCCAATACTTAATTCGGAGCAAATACATTCCCGTATACTTATGTAGCTGTTCTGTAATTTCCATCCATAGCTACGTTGAATTGTGGTATGTGATAGCTACTTGCATAGGCTGCACTGTCGTTGTCTGTGGCCTTTATGCTGTGTTCGACTGCAATACCTATAAATAGGGCGTTTTTCATTAGTTTGTCAAAATTTTTCATCAAGTCGAAACTTTTTTAACGTCTGCATTTTGTTTGTATCGTAGATTTTGCACTATCGGTGAACATATCATTTGATATTTTACAGCTTGTTGCCTATTTTATAGCGCTACTGTTGTAAGCGGCTAATTGTCTGCTCATTGTGAATCATAAATGGTCAAATAAAACAAATAGGTAGGCATGGTGTTATGGTCAACGTACCGCACTATCCTAACTGAAGAAAGACTGCTTGGGGGCATTGCATCATTCTTATATTAGGAAGCGCATGATGAAAAATTGTGATGTTGACAACATTATCTGAATGAAGCAACACGGTGTGTCACCAGCAGTTTACGCATAACTTGACTGTTGTCAGCCAACAACTGCTATTGTTGAACGTCCTGGGCAAGCTTCTTACCACGGACATGCATTTTCTACCCAAGAATGTTGCACTACAATTTTTTAAAAATATTTATACCATTATACATATTGTAACCACTGGAATTCTTCACAGGGTTAGATTTCGTTAAAATATTGTTTTTTTCATGAGAAAAGTTGCGTGTTTCTGAGCCAAAAACGTTTTTTCAGGCCAAACTACTTCGTTAGGACAGTCAGTTCCAATTAAAAATGAAGATAAGTGGTACAATTTTAACATTATGTAGGAAAACACCAATTTGCATACATTAGGTCAAAATTTTGTCAAAATTCAATTTGCTTAGGTCATAAAAACTCAAAATTTTGATTTTTTAGGTCAAAATCTTCGTTTTTTAGGTAAAGAAAACGCCTACATATAACCATGCATTAATTGTGGTATGTGATAGCTATACTTACATAGCCTGCGTTGTCGTTCTTTGTGGTCGGTGGTGTTACTCCTAGTGTTTTTACACTAGATATGTGTATTTTGACTTGACCTAGTGTCCTAGTGCATTTTCTCTCGAAATTCGGCAAACCTGGTGTTTTTTTGCTGAAAAAATATTTGTAAATCAGGATGCTATTTTTACATGTGCTTCGAATAATTTATACCGGTCGAAGAGATAGTAATTATATATCCGTCTAAACTTGTCCATTTAGCACAATAGTCACCAGTCCTACATGTATTGCAGAGTGTGGAATTGCAACGGCTATCAGTGTGCAAAGAAAGTTGCACTTATTTTTCACAAAAGTTGCAGTAAAAATTTGCATTTTTCTTTCACAATAGTTGCACTGAAAAGTTACATTTACGGACAAGTTCCTTGTAATTATTAGGGTATGAGATATTAGAATCGATCAGTAACCAAGGCCCTGTAGCAAAACTAAGTGTTGGCGACTTTAACAAAATCAATAACCGGAAAAATTGACCCTGTGATAATATAATTTTCGGTGGTCTAGCCTGAATGTATGTCAAATCAGAAAGGACGTCAAATTCAAACGACAGTGAAATAATCAAGAGATCTATTTACATACAATGTCAAATATTTTCAGTAAAAAGTTAGTGGCAAGAAAAATCGAAAAAGATACGAATAGTTTCACGAAAAAATGGAGAAAAGTTGCAAAAACTTGCAATTTAAGTTTCCTCCAAACAGTTTAAGACACCATACTACATAACTTCTGAGTATTTAGGAAGCTGTCGGAAGCTGTAAAAAAGCTGCAATAGTTGCAAAAACTTGCCCTACAACGTTTTGATAATCGATATTCCTTTGATGGACTTTGGTTTAGGAGAATCCCGCTGGGTAGTTCAGTTATAAAGAGTGTTACACTCACCACCACCATTGACTTGTAACAGATCGCGACAATGAAAGGAAAATGATACAACGAAAACTGAGTTTTCATCCAAGTGTCGAACAATACCCTAGCTTTCGCAGAGATACATGGAAACCCGATGTGTCATATTTATCGAAGAACAGTTATCGCAACGAAACGAGGAAGTCTAAAACGACATCACTGACATTTATATCCGGAGTTCAGAGTACATATACACCTCATCTTATGAAAAAACGGTTTTAGTTAAGTGTCAAATCCAGCAATCCATATTTCAAGGCATTGCTAAAATTGCCGACGACGTTGCTGCGGCATAATTCAAAATGGTTCGGAATATTGCTAAAGTCAAAAAGTCAGCTTGAGAATTGAAGAGTTGAGAAAACTTTACCAGACTGTGCGAATTCCCTGTTTCCGGGATTTGTCAACAAGGACAACATCACCTAGCAAATCTAACAAACCTAGCTACAGTTGTCTGATTCAATCGAACCAAATGAGTAACATTAATGTCAGTCAATATTTTATCGCCCTTTCTGAAACAAGCAGCTGCGCGTTCGCTGCTTTAGCCTAGCATCGGACGAATTCACCTGCACAGATATTGCATAGCTCATAATATGCGTGCATTTTCTCAGAGTGGACGTTTTCACGGAGTAAAAGCTGGCAGGGCAGACGTCTGGAGGGGGCGGTTGTTCAGCAATGAAAAACCAAGAACATCAACTTGATAAAGCCGACTTTTGTAATTATTGATGGGGCTCCAGCCATGGTGGGAAAAGAGAAAAATCGCTTTGATTTACTCACGCCACTGGAAGATAAGAAACATATTCACGCAAATAACAGCTAGGCCTACTGTAAACTTGCGAACGCTGTCCAATAATGCTTTAGAATGCATAAACATTTATTAAACGTTAGTATACTACTGGTTACAGTGAATTTATTCGTAGCCTACGATCACATGGTAATGATGTTCTGCGGCCCGCAGCACGTTTTCATGTTGAAAACGGCCCGTTATCCATGGGAAGTTGAAAACCCCTGATCTAACGTATTTATCGTACAAACTGCGCATGATACTGTCGATCACTTCCTTTTACAAGTTGTAAATACGTCCGTCATAGACGGATAATTCTGATGATGAGGGATCACCTATTCAAAGCTAAAAATATCGTTTACACCAGTGGTTCCCAGCGCCCACTCAGGGGCGATGGCGACCTCGTAGGGGACATGGGTTCTATTATAACAAATTTTAACTATTTCTACCATAAAGCGTGATGAAACTGCTGGAATTCTTCAAAGGTCCAGATTTCGTTAAAACAAAGTTTTTTCACGTGAAAATTTGTTAGTTTTTAAGTCAAAAACGTTTTTTCAGTCCAAACTACTTCTCAAGGACAGACAGTTCCAACCAGAAATGTAAAAAAGTAGTACAATTCTAACATTATGTGCGCAAACACCAAATTTACATAAATGAGAGCAAATTTTGTCAAAATTAAGTTTTCTAAGGTTAAAAAATATCAAAATATTTTTTTTAAGGTCTATATCGGGGGTTCTCAACTTCCCTTGTATAACGGGCCGCATCTTAACAGCAAACGACGTTGCGGGCCGCTGACCAATATTAGCGTGTATTTGTGGGCTACTATTAAATTTAGGCTACTCTAGCCTATTTACTAGGGCTGGGCACAATGATTCGAGTACTCGAATCTGAATCGAGTATTAATTTTAATGATTCGAGTAGAGTAGTAAAAGACGATTTTTTCGAGTACTGAAATTATACGCTCCTCACCACTGAAAGCTGATTTATCAACGAGAAGTTTATCAACGATCAACGAGTTTATGCTAATTTCACTGTTGAAGCCTTGAAACCTTGATTGGCCGTATCGCAGCATACGAAACATGAAGTACAAAGCTACGAACGTTACTGGAAATAGCATATTTCCGAAGTCATGATCATCCCACAACATTGTCACCAAGTGCAATGAAATCGGTGTGGTCGAAAAAAAATAACAAATTATCCTTAATATGATGGATAACAGGCATTATATTATTTGTGGTAGCTTATAAGATACATATTTGAACTTTGACAAATAATATTATGCTATGACGTCATAATGAGTGATACTCGATTACTCGACTCGACTCGAAGCATTTTACGTGATTCAGAATCGAATCACTCAGGTACTCGATTTTGCCCAGCCCTACTATTTACCAGTCGTATGCGGGCATTTAGTACATTTTTATGCATTATAAAGTATAAATGGACAGCGTTTGTAAGTTTTCAGCTGCTGCTTGTTGTGAGAATATGATCTTATACAGGCGCAAGTAAATCTTTTCATGAAGCGTGCATTGCATTCGTTGCCAAGTCGGTATATGGAACTTCCAACGCTACCACCAGAGAACCGAACTACGGTAACGTTTGCGTTACAGAGGCCATTATCACATTGAGCTCCTAGTGATATGAGAAGAAGTCTGGCGTTCGGGGCCATTTCTGAGCTAACCATTCAACCCTTCTCATTTCCTTCCATGCCTGGGGCCCTGCACCAATAGATACAGAAGCCAGCTTTGTAAAGTGAATATTTTCGCTCTCCTCTCCACGTTTGCCCAGCCAGCATTTCCTCTCCATATATGTCCACTCTGATAAAATTCATACAGATGATTAGTTAGCGTCGGTCCGAGGCTGAGTTAAAGTAATCTACCCGGTGTTTCAGAACATGCGATAAAAGATCGACTCGCATTGATGTTACTCGTCTGGTCAAGATGGAATCGGACGACTGTATCTTAGAAATTCGTCAGGTGATGTTGTCCTTGCTGCTAAGTTCCGGAAACAGCAAATATTCGCACATAATGTTAAGGTTTTATTGAAATCACACCTTCTATAGCAGATTTCTTGGGCTCAGCCATATTCCAAGCAATTTTGAACGATGCGTCTGTAACATATAGTCGGCAATCTCAACAACCATTCGCAGTGAGTCAAACACTCTTTAAAAGTGTAGGCCTACTACATAGCGGGATTCTCTTGAATCCAAGTCCAGCCTAATACCGATTCAAAACAATAACAATCTGAAGTCGAGCATATATCAAGAAACCAGAACGCATTAAAGCAGTGGTTCTCAAACTCTTTTAGACACGCCCCCCTTTTTGATAGGGAAAAATTTCCTTCCCCCTATCGTTATATAACAAAATGCAACCAGAATTCTAGCAATACAAATGGCTAGTTTGATGGCATGGAAGGTTATGGCTGTTGATTAGAGAATTCTGAAATATGAAACCGGACTATACATAGAGAAATAACTATGAATTGGAGATAAATTGCGCGCAGGGCGAACACTTTTTCATTTGACCGCAGTTTCGTGCCCCCTTCATATGCTTTCACGCCCCATGGGGGCGCGCACCCCAGTTTGAGAACCACTGCATTCAAGAATGAATATAGAACGAAACAGAGACGGTGCGATAAAAGTGCTAAGTATCCAAATTAATTTGAAACAATACTGTGTCAGTAGTACTTGTGTTTATAATAAAAGATGTCGCGAGCCGCCAATTAAACGTCTGCGGGCCGCGGGTTGAGAACCCCTGGTCTGTATTTTCCGCTTTTCAGTTTAAAAATTGCCGTAGTAATCACCAAACTTGAAAACCCCATAAACCACTGCGAGATGTTCTGCGAGATTTTTTTCATTTAATGCATAACCAGTGTTATCGAGTAAATCGCTTTTACGAATGTAAAGGTTATTCTGAAATCCTGGTTATGCATTAAATTGCTTTAACGAACGCAAAAGTAAATATGAAGTACGGTTTATAGCGTAAATTGGTTGTGCGATTTTTTTCTGTAAATTAATTACCTTTCAAAAACAATTGAAATCAACGAAGCGGAAATTCTTTGTAGGCCGCTCAAATTCCCGTCGCGGGCCGTATGCTGCCCGTCTCTGATCAAGGGGGTCTGTCGAAAAAATTGTGGGAAGCACTGCTATAGCCAATAAGCGAGACACGCATAAACGTGGTTACGACAATACGGCTTGATCATAAAAATGTTGTACCGACCTTTGTATTATACAAATTGCTTTGATGATATGACATGATTTGCCTGCCGCTGGTTTTCTGGAAAGGTCTAACTTGAGCGTGTATTACCCAGGTACGGTTGTGTGTGTTATTCGAAGTGCTTTTCGATTGTAATGAGGTTTTGTCTGGTAGAAAAATTAGCGGTCAAAAAACTGGGCCCAAAATGACCGTTGCATTCTGGCTAGTGGATATTGACATGTCAAAATTTGAATCGATTCCAACTCGTAGAAGTTGAGTTATTTCAGTTTTTCGTTATCAATTCTGGGATTACCCACCGTTAATGCTATTTTTGCAAGTCCAGAACTTTCACTGCAATAACTTCACTTCTAGGTTGGAATTGTGTCAAATTTGTTTTGCGTCGTTTTTGAGGACATCTCAACAATTTCATGGGGTTGACCGAAAAATTTGAAATTTGTTTTTCTTTTCATTTTCCATATTACATCAAAAATTTAAATGGGCTCTGCGGCGACTTGTACTTTTTAGAATTGGACCAAATTTGGTGTGCATCTCGTTTTAGGGAACCTGACAAATTATTCAATGAATCACTTGAATTCGATAAAAAAAAATTATTTAACAATCCCTTTGTACAGTGATTATTTCTAGCATTGTACCAATGAAGCAATTTCTTTGCATGCCGTCGTGAAAAATATGTTTGCATATGTTTCATGGTTACATCAAAGTCATTAAAGCATCACTGCGGTATATAATTTTCGATGCAAATTTGTAGTACTGTTGTAGTCGGTGTTGGAGTTGGAGTCGGGGTTACGTGAGGAAAATAGTCGTAGTTGGAGCCGGAGTCGTAGTCGGTGACTTATAAATCTCCGAAATCGGAGTCGGAGTTGGAGTCGGCATACTGTAAATGTCTGGAGTCGGATTCGGGGCTGAAGATGGTGGTGAAATTTACCTACTCTACAGCCCGGGTTCTAACTGCAGTATTGTATTTTATCTAAACGTTTGAAACGTTTTATATTTGCAGCCACTGATCTATCCGAGTTATCGACAAAATTCGGTATGTCTGTCTTATCAATCGGTGATATGATATCTTCCAACTTGCTGAGTGAATTGGACCTTAATCCAGCGTGGGAGAAATGGCGCGGGTATTTCCTTGCCGGTAGCATCGCTTGTAGCTTGATCCCGTTCTACATGACGATGAACGGACTCGAACTTCATTGTGTTCCTAAACAAACCGGTGGAGAATTCGATGTTTTATCTGAAATTAACGTGACGAATATATCGCCCCATCCAATCCTGTGTTGCGGCAATATTAGCAATCCTTCATCAGTAAATTCCGATTGTGAAAAAGTCGTGCCACGGAAGCTGTACATGAAAACTCTTTTAAAGTATAATAATTTGCTCCGTAATTCAACGATGGAGTCGGGAGAAACTAATTACATCAACGCAAGATGTGCGACCCAGGACGACTTGTTCATGCTGAGATTTTCTGGCGCCATAATGTTGGGAATTGTTGTCGTGATTATCTTTTTATCGACATTTTGGCTTCATATTGAAAATGTAAAGGCTGACATACGAAGATTTGCAGATGCAATACAAAGTCTTCCAAAGGCACATCTGTCAAGCGCTGAAATTAGGAGAATGTGCTCAGAGACTTCCATGGAATGTGACGACGCTGCTGTGGTGCCACAAAGAGCCGTGCGAGAATGCATAACGGTGCTCACTGCTGAAGAATCGACGCATAAGATTTTCACCTGGTACCGCATAAGATGCATCATTCTGATATGTGTTATCTACTTTCTCATAATACCTTTTCTCCTTGTTACGGCTAGATTTGGTCACTGGCAGAATGAATCGACCTGTAGGCCCACACTGAATAAGCGTGTTTATGTGAGTTTATTCGAGGAATTTCATTGTACCGTAAATCCAGGATACGCAATATTAGTATTCAATTGTATGTTTTCTGTAACTGTAATATTGCAAGCACTTGTGTTCTTGCTTATTTTTTCTAAGTGGCAGTCGGTTGCTGGCAGACAGTACTATAGCCGTTCGGTACGGCTGTTGGTACTGTTTTGGAATAGCGCAATACCAGAAAATTCGAGCCTGTTCAGAGATATAGCATGTTACATTCAGAAACCGCAATACAAACGCGAGCTAACCAATAAAATGAGGAAAATTTGTCAAGACGGAGACATCGAGCTGATTCGGGTTAAAAAAAAATTAACCGGAAATGCGCAAGAAGTACCTAAGCATGTTTACGACATTTTTTTCCGAATACCCTACCCATACAAATTTAAATATATTCATAGAAGCCATGAAAGCTGGTGGATTTCTTCCGCTGACTGATGACTCTCTACCCAAAGTGAAAAAAATAATCGAAAAAATGAATCAAAATTTTAGGGTATCCAACGAGTTATTCGTTAACATACTGCAAATATGTGGAATCAGAGGAACCCAAGATGTCGTGGAAATTATCGATCTCAATCGGATTGAAGACATAACGCTTGATAGCGAGGAGCAACGCTCTATTTTATTTTACGCTTTTTCGCCAGAACATAGTTGCGGACCTAATCGGTTCGCCGCGGCAAAAGTTTATGCAAACAAACGCCAATATCCAATCTGAAGATCAAAAAAAAGCAACAGAAATGTTCCCACACATACAGAGCACTCAGATACACATACACTCGAAGAATTTCTATGGAAGAAATATGAGAAAAGACATCTGGTAAACTCTATCATAAGCGAGTGCACACTAGAAAATGAATATATGCAACCCATTGCATTCGAAACTGGCGTGTAGAAATGACCTCATTCGAATTTCAGGTTAAACTGAATCATTGATTTGCTTCAAAGTGTGTATTCAATAAACTTAATAATAACCACGCGAATGTTGGCATGGCCTCTTAAGTTCTTAATATGGTTGTATTTAAAACTAAGGGTCTCAAACTCAAATGTGCACGCGTGCCAATTTACTATAGCCCGCATCATCAATTATAGTGGTATTTCCTTTCTGATGGGACCTTGTGGACTGGATTGGACTGACCTTATATTGTTATATACCCGTAATATTGCCGCACGAAAAAATCACATTTTAAAATACTTGAATAAAATTGTGGTTGTAGTCAATGTTCCCTCTAATTTTTCACGAGTCTGCGCAAACATGCCAACTCACTGCGCAGGCCCTTGGACAACAGTGCGCAACTAGGCCCCCCATACGGTGATACGCATAACTTTTGGGGGGCTTCGCCCCCAGACCCCCTTTGCTCTTTACGCTTTTTGCCGCTACTTATCATCTACATTGGGTGTCCGTTTAGCGGGTGTGTAGCCTAAACGCGCCAAGCGCGGAAAATTTCTGTAAATCATGATTAAATCGGTATATTGCTATCAATTTTTATGCTCTCTCTGCTCACGTAATCAGATTTACCGGTAGAGCTGATCGAGTGAGGTGTGTTGGAAAAGGTAGGACCCCTAAATAACATTTAAACATCTTCTGGCGTAGCCGTTGGCATAATGACTGCGTTACAGGATGCTATTTCGTGACCTCGCTGCTGTCCACATTTTATCATCCGAAATTCGTTTGCTATTTTGGCTTCTCGACATATTTCGCAGAGCAGACCTTTCTCGCTCGAAAAAGAAAAATCTCACCTAATTTAATAGTTTTGTCTTCCGTTTTCACATGCTATGACAACCATTCCTTGCTAAACGAATCGCACTTCTTTGTTAATTTGGCTTGGTGAGGGGATGAGAAACTACCCATTCGTTTTGCCATTATTAAAAGCGGTCGGTATAAACATTGCCTAGCACAATTAGCGAGTATTCACTCAACGTTGGCCACACATGCAAGCAGCTAGCCAAAACACTAGTAGCGACACAAATGGACGCCTGTAACCGCAAGTACTATAGACGGCGAAACGTAGTTTTGTGCGATCATCTGTGACGTCACAATAAATCCATGTACTGTACTTGTACATGGTAACATACTATAGATTACTAGTAGTCATACACAGAGATGGGCGGATTCCAGATTTTGGGAATCCGTATCCGTCCTGATCCGACAGTCGAATAGGATTTCGGAGTCCGACAGCTGAGCAACAAAATTAGGATCCGAAAAAATCCTGCTATTGCTTTAGTGCTATTTCACATTAAATATAGCCTGCAAAAAAGATATGAACATTATAATCAACAAATTAGTATCAAGTAATGCCTTACAAGGGTTTATTTATATCACATTTCGAATCAATAATGTTAGGTACGGTATATATCTCGAATATAAATGCGAGTAGTAGGAACTATGCAGGGGAAATGAGCAAAAAAGACTGTGAGAACAGAGAAAGCAATATTAGTTGCTTTACGGAGAGGGTAAACATAGTAACCTAGGTATGCCATGATGCCAACAACAAAATCAGATATTGTGCATTGTGACTTGGCCAAGACAACTAGGCCTAGAGTACTACTGAAGAATGGAACTAAATTTTCACAGAACAGACATGTATCAAACAAAATGGATGAATCAATCAAAATGATCACTTGATAGAGCAGCAATGATTAGGAAATATATATAATATTATATAATCAGCATGATGATGTGCACAGTCAATCATAGAGTACCGGTGGTACTTCATTTCTAGTGTTTCCGAAATCATAAACACGACCAATTGACCATGCCAGCATATATTCATACATTACCACACCACACAATCATTCCAAATGACATCAGAAATCAGAACCACCAGTTACCTCTGCATTCTGCAACAATACCGATACCTCGTTTTTCTGTCATCCTGACAACTGATATCAAGTACCCTAATGGCTGATGAACAGGAAGTATAAGAATCAATGTCTGAGGAACAACTGAATTCGAAAACAAACACTTCTGCAGCTCGCTTGCTGGAGCCTGCCTTCGTCCTCATTTCATCCAGCAGTAATCTCATCATTGCAGAAACTTTACCTATGTTGCTTACGCATTTCAACGACGTGACCGGTATCAGCGGTTTCAATGTTGTCATTTATTGTCAGAACCAGCCTGGGCTTGATCCATGGCAATGAATGCATTTAACTACGGAAATAATATCGAAGCAGCTTTTTTCATTGAATAAAAGATATGAACCTTTATCACCCAATATTTGTTATGAATATCAAATCCTGTTTAAATCCGGCTCACATGGCAGTTTCAGAATCCGGCTCCGATCCGGCCTCAGTAAAATTCATCAAAATCCTGCTCCGGCTCCGGCTCCTGAACCGGACTGTGGCCATCTCTGGTCATACACGCACGAGAACGCACTTCAAAACAATACATGCGATCGATGTGGGCCTACCGCGTTGAAACACTGATGTGACGTCTTAATAACGACAATGCACTCATTACTATCAAGACATACAGTCAGATATAATGATACGAATATTCAAGTCTGACTGAAGCAAGAACAATATCAGAGTGTGATAGGGTTACCATACGTCATCTTAGGATTTTTCCTCCTTTTTTACTTTTTTGAAAGTGTCCTCGGAGGACGCCCAAATGTCCTCTTTCTGGGAATTTTGTTCAAATATAGGGTAAAATTCGAGTGAGATACAGTAAATCAGCACTGAAGTAACGCTCCGGCGGCTATTTCAGGAGCTGACCCGGAAAACTTCACTTTTTTTAGTCAACCGACCACGAAATGGGAAAAATTTACTATTTTTCAGTATTTTCCTCCGGTATTGCAAAAGTGTCCTCTTTTCTGATTTCCAAAATATGGTAATCCTAGGTATGACCTTATCGACAGAAGATTCCCGTTCAAACGAATCGAGTAATATCAAAATTTTTGCTGCGGAGAAGCTGATGTAATTCAACGCCCTACAGTGCACCAGTTGCAGCGTTTCCCAATCAACGTTTGCAAGGGGATGGATTTTTTCAACAATATTGATGCTTGTACATGCATGTTCTGCATATTATCCTGTCTCATCATACGTGATCAGATTTGCCTGATGAAAGCGATGACTTCGAAAATTCACGACATTTAATTGTACAGTAGGCTAAATCTTACGCAATGTTCATGCCACACGGAGAAGACTATTCGTTAGTTTCTCGCAGATTAACTTCGCGCTAGCCCATTGTTATTTAAAACTTTGTTAAACCATATTATTTCGCCATTCTCAGAAAAGATTGCGCTATTGAAATGATATCAGTATCGCTCACGTGTACGAGACCATGCTAAAAGAAAAATGTCTTTCGTGAGGCGCACGTCATTGCAAATTATCATTTCTTCACAGAGCGCAATATTTACCTTTACTGGTCGCACTTGTACCTCGGTTTCAGACTTCACCGATAACACTATTAGTCCCTGGCAATGTTCCCTCTAATTTTTCACGAGTCTGCGCGGTCACTTGGAGAACAACAATTAAAAAATGAAAAAAAAGTCATCCCTTCGGATTTTTTGTGCGCGGCAAAGATTTTCTGTGCGCAGAGACCGGTTCAGCACTGCGCATTTGCGCACGTGCGCAGCTTAGAGGGAACATTGGTTGTAGTCTACTTGCCATAATTTGCCAAAATAATGAGATACAGACACAATGCATGGGGACAAATGCATCATGATGTAAAGTAAAAGTTGTCACGTTACCATTTTGCAGCTAGCGGACATTTGACGTGCAACAATCACAGGTAGAATATTTTAGAATTTAACGATGTTTGATCTGATATCAGAGCAATTGAGCAGTGTATAGCCTAATCCAGGTCTAGGGCATTCTCCTGACTAGTAACCAATGTATTATGTCATTGCCAGAGTCAAATTAAATCGGTGTTAGATTTCCCTTAGAACATTGGAACAGATAAATGATAACACATATATAAAATCATCGTGTCATAGTAAAGAAATATCAAATTGCCTAACAATCCATTGCTGGTACAGCTGTCGAGCGTGCAACTTTGTTACTCGCCATCTTTAATTGGCGAAGACAGTAGAATCGAGGTGAGCGCGATGGGCGCATGCAAACTTTTAGCTTACAGAAACTAAATTCTCTAATATAATAAAGAAACAAAGGCTAACGCAGTTACGCATTTTGCAGAAATGCAAAGGGTAGTTCCCCCCGTGACGGATTGCTGCAAGCGATCAGATCGATAAATGATCACAATGACTGGGATTAATTTCCGGTTTAAATGAGTTTGGTGTAATTATATTTCTGGCGTCATTTTCGAGGCTGTAAAATTGCGTGACTCGCTATTGGGCGATGAGTGGATTGGTAACTTGTTCTGTCTGTTGATTTCAAAACGCCGCTGACTTATCGTGTCGCGATTTCCGGTTCAATTGAGTACGGTTGCTATCTGCGTGTCAAAACTCGTTTGCGGTGAATATTGTTTTATTATCACGCGAATATTATCAAGGTTATTGTATTCTTTGCTGTAATTTTCCACGTATGATCATCGAATCTTTCTGGATCTCTATGGTGTGTACTCCGACGAAACGGAAAAGTTATTCCGGCGTGACTCGGCGTGTAATCGTGGGTTGGTTTATCCAATTTCTCTTGAATGTGATGTGATGAGGGAAGATTTGCCCATCGAACATTACATCTGTGAAGTGAACGCTCCTCTTGATTGGTATATGAGAGCCTATACTATATTTCAAGTGCACGGTCAAGGCACTGGGCCAAACGAAACGATGTAAATTCACGCTTGCCGTTTGAACTGGCATACTCCGGTCCGGAACGATAACCTTTCAGCTCCGTATTAGAGTGATATATGTGTATTCTTGGTATCATTTTCAAGGCTGCTTGCAGAATTACGTAACTCACTATCTATCGCGCGATTAACCGATTCCTAAACTAGAAATGGTCCTGCCTGGCGATTTAAAACTCGGCTGACCTATCATGTTGATCAATGATTTCCGGTTTAATTGAGTACGGCTGCTATCTGCGAATAATCAAAACTCGTTTGTGTTAAATTAAACTCGTTTGAATTTATTATCATGCGAATGTACTCAAGGTTACTGTATTATTTGGTGTAATTTTCCGCGTATGACGATCGCATCTTTCTGGATCTCTGTAGCGTGTAACCCGAGGAAACGGAAAAGTTCGCCTGGCGTGAGTCGGCGTGTCAGCGTGTAATGGCGGGTTGATTGATTGATGGGTATATGATGACAATTTATGCTATGTTTCAAGCGTACGGTCAAGGTCACACGAATCGATGTAAAGTCTCGCTTGGTTGGATTGTCGTACTTGGATGGGGTGGGGGCGGCTGACTAAGAGGCTACACATCCAAAACTACTTCCGTAACCCAATGTCAGTCCGGCGCAGAGACGAGCGGATGTAAAAATTTGGTATTCTGAAACCATCTTGCTCCGGCTTTTAGGCAACTCAAATGGCGTATGATTTCTCTTGAATCTCTCAATCAATAATTCCCGGTTCAATCGAGTGTGAATGCAAGCTGTCTGTGTGGTGCACGCGTTATCAAATCAAACTCGTTTGTGTCATTGAGTCCATGGTAGGCCTATATCACATTGATATCATTGTAAGCAGACAGTTTTGAGTAACTATGTGGAATTCTATTGAAAACAGCTTTATTACAAAGAAGTTGAGATAAGTCCATCGCTGTTACTACTTGCTAGCCGCCATTTTCAAGTGGTTGTTGACGACGTGCCAAGCTACTTCCCGCAGCTTACGACAGTAGATGGCGAATGTGCCAGGAGCGAGCCTCGTATACGATACAAACGAGCGTTGATTTGGATGGGAAAACAAGGCATTGGGAGATCTTTACTGGATTACTTTTGGATTTATGTCTATCCGGACCCGGATTTGTGGATTTTACATGCTACACGCGAAATAATATCGCTGGCAAATGATCCCCATGAATCAGCCGTGATCGATCAGGGGTTGATGCGATGATGTCAGTCGTGGTTCAAAATACTCGCTTGGATTAATTACATCAAAGTAGTCAGTTTTCTTCTGACTTGTGACTCTTACACCGATGTGGTTCCTGTATCGAGAAGTACGATACTCGATTCCATTGTACGCCGACGAATCAGGGCTCGAACACTGTAGGCCTGAAAATGAGCGTGGATTCGGATGGGAGTACAGCGCATTAAATGATTTTTACCGGATTACATTTGGATTTAGGCTTATCCGAACCCGGATTTTAAATTTTACATGCTACTAGCCGAATAATTGCGCTGGCGAGTAATAGGCATGAATCAGCCGTGATCGATCGAGCTTGATACGATGATGTCAGTCGGATTTTAAAATACTCGTGTGGGTTGATTACACCAATGTAGTCATTTTCTTCTGACTAGTGACTCTTGCATCGTTGTGGTTCCTGTATCGAGAACTACGATACTCAATTCCATTGTACGCCAACGAATCGGGGCCCGTATACTGTACAAATGAGCGTGAATTAGGATGGGAGTACAACGCATTGGAGGATTTTTACCGGATTCCTTTTGGATTTACGTATATCCGGACCCGGATTTTTGGATTTTACATCATAGTCGCGAAATAATTTCACTGGCAAGTGATTTCGATGAATCAGCCGTGACAACAGCTTTGTGTTGAAGAAAATATTATCCATGACGCAGCGTGAATAATTAATGACTTTACCCGTTGCTTGTCGAAATAGCGTAGTGGTCGATTCCGCAGCTGCAACACCAATGGGTGCGGGTTCGAGTCCGACTGAGTTCGACTGCATAATTCTTACCCAAGTGTTGGAGGTTTATCTAGGCTCCTATTTTTCATATAATCCGTGTAAGCGATGCCTTCTAGAAGCTCTGAAGGCGGCAATGCTACAAGTCGGTAGCTACGTGGCACAAATGACGAAAATCATCCTGGTGTAAATGACTGTATTAGTAGTCTACAGGACCCCCCCCCCCCATGAATATCACAAACAACGAAACAAACACTACCCGCCATGATATCAACTCCAGCAGGACATATTTTCAATATATTGAGATATGTAAATTTCATTCCCAATGTTTTCAATCTTGCAAGCGAACCATCTTTTAGTGCGGCAATAATACAAGAATTGTCGTTACCGACTAACGCTCTCAAGGGCGATTTGGTGTATGGAAATGTGAATATTTAATACGACGGTGTGATCTTGAACGATTCGCCGCGGTAAACGATCCTTGATTTCAGGAAAAAATCATGCGCAGTCTGAAAATATAGTCGAACATTCGTACCCTGCTACAATACCAAAGACAAAGCGTTATTGGAAAAAACATGGCGATGAATCGCCGATCGACATGCATCGTACAACGACATAACAATAATCACGCGCGCACACACACACACACACACACACACACACACACACACACTAGAATACTATAGTCAGGTTATCGGACCACGATCTAACACATCGATCCAGTTTTCCGTTCCATGCCACCTCATTTTGTCGCTTACCTTTCATATTCTCTGCTTTAGCTTTCATTCGGTGTGAATTCCTCTTCTCTAGTTTACCTATGCCAAGATGGGTGTCTGATCTCAAAGACTACTCCATAGCTCCAATTCGTTTCCACACCTTCCTGTCTTTCATTGTATCGCAGTTTTGTAGTGCTTTGAAACGATGAAAATATTAATGAACTGACACTGATACTCTAAATTCTCCCAAGAACATCTGCAATACCGCAACGGTTGAGGTCTATATATTCGTGGTTTTTATTGCGTGTGAACATTTAAAAAAGACTTGTAGAATAGATAGGAGAAAACTGAAAGAGCAAGCTCTAGCACAGAGGTCTCAAACTCAAATGTGCTCGCGGGCCAATTTCCTAGTTTTGATGACGCCGCGGGCCGCAGCATCAATGATAGGGATATTTAATGGCCTTATTTGACGGGACTTTGCAGACAGGAATTCCACAAACATCGTGGAAATGTAATTTATTATTGTGCTATTAACGCTTGACACGGGAAAAAAATCACATTTTCAAATATTTGAATAAAATCGTTTTTGTGCCGGGCAAAATTATTTTAATTAACGAGTTACAGACATCATGTGAGAGAATGCATCATGACATCGTAAAACTGTCGGGTTATAATATTGCAACTATTGGACGTATGACGAGCAACAACTTTATGTGGACTATTTTAAAATGTACTTAAGATTGATCTGATATCAGAGCATTTGAGCGGTATAGCCTAATCCTATGGTTTTGATATCGTCGTGGTAAGTATAGGCTGTTGTTACAGTCATTGCCAAACACAAATTAAATAGGCGTAAGATTTTGCCTTCCATATATCAATAACAACTTTAATACACTCATTATTGAGCCATAGTAATAGCATTGCTTCTTACCCTTTTTAGTGATCGTACCCCTGGTACTTCCAATAAGATTTCTCGTAGCCCTTGTCCATTTTCAACACAATTTCTAATGGTACCTATTTAAATCAGAAAGCCCATTCACAAAATCGCGCGCAGCGCGAAGACCATTTTCCAGTTGAATAAATTGGCCAAGAAAATATTCCACAGCATATTGGCCAACAAATTCTACAATGCATCTCTTACTCCCTGATGTGGTGCTTCGTACCCCGCTGTGGTCTACGGACCCTGATTAAGAACCCCTTGAATAGAAATGTCCAATCGGCGAAGAATTCGTTGGTGTTACAGCTGTAGAGCGACTACCACCTTACTCGCCACCGATAATAACATGGATGAAGAGAAAAAACAACATACAGCGTTTAACCAACTATATACGTCACGGGGGTAACAGAATACCCATGGTTGCCGATTAAATATCTATATACCCTACGCAACGCAAGCTACGACCTTTTGATGGATTACTATTCCCCATGAAAGTTGCATAGATTGGTGCGTCCGTAGTATTACCAAGTCACCATTCCGAGTCGCAAGTCCTTCTCCGATTTCAGCGTTTGACAAGACTCAACTCGAGTCATTTTTATTTAATCACCCAGTCAATCCGAAATCAAATAATTTTACGAGAAGGTCGCACCAAACCAAATCACAATTTTCAGTCGCGAATCATCAACGGGTCCTCTTCTATCATCATGAACTAGAAATGTGACGTAATAGCTGATCTTCTACCGCATGGTAGCTTTCCAAAGTGATGTGATAGTGATGTTTGGTGGGATTTCAGTGATTTTTATAGTAGTTTTTGCGTGAACTTTAAGTTCTTATATCTATAAAAGATATATGGCACTTAAATATATTGTTAATTACTTGAAATTCCAAAATGCCGTCGCGGGCCGCATGCGGCCCGCGGGCCGCTTGTTTGAGACCTCTGCTCTAGCACATAATCGATATTTCGTCCATCAGTATTGGTGTTTTAAGGTAGGACTAGAATCTGTGTAAAATGAGTAAAATGAATATAATATGAATGCGAGGCATTCAATAACACCTAAACAGAATTCTGAAAAACGTGAGTTGAACTGGATTGGATCCGAGAATGAACAATGCGCAGTGAGCACAATGACTCGGACTCGAGTCTCAACACCGTGATTCGGAGTTGAACATTCGAATCCTGAGTTGGACTCGGTGGTGAATGGAAAGTGATTCGACTTGACTCGAGTCCTATCCAGTGTTGGGATCAAGTTACCAACCATCTTCGAGTCACGAGTAGGGCTAGGCACAATGATTCGTGTACCCGAATCTGAAACGAGTAATAAATTTAACGATTCTAGTCGAGTAGTAAAATACGATTTTTTGGAGTAGACCTACTGAAAATATACGCTTCTCGCCACTAAAAGGTAATTTATCAACGAAATTCATTGTTTCAATACTAGTTTCCAGTGTCGAAGCCGTAAAACTTTGATTGGTATTGTCGCAGCATACGAAACCTGCAGTACAATGCTACGAACGTTACTAAAAATAACAACTCGTTGGTTTGCCAGCTAGTTTTACGGCTCCACAGCATCACCATATTTTTATGACTCCATATGGCGGGTGTTTTCAATCCGGATCCAAACATCTGGTTAATAAGTAGCCTGTACAAAATTAAGTAACTCCGTCGGTCAGAAGAAGCAGGCGTATCACACGATATACTTTTCTCGTATCATTGATAATGATATCATGCAAATTCTGCACGTGATGTCTCTTGGAAGTGACACGTAAAACGTTGTTGTTGTTTCACCACCAATATATCTTCTGTTGATGAGATGTCTTATTCGTTTTGATATCTGCCGCGTTTATTGAAATCTTCAGCAACTTTGTTCTGGGGATCATTTTCGTTGAGCATTAAAATATGGTCTCTTGCAGAGCGTGACGGTCAAAAAATGTGTGTCTCAAATATTCAGCGGAAACCGCGGTACATTATACGAGGCTCCTATATATTACTTGGAATATAGCAACGATGCCTTGCAATTCAGAGGCTGCTCTATCGATGGCGTCCATGGCAGTTGATCGAATAACCATGGGAGAAGATTGTCAAATATGATTGTTTACCTCTCCATTATAAATATTCTATTTCGGAGTGTTTCCTTGTATATCCCCGAAAGCGACGACATAGAGCCGATTATTACTGATATCCCGATGTGAGAATGAAACTCGTGAAAAGAAGCTTGTGATCTATAATGGATTACAGAATATTCCGATGTCAACGCTGACGTTCGTGAAAAGGGTGCGATTCGTAATAGTTCTGATCTTGTGTGACTACCCCAAAAAGTAGATTATCGACTATAAAACGTTTGTGTAGCTATAATTCGTATCCAAGTTGTTGAACTAAGACATATGACGGTAGATTCGAATGCCATACATAAAAACTTATTCAAATACCGACTAAGAGTGAACATCACAACGTTGAGTCGTGGTAGCAGAATATCGTTTGTGAATCGATATGGTTAGTAACAGTTGCATTGTTCGCACATTTAATGCTATTTATCGCTAATGGATCGCCTTATGAAATATCAGTGTGAGAACCAAGTGCGTGCCAACTGCCTTTTGTCGATGGAAAGAAACACCTGTCTCCCATATTGCTGTCAGAAAACAATCTCTTTTCATGCAATACGCATGTTTGCACGCCAAGTCCTGCTAATTTTGTTGTCCGTTCGTTTTTGTATTGACATTAAGTGTCTTGTATCACTACTTTGGCGATGGTAATTTGCCGGAAAAAGTCAGCACCTAAGATTAAAAATTAACCAGAGAACGAGCTCTTTCTTCGTGACCTTTCAATATTCACCTATGGTTTTGAATTCACAGCAAATGACATTATTGTTGCCAATATGTGAATTGCTATCGAAGATTCGTAGTAATGGCTTTGTCTGGTTTTAGGATGATATATTTCTCAAATAGTTTCCCAAAATGAGAGACTGCTATAGAAATACACTTCCATCCGGATCCGCCAGTACAGAAATGTGTATATATCGCGTCGGGTTGTCAGCGCTCCGAGTTATATAGACTCGCAACGTTCGCCAGGTTTTCAAGACTATCGTACGCAAAACGTGCTGATTTAGCATCTGACGGATATTACTGGCTAGGGTTCGAACACAAAATTAAATGTTTCGGATGCAGTATTTCACTCGAAAAATGGGTTGAAAAGGATTCGAATGTAAGTTGTCATGAAGCGAGTTGTGTTCGAGACGTATTCAACATTCACGCTGAAAGATCGAATTTCAGGAGTCTATTACGGGAGATTAAGCTCCAAATCGAGACACCGCAAGTCAATAACAGCGACATAAAACTTGCGAATATCATTGACCGAGAACAAGCGTATTTTATTACGAACCTCGACTTGAAAAGGGAATCGAAGCGACGCGAAACCTTCAAGAAATAGCCTAGCTATCCAATACCCCACGCAGTAGGCGAGTTGGCGAAACAAGGGTTTTTCTATCTCGGTAACTTAGACAGAACGCAATGCTTGAGCTGCTTCGGTGTTCTTCGCAATTGGAAACCCATAGACGACGTATCGGAAATACACTTTACATATTTTCCAGAATGTACTTTCGCACGTGGTAGCTTTGCCGGAAATATCACACTAGCTGAGCACGACCCCGGTAATTTGGAGGACTTGCTTCACGAGAAAATACGACGGCTCACTACCAAAGTGAAAGAACCAGATGAGCCCTCCGAGGATGAAAAACACTATCTTGATGAACTATTCCCTTGCCTAAACCCCGTGAATCCTGTAATGTCGTCCTTGTCAGGAAGAATAGCAACCTTCGACGAAGGTTGGGATCCCGCTAAAATCAATGCTAGCGTTGAGCAACTAGCAAATGCGGGGTTTTATTACATCGATTCGGACAAGACGAAATGTTTTTACTGCAATGGTGGACTTCGGTGGGACCGGACAGACGAGGTTTGGACGGAACATGATAAATGGTTTCCGCAATGCGAGTACGTACTTCGTATGAAAGGTATCGAATTCGGGCGACGCATCGAAAAAACATATCCAAATCTCAATCGTCCGATTATTGGAAACCCCATCACGAAGTTGGAGTTGACTAAACGCCAAAATGTTCTGCGGAATCGTCAATCAAACGACGTATCACCGTTGAATTACATCGAAAATAGGAGAGGCCATGGCGTGTAAACGATGTGAAGTATACATAAATGAATATTACTATAGCATGTGGACATCATTGTATTGTTTCTAGACTTGTTGGACTGACGTAGAACGCAGTGGTGGCAGTCATGAAGTATACTTCTATTTTTTCTCAGAATTGTGGTTTTACCTAATTACACTATATACTCAAGTGCCTTGTGTTGGACTACTTCTATTTCTATGAGTTGGATTAGACGGGACATTCTAAATGGTTTTAAAACTGATAGAAATAGAAATAGTCCAACACAAGGCACTTCATTGACTCAACGTTGTAATGTTCACTCTTAGTAGGTATTTGACAGGGTTGTAATGACTCGAGTCATGACTTGACTCAGGTCAGACTCGGGACACGATTTTTTTGTGACTCGACTTGACTCGAGTCATTTTCATGAAATGGGAAAATGACTTGACTCGACTCGAGTCAATATTTGGATTGACTCTACTTGTACTCGAGTCATTACGCATGACCCGACCCAAGTCATTGACTTGGTTTATTTTATATGACTCGAAGACGAAGAAATTTGCGAATCGTAACGGCTAGATCAGTGGTTCCCAACCTTTTTCGACCCATCTCCCCCTTTTCAAGCTCAACACCGATCATCGCCCCCCAAATTTTGTGTACCGAAAAATGGCCATACAAACTGTAATCACCGGCGTGTTGACTAAAAAATAGGTCAACTTTTCGTTTCGATGTCGAATTTGACACACTTTTGCAACCAAATTTCCCTGGATTGACAAAAAAAAAGGTCAGCCGTTTTGACGCGTTATCGCCCCCTATCTCCCTCTTCGCTATATTTTCGCCCCTGTCGCCCCTTTGTCCATTTTCGCCTCCTATCGCCCCCTTCGTCAACTTCCCCCCCCCCCCCATAGAACGCCAAATCGCCCACGTTGGGAACCACTGGGCTAGATCAACGCATCTGACGAATTTAGCCGACATCGCTATTAGTTACCACTGCTTTCGGTGCCCTCGTCTGATATCAGAGGCGGCCGTAAAAACAAGAGACAATTGTACATAGTAGCATTGTATTTTACAGAATCATCCAGCGATGAAGAGGTAATAAATCCTCCGCAATCAAAGTACCGTACTCAAGACTTTTCAATTATACAAGCAAAGAATCGAAGCAAAGTTCAATTAGAGCCAATGCTATGACTGAGATGGTCAAGTACTTGGGAGAGACCGATAAACTCATGTGTAGATTTGAAGGCGATGGTTATTTGCATTTTTGGGCGACTAGAAAGAATGAGTATCCAACGCTCTTCAGTGAGGTTCAAAAATGCTTGTCAATTCCTGCATCTAGTGCACCAGTGGAAAGTGTATTCAGTAAATAGTCGGAGTCGGAGTCGGTACGTTTTTAGACTCAGGAGTCGGAGTCGGAGTCGGTATATTGAAAATGTGTGGAGTCGGAGTCGGAGTCGGAGCCGGAGTCGGTAGTAAAATTTACCGACTCTGCAGCCCTGGTTATGATGTAGATGTAGATCCGCGTTTAAAATATATAAAAAATGTTCCCAAGAAATGGGTATTCGTCATTGACGAAACTAAGGAAAATCATTCAAATACTTTCCTCGGGTTACTGAATTAAGCTGGTATGGTTACTCGAATTACGGTAGGAGTCTATACATGCTGTTTAAACCGGCCCTCAGCTGGCAATTTCAACCAAATCGTGGACAAGTAGATATACGCCCGAGGCCAAAAGGCAATGGTAGCCCTGTGTATTCGTATGCCAGTCCACTAGTCCTAGCTACGTATTAGCAGCGACCGAAAAGCCCAAATCGCTGAACTTAACGTAACGGGACCTGATCCTGAAAATACTAGGTTATTCGGTACACAACTATAGTGAAGAGAAGATGTATAATCTCCATGGCTCAACTATGGTCTGGCAATAACGCAATTCTGTTTTACCGGACACACTCCCCTGATAGATATACTCGAAAGACAAAATTTGCAAATGTGAAGCTTATTTAGGTTTGCATTCCAAACAACAGTTGCTTAAAGCACTGTTTAAAACATGCTTTTTGAAAACAATTCGTGTTATTTTTTCAAGTTGTATAATTATGCCAAAATTATGTAAATACTTTCCCAGGAATATGTATAATGAATCTACGGACAATTTTCATCCAATGTCGCCAAGTTATATGGTATGGAATAATTGGAGCCCTCGAAATATAGCCGGCTCAATAGCTATAGAAATAGATCATTGGTACGGAATGAATTTTCTGGTGACCGTCGACCGTAAAAACGCTGTATAACTATGTAGTCCTGGTTAAAGATAAAGGTGCGTATATGACATGGTTAGGAAGCCTATTTGGTCAAGGGAGGTATATTTACCCTATCTTTTCAATTGACAATGTATTTCCACTATGGCGTCACGATTGAATATTCGTGGCGTCATTACTGGGAGAACAAACAAACAACAAACGATACAAAACATGTTTTAAACAAAGGCCTTGTTTAGGACATATTGGGTTTAAATTAGGGTTACCATACGGCTGCTTTTGAGAGGATCTGTCCTCTTTTTTGACTTTTTTGAAAGTGCCCTCGGAGGACGCCTAAATGTCCTCTTTGTTGATAATTTCGGTTAAATGTCCGAGGAAATTAGACTGAGATATAGGAAATCAGCGGCAAAAACGGTCCGATATGCTTTTCGGGACTTGCGCCGGAAATTGACCGTTTTTAGTCAAGCAACGGAAAACCTGATGGAAATTGGTATTTCTGGAGTTGAGTTGAGGTGCAAATTATACCTTTATATGTTTAAGTCAACCGATCACAATGTCGGGGAAAATTTACCTTTTTTTGGATTGTTCTCCAGTATTGTAACTATGAAAATTCAGAAAAAGTGTCCTCTTTCCAGATTACCAAAATATTGTAACCCTATTTTCTATTGATTTTTGTGTTGTAAGCAACCCTAAGCTTATTATTTGTTCAAATCATGAAACTTACTGTTTTGATCGGCTATTTTTCGAGTCTCGATTTCTCCTTCCAGGTTTGATCTTACTAAAAAAGAAGATAAAAGATATGTTTGTGACAAATTCACTTATTTGGTTCAATGTAGCTTTTCTGGAATAAGTGCAAGTAACTCACGATTCATCTCGTCATCTTCAAGTTTTATCACCGTGCCATTCAAGGCTTCTGACTCCGCAGTGAGCATGAATAACTCTGTAAAGCGTTTTAACATAGGAAGATTCATTGTTTTATGAATCCCAATCTATTGTTAGTTCTGTTGCTATATCCACCCGACCAATACCTGCCTTTCTATTAATATAGGTATCGGTAGATTAAGGTCGATATCACTCGGGGAGACGTGATCATTGTTATAGTCGTTCAACGCGATAGGGCCTCAAGTACTGATGATTCTTTTACGAGAACTCCATATAGGCGTTGTCGTGTTGGTGTCAACGCTGAAACGTTTTATACAAGAAGGCTTACTAATTTTGAGCTGTAGAATGTAGGTACTGGTTATATTCACTACTCCGGGGTTTCTATAGTGAACAAATGATGTTTATATATGCCAATCTTTTCGAATTAGTAGCAAAAATTAGAACGACTTCAGTTGAAACAGCCCGTCGACATACAAGCAGGCCAGACGATCGCATAAGACACTTCCAGCAACCGACATATGAGTCGGTGGAGTAAGTTATATAGGGTAATAGTCCTGTAGAATTTGGTCTAAAAATAGGTCAACTTAAAAAAATCTTATAGAGACGTATTATATACTGTTGGAAAGATAATTTCAACAGCTTTTCAATGATAGGTTTTGTCACTTTTTTACCTTGGGGAAAAAAAGTTATGATCAAAAACGTTTTAAGGGGTAAAAACTGAAATTAGGGAAAAAATTACCATAAAAATATGAACAAAAGGCTAGAAACTAATGAGTTATCAACAGAAAAGCAGGATATAGATGCAAAAGGAATAAATGAAGATAAAAATAGAGTTATATATCTGTTTCCGGGAATAAGAGCGACCGAGACCGGGGGACGGGGAGGGGTGCCGCAAGTGGAGCTGTCGTTGTTCGGTATAACTTCATTATGTCATTGTTTACTTAGTATGGTTTGTTCTATTTACCTTGCTTGTATTTTAAATAGAGCTTAGTCAAAAAGAAACAGCAATTTGTGTTAAGTGTAGAAAAGGCTATAGGACCAGGGATTCACTGTGTCATGTTGGAGCTTATTTCTGCGAGAGTCATGTGCCACACATCCTTTGGACTAGGGTTGCAGTTAAAACAGCAATCAATTAAAAACAAACATGTTTAAAACAAGGCCCTAATTTCAAACATGTTTTTTAGTGTTTTTGTTTTAAAGCCATGACGTCACGAATATTCAATTGTGACGTCATAATGGATTGAAATTGACCATTGAAAATATAGGGTAAATATAGCCCCTTTGACAAAATATCTGTACTGCAACTGTTGAACCGACTATTTTGAGGGTTCCAACCATCCCATAACGATATACGTCGGCTCAATTGGGTGGTAATTGTCCGTGTGGTCATACAACATGTTTTGGTAAGTATTTACACAATTGTGGTATAATTTTACAACTTGAAAAAATACAATTTTTTTTTTAACAAGGCTTTTGATTAAAATATGTTTTAACAAAGTGTTTTAAAACACAGTTTGTTTCAAATGGAACCCTACTTTGGACACTATAATTGGTCATGCTTTGAAACTAGATTGTAAAACGCTAATCGCAAATTATCAGAAAAATTAGGAAAATGGCCATATTACGTACATCCACACATCATTCCGTAATTTATTGAGAAACCATGCGAGATCCAAGAAACGTTTGTGGTGGCTTTATCGAAAATTGGTATTTCCTAACTGGCAAATAATTTTTCTCTGAGAAATGTTATTTGACCTGTGGGGTTCAGATTGCCATGATAGAATAATTAGACACTAGTCATTTAGGCAGCTATGGACAATAAGATAGGCTTATATTCATTTCAAAGTTCACGGTCAACATAAAGGCAATCCTTTTCGGCTAAAGTTTTCTCGCAGGCGACCTATTGGCACACTTTTCGGAGTATCATATTGGCAAATACTTCGTATGTTTTCGTGCATCGCGGCGTTGTAATGGTCGATGCCGAAATGCCTATTTTTATTTTCTATAAATCATGCTTTTTTCGTGGGGGAAGGGTACTCAATAATCAAAAAATTGGCAACCTGAATTCGCGTCCAGCGCGAAAAAAAATGAAATGAGTTGCATAAATTGTCAATAAGTGATCCAGGCCTATAAATAATTTAGGTTTATTCACCGACATACTTTCGGGCCCTTTTCGAGCTTGGGACCCCCAATTGGACGGTTTGGCGTGCGGCAGTTACGGTCCTGGTAAGAGGTCAAAGTCCGGTCGCTGTTTTCTAGTTGTGATTTTACTACTTGAAATATTTTGCGCATCAATCGCATATATATATATATATATTAATTGCATGTGGTATATTCGGGGTCAAATCAAGGTTGTTATAACAGCCATCGGGGAAGGGTTCATACCATGTGCTTCGAATCAGATGTACGCAATCCGATACCCATCTGTGATTGGAAATACGGGAAATTATTTTATTGGGTTTTGTTTTAGTGCTTTGTGTGACTTGTAAATCAACTGGGAATGTCATGGAGATATCTAGGCTACCCCCATTGAATTTGGTACTGCACCCAGTTATTAATTTTAACACGAGTGTATTCCAAACAAAGGTCCGCTCCGCAACGATGTTGGCTGTAACTGAATATATTTTCGAATATTCTAAAAAGGGGTATTGTGTCATTATAAACATTTTGCGTTAGCCGACAAGATACATGTTGCAATTTCGTATGTAGCCACCTGCGACTAACTGTCGAAAGTATGCGACCACCCTCCCCCGACCAAATATACCTACTTAGTTATTTCTGCCACTTGAAATAGTTTTCACGTGTCTTAGAAATTACTACATATACTGGTAATTGAGTAGAAAATATAGGTAGTTACTTGTACTACTTGAGTAGCAACGCCAATCACTTCTAAAAACTCTAGTTCAGTGGTTCTCAACCGGGGGTCGGGGTCCGCGAAGCCTCTAAATTTACAAAATAGTTTATAACCTAATTTATATTTTTCAAATTAGGAAAATCACGCGGCAGTTTTGCTTCATTACAGTAGAACTCACATCAACAGGATGGCCGTGTAAGATGGAATATCCTGCTGTGTGGAATCATTTTAGTTGCTAAATTTCCAATAGCCCACTGATACAAATATTTGGCTGTATAGAGGTGATTTGTTGGGCATTGCGTAAAACATAATTGGTTGGATTAGCAAAGTCAATCACGCAGACTTCGAAATGTTCGCAAAAATACGTTTTCTTTTGTGATATGGGCCTATAACCATTTTCCCTAATAACTTCAAGAAGTTATATGTTCAATAAAAAATTTGGTTTGTCAGTTTTGGCGTCATCATTGTTGCGACCATACCCAAATGTGTCACCGGAAGCGTTATGCCTTATTATTACATTCGCCACCACCTTTCTTTGTCTAAATGGACCTTCAGCACTCGTTGATATGAAATCGAAGGCGCAGATATTAAAGACACGATCACGTATTTCAAATAATGCAGTTGCAGCTAAGTCAACCCAATTTCCACATAAATAGAATGCTGTTATTTTCAAGAAAAGTAATTTTGTTACTGTTTATCACTAGCCCACAATTATCATTTGCACAAGACAGACGACGTTGTATGATGATTGAGGTAAATTCGAACTAAAACTTTTGGGGTCCGCGGGGGTCCGTGACAGTCCAAAAGGGGTCTGCGAATACAAAAAGGTTGAGAACCATTACTCAAGGTCATAGTAAAATATTACGTCAAATCAGAAACCACCAATAATGTCAAGCTTTTTGTAAATAGAACTGGCGTTTAATATTGCAAAACACACACAAAAAGCCTCGATACCCATTTAAAAACATATTTGCATCTGTTCCAGTATGGTATTTGGTGTGTTTTTTTGAGTTTGTTAACCATTGTAATTTTATGGATCGAAAAGAGCTTCTGATTGAACGATGACAGAGAATCACTGTATTTAAGTTCACCGAAAACTCACTCATTCTGTATTACAACAACCCAGGTTTCATGATAGATGATTTCAATAACAATATTTGATCTGTTGCTATTGTACGTTAACCGTGATCTCACTCACGAAGCTGAAATTTGATTAATTTATGAAAATGAGAAAATTTAATACGGAAAAAATCTGACGTGATGGAGACATTATTAGCACAGAATCGAATTCAGCATCCATAAATTAGCCTAAAATCAATCATTAAAATTTTTGACGCAATTTTTTTTTCGAAATTTTTAAACCAGTGTTATCTCCGTCTCGGTCAACTTTCGCTTTCTAAATTATGATAAATAGACCCTAATAAAGTTATGTGTCATTTTTTTGCTGTTCGATTGTTGGTTTGGTTAGCTGAGAGTAATATTTCAATTCATGGTGTTGTATTCTGTTACGAAGGTATCGTATTTTAGCTTATAATTGTATTTTAATATTAAGCAGAATATTGTTTTACCCCCTAGCACGTTTTTGGTCATAACTTTTTTCCCTAAGGTAAAAAAGTGACAGAACCCATCATTGAAAATCTGATAAAATTATCTTTCCAACAGTATATAATACGTCTTTATAAGAATTTTGTCAAGGTTGACCGAAAATTGTACAGGACTAATAGTAAATGCGCAGCATAAAATCAGAAAAAAACTACGATTTTTCTTCCAACCAAGTGAAATATTTAAGGGTAAATGCCGTAATTTTGGGATTTTTTAGGGGTATAAGTATCTTCTGACAGAGAGAGAGATATGATATTCTTTCTCGCCTGCACCATCGAGATGCTTTGGCGACGGAGTTGCGGATACGGCCCCATGAGGTCATCCAGTCTGCGCCCCCGTTTTTCTTCTCCTCCATGCTATCCGTGATTGCTCAGCGCCTAGCAGGATAGCTGCGATTACTATTTTTCGAAGTCTTTGGTATGACCCGGCCGGGGATCGAACCCACGACCTGCCGCTCGAGAAGCCGGACGCATAACCATTACACTATCTCGCTCGGACAAAGAGCCAATCTGACAAACTAATGTGATATTCGTAGTCAGCAACCTCAAAAACCCCAGTAACGGCTCTGAAATGGTATGCCTAATTTTTTTTTTCATTTTGTTGGCCAGTGTTATTGTTAAATGACAATTTGAGTTTCTTTCGAAGCAGGAGGCCTTCTCAATCAGAAGATATGCTCCAGTGCCACCGCAATTATATCTATTATATTCCGTGAGCATCAAATATAATCTCCATTCTACATACGACTGTCTCGCATCATTGTTTCGCGTCTCTGAATAAATAAATATCCAATTGCATGGTATATTCATATTCGAATGAACCCGAATATTTTCACATGACACTCTTCAGGGGTAATGGTCAGCTACTAGTGGCAAATTGAAAAAAATATTGTATATCAACAATCGTATTACAAAATATGATGTCACCGACATAAAATTTCGAATAATCGGTGGGGGAGCGCTCAATTTCAATGTACTATTTTGTTCCATTTTATAGGAAAAACGTAACTGAGTGTTCAATATTTTGTCTTCACTCAATTTGGTGTCCGCGTGACTGACTCGTACCCAATGGTATAACTGGAGTCAGACTGCAACACTGCCACCGGGTGGTTATAATGTGCTATATAAACATTTAATATAGGAAAATGCTCGCGCCTTGGAATTTGCTGTCATAAAGGATTATTAAAAAGCAATTATTTTTTTCTTAAATATCAACTTTTGTAAAAGTTCGCTGAATAATAAAATCTACGCAGCTTGCTTGCCAGTTAACAAGGTCTCGTGGCCGCATGTTTAACAACCCTGATAAAGTCCGCATAACAATCCTTGGAATTCTTGGATTGAACAAGCATTTGTCATTGAGCTAACACAGTTTTCTAAGAATCACCAAATCAATGCCACTGCGGGTGTGTATAGGTTATTAATCCTAATTACATTCAATTCCGAATCTATTAAGAGCGTTATTGTTGTAGAGTAATTTGGGATTGATTTATTTGTGAATACAGCATTCCCACTCACAGTCAGGATTCAATTTTAGTCCACTAATTAGACCCATAGAAGCTCTATTACGGTTCAATACATGAGTTGAATATAGCACCTTGCATGTTAACTCAACGTGTATATGCGTGGACCTATGGATTGAAGGTACCTACAATCCTACATGCTCCTCGTTGTCATTTTATTCCAATATCCGACGTCATACAGAACCCTAGAATGGCATAGAGTATCTATCGCTCCGAAGGCCGTGATTTTTACCAAACACGTCAACTCGAGTAACATTATTCTCTTCGGCAATATCGAGAGAACAACATTTCGGAGTCGTACCAAGCACCTTGTCGTGCTACCGACACCTTGCCCAGTACCACCAGACGTAGGCTACTACGAATATAATTTGCCGCACGAAAACACACGACAGCAGCTATAGCGACCATCCAAAAAAAATCATGGCCGATAAAGCACTTTGTAAGCCCCCTACCCCTAAAAAATCGTTGGTATTGGGCCCCCACAGTGGAATAGGTGCTTTCACCATACAACAGATTAAACGCATTCATTCTGCTCAGTGTAGGCAGACAGTTCATGTGAATCGCACCAAGTGAATTTTTTTTCCTAATTGATGACTGAATCGGTCACTATTATTGGTAATTGCATTGCAATAATTTTTTATCCTCTCAGAATTATCAGGTTTTGCGGTAGAAATGATTGGATTGTCGTCTTGGAAAACTCAGTACCCGTACTTAATAATTAAACATATTCGGGCGAGCCTGTTGGAGTAATTACTTCGCTGCATGTCACTATTTCGTGACCTACTGTCTGTTATATAGTGAATAGATATTGAGATCGCACAAGCATACTAAACTAAAAGACGGGCACCATTGCAAATTGGTATTTCCCAGAGCGAATAATTTTTCTCAGTGGGGTGGCATTTTCCTGTATGGTGTATAGATATCCAGAACAGCGAGATTCGGTGCAAGACGTTAAGGCACCTATGAAGATTGGACAATTAGACATGTATAATTGTATATACATCAAGGTTTTCGGTCAACAAAGGGAAGTCCTTTTCGGCCCAGGTTTTCTCGCTGCCGATTTTTATAGGCACAACTGTCGAATTTCCATATAAGCCCAAACTTCATTATGTGTTGGTGCGTCGTAACGCACTAATGGATGACGACGAAAATCATATTTCTATAAATCATGTGTAGTTCTTGAATGAAGGCATCCAATAAGCAAGACCTTTATGATAATGAAAAATTTGGCCATCCCCCCTTATCATCATATCACATCACCATGTAACTAGAATGCTAGCAATCCCTGCGGATAGTTTATTGGCATGGAAGTTTAGCAGTGTTGAAAGAATTTTCAAATATGAAATTTGGACTATACACAAATCAATGACTGTGAGTTGGAGATAAATCGCTCAGCGCGCGAGAACAAATTTTAGTTGACCGCAGCTTCACGCCTCCCTTCAGATGATTTCAAGACCACAAGGGGGGAGGGGGCCAACCCCCAATTTGAGAAACACTGATATACTGACCCAAGACGCGAAAAATTTTTGAAACTTTTTTGATGCAGCATAAAAAAATTACTCTATAACACTGGTCAAAACATATTTCAGGCAGACAAAGTAAGAGTAGTTTTAGGTGTTCTGAAGGGCACTGATTCCGAATATGACCTTAGTTTGTTTGTTTGTTTTGGGGTATTCATGGTGTTTGTCGACTACTATGGTCATTTACACCAGGCCGATATTCTTCTTGTTTTCCGTAACTGCCGACTTATATATAGCACGGCCCACCTCTACGCCCTAGACCTTAGTGTTTTCAAATTAGCTCTATTTTTGGAGATAATGCAAGGGGCTATTTTGACTAAAATTTCATATTTTCGCTGTATTGGCTGGATAAAAAATCGGCTCAGTCGTACTATAAAATTCAGAAATTCAATCTACTTGTTGTTTTGACACGCCGAAAACTGTTTTAAATTAAAATACATCACCAGAATTATATTCCGGGGTATGAGATTTATCATTAGTGGAGACTTTCACGGATATCATGTACATGAATAAACTTCAATCATGTATATAAGTATTTACATAAATACTCAAATAACATTGCATTAAGTGAATCAGTTTTATCTCAACCACCTATTTTAAATTCAAAATAATCAGTTGGAATATATAATATTAATAACTTATCTTAAAGCAAAACTGGTTCTTGTACTATTTTCGGTTGTAAGCAACTTAGTGCAGTTTTTCGAAAAGCTCTAGCAATATAGTCTGCCATAATATGTTCGTCGCATCTGCATTGGTATCTTTATTTGGATGTTTTGATGTATTTGTGGAACTTTTCCCCTTCTATTCCCTCTAATCAACAATATTATCAGAAAATATATCAAGCTGAACAGGAAGTGAGATTTTAGGACCAACTGTTTGTGGTTGGGGGCTTTGTGATCTTCCAAAAAGTTTATTTACCACATCCTGGAAGGTATTCCATACAGTGAGCACATTTCTTAATATGAAATTGTAATCCTTAGTCCTTATTCGAATCTGGGATCCATCAAAGATTCCAGATTTTAGCTTCTCGTTTGATATGATACTAGGTATACCCACTTTGTTGGCTTTACGGATAATTATCCATTTACAAGTGAAAAGACACGAGACGCATATGAGTATTTTAGTTAAGGATTCCAGGGACAACCTTGATAGCTTTATACTCCTCTTTCATCTTGGTAGAACGACCAACTGGTGCATGAGAAAATATATTTCCATTGTGCAAAAGTACAATTTTTAGGCTTGAAAAACTGAATTTTTAACAAGCAAAGTTTTCGTCATGTTAATATTGATGGAATAACTGAGACCGACACGAGTGTTCATCATAGTCAATTATCTATTTATGCGCAGTATAAAAGTAGAAAAATCCAACATTTACTTCGTAACAGGTGAAATATTCAAGGGTAAATACGGTGATTTTAAGCTCTTTTAAGGGTATAAATATATTCATTTTTAGAGCTAATCACTGTCTGAAGTAAAAAATGTAGCAAACATACGGGTTTAATCTTGACTTCAAACGTTTATTGTATCATAAAAACAAAATCCTTGCGATTGGGTTGCTGGCTACTGCTGTATAATTTGTTAATGGAGTAATATCGGTAGCAAGTATACAAACCCGTTTTACATTCTGCTCAATATCAACGTAGCAATACTCAGACGCCGAATACATTGTCCGATCTGGCCTAGACCGTTAAAGCGTGAGCATATTTTCCCATGCAAGTCCTCGTCGAAATTGTTGGCAAAGCGACGGAGGATATTAATTTTATGGGAATATTATATCATCTGATTGCTCCAGTCGATAGATTGGTGACGCTTAACACGTCAATATGTACTGCAGCATTGTGGCATTATGTCGCCCGAATCGTCGCCAATGTTCCCCCTAATTTTCGACGAGTCTGCGCACGCAGTCCAAACTCGCTGTGCAGACACTTGGACAACAGTGCGTAAACGACTGAAAAAAAGGTCATCATTTCGAAATTTTTGTGGGCAACTTAGATTTTCTATGCGCAGAGACCGTGTCAGCACTGCGCATTCACGCACGTGCGCAGGTTAGAGGGAACATTGGCTCGTCGCTAGGTATCGTGTACACTGTAGATAAATATAGGCTATCACTTCACGGAAATGTAGCATTGGAAGTAGCAATATGACGTCACGTGACGTCATGAGGTTCACGTTCGCGTTCACACAGAACCTTTCAAAAAGGTTCGCGTTCACACGAACCTGAACCTTTCAGAGGTTCACACCATCCCTATTAAATACCAATCAGCAATAATAAAAAATATTACGAAACAAATTAATCTGTTTGTAGCAGTGTATTTGTATACCTGCCATGTACCAGATAATAATCAGCGATGAGCCGGAACACAGAAGAAAAAAGTTCTTTCAAATAAAATACAGTGCAGTCATGATGCTTTTAAAACGCGTAGCATTCAAGTTCGTGAGTTGTGTTTCAAATTTAGATCTTGGTATTAGGCTTTGTTTGCATTGAATCGACTCAGTGATGAATTCTCGTCATGTAAACTCACATTTCTGGTACATTATTCGTGCGCAAACTTGTCAGACGAGCTTCCATATATAGCACAGGTGGTCAGGCATGCATCATGAGTGAGCCGCGTATAAAATGATTTTTGTTTTTGTTTTGGGGTATTCATGGTGTTTGTCGACTGCTATGGTCATTTACACCAGACCTATATTCTTCATATTTTCCGTAACTGCCGACTTATAGCACGGCCCACCTCTAGGCTTTTTGTAAGACACCGTTGACGCGGATGAGGTGGCGAAAAGGAGCCTAGGTAAACCTCCAACAAATGAATTAGTTTTAAAGAAACCACAACACAGAATTCAAAACTACGAATTTATAACGTGACAAAGAAATGTAGGCTACCGAGTGAAGTATATTATTGTGTGGTGATACGGTGCGTCTCCACCTGGGCTGCATGGTGTTTCAAATCTGGCTGATATGGCGTCTAATCAGTGCGGGGCAGTTCGTTCAAGTGCTTATGAGACTTTAAGGAAGATTTCAGCGTAGTAATCTCGACATTTTCTCGGTCAAACTCCGCAGTTATTGCGAGCCTTTACTATACAAATGGAAGAACCCCTGCTATCCCGGAAATACGTGAATATGTGAATACGATTCGAGAGTTCAGTTGCAAATTTCAAACCTGTAGTGTCACCTTCGCCCAAAGTGTACATAGTATGTACAATGTACAAGTCCTGCGTAAACCAGGGCTTTGGAGCAGCCGTAAATTTGCATTGCTCCAGCTCCGGCTCCGGAGATTTCTTCTATCATACATTAGCTCCGACTCCAGCTCCGGAGGCGCATTATTACCACTGCTCCGGCTCCGGCTCCTGGTCCGGCTCTGAAAACTATTGAAGGTGTCTGTCTATTTCAGGGGTGGGCAACCCGCGGCCTGCGGGCCATATGTGGCACGTGAGAAGGTTTTGAGTAGCCCACGAGTTAATTTCCCATTATATCATCGAAATTCTGTTATATTATCGAAATTGAATTGCTCAGATTGTGAACTTGCAAGACCAACCAAAAATATGATTAGTCTGGCCGCGACACTTGGGATGTTGATGATTAAAATATCAGTTCCGACCAATGTTCCCTCTAAGCGGCGCACGTGCGCAAATGCGCAGTGCTGAAACGGTCTCTGCGCACAGAAAATCTACGTTGCGCACAAAAAATAAGAAATGATTTTTTTTTATAGTTGTTGTGCACTGTTGTCCAATGGACCACGCAGGCGCGCAGATTCGTGAAAATTAAGATGGAACATTGCCTTGGCCAAATAGTGTTATCACTGCAGTCTGAAACCGAGGTACAAGTGCGCCCCGCAAAGGTAACTATTGCGCTCCGTGAGGCAATTAGAGTTCGCAATGACCTGCGCCTCACGGAAGATATTTTTTTAGTAAGGCGTCGTACACGTGAGCGATACTGATATCACTTCAATAGCACATTATTTTCTGGGAATGGCGAAATAACCTTAACAAAGTTCTAAATAACAATGGGCTAGCTCGAAATTAATCTGCGAGAAATATACGAATGATAGTCTTCTTCGCGTGGCATGAACATTGCGTAAGATTTACTGAGGACCGTAACTTTCGCACCCCAAACCCCCCTAATTGGAGGGGCCGAGCTCGAACGGGGTCCAAAATTATTTCGAGAATTAACATAAATCATGGTGTATTTTTTGAAATTTTTCAGGAATTTTTTTTCGCGCTACGCGCGTTTTATTATTGTATGATATCTGATTATTGGGTACCCTTTCCCAACAAAAATTAGGCATGATTTTTAGAAATGGGCAGTTGGGCGTCGGCCATTACCGCACCATGACGCGCTAAGACATATGAAGTTGAAGGCTATGTAACATGCGAATCCAAGAAGTGCGCCAGAACGATCAGCAGCGAAAAAACCTTGGGCGAAAAAGACTGCCCCGTTGCTGACCGGAAACTTCGATATATACAAATATATGTGTAATTGTCCATGTCCATGGGCGCCTAAATGGCTGGCGCCGAATGTTCCTGTCCTGGCGATCCGAGTCCCACAACAAGACAAATGCCATATCGAGGGAACATTATTTTCCAATTAAGAAATACCAATTTGAAATAGCATCATGTAACGAAGTCATTATATCAACGGGTACGCTCGAAGATGTTTTATTATTATTTAGAGGGCCTATCTATTCCAACACACCTCACTGGATCAGCTCTACCGGTAAATCTGATTATGTGAGCAGGGAGAGGATAAAAATTGATAGCAATATATATGCAATTCCCGATCATATTGGCCGATGAAATCATGAAATAGAGAAATTTTTTCGCGCTTGGCGCGTTTAGGGACGCTACTACTAAATGAGCACCCAAAAACACCCATGATAAGTACCGGAAGAAGCCTAGAGCCGTAGGGGTGTCTGGGGGGCGAAGTCCCCCAGTAGTTGGTTTTATCACCCTATTGGAGGATGGTTGCGCACTGTTGTCCGAGGGCCTGCGCAGTGAGTTGGCGTGTTTGCGCAGACTCACTCAGACTGAAAAATTAAAGGGAACATTGGTTCCGACGCATTGGCAGATCCAGGGTCCAGTCACATTTTTAGTGAATCGTCGTACATTATACAATAAACTAAACAACTAGCAAAATTTTTCTTCTCGCTTCGCATGTTTAATTGTCACACGATTTCTTGCTCTGTAGCCTACCCCCACTTGAAAATGAAAAATCGCCTGATTTAGCCGATTGAGTCTAACTATTTTCGCAATTACAAGAAAAAGTCTTTTCGCGTTTGAGCTCGCAAAAAGATCGTCGACGATGAAATGTAGGCACAAAATGATTGTCGTATATTGGCGGAAATCTTCGATATCGATATGTCCAGATGCCGAATAGTCCTGTCCTTGTAAACTGAGCCCAGCGGGCGTTATACATTCGTCCCGCATTATACCAAAGTAGTAATAATATTAACTTTGAAAGTTTTACGCGCCTGGTGCGGTTAGTGGACAGCGCACTCGTTCTTCAATTTCATGTGGCCCTTCAGCCGAAAAGGTTTGCCACCCCTGGTCTATATAGATTACTAATTTACCCGAACGTTAGTTATCTATAGTAATCTAGAGCCTGTCAGCCGTCAGTAACATCTGATGCAGCAACGAAGACATGGGTGTCGCCGTACCGCCCTATTACGTCATAATGAATGCTTGTCAATTGTCGATAACATCATAGTTGCACTAGAACGCACTTTACTCCAACTCCGTGCCGTTGCTGTGTACAGCATTAAAATTCGGATGCGACGTTTTAACACTGGCACTGTACTCATTAGCATTGAGCCATACAGCTCAATTCTATCTTTAAATGTGCGATTATTCAACTGTAACTATAGTAAGAGTAATATGGGCGGATATCACGACGTGATCAATAGAAATTCGATTTGTACCAAATGGCCAATGGTTTGACGTGCGATATTGGTACACTCGTTACCAGTCTTTCCGGTGTCGATCAAGTTTTCGGAACATAACATTTTCCCGTTGAAACGAATCGAATAATCAAATTAAACACTGTGTCATGCACATTGCGCCATGCCCATATAGAATTAAACTTTGCAGTATGCACATTGCTCAACTGGAAATCGCGTATCAAATCAGTAATTTGTCTCCAACACAAAATACCATGGGGTCCTGACATCGCGAGTAGCTCGCACCGCGACAATTGTTTGCTGAGTGTAACGGCGTTTTGGGCTACTCTTCTGGTATACCCTATTTACGCTTGAAAATCCTTACTGGAGTGAATATGACGATCATGCGCAGTAATGAATTCCAATTAGCATGCATAATTGGATGGGACTCATTAACACTGTCCAATTTCGCGGTTCGATTAAAGAACTATCACGAAAGAACGAGTATTTGCTCATTCGATTCATAGCAACGATGAGATGGAATTTCTCGGCTCGTGCTCGTCATATCGACATGTGTAACGAAATCACGTTTTTGTTCTCTCACCCATTTCGCGTAATACATAGTGATCATTTTTTTCGAGCCGTATACAATTGGCCAACAAGTCTGTGCTGATGATGAAATTGCGGGTATGACGAATACCCACAATATTCACAGGCATGTTTCGCATACGGAGGTTCGGCACTCATGTATGAAAATTGAACATTGAACATATGACTGCTTTGCTGTTAAATCCCCAGGAACATGGTTAGTTGGGAAAGGTAGCGCCAAAAAGGAAAATATTCTTAATTTCGCGAAGGCCTGCTGTTGAATTATGTGAACTCAGAAGAGATGGTTGTTGCATATATAATAGCATCTTATGAACTACGTCGGAGCCGGAACTACCCGTCAAATAACTGGCTCCAGCTCCGGCTCCAGCTCCGGCTCCGGCTCCGGCTGAGTTTTATGTAGAGCTCCGGCTCCGGCTCCAGCTCCGGTAAACATGCACGGCTCCGGGGCTCCGGGCTCCGGCTCCAAAGCCCCGGCGTAAACCATAAGGAAAGAAACAACACGAAAACAATACGCATATTGATAATACGCCATGAAATGCATAAATAATAATCAGGTTGAGCCTCTTTAGCAAAATGGCGAAACGCATGTGCTTGTGCATTGTGCAATCATTCAAGATCCGCAATCAAACGCTGAAAGAGCAGTTGTTGGCCCACCCCTCATATATAGCAATCGTAATTATGACGACAATATATTGACACAAAAGAGATTTGTTAAGCTTTGATACCATACGGGCCCGCCAAAGTCTTACCGAGCCAAACGGTAACGTCGTTTATTAAGACGAGGCGGCGAAATATCCAATTATTGGGAATTTGCGTTTGCGAGAACGTAGTATCGTTTTGTCATGTGCGAACGTAAGAAAATCATTATGTCAAATTGCATTGACAATTTCCTCGTCAGACGAAATGAAAACCCTCGGAGTTTGCGTATTAGGAAATTACACGAGAAGCACAATACATGAAAGACGATAGCAAAGTCAAATAGCTCCGGCCGAAACACTAGTCATGATGAAACTAATCTCCAATATTCCGTTGGGAACTAGATTCAATGCCGCATGACTGAAGTGTGGAAAATTATGAATTCAATTCGCTCTCTGTTGTGCCGAGGAATTGCGGAAGCGATCTAACTACATAGTTTCGTTTAGGATATGCTTCCCTCAATGCCAACACGACGGGTATATTTCCTCAATAATAAACACTTGATGGATGTATGTGCATTTTCCAATATGCATTGTGCGATGGAGCCCTCTACATAGCAACCGTTGCATAACACGGGCCTCTCCAACAGATTCATATTAATTCTCACATTACTGATTTCACGCTGTAAATATGTTTTCCTCGCATCGTTCAAAGTTCCATAGCAAGGAATCCGATGTTGCAATCGTAGCTCTACTAAGAACTGACATATGGAGGAATGTTTTCCAATAAAAAGGATGGGTCGTGTGGTCAGATAATAATACCAACAGTGTATTAGATTCAGTGGGACTAATTAAACGAAAGAAAGGAAATACAAATATGGTGAAATATATGCTTTTTCTATATATAGAGCTCTTTTAAATAGCTTGCAAAGCGCCCTACAGAGTGCCGGAGGAGTGCGGCATTGATGGAACCATTGAACAATATCTGCTGAATTGCAAAGAATACCACGATCAAAGAAAATGCCTAAGACGTCATGCAGAGTCGAAGAATGTAATTCCGATATGTGTAGTCTACTGACTTACACACAAGTATTGCAATATGTGATTGAATATGTTATATCGACGCGATGAATATTGTAGAACCCATTTATCATTTTTATGTGTACATGTCTAGTATAATATATTTCCACGATGAATAGTGATTTTTATGTATCTTCCAACTTGTCTTGTCGGCGGTTGTGACAAGCGCCACTCATTCCTTTGTTTTATCTATACTATTAATAATAATATATAGAGCTCTATTGAATAACTTACATTACTTCTTATAATGTGCCGGAGCTACTTTTCTGCCTGGTTATTGAGGACGCAACTGGGTAGGAAATATTTCTCACTGGGATCGGCTATGCGATTCCAATATTTATCTGCGATAGAACAATAACATGCATAATGTATATATGGAACCTCGACTTCGAGTTGCTACCAATTCCTCGTGGGATAGTCGTCACGATAAGAGAGTAAGCGATTCCCACGTTGCACCAACAAGTCCAACGATTTAGATATAATTGATCATCGAAAACGGGCTCGTTGCTTATTCCTGATTGAGGAAATAATCAAATCGCCTAGTCACTGTTCAACCGGCGTTTTCAAGTTTCAATTATTGTGTATTGACGGGTTTCGCGCGCTTTCTAATTTCGTCTGGCTGGCCTGCTTTTTGCTCGTTCAAATTAACCTGTAATTGATGTCATGGGTATATTTCTACCCATAGAGTAAGTTATTATACGGTTTTATGAGTTACGAGTTACGAGTTTAGGGAAGTATGTATGAGGAGTCTTCGACAGAACTAGAGCTGAAGGAGGAACCTGCAGCAAGGCAAAGTAGTACTGCTGTGTTAAGTCAGCATAATATAACGGTTCGGCGTGTTGGAATTATATCACTACCTTAGAGCAGTAGGTATAATTTCTAGTTATTGCAAATTTGAATTCAAATCAAGTCACGTCATTTCCATATTCTCCGAATCATGTCACCAGTTGAATCAATCAGATTTTCGAGTTTCCACTCAATTTCTGATCGACAGATATTGTCATAATATACTTAATGTGCGGATGTAGATGCATAAAGCTTATGCAGATATAAGTCGTACACCGCAATGACCACGTCAAACTTGTCAAAAGTGGTGTGATGTCAATCCCATGCTACTATGACTTAATGAGTCATGGTGTATTACTTATTTGTTATGTGAGTTGTTAAGAAAGCCACTCACAGGATCTACTCCACCACGCTGATTACTATTGGAGTATAATTTGTTGTGAGCGGCGATTATTGACCAAGCAAGTGCACGAATATTGCCGGTAAAGCCAACATCGTAAGATCAGCTCACAGGGGCTACGAATTAAAGTTGTACGAATGTAGGATAATTTTTCGAACGTTTAAGCGTCGCTGTCAAGCAATGTGTATGTAATTTGGAAACCATAGAAAAATTTCATTTTCAGAATAAAATATACCCACACAGATGATCCAGTTACGGCTTGCATACATACCCCTGAAACATAAAAATCAGAGCCTGATTTAGATTATGCCTTGTTCTTGCATGCTCATTGATAATCAGGTAAAATTGTTTGGGTATTGGTTATGACTAGCACTGCCAATCACAATGCCGATAGATAACCATCAACTGTAACGATTACAGAAAGTTAGAAACATGGTACTACTGCGTTATAGGAGTAAGAGAATCAAGCTGTGTCAAAAGATATGATAGGTAATGGCAGGGCCGTAACTGCCGCACCCCAAACCCCCCAATTGGGGGGGGCCCGAGCTCGAAGGGGGCCCCAAATTTTTTCGTGAATTAGCATAAATTATAGAGTATTTTTTTAAAATTCATGTAACTTTTTCAAAAATTTTTCGCGCTGTGCGCGATTTCAACTTGCCAAGTGTTATGATTATTAGGTAGGCTACTCTTCCTCCAAGGAAAAATACGCAAGATTTATAGATATGGGCATATCGGCGCTAGCCATTACCGCGCCACGACGCACCAAGACATATACAGTTTTAGGCCATGTAACACGCGACTCCAAGAAGTGTGCCAGAACGATCGGCAGCGAGAACCCTTGGCCGGAAAAAACTGCCCTTATGGTGACCGAAAACTTCTTTATATATACGAAATACATATGGGTTTATTTGTCCATAGCCGCCTAAATGACTGGCGCTGAATGTACCTGTCTTGGTAATCTGAACCTCACAAGACAAATACCATCCCACAGGAAAAAATTGGATGCCAGTGAAGAAATACCAATTTGAAATCGTGTGATCTTTTAGTTTAGTGCGTTTGGGCGATTCTATATTTTTTGATATAGCAGACAGGAGGTCACGAAATAACATCATGTAACGAAGTCATACCAACGAGTCCGCCCGTCAGAAGATGTTTAATTATTATTTGCGGGCTCTCCAGTTTCAAAGACACCTCCCTCAGCTCTTCCGGTAAATCCGATTACGTGAGTAGAGAGGACAAGAAATTGATTGCAATATATATGCAATTCCCGATCTTATTGGCCGATTTTATCATGAATTATGAAAAATTTTCGCGCCTGGCGCTGACTAACTGAACAATACAACTGTAAGTTCGTGGCAAAAGCGAACAACGTGATTGGGGGGGGGGGTCGGTTGATCACCCTATGGAAGCCCAAGACTCAAGTTTTTCGAGGAGCCTGATGAACTGCTCTTTCGTTCCTGTCAACGGGTATACACCCGGAGATGTTCAATTACTATTGAGGGGCCATATACCTTTTCAAGCACACCTTATTCAGCTTTACCGGTAAATCAGATTACGGTAGCAGAGAGAGGATAAAAATTGATAGCAATATATAAGCAATACCGATCATATTGACCGATTCATTCATGAATTATAGAAATTTCTCGCGCTTCGCGCTATTAGGCAAGCAAAGCAGATTCACTAAACGGACACCCAATGAAGAAACAACGTATAGTCAATGTAAATACATAAACAGCGTATAGTCGTAGGGGGGGTCTGGGGGCGAAACCCCCCAGAAGTTCGCTTTACCACCATATGAGGGGCCCGAGACCAACGTTTTGGGGGGGGGCCTGACGAAGTGCTGTTACGGCCCTGGGTAATGGGCATACAGACATTGAAAATCAGCTTGTGCGTCACGGCTATCTGCTAACGAATAGAAATGTTGTTATTCCTTTCGCTTTGTCCTGGACATCGAGCTACCATAACGGAACCCCCATCATTTCAAGAAGGGCGTGGATGGCATTCCGTCATGCCGCCTGTATAAGCACCAGGCAGTGTGCCGTATCCTCAGTCTTGTGATTCGATTACATGTTGGTATATTACTAATTGTAATTGAGGATATTTGATATCATCATTTTAAGTGTTTATATATATGTATTTCCATATTTAAGTTACATGTTACTATGATTCAAACAAGAAGAGTTAAATCAATCAATCTAAATCAGTGGTTCTCAACCTTTTTTTAGACACGCCCCCCCCCCCATATGATAGTAAAGAAATTCGCACCCCCCCTTATCGTCATATCACAATATCCTACCGGGATGCTAGCAACCCCCACAGATTGTTTGATGGCACGAAAGGTTATACCTGTTGATGAGAGAATTCAAAAATATGAAATTCGCTCTGTATACAGAGAAACACGCGTGAATTTGGAGGTAAATCGCGCGGAGCGCGAAAAAAACTTTCAGTTGACCGCTTCTTCGCGCCCCCTTCAGATGCTTTCACGCCCCCCAAGGGGGGCCTGCCCCCCAGGTTACGAACCCCTGATCTAAATAAATAAAAGCTCACTGGTATAAGTGCTGCTATTCGATCTATTTTAGAACAGGCTGGCGGGAAACTCATCTGGTCCTCGAGGACTACCTGGGGCCCGCGGGCACCGCGTTGGTGAACCTGCCCTAGGCGTCGTGGTGACAGATTCAACACGACTTTTGCCCGCTTATCAGATATGTGGTTGAGAGGCCGTCACAGGCGCAACAAAAATGTCTCGTGATGCACCTCTCACATCTGATCTAGTTTTTAAAAAAGAGGGAATTTTTGGGTAAAGTAGAGATTCCGAATAGCATCTGAACATACTTCCAGCAAAAACCAAGCCAAAAGGAACGTATGTTCACAAATAATTCGTTGACTAATTGACAGTTCAGACAAGAAAGTTTTGGTATATTCGTTACAATTCTTAAGCAGAATTCTCCCTTATAATTAAAAAACCTCCGCTCATGAGGGAATCTCCCCATGGCTGGGAACCTGGTTCGATCTCATAAACATCAATACGTTCTACTAAACAGATATTCATAACTTCTCATAGTCTAGATTGATTTTTTTCCTGACATTGCTTGAGCGCGCACGCCCGCAGCATATAGAGCAGGGGCGGGCAACATACGGCTCGTGGACAGTTTTCCGTCTTACATGATAATATGGCCCGCGGCCCAGTCTGCTGAGATTCCCCACTACTTGCTTACAACGTCAAATTTTAGTGACTGAATGTTATTATATACGTGTATGCGCATTGTGCAGCGTTGCGAGAGTGGAGCTTACGCATAAGTTCGTCGAAGCGACAAGACTTGCATTATCGGCATCTACGATGGCACTACATCTACGTCACCCTTATGTCGTCTGTGGTAATCATGATTTTTGTCGACTACAATGGTCATTTACACCAGGCTGATATTTCTAATTGTGATTCCAACCGCAGACTTGTAGCATGACACACTACTAGGCTTTTGTAAGGCACCGCTTATGCTAGTGGTCGCCAACTCAAAACGAGTTGCAGGCCACTTTTCAAATTTCGTAGAGGGTACGGGCCGCATGAATTCAACTCAATTGAACTCAACCCCTATGATTGATATCTTGGTAGATTAGAGTTATCAGGCTTATCGAACGCCTTGAAATCTTAATTAGGGACGGCACCGTGTGTTGCTTGATCAGAGAGAAGCAGACATGGCGGGGCCTGTATGACAATGTCATTCAATGTATCGATTCAACAATCCGGCCCGCCAAGTACTTAACTTTCCGATATCCGGCCCTCCGACTGGAGAAGTTGCCCGCCCATGATATAGAGCAGAGGTCTCAAACTCAAATGTGTTCGCGGGCGAATTTCCTAATTTTGATGACGTCGCGGGCCGCAGCATCAATAATATGGGTATACTCAATGTATAACATCCAAGTTATCTCTGATTAACATTGGAACAGATCAATAACTACTTAAATATAGGCTAATCATTATTGTGCCATAATAACAGTATTGTTTCTTAACCTTTTAGCGATCGTACCGCTTATGATTTCAATAAGATACCCCGTGCCCCCTGTCCATTTTCAACACAATTTATGATGGTTTGTTTGTTTTTGATATTGATGGTGTTTCGACTACATTGGTCATCTTACACCAGGCCGATATACTATATTTTTGATTCCGTATTTATCCACTTGTAGCACGGCCCACTTCTAGGCTTTTTATAAGACACCGCTGATGGTACCTTTATAGAAATCGGAAATCCTATTCACTTAAAATCGCGCGTAGCGCGACGAATATTTCCCAATTGAATAAATTCGCCCCGAAAATATTCCACAGCATATGGGCCTATTTCCACAATGCATCTCGTACCCCCTGATGTGGTGCTTCGTACCACGAAAAGGCTACAACGGACCCCTGGTTAAGAACCCCTGGAATAGAAATGACCAATCGCCGAAGAATCCATTGGTGTTACAGCTGTGAAGCGTACCACTACTTTACTCCCACCGATAATAACATGGATAAAGAGAACATACAACACGCAGGACGTAACCAAATACGTCACCGGGACCTCAGAATGCCAATAGCTTCCATGCAGACCAGATATATATAATATATACCCTATGCAACGCAAGCTACGGGCTTTTGATATATTACTATTCCCCATGCAAGTTTCATAGATTGTTGCGTCCGTAGGATTACCAAGTCACTATCCGAGACGCAAGTCCTACTCTGATTGTAACGTTTGACCCGACTCAACTCGAGTCATTTTCAGTTTACCCAGACAACCAAAAATCGAGTAATTTGACGAAAGGTCGCACCAAACAAAATCAAAATTTTCAGTCACGAATCATCAACGGGTCATGTTTTATCATCATGAACGTGAAATGTGACATAATACCTATCTTCCACCGCGTGGTAGATTTTAAAGGGGATGTGATAGTGATAGTCAGGTTTTTGAAGTAGTTTTATAGTGAACTTCAAGTTCTTAAATCTAAAAAGATATATGACACTTGAATATATTGTCGAATATTTGAAATTCACAAATGTCTTCGCGGGCCGCACAAAATGTTCTCGGGGGCCGCATGCGGCCCGCGGGCCGCGTGTTTGAGACCTCTGATATAGAGGGAAAAGTGGTCTCAATATTCATTTTTGAACTCACTTTGTCAAACCACGCCCACGACAGAGCGATCTAGTTTACAGCATAAGACCGTCGATAAATATGAGTCTTGTTAAACGGATCATAGTCCACGCTAGAGCAATTTGGTTACTGCAGCGACTTTCGATGTTCATGAGTCCGGTATTAGTGAATTTATATTGAAAGAATGAATCAGGATACCTTCAATATTCCCGAGTCCTGTCATTTGGGAATTGAATTTCACAAAATGAATCAAAGTTCATAAACGCATTTCCTCGATGGCACGCCACTGTCTTATGTTGAAGTAATAGAATGAGTCGCACATAGACAACTATATTCTAATTTTACAGAACAAGTAGTAATACTTCCTACTCGTGATATAGAAACCGCGACATGCTAGACGTTTGTGTTTGGAAAGTGGCTGCTTTGACAAAACCTATTCACAGCAGAAACAGCCACTTACGAAATTGTGTCAATATGCGGAGTCCTTATGATGAAAAGAGAATGCAATCTTTTGATTTAACCGAGTAAATAACTCGGAACTTGACGGTTTCGTGTTAAATGGCTTGTTTTTAAAGAAATAAAAAAAATAGGAGAGGAATACATACAGTTTAAATTTCAGAAGAGTTCGCTAGCAAATCAACATAGCTATTTTACAAAGCACTGCTTGGGATATTGCGACCAATCTTTGTAATATGCCAATTAGATTTTGATGTCTTAATAGAAAAGCGTGTATGAGCGTTAATGTGAATAAAGAGTGTAAAATGCGTGGAATGTTTATTTATGATTGTTTGGAATAATTACGCTGACTAAATATTATTTTTAGTAAATTAACCCGCACGTCCTTCTTGCCTCACAATAACACAATCAGTTATCAGCTTATGTTAATTATGCAATTCAGTGCTTTTAATGTAAAAATTATACGAAATTAAAAATTATTTGACATTAACACGCCTCGCAATAATTTCAACTTTTATTTCGACCCGTCAAAAGTATTTATTTGCTTTTTATTTGGCACCTTGGGAGGTATACACCCACACCCCGGCAGACAGTTTCTGAGCCACACTCCTGTAGCAGAAATCATGGATACTAGGATATTCTCATATTTGATGCTAAAGCTATAGGGTTTTTCTGCATCTTTCATAGCTGTTCATGGCTATCTGTTTAAAATTCAAAATTGCTGGTATTAAAGTTATGAAATATCGTGCGAAAAACGGTACAACGTTTGTAACTAATTTCTCCTACAGTATATGAATAGGGGAGATGTGGTACCGATGGATCACTGGGACCGAAAATACTTTGAAAATTCTCTATGATAATTCCATGATTACAATCCGTGAACTTGTCTACAATTGCATGCTGGCAAAATCTTTCCTCACATACAAAAAAATTCGACGTGCGTGAGCTATGGGCTCTCTCACATATGTTTTTGGTTTTGGGGGGTGTAAACTAAATTTAGATCGACATATATATTTTTCTTTGTAGCCTTCAACACGAACAAACCAGCAATTATTTTTATTGTGAAGTGTAGGGCTTGTATCAGGCTATATAATGGCACCTATTATTTTTTCAATACTTTCCTTGAGTGGAATTTTTTTCGATTCATGTATAATATTCGTAGGGTGGGGACCGATGATACAATAGCCAAATCAAGCAAAATAATCAAGCATACTAATCATGAAACAAATGAAACATGCTTACGTACAGAAAATCTTTATGTAATAATTGCGTATGATGTTTTATCGCTATAACGAGGTATTTGGAAGTCACACTGTCGATGTTCGGGCAATATGTATGTACCCTCAAATTTATAAGTCCGAGCCTAAATCGGAACGTGATTTTGTGACAACATTTGAGTTAATATTTATTTTATTTTTTGACAGTTGCGATCAAACATTCTTCGTTGGCTTGCTGTAGCTTGGATTATAATACTGAGCAAGAAAAGTTGTCTCATCTGAGTTTTTAGTGTATATGTGTCATAGGTCCCCGGGTCGTGTGCCATTGGACCCACCGGGTGGGGACCGATGACACGTTCGAGCAACAAATTTTAAACGTCCATAAATATTTTTTGAAAAGACGGATATTCATGTATATGTGCGCGATAGGTAGAGCTTGTATCAAAGTGCTGAGCCAGCAAAAGATCTGCTGTTTTCGGCTGAACATTTTGGGACCAGCGATCATTTTCCAATTTTTGATCCATCGGTACCACATCTCCCCTACTTGGCAGCATTTCAAGTCGAGTCATTTTCACTTCACCGCCGAGTCAATTCCGAGTCCGAGTCAGGAAGCAACTTGTCGCTTCCGAGTCATAGCCTGCGAAACTCTTGGCTGATATTGAAGGCCTTGCATTCATATATACTCATTTTCTTTCTCTTAACATGTTTATTCAAACAGATAAAAAGGGTTTATCGCCTACTCTTCGAGCAGCCCATCGGTTATGATATACGAGAATTGAATTAAATTATGTGGAATGTCTCGAGCCATATGATCTGGCTCATGGGGACGCATGCTGATGTGTCACATGCTGATCTGTCGTTTTTCATTGTGTCGCCTGTTCATATGTCGGGCAACCGATAGCGTTATTCACTATAGGAAATGGTATGATAAAGCCTCGGTGCACTAGAGTAGCGATTTTTCAAAATCGACTCCGTCGCGTATCTAGAAGCAGCAGCGGTAAAATTACCGTATAGGGTCGTCAGTACTAGTCAGATGTGCGCTACAACTTGCAATTTATGTCGTCCGCTATATGACACGAGTAAAGCTCATCCACTATAGGAAATTCGCAGGCTAACATCGATCTCAATAGTGTCTAAGCTATATCAGACGGGGCATATGTACTATGCGAAAGTGTCTACGTTCTTTATGCTTTATGCCAGGGTTGTAATGACTCGAGTCATGACTCGACTCGAGTCAGACTCGAGTCACGATTTTCGGATGACTCGACTCGACTCGAGTCATTTTCTCAAAATACGGAAATGACTCGACTCGAGTCAATCTGGGTATTGACTCGACTTGGACTCGAGTCATTGCGCATGACTCGAAGCAAGTCATTGACTCGAGATTCAGACGGCGAAGACCGACATTTCATCGACATTTCGAAGCCAACACACTATTGGGATTTCGTTTGTTGGTAATGGTGCTTGAAAATGCGACCAGAAACCGCTAAAAGTGAGGAAAATGGATATATCATAAATGCGAACCATTCAATATCACCAAAAAGAGGTAAAGAAGTGGGTTTAGGAAGATTTTAACTGGAAACTGAGCAGTCAACACAATGACTTGGACTCGGACTCGAGTCATAATACCATGACTCGGACTCGATCCTCTGTTCACTGACTTGGACTCGGACTTGACTCGGTGGGAATTGAAAATGACTCGACTTGACTCGAGTCAAAAATATAAAAGTGACATTGACTTGTGACTCGGAGCCTTGTGACTTGGTTACAACCCTGCTTTATGCACTATCCAATACAATATAAGTACTATATGATCATCGAGTAAAAGGCTGGAGTAGAGAGCCTACCTTTAATGCGGAATTTATCTATGCTACGGTTAGAAGAGCGACTTCGGCTATAATCGCTCCTATCATTATCGCCCCGCCCATCGCAGATAAGATAACATCATTGTGTTATTAGCTATTTGAAATGATACCATATCATCAGCGCACTCTAGCACAGTACCATAGCAATTCTTCAATGCAGGCAAGATTTAGCGTAGCTGTGCATCGATTTAGGCTTGAATGCTCGCGTCGGCTATAGATGTGATGTCGGCGTTATTCATGATCTGAAATGGTAATATTTAGATTCAACCTTAACGCAGTAGCATAGCGAATTTTAAAATAGGAGGTAAATGATATACCTCTGTACCTCTGCTAATCAATTCGTAACAGTACAACCGTAGAATTCACGGTAGGTTTTTATTAGCTGTAGATGTTAGCGTTATTCACTATTGAAAATGGTATGATAAAGCGTCGGTGCAGGTAGGGTTGCATTTAAAACAAAAATCAATTTAGAACAAACATGTTTAAAACAAGGCCCGAATTTAAAACATGTTTTTTACAGCTATGACGTCCCGAATATTCAATTGTGACGTCATAGTGGATTGACATTGACAATTGAAAATATAGGGTAATCATAGCTCCTTTGACAAAATACATGTACTATTAATGTTGAACCGACTATTTTGAGGGTTCCAACCATTCCATATCATATATATGCGTGGTCTATATTTACACAATTATGGCTTAGTTTTACAACTTGATAAAAACGCAATTTTTTTTTTAATGCATTCGTTTAACCGTTTCGCACCGGCGTGTCTATTTTTCGACATGCCGGTACGAGAGATGGGTGCCGTAATTGAAACCACGATATATTACATAATAATCGTGCTAGGTCGTTGTTGTTCATTTCTGTGAATAGATGTTGTTCGTACAAGTTCATTGATACCTTGTTATTTGATATTTAATATATCGAAGACGTCAAAATCGTATATCAAACACCGTGGATAATTATGTTGCAAAATGCACTGTGTCGGCAATTCGCGCGTCATTGACCTCAATCAGATAACGTTCTGTATGTTTCGTTCTAGCCGCCTTCGGGCATAGTTGTTTCATTATGTCAATAGCTAGTGTCCATACAAGTCCACACATATCTTCATATCTGATATTAGTTACATCTAAGCTGATCAAAAGCTATGTGATAGGCCGCGTGACAAAAATATCCGCCGAAGTATCATTTCGCAGACGCGCGTTCCTCATACCCGCCATATACACTGTCGTTTAGTTGGTTTTATTCGTCATAACCAGCTGTAGTTTGTTGCTATGAATAGCGATTGTCGGTTTCTGTTTATATTGTGCTAAAGCAACGATACTAGTTAGTTCTATACCGCTCAAGGTTTCATTTGAAAACCGGGAAGCGAATTCCGTCAGACTACCGTACCAGCCTCAAGCACATGGCTGAATACCAGTCACATAACGTGAAATATATCGTGTTCTAATAGGCATACACCTTCATAGATTGTGTCTGTGAATTGTTGTTGTCTATATGATTCTAAATAACGGCTAATGGTAAAGTATAATTCGGAATACATACAATATTACTCAGCGATTATACCTACGCAAAAGCGTGCGTCTGGGTATACAAAGAGCTGTCGTACATCGATATATATCTTACGTTGTAGTAATGATAAGCATTTGCAGTAAATCAATATGGTAAGGACTGTAAATATCCGTCTACGAACACTAAAATGACTAATATAGGGTCACAACAGTTAGAACAGTGGTTCTTAACCTTGCCACCAGCGCCCCCCAGGGGGCGCTGGCGATCTTGAAGGGGGGCGGAAACGCTCAGGGGGCGATATGGGGGGCGCTGGGCTCGGGGGGGCGGTTTGGGGGGCGCTGGAGAAAAATGGCTTCGCAGTAGATGATGTGGTGATAGGACATATCCTTAATGAGTATTCAGAGCAAATTAACACCGAAAACGTCGTTACATATAGCCATCAAAATACATATAGGTTTAATTGTCCATGGGCGCCTAAATGACTGACACCGAATGTTCCTGTCTTGGCAATCAGAACCCCAGAAGACGAATTCCATCTGGCAGGGAAAAATTATATGTCAGTAAAGAAATATCAATCTGAAATCGTGTGCGTCTTTTAGTTTAGTACGATTGGACGACAGGGATATTCCTGTTGGGCGATATCCCCGTTGAGCGATTCTATATTTTTTGATATTGCAGACAGGGGGTCACGAAATAACATCATGCAACGAAGTCATACCAACGGGTTCGCCCGCCCGAATATGTTTAATTATTAGTAACGGGCCCTACAGTTTCCAAGAAACCTCACAATGTTCGCTTCAAGTTTTGATGAGTCTGCGGCCTGCGCACACTCAACAACTCACTGCGCTGACCCTTGGACAACAGTGCGTAACGACTAGAAAAAGGTAATAACTCCGGATTTGTTGCGCGCAACGTAGATTTTCTGTGTGCAGAGACCGTGTCAGCACTGCGCACGTGCGCAGCTTAGAGGGAACATTGCACCTCACTCAGCTCTACCGGTACATGTGTTTACGTGAGCAGAGAGAGGACAAAAATTGATCTCAATTTACATGCAATTCCCGATGATATTTACCAATTCAATCATTAATTAGTGAAATTTTTCGCACTTCGCGCGAATAGGCGAGAATAGCTGCCTCAGTAAATGGACACCCAATGTAGATACCTAATGGGGGTCTGGGAGTGAAGTCCCCCGCAAGTTTGGTTTATCACCCGATGGGGGCCCAGGACCAACGTTTTTTGTTTGGGGGGGGGGGCTGACGAAGTGCTGTTACGGCCCTGGTAACGAATAATTGTACCTGCGGGCACGCCCGAATATGTTTAATTATTAATTACGTGCCCTTTATTTTCCTATACAACAGCTCACTCAGTGCTACTGGTAAATCTGATTACGTGGGCTCAGAGGATAAAAAGTTTATATAGCGACTTATATATGTAATTACCACCTATTCATTCATGCATTATGGAAAATTTTGGTACTTAGGGCGACCAGGCCACAAAAACTTTGCTGACCATCAAAATCACGATATGGGGTTCGTGGGGGCGAAGCCCTCAGAAGTTCGGTTTATCACGCTATGGGTGCGCAAGGCAATCGTTTTTAGGGGGGTTAACGAAGTGCTGTTACGGCCCTCCCTCTTACTCATTGTCTTTGTTACATTCCTTACAATATGAAGTTAGGGGGGCGCTGGAGCACGATAATTTTTGAAAGGGGGCGCTGGAAGAAAAAAGGTTAAGAACCACTGAGTTAGAATTATAAGCCTTCGAAGTTACCATACGCGCGCGAATCACGCGCCATGACTCACTCTCTCGGCGGTCTGCCGCGAGCTGACTAAAACGGTCGGCATTGTTTTGATTAGAAATTAGCGCCTGCTAGACGTAGACCGTCGACTCAGGGCTCTCTAGAACGATGAATTCTGAGCATATACAATACACCAGACTGTATGGTCGTCGAATACCTATACTAAGGTTCATAAGGTCCGCAATTTAGCATTTCTGTTTCCAACCAACGTTTTCATGGCTTGCTCTTGATATAAGTGGCCAGACACAGAGCTCGAAATGATTTGAGTGGCGCAATCGAATCCGCGTTGAAATTCTGAATCGAACGCTACCTTGTTTACCGGGCTCCAATCCCATTAAGGCACAGTTTTTCGATTTTGAAAATTGAAGTAAAATTTTTCGAAAATTGCAGCCGTTGCCATTCGGTTTTAAAACACTGTTTAAAACATGCTTAGATTGTTTACAACAGAGTGTTTCAAAACACCGTTTGTTTTAAATGCAACCCTAGGTGCAGGGTTGTAACGACTCGAGTCATGAAACGATTTTTTGGTGACTTGACTTGACGCGAGTCATTTTCTTGAAAATGAAAATTGACTTGAATCGGCTCGAGTCAATTTTTATATTGACTCGACTTGTACTCGAGTCATTGAAAAAGTTGTAAAAAGTGGGTTTTACATGATATTAACTCGGAACTGAACACTGAACGCTGAACACAATGACTGGGACTCGGCGCTCTACTCCGTGACTTGGACTAGGACTTCACTCGGTGCTGAATTGAAAGTGACTCGACTTGACTCGAGTCAAAACTATAAAAGTGAGATTGGCTTGTGACTCGGAACCTTGTGACATGGTTATAACCCGGCCTCGGTGCACTAGCATAGCGATTTATCATCGAGTAAAAACTATAAAAGTGATATTGACTTGTGACTCGGAACCTTGTGACATGGTTACAACCCGGCCTCGGTGCACTAGCATAGCGATTTATCATCGAGTCAAAGACGGGAGTAGCGAGCATACGGTTAGTGGGGAATTGGCATCTACATTTACATGCACAATTGATAGCACAATCTATCAGTGGCGGCTCGTGACAATATCGGGTGGTGGGGCAAGGGCTGCAAGCGACTTTTCATCAAGATGACGTCACAACGGCGTGTAACAACGTAAACAAGTAACTTAATGATGGTACGGTAACATGAATTTCCCGGAAACAGTGATTTTAACGTATGTGCCACGAGAGGTCCGCCGGTGAGCTGTGACTTGAAGTGTGGTAACTGCGTAAACGGCGCACGGAACAAAGATTCAACGCGGTTCATGTTCGCACTAGACCTGACTAATTATCTGCAGAAATGGAAATGACTATTCCTCGAGAGATAGCGTAAGCCTAATTGGAAAGGTCAACGAGTTCGGACAGATACGCAATTGTTATCTCAGAGATTGGGCCTGTCATATGAATCCAAAACATCATCCTGAAGAACTAAGAATAGCAGCCTCGGAAATTCGGTCTCGGTACAGCATAGGAGATTTCGGCCTTGAAACTGGAGACTGTAACACGACACATACGGCTTTATTACTGTCTATAAGTCTGCTGCGAAATCGCCTTTGGAAAATATATTACCGAATAAATAAGTGGATGAAAGCCTTAAACTTAGTACACTGTTACATGACATCATCGAGAAGTGGCCTCATGGCCCTTTTCGGTATGGTACACTGTCAAAATTAATGCGAACAGACCAACACCGAATTTTGCGTAAAATTTACTGAGGAATAGGCCGAAAAGTGATCATAGCTGTTAGCCGCCATCAAAAACGAAATAGCTATCGCGCTTGACAGGTGGTTGTAAGCAATGGCTTGAAGGCCACAATTTCACGGTGAAATTGACATTGGAGAATATAATATCAAAGTAAATATTTGAGTGCAAACTGAGAATGATATCATCATCTCAGTTAACTTTACCGCAGATACACCGGCTTTTGCGTGAAATCCGCAATGCGTTGTAGGCTAAAGTGTCAGATCGGAGAACCTCTCTACCATACTCGACCTTGATAACGAAATTACTGCCCTAATCACTGAGTATCAACCTTGAGACTTGGCACAGCGTTCGATACTAAAATCAAGAAATACCGTGCAAAAGTTATGACGGATCTAGGTAAGGAGCATCGTTAAAATCAATAGAGAACAATACCGGGTTTGCGTATAATCTGTTTGCGATAAATGACGAGTCAGCTCTCACTCGAAATAGGAAACGAAATTACCACTAACACAGTTCAGTGATAAACTTAAAACTTGGTACAGCGTTCGATATTAACATTCAGACTTACCGCGCCAAATGTCATAACCGATCTCAGTATTGAACATCGTCAAAATCAATGGATACCAATACCGGCTTTTGAGTAAAATCTGTTTGCGATACATGACGGATCAGCACACACTCAACTTCGGAAACGGAATTACTACCCTAAACTTTAAGTAGAAACCCTGCAACTTGGGGCAGTGTTAAATACCACCATCACGACATGACATACCACGTTTCAAAAGTATTCATGGTGTGAAACACCATCAAAATCGACCTATACCAGCAAAGGTCGACTAAACGCATATGACGGTAACCGAGTTCAGCTATAGATACGATTGTTACATCACACCTTAGGGGCACAGAGCTATTGTGCCCCGGTTGCTCGGTAGTTTTATGAATAGGAGAGAGTAAATCACCGTTTCTTCATTGTGCGCGGCTATGAGAGAATCGACAGTGAAAGCTTATTATGAGCGCTACCGGGGCATGCCCCGGCTAGAAATTCGCAACGCGAAAACACAGAAGAGAATTCGATTGTCGCCGAGACTTCGCTATATATATGGGCATTTACAAGCGAAAGGACAAGAAGAATACCATTTCCGCTGTGATTTCGGTATATATAGATCGGTGTGCGTCTATAAATGGTAAAGAATTGTTATTGAGCAGAATTTTAGGTTGGGCAATGCCCCAGTTGCCCTATAGGACGAGCCGCCACTGCAATCTATGCTACAGTAAGAAAACTGACTATATTTTATAAAATCACTACGTTAATCCGTAATATATACCCACTTTCGAGCGCCGTTATTTGCTATGATAAAGCCGAGAAATTAGTCGTACCTTGTTGCAGTTTATGTAGGTAATCTGAATCGGAATTCCAGCGACGTTATTTGCTATGATAAAGCCGGCTCAATTCACTCGCGGAAATCTCGGCGTAATCCAATCTATGCGTGTAATCGTTACATGCTCGCTCTAATGGCTATCGCTATTGCTAGCGTTAGTCGCTATATGACATAATATATTTCATAAAATATCTACGTTGCTATATATCCTATTCTGAAGCGCATACCCGCCTGCGTCGTGAAACTATAGTCAAGCAAATTTAGTGCAAATCCAACCAAGGTTACTTTTACAACGAAAATGAGACATAACTGGATCCGGCCTTGAATGCCTGCGTCGTCAGCCGTTCAGGTGATGGCTGCCTTATTCACTACCTGAAGTGCATACCGCAATAGTTGTAACAGAAATGTGAGTTTTTCTGAGCGCGCAAATTGCTTTAGGTTATAATTAAACATTCTAATTTTAACCTTTAGTGATAAGCGCTATTTTGTTATAATATTCTGACTCATAATATCGATGTGGCATTTTTTAAAGCGCAACTCCTATTCTTGGAATCGCAATCACCGGTATTCTTGGCACATGTAGGCCTACACGTGTCAACTTCAATTCTTGAAATCGTAATCAGCGATATTCGTGGCACATATAAGTAGTTATTATGATCGGTGGCGAGATGCATGGGACTCTTATGGACCCGCTGGTGACCTGCCTCGAAACTCGTGTTGGTGACCCCACCCTTTTAGACACCTATCGGTGGCATGCTGACCCCACCTTTTTAGACCCCCGATCGCTAGTGATGCAACCGTTTCAGGAATATGTTGCGGTGATGATATTCCGTGAAAACTCGTGTTGGTGAACCCACCTTTTCGGTATACGCTATGGTGATGATGTGCCTGTGTGATGTGCCAGTTGTTTTGCAGCTATTTCTTTGTTACGCAACTAGAAATCAAACCAGAGCCACCACCAACTTTTCAAATCCCATAGCTGGAACTTTAAAAAAAACTGTGATTAGTTGACCTTGAACTACAACTAGATTCGAAGTTTGTACAAGTCTGTTGAGAACACATAGATACGCGCTCCTATTTCAGTTCGAAGAGACTTTGCGCAATTCATTCTTCGCGAGCATGCCCTCAATATTTTCGGAGGGTTGACAGGCAAAGGTATATTTATTTCATTACCGATTATTTATTATTTATATATATTTCCTGTTCATTAATGTAGTCTTTCCATGATCATAAATCAACTGAAACGTCGGAGATTCGGTCCGATGCATCTCTATGTAGAGCGCCTATTTCATGGTCATATAGAATTACTGGAATTTTAACATGGTTTCAACTCAACTCAACTTAATAAAGTGTTTTCATAATCATGGATCGAATAAAACGCTGGACTCTCGGTATAATGCATATGTATGTAGAGTGCGTAATTCATATTCGTGAAGAATCACTACAATTATATGTTACCAATGCGTTTTCCTAGATCGTAATAAAGTATTTTCAATATCATAAATCGACTAAAGCGACGCACACCAAGTGTGATGCACCTCTATGTAGAGTGCTCACTGCCCAATTGGCAGTCATAGAATCAAGATGCTTCTAAAAGACTCTGGCAGGATTTACTACATGTCGAAAAAAGCGTACATACCGTTTGACAAGGAAAGGCTTATCAGACTTTCTACCGTACGAAACCATTTCGGAGAAGTTTCTGGATTCTTGCTTGTGATTTTGCAGTGGTATATATATACCTATATGGTGTATATATACCTATAGGTCGATACTGGAATGTGCTTCTAGAACAGTGGTTTTCAAACTGGGGGGGGGGGGGGCGAAGCTGTGGTTAACGCGATTTACCTCAAATGGTTGGTTTTTGCTCTCTGTATAGTCCGAATTTCATATTGGAGAATTCTCTCATCAACTATCATAACCTTCAATGTCATTAAGCTACCCATTGGGATTGCTAGAATTCTGGTTAAATTTTGTAATATGACGATAAGGGGAAACGCGAAATTTGTCACTGTCACAAAGGGGCGTGTCTAAAAAAAGTTTGAGAGCCATAGAGTATCGGATAAAGAATTTGGAATATTATAATGATACACACCATGGAAACAGCCGCGTAGAGTGGGTTTGTTGGTAGGTATGATGGTAGGTTAACCATGGGCACAGAACACCAAAGCGCGGGGGTACAGCTGTGCGAGTGCATGGTACATTTACAATTATATCCATTTACATGATGAATCGGGGAAATGTTGATCAGTCCTAAAAGCAGTGTGCGATATTTAAACGATGTACTGAACTACAAATAATAAATGTGTTGGCGAATGTATCACATCAAACCTTAACAGATGCATAAACCCTGGTATTTATTGCATTTACCATAGGGCTAGGTCAGTGGTTCTTAAGCGGAGGTCCGCGAAACCACTAAATTTGCAAAATAAATTATACGTAATATAAAGGGAAATCGCTAGGGAAATCGCAAGGCAGTTACTCTTCATAAGTGCTAAAACATCAGAACTCACATTAACAGAACAGGGTCAGATATGAAATATATCATACTGTGCAAACTCGTCTTAATTGCTCACTGGTACTAACAAATTGCTGCTTAGAGACGTTTTGTTGTTTTTTGTGGTAAAAAAAGTTAGAGTACTAAGATCAATCAGGGTGATCTGGAAATGTTTACGAAATATTTTGGATTTGAAGTTGATGATACCCGCAACATAGTGAACAGTGATTTGGAATAGAAATCCCAGAATATAAATTCCGAATCCATCCTAACAAAGTGATTGAGACCTCCCAACGAAATATATTTTATTCTGTGATATACGTAACCACTATTCTCGATTTACGAAGATATATTTTTTTTTATTTTGGGGCTATAGTATTTGTGATCATACCCCAAGGTGTCGTTGGTAGCGTTAAGCGTTAATATTACACTCGCCACCACCTATCTTTGGGGAAATAGATTATCGGCAGTCGTTCATATCAAATCAAAGTCGCCGATTTTCAAGACACGACCACGTATTTCAAGGAATGCGTCTACAGAACTCGGTTTGAAATAATAAAAGTTTACCGAATTCCGACATACTGCATGATGCTAGTTTCAAGAAAATACATTTTTGCGGTTTATCACTAGCCTGGAGTTGACATTTGCACACGACAGATGACGGTTGCACGATAATTCTGCTAAATCTGAACTAAAACTTGTGAAGGTCCGCAGGGGTCAGTGACGGTCGAAAAGGGGTCCGCGAAAACAAAAAAGTTGAGAGCCACTGGGCTAGGTTATTAGGGAATTCCCCATTTTCAGCCGATAATCTTCCAGCTCAAGAGGCACAGTGCACACAGATGCTAGGGATGCGTTACAGAAAAAAAGTAGACATATAAACGAAATGAAAACCACCACTTTTTAAAGTCGCTCAAATCTGAACTATTCTAGTCCATGTATACCAATTGCAACATGTAACAAAAAATTTCCCCATAAGTAATAACTACTATTTTATGATTTAGTATAGCCTAAATCAGGGACGGGCAATTATTTTTTCTCCGCGGGCCAAATGAGGAGCAGAAATATGTTGGCGGGTCGAGTCAGAAATTTTAGAATATACAGCGTATTGATTTTATTTCTAAATTGAAAGCAGTGTATTACACGAATTGATGCTCAGTGGATGTGTTGATGTTGAGGAATGAGAAAGTGACGGTTAATTACCCAAAAAATATCTATTTGCCGTCATAATTTGAAGCAATGTTAAACATGATACATTTTGAACTCTCTTTATACCCCTATTTGCGTTTTTCTATCAATACCAGCCCCCATCGAGATGCACGATGCACGAGATGTCTTGTATGCTCTAATCGCGCGAGGCGTGAAATTTTTTCATGATTAATGATTCAATCGGTCAATAATATTGGTAATTGCAAATATACTGCAAATATTTTTTAACCTCTCTCAGCCCACGTAGTGGCCTACTCAGTTTTACCGCTAGAGCTGAGTGAGGTACTATCTTGGAAATATGCGAGAGGGCCCGTTGGTATAATTACTTCGTTACATGTTGTTCTTTCGTGAAATCGCCAAAGCGTATACCATACTATAAAGACGACCCCGATTCCCGATTGGTATTTCCTCACTGGCAAATATTGCCTATGGACGATTGGACTTTGTGGTTTTCGGTCAACATAAGGGCAGTCCTTTTCGACCAAGGTTTTCTCGCTGTCGAGGTTTTTGCCCTTTACTCAGTTCATTTGATCAGCAGTGCAATTGCAGTGCCTTCTCGGAATCCCGTGTTGGCCTAAAGTTCATTTATCTTGGTGCGCCGTGGCGCGGTAATGGCTAACGCCGAAATGCCCATTCTAAAAACCATTGAATGAAGTTGCATAAATTTTCAAAAAAATACCCTACAATTTATGTACACTCATGAAATAAGTTTGAGCGCCCGTCGAGCTCACCACGCAATTGGGGGGTTTGGGGTGCGGTAATTACGGTTCTAAGGATAATATATAGCTTATTGTCTTGGTAGCTGGTTTCTGAGAAGTGTGCAGCTTGCCGAAATGGCCTTGTTGATTAGCGAAGGTTGCAGTTTTTAACGATCTTTGAATTTCAACTTTCGGCTTTCTTTTTTTGACATATTTTATGGATGATGATATATTCAGAGAAATCATGGGCATTGATTCACTTGTTTCATGAATTATGGATTTGGAAACACATCACGTAACAATTTGAAACACGGACCCGTGTAATGCGTAATGTGACAATGGCACCAAAGAAGGCTTGGCGATTTCTTGTGACTTTAATTCTAACGGTATAACTTGCTACATTGACTTTAGTTTTAATCTGGATTAGGCATGTGAGGTACGTATAGGCTGCGTAATCACGGTATGTTAATGAACAGGCCTGATAGTAAACAAATTTTCCGGTCCAGTTTATACATCGTATAGTCTTAGTAGGTTTGATATTTTAAATTTCAAGCAGCCTTTCGCGGGCCGCACATAATCGCTCGGCGGGCCGCATATTGCCCAGGCCCGGCCTAAATCAATAAAAAATGAGCATTCAATAAAGTTCAAGGTTGTGCTCTGATTTTGTGAAAATTATTAATATTAGTTTTAATAATTATTTGAATTATATTATGATGCTTATACCAAAGGACGTATTTTGCAGCAGAAGCTAATTAATTTCATCAACAACAAAAGACAATCGACAAATTTAGCATGGATCACGTATAAGATATTCAGAATATCAAGCTAATTTATGAAAATAATCGGCGGTGGTAAGACAACAGTATTCAATCGAGCATAGGGATTTCCTATACTTTTGCGTGGAAGCGAATATTGCTTACTACAACTTCCAAGCTCGATCTTCCGTCGTGTCGAAAAAATGAAGTCAATCAGAAATGCAAATCCAGAGAAATAATTCTAGGATGACAAAATGTCATCGACAGCGTACCGGAAGCAAAGGATACAATAAAGATCCCTTTGCTTTTGATTTCAGGTAATTTATGACTATGATGTGCGATCTATGCGGGATTTTTCCCGCAATGTTGCGAAAACACGATTTCAGTGAGCAAAGTCTTCCCCATTATGATTTGGTTTCATTTAACCATTATATAATATTTTAAATCTTATGATATGCATACGATGGGCAGCGTGAACAGATCAGTACTATTGCAAGTTCGTTAGCACGGTAGAGTACATTTCAAAGGAGGCAATGGAATTATAATATATATGTCAAACACTTGCAATAATATTATACATCATAATATAGGAAAGCATTGCATAACTAAATCGGCGAATGTGAAGTTGTGATTGTACCCATAGGAGCAGCAATTTGTGGCTTTGTCACGAGAAATCTGTACTCACGCATAACGCTAAATAATACGGATGGTGCAAACCTCTAAAAGGTTCAGGTTCGTGTGAACACGATCCATTTTGAAAGGTTCTGTGGTAACTCGAACGTGAACCTTATAACGTTAGGTGACGTCATATTGCTACATCCAGCCCATCATTTCAGTGGAGTGATATATTAATGTACAATTGTGCAATAAACCTAGCGACGGCTCAGGCCTCATCATGCGTTATTTCTGAATTACATGCTGACTTTTTTAACGTCGCCTAATGTGTGAACTGGAGCAATCAAATGCAATGTTAAAATCAATATACAATGAATGGTATACATCAGTGATTCCCACGTGCGGCCCCCAAAATATATTAAGAAATCGATTTATGACAAAAAATAAAATTTAAATTTATAAAATTCTCTTGCTTGGCTTGGCCTCTGTAGTTTTTATTATAGAATTACAGGATAGTTGTGAGTATAGATTGCTAACGTTATGTCATTGCTGTTTCAATGCAATGTGCCCTAACTTTCCAGTTGAACGGGCAGTATCTATAGATATAAATAGGTATTGATAACTTTCAAAACCGGAGAAAAATCCTGAAAAAATGGTAAATTTTTCCCACTTCGTGGTCGCTTGACTATAATAGAAAAAGAAGCTCAAATGCCGGAAAATACAGTTTTTCTTTCACATTAATAGGTGGTTGACTGAAAAAATGTCAACTTTCCGGCCCAGCTCCCGAAATAGTCGCCGTAGCGTTCCCACAGTGCTGATTTAATGTATATCAGTCGAATTTGCCCCTATATGTGACCAAAATCCTCAAAAAAGAAGACATTTGGGCGTCCTACGAGGACACTTTTAAAAAATTCGAAAAATAGGACAAATCATCTTAAAAGAGGACGTATGGTAACCCGAAGATAACTAGATGTGCAACACGTGACTCGCGGTTGAATACGCCGAAATGCATACTGCTTAGCCGGCTAAAAGCAGCATAATTAGTAGTCCTATAGTCAGGGCCGTAGCTGTCGCACCCCAAACCCCCATTTGAGGGGGGCGAGCTCGAAGGGGGCTCAAAATTATTTCGTGAGTTAGCATAAATTATAGAGTATTTTTTTGAAAATCTATTCAAATTTTTCAAAAATTTTTCGCGCGATGCGCGATTTCAATTCGCCACATATCTCGATTATTGGGTACTCTTCCCCCAGAAAAAATACGCAAGGATTATAGAAATGGGCATATGAGCGTTTGCCATGACTGCACCAAGACATATAAAGTTTTAGGCCATGTAACATGTGACTCCAAGAAGTGTGTCAGAACGATCGGCAGCGAGAAAGCCTTGGCCGTAAATGACTGCTTTTATGCTGACCCAAAACTTCGAAATACCAAAAAATTCGGTATATATATATAATATATATAGGTTTAATTGTCCATATAGGCGCCTAAATGACTGGCGCCGAATGTTCTTGTCTTGGCAATCTGAACCTCACAAGACAAATACCATCCCGCAGGAAAGAAAATTGTATGCCAGTGACGAAATACCAATCTGAAATCGTTTGATCTTTCAGTTTAGTAGGTTTGAGCAAGTCTACATTTTTTGATATAGCAGACAGGTGGTCACAAAATAACATCATGTAAAGAAGTCATATCTAGGGGTCCGCCCGCCCGAAGATGTTTAATTTTACGGAGTCTGCAGTTTCAAATACACTTCTCACTCAGCTCTACCGGTAAATCTGATTACGTGGGCAAAGAGGACAACCATGCAATTCCCGATCTTATTCACTGATTTTATCGTGAAATATCGAATTATTCGCGCTTCGCGCTGTCTCACTAAACAGTACAACTTTAATTTCGTGGCAAAAGCGAACAACGTGATGCGGGGTCAGTTTATCACCCTATGGGAGCCTGGGGTCCTGACGAAGTGCTGTTACATTCCTGCCAACGGGTATACCCCGGAGATGTTTAATTACTATTGAGGGGGCCTATACCTTTTCAAACACACCTTACTCAGCTCCACCGGTAAATCAGTTTACGTGAACAGAAACAGGATGAAAATTAATAGCAATACATGCAATTCCCTATCATATTGACCGATTCAGTGATGAAACTAAAGAAATTTCTCGCGCTTCGCGCGTTTAGGTCATGAAAGCTAATTAACTCAACGGACACCCAATGCAGCAGATAAGTAGCGGTAAACAGTGTACAGTTTTGAAATCACGTCAAGGCAATAAAACTACTCCAAAATAGCCACGACGGCTGTTTGGGTCCGTTTCGTAACCGTAGTATTCGTGCGGCCCCGACCGCACTCTGAAATTCTAAATTTGGCCCTCACACCGAAAAAGTTTGGGAACCACTGGTATACATACTCAACTCATATTGATATGAACCCGAATATTTTCGGGAGACACTCGTCAGGGGTAATCGTCAGCAACTAGTAGAGAATTCAAAAGAACATCGTATATCAACAAACGTATCACAAAATATTACGTCATCATTTCAATATCAATATACCGTTCAATTTTATATTGAAGTTCCGAACCTCCAAGAAGCTGTTTAAAATCAATATGTTACGTCGCCTTGCAAACAATTTCTACGGGAGCTTGCAAGGAGATATATGCTTATGCTTACGCCTTAACGGTCAGTGCCAGGCCGGACAATGTATTTGCGTCTGACTGTTGCTACATTGATATTGAGAAGAGTATAAAAAATGGGTTTCTGTACTTGCTACCGATATTACCTCATAAACAAGTCATACAGTTGTCATTGCCTAGCCAACACCCCAATCGCACGGATTTGGTTTTTATGATACAATTAACATATCACACCGAGATTGATTGAGTTACAGGTCGTCCAAAATAATTGTGTATATTTCTGAACAAAACAATTTCGGAGCGATCTGTAACCAATGTGAGTTGCCTCAATCCACGATAGAAATTTCGTGCCATGAATATAGGCTACGTAGCCTTGTGCTTTGATGCTGAGGCCAACCGTGGTTTCGAGGCCCCAACAGGAAGATATGATAAAACATATGAGTTAAATATCCAGACAGAACATAACAACCTCATCGCGTTCACTGGAATATAGATTCGCGAGCATAAGTATCTTCGTAGAAGACATTGGCAGACAAATTGCATTCGTCACTTTTTATATTAATTAATAGGAGCATTTTGTTTGCAGATATTTTATTTTGATTTCATAATGTCAAATTAGAATAGAACTAGGTGGTGCAGAACTTCAGTGTAAAATTGAATGGCGTATTCCCGAATGGTTTCGGCTAACACTCGTCTGGGGTAATCGTCAGGAGCTGGTAGAGCAGGGGTGGACAATTATTTTTCTAGGCTGATCAAATGAGAAGCAGAAAATGGGTTGTCATGCCGACCAAAAGTTCAAACTGTATTACGTTGTGTCATTTCTACATAGAAAACGGGAAATTACATAGTTAAAACAAGGGGATAAGTCAGTGGTTCTCTGACTTGAGGCGCGTTAGGAGGCGTGGAAGCATCTGAGGGTGGGAAGATCGAAACAACCTGAGAGAGAAAAATGTTTCCCGAACTCGGAATGAATTTAATTCCTGATGAAACTTCCAAGTTTCAACAACAGCAGTAATCCCATTTAGATTGCGATATAATGTAATCATTTCGTTGAATCATCCATACACCAATGCTACATGACCACAAGTCAAATTATTTACATGTCAGTAAGACAGAATATTACTGATATTTTATTAGCTATGAGGTTTCATTTACAGTCAAATGTTTCTATCATATTTTAGTAGCATAGGTGACTTTCGATATGTCTGTCCTGACAGCCAGTAGTATCGTATTCACGAACTTGCTGAGTGAGCTGAACCTCAATCCGGAATGGGAGAAATGGCGCGGTCATTTCTTTACTGGAAGCATCTTCTGCAGCTTGTTCCCATTTTACATGACGTTGAAAGGAGTTGATCTTCACTGCGTTCCTGTAATGTATTCCAATATTAACGAAAACATATCTATCAACTGTACCGATATTGCCAATGGGATATTATCACGCTCGCAAGCAGATTTTGTCAATTCGCAATGTGCAGACGACAGAATAGTGCGATGGCAACGCCACGCCGGTGCCATCATGTTAGGAATAACGATTTTGATATTATTTGCATCGTCATTCTGGCTTCATGTCAAGGTTGTAAGAGATGGGATAAAAACTTTCAGTGAAGCAGGAGATAAGTTGCTCCAACTAGTTCTATCACAGCACGAAATCATGGCGTTGTGCTCAAAGCCATTGCTGTCCGGCGATACGGATATGTCAGTTTACGACTATGTACTACAGCAGCGTTTCTCAACCCCGAGTCCGCGGACTCATTTGAGTCCGCTGAAGGTCCTTGGTGAGTCCGGGAACGCAGGAATTTTCAGTAACTTAATCGGCTCGGCACACTTTTTCTTCCACTTCCGATATGATTTCGGAACATGTAATTGACAGACCTACGGGGCTCGTTCACTTTCGGACCAAAGTCATTGCAGCCTTACGGAGAAAATAGCTTTTTGGTCCAAAAGTGAATGAGCCCCGTCCTGGTCCGGTTTCGTCAAATTCCGATTTGAGAATTAGGCTGAGTGATTTGCAAAATACCTATTTAGAAATGTTAGTAACCTTAATAGCTGTCATAAAAAATGCATAGATACCTCATATATGTGACTGGCGGCACTCAACTTCAATAGTGCTTTCAGAACTACATTCATTGCAGTAGAATTTATTACCTCCGTGACTTTTCAGGTTTCCCTTATCAAGAATTAACGGCACCATAAAAAAGATAAAGAGTTTGTATACAATCTTTCAATATTCCATTAATATATTCCGCTGATTGTCTGTGTAACGTCTTCTGAGTATTGTATAATTTGATTCTCTATTATCCCTTTATTATGACTACCGGAGACCGGTTGGCCAGCTACCGTTCATTTTTATCATTGCATTGTTACGTCATATTTTGCCAATTCGGATTTTGTTTGAATCTCTGTCTATATGCTTCTTATTGTGCCGTTACCTCTTGTTGATAAGAGGCATACGAAATTCCTGCAAGTTAATAAATTATACTGCAGTGAATGTAGTTTTGAAAGCAATATTAGAGATACCTCAATAAGCGATGTTTGACCACGTATATTTCAAACGCAAGAACAACGAAACAGCACCACTACAAATTGATCAGCATTCCAAGCATTATTGGTTCTCCTGAGATTTTCTGTGTCTTGGACAAACCAGTTGGTTGCAAGTATCACAGGCAAAACAGGTATGCTTTGCACATCTGTCGCATCATCCTGGTTTGATACCAATCACGCCAGGTATAAAACCCCTATTATCGCTCACTGGAATTTTTCAAAATGCCCTACATTTATGTTCGAGGTAGCCTATTGCTAAAATTGTCATAAGCAATTCTATCACGGTCATAAACTCTACATTTTTGGTCGGATTGACTTGAATTTAGTACGAATGGACTCGGAATTCAATGCTGCGTGTTCACTATTAACAATTCACATACAGAATATGCCAGGTATAAACCCCTGGGACAGCTCTTTATACACACGTATGCGGAACCGTAACTGCCGCACACCAAACCTCCATAATTGAGGGGGGACCTCGAAGGGGGGCCAAATCTATTCGTGAATTAACATAAATTATAGAGTGTTTTTTGAAAATTTATGCAACTTTTTAGAAAAATTATATCATTACATCATATTCCGAAACGTCTCACTCAGCTCAACCGATAAATCTGAATGCATGAGCAGAGATAGCATAAAAAATTTACAGCTACATATATATAGATGCAATCCCCGATCATGTTGACCGATTCAATCGTGAATTATAGAATATTTTCGCGCCTCGCGCGGTCTATTTGAAACAAAACGACTGAGTTAACGTTACAAAAATTTCGCTGAGAAGTAGCGGTAAAAGGTTTCGGGAGGGGGGGTCTGGGGGTAAAGTCCACCATAAGTTAGGTTTATGGCCTGTGTGGCCCAAGACCAACGTTTTGTTATTGAGGCGGGCTGACGACGTGCTGTTACGGTCCTGCACGTAGGCACATTGCACAGGTTTCCGGCGCGATATACGCTGAGTGCTGGTAATTGATTATGGCGACTTGTTCACTTACATACTATTTGGAAAATTACAAATCGTAGGGACATGTGCTAATCAGAGAAACAATCTATAGTTGTCTAATATAATTGGAACTCGAGATGTGGACTGCATTACTGAATAGTTGCTTGAATTGCAAAGCCGACAGATGTGGAAAGACAGATTTAAGAAAGCTTCCTTGACTCAATTTTAGCTCATTTTTTGTTGATACCGTATTACACTCTCTTGGATAGAAAAAAAATATTTTTCAGTTATATATAGCTTGAGTCCGCGGGTATACTGGCGAGCTTGAGATGAGTCCGCGGGTAAAAAAGGTTGAGAACCACTGTACTACAGGAAGACGGCTATGAACTAAAATCACACAAAGCAGTCCGCGAATTCATGCGCTTCTGCGCCAATCATGCGCCAAAGTCTAGCATACTCGCATGGTATCTTCTACGAAACATGGCTCTAATATTAATGATGGCGGTTGTCTTTGCGGTCGCGATTTGGGTGGTGACAATTCCTGATCCTTGGAGGAAAGACTTTGTATGCAGAATGACTGAAAGTGCTGAAATTCCGTTCAATGAACTCATCTGTATCAAGAATTCGGTTATTGCGATAAGACTGTTTCTTGGGTTGTATTGTGGGACATTACTTCTTCAGATCATAATGATTGTATATGGAATTTATATATGTTATAAGTGTAGTAAGTCATTTAAGGCTCTTTTAATGTGTCTGTCGATCACGTTTTGTAGTTATTGTAGACAAGGCGATCCCACTGAAGACATTGCAATGAATTTGTTAACTGAGTTTTGGGAAAGTGCAAGTTCATCTCAATCAGGTTTACTGCAATATATCGTCAACCACCTCTATTCGTCGGAATATAACGAGACCCTCACTGACAACATTGAAGCCATCTGCCGACACAATGACTACCACCTTATTCAGATAAAAGTACGGTTATTTGAAAATGCACCCGAAGTTATGGATGTAGTGTGTAAACTCTTTGCTCAAAGACCACCTTCGGGGGATCTCGAGTACGCCAAACTATTACAAGCTGCTGGTAACATGGAAACCAACATCATTAAAAAAATGCATGAAAACGGCAAAGTAATGAATGAATTAATCGTCCTTATACTTCAAGATGATGACCTCCAAGATGATATTGAAAAGGTACGATCCATTGTTAATCAAATACAACTCGATCGAATTGAAGATGAATCACGTAATAACGTGACGGAAAAGCGATTTTGTTTTACGCTTTCTCGACAGAATATTTAGGTGATCAGGGTAAGCCTGCTGCTGCAAAAGCTTTGTGTCGAGGTAAAGATGAGAGCAATTTGAAAATATATGAAACGTGCATTAGTAAAAACGGAGACCGAAAATGCAGAGAAAGAACGCTGATGCAATACCTGAAGGATATATATCCCCAGAATGGTGAAGTTGAAAAGATCTTGAATAAATGCGGAATATACCGGCAAATCTCGCCAGATGCTTCATCCGCCGTAGGGGAATCATTTCTGTTAATTGAAAGAGAAACTTCGGTGTAAATCTGTTCACTTGTTATACTTGTAACAATTTGAGTATCGATGATAGTGAACTCAGAAGAAAAATGTACATTTACGCCGTGAAATCTGTCCACTACTCTATATGGATAATGATGTTGTCCTCATCACCAAAGAACATGTTGCACAAGTCTACGTAGATTCACGTTATACGAAATTTCATTATGTCCGATTCGAATAGTACTAGGTGGTAAAGAACTTTTGTATGAAATTGAATGGCATAGTCATACGGGAATAAACCCGAATAATTTCGGCTAACACTCATCTGGGGTAATCGTCAGGGACTGGTAGAGCAAGGGCGGGCAACTATTTTGCTGGACTGATCAAATGAGAAGCAAAATATAGGTTGGCATGCCGGCCAAAGGTTTAAACTATATTCGGTGGTGATTGAGGAAAGTGCTTGTTAACAGTCAGTGTTTCTCCAACTGGGATCGCGTATGGGGGCGTGGAAGCATATGAGGGTGGGGGGATCGAAACTGCCCGGGGGAAATAAATTTTCTCGAACTCAGAATGAAATTTATTCGTGATGAATCTTCCAAGTTTTAACAACGGCAGTCATCCTAATTAGATTACGATTTAAATGTTATCATTGCGTCGTACAATCCATACATCGATACTAAACGGCTACAAGTTGTCAAACTGTTTACATCTGTCAATAAGACCGAATGATAATGGTATTTCATAACCTATGACGTTTCATTCACAGTCAAATGTTTACATTATAATGTAGTAGCATAGGTGACTTTCGATATGTCTGTCCCGACAGCTGAACCTCAATCCGGAATAGAAGAAATGGCGCCGTTATTTCTTTACTAGAAGCATCGTATGAAGCTTGTTCCCATTTTCATGACGTTCAATGGAGTTGATCTTCACTGCGTTCCTGTAAGGTATTCCGAAATTAACGAAAGCATGTCTCTTAACTGTACCGATATTGCCAACGGATATTATTGCGCTCGCAAACAGATTTTGTCAATTCGCAATGTGCAGGCGAAGGGACAGTGCGATGGCAACGCTACGCCGGTGCCATCATGTTGGTAATATATATTTGATATTATTTGTATCGTCATTCTTGCTTATGTCAAGGTTGTAAGAGATGAAATAAAAACTTTCAGGAGATAAGTTGCTCCAACTAGTTCTATCACAACACGAAACCACGGCGTTGTGCTCAATGCCATTGGAGTCTGACGCCACGGATATGTCAGTTTTCGAGTACAGGAAGACGGCTATAAACTAAAATCAGCAGTGGCGGCTCGTCCTATAGGGCAACTGGGGCATTGCCCCACCTAATATTCTGTTCAATAACAATTCTTTACCATTTATAGACGCACACCAATCTATATATACCGAAATCACTGCGAAAATCGTATTCTTCTTGTCCTTTCGCCTGTAAATGCCCATATATAGCGAAGTCTCTGCGAAAATCGAATTCTCTTCCGTGTTTTCGCTTTGCGAATGCCTAGCCGGGGCATGCCCCGGTAGCGCTCATAACAAGCTTTCACTGTCTATTCTCTCAAAGCCGCGCACAATAAAGAAACGATGATTTACTCTCTCCTATTCGTAAAATAGCCGAGCAAGCGGGGCGAACATGCCTGGTCGCCCCTAAGGTGTGATGTAACAATCGTATATATATCTGAACTCGATTACCGTAATATGCGTTTAGTCGACCGTTGCTGGTATAGGTCGATTTTGATGCTGTTTCACACCATGAAAACTCTTGAAACTTGGTATGTCATGTCGTGTTGGTGGTATTTAACACTGCCTCAAGTTTCAGTGTTTCTACTTAAAGTTTAGGGTAGTAATTCCGTTTCCGAAGTTGAATGTGTGCTGATCCGTCATGTATCGCAAACAGATCTTACTCAAAAGCCGGTATTGGTATCCATTGATTTTGACGATGTTCAATACTGAGATCGGTTATGAAATTTGGCACGGCAAGTATCGAACGCTGTACCAAGTTTTAAGTTTGTCACTGAACTGTGTTAGTGGTAATTTCGTTTCCTAAATCGAATGAGAGCTGACTCGTCATTCATCGCTAACAGATTATACGCAAAGCCGGTATTGGTATCTATTGATTTCAACGATGCTCCTTACCTAGATCCGTCATAAGCTTTTGCGCGGTATGTCTTGGTTTTAGTATCGAACGCTGCGCCAAGTCTCAAGGTTGACGCTCAGTTATTAGGGCAGTAATTTCGTTATCAAGGTCGAGTATGGTAGAGATGTGCTCCGATCTGACACTTTAGCATACAACGCATCTGCGGATTTCACGCAAAAGCCGGTGTATCTGCGGTAACGTTAACTGAGATGATGATATCATTCTCAGTTTGCATTCAAATATTTACTTTGATATTATATTCTCCAATGTCAATTTCACCGTGAAATTGTGGCCTTCAAGCCATTTGCTCACAACCCCCTGCTGTCAACCGCGATAGCTATTTCGTTTTCGATGGCGGCTAACAGCTGATCACTTGATCAGCCTATTCCTCAGTAAATTTTGCGGTGTTGGTCTGTTCGCATTAATTTTGACAGTGTACCATACCGAAAAGGGCCATGAGACCACTTCTCGATGATGTCATGTAACAGTGTACTAAGTTTAAAGCTTCCATCCACGTATTTATTCGGTAATATTGTTTCCAAAGGCGAATTCGCAGCAGACGTAATGAGTATAGACAGTAATAAAGCGGTATGTGTCGTGTTACAGTCTCCAGTTTCAAGGCCAAAATTTCCTATGCTGACCGAATTTCCGAGGCTGCTATTCTTAGTTCTTCAGAATGATGTTTTGGATTCAATATGACAGGCCTAGTCTATGAGATAACAATGGCGTATCTGTCCGAAGTCGTTGACCTTTCCAGTTAGGCTTACGTTATCTCTCGAGTTATAGTCATTTCCAGGTCTAGTGCGAACATGAACCGTGTTGACTGTTGAATCTTAGTTCCGTACGCCGTTTACGCAGTTACCACACTTCAAGTCACAACTCACCAGCAAACCTCTCGTGGCACATACGTTAAAATCACTGTTGCCGGCAAATTCATGTTACCGTACCATCATTAAGTTACTTGTTTACGTTGGAAAACGCCATTGTGACGTCATCTTAATAAAAAGTCGCTTGCAGCCCTGGCCCCACCACCCGATATTGTCACGAGCCGCCACTGAAAATCAGACAAAGCAGTCCGAGAATTCATGCACTTCTGCGTCAAAGTCTACCATACTTGCATAGTATCTTCTACGAAACATGGCTTTAATATTATTTATGGGGCTGCTTTTGGCGTCGCGGTTTGGGCGGGTGCACTTCCCGATCCTTAGATGAAAGACTGTGTAGTGTGTATGCAGGGTGACGAAAAGTGCTGAAATCCCATTCAATGAGCTCATCTGTTTCCAGCATAGATCATAATTATTATATATGGAAATTTTAAATGTTAATAGTGTGATGAGTCATTTAAGGATATTTTAATGTGTGTGTATATCACGTTTTCTTGTTCTTGTAGACAATGCGATCCTTCAGAGGGCACTGCATTGCGTCTGTTTGATGAGTTTTGGGAAAGTGCAAGTTCATCTCAGTCAGGTTTACTGAAATATACCGACAACCACCTCTATTCGTCGGAAAGAAAAAAATAACTCGCTGACAACATCGAAACCATCTGCCAATATAAAGACTACCAACTTATTCAGATAAAACTACGTTTATTCGGAAATGCACAAGATGTCATATATGTAGTGCAGGGGTGGGCAAACTTTTGAGCTCGCGGGCCGCATTCAACATCTAAATTCATTCGCGGGCCGCACTAGATAAAATTGGGACTATAAACCAAAACGCAATATTGGTATTTGGTTATATAGTGAGGACATGGAGATAATATATCTGCTTATTTACAACAATCCACTCATTCCTTTGATGATATCGTACACGCGTTTTAACAGTGGCGAGATTTCATAGGCTGGTCGGCCTAAATAACCAATTTGTCGAAACTATAGCGATGAAAGTCGGTTGTCCCGATTCTTAGAACAGGATTGAAATTTAAAACTCTGAGCAGCGATCTGAGAGCGTCATAACCATGTTAGGTTCAAACACGCTTCTACTGTGTGTAGATAAAATATAAATACCCTAATTCAACGCATACAGAGTACGAATCTACCTAAGACACGCGCGAATCGTCTTTTCTATCACATCACTGAAATAATTAAAACTCGAGTGGCCGATTTTAAATCACACTCGTGATCCGAATTATGTCAATCTCGTTTAGGATTCCTGCGATATTTAGCAGATGAAACCTTTCAAACTGCGTGAGCTGATAGTTTGATGGCATGAAAAATGTTTGATGGCATAAATAAGAAATTCAGACTAAATACTAGGAAATAATGACGGATGAGATGTAAATCGCGCTGAGCGCGAAAAGTTTTACAGTTGAGCTCAGTTTCGGGCCCCCTTTCAGATGCTTTCACGCCCCCAAGTGAGGTGCGCCCTCAGTTTGAGGACCACTGCCTTAAAAATATCATGGCGGAATATGCTAAGAAAAAGTTTATTCAAGAGCCTGCAATAATTCGACATTTGGTACGCATTTTATCAATATTTTTAACAAGGTTCTTTAGACTCTCGCGGGCCGCACAGAACGGTTTGGCGGGCCGCATGCGGCCCGCGGGCCGTAGTTTGCCCCTGATGTAGTGTGTAAACTTCAAAGACCGACTTTTTTGATCTCGAGGAGTGCACCAAACTATTACAAGCTGAATGTAACACTTAGGGTTGCATTCAAAAGAAACGGTGTTTCAAAACACTTTGTTTAAAACCTGTTTCAAACAGTGTTTTAAATAAAGGCCTTTAGATTTTTTTCAAGTTGTAAAATTATATCATAATTCTGACAATACTTTTCAAAAAACATGTTGTATGGCCCTGCGGACAAATACCACCGGATATATAGCCGTATATAGATATGGGATGGTTGGAACGAGCAAAATAGTCGGTTCAACATCAATAGTACAGATATCTCGTCAAATGAGCTATATTTACCCTATATTTTCAATTGCCAATGTCAATCCAATTGCACAGTGATGTGTATCATGGGTCGGTGTATATACCGCAAAAACATCAAGGACAAATATAAACTACGTCCTCTCCTTTCCTTTCCTTTCTTCGTAATACAGTACCGTATTTATCTAGGAATTTTCGCCAGGAAATGTCTGCCCTGACAGTCACTGACTTGGTATCTACCAGTTTATTGAGTGAACTGAACCTGGATCTAATGTTGGAGAAATATCATGGAATGCCGTACTAGTTTCTGCTACAGCGAGATACTCGTACCAGTCAGAAACCGCCGATTTCGCATTCAAATAGACGTTCGATATTTTCTCGCTGCTATGAGTTGTGCCTGACGGGATTATATTCGGAATATGTCTGGAAGTAAATATGTAGTCTGCCTCCTATATAGACCTGAAATTTTACTCTCGACAGAAATATATATTGCAAGAGCTTTGCCTTGCTGGGATACCGACACGGTTGTCTGGTTGACTTATATATTTTTGTATTTGATTAGGCCTATATATAGAGAGAGGAGAACTTAATAATTCTGAAATATTTTTGACGTATATCCTATCCCAGTAAACACAGTACAGACCAAAGATGTAGAAAGCCGAGCCAGATATAGTAGATATTAGATCTCGGCAGGTCGTAGAAAGGGGGATTTTGTGTCGACTCAATTCAATGTCTTTTCCATGTCCTTCAATAATGTAAATATTATGCAGATGCTACAGCCTTTAAACATGGTGAGTAGAATGTAGATCCTACATTAAAAGAACATCCTGATATAATAACCTGTTTTCTACCACTGGGCATAACCTGATCACGGCTGCCTACACACACACACACCACATTATCTACTACATATTAATCACATTTGCGGTAATTTAATTCAAAACGAATTGGCAAGTAAATAATGCCGGTGTAAAAAATGAAACGAACGAAATTACTTGTAGGGCCAAGTAGCAATGAATGAAACTATGAGAACAGTCAGTAATCAGAAGGTTTCATCGTCTGATGATGATAATCCCTCTGGCGTTTTCTTTTCAACACCCTGTAGAAATAAAATGAAAATGACGATTATTAGCTAAGACATTCGTACTGCGAAAATGGCAGAGGTAGCGAGTAACGAATGACTCCTGCATTTTTTTCACCCATACTTACTAAAATGGATTTGATTCTGGACCATTTCCACTCAAGTTTTCAAGTTTTTATTATTATATTTTTTATTATTATATGACTAGAGAACTGACTTCAATCGCCACTTCTACTTGATTATCAAGATCAACGATGACTACTTCAGCTATCTTTGAAAACAGCCACTAACACAAAAGAATTCTTGACTAAAATTTCTTCACATTCTGTCAAAAATGATCAATTCAACAATCCAAATGAATCAGTTATTTGGCAGCTAGTTGGAGAGATACATACTCAAGTCTAGAAAGTGGAATGATACTCTGCCTGGAAAGCTGAAGACCTAACAATATTGTGTACAGCGAACAAAACATTTGAGTGGCGGCACTGGTATAGACATTAACAAATTATTAGAATTGACAGCAAGATAACCAGCAAGACATTAAAATCAGAATTAGTGCAGTTTCTTTGGCTGTAGTGATACTCAGCCAGTAATTGACCTAGCAGAGAGCAAAACGTAGTAGAAAAAGCGAGCGAAACCTCCGACAAATGATACGATAAAACATTAGAATCGACAGTCTTACTAGAAGCAGAATAACAATCATGAGGGGTTAGAGAACAGAAGCCCGGGAAGTGACCATCAGAAATTACTGCATACTGGCCGAACAAATCCATGACCACTAACAAATGGTCTTTTAATAGTCAATATTGATACCAAATGACACCACCCCTATTTCACCGCAACATTTAGCGAATACAGTGCTGGAGTCAACCTTATAAAGTGCTAACCAAGCGCCCATTAGTTTTCTCACCTACTACTTCGCGCTTCGCGGATGGAAATACGCATTAAAGCGAATGGACGCGACTTGTCACACTCTTGCTATTTCTGCTCCCTTTTTCTCTTCCTTCCTCTTGAGGAGAGAAACAGTCGGCCGCGTTTACGAATCGTGAATTCCCGGCTTAAGGGTGATTCTTCCTCCAATGGTCAGCACCTTGAAAATTGAGAACAATGTTGTTGCAAAATGCATGACAATTTGAAAGTTACATCATTCTAATTATTCCAGTTATGGCCGTGAATCGTTACAAGTGCGGTAACCATAAGAATTATTACTATACTTCAACTACAAATACAATATATTGTATAAAATAATTACTAATTCTTTTACGTTGATCGAGTCCCAAATGGATGAAATATGTCAAAGAATTTGCTAAATGTTTTTGTATAATTTGACAGATTCCGAAATCTTCTCAAATTGCACCTTTCAAAAATTTGATATCAAGACTCCCAACATTTTACAATTCGAAGTTGGATGGCTTAACCAATACAAGCGAACAGTTTGTATCGCAATTGACAATTATGTAGAGAACGCTGCGAGACATGTGAGTAGGCCTACCCTAAAACGTTTCTGACATGGCTCTTAAAAAATGACTTTATTTCTGAAATCGTTCTGGCTACTTGATAAAATTGTTAGGTTACCTAATTCAAGCCTACACACCAAATTTGGTTCAATTCCAACCAGTAGCCGCATTGCTACAGGAAAAGAAAGTTTCTATTTATTATTTAAAAATAAATAGAAAAAATTTGAGAATTTTCTGTCCACCCCATGAAAGTGTTAGGTTATGTATAGAAACGATGTTCATCAAATTTGATTCGATTCAAACAAGTGGAAGCGGAGTTATTGCCATCGAAAAATTCGGATTTTAATAAAACAGTATTTACGGTGGGCACCACTATAATAAATAATTAAAGAATTGTGTCACGCTGTCATACTGTTTTACGCAACCGTTGTTATGCACTGCATTGTTGCTGTGTTCTGGCTCCATTGATGTTATTTCTAAATTCGACATTAATGCGTCATAATTCTCCATCTGGTTTAGAATTCAACTCTGTTTTGCTTCCTTTATCGTGCCGGTAGCTCTTTAATAGGCACGCGAAAAGTTCTTCGGGTTTCAATAACGTTTATCATGAAGGTACTTTTGAAAGCAGTATTAAAATTTTGTACCACCAACCAGTTATTTAATTACTATTTATCTTCAAAGTAAATGCTCATTGCATGAAGCAGGGTTGTAAGACTCGAGTCAGGATTTTCTGTTGACTCGACTTGACTCAGGTCATCTTCTCAAAGTACTGAAATGACTCGACTCATTGCGCATGACTCGAGACTCAGACAGCCAAGACCGACATTTCATGATTATTTCAAAGAATAGTACAGCAAATCGCTATTGGGATTTCGTCTATTGATACTGGTATTTGAAAATGCCGCCCACTGTACAGCAAATCGCTATTGGGATTTCGTCTATTGATACTGGTATTTGAAAATGCGGCCCACTGGTATATTATAAATGCGACCCACTCGATATCACAAAAATATATAAAAAGTTGGTTTAACAAGACTTAAATTGGAAACTGAGCAGCTAACACAATGACTCTGGCTCGAGTCATAATACCATAACTCGGACTCGGCCCTCTGCTCGCTGACTTGGACTCGGACTTGACTCGGTGGTGAATTGAAAATGACTTGAGTCAAAACTATAAAAGTGAGATTGACTTGCGACTCCGAGCCTTGTGACTTGGTTACAACCCTGGCATGAAGCCTCAATAGTTACATGAGTGGGGTGACTAGACAAAGAACACAGTGACATTTGCAGCATATCATGAATGTCTCTTACTATATGTGATCTTGTTCAAATGGAGGTTGATGAAAGCGTATTTCCCATTCTTTCCGACTCTGCTATAATTTCACCAGACTGGCAACCCTCTTCATGATGCTTTTTGCTGACTGACCAATATTGTCACCGCCAACGGTACGAGTGCAAATGTCTGATATGTCAATATAGGAACAGAATTAGTTGACTGTTCATGACCGTCCACGTTCAGAGTTGCATCTCAAAGATGCTAAAATAAGCCTAAATATAATCCAAGCAATACGATCGTCCACTTTGACTGACTGAATTTCTAAAAATAATAAACATAACACCTTGATAGCTTCCACATCTTACGTTTATATATACCGTCTGCTATCGGCAAGCATTTGAAAATAACAAAACAGATTCAACATACCACATCTCTTGCAAAGGCTTTTGCTTTCATTCAATATGTCATCAAACTTCTTTAAATCCTCCTTTGTGGTGAGTGGCTTCGTTTTATCATATACAATCTATGGCGGAATAAAAGTTTCGGATAAGTTTTAAAACGAACACAATTTTCCACACAAAAGTCAATTGCCACACGAAATGCCAAATGCTACGGTCCCATTTTACAAGGTATGGCAAGGTAACGTAGTGGTACGTTCCATTATAGCTAAACACCAATGAAATGCGGGTTCGAGCCTGACACGTCAACTCCATAATTCCTACCGAAGTGTTGGCCGTTTATCTAGGCTCCTCCTCGCCATCTGATCCGCATAGCCATGTCTTAAAAAGCCTAGGAGTGGGCCGTGCTATAAGTGGGCAGATGGTTGCCGATGAACTAGGCACTTGGTGAATTCGGCCCTCGGGAAATTTTGTAATGAAGTGTATTAACAGCTATTAATATGAATTATTAAACAAATAATAGTATTATCAAGTGATTCGTCAATCTTGTAAGGAGGTCAGGGCATCCGTAGATCACGCAGTCACGGCGTGATTAGATCACGGATTGCGTAGCCGCGGGAAATAACGCAGCGCTCATATACCGACCACGCGCGGTCTGCTTGGAATCGATGGCGTGAGTGACGGGCCTGTGTCGTGTAAGTTTTAAGAAGATGGATCTTGGCGTTGTATGTGAGATCGAAACTGTGGAAGATCAAGCGGCGCTTCTTCGTTTATCGATCACGACAAGCCAGTGTTCCTCATCAACAAATGTTTCGCATGATCACGTCAAAATAAATTATTTTTTGCCTTTGGAGAGACGATTCCACTCTAGGGTTAGGGTGTCTCGATAACAGGGTTGAAGGATCCCAAGATTTCGAGATCTACCGCGAGCCACGAAACGTTCAAATTTCCTTTTTGATACTCTTCATTCATATTAAATGCATTTCTAATGCGAAGGTGTTCTAGTGCCAATTCCTCCAAGGGCCGAGTTCACCAAGTGAAGAGCGTCGCATTATTTCCCGCGATTACGCAATCTGTGATCTAATCACGCCGTGACTGTGTGATCTACGCATGCCCTGACCCCCGTACAACATTGACAACCACTCAAAGTGCCAAGTTCACCGGCAAACATTCCAATAACCAATCATGGTGACTGGTACTGCTACGAGATCTACCACGGCCGAATTCACCAAGTGCCGAGTTTGTGCGGCCGAATTCACTAAGTGCCGAGTTCACTGGTAATCGGGCAGAAACGGAATGATATTAATAAGAACCGGCCTGGTGTAAAATGACCAGTGTAGTCGAACCACCACCATGAACACCACAAACAAACAAACAAACATCTAACATGGAAAAGAAATTACCTTTACAGCCTTTGACAAACACAGTTACCATTGAAATCAGCAATTTAGGTCTTATTCGAAAGCAGAATAACAGCTGTTTTAGCGGACATATCAAATCAAATGTTGGAAAGTTCATGTAAATTAGCCCAAAATACTATCTTACTGTGACCATATTCTATCAATATGGTATGGCTAGCCAAATTCTCTGGGCCAACATAAACAAGCTGCGTTTGGTTTCAACGATTAATAATCTTGTCACTGGATTCGAGGTATAATTGCACTCAAATATCAAATTTTGCTCCATTAATCAACATCATGTTGAAAATGTCCATTCTTGCACCAACTTTTATAAAATCACGAATCAGTGTTCTACAAGTATGTATCCATATGACTTATATACCTAGAAAATTCAAGCATAAATATTATGATATACCGTAGGTATAGGTACCGGTAATTCAGATGTTTGAAGCGACTTGGACAACTAGATAATTATAGTGGTCTAATTTCACTAAATTAGAGCGAAATGCCAGCAATATAATTGTAATCTAATTCGGAAAAAACGGTTTAGCTCTAATTCTAGCCTGGAAAAGCTGAAACTTTTCTATAGTTGTCTACACCTGTTTGCAGAAAGTCAAACAGCTCTAGGCGACATATACTACAGGCAATTCGAAATACCCCATAAGCTATATGCTACTGCGTATATACCTTTAACCCGCTACCTCAGTCAGTCACAATTCCTATATATTTACGGCATTTACCATACAGAAAGAGCGAACTCTGTCTGGCTGCGACCTGTTGCGCGTCAAATCTTTGTCCGGCGCGTTGACGTAAAATTTGAATCGCCGAAATATTCTAGAAGTCACGCATCGATAATCATATTCCTAAACGTACAACATCTCACCAGAGATGGCCACAGTCCGGTTCAGGAGCCGGAGCCGGAGCAGGATTTTGATGAATTTTACTGTGGCCGGATCGGAGCCGGATTCTGAAACTGCCTTATGAGCCGGATTTAAACAGGATTTGATATTCATAAAAAATATTGGGTGATAAAGGTTCCAGATATCTCATATTCAATGAAAAAAGCTGCTTCGATATTATTTCCGTAGTTAAATGCATTCATTGCTATGGATCAAGCCCAGGCTGGTTCCGACAATAAATGACAACGTTGAAGCCGCTGCTACCGGTCACGTCGTTGAAATGCGTAAGCAACATAAGTAAAGTTTCTGCAATGAAAAGATTACTGCTGGATGAGATGAGGATTGAGGACGAAGGCAGGCTCCAGCAAGCGAGCTGCAGAAGTGTTTGTTTTCGAATTCAGTTGTTCCTTAGATGTTGATTCTTATACTTCCTGTTCATCAGCCATTAGGGTACCTGATACCAGTTGTCAGGAGGACAGAAAAGCGAGGTATCGGTGTTGTTGCAGAATGCAGAGGTAGCTCATGGTGATTCTGATTTCTGATGTCATTTGGAATGATTGTGTGGTGTGGTAATGTATGAATATATGCTGGCATGGTCAATTGGTCATGTTTATGATTTCGGAAACACACTAGAACTGAAGTACCACCGGTACTCTCTGATTGATTGTGCACATCATCATGCTGAGTATATAATATTATATATATTTCCTATTCATTGCTGCTCTATCAACTCAAGTGATCATTTAGATTGATTCATCCATTTTATTTGATACATGTTTGTTCTGTGAAAATTTAGCTCCATTCTTCAGTAGTACTATTGGCCTAGTTGTCTTGGCCAAGTCACTTGCACAATATCTGATTTTGTTGTTGGCATCATGGCATGCCTGAGTTACTATGTTTACCCTCTCCGTATAGCAACTAATATTGCTTTCTCTGTTCTCACAGTCTTTTTAGCTCATTTCCCCTGCCTAGTTACTACTACTCGCATTTATATTCAAGATATATACCGTACCTAACATTATTGATTCGAAATGTGATATAAATAAACCCTTGTAAGGCATTACTTGATACTAATTTGTTGATTATAATATTCATATCCGTTTTGCAGGCTATATTTAATGTGAAATAGCACTAAAGCAATAGCAGGATTTTTTCGGATCCTAATTTTGTTGCTCAACTGTCGGACTCCGAAATCCTATTTGACTGTCGGATCAGGACGGATACGGATTCCCAAAATCTGGAATCCGCCCATCTCTGCATCTCACTTATTTAGTTATTCTCTGAATAAAACTATTAGCCATACTCGTTGAACATGCGAGATTACCGAAAGAGCGAATATATATATAATGAAGATCATATATATCAGAAGAAAACAAAACTGTTCGACCTTAGAGCAACAACACGAATATACAACACCTGTGACATCCTCACGCAATAAAACGAAGGGAGAACATTGTTTTCTAATGGATAGAACGAAGCTACCGCATGAGATCGAACAAAACCGGATAGGAATTCATCGTGATTGAATGTACCGACAAAGTCATCCTTTCTACGTATTTTAGTCATACCAGCGAGAGATAGAAAATTTGCATTATTAGGTTAACTACCGGATATAACGAAGCCTAATGCATGAGATGGAACAACACCGATTATGAATTTATTCTGATTGAATATAACCACAAGACCATCCTACTACGTATTTTAGACATTCCCTCGACACTTAGAAAATCAGAACCTAATCGAGATGATCCCGGATGATCCTTTTACGGTTTTGTGTTTGCTGGGATATAGACTATATTTGAAAGACATCGTTTACCCCTTATACTGCTGTGTTTTTTTGGAATTGGTTCCGCTATATATTGTGTATGTGCACTCTGAAATTCATTTATTCTTTATATATTGTGTGAATTTAAATCATGTCCATGGAGGATCGCTAGAATGTTCATCCAGAAAAATTTCTATCAACTTACAGTTGCGTATTTACTAAGGTCTTCTTGCTTTTGGTTTGAAAAAGCATGTCTGCCCTCACTGTCAGTGACATGGTATCTACCAACTTGCTGGGTGAGCTGAACCTGAATCCAGTGTGGGAAAAATATCGCGGGTATGTGTTTGCTGGAAGCCTCGTTACCAGCTTGTATTCATTCTACATGACGTTGAACGGAGTCGATCTTCACTGCGTTCCAGTAACTGATTCCACAACGTGGAAAAATCAATCGCTCAATTGCACCGAGATCGCCCACGGGAAATTATCAGGTCCGCAAACTGCCTATGTCAATTCGCAATGTGCCACCGATGAGAAACTGTGGTTTCAAAGATATGCTGCCAGCATCATGTTAGGAATGGATATTTGGATACTATTAGTATCATCATTTTGGCTTCATTTCAAGAATGTCAAAGAGGGAATAAGAACTTACAGCGCTGCAAATAACAAAATTGTCGAACTAGGTCTGTCGAAGGACGATATAACTAAATTGTGTTCTACACCATTATATGGCAGACGAGGTGAACATTTATTCGACGAAAACGTACGGGAAGAATTGGAGAGCGAAATAAAGCAACCAGGCTATAATGCAAAGGCGCATAAAGCTGTTCGAGACGTCATTCGTTTGTTTGCATATCATATTCCTGATCGTTCTATATTCTACTGGTATCTGAGACGCACCGACCTCCTCAGGATATTTATAACCATTTTCCTGGTGATATTAGCCGTGTTATTTGTTTGGTATATGATGGTTAACGAACAACTGAGCAAAGGTGTGACCTGTAGAACGAATGGAAAATCTAGAATACCATTCAAAGAATTTGTTTGCTCATCAAACTACAATGAAACGATGTTAGCATTCTTTGGAGTGTACATGGCGACATTAAGTTTGCAGTTATATCTGACTACATGGGCTGACAATATTTGTAACACATGCGACGACATAGGTCTGGACGTGATATGTACTAATGATCGCAGGCAATCAGTCGCTTTGCTCGTGAAGTTTTGGGAGAGCGCCAGTCCAAGCCAGTCTGGTTTGTTCAAGGAAATCGTCCTACACATCCATTCGTCGACATTCAAAGATGAACTCGCCAAAAATATGAAAAGTATCTGCGAAAATGAAGACCACGAACTTATCAGGATTAAATCAAAATTATTTGGAGACACGTCGGAAGTAATATCCGCGCTGTATGAGATTTTTCTTGATGATAGTCAACTTAGGATAAAAATGTCCATCCACGCAGTGAAATCCGCCCAGTACTCAATGAACGCTAATGTTTGCCAAGACATAAAAAATTTCATTGTTAAATTGAAGCAAAAGAAAGGGGTTTCAAATGAGTTGATCGTCCACATGTTCAAAAATTGTGACGATGCAGACGTCATTCATTTATCCGGCGTGAAAGAAAGCATAAATCTTGATGATATTGAGAATAGATCGCGTAGTGACCATTCTAAACGATCAATCCTATATTACGCTTTCTCGAAAGAATGTTTGAGTGGACCTCATAAATTCGCTGCTGCAAAGGCTTTGTGTCGAGAAGAAGATGAGAAAGAATTGGCAATATATAAAGAGCTACCAGGTAATGAAACGACAAAAACACCGCTACGACAATACCTGAAGGAGATGGATCTGGAAGATCACAGAATTGAAAAGATTATGTTCGAATGCAAAATTTTACCTACCTCGCAGCAACATCCAGGTAAGCAATCCTCCAATATCGGTCTAGGCGCGTACAGCGCTCCGTCACTGCTTACAAGATCAGCTGAATTCCGTGATTTTGGAATTCACTCTACTGCTAATGCAATGCAATCCCAAAGCGTGCCGTCCGTAGGAAGGTATATAGACAACTCCGATGCCACGGAAAACCAAAATGCTCCGACTGTCCATACTGATATCCCCACACTCCACCAAGAAACTATACAACAGCCAAACCTAGTAGAATATGTTTTGCTACCCAGCGATGACGAAAATCGGAGTTACAGTGATGACGAATATGGCTGGAACGAATAGGAATGATAATTATGGATGAGGCGCGAAAAATGCGAATAGGAAACTATTATTCAAATAACATGAAGTCTTCAGAATCGTCGCAAGAATTGTTGACATGTAGCATTTATTAACTGGTCACCGAAAGCAATGAAATTACCAATATAATTTCAGAAATTGTTTGCCATAGTGAAATAGTATTCATCGAGTAGCTCATAGTGTTATGTTCGTGCATTTTACGTTGGTATCGTTTGTCTCTTATTTGTATAGGATTAGTAATTACCGCCAATCATTATTTCCTCGTGTGTCGTGCTTCGTATTTATACCCTGTGTTCTGTTGTATACTGGTTTTCTCGTTTAACCGAACTCTGGATGGTGTCGCCTGCCTCATAGTTATTCTGCTGATAATATACTGATTTCATATTGCAACCTCGTCGTATGAGTTATTGTTCAAACATGATCAATAACATAACACATAGCAGCACGAAGGCGATTATTCTGCGATTGCAAATTCGTCGCGCTCCGTCTTATGTCGTTGTGCAGCTGGTATATGCATTGTATAATGTACGAAGACGGGCGGCTTGTCAGAATACGTTTGGAAGCTAAAAAAGTATTATGTAATATATATTCATCGAGAATTTTAATTTTCATAAAATAATCAAGTTAGTTACCGACTCTATCTACTTGTACTCGGTTAATTCCATACAGACAAGGAATGATACAACCGTGCACGAATTCAAGCATATTTGATGTGGACTAACTGAGGCACGGGTTTACAGCCTAGGGGGTCGTGACCCCCAGTGGATCGTTTGCCTTTTGTCTGTGGGTCACGGACACGGCAATTAAACTAATACTATGTATACCAATTAACCGGATGTTATCGGTGGCTCATTTCTTTAAAAGCTAGGTAATGTTTTAATATAGAATGAATTGAAATCGATATGACGGAATTACTCCTTTCACGAAAACTACAAGTTGTAATCGTTTTGATAATCATGGTGTTTCGACTATTCCAGGAGCGGGTAACATACCAATCAATCTATCAATTCTTCATTCGTCACACCAGTGAAATCCGGTACGTAGCAGGATGGCGACGAGGGGCCGCAAGGCCGTAGTACACTTTCGCCATCTGTAGGAGTATACCCATCCCGATCAATGGCGCATAACATTGAAAACTACAGGAAAAGTAGATAAAAAAAAAATCAAAAAGGATACAACGAGCTATACACGTCAAAGTTTTGGCACTGCAGTGCAGGACTGCGTCGACCGAACGCAGCGGGAATTTGAGCGGTGCGCCGATAGTTTCTGCCATGAAAGTGAACGTCTAATCAGAAAGTATTGACAAATTTAATGCGTCTCTGTATTAATCCAAGTTTGCCAACCTGAGAAAGATGGCCATAAAACTGCTTGCTCTCTTCGCGTCTACATACATGTGAGGGCAAATATTTTCGATCATAAACATTTAGCATGACAGGCTGCGTTCCAACTAATTTTCACGTGCATAAGTTTTTGTGATGGGTTCGTGCAGCCGACATGCAGCCAGGGCTCAAACAATTTGTTAACAGCTTTGATCGATCAAAGATGTCAGAATTGATTTCAACGGCGATTGAAGTTGAATAGGTTAATAAATTCATTAAATCCTATTTTGGTCTCCATGCTTTCAACATAAATTTTACATTTATTACGATTTATTCCATGTATGGGAGGATAAATACGCGGTTGATGAATCGGTTTTGTAATCCGGTCTGCCAAGTACTTCATTTCCCATATCAGGCCCGCCGATCAGAGAAGTTGCCCGCCCCTGGACCATAACTGTGGTCACACCAGAGCGATATTTCTGATTATGATTCCTGATCTGCCGACTTATTTGTGTATTCGATTATCTATATACCGACAAGGACTTATCAAATATGAAGTATTTAACTTAGGACCGATGTAGACTATTTGAAAGACATCGCTTACTCATTATACTGCTGTGTTTTGGGTAATTGGTTCCACTAAAAATATATTGTGTATACATGGTATATGCATAATAGTCACCTCTGAAATTCATTTATGCTTTATACATTGTGTAATTTCGACTCATGTGTATTGAGGTCACTTACCGACTATCAATCGTTATATTGTTCCTCGAGAAAAATGTCTCTTCAATTACAGTTGCGTATTAATTTAGGTATTTTTGCTTTGGGTTAAAAAAAGCATGTCTGCCCTCACTGTCAGTGACATGGTATCAATCAACTTGCTGGGTGAGCTGAACCTGAATCCAGCGTGGGAAAAATATCGCGGTTATGTGTTTGCTGGAAGCATCGTTACAAGCTTGTATCCATTCTACATGACGTTGGAGGGAGTCGATCTTCACTGCGTTCCAACAAATGATTCCACAACGTGGGAAAATCAATCGCTCAATTGCACCAAGATCGCTAACGGGAAATTATCAGGCCCGCAAACTTCCTATGTCAATTCGCATTGTGCCACTGACGAGAAACTGTGGTTTCAAAGATATGCTGGCACCATCATGCTAGGAATGGCGATTTGGATACTAATAGTGTCATCATTTTGGCTTCATTTCAAGAATGTAAAGGATGGAATAAGAACCTTCAGCGATGCACGTAACAAATTTCTCAAACTAGATCTGTCGAAGGAGGAAATCTTGAGATTGTGCTCAAAACCCTTAAAAGGCATAGAATCTGATAGTTTTATACAAGAATCCGCACTGGAAAACTGGAAAGATGAAATGAAGAAAGCTGGCTACAGCCCAGAAGATCATAAGACAATCCGGGAAGTTGTTCGTCTGTTCGCATATTATAAACCAGACAATTATTTATTCGTCTGGTATATGATTCGAAACATACTCCTCATTTTATCTATGTTGTCCGTCGTAGGCTCGTTGATTTATATGACACTTACTGAACGATGGAGGAATCCTTTTACCTGTAGAACGAATGGACGATCTGATATATCATACAATGAGTTTGTTTGTACTTCAAAGCACTCTGAGACGATCTCAGTATACATTGGGGTGTACTGTGCAACGTTAACGTTCCAGATATGCCTACTTCTGGCGACACGGGCTATATATATTTGTAAGACATGCAACGACTTTCTTCCAGACGCGATATGTACTAATGGTCGCAGGCGTTCACTCGGTCTGCTCGTAAAGTTTTGGGAGAACGCCAGTCCAATTAAGTCCGGTATGTTCACGGAAATCGTCGATTACATTCATTCGTCGACATTCAAAGATGTACTCGCCAAAAATATGAAAACTATCTGCGAAAATGAAGACCACGAACTTATACGGATTAAATCGAAATTATTTGGTGACACCCCGGAAGTAATATCCGTCCTGCAAGACATTTTTTGTTCCGAGATGAGTCAACCGAGAATAAAAATGTCTGTTCAAGCGTGCAAGGCGGCCCAGTACTCAATAAATACTGAAACTATAAAACAATTAGTGATATGTTTTATCGAGGAAATGAAAAAAGAAAAAAGAGTATCCAATGAAGTAATTGCCAATATGCTTCGCATTGGTGATCAGACTATGATAGAAGACATATTAGACGAAATAGAACTCGACGAAATTGAAGATAAAACACGTAAAGGCGAACCAATGCGATCGATTTTGTTCTACACTTTTTCGATAGATTGTCTCTGTGGGCCGCAGATGTTCGCTGCTGCAAAGGCCTTGTGTCGGGGTAAAAATGAGGAAAACTTGAAAATATATCAAAAGTATAACGTGAATGAAATACCAACAGAAAAACCTCTGAGACAATACCTTTTGGAGATATACTTCAAGAAAGGCAAAGTTGACGATATCTTGAAAAAATGCGAAGTTACACTATCAAGCACCGATAGAAATTAGCAAATTGTTGCAAGCAATTCTGCTCATCCATATCCGGATGAGATCAATGAAGAAACTACTTCGTTTTCACAAGTTAATATTTATGTCGATGACTGGCAGTTGGTTCCCTTTATTACCAAAGGTGGTTACAATATTTAATAATGAGAAAAAGCTGCATCATCCTCATTTCAGCTTGTTGCTTACGGATATATATTATGAATTCATTGCGTTATTTGCATGCGGTCCGAGGTAGGCCTACGGAAAGTGGGATGCATTTTGACATTTTTCTATTGGCCGTATTCCTATTGTATTTTGATATAAGATTAGACTATAGTTGGAAGGTTGACCTGCCTTGGAATTGGCGTGATCTTCAGTTAGCAAATACATTGCGTTCTTAACTGCACAGTGCACACATTGTTCTGTACGTCGTAGGGGTCTTGGGGTAGGCTGGGATTGGTATCAAACGTGATTTCAAGCATGATAGTGGTTGTAAAGACTTAGCAAGCTTTTCGAATAGCAAAATTTCCAATCGAAATACTCTGGCGAGCAAATCATTGGTTCCAAAACGTTTTCGACCTCGCGTCCATATATCTAGCCCGAAAATCGTTATCGCCCCTAATACCTTGAAATCATCAGTAACTAACCTCTACCTCAAGTACGTTGTAACTATAAGTACTCAAAGTACGTTGTAACTGCTCCTTACTTAAAAATAATTATTGGGACTACTATTTATATTTAACTCAAACTCCAACATCGATCTTGAGAAATGAAGCTGCATCGGTGCAGGTTGACATATATATGTATACATAGGCGCCGACTTTTATTTTTGCATGGGGTGGCGACAGTCGCGTAGCCATGGGGGTGTCGAAACCCCCTCCTTTGGAAACGAAAAACACTGTCCTTTTGAGATGACCATTCTGACGCTAATATGCAGTTGCAAGTCAACAAGTCGTCATATTATCAGTGTTACGAGGGGCTGCGACCAATTAGCGAGATTCGTCTGTGCACGCATATCGCATCGCACAATGCAACGCGAAGCGATCTCCCGCTAAGATGATTGTGAAATTAAGTCATTGATTGCCGTGCGTAGATTCTAACTAGCAGGCACACACAATAAAACACTGACCAACTTTGCGCTCCGAGAATATTTATCACAAAAATGGTTCACAAAATATTTCAAAACGCGGCTTGCGGCCCACATCGGTGCAAATAATGCGATTTAATTTGTAGAAGGTGGACGTAAATTTGGTCGTCAAATCGCGATAGGGGATGGTGTTTCTCAGAGCGCGAGATGAAATCTATTTTTCGAACGATGAGGTCGAATTTGTACATCTAATAGGGATCGTTAGTTGACTGAAATTAGCATCAGTACGCTATGCGAGATACATAGTAATGATCAATTTTATCGAACTGGACTATCGGTCGGCAATGTTGCGCTAATGACGAAATTGCATATATGCCGCAAACCTGCAATTATTACAATTAACGGGTGCGGTAGTCATACCTAAATGCCCAGATTCGGCAATAGCAACGAGCGCAATTTGTTCAGACGTGGCATAAGTTTCAAAGATACATAAACAAAAACAATTACACTCACAGATTGTTATTGTTTGACGAAAGTTTTTCTGCGGACGGTAGCAGGCCTGCATGCGGTCGCGCTAAATGATACCTCCGACTATAGTGCACATGAGATATCGATGACCCATTTCGCACACGAATTATTCTCGCTAATTTGCAGTACGCAGCATCGCTAATACGACTTGGTGAATTGGCATTTCAAAAGGACGGGATTTTTAGTTATAAATGAGATACTCCCTGGCTACGCACCAGGGGTTTTCATGCTGACAACGCGTTGGTTAATATCAGACCGGGGCCTACGGCCTTCGTTCAATCAAACCAACCAGAAGTTCAAATCCAGAGAAATAATGCAATGATGGTGAAATGTTATCGAAAGCGTAACGGAGGCAAATGATGCAAATATTTCATTTTTTTTATCTCAGTTCATTTATGTCTACGATGTGTGAGCTATGCAAAATTATTCTCGCAATATTGCAAAACAATGACTCCAATGAACGGAGTCTTTCCAATTCCAATTTCCTATTCCAAAATAATTTCGGACGACTGGACGTCTTAGCACATATTTAAAAGTTATCTAACCAGACAGAAAAAAAAAACATCACACCGTGTTCGATGGAGTTTAAATTTGGTAATACAACTATTTATAGCACTAGTGGCGTATGTCAAAGTATCGCAGGTCGCAGTATCAAAAGTCATTCGGGGAATTATTAGTGATAAGGGTCTTGGACATTCCATTTGAGATTCCAATTGTATTAGCTCTTGTTTTGGCGTACTACTATTTCTATGGCCGGGCAGGGAGGCTCGCTTCTAGTGTTATGTTTAATGCTATAGTCGTTGGATGTTAGCGCCTGATTGCTTAGTCTCCGTTGCAATATGCACGCATTGCATATTCCATTCCATAACTCAGTGGTTCTCAAACTTGGGGCGAGAAAGCATCTGGAGAAAGGGTGCGAAGCTGTCCCGGAGAAAAATAATATTTCTTGGACTCATAATGAGTTTAATTTGTGCAGAAACTTACGATCAACAACAAATGGTTCACCTGACTGAGATACAGTCACGGCAATTGCAAGCAGTGCGAGGAATCATGAGAGTCCTCACATCAGATGATTGGAATCAAATGCTATTTATCTGGTACCTCCACAGATCCATTACTCTTTCATGTTTTATTATCTTTGTTATGCCGATTCTGGTCTATATTGCGTGGAAATTCGGACACTGGCAAAATAATTTATTATGTAAGCATGCAATACATGATAGTGAGTGTATGGAGTTTCACTGTACCGTAAATTCTGCACACATAATATTAGGGTTTATCTGCGTATTCGGCGTAACTCTAATTTTACCACCATTGGTGTTTATACATGCTTATTCCAAATGGAAGTCGGTTTTTGAAGGTGAATTCGATAGCAGATCGGTACGACTGTTAGTGATGTTTTAGAATAGTGCTGTCCCAGAGAATTCGGGCTTGTTTAGACATATGGCACATTTCATAAAGACACCGTAATACAAAGAAGAACTAGACAAGAAAATGACACGAATTTGTCAAGAACAAGACTTTGAACTGCTTATAGGATTGCAAACACACTATTTTGAAATGCACCTGTAATACTTTTTCCTGCCCACGAAATTTTTACTGGAAATCCCACTCGCTCAAATTCAAATGTGTTTATAGAGTCCATGAAAGCTGTTAAATTTCTTCCACTGAATGAAAAGTCCCAAGTTCAAGTGATGAATTTTATCGGCATAATAATAAGGTGCGAACGGATGTCGAACGAATTACTGGAAAACTTACTGCAAAGTTGTAGAGCTGAGGAAATCTGCGATATTGTTGATATTATTGACCTCGACCAGATTGAAGACATAACAATTGATAGCTAGGAGCGACGATCTATTTTATTTTACGCCTTTCTGCAGAAACATAGCTGCGGACCTGATCGGTTAGCCGTGGCAAAATCCTTATGCAAACATAGGTCAATATCCGCGCTGAAGATAATAAAAACAAAACGACCAGTTAAAACAAATGAAGAACCTCACAACCCTTGTGTAGTACCACTGAAAACATTTTTATTCGAGATATATGAGACACAACAAGAGGTTAGCTTTATCATAAGCAAGTTAGCACTAGGAAATGAATACGAGTGGACGGAACTAGTACGTATTACTGAAACCGACTTTTAACACATGAACTCATTCATTAATACATGAATTACATCCGGGTATTTTCTGCTAAATTTCGCCAGGCTACAAGGTAAAACCAAAGACATAATCCTTTCGCTTCGGTGTCGCGGGAGGATTTCCCCTATAGTTATCATTTCGTATTGAGCAGAATCACTTGGTCCATCTGCCCAATCGTAGGAGATAGAAGTTCGCTAGAATATAGCAAAAATGAAGATGAGTGGATTAGGTGATGTGCCCACCATTACCCCAATTCCAAGAATATCAAAAAAACTACGCAGGCATGTGGCGTGATGCTGTAGTGGCATAATCCACAGCATCAACACCAATGGTTCGTGGGTTCGAGTCCGACCGGGGTAGACTCCAGAATTCCTACCCAAGTGTTGTAGTTTACCTATGCTTGTCCTCACCATCTCATCCGTGCAAGCGGTGTCCTATCAAAAGCCTAGAAGTGGACCGTGCGACAATTCGGCAACTACGGAGTAAAAACGAAGAAAATTGGTTTGATTTAAATGACCATAATAGTCGCGAATAACCATGAATGCCGCACACAACAAGCCTCCCACCATTGTCATAAACAGACAAAAATATCTTTAATTTGGACTGCATCGTTATGCAGCATTTTTGCGCTCGGCGGTCATCCTCAGAACACCCATTGCATACCAGCGATCTATATCTACAAGCGAAACTGTTGAACCGACGACGAGGGTTTCAGCCACCCCACATCATAGATAAGTTGACTATATTGGCTGTTCGATTGTTTTATTCACAACATTTGTGCTTATCGCCTGTAAGGTCATTTGCGCCCAGCACGGCGATTGCATTAAGATCAATGGTCTTTGCGGTCTTTTCTTTTCACATTGCGGTCGGCTTCCATTTTCGCGCTTTCCCACCATCGGTCACTGTTGTTGTTCGTGCGTCTGTAATCTTCAGTCTTTGCTGCCGACTTTTTGGATCGGCTCACGTTCACTCTAGGCTTTCTCACACACTGCAATCGCAGCGAGCTTAGCGATGAGGAGCCCAGATAAACCTACGACACACAGAAGTTGGTTCTGACCAGTATTCGAACCACTTCCATTGATGACGTGACGCTGGCGCCCAACTGCGCCACTGGCTTCCCTGTATATTGGCTGTAAATCGTCCGAAAGTATTTACACAATTATGGCAAATTATACGTTAGAAAGAAAAGAAATCGAGGCATTTGTTAAAACGCTGTTCAAAACACGTTTTCAACAAAGTGTTTTAAAACAGAGGTTCTCAACGCCTTTGACCCCGCGTACCAGTACAACTTCAAAACAAATGTCGCGGACCGGTGAGCCTTCAAATTTCAGAATTAACCCTATATTAATCACGACAAATGTATGCACATCAAATGTACCTTGTGAACGTTATTTATGGGCCCTTTTTAGTAGTAGCTAATAATGTGTGAAGTTGAAATTTACGCAAATTTACTAATTTGATTATGATTGTTCGCTATCCTTAGAAAGAAATTTGATGGTGTCTTGCTATATAACTCTATTATGGTACTAGTGTTGCCAAATTGCATTGTCGGAATTTAAAGAAGTTTGTTTAAAAGTTCCAACAGTTTTCACCTATGACTTGTCTGAAATCAGTCGTAGGACTGAATTAAACTCGAGTGTGACATACGGCTAAAGTAGACTATGAAATCTCTATTACGATATAATGGAGAAAATATGTTCGTAACTCATCAATCAATTTACTATTTGATGTTATATTTCTCTAATTAATGGAGGACCGTCCATCTTCTTGCATTTTGGATATGAGAATTGAAATATATTTTGCGAACTGGTAGGAAACTTGCCATATACGGACCTGCGTTTCAGAACCAGTATTTTAAAACACCAATTGTTTTAAATGCACCCCTACTAAAATATAGTCGTGAAATCCCTATCATGACCAGATTCAGTAAATTCTCCACTCTGGAAGATAACTTTCGGATTGCCGGAAATCCTACAGTCGCTGCCGCATCATAATTCCGAATAATGCCTCAACGAAGCGGATCGAAGCTGCAAAATCGATTGTTGCCATTCGATGTTAACATTCGATAAAGTCACCAAACCTTCGCTCTTGCCATTGTCACATTACATAGCATGTGCTACAAATTGTTACGTGAAACGTTTCTAATTCCTTAATTTGTAAAACAAGTCAATCAGTACCCAATATTACCATGGGTCATCATGACCCATGAATGGTCATTTAAAAATAAAATAAGTCGAAAGTTGAAATTCAAAGAAGGTTTGGAGCACTAAATATTATTTGCTTACTGTAGTCAGGGGTAAACCTGTCCTTTTCATAGTTAGTTCCGAGCAGGTGGCCGTGTTTTAGGAGTATTAGGAGTATAATTAAGCCGGTCTTACGAAAAAAACACAAAGAAATACACTCGGTCAAGAGAGGGCGAATTTCAGGAGAACTGCCTGATCCGCACAACAACGAAGGCTATTTCTTGTAGCTGAACCCTTCTTGGAGTGCACGAGGCAGCGACCAAGACAATAAGCTTATTAGAATCCCAAATACATTTTAATGTCTTGATAGGGGTTTAAAGAGAATTTGAAATGTATCATGCTTAACATTGTTTGGAAATATGACGCCAAATAAATAGTGTTATGGGTTGATTACCCGTCACTATCTCATCCCCTAATATCAACATATCCATTGAGAAGTATATATTGGCAGTGTCATTCACCAATTTCAATTTAGCAATAGAATTATTACGCTTGGGATCACAGCTAAAATTCTTGACTCGGTCCGCAAATGAATTTTCTGCTTCTCATTTGGCGCACGGAGAAAATAATTATCCACCGCTGTTCAATACGTTATATAAGAAATTGTAACCACTGACATAAAACCTAGCACCATGGCATCGGTGAATGTTTCTATTAACTGAAGGTAATTATATATTGAATGTGTGACGATTGCACCCACAATTCTAGCGGAGGTCAACGAACATGCCGTTGGCGAATCCATCATCTTTTTCCGCGTGCTGACTTCAATTACGAACGTGCTGTACCGATATGACTTCCTCGCATCTAGATTCACGCGGAAGGCTGTGGGAAAGTTGTGTGGGTGTGTTGAACATCAAGTCATCATCAAAATTATTACCATTGACGCATATCATTTGTTACGTGCACACTCCTACTGCAAACTGCAGTATTGCGTTTCTACTTCAAGACATTTCGCTTGTATGTCGTACTTGTCATAAAGTATACTTGAAAAATGATTGATCGGTGACATTTCGTTATCATTCCACTATTCGATTAGTGGAAACTCGCTCTCGTGATATAAAAGCCACCATTTCGAACCTAATGGAGCAAACGTGAAAACGAAGATACGAGGCCCCATAATTCGAGGCCAATAGCGGTTGACAAAGCATAGATAATGATGGCATCTGCTATTTAACAACATGTATTGTCTGTATCTCCATGTTATCACTCAATGTTAGACGTGGCGAGCTAGCGCAGTGGTAAAATCCGCGGCTGCAACACCAAAGGGTTCGAGCCCGGCCGCGGTGGTCGACTTCCGAATTCCGATACATAAGTGTTGGAGGTTTAGCTAGGCTTCTCCTCGCCACCTCATCCGCGGTTTCTTACAATAACCTAGAGGTGGGCTTGCTGTAAGTCGGCAGTTACGGAAATTAAGAATAATATCGGCCTGGTGTAAATTACCATAGTAGTCGACAAACACCATGAATACCCCAGAACAAACAAACAAACAAACTCAATGTTAGACGGAATTCTGTATGATATGTAGTGCGATCGAAGTAACACCTAATAGTTCATATTGATAGTGTTTCATGAAGATTGAAAATTAACAGGATTGGGTCGGTCACTACGTTCGTTTACAATAATGAATGAAGCAGACACCCGGAAAATGAGTTTTTTGAATTTATCTCAGTTATCCTGCATTACAATATGTCGAAGATGCGGAGAATATTTCAAAGCGAACCCTGAAGCTGCATTTCCAGAAATACGTGGACGTGTATTTGGAAATTCGCGCGTTCAATTTTAGGTCATTAGGTTATCAATCACCTTACAAATTTAGAGGTTTCCTGGACCCCCGATTGAGAACCTTTGCTTCATACGTTAAAGTCTGTTAACCATAATACTTGAGAAAGTAACGAGGTAAATATTCATTAGATTACATGTAGAACTAGCAATTTCCAAGATATATCAAAATGAAATCAAGCATAAATGAATATGGAATGTCTGAAAATTACTCAAGTAAGTAAGTATATAGATTTGGCTGAGGAATCACATACTTGCAGCTATTACGCACACTTATCTTATTACTACTTTTTACTTCTACATAACAAATTGACTTGTCTAAAACCACATCCACTTCTGTGTGTAGTGCAACCATGCAAAGCTTACTGGAGTGCCACGGGGAAACGAGAACTACTTTGTCAGTGACAGGTAAAATGAAATCGGGGTTAAGTTTATGGTTGGGGAGTAAGATTGCATTAGAATCAGATTTTCAATAACATTGTTACTTGCATATATTCCGGGTCGCCTTTCTAAATCGCTAGGCTCAGTTTGCAACGACAGGACTATTAGGCTCCTGGACATAACATGTAGAAGGTTTCGGCCAACATGCATCTATCATTTCGTGCCGAGATTTCATCGCCGACGATCTTTCGGCGAGCGCACCAGTAAAATCTCATGTTAGGCCGATAGTTCTCTCACAATTGCAAATATGGCATAGCTTTAATTTTTAATTTCAAGGATGTGGTGAGAAAGAGAGAGAGAGAGAGAGAGATAGAGAGAGAGGGAGTGAGAGAGATGGTATTCTTTTTCGCCTGTACCATAGAGATGCTTTGGCGATGGAGATGCGATACGGCCTTTATAGTGAGGTCATCTAGTCTGCACCCCCGTTTTGTTCCTCGTCCATGCTATCCGTGATTGCTGAGCGCCTAGCAGGATAGCCGCGGATACCAGTTTTCGAGTCTTTGGTCTGGACCGGCCGGGGATCGAACCCATGACCTACCGATCGAGAAGTCGGACGCACAACCATTACACTATCTTGCTCGGCACCAAGAAGAAATCGAGTGTCATTAAATCGCGCTAGACGCAAAGAAAAATTTCAGGTTGAATAAATCTGTCGTGAAAAATCCTACCTCTTGGTAACATACGAAGATGGACGTAAAATGTGATTAACTCTGGCTACGCCAATGTGTCGGAACTGATATTTGGTCATCAACATCTCAAATTTTGCGGTCAGGTTGAAAGGATTTTTGATTCAGAGTAAATGACCTGAGCAATTTTTTTTTGATAATATAATTAATTTCGGATATTAATCCGCGTGCCACAGGTTGCAGGCCCCCCCTGATCTAAGGATATCACAATTTTGTTTTACTAGGCTAATCGTGACGGCAAGTGATGCATTGCCTCTCCCTTGCCTCGCATGACCGCATGTCACTGCTCTATGAGAGGACCAGGTGCTTAGCATAGGAAATGCATTGCCTAATTAATTAGATCCATCAGCTTCTGCCGGTTCGCGTTTACTACTATGCTTATTATTGCAATCGGAGTCATATAATTCCGGTTCTTGAGTATTAGCGATACTCAGCGAGTAAGCGGTGTAGACTACTCATTTTAGGAAGTTACGGCATCTATTGATGGTGCTGACTGCTGAGTTCATCGGTGCCGAGCTGGATCTATATTACTGGATATATATATACATCCCCCTACTCATCTTGTACAAAAACCCTAGTGTTATTTTGAAAGCGAACGAATATGAATTGTATCGAACGACAACCTCATAATATGTTTTTCATGGTATCTCGAATCGCAAATGTGAGATCACTATATATAATTTCCGTACCGACGGATTTAAAAGCAAAATTTTTCTGTCGGTCCTACTATCAAGTCACATATTTTACGTTGTTTATACTAACGACCGACAATACTTTTCATATGACAAATCCTGACCAGATTACACTTGCGTAGGTACATTTGAAAGCATTTTTTTTAAAGCACACAGTTGATGGATTGATGTTCTTCGCCTTTGGTTTCGTTCCTTATTCTATAACCTGTGAATTAAAAAAATCAAAAAGAGTATCGCAAATTTTGAAATAGCATGGATAGCATGTTTAGCCTGACTCAGCGACTCTATCAGAAATTTCTTATAGGCGACAACAGATTAATTGCAAACATACTGAGTAAATCGGAGAGGGGGGCGTGGAAGCATCTGAAGGGGCTCAAAGGGACCTGAGAGACATTAAGTTCATGAAATTGGAATTACCTTAATTTGTGCTGAAACTGCCAGCGGCAATAAATATATTGCGATTTTAAATTCCATTTTAACGTAGTACTATACAAACACCGATGCTACATTGTGACTGATACCTGACCCTCTACTGATCAGAAAATGTATCTGAATTAAGATTAGCTGGTGAGTGCCTGCATGTGTTAGCGGATGCTTTTATGGTCTGTTTGTCAAGGATCTGTCAAGGAAAATTATGGAGAAATGAGATACTTGCTTATAATGTATTTTGAATGGAAGAAGAAAGAATTTGAATTTAAGTGGCTTAGAACGTCGAAAGAGCTATTACGAGTATGCTCATTTATTAGAAGCCTACACATTTTGTAGAATGCAACTCATTCAATGCCTAGTATGGAAGTGATGCGCCATATAGGTGTACAACTGTACATGCTACTATATAGATCAGGGGTTCTCAGCCCTTTCTTGGCCGTGGCCCATTTTCCGGTTTAAAAATGTGCTGTGGCCCACCTGATATCTTAGAGTCATAATCCTGTTTAATGCGTGGTCATGGTCATGGACAGCGCCGATATGCCTTTTCTCTAAAATATGCGCATTTCTCTCTAAGTGATGGTATTTAAATCTCGATATCCCAAGATATGAAATCGCGCGAAGCGCGAAAAAAAATTTCCAGTTGAATAAATATCCTCCAATAAACGACCAAGGAAATAATCTTGGGCCCCTTCGAGCTCCCCCAATTGGGGGTGTGGGTGCGGCAGTTACGGCCCTGGTAGATCATATGCTAAAACTCCAAGTAGATTATTTTCGTCCGCTGCTCCAATCGCGTCGCGAAACACGATGATGAGATGAGGAATATTATAATCATTTATGGGCCAGCATCGAACAATTCATTAATGAATGGGGTACTACAGAGAAGTGGAGAAAGATTTTTCAATATGCATGATGTTGGCTACTTTGTATGTCTTGTACCAAAACAACTGAAGTTGAGATGTCAGAATATTCAATCCAATGATACAATCAATTCTTGTGACTCTTTCATTATGTACAATGATTTCCAGGCCGGACATTTTAAACCGAGTTCAAAGATTAATGCGCTCCGTTAAATCCTCAATCCATTAAGATTCGTTGCGGTGGTGCAGTATACCTCCGCCAGAAGTTGCTAACAGTTTGCAATTATGGCTATTTTTAGCTTGCAATAATACGGCCTGCCGAAGTACAGTAAATCTGTACAATAATTGCACTTCATTGCGAGCTCATTGCATACCCCTTTGAACGGCATACGACATATGACCCTGCCGCAATACTTGGTTACTTCAGCATTATCTTCCAGTTAGGTCTATTATACGCTTGAAATTTTTTTAGTTGCTGTTAGCCGTATGTTGTCATAGCCAGTAGAAAAAGCCACCGTTTCTCCCTAACGTTTTCGGTTTGTACAAGCTGGCTTCATTTGTGCCACTACGTCTAATCAGAGTCGGATGAAAAGCTTTATGTAGCCTACGTATAATTAGACAAAACGAATATATTTTTAGTGAATAACATAAGAAATATAATTGAACTTAAATTAATTCGGAAATTTTCTAAATAGCTCTGTGGCCCACCTCAAAATGCTCTGTGGCCCACCAGTGGGCCATGGCCCACCCTTTGAGAACCCCTGATATAGATAGACGATGATGACTGGCAAAGTGAAAACGGCTTGATGTGAAAATTGAGAAGACAGTGTTATAAGCCAAACTTGCCCTGTCAGGAATTAATTTCTCGCTTTTGGATAACCGGGTCTCTGCAGCCTAACATAGCGGATTCAGGACAAACTTGATGGAATGCTATTCACGTGAATATACTTAACTTGTATGTCTGATTTTAGTACTTACATGTCACAGCGAACGCCTCCTAGTGCATCCAGTACCGCCATGACCATGGGGGCTTGTACAAAGACGGGGTTCCTACTGCAAAGCAAGTGAAATTATGTAATATGTGAGTAGGGCCTATCTATAGTTCGGTAAGTATACAAGACACATGATATATTTTGGTATTCTTTCATTCCCTCATATACTGATAAACTTACCCGACTCAGGTCTTACGAGTGTCATCGCCATTATTGCCAAAGCTGTTGCAGTAACATTCATATTGTTATTGGTTATTATACGGGACCTGCGAATGCGGTATTATATAGTATCGTGGCATTTTCGGGCCATCAGCATCATGCGCCGACCCCGCACATAGACAAAATATATAGGCTAAGTATATATACGTTGAAATCGTCTATTCAAACGAAACTGATTGGTGCGAAACGACCGGAAGTTCCGTTTTCCTCTATTTTCACAGCAATTAGCTACACAATACATATTCTCTCTCTAGTGAACTCTTCGTGAAAAAGTGTGTATTCACACCCGCGTAACACCCGGGATGTACGGGTGTTAATATACACCCGTGGTACACTATATCAAATGCCAAAATTGACAAAAATATAGATTTTTAATGCCAAAAATACTGCTTTTTGAAAATGTAGATTTTTATTAAAGTTTCAGATATAATTGTCGACAAGTATTGAAATGAGTCTCCATGAAGCGACAAAACAAAAAAGCTAAAATCCTAAATTGAGGTCCGTGAACCCTTCGGAAGGCCGCGATCTACCGTCCAAGGGATGTATATAATGCGAATGGAAATTTTAGGGTCGAGGCGAGAAAGTCAAGCACAAATATCTGGATTTAGGATATAATGTGTATTGATGAAGCCATGGTATTGTAATTGTGATATGCAACAATTAGGGATGTAGCTCAATTACCAGGCTTTTTCCTGTTGTCACCGCTCGTGCATTTAGTTACCTCATGTTGCTGATACATGCTGCATTCAGGTCAATGTGTATATATAATTCCATTTACCTTCAACTTGTTAATGTATATGTCAGCATATGGTGCAATCACTGAAAATAGAGATATAGTTTCTTCAATAAACAAGTGAACATAATTGCCTCAATTACCACGAAGTAACTCCAATCAATGCGTATACCATACACATACCTGCAAACATTCAGTCCTTTACTGGTTTTACTTTGTTTATCCGTTAGACATTTTGTCATATTATGTTGAATATTATAGCCACTCGTGATTTCTAACCATTGGTTAGCGACTGTGGGGCTGTTATTCATCCGTGTTAGGACCGCTTATGAATTGCTATCATAAGTGGTATTGTGATCTGTGTGAATGCGGGTAATTATGCACGAATAACTAATCGACTATTCAGATTAGATATTACAGAAGCAGTCGGTTTTTTATTGGGCGAATTGACTCTCCAACCCTGTTGCCAATTCGATTTTTTTCTCGGTGTTCGATGACGCAAAGTGGATACAGCACATTTTTCGACTTTAGTTTGATGTGAAACATTAAACTATACGCTTTACATCGTTATTTCGAGTATAGAAAGATGAATAACTGGTGATTCCAAAACTACCAAAAAGAAAATCTGAAAAATGCCAAAAATACCATGGCCTGACTATATCAAAACATACCTCATACATACACGACGGTTTAAATCAAGCACAACATTTAATCCAGATGATGCTTGGAAGGTATAGATATGCAACTATTATGCACGTAGGATTATTACCTGCGATTTAAGTTTGAGCTAGGTTCTGTTTTTGAGTACCACCATTTGGGTGTGACACTTCTCTGAGGAGAAGTGAAGATGACACGATTCTACATTTGAGTCCCTTTTAATTGAGGAGCCTATGGCAGGAATCGCAATCTTACAGCGATTTAAACCAATGTGTTGCGTATATACTCCGACCGAGGTCGATTGGATAATTCCTACCAAAATGATGTAACTTTATGTACATTCTATAGGCTCCTCATCACCTTTCGATCTGCGTAAGCTGTGTCATACTAAAGCCCATCACGCAAAAGAAAGCGGGTATGTGCTGTAACTCAACAGTTCAGAAATATAGGAACACGGGTATCGGACTGGTCTGCAATGAATCAGATGAAGTAAAAACACCAAAAAATCTGAACAAAAGCACGATTGACGCAGTCTACATAAACTCTGACTTTCCTGCGCTAACCAAAATGCGTATCCTAATTCAGAGCACACCAGATAGGAACTGTAATGATAAACTTTGTATGTAGTTATACTAACGATAGTGTTTACAGCATATTACTCGATTAAGAAAACGGCAAGCAACCCCGTCATCATACATGTTTAACGAACTGCGAACGCTTGTTACTGTGATGAAATTCGTTTCCTGGCGGAGCTTTCCTAGAATCTATTGATCCGAAGAAGTCTGCTTACGACATGCTAATTTGAGTTACAATTTTGCAGCCGTACGAATGTAGAAGTATGCGGTGCGTAACCTGGAAACGTCCAAGCAAAGGACACGTGTTAGCGTACATTGGACTAATCGCGTGAGCCATATTTTCTGAGTAACCACCGATGTGATGTTGTGACTTCTGCACTCATCAAGCCGCTGCCCAATATGTGAGCATGCGTCACTTAAGCTTAGCTACAGGGAATATTTTGCACACTATTTCATCTCCATGAAAGTAATGTGATATTATTCGAAACTTGAGGCAATTGAGATGTATATTTGAATGCAAAACAGCAATTGTAGACAACAGTAAATGTGTGAACCAACTCTTTAATCTTCCCTAACACGCTTTTTTACAATTATAGGCAGCTTCCTAAGGAATCCATACAGCATGAGCGAGATGAACCAGCCATACATACCTAAATTGTTCTTCTGGCAGTCACATACAGTTCAATCATTTCCTCAAAAAGGAATAATAACTGCAGCGATTTACATTATTGTTAGGTGAGGTCATTTGGTAAACTTTGCTACCTAAATTCTAAATTCTTTTATGGCAACATAACGTTGCACTGCTATATGCCTACATTCTACCAGCAGTGCAAACAAGCAACCTAATAATTGGGAATGTGGATTTAGAGGGCGGGTTTCAATTTGAGTTTGGGAACTCAACTTCCATTTCGTGCCGATGGTCAGGAAAACAATAGTCCAAAACTGCATCGCGTTACAGGCGTCGCTATGTCCACTTATCCTCTGAAGTCTGAATAATAATAATATCAACGCTTTGTGCAATCAAAGATTTCATCTTGTGTGATGCTACGTTCATCGAATCATGATTAAATGCGGGCGCGAGATCGACTTTGCTTTTGTAATTATTCCAACTTCTCTTCGAAGTCGATGGCTTCGATTTGTCCGATGTATATCCTCAAGTGATGAGCAACTATTTGGCACGAATATTGCCATTTATTAGCATTTAGGATATGATCCCCACTAATAACCCCGTGATACGCCAATCTCTTGACCCCACGGAGCAGTGGTGTTCAACATGGCCAGCGAAGCATTTTCAGGGGATCCGCGAAACCTTCAGATTTGCAAAATGATTGATACCTTAATTTTTATTTATTTTTAGTTGGAGAAATCGAAAGGCAGTTTCGCTTGACCACTGCTAATACTTCGGGACTCACATAAACAGAATGACCTTCTGAGATGAAATATTTTACTGCGCCAACTCATTTTAATTGCCAAATTGCCAATAGCCCAAACATATTGCTGTTTAGAGACGTTTTGTTGGGGTATTGGAAAAAGTGTTTTGAAAGATCCATTTTTCCTGTGATAGACATAACCGCTACTTCAGAATAACTTCGATGTGAGCTGCTAGTTAGAAATGACTAGACTGAACGTTACATAATCATTAAAAAATCTTTTTCTGAATTTTTTGTGTCATATATGTTGCAATCATACGCAAAGGTGTCGTCGGATGTATTACGCATTAATATTACATTTGACACCATCTTTGTGGAAATGGATTTTCGGCACACGCTCATATCAAATCCATGGGGCGGATTTCAATACACGACCGCGCATTTCAAGAAATGCAATTACAGAATTCGATTTGAAATAATAAAAGTCTTCCCAATGTCTACATAAATAGTATGATGTTATTGTCAAGAAAAGTCATTTTATGGCTGCTTATCACAACTAGGGTTATGTTTGGATATCACTAATTTTCACCATCCGTATAACGGATATATCCGTATATATTTGGAATTTTTCCAACCGGTTACCCGAATGATAACTGCTAAATGAGACAATCGATTTCAACGAAGTTTGCATGAAAAATGAATCGTAAAATCATTACACAGTGTTATTGAACATCTACGTACATGCGCAGTACGAGCGAATACGAGAATAATCACGCTAATTTAATGTTCACTGCTTCTGCAACGCCGTCCTAATAAGCGCAATGCATCAATTGTGGAATCCTGTAGACGTGACCGGAGTTCAATAACAACTAGTCCACAATCTACATGCATTTTATGCTCTTTCTGCTTCCACAGAAATGGGCTGAATAGTAAGCAGTGTTTCGTAGAGAGTCTAAAGGTTGGCAGGTCGTGTCCCAGAATCTTCAAATACTTTACATTCCTTTTATACCATTAGTCTGTGTTGGTTTACAGTACTGGAAGGACGAGTAGCTGATACTGGAATTGATGCCGACATGTTACCTTGCTCTAATACCCACTTGAGAAATACATGTGATCTCAGGGGCGTAGCCAGCCCAAAATCAGGGGCCAGTTGAAATAAAATACGGGTTTCGATTTTTTCGAATTAAGTATCTGCGGGAATCAATGACGCATGCACACACGCACATGTTGGCAACCGAGTGGCGCAGTGTGCTAAGCGCCACCGTCACGAAACCAATGGTCCTGGTCCGATTCTCGGTTCTACCCAGTTTCTATGTGTCGGAGGTTTATCTGGGCTCCTCATCACCGACTTTGCTGCGATTGCAGTGACTTGAAAAGCCCAGAAAGTACAGTAAGCCGAGCTGGAAATTCGGCAGCAAAGATACGATGAAGGAATGAGTGTGGAAGAAAGAGAGACTGAATCGCGGTAGCAAGAGAAGTCGCCAAGAAAAAGAAAAATGCATTAAACTGTTGAAATGCCATTGTCGTGGAGCACAAAGCCTTATAAGGCTATAAGCACCACTGTCCTATCTCATCAATACAATACAATACGCACACATGTTCGCGAACATTCGATTTTATTCAGTTTCGCGATGTCACTCTTTAATCACAATCGCTAATCAGTTGGCTATACACTTAACGGCATATTGCCTCCAAGCCACCGAGAGATAGGAGCCAACGCATGCTAGGTCCGAGACGCGATGGTTAGGCCAGCGATGATATCTTTCGTACCAGGCCTATTGCAGATGCGACTGTGTAGGCAAGCGATAATATCGTGAGCACCAAGCTAAAACAGACGCGATTGTGCAGGCCAGCGATGGTATAGTGTGTACAGTAGGGGTGCTCGAAAATGAATTTCTTCTCCAATTCTACTGGCTACTTGATAAAAATGTTAAGTTACCTAATTGAAGCCTGCAAACAAAATTTGGTTTAATTCTAATCAGTAGCCGCATTTCTACAGGAGAATAAAGTATTTCTTATTTAATATGACAAACTGATTAAAAAAAAATTAAAATTTGCTGTTCACCACATGAATCTGTTCGGTTGTCTATAGAAACGATGTTCACAAAATTTGGCTCAATTCCAACCTACGGGAGCGGAATTATTGATGTCGAAAACTTTGGATTTGAATGAAATACTACTTTCGGTGGGCAGAATTATAATAAATATAGTTAAAGAACTGAGCACCGTAAATACAATTTTATTCAAATCCAAATGCATACGTGAAACTGATCGACCGATGACTTTTCCTTATGAAAGCCAGATTACTGGAATTTCACCTCTATGATATAAAAGCCACAATTTCAAACCGTAATGGAGCAAGCGTGAAAACGAAGAAATGAGGCCCATAATTTTAGGCCAATACCGCGTGACGAGGCATAGATATACTAATGGGAATGGCATTGAGCTGTGATTCAATATCATGTATTGACACCGTCTCTATGTCATCACTCAATATTTGACGATATTCTGTATGATAAGTAGTGCGATCGAAGTAACACCTGTCACGGTGGATATTATTTTCTTTATGGCTCACTGCCACTTATACTGCTTCGGAGCGCACGTGTGTTCATTTACGTGAGCGACGTGGTGAGAGTAGCCAGCTTTGTTTTGCTGTTGTTGATCTGTTCATTTATTGTTTTATTTACTGGAGTATTTGGTCTTACCAGGATATTACCAGCAATTTTTCAACGGTATTTTAATAAGATATTCGTCCATTTGAAGTTCTTGTTTCGTACCAGTTGAGAGAGGAGATCCAGAGTCAGCCTACTTCAATCACATTCTTCATAAGTCTCTACTTGGAGACGACAAAGGAAGTAGGCATCAGCAGCGTGGAAGTCCCTTGCTAGACCGGCCAAAATATTGTCAGAGGCTTCGATATGCAAGTCACCGACAATATTTTGGTCGGTCTAGCAAGGGACTTCCACGCTGTGATGCCTACTTTACTAAATGTTTAAGTGGAGCTACTCCCCGAACTGTTCTGGCTGCAAAAGACAGTCTCGACGAGACATTCTATCGAGTAAATACCCAGTTGAACAAACTTACTACCGGTATCAAAGAAAAGATAACCGAGGGCAGTGTCCATGCCGAATCAATATTGGAAAGAATTTCGTCATTTCATGACCTGTGTCTATATACAAAGAATATTGCTGATGGCACATTCCGTAAACTTATTACTGCTGAAAGTGCAAGTACGTCACTTGACGACTTACACACGTCGTGGACGCATGAGGAAGACAATTTGAAAAGGTTGGAATGGGAACTTTTCAGTACTCAGTCAAAACTGGAACGGTACAGAGCAGTGGTTCCCAACGTGGGCGGTATCGCCCCCCAGGGGGCGATTTGTCGGTCCAGGGGGCGAAAATAGCTAAGGGGGCGATAAGGGGGCGAAAACGGACGAAGGAGGCGATAAGGGGACAATGGCGCGTTGAAATGGCTATCTTGGCGTCCATGACCGTAACTGTCACACCCAAACCCCCAATTGGGATGGGGGCCCGACCTCGAAGGGGGCTCACAATTCTTTCGTGAATTAACATTAATTATTGAGGGAATTTAGCCAACTTTTTCAAACAAATTCCGCGCTGAGCGCCTTTTCGTGGTCTCATATGTCTTACTTATTGGATACCATTCCTCCAAGAAATAATATGCATGAGCTATAGAAATGGGCATCTCGGCGTCAGTCATCATCACACCATGACGCACCAAGACATATTATGTCTCAGGCCATGTAACATGCGACTCCGAGAAGTGTGCCAGAACGAGAAAACATTGGGGAAAAGGACTTCCTTATGCTGACCGACTTCGATATATATAGGATAGACGTATATATTTAACTGTGCATAGGCGCCCAAATGACTGGCGCCAAATGCTCCTGTCCTGGCAATCAGAACCCCACAAAAATGCCATCTCACAGAGAATATTAATTGCCTGTGCAGACATACCAGTTGGAAATCGTGTGAATCTTTTAGTTTAGTACGTATGGGCGATTTGGATATCTTTTGACATAGCAGACAGGCCACGAAATGTTATTACGTAACGAAGTCATTTATACCCACGGGTCCGCCCGAATATGTTCAATTATTATTTACGGGCCCTACATTTTCCAAAACACTGCACTCAGCTTTACCGGTAAATCTGAATACATGAGATGAGAGAGGATAAGAAATTGACAGCAATATATATGCAATTCCCGATCATATTGACCGATTCAACCATAATGACGGAAATTTTTCGCGCTCCGCGCGAATTATGCCGACTAACTAATGAGTCCAACAATTTGTGCTGTGAAGTACCGGTGAAGAGGTATGGGGGGAGTTGGGTATGAGGGGTGCAGAAGTTTGCTTTATCGGTCTATGGAGGGGTGGTCAAGACCAACGTATTGAGCAGGGGGGGGGGTGACTAAGTGCTGTTATTCTCCTTTTGGAATCAAGTCGGAGAAATCACCTTTTTTGCTACTCAACTCATCGGTGATTTCAGTCTGTATGCCCATTTTTCGGTTCCCAATATTTGGGGGGCGATGATCGGTATGGAGTTTGAAAAGGGGGCGATGAGTCAAAAAAGGTTGGGAACCACTGGTATAGAGCAATTGTTTCGTCACAATTTGGATCATTAGCTTCTGTGACCAGTCATAAAGGTTGCGACCAACTTCAATCAAGGCTTTCTCACTTGTGAAATGTTCATTGATAGTTCTACGCACCCCGCAACAGATAACACTCACAATTGCGAGCTGCTGCAGTCTGCTCAATATCCTGTTATTCCATCTTCATTTCCTGTAAGTCAACAGGATGAAGCCAATGTTGATCCAAATTCCAACGATTTCGTTGAATTTGTCGAAAAGGAAATAGCATTGACTCGGTCACCATTTGGTCCGGTCAACAATGAATTTGATTATTCATTTGAACCCGAAGACATCGATCCAAACACACCTCACAAGATGTACTCGAAGAATCCGCGCAAAACTGCAATAGAGGTGAATTCTACATCTATGGATTCCGGCTCGATGCGTCGATGTACCTCTTAAAAAGGAGCTTTGTTCGCCATGTATCCTGTGTCAAGATCTTCATCTTCTCTTCAACTTTGAAGAAATCCAAAAGATGCAAGTTCGGCAACGTCATGGACTTGTAGAAGAGAGTCTGGTACGCCGTAATCGTTCATTCTGTGATCATGATCACAATTATTACCCATCCACATGTCATTGCAAAATTCATAGATGTGGCTGTGCTCAAAGCACTTTATTACATGACGCATATAAATGTTCGTTATATCCTAAATCGATTGTTGTTGCCAGCAACAACACAGTTACAGCTCTATCTCCTGCAATTGCCGAGGTAAGTTGTCCTGTACATCTGTCCACACCTTTGGTGATAATCACCTGCCTGGTAGCTTCTACCGGTTTTATTACATGTGCATTCCTTATTTCTGGGGCTACCAACTGCCTGTGTAGCCTACTTTCTTTTTCTTAAACCAATTGGTTATCAGTGGTGAACCGCTGACTTGTTTAATTAATACCGCTGCCATCCTTCCCCGCCAGCCTAAATTTGTGCCCATATCCGTTGAAGGAATTGGGTGAAGCAGAGGCATCAACTTGAATGATGTATTAGCTATTTGTCACTTTCCTGTTATTGAAAATCTACCCCCAAGCGCAGACATTGTTGCACAATGCACATGCACAATGATACCTGAAGGACGCGTCCAATGTCCACCCAATTATTGATGTAAATGATTTTTACTGTGTTATTGGTAACAAGTTCTTATGCGTTACCTGGATTACGAAGTCAGCAGTTACTTCATGATAACTTGGCCACTCTTTTATGGGTTGTGACAAAACCCTTCGAACAAATTAGGTGTATTCCACTGAGGTTAATTTCCTTGATTGCAATAACAAGACTTCTGTTATTGTTGAAAATGTCATAAGACATTATTTTTCTGCATTTAATGCCAATTTTACTAATCTTAATTGTCAGTTCACTCCTAATTCATCGCTCATTGGGGCATTATGTCGATTTTGAATACTTGAATGTCCATGGGCAGCAGATCTGACTTCAGATGACTTCTCACATCTTTGGAGACACTTGTGCTCCTGATATTGCACAATTTTGTGTTCGCAAAATAATTGCCTGCGACGTACTTACGTCGATAAGGCAACCCTTTATTGTATCCTAATCATGTTTCCTGACTGTAATGACTTGGTCAGGAGAGTGAGGTTTTGTACTGTAAGTAGAACCTACGAACATAATATTCGTAAGTTCATATTCGTACAACCACCCTGTGTATTTTTACATTTTGTTAACATTCATTACCCCCGCTCATCAGTTATTGTGACTCTATGTATTTGCTTTGGCAGTTCACAGTTCGTCACAGGGCCGGCTATGTCACGGTGGATATTATTTTCTTCATGGCTCACTGCCACTTATACTGCTTCGGAGCGCACGTGTGTTCATTTACGTGAGCGACGTGGTGAGAGTAGCCAGCTTTGTTTTGCTGTTGTTGATCTGTTCATTTATTGTTTTATTTACTGGAGTATTTGGTCTTACCAGGATATTACCAGCAATTTTGCAACGGTATTTTAATAAGATATTCGTCCATTTGGAGTTCTTGTTTCGTACCAGTTGAGAGTGGAGATCCAGAGTCAGCCTACTTCAATCACATTCTTCATAAGTCTCTACTTGGAGACGACAACACCTAATAGTTCATATTGATAGTGTTTCATGGATATAAAAAATTAACAGGATTGAGTCGGTTACAACAAGACGTTGTTTTAGGAAAAATGAATAAAGCTGACCCCCGCAGACCCCCGAAATAAGATTTAGTTACAATTTATCTCAATTATCCTGCAACCTCCACCTGTCTTGCAAAAGTATTGACTGTAAGCAACAATTTAACTTGTCTTGAAAGTAACATCATACATATCATCATGCTAAAATGTGGAGACTTTTAATATTTCAAAGATAACCCTGCAGTTTCGTGTCTTAAAAAATTCGCGCCTTCGATTTTATGTTATTAGGTTATCAATCACATTGGAACTCTCAATATCTCGTGCTCCCTCCCCCGGTTTAAAACCACTGATCCATAAGGACTTTACACCAGATAATTTCACTAGATTAAAGGTAGAAATAGAAATTTCGAAGGTATATCTGAATCAAATCAAGTATAAATGAAAACGAAAGGCCTGAAAAGTACTCAAGTAAGTACTTTCAAAAATTAGATTTGGTCAAGGAATCGCATACTAGTAGCTATACCACAGACTTAACCCATTACGCTTTTTTATATATCAAAATAAAAATTGTGAAGATTAGGTAGTTCTGCCTAATAAATTTTCATGTCTAACACCACAACCCCTTCAGTGTGTAGTAGGCAAGTATAGAAAACTTACGTGGGTGCCACGGGGAAAGAGAATCACTTAACCGCTGACTACATATGCATTAGATCTCGTTGCAAGGCAAATCAAACATAGTCCTCTGCATGTGCGCCATGTTTCTTCGTAACCATTACCATCAAGTGGAGTTCCGAAGGAAATGTGCGTTTCCTCAAATTAACAAGCTTCCAAAGAAATGGTGCGTTAAAAGGAGGCGTGACGTGGGGTGAACGAATCTATGTATTGCTAGCATGCGAGACGCTCTCCAATCAGCTATCGATTTTGTCGCCACGCTTCTCGGTTTGCCGGGATTCGGTATTCTTTTTCCGACAATGCGGGAAGTACAGGATCCACGAAGAACGTATATAAAGTATACCGGGAAGTAGGAATATGCTCAGTTCGGCTTGGGTCCATCGCGCGACTGAGGAGACGATTTAATAAAATAAGACCTCGGCAAATATAGCGGTATGATTTTGAGGTGATATTTCCTATTCGTAACCTCACAGTTATCGAATCGCCTGATCGTACCGAACGTGTCTTAGGGGCTTTCGTGTCAGCCCATTGATAGAATATACAACACGTATTGTTTTCGCGATTCGCTTAGCATTGTTATTCAATCATAATCAACCTGCGAGACGACGCTTTGAGTGACAATGCGACATTATCCGATAACGTTGCCTACCACGTGACCGTTAAAATTTGGATTGCCACATATTTGTCAGAGTTATTTATATTGAAATATTTAATTAAATTGTTAGTCTAATATGTATTTTGTCACGATTGTGACTCTTCAAATATAATATAGCTACTCGACACAATACTTTAATTAAGTTTAACGGACTTTCTGGCTTGTGGCATCATGGTCTTATACAACCGTTATTCTTATAACTCGTAATATTCTATGTGAAAATAACACCCACTAGAATGACAATTGTACGTAAATTTCTGTCTGTAAAATAACAAAAACTTTCTGATGTGATAACATGTGTACTTTCATGAAATATTGATACGTCGAAGTATAGTATGATCGTCGAAGTTGGTTATTGGCTTTTTTGCAAATTGCCCAGTGGCTAATTTATGATATATTTTCCCACTCGATGTAAGTATAGCATAAGCCTGAAACACGATCTGGAATAATTGGATCATCATTCCATCAGGTATTTTGATATCTGGTTGGATCCAAGCCAGATATTTCACGCTACAAATAGAACACCAGTGGTTTTTAACAGGTGGCTAAAATAAAATTAGTATGATGTCATGATAAGATTTGACCGTCATTGTATTTTTAAAAATCTTTAACATCGTGGGGTAATACTTGGTCAGGTTGAGGTAGGGAAAGTGAGGGGCCATAACTGCCACACTCTATATTATTGTGAATACGCATATTTTACAGAAATTACACAGACACACTTCGCGTGATTTAATGTCGCTACAGGTCTGCGTTTAAATATGATTAGTAGGCTAAGAGAAAAATGTGCTTATTTTAGGTAAAAAGTCATATCTGTGGCCGCGATTACCAGACATTGAACAGGACTATGACACTAGGATAAATGGTGGGCCGCACCGGAAAATGGACCACGGTCAAAATAACGCTGAGAACCCCTTCACTGGACTTTAGAAAAGTTGGTTTTTAGCGAGGTGCCGTTACAGCCGAGCCTCTGATTTGACTGTTCAGGGATAACGCAAGATGCGATAAAATGGGCATAGGCCTAAAACAAAAATTAAGGACATCCCTTTCATCTGTAGTATTTGAGATGTGGTGACTGCAAAATGGTTGCTAATGAATTCGACACTTGGGACTTTGGTATTAGATATGTTATAACCGATATTATGATTGCGCTGAGGTATTTATTGTAGTAATAAATTCGAAAATGAAAGTTTCCCTGATTATGAGCCTGAAGTAAAACATACGACTCTTGGTAAATTATTCAGTTGGGAGTCGTGTATTAATGTAATCCGGTTACCGGTTAAGTTTACTGTAGTGGACTTAGTTGTTATGTTAGGGCAGATGTTCTGTATCGGTGTTGTATGGATACTAGGGGTTCCCTGTGTCAGTCTCAAGAGTTTACTGGAAGTCAAGACACAGAGTCCACTCTCACATATGATACGTAATGATACGTCCGTCTTAGCCATCATTGGGTGCAGGTAACGAGTAGGTATGGTGCGATCATGACATTCACGTAGCAATAGCAATAATCAATAGCTTTAAAATGATGCGTCGACTGGTTTGATATACCTTGTTTGCGAAGTTCGCATCCACCGGTTGTTTTCATTTCTTCCATTTTAGAAAATGAACTTCAATACCCAGAAATTAGCCACCGAAAGCATCATTTGATTGGCATTCTCTAAAAACATATTGACATTTAATGTTTTTCCGGCAAACGCCCCCTCTTGGGCTGGCTACGCCTACGTTTAGATCCCCGGACCTATATTGAATTAGGTTCAGTATAACGAACTTTTCCGTCTTAACTTTCCAAAAGCTAATACCTGGGTGCCTCGAATTATTTTTTCGTTTAACAGGAAGCCGACAGGTCGAACATATTGGGATCAGTGGCTAGGAATGATGCATACTCTAATTGGCCTTGTTACCTCATTCCGCTTGGCTTTAAAAGAACAATTTCCACGCACGTAGATCATATATATATAATATGCGGATGCTTATTGAAGTCATGCGTATTGTCATAGCTACAATTTTCATTCATCATTCCATTTGTTGGGTTATTTTATTATTGTTCAAACCCGAATGACGTTGATCCTGTATAACATCGTCTTCGCAGAATCCGTATTAATTCATATCAATATGAACGCTATTGCAGCAGTGTTGGGAACTATGGCGCTTGTACTTGCCATCGCTGGACCTGAAAGGGTAAGTGATTGTAGTAATGTCTGAGCGCAATGACAGAATTCGAAACACTGGCATATGACAATATATTTAAATACCGTATCATATTACAAGATGACGCCCAATACCTCTCACTTTCTTTGAACTAGGAGTATTAACCTTGCCATGGGACCTGCCAGGACTCTTGGAGCAATAGAAAGCAATGATCGCGACACGTAAGTAGCGAAATATTGTATGTATGTAATTTCAGCAATCAACCGAACAGTAATGCGTCAAATTCTTTATGGATACGCTTTGATCGGGGCACGCAATGCTTCGATATTGGCCGATGTCACCCAGGAAAAGTTTTCATTCACTATAATTTAAAATTTTGATTCACTAGATAAGCGGCTGTCAACGGTGCGAAGTACCAAAGTAGGGAGTACGAGATACAGTTTGACACTATGCGCTATGTAATGATCTAAAGTATCTAAAGTTTGTGTATGCAATCCCCCCCCCCCCCCCCCCCCCCCCCCCGACAAAATAATGATAGAGGCTAATAATGAAAGTAAAAAACCTGAAATGAGTGTAGCCACATTCTCAATTAGGAGAAAATGGTGGTTTTAGGCCGTTGGTATGCTTTCGTCGAAGGGTGAGATACCTATGCTCATTGAGGGACAATCACGATCTGACATTTCAGCTCTGGACGTGACTTCCGCCTCATAACACACCAATACCTATGTTGTTTTGTTATAATTGCATTGTTAAGGAGACGTCGGCTAAACTTCTAGATTAGTATCTCGAGTCGCTGAAATGTCTCATATCCCTGAAATCAACAGATGTTGCGTTGAAAATCCTACGGGGGTCGAAGACCAGGTTTGGTGGCGGTTTGACGAAGTGCACTTTATTTTGACCCTGGATATGGGGTACGACAAGCAATTTATGCAAGTTCGAGGGGTACAGGCGCTAAAAAGGCTGTAAATCACTGCACTAGTTCATAACACTGACTTTACAATCCTTACATTCAATATATATACTTTTCTGGATATCGTTTTGTTTTATTGGCGTACAGTACATTGGTTTTTCACTCAGACTGTTTCAATTCCATCTATCAATGTACAATGATGAATTTTAGGATCGGGCGTTACGTTACCCGAATAGCGTTTCTAGGTCTGAAATATGATCTGTAACTGAATGCCGACTAAGTTTGGACTTGCATAACAGTATCCCGAGAGTGTATCTGGAAACCACATCTAATTGACCTTGCTATGAAATAATTCCGATACAGTGCATGTGACCACGAGACCGATTTTCCGGCCTTCATTGAACAGTGTTGGGATGACTCGAGTCATGACTTGACCCGAGTCAGACTCGAGTCACCTTTTTCACATGACTTGACTTGCCTCGAGTCACTTTGCTAAAATGACTTGACTTGACTGGGAGTATCAGAAATGTGGATTGACTCGTGACTCGGAGCAAAATTCACTAGTCAATTTCAAATCATCAAGTAATCGGTGTCGATAGCAATCACTGTATCTTGCATATGTTCGTATTGTTCGCGAAACGCGGGTGTAACCCGTGCGAGTGATCAATCATTCAATGATCGTGCGTTTCACTGAGCCTGGATTGTTCTCTCACAAATAAAGTGACCGCAAACGAAGTGATCGATGCTTACAGCTTACGTTATCGTAACTCTGGCAGTAAAGTGATAAAATAGCAAAATGTCTATTTCCGTTCTCTGTTCTTACCTTAACCAATAAACCTATCGTTTTATTGAAATTGAATTCGAATATAGTTTATATAGTCATCAACCATTTGCGCAAGCTCGAATTGCATCATATCTATTTGTAAATGGTTAATGTATTGCATATTATCAATTCGTTTCTCTATTCTCTATTTTGGCTGGTAACTATAAACTGTGGCTAGGAAATTACCTGTAACAGTTCTACGTATATGTGAGTGATACAGCGCCTTCTTGCGTGTATATTTAACTCTATATTCGTTCATCGGTCGGAATCAATGACCACTCAAACTGTATTTCAGACAGCTAGCAAATTGCAATGACGTAATCATGCCTCATACATACTTTGAAAAGGCAACTTGACTTGAAATGTGAATTGACTCGTGACTTGACTTGACTTGACTCGAGTCACCTGCAAAAATCGAGTGACTTGACTTGACTCGAGTCACCTTTGAAAATTGATTGACTTGACTTGACTCGAGTCAAAATGTGCAATGACTCAAAATGACTCGTGACTCGAAGGTAGTGACTTGATCCCAACACTGTCATTGAATATATATCACTTCCACTCCGTTTGCAACGAAGAACGATATAACTTTCTATGCATCCTTGGATGGAGCTAAACATCTAATCCCAATTATTTTCCAGTTTTGATATGAAATCTCATTCAAAAATTATTTCACAGATATAATACGGAACGGCATGAAGTTAAAGGCCAAGAAAAGTAACATATCACCTGTGTGTTGTGAAAAATAAATGCTTTCAAATGTTCTAAATCGCGTAGAATCCGATTTTCATGGTTGTTGGATCCCAAAAAAAATTATTGGCATCACCATAATAAAAAAACAAGCAGTAGATGTTAGGATATTTAGCAGATAGCAGGGTATACCGAGGATGATACTGAAAGGAAGTACAGCATGTATCTTCAGCTGCGAAGGGCTCGATGAATGCATTCATTGTAATTTTGTGGTTAGGTGCCTGTCAAACGTTAAGAACCACTTTAGTGGACTATCTGAGAAGACTTTAACCTTACATGGCGAACAACTGGACTTGTTTCCTTTGCCAAATCTAGGCCTTTGCAAATAGCGATTAGCTGGAAATGAAGACCTACTATAGATTAAACTACAAATTTCAATAATTACATTAAAACCCATCCCTACAACATCCGTGAATACTTGGATGTATTTGAATTGATGACAATTACACTCCCAACTAGAAATTAGCACGCTGTAAGAGCATGAATCGTGATTTTCCACCTTTTGACTACGATTAAATCGGGTCACTTCGATCCAGGAAATGACTTCCTAGTGTATAACTACATTCGCGTGGTTGTCCATGAGAATCATCTATAATATATTGTTGGGGAGATTGGGTACCGATGGAACAGAAATTGGAACATGACCTTTGGACACAAATCTTTCGCCGATAACAGCTGATCTGTTGCTGGCTCAAGACTTTGACACAAGCTCTACCTATCGCGCATATATATATGAACATCCGCCTTCAAAAAAATATTTATTATCGTTCAAGATTTGTTGCTCGAACCTATTATCGGTCCCTACCCGGTGGGTCCAAAGGCACACGACCCAGCGACCGATGAAACAAACGCTCAAAAGCTCAAATGATATATCTTTTCTTGCTGTGTAATATAATCTAAGCTACAGTAAGCCAGAGAAGAATGTTTGGTCACAACCGCCAAAAAATAGAATAGAACTCAAATGTTGCCTTAACATCGCGTTTCGATTAGTGCTCGAACTTTCAAATTTGAGGGTACATTCATATTGCACGTAAATCGACATTTTGACTTCCAAATAGCTCGTTATAGCGATGAAACATCTCAGGCAAATCTTACATAAAAAAGTCTCTGTATGTAGGCATGTTCCAGTTGTTGCGTGATTAGTTAGTGCAACTATTTAGCTTGATTTGGCTACATAATATCATCGGCCCCCACCGTATAAATTTTATAAATAATCCGAAAGAAGTCCAATCAATGTTGGTATTGAATACAAAGAATATGTGAAAAATATATAGCCTGATACAAGCCTTAAACTTCTCAATAAAAATGGGTTCTGATTTGTTCGTGCTAAAGCAGAGGTCTCAAACACGCGGCCCGCGATATAATTTTGTGCGGCCCTCGAAGGCATTTGGGAATTTCAAGTATTCGAAAATATATTCAAGTATCATATATCTTTTTTAGATTTAAGAACTTAAAGTTCACTCTAAAACTACTACAAAAACTGGAAATCGAAACAATTACTTGACTATCACATCACTTCTAAGATCTACTTCGTCACATTTCAGGTTCATAATGATAAAACATGACCCGTCAATGATTCGTGACTGAAACTCGCGATTGTGTTTGGTGCAACCTTTCGATTTTGGATTGGTGCGACCTTTCGATTTTGGATTAACTGGGTGATAAACTCAAAATTACTTGAGTCGGGTCAAAAGTTAAAATCAGAGAAGGACTTGCGTCTCGGAATAGTGACTTGGTAATCCTACAGACGCAACAATCTATGACACAGCCATGGGGAATAGCAATATTTCAAAAGCCCGTAGCATGCGTTGCCCAAGGTATATAGATATCTAATCAGGTCTGTATGGAAAATATTGGCATTCTGCGGCCCCCGTGACGTATATTTGGTTACATCCTTGGCGTTGTTTGTTGTCTTTATCCATGTTATATTCGGGGGCGAGTAAGGCAGTGGTACGTTCCACAGCTGTACCACCGAGTGATTCTTCGGCGATTCGTCATTTCTATTCTAGGGGTTCTTAACTAGGGGTCCGTAGCCCCTTCGTGGTACGAGACACCACATCAGGGGGTACGGGATGCATTGTGGAAATAGGCCTATATACTGTGGAATATTTTCTGAATAAATTTATTCAACTGGAAAATATAATTCGTGCTACTCGCGATTAAATGTGAATGGGGCTTTCTGATTTTTATACTTTTATAGGTACCATCAGAAATTGTGTTGAAATTATACAGGAGGCACGAGAAATCTATTTTATTCAAATATTTGTTAAGAATTTGCGTGCCAAGCGTGAATAGTATAATACTAAAGTCCATTTTCCACGATATTTGTGGAAGCCTGGCTGCAAGGTGCTGTCAAATAAGGCCTACTGAGATATTATACATTGAATACCCCCAGTATAATAGGCGGCCGCGGCGACATCAAAATTAGGAAATTGGCCCGGGAACCCATTTGAGTTCGAGACCTCTGTGCTAAAGGATACAAAATGTATGCATCGAACGAAATATATTTTACACCCAAAACAGAAAACATCTGTCAGTGAACGCATAACTCGCAGTTAACTTCGCAATCTTTTGTATGCGAGGAAAGATTCTGCCAGCATGCAATTGTAGCCAAATTCACGGAGTGTTATCATGGTATTTTCATGGATAATATTTCTATTATTTTCGGTCCCAGTGATCCATCGACACCACATTTACCCCAGGCAAAGTTAAAATTAAACTGTGTTTTTTTTTCGTCGCGTAATATCAATTGGATCATCTGCTGCAAGTCTAGTCTTGGAGATATCGCTCATGTCACTAAGTATAGTGACGAGCCTCTGGTTTTTCCTTCTCAAAGCCAGATGCCCGGAATCTCACCTCTGTGTACTCCACACGTAAATCGATGTTGAGTTAGATACAGCGAAAAGCTGAAGTTTATGGTACTATTATTATAATCTTTATTCGCAGTAAAACTGGTGAATACACACGTGATCCGGGGATCAACCTGCCCCAAACGAAAATTGGTGAGATTGAAGTAAATTTTTAAAATTTCAGTAATACAGTCAAATTGCTATTCCTATGCAATACATGAAGAAGTCAGATTACAGAATTGCTGTAGATGAAAAATTGGCAAGGGATGCAGAGGTAAAGATTATTGAAAACGAAGAATCGAAATTACTGAAATTATACTGCAACTATAGGGTACAAGAGAAATTTAGCCCAGTAGTGCATTCAAGGTCTTTCGAAGAATATGCACAGGGCCCATTACCGTGAACTTTTGGATCATGTTGAATCGAACGTGTCCAGGATTTTTTTTTTATATGTCCATTGATTTTTTAGTTTTAGATTAAGACCCCTGTAGCGCCACGTAAATGATTGTCGACGACCCAGTGTTTATTTTGCCTCGCCACATTCTCTCACATTCCATTGGCAGGTTTGCGTATTCTGATTTTTTTCTGAATCATTTTGTAGTATGTTCACATCAACTGGGACGGCCATGCAGGTAAATGAATAAGGACTCTATTTTCTCTTTTAGTTTGATTATCATATTTGGGTGGTTGTTCCTGATTTCGCGGTCAGCTATAACTGGTACATCCGACAAAATGTTTACTTGCTCGTTTTCTGTCACCGGTTCTGGATCGTAATCATATCAACTTTTGGTCGAAGTGGTAATGTAAAAGTGTTTGGAAAATTATATGGTATGAAAATCAAGTTTTGATTGTCGCCACTTAGGGCCTTTTGTGCCACGCTCTTCGGGTATTATAAATCAAGCGGTAATTAAATGAACTTATCATAACTTATTACAAACTCAGCAACGGTGGTCGACAATTGGGGTAACATAAGTAGGCTACATTGCGTACGGTGAAAGAAATATGTATCCCGTTGAAATACCTTATTACAAACGATCTATGATATTCGTTCATGCGATGGTTTATGATTCACAATGAGTAGACAATGGGTCATCTACAACCACCAGACTATAAAGTAGTCTACAAGTCGTAAAAAAGTTCACCGATAGTGCAGCCTCTACGATACCAACGAAATGCAGTTTGCAAAATATTTTTTGACTTTGTAAGCAATTTTGACAATTTTTTGAACTTAGGTTACAATTTTGACTTTTTGCAATGTCGAGAAATAATGGCAGTAGTGATAACTCAATATTTGAGAAAAATATGCACGGTGAATAATTAAGATGATGAATAAAGCTGTTTTTTTTATCGCACGACGTTGTATGGTGCATAATCGTAGCGGTAAAACGAGGTGCGAGTCATTGTGGTGTTAACGGGGGTTGCGAAGTATTTTATAGATGATATAATATTTGGCCAAATATATGATATATATTGTTTCGAGAATATCGTAAATTTTCAGGATTGGATCGACTACTATACTAGAAGTTTGCTCACAAAAACGAATGACCCAGTCGCTTCATAGGGAAACGAGACCCGGCTATTGCGTGAGTGAACACTCTTTCAGCTTGTGCATTAGGGTTCTACGTATCCATTACCGTAGAAGTAAAACTCCACAGGAAATGTGCCATCGCTAACTTTAAGCATACTTAGCTTCCATAAGAGCGGTGCAATAAATGGTGATATGGGGTTGATGTAAAAGACATATCCTGCCATTGTCAAAATTCCTCATGGTGCATAATTATCCACTGGCAATTAATTTGTGCTGCAAACTCCCAACGATTTGTGACCACTCTTCTAAGACAGGGGCTGGGATTCATGAGAATTTTCGGCAACGCATAAACGATGTACGAACGCCACTCGGGGAATTGAGAAATACTAATTTCGACTGATGTCAATCGCACCAATGAGACGAAGCTTTAATAACCCACGGCATCAGTAATTGCATCTATAACGTTTCGCGGTGAGATTTTGTGAACGCGATCGCGCATGTATCGAATTACCGTGTCGTATGAGCCATATCTTATTTGGATTCGTGTCAGCCGATTGGTCAACCTGATAGTGTATACCGATCGATTTCATGACTAGTATGGCATCGTTTCTAAATTCAAATAAATTAATGATGTGGAGGTCCAAGAAAGGATAAGAAATCTTCGGATATTGATGTCTACTACGCACACGACGAAAATTTTCTTGGCTGATTGCATATTAGTCTGAATCATTTAGGATAAAATTACTTTATTGAATTACTTTTAATATACAGGGTATGCCCCGACAATAGTGACTCTACTCGAATCCTAATGTAGTTAGTTAGTTACTCGCCGAATACTTGCAATGAATCGAGGTGGTAAAATTATGCTATAGGCATACTGTCGAGAACCTGAGTGATTTGATTCCGAATTAGAAATTTGGGCTTCTATAGTTAAGTCGGAGATTCGACTAACAAACATTACAACGTTAGAACAAAATGTCTGACTCGGATTGTGTATATACCTTTGATGCGATCACATAATAAATGCTGTCAGTTATACACAACATGCGGTAGATAGGTGTCTCCCATAACTATAATCGCATGGAGTAACTTCGAATTAAGAATAGGAACACAAGGCATACTTAAGCGTTTTGAGTATGCTCGCCGCATACGTCTTCGGATCAATACCCACCTGTATAAGGATACGCCAGGAAATGAATTCCCCCGTGGTTCCTTATATCATCCAGGTGGGCTATAAACAGGTGATCGTCACGTATGAAGATCATATATATAGCATAGCCGGATACATAATACAGTCACTGAGTTGTCAAAAACCCAAAAACATATGATCCTATACCTATATACCACAATATTTGTAGAACCAGTACTAATCAATAGCAATATGAATGTTACAGAAGCAGTATTGGGAATTCCGCCGTTTACGTTTACACTCGTTGGAATAGAAGGTAATAAATGTAAAGAGAATTGGCTGACTTAGTAACGCTAGCATATATGTACTTTGATTTGAATATCTAGGCATACGGCATAATAGCACAAGATGAATTTCTTTTCACTCTCTTTTTTCTATAGCACCACCCAAATTGGATCCCCCACTCTGGATGTTCCTAGATTACCAGATCCCAATCAGGAACAGCTGTAAATCATTATATCGCACTTACTTTAATATTTCTTAATGTCGATGTTTAAACTTACTTAAACATCATCCTGTTGTAGTGATCTGTAATACATCACTTGATCTGTCTGAATTCAAGTGCAAATTTATATTTTTATGTATTGAGGCGCAATAATAAATTTTGGTACTGCACACAGCATTTCTAGTTGTGGATCAGGGTTTCTCAACTTTTTTCGACTCATCGCCCCCTTATCAAGTTCAACACCAATTTTCGCGCCCAAATTTACAGATCCGAAAGAGATGACATAAAAACGGGAAATTTATTCAAAAAAACTCTGATCTCTAGCGGATTAACTAAAGAAATGGTCATTTATTTTGAGTAGGTGCTCGGAAACCCGTTTCTGCGTCTATACTTCCAATGAGTTGACCTTTTTTCACGTCATATGCAGAGTAAGCAGTCTTCACCGGACATTACGTTGCGTAAACTGCATTTCTAGATCTAGAATTAAGATCTGCAACTATAGCGATTAAGTGTCTTCAAACATAAAAAGGATCTGTATCCGCATAGAAGTATACTAGAAACATATTCTGCAATCACATTCAGTTAACCATGTTATGGTATAAGTTCGAAACATTGTGTTAGCTATATGCGCGACCTAATTTCTAGCCGTTATTAAGTTTTTTAACTACCAGTATCTTTACAGTGTGTGAAGTACAATAACAGCTCTCTCGTAGCTACTACATCTGGTTTAATTTATTATCCTATTATTATCCCATTCCTTTCCTAGTTTTATTGTGGAATTTCATTTTGAAATATTTTCACAGGTATGGAACGGCGTGAGACAAAAGAAAATTAAACAATCGATTGTGTGATATGAATGAATAAAAATGCATACAAGCGCACTAAAACATGTACAGTCTGCTCCAGGGTTATCGAATTAAGCATTGACAGTCGTTGGGCTAAACAACGTAATTTATTTGAGAGGCTATTTGAGCCGACAATAACATAGCCCGGAAATCCTCTAGTATTGAGACGCTGAAACTAAAGACATCTCATTCGATACCACTGAAACCGTAAGCAAGGGGTTCTTAGTGAAGGGTATACTTTTGAGTCGCGATGACTCCAGACAGTGATTCTGAAATTCTTGCAAATATTTTTTTTCGTGCCTCGCGCGGTTTCCTCATACATGTCCGAGGGTACTGTGTTCGTACTATATAGCAATTAGGCAAGACACGCGGAAAAGTCGTTATTACAATATGGTTTGATAACGAGTGGTATCGTTGCTTTAGGTTACGCAAATTAGTTTTAATTCATGATAAGATTCGTCCGAGATTGGTTTCTCTGAAACGCAGCGTTATATACCGTTATGATTCGTGTGTAGGTGATTAGTGTAGGGATGTGGGACCAGCCGGGGCGGGAATATAATGCACAGGCATTTCGAGGCCAACTCATTTGGCTCCGGAATTCATGAAGACCCGAAGTTTTGGCCTGGAGCAAAGTGCGGTGCCAAAAATATCGGCCGCCATAGAAGCTTGGACAAGATTGACCATCACTGGTTGTCCAAAAACTTTTATATATTTATATGTCCGGTCATCGAAATGGTTTGCACCGAATAGTCCTGTCCTCGCAACCCGAGTGGACAATAGTACAAATGCACCCCTAATGAAAATAATGTACTCCAATTTGAAATCACGTGCGCCAGACATGTTTCATAAAGCTACGTTGCGTAGAACTGTTGTATGTGCGTTCTCTACGCCATACATGCCTGCAAAACACACCATACTAATATTGAAAACTTATTATTTTTGATGTGTCGAGCTTGGGTCGCGACATGCCGTTCAAACACAGATTTGGGTCTCAATCTAGAAAGTTTAAGAACCCCAGCCGTAAGGTAATGCTGTCGTTCTGTACAATTCCTGCTTATTGGTCATGGTCACCTACAAAATATCAACAGGGATTTTTGACATAGTCAGCATTCAAGCAATTAGAATTCTGAGTAACTGGAAACGAAAGGCCTGAAAAGTACTTTAAAAAATTAGATTGGGTCAAGGAATCGCGTACTTGTAGTTATACCGCAAAGTTATCCCATACTTTTCAAAATAAAAATTGTGAAGATTAGTTAGTTCTGCTTAACAGCAAATTTTCATGTCTAAGACCGCAACCTATTCAGTGTGTTGTAGGCAAAAAGGCAAAACTTACTTGAGGGCCTCGGGAAAGGAGAATCACTTCCTCGCTGACAACATATGTACTAGATCTCGCTGCAAGGCAAATCAACCACAGTCCTATGCGTGTGCACCATGTTTCTTAGTAACCATTACCATCAAGTGGAGTTCCGAAGGAAATGTGCGTTCCCTAAAATTAACAAGCTTCTAAAGGAAATGGTGCGTTGAAAGGGGGCATGGCGTGGGGGTAAACGAATCTATTTATTGCTAGCATGCGAGACGTTCTCCAATCTGCAATCGATTTTGTCACCACACTTCTCGGTTTCCTGGTATTCGGTATTCTTTTTCCGACAACGCAGGAAATATAGGATCCACGAAAAACGGATATAAAGTATGCATGGAGTAGGAATACGCTCAGTTTGGCGTGTGGGTCCATCACGCGACTGAGGAGACGATTTAATAAAATAAGACCTCGATAAATATAGCGGTATGGTTCGATGTGATATTTCCTATTCCTAACCTCAAAGTTATCGAATCGCTGTATCATAGCGGGCGTGTCTTAGGTGATTTCGTGTCAGTTGATTGATAAAATATACACTTTCGCCAAACAGTAACAATCTCTGAGTGTAATATTCTTTGTGTTTATGTATCTTATTGATTAAAACTTATGCCTGCGTCTGAACAAATTGTGCTCGTTGCCATTGCCGAATCTGGGTATTTAGGCATGACCAGCGCATCTTGTAATTGTAATTACTGCAGGTTTGAGGCATGTCTGCAATCTCGTTATTAGCGCGACTTTGCCGGCCGATTGCACAGTCCGATAAAATTGATCACTACTATGTATTTCGCACTGCGTACTAATGCTGATTTCAGCAAACTAACGATCCATATTAGAGGTACAAATTCGACCTCATCGTTAGAAACGTAGATTTCATCTCGTGCTCTGAGAAACACCATCTTCAATCGCAATTTGACGACCAAATATACGTCTACCTTCTACATATTAAAGTGCATTATTTGCATCGATGAGGGACGCCAGCCGCGTTCAAAATATTTTGTGAACCATTTTTGTGATAAATACTAGAAGCGCAAAGTTGAACAGTGTTTTATTGTGTGTGCCTGCTAGTTGGAATTTATTCCAAAGTCCATATTATTAATCCAATTATGATTTGTGAACGTAAATCGGAAAATGCAGCAATGCAGTCAAAATCGATGTTTTAATCAGCAACCAATTGTAGCGATGCGAGCTACTCAATATGGATAACGTCGAAGTTATTGTTTATTGACTTTTTTGCAAAGCGCCTAGCGGCTAATTTATCATATATTTTCCTACTCGATGTAAGTATAGCAGAAGCGTGAAACACGGTCTGGATAATTTGGATCATCATTCCATCAGGTATTTTGATATCTGGTTGGATCCAAGAAAGAGATTTCATGCTACAAATAGATCAGTAGTTTATAACAGGTAGCTAAGATAAAATTAGTCTGATGTCATGATAAGATTTGACCTTCAATATTTTCTTAGACATCGTCGTGTAATACTTGGTTAGGGTAGAGGGGGAGTGAGGGGCCATAACTGCTACACTCCATATTATTTTGAATATGCATATTTTACACAAATGACGCCGTCAGTCTCCGCAGGGATGCTTTACTTTGAGGGATGCAAAATGCGGTTGTGGAACTATTAGACACAGTTATTTGGAAGCGGGCCCTTCTGGCAACGGGGCAAATGAAGACATGAAGTTGTACCATGATGCGGCTAGGAACAGTGAAATGCGAAAAAGATCACCGACGATTAAGCCAAAATCTCTGTCGCTGCTCTGCCTTCGATATTGATATATTATGGCCGGCACCGAACATTCCCGTCCTTTCAACCTGATCTCGCAGAAACAAATCAAACAGCCGAATATGAAATCGTGTGCGTCACAACTGTTGTTATATATCCGAGTTGCATACAACTGGTTCTCTGCACATTATCAATTTTATGCGTTCCCAGAAAATGTAGCATATACTAGCATCAGAAATGCATTCAGTTCGAAGTTCTGACGCTTGGGTCGAACGATGCCAATAAGTCCCAGTTTTGGGTCACGGTCTAAGGCAGGGGTTCTCAACCGCCCCCCTCCCCATCGGGGGGCGCGAGAAATTTTTGTCAATTTTGTCAATGTTTGTATAAATTGTGACTAAACATGTGTTTCACAACCATTCTGAAGATACGGCTATTGAAGATTAAACTCAATTCGTATTCTAGAAAGCTTGACAAACTCAAACTCCAGCAGTCGCGCTCAACGGAGTATAGGCTGATTTCGATTTCATTTGAGCAAATTTTTGATATTCTTTGAAGATTTAGAGAAATTTCTACGTGCAAGTCATTCACTACTTTGTAGCTTTGGCAGTAGCCTAAATCTCTGTGCGCTAGGTAGATGTTGTTGATAGCTGGCGAACTGCACTGCCTAAGACAGACTTAGATGCAATATAGGTTGCTCGGTTTCGCCCTCAATTTGGCTATAAATCAACACAATTTGATTCATTTCCAAAACTGATCAAATTTAGCATGGCATGACAGAACGACGCCGTGCTCTCTGTAGTTACTATCAGCAATGACCGTAGAAGGGAATTTGTGCGGCCGTCGACACCTAATTCAATTAGTAGGTATTGGCCGCCGTAAACATGCAAATTGTAATTACGAATTCACTCCCGAATTTTCGAGAGATTTTATTTAATCTTGCAATTTTCTTCGCGCTCCGCGCAATTCAAGATGACTTCATTTTTCGATTTTAATGCAGTAGTGCCCTTCTTAATTGGAGCAGGAATGGGAATCCTCAAGAAATAACAATTCATTCGCGGCTCTGAAAAATTTTCGTGCCCGCGCGACAATATGCACTCCCAGCAACTATTCATAACATTGCCACTCGCGATTTCGGTGCGTACAATAGGCCGTTGTGAAAAGTATAATAGTCCAGAGTTCACCGGGAATGGATATGGACAGTTTACCATAGGTATTTTGCGTCCAGATCGTTCATTGCGGCTATGCCCAGGAACGCGGCCTTAGGCTACATACACTGTAAAAATTATTGTTGTAAAGTACCCTGTAATCAGCTTGTAATGGCGGACTGCAAGCTTGTGAAGGTTGTAAACGCCAAATGCAGGCACATAACAAGCTGTCGTGCTTGTAAATTGACATGCTTCAGAAATGATGTCCAATAATGTACAACGAAGTTTGAACGTACACTCAAGACATACCTCATACATGATGTCAGACTGGCAACGCAGGTCGAACACCCCCGGATATGACCAAGACATGACCCAGACATGACGTTTGAGTTGAAACGAAATCCAAACTCACCCGGCATGATGTTCGATCTGCAACCCTGTCCGAACATACTCCAAACATTTATTAAACATGATGTCCTGTGTCAACACAGTCCGAACACACCCCAGACTTTTGCCATACATGATGTTCGTGTCTCAAACGAAGACCGCAGCACTCACGCCACACATATCCCAGACATGATTTTCCGGTGACAACGCAGTTCGAACACACATTCGATATGCCCAGACACGAAGTCGGAGTTGAAATGCAGTCTGAACCTACTCCATACATGCCTCTGACATGATGTCCGAGTGTCAACGCAGTCCGAACACACCCCAGATATGTCCCATATACATAGTATTCGTGCGATAACGCAGACTGAATTCACCCCACACATAACCCAGATATGATTTCCGAGAGACACGATAACACACCCAGGCATGCCCAGACATGATGTCCGACTATCAACGCAGTCCGAACACACCCCCAACATGCCCCCGACATATCCCAGACATGATGTCCGATAGAACACGCAGTTCGAACTTACTCCAGACATGCCTCTGACATGACGTCCGAGTGTCAACGTAGTTCAAACTCACCCCAGACATGTCCCAGACATGATGTCTGAGTGTCAAAGCAGTCCTAAAACACCCCTGATATTATGTTCGATTGGCAACGAAGTCGAAACCAACTCCAGACATGCCTCAGACATGATGTCAGAGCGTCAACGCAGTCCGAACGCACCCCCGACATGAACCAGACATGATCTTTGAGTGTCGACAGAGAATAACGAACACGTCCCAGACATGCCTTAGACATGATTTCCGAGTGACAACACAGTTATAGCACACCACAGACATGCCCCAAACAGGATGTCCTAGTGTCAGCGCATTGCAAACTCACCCCAGACATGCCCCATACATGATGTCTGAGTGTCGAGGCAATCCGTAAACACCCCTGACATGATGTCCGATTGACTACGAAGTCCGAGCCTATACTCCAGATATGCTGCAGACATGCTGTCGGAGTGTCTAAGCAGTCCAAACACACCCCAGACATGACCCAGATCTGATCCACGGGGGCCAACGCAGCCCCAACATACATCAGCCATACCGCAAACATGAAGATGATTAAGTGGACACGTAGGCCGCACTCTAGTCTTGATGTTCGAGTGGAAATAACACAGACCAAACGCACCCCAGATATACCGCAGACATGGTTTCCGATTGACAACATAATCCGAACACACCCTAGATACGCCCCAGATTTGATGTCCTACTGGAAACGTAGTCCATAATACTCCATACATACCGCAGGCATACTCAAGACAACAGAAGTATTATGGTCATTATTTTTCATCATTATTACTTTAATCACAGATCGTTAATGCATATTGTACAAAATAAAGGCACGGCCGCGGTTGAACCTTGAACAGTTCGGGAAAAGTCCGCCAAAATGTTGCCTGCCGATTCCTTTCGTTTCTGCTTCACTGGACAGCAGAAGCTTTGCCGTCAGCTGTAGCGTTTGTTGCAGCTTGAGTCGAGATCATAGTCAGGCCGAATCTTATTGAGGGCTGCTATGTGTCGCGTCATTTGTAGATAGGAAGTGTTAGAGACGTAGTATCTATGTGCAGATGATGAGGTTGTGCATCATTCACCTTTAGTGAGTACCCTTTGACGTCATATCCGGCTTAATTCGTTTTGTGTAGTAGATGGAGCGAATATGTAGTGAGAGTAGAGCTGAGCCCGGAAAGTTGGCAGGTTTTTCAGTCAGTATTATCTTATTTAGGGTCGGGTGCATGGATGCTAATCAGATTAGCGCCTAATCACTAGTTAATTGATTTCTGATTAAGCAGCAGATTAAATTCCAGGGCATGGATAGTGATTGACTAGTAATTAATTAATCTATGATTAGCCACGTAAATGACGCATGACTGACGCATTTATCTGAGCTGACGAACCGGAACGGTTGTTTTGCACTGCTTTCAAAACATCCTACGCATAAGTTTCGGGCGTTTGTTGCTTGATAAACGATAGCTGCCGTTTAGTGCATTATCCAAAACGTAGACATGGTTATCTTCATTGTCTAAATTTTAAATTAATGCCTGCTAATGCCATTGTTGACAGGAATATTTCATAGCTGCTTCTGCTTACTATATCAGCACCCTACCAAAGTACCAATACGGTAGTCTGTTTATGGTAGTTTATTGGGCATCAAACCACTTTACCATGGACTATCATCTCGATTCGATCATGCTGCTCTACAATTTGAACAACAGGAGTATACCAAGGCGTATCGTTAGCGACCGGAGTAATCCAGTGGAGCACCTATCAAGCGGAGAGTTTGTACATCGTTATCGCGTGTCCAAGGATTCCTTCATGGTACTCTTGGAGATAATAAAAGACGACCTTCAATACGACTGCAAAAGGAGCCATCCTATTCCTCCCATCTACCGACTACTTGCAACCCTACGGTTCTATTCTTCAGGACATTTTCAGAGGACTGACGGAGACTTACTGCAAATGGATAGGACGTCAGTGTGCAGAATTGTTCACCAGGTGTCAAAAGCAATTGCTAAAAGAAAGCAAAAATTTATAAACTTTCCAAACACGCAGCATCAAATCAATTTAGAACAGATGGCATTTCATAGGGAGCATCAGTTTCCCGAGGTAATTGGACTCATAGATGGTACACATATACCAATTAGATCACCTGGTGGACCTAACGCAGAGTTATTCAGGAATCGAAAAGGTTATTTCTCTGTAAATGTACAAGTTGTTTGCAATTCTACAATGGAATTCACGCACATTGTCGCAAGGTGGCCAGGATCGACTCATGACAGCAGGATATTTGAATCCAGCCCACTTCCTGTGTATCTGTCACGAACGAACAAACTGCTTCTTGGTGACAGTGGATACCCACTGTTGCAAAATCTGATGACTCCGCTCCCAAATCCTCAATCCGTCGCTGAGAGACGTTATAATAGATCCCATATATCTACCCGCATTAAAATTGAAAGAGCGTTTGGTGTATGGAAGCAAAGGTTTCAATGCTTGATGATTCCACTGCGCACCAGATTAGATAACTCGCTCGTGATAATTGTTGCTACTGCGTGCATCCACAACTTGTGCATTCGCCGACACGAAGACCTAAGCGACATTATGCAGCTCTCAGATAACGTTGCTGATGTGATAAATACACTCGAGAGAGATTTTGGGCATACGCCAGATAGTACTAGTACTATTTCAGGTAGAGCCAAACGCAACGAAATAGTGTCCTGTCATTTTACGTAACTGGAACGTGATAAGCTTTGTCAACAGGAGTTTGTGTACCATCTGGAATGGTACATTAAACGGTCTTTCTTATCTCATGCTGTCATATTTTGTGATACGATTGTTAATATACAATGTTTTCAATTCTGTGAACAACTCGCTACCTATTACCAGCCGACAAATATTTGGGTTTCAGTTGTTAATAAACAAAGAATTGCAGTCGAAATATTAGTCAGTTGTTAATAAACAAAGAATTGCAGTCGAAATATTAGCAAAGTTGGGCAAGGTTTGGGATGGTAGGCCTATTTTTAAGTCAACCAGTCACACATTGGCATATTTATTTTTTTTCAAGCGGTATAGTTCCTCTGCCATTTCCATCTTCTTCTCTTCATTACGACGTTGCAGTACAGCATTTTCCATTTGGAAGCGATATAGATCCATCCTCATTGAATGCTCCTTTGCATTCATTGCATGGATCTGACTGGACAAGCCTGTACTGAAATAGGCACATATGAAAGATCATGTATGACAACGTATATGCAGGCAATGGGAAAATCCTTGTCTACTGTGGCATTCTATCAACACCGTTGAAAGCACCATAACCATTTGATTACGTGCAGGTAAAATTTGCAACAAACCTTCAAGTTTAGGATTATCTATCCACGGTCTTTTCCGCGCCTTCACAATTGGAGTAGACGCTGCTGCATGCGCGATGTTTTCACTATCATCACTAATAATGCTGCCTGAATAAACGATAGATTGAAAATGCTGAGGTTCATTAAAATTGAAATGTCTCTGCTGCACACACACCGAAATTGCTGCAATTATTGTTGGATGTTTCTGGCACATCACATCTGTTTGTCTCACTTTCTGTTAAAACAAACAAAGATCCTGTCAGAAGCTTTCGAATCTGTAACCTGCTTAGATCATAAGGATGTGGCAGTATCTTCGTCTGCTGTAACTATTCCAATTGCAACTAAAAGGCCTCTGCTCACCTATAGGTTCATCATCTGGTATTTGTGCTGCAAAACAATTGGTAAGTATCAATGTAAATACTCATCACATACAAATATGTGAACTGAATACCCACTGAATAATATGTCAATAAGTTGATCCTGTTTATCGGGCTCATTACCGAATTCCGGTACTTTCTCTGCATCAAAGTCATATGGATTTTGCAGTGGTTCTATCTGTGACGGAATGATGCCTGGAAATGAACAGCAATATAACTTTGTGATATCGTTCTCTGGAAAGCACATCCCACACTTTCTAGATCTGTTCGGGCTAGATCCGGAATAAAAATTTACTATGGGACGTAGTTATAGGAAAACTTTCACATCACCTGTCAGCTGTAGAATTTTTTGATTGATAATCTGTTGTAATTAACTCATGATATCTGTTCTCAACTATAGGCTCGATACAACCACTGTAGTACAGTAACAAACTAAACTATAAAATATGAATCTTACTAAGTATTTTCTTGGACATCTCGTCCAACTCAGGAGGTGAGGGTCCTCCTCCGGTTTTGAAAGCGCATTGCCTTTGTTTCGCGAAATCCTTTTTGGTCTTCTGCTTCAAATTACGCCACAGGTTTTGCAGCTGACGGTGTGTCCGCTTGCAGCCAGTTGTCCGAGAGTTGAAATTTTCAGCAATTTCAATCCAGCAGTTCTCTTTTTGCTTACTAGTCTTGCCATCTGTTGCTTTGCTCTCAATAATTTTAGAATAACTTTCAGCCAATTCTACTATCAAATGTTTTTCTAACTTTGAATAGTTTTCTCCTCGCTTCACAGCCATTTTAGAAACCTGTAGACTGAGCAATGTAATCATGATCATTACTCACATCAGTAATAGAGCAGTGTAACAGCACCAAATAAACCCAAGTCAAACATTATCAGGCACCGAAGACTGGATATGAACCGGCTACCGATATTTACCGATTCCCGAAGAGAAAATCTGTGTCACATCAAATGATTGATAGACATGGATGGACAAACTGGACATGGTTATCACTTTACCGGTACTAAACACCATCATCATTTTCCGGCAAGCAAATTATCATCATTTGCGCCATGCAAATGGTTAAATAGCTTTATTCCCATCGGTTCGCTCTGTGGAGAAATCCTGGCTAATGTACGACCCACAAAATAAAATAGCCCACTTCTCACTTGATCATGACAGCCATTCACTTTCTATATTGAAAACCATAGCATATAGCCAGCACTGCAGGCTTCCGGGCTACAATGAGGGTAGCAAACTACCGATACTATACAGCAGTAGCTATACCCGCAAAGACTAATCAGGACCTTAATCTAGCTGCCGAGGTTGATTAAATTTTAACACTTGATTAACTTTAATTACAATCTGTGCAGTATAATTTCAGAAATTAACGTTACTAATCACTAGTTAGTGGCTAATCAGCATCCGTGCACCCGACCCTGAAAGGGATTACACCGCTGCGATGGCTATATTATATACCCAGCAAACACTAGATGTCTTTTGAACCTGTCAGGATATCTTTTTCTTGTCCATCCAGGTTCAAATCATATCTTGTGCATGCTTTGTGCTGAAGCACGACTTAAATATATCTTTTTCATCTCCAGTCATGTTCAAATCATATCTTTGTGCAAACCTTGTGCTGAAGCACGACTTAAATATATCTTGTTCTTGTCCAGTCAAGTCCAAATCGTATCTTGTCCATACCTTGTGCTGAAGCACGAATTAACTATATCTTTTTCTTGTCCAGTCAAGTCCAAATCATATCTTGTCCATACCTTGTGTGCTGAAGCACGACATCAATATATCTTGTTCTTGTCCAGTCAAGTCCAAATCATATCTTGTCCATACCTTGTGCTGAAGCACGACATCAATATATCTTGTTCTTGTCCAGTCTAGTCCAAATCATATCTTGTCCATACCTTGTGCTGAAGCACGACTTAAATATATCTTGTTCTTGTCCAGTCAAGTCCAAATCGTATCCTGTGCATACCATAGCAATTTGCAACGTAGCTACGTTGTAAATTGCTATGTGCATACCTTGTGCTGAACCACAACTTTTCTTGGCCAAATTTTGTCGAATGCTGAAAATATATTTGTTAGGAATATCAAATTCGATTATTGCTTCCTATTATGGTAGAGTGGTGTTTATAAATGTACAGCAGATTATATTGAACTTTTACTCTCATGGGGCGATTAATCACCTGTGTCACTACCGTATGTTCCACCTAGTGTCACGCTCTTTCTTGCAATTTTGCAGACTAAAATTAAATATAATATTAGCCCGCAGCCTCACGCTCCGCCACCTCTGCTGCTTTCGGTGGTTGGGTTGTATTTGATTGGAATTGGTCGGTTCCCAAATTTTGGAAGGAAATTTGAAAGTCCGCAGAATCCGGCTGGAGAATTTCCGGTTCTGCGTCCAAAAAACTTCTGCCAAAATCATGATATCGTATTTAAGATTATAATTAAGAATGTTGCCAAAATCCGACTGTCGAAATAAATTCAGAATCCGCATCCAGTCCGGATGAAATCCTGCTACGACTCCGGCTTCTAATCCGGAGTGTAAACGAGAGGCCATTTCTCCCTTGCGAGTTCACATAAGTTTCGGCGCGAAATACTGGCAGACAGCCAGACAAAGCGCTCTCGTAATGGAGGCTTACAGCTACGCAGTCGTATGTTAGGTTTAGTTCCGTTCTGGAATTAATCGTGGTAAATTAAGGCTCAACCAACCATATTCCTTCAGAGGATTACTGAAAACTGAACTGTAGATGGTAATTTATATATGCTTGATACGAACCATAGGTATATAGTGTATGGTATAATGTCACAAAGTATAGAACTTGGTTTGCACTTTTGCGAATATCATATAAGCTATTGTGACAGTGCTGGATTATATAATATCATCAGATGGTGGTCGCTAAAATCATTCATGGTGATCGAATGTTCTTGTACTTTTGTCTATAATAGTGTAGTGGGAGCTCAGCTACAACGTGGTAATGCCCAGATATAAAATAAGACGGGGAGAGCACAGACGTAGGCAGTACCAGAAAAAGTGGCTACGGTTCAAGCGAGCTAGAACCGCCGATTTGACGGGATGGATCGTTTCATGATCATCAAGTGAAATATGACACGGGCAATTGGACTCCGTACAAAATACGTATCAAATGCTCATCTGGTAAGTCAACTCATAATTTGTGAAGGTTTACCGTTACTCAGTACCAGTGTTGGGATGACTTGAATCATGACAAAAATGAGACTAGCATGTAGCTATACCAGTGATTCCCAACCGCGGCCTCGAGCTAGCCGTCTTGCGTCCCCCACAAAAATTTAAAGAAATCGATTTATGATATAAAATAAAATTTATATTTATAAAATTCTCTTGCTTAGCTTGGAGTCTGGAGTTGTTAATTAGGATTGCAGAAAAGTTCTGAGTAGAGTGCTAACGTTATGTCACTACTGTATATAGGTATTGATAACTAATCTACGAATAGATGTACAACACGTGACTCACGGTTGAATACGCTGAGGCAAAACCCAGCAGCAGTTCTCCTCGATTTTACTCTATTTGGTTAACTTTTTATTGATCTAAAGCAGTCACGAATTCGTGCGGCCCCAACTATATACTCTGAAATTCTAAATTTGGCCCTGACACCGAAAAAGGTTGGGAACCACTAAGCTATGTATATTGTATACAGTTACTTGCGTACAGTATTTCATTAGCAGTTCTATGTTTGCGTGTGCGATACAATATCGTTTTTTCAAGTTTGTGCGAGTTTTCAAATTTGAGTAATTCTAGATCTAGTTGCGCTGTTTACAAATCCAGTAGTTTGATAAATCTGGAAACTTACCATCTATATTATCCATCTGTTTTAGATTTATGGGTCAAGGCCTTTCGTGATATGAGGGCAGTTGCAGACAATAGTAGTTTGCCCTCCGCTTCAGATAAGGACCTACAACGGCCTAACCGAAAACGTCAGCCGCCAAAAGATTTTTTGACAAGTCCATGTCATCTGATAATCAAGGTATAGCCTACACTGTTATTCTGCCTAATATGTTATATGCAGAAGTGACATATGTATAACTTTCATACTTTGTAGATGATGCTGTTTCTTCAAAGAAAAAACGTAATCCAAGTATTCAGACACAAGGCATGCCTATACCAACTCCAAGAGTGCGGTCACCTCCTGATTCTGGCGATGAAAGTGTGACAAGCAAGAGGGTAAGTCCATGTCAAATCAACCACTCTTGTCACCACTGGGTCCTCAGATTGCAATGAAAATGGAGGGGTAAATCTAGTATCCAGTTCTGACTGCAGCAAACTTAATTTTGTCAAAATTGGTCAACCCATCACAAAGTTATCGCATTTTTAAAAATGGCCATTCTGTGCTCACCCAACCATGAAGTTCAATCAGTTTTACATTACCTGTTACAGTAACGTTTATAAACCAGCATAGTCAAGTACTTGAGAGTGGATTATGGTGTCTAATGATAAAATAGAAGAAACTCTTGCTATTGAAGGGAAAATTGTCAATTAATCAAATGGGGTCAAGGGTTAAAACCCACATCATAAACCGGCATTTTTCAAAATCGTTCATGCGTAACATGAACTTCAATTATATCTAGCGTAATTCTGTCTACACGAAAATTGGAAAGTAACATGTCATATGAAAGCTTGTTTGGAGAGGAACATGGCTGACATGTTTTGCTAACTAATATTTGACTGATAGTACCTCTAAATTAACTTTACATAAATCCTTCTGAATCCATGGGGTAATTCAATTTGAGATTAAACAAAAGAGGGATTGGGTATCTCTTAAGTTTCAGATCTCTCTGAAATTTCGCTCAAAACACCATGAAGTACATCTAAGTAAATGTCAATTTATTTTAAATGAAATTCATAAGTAGTTTTCAAGTTATTGCATGATAAAATCAAGCTTTTTATGCTCATCCAACTGCGAAAATCAAGTAATTTTTTAGGCTGATTTGAAATTTTCTGTAAATAAGCTATTTTGACAATTAGAGAGTTGTTCTATTTATTATGTTGTATAAATTGATCTATTCTATCATACATGACAAAAATTACTGATTTTTGGTTGATATCCCAAAATATCACTCATTAACTCCAAAAACCACTGAAGCGTAACAAGAATATTTCAAGGGTCTCTCTCTCATTTCTGTCTGCTTCAAAATTTTTGTAAATGGTGTCATATGAGAGCTGTTAGAACAAAGAATTTCGAGAAAATGAGTAACATGCTGGAGTTTGTCTCAAGGTAACACAGCAACTAGAATATCGAACATCATTTTTTAGGAAAATCACTACATTTTCATGACCTGAAATATACCCTGTTTTCAAAACTTTGTAAGTAAATATTACATAAAAACTTGTTTTCTAAGGAATCTGTGTTGCAACAGCTTTCATTTGCCACCCTTCATAACTTTGTTCATGTAGACAGAAATTAGATGGACACTCCTGAAATATTGTCATGCTTGAGTGATTTCCAGAGGCACCGTCTTTCAACTTGAGCTAAATTCTGGGCCGTGCACCAAAAATCATTAATTTCGCACATGAATGATAGAATAGATCAATTTGTAAAACATAACAAAGTGAACAACATTCTAAGGTCAAAGTAGCCCATTTACAGACAATTCCAAATATACTTAAAAACAGCCCTACAATTTCACGGTTGAATGGGCATGAAAAGCATGTTTTTCATCATGCGATAACTTTAAAATTACTCAAGTAATTCATTTCAAATCAATTGTGATTTAGTCAGATATACTTGATGATGCTTTGAGCCAGGCGCGTAGCCAGCCGAAAAATAAGGAAGGGGTTTTAAAATATAAGGGCGGGGTTTCGATGTTTTGCGAATTTACTTAATATAATATAGCGTCAATTCATTAGGGTTAAGTACATCCGTAAATGACGATTATACATTATACAATCTCCTCGTGTTCGCGATTATACGCGTTTGATAAGCTTGTCGACGAGTCCGGAAGTACTGTTAATTAGCGACTCCTTGATCTGTCGTCAACAATTAAATACCTGCGCTTATCAAAGGGTCGAACAATTAAATACGCGCGCTCATCAACGCAGCCTCGTCGACTATTTGCGCAAGTCGAAATGTCCGAGATTTTTGGGAATATGTGCCATAATGACGCCGATTTCAGGTGCTTCAAACCTGTCCTATTTTATAACTCAAGTCGATACACATATTCTGATGGTTATGTTTAAGTATTAGCGGAGATATATTACGCACGCGTCGCACTTGTTTACGGACATTCGATGTCTTTCAGTTTCGCGATGTCACTATTTAATCACAATCGCTAATCAGCATACAATCAACGGCGTGGTCTCCAAGCCATCGAGAGATACGAGCCAAACCATGCTAGGCCCGAGACGCGATAGTTAGGCTAGCGATGGAGTTAGGCTAGCGATGATCTATTCTATAATATATATCTTTCGTATTAGGCCTATTGCAGATGCGATTGTGTAGGCCAACCAATAATATCGTGCGCTTATCAATGTGTCGAACAACTAAATACGCGCGCTTAGGAATGAGTCTTACGTCTTACATAGTGTCTTTGACGATTTGCGCAATTCAAAATGTACGAGTTTTTATGGAATACGGGCTATAATGACGCCGATTTCAGGTGGTTCAAACCTTATCTCTTTTTAGCCTTGACACACAGCTTTTGATGGTTATGTTCAAGTATTAACGGAAATCAATTACGCATGTACGTACGCATGCGTCGCATATGTTTGCACACATACGATGTAATTCAGTTTCGAGATGTCACTCTTTAATCACAATCGGTAATCAGCATATACTTAACGACCATTTTATCCGAGCCATCGGGAAATATGAGCCAAAGCATGGTAGGCCCGAGACGCGGTAGCTAGGCTAGCGATATATTTCGTATACTAGGCCGCTTGCAGATGCTGTTGTGTAGGTCAGCGATGATATCGTGCACACCGGGCCTATAGCAGATGAGATTATTCAAGCCAGCGGAACTAGGCTTGTTGGAGACGCGACAAATCAGGCTAGCAACTATTGCCGAGCACGCGGCAATGAATGACCGAATTTCGCAATCATCTCAGCGGATGATCGTGTCGCGTTTCGTTGCGCAGTGCATCGCGCACGGACGCTAATTGGCTACACGCCTTTCGCTAATTGGCCGCACTCAACACTGATAATACGAATTATTGAATTGCAACCGACCATTAGCGTCAGAACGATCATTTCGAAAGAAAGGGGTTTCGCGTTTAAGAAGGGGGTTTCACGCTTCTAAAGGAGGGGGTACCGACCCCCAAAACCCCCCCTCTGGCTACGCGCCTGCTTTAAGCTAAATTTCAGCAAAATCTGAAACTACGGTGGTGACCAAATCCATTTTTTTGGTTGATCTGATATGGACTTACCCAAGAGTGCTCTTGTTAATGATGCTTCAAATGCAAGTTTGCCATCATCAAGTGAGGAGAGTGTTCAAGAACAGCATGATCCCAACATCGAATGTAGCGGCCAGTTGCAGGGAATCAACGAATGCAGTGAGCTCCTAACACTTTGATTCGTTCTCGAATTTAAGCAATAGAGTCGCTCTATTTTCCAGACGATCCTTCATTTGTAAGCAATGTTGAACTGCAAAATTCTGACTGTCAACAACAAGGCCTATCACAAAGTAATGGTAAGTTTATCGCATATGATCAATCCAGTTTTCTTGAATTCAAATAATTTTTTAGCTTCTCCATGTTCTTCATCAACTCCAACATCTGCACACAGTGACCACTCTATATATTTCTCTGATGCGTAAAGACATCAAGTTGCAGATGAACCACATGATGGACCTCAGCTCCAAGCAGATGAACCAGATGATGGATCTAATTAAAGGTCACATCATCAACGACTCAAAAAATAAACACAGTACAACAGCCCCAATCTTGCTTGAAGATCTTATTGAAAACCCCTGTCAAACCGTATCTCAGCTGGAACGACTGGAAAAGAACTTGACTGAGGGCGATTGCAAGAAATCTGAACTGGTATGATTTTGTCGATTAGAGCAAACTTAGCCGGGGTATCTAACCCAGGGGCAGGCAGCATACGGCCCGCGAAGTGATTTTGTCCGGCCCGCCGACAGTTTTCTGTCCTACATGATAATGCCCCGCCCCAGTTTGCCGAGATTCCTCACTAATTCCTTACTACGTCAAATTTTAGTGACTATGTTGTTATATTATAAGTGTATGCGCAGCGTTGCGAGAGTGGAGCTTACGCGTAAGTTCGTTGAAGCGAGAAGACTTTCATTATCGGCATTGACGATGCAATCAAACCTAATGTGGTCTGTGGTAATCATGATTTTTGTCGACTACAACGGTCAGCAGGCTGATATTTCCTATTTTTGATTCCGTGACCGCCGACTTGTAGCACGGCACACTTCTAGGTTTTTGTAAGGCACCGCTTATGCCAGGGGCGCCAACTCAAAATGGGTTGCAGGCCACTTTTCGAATTTGGTAGAGGACGCAGGCCGCATGAATTCAGTATCGAGATTGCCTACATGACAATGTTATTCTCAAATCCACATTGTATTCGCCATTATCGGCGAGAAATGGCTTTGAAGTGACATTGTTGTCGTTAAAATACATTCATTAAATACGATATATTCCTTGTGGATAAATGGACGAATAATGCATCGATTCAGCAATCCGATGCCCAAGTACTTAATTTTCCTATATCCGGCCTGCCGACTGGAGAAGTTGCCCACCCTGATCTAACCTCTCGTCAAGATCAACGTTCCATCAAGTTATTTGATGTTTATGCAGGCGCGTAGCCAGAGGGGGGTTTGGGGGTATAATCGTCATTTATGCATGTACTTTACCATGATGAATTGATGCTATATTAGTGAATTCGAAACCCTACTTATTTTTTGGGCTGATCTAGTTATTTTTCATTCTGGTACACACCACTATCGTATTGCAGAGCCATTTGTATTTTGTACTACAGGTATCTGCTTTGAAAGGACTTCACGGTGAACAATTGGCTTCAACGGTCAGAAATATCATGACAAGCATAGCTGTAAAAGATGTGTGGCAATTGTTCAGCCTAAAGGGTCAAAGAAGCAAAAATGGACAAAAAAGAAGTTTTCAAAATTTTAATCTTTACAAGACTATTACACGTAAGTTGTTACTGATATTACAATCGAGATTACAAAACCCTCGATAACAATGCCTTCGAGAGCATTTTTACAGAGTTAAAGTATTTTGCTTTCCCTTCTTGTGAAAGATCATCGCAGCTAAATTGCAAATCGTTGCTGACCACACAGCCTTATAAGCTAGGCTTACCATACGTCCTCTTTTAAGAGGATTTGTCCTCTTTTTTGACTTTCTTGAAAGTGTCCTCGGAGGACGCCCTTTTGTCCTCTTTTTCGAGATTTTGTCCTCTTTTTTGCCGAAATTAGCGCAGAAGGCTCCGGCGGGTATTTCGGAAGGAAAAGCGGTGATTTTAGCTCTGAGCGAAAAGAAGACCTTTTTTTTCTTTCCTGGCAATGTGGAGAGAAAAACGTTAAATTCGAGCTCTGAGCGGAAGTGATGACCTTTTTTTTTTTTTTTTTAGTCAACCGATCACGAAGTGGGAAAAATTTACCGGTCTCCAGTTTTGCATGTCTGAAATTTCTGAAAAAGTGTCCTCTTTTTACATTTCCAAAATATGGTAAGCCTATTATAAGCCCTCGTTTGAAGTCATCTTCTACTGACATTGCCGACATGGCAAAATCACAAACAAGTGCGATGATTGCGCAACTCGGTGTTGAGTCTGGAATGTTTTGAAATACCAATTTTGACACTATGGGGTGATCACATTCGAGAGGGATTGTTACCGCTGGCGGAGATTCCGATTTGCCGCATTGTTTTGTAATGCAGCCCCTGATCAACTTATATTATCTTTGAAGGAGCATGTAAAGTGGCTAATCCTACGGCCGAGAGTACAACAATTACAACCAAAGTGGGACGATTTCTAACTGTTATTGGAGCTTGCAAGGTAATTTTGTTTATGAATCTGACGTCTGTGCGACAGCTGCGTTCTTTATCATATCATTTGACAGTAAGTGAATCGTTGCTACCTCCAGGGCCGCTACCATTCATCTTCAGAACACTATACCAGTGGTTAAAAAACTTTGACGTGATGTAATTTAAAAAAAATTTATAGTCATTTAATTTTGTCAAAATTGTTGGTCTTGCTTGCATAAATTTTTGATCATCTCGTTACACTTGCTCAGATTTAGCGGTGGAACCAATGTCTCCAAAACTTTTTTGCCAATAATCCGTCACTCATTTCAAACTCCTTTCAATTCACATTTCTACACGGGAAGCAAGTTCATCCTCAACTGGTCGCATTCGTACCGCGTGGGGGGCTCAGATTGCTATTGCCTGACCCATGTTCCCTCTAAGCTGCACTGCGCACGTGCGCAATTGCACAGTGCTTAGTTGGTCTCTGCGCACAAAAAATCTGAAGTGATGTCATTTTTTTTAGTCGTTATGCACTACTGTGAGTTGGTGAGTGTGTGCAGACTCGTCAAAAATTAGAGGGAGCATCGGGTCGGCTAATTCGGTGGCGAACAAGATGTATGGCAAATATGGCTCAATTCCAGCGTGTAGATGTCAAATCATTGAGATACAAAATTAGGGATTTGAAACTTCGCTGGTATATATATTAGGTACATTTTACAGCTAGCTATAGTATCCCGTTCACCAAAGAAATGTTTGAAGCTGGCCCAGAACGATAACGATGAGTTATACGATCTTCCAGGGCCATCACACTTCAAACACCCAATTAGGGGAGCTCGACTGAACCCAAAATTACTTTGTTTGTCGTTTGTTGAAGTAGATTTTTTGTCCCTGTAGGTCTACATTTAAATATGATTAGTAAGATAAAAAGGTGCTCATAATAGAGAAATATGCAAATTGGTGGTGGCGATTACCACACATTAAAAAGGACTACGACTCCACTCTGTGGTAAGAGATGGGTCTCGAGAACATTTTCAAACCCGAAAATGGGCCACGGCCAAAACATGGCTGAGAACCCCTGGTTTATTAGCTTCTATATGTTGGAATTGAGCCAAATTTGGCGCGCAGAGTTAAATCGACAATTTCGTCGAAGTAGATGGTAAAGTTTGACTTGGCTGTCACACTCCACCAAGTTCGTCGTGACTTCCTAAAGACGGTTCGGAATCCTTGGATGAATGTGACTTGACATGACCGTCCCACATTACTCACAAACAAACACATATAATGACTATTGCTCTACTGCTAATCAATCAAAGTAATCAATTCATTTATGTTATAGGACGACGATAAAGGAGAATGCAGGAGCAAGACTGTTATCGAGGAGGCAGAAGTATTGGCTGAAGTGATTGCACAGTTCTGTATCAAGGCCCAATTCTTGCTAACGTATTTTCTTCATCCATGTTTTTTTTCGTGTTTTGTACTGATTTCATACAGAACAGAAAGCCATATACATGCTGATTTTTAAAATTGGCAATTAGTTTTCCTTCTGAACAAAAAGGCCTACCTCTTGCTAACGTATGTTATGTCAGGGACTATTATTTTACCTTCATTCTTCATCCATTTTTATTCCAATTTTTCGTCGAGGTCTAGTCAAGTGCATTTTTTTTTTGCATTTTGAACTGTCTTCGTCGAGGTCAAGTCCAGTGCATTTTTTTGTATTTTGAACTGGTACAATACAGAACAAAAAGCCATACATGATTTGTAAAACTGAGGATTCGTATTCGTTCATGTGTGAAGTGCAGCATATAGCAGGTTTAGCCAACCAGGGTTCAGGGTCACACAGGGTCGAATTGTACAAAAAATATCTTATAGGATATCGCTGAGGATGTTTATCAGGATATCTTTGAGGATGTTTATCAGGATATCTTTGAGGATGTCTATCAGGATATCTTTGAGGATGTCCTACAGGACGTCTTATATATATCCATTTCTGTCGACAAATGTATATATTTTGCACTTCATTGAAGGACATCTTTTGAACTCATGGAAGATGTTTAAAAAATATCTTTAATAAGTTTTGTGTTTGCTGGGTAGCCTATATATTCTTGTGCAGTCGTGCTCAATTGATAACTGCAGCCAAGAGATTGGTACGTAGAAAAATTATATGTGATTTGGTGACTTTGCAGAATAATAGAATTAGTCCTGTTTGCTATAGCGGACGTATTCCATGAAGTAGACGATGTCAGCATTGGTTACTGTTACTAAGATGTTGTCTGGGATGGCTGATTCCAACGACGGCCAGTTAAAATTGAATTTGAAGAGAAATTCAAATTCAGGTAAATTTCGGCCTCACAGGTCTAGTTGATTAATTACTTGGCATATTTGTGTTACAGATGCTTCAAAAGTGACAGATTTGCCTTGTATATGGTCTGTGTAATTCCAATTGATGTGTCAGCATTGTGAATCTATTAATGACACAAGATTGGTAAGATACTCTGCCATCGGATATACTTGATGGTGTAGAATTCAGCACAATTTTATCTTGCGGGTGATATGTCAAAGTGCTGGAGATGTAGGCCTACCCTGTGGTCTGCAAAAGTCAGAACAACGCAACAATGTTCCATCAATCATGACTGATCTCGTAGCCTCTATACTGCGGAAGAAAATGAACAGATGTAGTCGAGTAAGTATTTTGTAAGATATATGTTTGGTGAACGTTTAACAAGATTTTAGCTGTCAATCGGTACTGACTGCTTTCGAAATTGCAAGATGCCTATTCACGACTAATGGAAAATGACTGATAATGACGCTACAAATGAGTTAAAATCTTCGAAAATTGATTGTGACTGTGATGGTTATTTCATGCTGTTTCACTCGGAAAGAGACACAAAGTTGTACCAACGCTACCTCAACTTATTTGAAAAATTATAAGTATTTCATTACTCACTACCCATCAGTGTTATTAGGTACTATTTCCCGAAGCACATTGTGACTTGTGACTACTATAACCTACATGCTCACACCGGGCTGAGCGCTGAGTGCCGAACTGATATTTGGCGCATTTACGTTGATTTTAATAACATAAAACATGTAAACTTCCATTACGACATTATCCGCCCTCGTATCAAGAACACAGGCAAGTTCAGCTCGGGTGCAGAAAATGGCTGTTCTAGTGATCTATATACTAGTGCAGCGGTTATCAGACATGGACACGGATAGTCTGATGGCAAGGAAGGTTATGGCTATTGCTGAGAAAATTTTCAAATGTTAAATTCGAATTATATGCGGCAATAATTAATTATGAGTTGTGGGGCAAATCGCACGGGGCGCAAAATAATTCCCGTCGATTGTGGCTTTGTGCTCCCTTCAGATGCTTTGCCTCAGATGTTTTACTACAGTTCAGCTCTGTTACTTCCACAGCCCAACTCACTGTGTACCAATTTTAGTGCAATCAGGTTGATTATATACGTGAACTTTTTGTTCAGACTTTCTCCGCCAACGCATGCGAGAAAAGAGGCATGTTCAGCTCTAATTCGGAAATATCCAATTCTGAAATTAGTTACGGCTGATGAAGATAATTTTCTTCCGCCATATGTAAGTTTTGAGGCTTGCAGTGTGGAAATATCACACTCTGTCAAATTCGATACATTTTAGCACTCATGGATAACGAGACTCAACGACAAAATATATAACAAGCATCGGAAAATGAAAGACACAGACGACCCGGTTCTCCTAGCAAACAGAAAAAAGTTCGGACGGACTGGCCCGCGGAGACGGCTTCCTGCTGAAGAATCGCCTACGGCAAGCCCACGATGCAAGAAACCCAGAAGTTCTGATGTTGCGGACGAAGTAACTGCTATTTCAAGGGAACCTCAAGGTTGAGAACCACTGATTCATATCAATTAAAAATTTCAGGAAATAGAATCGTTGACCAATGATAATAGTTCAGCTGAACACAAGGCATTCATATTGTCGGAATCGAGTTCGTCAAGCCCAGCGAAGGGAGAGCTATTGAAATCCATGAAAGCCACCTTTAAAGGTCGCCGGTCTGACATAGAAGCCTGCATGCCAACTGCTGAAATTCTTATGGTTTATCCGCTTCTGAGAGAATCATATTGGGTAAGAAAAATATTATTTGTTCGATTTCTGTTTACTGGTAATTGTTGATGTTTCAGCTATTGGAGGAGATGAAGATCATAAACAATGGTCTGAATATACTGGACAATATCCAAGAAAAAGCAATATTCTCTCAGCACGCGACAAAAATAAACTGGAGTCGCGTGCCAACCAGCATTACAGCTGTGATGGGTACGATGCTTCAAGAATACAAATTATTGGATGTCTCAAAATAAGAATTTTTTTCAGATTCTGTGAAAATGAATTGGATGGTCGGTATACCTGCAATGTTCAAAGAGTCATACGACAAATTTTTGGGTATAGATCAGGTTCGTACCAAATACATACCGTCATTGCATTACTATGAATATAACCTTGCTGCGATCATTATAAGCCAAGAGTTCGATATATTAGTTAGACAATAAGCTCAGCCCACTTCCGCTTTGGCAATGTAATTAACCATTGCTTTGAAGAGGCCAAACACGATCGCTACCAAATACAGAGGCGTATACATGGATGCCTAACGCATTTCCTCGCAGATCGTGTAATACGTGAGAGGATAGCAATACCTCAATATTGTAGTTCAGTGGTTCTCAACCTTTTTGACCTTGCGGCACCCGTTGAAAATTGAAAATAGTTTGCGGCACACTAGCACAGTGGTTCGCAACATTTTTTGACGCCTCTGTAAACTGCCAGAATACTGCATTGTCACACAGGCGGCGTCATGTCTGCTGAATTCAGTCTTTTGAGCACACGATGGCATGACAGCAATTTCGTTTTGTCATATGTACAAACTTCAAATCGAGTCTTATGTAGTACTGATCATTTCCTACATCCTAGAATTATTTTGCACATAATTTCAAAGTTTAGAAGAAATCTCTCACAGCACACCGGTTGAGAACCACTGCTGTAGTTCTATTGGCAGCCACCTGCAGCTCAATTATAGTTCCAACAAACTGGGACGGGGAAATTTGTTAGCTGATATAATTTGATCAACTATACTTTTCAATTCTCATATTCGGCACCTGTAACATAACGTTACGTTGCACTTCGCGCCTACATTTTAACGGCAGTACTGATACGCTACCTAACAATCGCAATGTGGATGGCTATGTTCGTCAAATTTTTGAACGGGACCGTCTCTTCCAAGTGGGTTCATTTCTCGCTGGTAATTAGGAAGACGATGAGGATATGCCGAGTAAAGCGAATTCGAGCGGGGTATTGATTGCGGGCGGGACCAATGTTCCCTTTAATTTTTACGAGTCAGCACACACTCACTGCGCGGTTACTTGGACAACAGTACGTAACCACGAAAAAAAAAGTTATCACTTCGAATTTTTTGTGCGCAGCTTAGAGGGAACATTGGGCATGACAGCAATTTTGATTTGTCAGATAGAGCCGATTTAGATTAATGATCATTTGCTGTATAAAGACTGGAAGTATTTCGCGCATAATTTCCTAATGTAGAAGAAATCTCTTGAAGCACCCTTGCGAGACATAAATTGCACACTATTGTGTCGCGGCATACCGGTTGAGAACCAGTGTGTTAGTAAGTGCTGTACTCGTCATTGTTGGACCAATTACACCTGTTTGATAAAAATTAACTCTCGTAGTCGTACTACTCTCATTGCCTTTCAATATACAGATGTACCTTTCTTTCAGGATGATTCGGAATCACCAAACCCAATCATACATTTGGACACGGGGAAAAAGATATGGACGGTACCCTTTGATGGGATTAAGATTAATGACGTTGTAAATTTTGCATATGCTTTGGCTATCATTCTATCCCTGCATTGGGTATTTAATATCCAGTTCGAGAGCAGTGTGAATAACACATTGCATTGCATTGCCTCTCACTTGCCTCGCATGACCGCATGCCACTGCTCCACGAGTCGAACAGGTGCTTAGCATTAGAAAGGCATTTCCTAATTAATAAGAGCTTCTGTCGGTTCGCGTTTACTACTATGCTTAATATTGCAATCGAAGACATGTAATTCCATTTCTTGTATATTAGCGATAGTCAACGAGTAAGCGGAAGATACTAACAATAATAAGCAGCTACGGCATTTATTGAAGGTGCCGACCTTATCGGTGGTGGGCTCGATTTATATTACTGGATATAGATATCCTCCTACTCATCCTGTACAAAAACCCTAGTGCTCTTTTGAAAGCGAACGAACAGAAATTGTATCGAACGACAACTTCAGAATATGAATTCCATGGTATCGAATCTCGAATGTGAGATCACTATGTATAGTTTCGGTACCGAAAGCTAAATTTTGCTGTCGGTCCTACTATCATGTCCAAAATTTTACGTTGTTTCTACCCACGACCGACAATACTTTTTCTGCGACAAATCCGGACCACATTTCACTTGCGTTGTCACATTTGAAGACATTTTTATTTATTACCATTGCACAAAGTTGATCGATCGATTGATGCTCGTCGCCTTTAGTGCCGTTCCGTATACTACAACCTGTGAATTTAAAAAATCGAATAGGGTATCACACATTTTGAAATAGCAGGGATAGCATGTTTAGCCTGACCCAGCGACTATACCAGAAATGTTTTATAGGCCACAACAGATTAATCGCAAACATTCTGTGTAAATCAGTAAGGGGCGTCGAAACAACTGAAGAGAGCGTGAAGTCGCCCGAGAAAAATTAAGTTCATGAACTTGAAATGACTGGAACTGCTGGAACTACCAGCGGCAATAATCCTAAATTTACTGCGGTTATAAATGCCATGGTAACGTCGTACTATCCATACACCGATGCAATATTGTGACTGATACCGGGCCTTGTACTGACCAGAAGATATATCTGAATTAGGATTAGCTGGTGAATGCCTGTGTGTGTTAGCGGAGGCTTTTATGGTCTGCTTGTCATGAATCTGTCAAGGAAAATCATGGAGAAATGAGATATTTGCTTATATTGTCATGTATAATATGTCTTTTGAATCGAAGAAGAAAGAATTTGAAACGAAGTGGCTTAGAACGTCGAAGGAGCTATTACGAGTATGCTCATTTAATACTAGTCTACACAAATGCAACTCATAAAAACGCATTGTTTGTCTCGTTGTCCTGTTTGTCCCAAAATTGTTCGTCCCGTCCAAAAGTGCGAAGTTGAAATGGCGTCCGGCCCACGACATTGGATTTTGAGATTCGCACTCACATACAATCTTTCAGAAATGTTGTTGTTCACGCGAACCATTCATTTTCAATGGTTTGCACGATCCCCACTATAAGTTTAGCTAATTTGAATCGCCATCCCATTCTAGATCTTATATGAGATACATATATGATCTTCAGGCGCGTTCAGAAAATTTTTCGTTTCACCAACAAAATGAATTTGAAACTTCCCAATAATATCACAGTAAGGAAGTGAAACACCATATAGGGGCAGTGGGGCACGGGCTACTATAAAGATAGACGATGATGACTAGGAAAGTGGAAACGGCTTGATGTGATAATTTAGAAGACATTGTTATAAGCCCAACTTGAGCTGTTTGGAAGTAATTTCTCGCCTTAGGAAAACCCCGCATCTGTATATCCCAGTGGTTCCCAACCTGTGGTACGCGTACCGCTAGCCGAGTCATTGACTTGGGTCGAGTCCTGCGTAATGACTCGAGTACAAGTCGAGTCAATCCAAATATTGACTCGAGTCGAGTCGAGTAATTTTCCCATTTCAAGAAAATGACTCGAGTCAAGTCGAGTCACAAAAAAAACGTGACTCGAGTCTGACTCGAGTCGAGTCATGACTCGAGTCATTACAACCCTGCCTATTCATAACATTGCCAGTCGCAATTTCCGTGCGTACAATAGGCAGTTGTAAAAAGTAGAATAGTCCGGAGTCACCGGGAATGGATATGGACAGATAAACATAGGCATTTTGCGTCCAGGTAGTTCATTACGGCTATGCCCGGCTTATGTACGGCTACATAAGTAATCGAAATGTGGCCATGATAAGCAAAAAGGTTGCCTACCTCTGTAATATATGATGTGGCCTTATTGACATGACGATAAGTGTAGTGGCGAGGGGGGGAGGGGGTCAGGGGGGCGCAACTTTTTGGACCATCGCCAAGGGGGGCGCATGTCCAAAAAGGTTGAGAACCGCTGGTTTGAATCAAACACAACATTTAATACAAATGATGCTTGAAAGGTATACATATGCAACTATGCAAGTAGGATTATTACCTGCGATTTACCTCTGAGCCAGGTTCTGTTTTTGAGTACCACCATTTGGGTGTGACACTTCTCCGATGGGAAGTGAAGCGGACACGATTCCACATTTCAGTCCCTTTTAATTGAGGAGATTATTGTGGTTATCGCAATCTTACAGCGATTTAAACCAATGTGTTGCGTATATCCGACTCTGACCGAGGTCGATTGGAGAATTCCTACCAAAATGCTGTAACTTTATCTATATTCTTTAGGCTCCTCATCACCTCTCGATCTGCGTAAGCTGTGTCTTACTAAAGCCCATTACGCAAAAGAAAGAGGGTATGTGCTATAACTCGACAGTTCAGAAATATAGGAACACGGGTATCGGACTGGTCTACAATGAACCAGCAGATGATGTACAAACACCACGAAAACTGAACAAAAGCAACATTGACGCAGTCTACATAAACTCTGACTTTCCTGCGCTAACCCAAATGCGTATCCTAATTCAGAGCACACCAGAGAGGAACTGTAATGATAAACTTTGTATGTATAGTTATACGAACGGTAGTGTTTCCAGCATATTACTCGATTAACAAAAAGGCAAGCAGCCCCTTCATCATACATGTTTAACGAACTGTATCAAAACGATTGTTACCGTGGCGAAATTCGTTTCCTGGCGAAGATTTCTTAAAATATATTGATCCGAAGAAGTCTGCTTGCGACATGCTAATTTGAATTACAATTTTACAGCCGTACAAATGCAGAAGTAGGCGCCCATATTTTTAGTTATAAACGACTTCATACCAGCGGTGCTTAACCTGGAAACGTCTAAGCAAAGGACACATGTTAGCGTATATGGGACTCGTCGCGTGAGCAAAATTTTCTGAGTAACCACCGTTGTGATGTTGTGACGTTTGCACTAATCATGCCGATGCCCGATATTTGGGCATGCGATACTAAAGCTTAAAGCTACAGGAGTCGGGAATCTTTTGCAAGCTACGTGTTTTAATTTTATCTCAATCAAAGTAATGTGACATTATTCAAAACTTGAGGCAATTGAGATGTATATTTTAATGCGAAACAACAATAATAGACGGCAGTAAACGTGTGAATCTACTCTTTATTCTTCCCAACACGCTTTTTTACAATTAGGTGGCTTCCCAAGGAATCCATACAGCATGCGCGAGCTAAACCAGCCATGGGTGTACAATCTACATACCTAAATTGTTCTTCTGGCAGTCACATACAGTTCAATTATTTCCCCAAAATAGAATAATACCTGCAGCCATGGACATTATTGTTAGGTGATTTATTTGGTAAACTTTTCTACCTAATTCCTAATTTATTTTATGACAACATAACGTTGCGCTGCTATAAGCCTACATTCCACCAGCAGTGCAAACAAGCTACCTAATAATTGGGAATGTTGATTTGGAGGGCTGGTTTTAATTTGAATTTGGGAACGCAAGTTCCATTTCGTGCCGATGGTCAGGAAAACAATAGTTGAAAACTGCATCGCCATACAGGCGTCGCCATGTCCACTTATCCTCTGAAGTCTGAATAATGATAATAGTATCAACGCGTTGTGCAATCAGAGATTTCATCTTGTGTGATGTTACGTTCAGCGAATTATGATATTACATGCGGACGCGAGATCAACTTCGCTTTTGTAATTATCCCAACATCTCTTCGAACTCGACGGTTTAGATTTGACCGATGTTTTTCCCCAAGTGATGAGCAATTATTCCGCACCTTTTATTAGCATTTTTTAGGATTTAGGATATGATCCCCTCTAATAACCCCTTGATGCGCCACTTTCTTGACCCCAAAAAACAGTGGTGTTCAACAGGGGGCCCGCGAAGCATTTTCAGGGATCTGCGAAACCTTCAAATTTGCAAAATAGTTGATACCTTAATTTGTATTTTTTTAATTAGAGAATTCGAACGGCGGTTTCGCTTGACCACTGCTAAATCTTCGTGACTCACATAGACAGAATCACCTTCTGAGATGAAATATTTTATTGCGTCAACTCATTTTAATTGCCAATAGCCTACACATATTGCTGTTTAGAGACGTTTTGTTGGGATTTTGGGAAAAAATTGTTTGCAAAGATCCATTTTTATCTGTGATAGACATAACCGCTACTTCAGAATAACTTCGATATGAGCTGCTAGTTAGAAATGACTAGGTCGAACGTTTTATGCCCAACAAAAAATCTTTTTCTCAATTTTGATGTCATATATGTTGCAATCATACGCAAAGGTGTCGTCGGATGTATTACTCGTTATTATTACATTTGCCACCATCTTTGTAGAAATGGATTTTCGACACTCGTGCACATCAAGTCAATGGCGCGGATTTCAATACACGACCGCGCATTTCAAGAAATGCAACTACAGAATCTGCTTTGAAATAATAAAAGTCTTCCCAATGTCTACATAAATAGTATGCTGTTATTGTCAAGAAAAGTCATTTTATTGTTGTTTATCACAGCTAGGGTTAGTTCGGATATCAATAATTTCACCATCTGGATAACGGATATATCCGTATATTTGGAATTTAACTAGCCTGTTACCCGGACGATATCTGCTAAATGAGACAATCGATTTCAACGAGGTTTGCATGAAAAAATGAATCGTAAAATCATTGCACAGTGCTATTGTACATCTACGTACACGCGCAGTACGTGCGAATACGAGAATAATCACGTTAATTTAATGTTCACTGCTTCTGCAACGCCCTCCTCATAATCGCAATGCATCGTTTGTAGTATCCTGTAGACGGGACCGGAGTTCAATAACAACTAGTCCACAAACCACATGCATTGAATACTCTTTCTGCTTCCACAGAAATGGGTTGAATGGTAATGAGCGCTTCGTAGTGAGTCTAAAGTTTGGCAGTTCGTTTCCCAGAATCTTCAAAGACTTTGCATTCCTTTTGGACCGTCCTTCTGTTTAGGTTTACAGTACTACAAGGATGAGTAGCTGATACTGGAATTGATGCCGACATGTTACCTCGCTCTAATACTCCCTTGAGAAATTCATAATAAGGCCAAAAATAAGGTGCAGGTTGAAATAAAATGAAAGGGTTTCGATTTTTTTTTTCGAATCAAGTATCTGCGGGAATCAATTACGCATGCATGCACGTACATGTTCGCGAACATTCGATTTTATTCAGTTTCGCGATGTCAGTCTTTAATCAAAATCGCTAATCAGTATACAATTAACGCCATATTGCCTCCAAGCCATCGAGAGATAGGATCCACCGCATGCTAGCTCCGATACGCGATGGTTAGGCAGGCGATGATATCTTTCGTACCAGGCCTATTGCAGATGCGATTGTGTAGGCCAGCGATAATATCGTGAGCACCAAGCTAACACAGACGCGATTGTGCAGTCCAGCGATGGTATAGTGTGTACAGTAGGCGTGCTCGAAAATGACTTTTTTCTCTAATTCTACTGGCTACATGATAAAAATGTTAGGTTACCTAACTAAATCCTGCAAACAAAATTTGGTTCAATCCTAATCAGTAGCCACATTGCTACAGGAGAATAAAGTTTTTTTTATTTATTATAACAAAGTGAATAAAAATATGTTTATATTTTCTGTTCACCAGATGGAACGGTTCGGTTGGCTATAGAAACGATGTTCACAAAAGTTGGCTCAATTCCAACCAACGGGAGCGAAATTATTGATGTCGAAAACTTTGGATTTGTATGAAATAGTATCGGTGGGCACTGGTTGTCCGTATCTATTCGGCGGGACAATTCGTGTTATTCTAGAGGAGCGACGAGGTACAACTTGCATTCGTTTGAACGGAAAGGAGAGTTTTCCGCTTCTTTTGACGGCTCTTCATCCTTCTGGGTAACGAGGTTTCAACCCTCGATGGCATTGGGGAGCTCTGGCGCAACCGGACTTTCCTCCGGAACTTGCGGACGAGGACACGGGGCAATATCGGTTATTGCAACGTTTCTTTCTCTTCCGTCGACGTGGCGAACGTTCGCTTACAACGGTTTGGCGTTCAACAGTTCCACTTCCTCCACGAAATCGTCGTTTTTATTCGAACGGACGTGACGTTTCAGGAACTCAGGACCAGGTTGGGATAACCAAGTCGGAAGGGTCTTTCCGCTGGGTAACCTGCGATTGAAACCAAAAACAGTTCATGCGGAGTAGAATTTGTACCAGTACAAAGCAAGCAATACACGAGGTAAAGCTAGCTCCCAGGATTCGACGGGTAACTCGTGTGATAGAAGGTATAATCGGATCGCTTTCCACAAAATCCCATTATAGCGTTCGACTTGAGCATTTCCGGTCGGATGATAAGCGGTAGAATGGCTGCTTGCAACGCCCTTACAGAGCAGGTAATCTTTGATTTCGCGAGACATGAACGAACTACCACGATCTGAATGAATGTAATTAGGCGTACCACAAAGAGCAAATAGCTCATCAAGACATTTAATAACAGTTGATGACCGCATATTTGGACAAGCGAAGCAAAATGGAAATCGTGAAAACTCGTCGACCACTACTGGTATATATCTGTTACCAATGTTCGATGGCAGGGGACCTTTGAAATCCATGTTTAAACGCTCAAACGGTTTTGTAGACTTGATCAGGACACCCTGTTCTCGGCGATAAAACCGAGGCTTGATTTCGGCACACACTTGACAGGTAGAGCATACTCTTTCCACATCAGAAGTTGAGTAGGGGAAGTTCTGCGAACGAACAACATGAAGAAGCCGGGTGACTCCCGGATGACATAGCTCTCGATGCAGTTATTCGAGATTACACGTGGAAATGGACAAACAATGGGCTCGGGTCAGGGTGACTCGGTCCTGGCCGATATCGAATATCGTACGTGAACTGCGCCAATTCTAGGCGCCAACACTGAATCTTATTGTTCTTGATTTTCGACCGCTTTCGCATATCGAACATGAACGAAACAGCTTCCTGATCCGTGATCAATGTAAATCTTCGTCCTGCCAAAAAGTGCTGCCATTTCCTCACTGCTTCGATAATAGCGGTCGCCTCTTTCTCGACAGCAGGGTAGTGCTTTTCACTATTGTTGAGCGTGCGGGATATGAAAGCAATAGGTCGGCCACCCTGATTCAACGTCGCCGACACTTCTACATCGGAGGCATCACACTCCACCACAAAGAGCTCGTCGTCATCGATCGCTTGTAAAGCGGCGTCCTCCACGCCCCTTTTCAATGCATTGAAATCATTCAAGCACTTCGCGTTGAATGGAAAATCGACACAGTTGATCAAACTTGCAATTTTGTCGAGAACGCCGGTATTCACTTTGCGTAATAGGCAAATAATCCCGACGCCCTCTTCAGAGCTTTTTTGTTTGTAGGCGGAGGCAATTCACGCAATGGTTTCAATCGCTCCGGATCAGGTTTTATGACACCACGACCAACGCGGTATCCTAATATATCCACCTCTGCGGCAAATGAAATGGTCTTATTGTGGTTGAGAGTCATGTTTCTAGCACTCAACGCATTCAGCAGGCGCTCAACATTTTTATCGTGTTCCGACTGTGACTGGCCTTCGACAGTGGCATTATCAAGGTATGGAAACGTATCTGTCAGCTTGTCCGAATCGACAATCGCGTCCATAGTTCGTTGAAATGCGGGTACACCGTTCGTGACCCCGAACGGCAACCGATTGAACTCCCACAATCGACCGACGGCTTCAAAAGCGGTAGGCGCTTTATCGGACTCTCGTAGCTCCAATTGGTGATACGCGCTCTTCAAATCAATGGTTGAAAATACTTTGTATTTTGCCAGTTTTTGTACGATGTCCTCTATGCTAGGTAACGGGTAGGCATCGAGTACAGTAAACCAGTTCACAGTTTGCGAATAATCTATGCACATTCGCTTTTTACCGGATTCTTGATTGGTTACGACCAATGGCTGAGCGCGCCATGGTGAACTACTTGGTTTTATAATTCCGTCTTTCGACAGCTGTCAACTTCGGATTCGATGAAGGATGTATCTGCAGCGCTATAACGCCTTGATGGCACGCACACTGGCTTGAAATCTGACGTAACGGACTTGAAGAGTTGTGGACATTTCGAGTTAGATGCTAGAGAACAGCACAGGTTCTACGGTCCTGAGATGATATAACGAGTTCCGGGTCTTTGCCATTATACGTGAACACCACGCGTTTGTGTCGTTTCTGAAAGTCTTGACCAAGTATTATATCGCAACAGAGATCTTTCATGACGCCTAGCGTGACATTTCTGTAAACCTTCCCGTTCAACACCAACTCTACAATGCATTGACCAGAGATGGATTCTTTCAGAGACTTTGCCGCCATCGTTACGCAATCTGTATAGGGCAACACCAGCAATTTCATTGCTTCAACTGTCCTTGGATTGATATAGCTTAAGCCACTTCCAGGATCCACCAAAGTTGACATTCGCTCGTCTTTTAGGAATGTATCTATGATTGCGTAACGCAAAGATCTTGGTGCTTCTTGTATAGCGCAGGATGAGGACGAACTATGTTTCGAGGATACTATTTTTCGAGTGGATGCATCCGCTACACTTTTGCAAACTTTCGAGTAGTGACCCGTCACCCCACATTTGTAACAGGTGGATGAGCGTGCTGGACAATTTTTACGGGCATGTTGAATTTTGTCACCACAAAAATAACATTTCCACTCGCCACGATGCACAGCTGCGGCAGCGTTTTCACTTTCTTTGTCGGATGCTGCTTCGGATTGAACGGTTGCTATTGGAATCTCGGCACCGCCAGAAGACATGTACGAGGGCGAATTCCTTTGTGCAATGTCCAAGGTTCGGGCCTTCCTAAAGGCACTGTCAATTGTCAATTCAGTTTCCTCCAACAGCCGCTGACGTATGGCATGCGAAAGAATGCCGTTGATGAAGGAGTCTCGAATAAATCCGTCTCGGTGTTCAGTTTTGGAGACTGCGAGAAAGATACAATCCTTAACTGCGTAGTTCTTGCAAATATTCATCCAAGCTTTGTCCGTGCTTTTGCTTCGTAGTCGCCAGCACATGACGTGCAAACACCTCGTTAGGTGTTTTGACAAATAGGTTAGTACTTAGTATGATCGGTCGTGAGCGGCTATGGGGTTCTTATGGGTGCGGTCGCATGCGGCTGGGAAACTCGTGGTGGCATGCGGCTTTTTAGACCCCCCCCCCTCTCGGTCGCATGCGGCTATTGCGTCTTATGGGTACGGTGGCATGCGGCTCTTGGGTACGGTGGCATGCGGCTCTTATGTCTTATGGCGGGGGTCGCAAGCGGCTGGGAAACCCGGGGTGGCAAGCGGCTCTTTTGTCTTATGGCGGGGGTGGCAAGCGGCTATTGTGTCTTGTGGTCGCACAGTAACCCTTTTCAGTATAGGGATCGGTCGCACGCGGCTTCGTTGTTGGCATGTCGTACTCTCAGGTATAGGCTGCGTTGACATGTCGTAATTTCAGTAAAAGGTGTGAAATAGTCAGCCGCATGGTAATGTTTTGGTAATTGGTTTGTCACAGAACCGGCGTAGACGGTGATTCGAATATCAACAATACCAACGGACACAAATTAACACTTCAAATAGGTGTGAAATATTTGTAATATCCTACGAGTGCTCACAAGATAACACATCAGACAGCCATCTCTCGTGGTTTGGTGTTACAGAGGCAGGAATCACGCACAAGTAATATTTTGTCACAGAACCGGCGTAGACGGTGATTCCAATACCAACAATAGCCGCGTTCACATGCTAACACTCCAAATAGGTGTGAAATAGTTTGCAAAACCTCGCAATCGCTGACAACATAATGTCTCGGGCATAGCCATCTTTCGCGACTTGGTGCTACAGACATCGATCGCTCACGCGGTGAAATTTTCGTAAGCAGTTTGTCACAGAACTTGATTTCCCTCGTAAGATTTAATAAGTGACGAATAACAGATCACCAGTGTCGGTAACTTGAATAGCGACAAATTGTCACTTATTTCTACTCTAACCCTAATCCTTTGTGAAGTGTACGATTATTCAAAAAGGTGCGAAATAATTCTAAAATCCTACGATCGCTCACAAGATAACACCTATAAGACATAACCATCTCTCGTGACTTGTGGTTACATACATCCCAATCGCTACAATGTAATATGTTGGTAGTTTGGTGCAGAACTGGATTTCACGAGTCTGATATAATAAGAATATTACCTATTAAGTAATAAGCGCCGAATAACATAACCGTCGCCGACGGTGACTTGAATATCCAAGATTTGATACTTTCCGCGATCGCTATATGTTTCACGTTGACTTTGGTTGCGTGATGCGAATCATGAGAATATTCAATCAATGTGTCAATTTGTCAACTTGAAATGAAACTCACTACACAAACCAAGTTGATTCGTATTTGACTGTGTTGATCCGGTACAACTCTAAGCCTTTGAGAAATCCATTTACCGCGATCTGTTGATTCGAACGTAACCTGAATAATACTGACTCCAACTTCAGTCGCGTCGAATTATTCACACATTCCACGCCGCTGTTTCACACCTATAGAATCAATACCAACTAACTAAACAAGAATCAAGAAATCGCAAGTATACACATACAATAATTGTATTTATTACTGAGAAATCAAACGCCTAACAAAAACACGCAACTTATCATTTGGCCAACTCTAGCATTACCAAAAAATCTAGGTATTGTTGATTGAAAACCCTTGAGTCCTTATTATCAAAAATGTTATAGTGTGGCGTCGGAATCCATTCGCGAGATGTTCTATAGGTAAATTGAGGTAATCCAAAATGAAATATCTCGACTTTGACATAATCTAAATTGAAATAGATTGACAAACATGACTACCAACTTTCCCGTAGTCCCATTTCAATATTATACGCACATTGATTTGAAACAAGTAATGATACCTTACAACTCTATTCGCGATCCGGCTTTTCGTTTGTCAAAGCGACATTTTAACATCTCACCATACTCAAAAGAATTATTCACAACATCACCAAGTGTTAAAAATCTAATTTTCACTTACTTGATTATATCACTGCAACTCACAAATTTAAATTAATTAATTCTGGTTGTATTCGTGTGATCGGTCTTTTTTTTTTATTCAATTGTAAAGGTCGTTACTATTCTGAAGACAAAGTAAGCTATTTACTAATCGACACATATACGACTTGACATAAACATATTATATTTTGAGTATACGAGATTTGAATGTCTGAATAATAACCGAGAAATAATTTATCACAATAAAATCCGTACATTACAGCGTAAAAGATGTTGGAATGTCAGCAACTCTGTACGGTCAACCCGATCAACTCGTCATGATCATTCCTGAAATCGACACAAACATGACCACTGACTTGAGTTAACCACAAAACAGCATCAAGTTTTAAATCCACTTGTAGCTTACGGCTTATTCGAATGCTGGTTATGTTTTGTTGTAATTGAGTGTACGGAAATAGTATTACATCTCGACATCTTACCATCTTACCATATTCAAAGAGTCAACCACGAAAACATTACCAAGTAAATCCGTTTGTAACATACCCAACCAACTCAACAGTATCTTTATGAAAAGTAGACAAGACTACGCGAGTAATCACCACAATCCGAAATCCATAGCAAGTTCAGTTGTATTCATAGTCCGCCAACTCGTATTTTTTTTTATTCAACTGTAAAAGTCGTTACTATTCTGTAACCTAAAGTAATTACTACTCGGTGCGCACAACTTGAGGTTAACATAATATGTTTGAGTATACGAGGTTTGAAAGTTTGACCAACGTAGTTGAGAATTCATTTCTTACAATCGAACGCGGGCGTTATATTGAAAATTATAATGATGTAAACATAAGGTTCGACACATTGATTTGACATATGAGATTTTGTAATGCTCGACCACGACTTGATTATTAAATTATTTTGAATCGCCTGAAATAATTGTCGTCATCTAACCAGACTACTGAAAGTCGTTGCCATCACAAAAACAATTTGCATGACGTTTATTAAATGTGTCCTATAGTTAGAATTATTTGTAAAACACACACACAATCAGAGAAATTGAAAATCTTCCTAATGTCATTCGTCAAAGTAAATGTCATCACAATACTCAATCACTAAAAGACCTTACTTGTACGTGATTGAAGCACCGATAATTAACTAGCTAAACCGAACTCCAAAGAAATTTTACTCACTCGACGGATATGAAACAGCATCGCTTAATCGGTCTATATCGTTTTTCTAAATGCAAATCATATCCACCCAGCAGAAAACAATTTTCACTCGCTTGGTAATGAAACCGAAGTCTCCATTTGATATTTTATTTTTGGTCAAATACTTTGCAATGAACACATTTGAGTGGCTGAGCTTTACATCATCAAGCTGTCATCTGTAAATCAAGATTACATCCAACTTGTAACTGTATCGTTTAACTACCGGGTTGCATCAGTTTGCTATTTTTTTCATTTAGTGACTGCTGAACATACCAAACGATGCACATTCACTTACGAAATACTGTGTTGATCGTAATTTCCATCATCGTGATAATCGAAGTACATTTGTTTCGAGTTCATAACAACCGACTACTTCTCTATGACATGGTGAATTTTTTGAAAAGTTATGCTTAGAAGATTGGTGCATCTCGCGAAAAATAATATACCAGTCATATTGATACTGTTACTCCATTGACCGGTATTTTCAAACGAGTCGATTTTCAACCGAGCAAAATTTATTACTTGAGTTGTCTCGCTTACTGTATTTAAATGTAAACTCACCCGTCTTTCAACAACAAACAATGATAAAAAAGTACACAAGCAAACACAACAAGTTTTACTTTTGTAGGACACTAATTATTATTCCACACATCTCATTTCATACTAAGTGTATATGAAAGATATTCATGGTACACGAATATATTCGCTCATGCTACGAACATACGCAATGATTGGCGACGCTTTCACACTATTTCGATTTAGTGTAACAAAAACAACAACAACAATTTTCACTCTCTTGACTTATGAAAACAACAGACGATCCTTCATTCAATATTTTGTTTTTGTCAACTAGTTACTTTTTCATGAGACCCCCAGTACTCTTACAAAAATACGAAAGATATTTACATCACACAAAGTAATCAACTTTACTCGATATTCTCACATTACGAAACTAAGAATGGTTGGTTTGACTCTACAAACTGTTTCGTTACCTCAAGACCTTTATTGTCCGAATGGTTGTTCATGTGTCTTAAGAACCGAATAGTTCAACACAGCACTAGTACCAACAGAAACATCAGAGTTGTTTACACAAAAGTTTGTATGTGTACAGTATGCGAATACCATGTGTAAGTCCAGCACAATTGCGGTATCCATCCGAGTTTAGTTAACACAAATTTATTACAACGGAGCCACGTAAACTTTCGTGAAAGAAAAGCATACTCACTTCCAGAGGGTTCTGTCAACGCCATAGCAGTAAATCAGCTACTCCAACAACAAAGTACATATGTTTTCTAGTCACGTTCCTTACATCTTTCACATAGATCAATCTACTTTGCTAACGAAAAGTGCTGAGTCACCACATGATTACCCTCACAACAAAACAGCTAGAAGATATTATCATACAAAAATATTCCTAACCCTTTGCGCACCAGTGACAAATCATACAACAAACATTTTTTGTGAGGTGAATTGTTGTTCAGTGTCAAGTCTACCTGTTGAAACGTACATTAAAACCACACAGTCACAATTCAATTAAAACCACGAATCTATTTTCATTTCGTCACATACAGAAAAATAAATTTTAATTTCCCAAAACATACTTGTAGTCAAGAAATATTTTTATTAATCAAAATCATCGACTTCTGTTTACGGTGTTAGTGTGTGCATGTCATACATGTGGGGTCCATATTAAAATGGAAACGACACGACTGAATGTAAGGAGATAGAAGTCTATCGCATAGATTTACATGTGGTCTTCGCTACGGTTTCAAAAAACGAATCATCTCTTTTGTATTGATCTCTAGACCGAGCAAGTTAGTTAATGGCCATGATTGTGTTTGTCATATGCGAACGGTAGGGTTACTGTCAAATCTACATACGAAAACCTTCTGACACTCATAATAGCAATTTCATTCTCTCCCTTCGTAGTCATATACCGCCAACTCGTCTTTTTTGTTCATCGATAGCTACGTTTACCAAGACCAACGACACTGAACCCACGACGTTTACCTATGTAAAATTATCATTTTCACTGGGAGGTCCACCGTTACCTAACTAAAATACCATTGTCCTTTGGAGATTTATCGTTTACCCAGTGTAACAAACCCCTTTTCACTTGGAAATATATTTTTTCTCTGGGTAACAAACCTTTTTCACTCGGAAATATATTTTTTCCCCGATCAACAAACCTTTTTCACTTGAAAATATATTTTTTCCCCGAGCAACAAACCATTTTCACTGAGCAACAAACCCTTTTCTCCCCAGGTAACAAACCCTTTTCGTTTGGAAAACTATCATTTACCTGAGTACCAATACCATTTTCGTTTTGAAAACTGACAACTACACCGGTCAATTTGATATTTTTTTGGTATATTGTTACAACAGACAGTGACAAAATATACACCAACAACGACTCCGATACATTTGTGTAATCGCATATTCACTTGTTCTGGTGCATCCCATCAAAACCCTCAGTTACCCACATGTAATGCGCTGTACATCGATGTGAATGTTTTGGAAAATTGGGCAATAGGCTTCGATAGTTCTGTGATGTCCGGGTTCGTGCTTTGGATTTTCCAGAGTCAAAAGGTCTGAATAAAACACCTCCTTGACGGTGGTTGGTATGTGGATAACGGTGTTCGGGAAACGGTTGGATTTATGTCACCCATCGCGATAACAAACTTCAGGTCGAGTTTTCCTCCCGCATGTTTACTATATTGTGTCTTTATTGGTCAATGTATGTCTCGACATTCAGTTTGAAATCGGAAACCCTGATAAAGTATGTAACCGGATCCGGATATCAACTGTGAATCGATAAACCAATGGACAATATTTAAAGTAAACATGTTACACCCTGTGTTTCCACGAAAAAATACCATCCAGACATACGTCGCGCTTGTTTGCCCACACCATTATACGCGTAAATGGAGGTGTGTGACATTGCATGCAATGTGTTGGTATACAAACATCGATCCACAGACATTATCATAGCCGGTAGTTTTGATGTAGATCGAATGTCACGCGATAACAATACCAATAAGCCACATTGCAACGACTCTGAGTCAATCTGAAGCATGACATACAGACACACAAACATAGAAACCGTAACATGGGTATTCGCACGACTACCTTTGACAGGGAAAGTGAACTGTACAGTACATACCAATATTGTGATCACAGTCAAATATGCGAACCGTGCACAATCATATACCCAGGTTTTTGTTGGATATGTACGAAACCGATAAATCCATACATTTACTTTCCCTGGACATCAATAATACAATCATCATTCAAATACATCGCTCGAATGTGAGGTTCGTCTGGTGTAAAATCCATATCAAATAACACCAAAGTGTGCCTTCTGTGTTTTATCATTTCCACCGACGCTTCTTGTCTGTGTCGTAACACTATGGTGCTGGGACTTGAAAAACGACAGATTGTGAAACGGATTGACATGACCAACTGAATCGATGTCAATAACCTCGTGGTGATGACAGTGTCAAAATGCTACCGATATGACGAGACCAACCCGATCTCTTGTAGCGATGACCGTTTCGAAATGTCACCGGACGAAATGGACCCTTACGATGATGTGTTTTATGATTGTGTGTGAAATCACGAGGTAGTGTGGTGTACGATTGCAGTCTTCACAGAAACACACCTTATTGGATCACAGTATCAGTCCGAGATTTGCAGAATCACTGTTCGCGATATTTATCTGGAGTCGTTATGTGGGAGTAGCGACATCGATGCATCGTGATTTAGTGAAAGACTGATCGCAATCATTTCGAGCACCCGTGATTCGATAGTTCACCTTGGTCAAACGCTGCAGTCTCAGCAGAAAACTTCGGTGTCGACAACACGACGGATATCGACCGATGTATCCAATTGATCTGTCCGGAGATAGGGTCATGACTATCTTGTAATGTTACAACGCGATAAAACCATCGAGTAAATCAGGGAACGGTGTCGAAATATCGATGTAATAGCGCGGACTCAGAATCATTGCAATGTGGCTTATTGGTATTGTTATCGGGTGACATTCGATCTACATCAAAACTACCGGCTATGATAATGTCTGTGGATCGATGTTTGTATACCAACACATTGCATGCAATGTCACACACCTCCATTTACGCGTATACTGGTGTGGGCAAACAAGCGCGACGTATGTCTGGATGGTATTTTTTCGTGGAAACACAGGGTGTAACATGTTTACTTTGAATATTGTCCATTGGTTTATCGATTCACAGTTGATATCCGGATCCGGTTACATACTTTATCAGGGTTTCCGATTTCAAACTGAATGTCGAGACATACATTGACCAATAAAGACACAATATAGCAAACATGCGGGAGGAAAACTCGACCTGGAGTTGTTATCGCGATGGGTGACATAAATCCAACCGTTTCCCGAACACCGTTATCCACATACCAACCACCGTCAAGGAGGTGTTTTATTCAGACCTTTTGACTCTGGAAAATCCAAAGCACGAACCCGGACATCACAGAACTATCGAAGCCTATTGCCCAATTTTCCAAAACATTCACATCGATGTACAGCGCATTACATGTGGGTAACTGAGGGTTTTGATGGGATGCACCAGAACAAGTGAATATGCGATTACACAAATGTATCGGAGTCGTTGTTGGTGTATATTTTGTCACTGTCTGTTGTAACAATATACAAAAAAAATATCACATTGACCGGTGTAGTTGTTAGTTTTCAAAACGAAAATGGTATTGGTACTCAGGTAAATGATAGTTTTCCAAACGAAAAGGGTTTGTTACCTGGGGAGAAAAGGGTTTGTTGCTCAGTGAAAATGGTTTGTTGCTCGGGGAAAAAGGTTTGTTGATCGGGGAAAAAAATATATTTCCAAGTGAAAAAGGTTTGACCATAGATGAGTTTCCCGCGAGCCTGTTCTAAAATAGATCGAATAGCAGCACTTATACCAGTGAGCTTTTATTTATTTAGATCAGTGGTTCTCAACCTGGGGGGCAGGCACCCCTTGGGGGCGTGAAAGCATCTGAAGGGGGGCGCGAAGAAGCGGTCAACTGCAAGTTTTTTTCGCGCTCCGCGCGATTTACCTCCAATTCACGCGTGTTTCTCTGTATATAGACAGAATTTCATATTTTTGAATTCTCTCATAAACAGGCATAACCTTCCGTGCCATCAAACAATCTGTTGGGGTTGCTAGCATCCCGGTTGGATATTGTGATGTGACGATAAGGGGGGTGCGAATTTCTTTACTATCATATGGGGGGCATGTCTAAAAAAAGGTTGAGAACCACTAATTTAGATTGATTGATTTAGCTCTTCTTGTTCAAATCATACTAACATGTAACTTACAAATGGCAATACATATATATAAATGCTTAAAATGATGATATCAAATATCCTCAATTACAATTAGTAATATACCAACATGTAATCGAATCACAAGACTGAGGATACGGCATATTGCCTGGTGCTTATACAGGAGACATGACGGAATGCCATCCACGGCCTTCTTGAAATGATGGGGGTTCCGTTATGGTAGCTCGATTTTCAGGACAATGCGAAAGGAATAACAACATTTCTCTATTCGTTAGCAGATAGCCGTGACGCATGACAAGCTGATTTTCAATATCTGTATGCCCAAGACGTATCATATCTTTTGACACAGCTTGATTTTCTTACTCTCAACGCAGTTTAGTACCATGGTTCTAACTTTCTGTAATCGTTGCAGTTGATGGTTATCTATCGGCATTTTGATTGGCAGTGCTAGTCATAACCAATACCCAAACAATTTCACCCGATTATCAATGGGCATGCAAGAACAAGGCATAGTCCAAATCAGGCTCTGATTTTTATGTTTCAGGGGTATGTATGCAAGCCGTAACTGGATTATCTGTGTGGGTATATTTTATTCTGAAAATGAAATTTTTCTATGGTTTCCAAATTACATACACATTGCTTGACAGCGACGCTTAAACGTTCGAAAAATTATCCTACATTCGTACGACTTTAGTTCGTATAGCTCCTGTGAGCTGCTCATACGATGTTGGCTTTACCTGCAATATTCGTGCACTTGCTTGCTCAATAATCGCCGCTCAAATTATACTCCAATAGTAATCCGCATGGTGGAGTAGATCCTGTGAGCGGCTTTCTTAACAACTCACATAACAAATAAGTAATACACCATGTCTCATGAAGTCATAGTAGCTTGGGAATGACATCACACCACTTTTGACAAGTTTGATGTGGTCATTGCGGTATACGACTTATATCTGCATAAGCTTTATGCATCTACATCCGCACGGTAAGTATATTATGACAATATCTGTCGATCAGAAATTGAGTGGAAACTCGAAAATCTGATTGATTCAACTGGTGACATGATTCGGAGAATATGGAAATGACGTGACTTGATTTGAATTCAAATTTGCAATAACTAGAAATTACTTACTGCTCTAAGGTAGTGATATAATTCCAACACGCCGAACCGTTATATTATGCTGACTTAACACAGCAGTACTACTTTGCCTTGCTGCAGGTTCCTCCTTCAGCTCTAGTTCTGTCGAAGACGCCTCATACATACTTCCCTAAACTCGTAACTCGTAACTCGTAAAACCGTATAATAACTTACTCTATGGGAAAAAATATACCCATGACATCAATTACAGGTTAATTTGAACGAGCAAAAAGCAGGCCTGCCAGACGAAATTAGAAAGCGCGCGAAACCCGTCAATACACGATAATTGAAACTTGAAAACGCCGGTTGAACAGTGACTAGGCGATTTGCTTACTTCCTTAATCAGGAATAAGCAACGAGCCCGTTTTCGATGATCAATTATATCCAAATCGTTGGACTTGTTGGTGCAACGTGGGAATCGCTTACTCTCTTATCGTGACGACTATCTCACGAGGAATTGGTAGCTACTCGAAGTCGAGGTTCCATATATACATGTTATCGTTCTATCGCAGATGAATATTGGAATCGCATAGCCGATCCCGGTGAGAAATATTTCCTACCAAGTTGCGTCCTCAATAACCAGGCAGAAAATTACCTCCGGCACATTATAAGAAGTAATGTAAGTTATTCAATAGAGCTCTATATATTAATAATAATAGTATAGATAAAACAAAGGAATGAGTGGCGCTTGTCACAGCCGCCGACAAGACAAGTTGAAAGATACGTAAAAATCACTATTCATCATGGAAATATAATATACTAGACATGCACACATAAAAATGATAAATGGGTTCTACAGTGGTCATCGCGTCGATATAACATATTCAATCACATATTGCAATACTTGTGTGTAAGTCAGTAGACTACACATATCGAAATTACATTCTTCGACTCTGCATGACGTCTTAGGCATTTTCTTTGATCGTGGTATTCTTTGCAATTCAGCAGATAGTGTTCAATGGTTCCATCAATGCCGCACTCCTCCGGCACTCTGTAGGGCGCTTTGCAAGCTATTTAAAAGAGCTCTATATATAGAAAAAGCATTAACTTCACCATATTTGTATTTCCTTTCTTTCGTTTAATTAGTCCCATTGAATCTAATACACTGTTGGTATTATTATCTGGCCACACGACCCATCCTTTTTATTGGTAAACATTCCTCCATATATCAGTTTTTAGTATAGCTACGATTGCAACATCGGATTCCTTGCTATGGAACTTTGAACGATGCGAGGAAAACATATTTACAGCGTGAAATCAGTAATGTGAGAATTATTATGAATCTGTTGGAGAGGCCCGTGTTATGCAACGGTTGCCATGTAGAGGGCTCCATCGTACAATGCATATTGGACAATGCACATACATCCATCAAGTGTTTATTATTGAGGAAATATACCCGTCGTGTTGGCATTGAGGGAAGCATATCCTAAACGAAACTATGTAGTTAGATCGCTTCCGCAATTCCTCGGCACAACAGAGAGCGAATTGAATTCATAATTTTCCACACTTCAGTCATGCTGCAATGAATCGAGTTCCCAACGGAATATTGGAGATTAGTTTCATCATGACTAGTGTTTCGGCCGGAGCTATTTAACTTTGCTATCGTCGTTCATGTATTGTGCTTCTCATGTAATTTCCTAATACGCAAACTCCGAGGGTTTTCATTTCGTCTTACGAGGAAATTGTCAATGCAATTTGACATAATGGTTTTCTTACGTTCGCACATGACAAAACGGTACTATGTTCTCGCGAACGCAAATTCCCAATAATTGGATATTTCGCCGCCTCGTCTTAATAAACGACGTTACCGATTGGCTCGGTAAGACTTTGGCGGGCCCGTATGGTATCGAAGCTTAACAAATCTCTTTTGTGTCAATATATTGTCGTAATAATTACGATTGCTATATATGTGGGGTGGGCCAAGAACTGCTCTTTCAGCGTTTGATTGCGGATCTTGAATGATTGCACAATGCACAAGCACATGCGTTTCGCCATTTTGCTAAAGAGGCTCAACCTGATTATTATTTATGCATTTAATGGCGTATTATCAATATGCGTATTGTTTTCGTGTTGTTTCTTTCCTTATGGTTTACGCCGGGGCTTTGGAGCCGGAGCCGTGCATGTTTACCGGAGCTGGAGCCGGACCCGGAGCTCTACATAAAACTCAGCCGGAGCCGGAGCCGGAGCTGGAGCCAGTTATTTGACGGGTAGTTCCGGCTCCGACGTAGTTCATAAGATGCTATTATATATGCAACAACCATATCTTCTGAGTTCACATAATTCAACAGCAGGCCTTCGCGAAATTAAGAATCTTTTCCTTTTTGGCGCTACCTTTCCCAACTAACCATGTTCCTGGGGATTTAACAGCAAAGCAGTCATATGTTCAATGTTCAATTTTCATACATGAGTGCCGAACCTCGGTATGCGAAATATGCCTGTGAATATTGTGGGTATTCGTCATACACGCAATTTCATCATCAACACAACCTTGTTGGTCAATTGTACGGTTCGAAAACAATGATCACTATGTATTACGCGAAATGGGTGAGAGAACAAAAACTTGATTTCGTTCCACATGTCGATATGACGAGCACGAGCCGAGAAATTCTATCTCATCGTTGCTATGAATCGAATGAGCAAATACTCGTTCTTTCGTGATATTTCTTTAATCGGACCGCGAAATTGGACAGTGTTAATGAGTATCCAATTATGCATGCTAATTGGAATTCATTACTGCGCATGATCGTCATATTCACTCCAGTAAGGATTTTCAAGCGTAAATAGGGTATACGAGAAGAGTAGCCCAAAACGCCGTTACGCTCAGCAAACAATTGTCGCGGTGCGAGCTACTCGCGATGTCAGGACCCCATGGTATTTTGTGTTGGAGACAAATTACTGATTTGATGCGCGATTTCCAGTTGATCAAAGTGCATACTGCAAAGTTTAATTCTATATGGGCATGGCGCAATGTGCATGGCACAGTGTTTAATTTGATTATTCGATTCGTTTCAACGGGAAAATATTATGTTCCGAAAACTTGATCGACACCGGATGGACTGGTAACGAGTGTACCAATATCGCACGTCAAACCATTGGCCATTTGGTACAAATCGAATTTCTATTGATCACGTCGTGATATCCGCCCATATTACTCTTACTACAGTTACAGTTGAATAATCGCACATTTAAAGATAGAATTGAGCTGTATGGCTTAATGCTAATGAGTACAGTGCCAGTGTTAAAACGTCGCATCCGAATTTTAATGCTGTACACAGCAACGGCACGGAGTTGGAGTAAAGTGCATTCTAGTGCAACTATGATGTTATCGACAATTGACAAGCATTCATTATGACGTAATAGGGCGGTACGGCGGCACCCATGTCTTCGTTGCTGCATCACATGTTACTGATGGCTGACAGGCTCTAGATTACTATAGATAACTAACGTTTGGGTAAATTAGTAATCTATATATACCAGGGGTGGCAAACCTTTTCGGCTGAAGGGCCACATGAAATTGAAGACCGAGTGCGCTGTCCACTAGCCGCACCAGGCGCGTAAAATTTTCAAAGTTGATATTATTATTACTTTGGTATATTGCGGGACGAATGTATAACGCCCGCTGGGCTCAGTTTACAAGGACAGGACTATTCGGCATCTGGACATATCGATATCGAAGATTTCCGCCAATATACGACAATCATTTTTTGCCTACATTTCATCGTCGACGATCTTTTTGCGAGCTCAAACGCGAAAAGACTTTTTCTCGTAATTGCGAAAATAGTTAGACTCAATCGGCTAAATCAGGCGATTTTTCATTTTCAGGGGGGGGGGGGGGGGGATAGGCTACAAAGCAAGAAATCGTGTGACAATTAAACATGCGAAGCGTGAAGAAAAATTTTGCTACTTGTTTAGTTTATTGTAATGTACGATGATTCACTAAAAATGTGACTGGACCCTGGATCTGCCAATGCGTCGGAACTGATATTTTAATCATCAACATCCCAAGTGTCGTGGCCAGACTAATCATATTTTTGGTTGGTCTTGCAAGTTCACAATCTGAGCAATTCAATTTCGATAATATAACAGAATTTCGATGATATAATGGGAAATTAACTCGCGGGCTACTCAAAACCTTCTCACGGGCCACATATGGCCCGCAGGCCGCGGGTTGCCCACCCCTGATATAGACAGACACCTTCAACAGTTTTCAGAGCCGGAGCAGGAGCCGGAGCAGTGGTAATAATGCGCCTCCGGAGCTGGAGTCGGAGCTAATGTATGAAAGAAGAAATCGCCGGAGCTGGAGCAATGCAAATTTACGGCTGCTCCAAAGCCCTGGTTTACGCAGGACTTGTACATTGCACATACTATGTACACTTTGGGCGACGGTGGCACTACAGGTTTGAAATTTGCAACTGAACTCTCGAATCGTATTCACATATTCACGTATTTCCGGGTTAGCAAGGGCTCTTCCATTTGTATAGTAAAGGCTCGCAATAACTGCGAAGTTTGACCGAGAAAATGTCGAGATTACTACGCTGAAATCTTCCTTAAAGTCTCATAAGCACTTGAACGAACTGTCCCGCACTGATTAGACGCCATATCAGCCAGATTTGAAACACCATGCAGCCCAGGTGGAGACGCACCGTATCACCACACAATAATAAACTTCACTCGGTAGCCTACATTTCTTGGTCACGTCATAAATTCGTAGTTTTGAATTCTGTGTTGTAGTTCCTTTAAAACTAATTCATTTGTTGGAGGTTTATCAAGGCTCCTCCTCGCCACCTCATCCGCGTCAACGGTGTCTTACAAAAAAGCCTAGATGTGGGCCGTGCTATAAGTGTGCAGTTACGTAAAATATGAAGAATATAGGTCTGGTGTAAATGACCATAGCAGTCGACAAACACCATGAATACCCCAAAACAAAAAAATAAATAAAAATTCATTTTATACGCGGCTCACTCATGAGGCATGCCTGACCACCTGTGCTATATATGGAAGCTCGCCTGGCAAGTTTGCGCACGAATAATGTACCAGAAATGTGAGTTTACATGACGAGAATTAATCACTGAGTCGATCCAATGCAAACAAAGCCTAATACCATGTTGTATGTTTGGTGTCTAATTGGTACCGACTTCAGTTTTGTTGTGATTACCTTTCTGTGTTAAAGATCATTCGTCGTAATGTACTGGCGTGGACTGTAATGATTGCAGACTGCCTACCTGTTTCGCGTACTGAGAACCGTTCTTCATTTATGTTGCTGTTGTCTAAACTGTTGGTATTGCGAGTATCGTAGTCAAGGTATTAGTTCATTTAAGCCGAAGTAATAAACTGCTTACGAATATTGTTTCGTGCTCACAACAATAAATGAATTGAAGTTCTTGAAGATACAATGTCTGAAGCACTGAAGCCGTTGAAACCGAAGGTATTGGAAATTGAACCCAATAGCCCGACGTCAGAGAAAGAGTGGATGCATTGGCGAAGAACTTTCCAGAATTATCTTGCGGCCTTCGAGACAGGAAGTGCCAGAATAGAAAAACTCAAGATTCTTACAAACTTCTTATCGTATGTCCTTCTCGAGTATATCGATGAAGCTGAGACATATGAAGCCGCAATTGCAACGTTAGACAACCTAAGTAGTTAGTATGATCGGTCGTGAGCGGCTATGGGGCTCTTATGGGTGCGGTCGCATGCGGCTGGGAAACTCGTGGTGGCATGCGGCTTTTTAGACCCCCCCCCCTCTCGGTCGCATGCGGCTATTGCGTCTTATGGGTGCGGTGGCATGCGGCTCTTATGTCTTATGGCGGGGGTCGCAAGCGGCGGGGAAATCCGGGGTGGCAAGCGGCTCTTTTGTCTTATGGCGGGGGTGGCAAGCGGCTATTGTGTCTTGTGGTCGCACAGTAACCCTTTTCAGTATAGGGATCGGTCGCACGCGGCTTCGTTGTTGGCATGTCGTACTCTCAGGTATAGGCTGCGTTGACATGTCGTAATTTCAGTAAAAGGTGTGAAATAGTCAGCCGCATGGTAATGTTTTGGTAATTGGTTTGTCACAGAACCGGCGTAGACGGTGATTCGAATATCAACAATACCAACGGACACAAATTAACACTTCAAATAGGTGTGAAATATTTGTAATATCCTACGAGTGCTCACAAGATAACACATCAGACAGCCATCTCTCGTGGTTTGGTGTTACAGAGGCAGGAATCACGCACAAGTAATATTTTGTCACAGAACCGGCGTAGACGGTGATTCCAATACCAACAATAGCCGCGTTCACATGCTAACACTCCAAATAGGTGTGAAATAGTTTGCAAAACCTCGCAATCGCTGACAACATAATGTCTCGGGCATAGCCATCTTTCGCGACTTGGTGCTACAGACATCGATCGCTCACGTGGTGAAATTTTCGTAAGCAGTTTGTCACAGAACTTGATTTCCCTCGTAAGATTTAATAAGTGACGAATAACAGATCACCAGTGTCGGTAACTTGAATAGCGACAAATTGTCACTTATTTCTACTCTAACCCTAATCCTTTGTGAAGTGTACGATTATTCAAAAAGGTGCGAAATAATTCTAAAATCCTACGATCGCTCACAAGATAACACCTATAAGCAGGCCGTGTTATTTTTGGCATATGCCAAAACTGCCAAAAATAACTTATTTTTCGCATTTTTCGATTTTTATTTTTGGCAGTTTTGGCATCGTCCTCTAAATAGATAGTTTCAGCCTCGAATTAGTCACAAAAACGCTTTATTTGGGCTAGTTTGTCAAAAGACATAACAACATGTGCAGCATCCACGTATAATCAGGTTTTTTCTTCTTATTGTTTGTTGGCACTGACGATTTCATAGGTTAATAATATCAAACGAAACCACAAAATGTGCAGTATCCTTCGGAATCGGTGCCAATAAGCAAAAAAGGAAAGAAAAGCCAAACAAACACGCTCAACACCTGATTGTTACAGCTGTTGAATAGACTTAAATCGTTTGCACTGTAACAGTGCCTCCAGACTCAGGTCAGCTAAGTTTCTCCTAAATTCATTTCTCGCCCAGCGAATCTGGGAAATATCGGCTTCAACAGTAGTCGTTGAGGGAAAGAATGTTGCCAGTCATCCACAAAAGGTTTTCATAGCTTCAAAATCGTTGGAGGGTCGAACCGGCTTCCACGCATCATGAAAAGAGATCACTTCGCCAGTGCCATCGATCTCATCGCGGAAAGAATTTTCTTCCCGATCCTTTTCCAGCAGTTTCCTGTGTTGTCTCTCAACACATTTTATTTAGTAGCCCGACTATCATTTCTCCTTCAGTCTACCGATATATTTTGAGAGGACTTTTGTCACTTCAGGTGGCTTTAATATTACCAACTCGCATGGAAGAGTCCTGGGAAGGTTAGCTTGTTTAAGAACATTGACGCAACAAGACTGTCTGGCAAAACGAGACTATGCAGCTCATAAACAGCCAGACAGTTTGTTGCGTCACAATGTTCAACTCGATCACAATGCAAAAATTGTGATTGATTTTGGGGGCTCCAGTTCCATGAGCAGAATATAATTTAAATAATCAGTACTGCATCAGCTTCTCATTGATACCCGTTTTATCAAATTTAGCGCTCGACAAGCCGGTCAAAAATGGTCGTAAAATTGCCTTTGGACAAATGGAAAGTATGACGTAGGCCAAATGCAGTCAGGCGTCCAATCTCGCTGTGCCCACACCATTTAGGACACCATGCATTCACCCCTAATGGGTGGGCTGGACCCAGATTAAGAAACCTGCCTTTCACAAACGCTCTTCTCGCTTGTAACGCGGTCCTGTTAACACAAAACCATTAACGAAATACACTATTTGGCAGGCCGTGTTATTTTTGGCATATGCCAAAAATTGCTTATTTTTGGCATTTTCAAATTTTTATTTTTGGCAGTTTTGGCATCTGGCTCCTGAAATGCCAAAAATAACACGGCCTGCCTATAAGACATAACCATCTCTCGTGACTTGTGGTTACATACATCCCAATCGCTACAATGTAATATGTTGGTAGTTTGGTGCAGAACTGGATTTCACGAGTCTGATATAATAAGAATATTACCTATTAAGTAATAAGCGCCGAATAACATAACCGTCGCCGACGGTGACTTGAATATCCAAGATTTGATACTTTCCGCGATCGCTATATGTTTCACGTTGACTTTGGTTGCGTGATGCGAATCATGAGAATATTCAATCAATGTGTCAATTTGTCAACTTGAAATGAAACTCACTACACAAACCAAGTTGATTCGTATTTGACTGTGTTGATCCGGTACAACTCTAAGCCTTTGAGAAATCCATTTACCGCGATCTGTTGATTCGAACGTAACCTGAATAATACTGACTCCAACTTCAGTCGCGTCGAATTATTCACACATTCCACGCCGCTGTTTCACACCTATAGAATCAATACCAACTAACTAAACAAGAATCAAGAAATCGCAAGTATACACATACAATAATTGTATTTATTACTGAGAAATCAAACGCCTAACAAAAACACGCAACTTATCATTTGGCCAACTCTAGCATTACCAAAAAATCTAGGTATTGTTGATTGAAAACCCTTGAGTCCTTATTATCAAAAATGTTATAGTGTGGCGTCGGAATCCATTCGCGAGATGTTCTATAGGTAAATTGAGGTAATCCAAAATGAAATATCTCGACTTTGACATAGTCTAAATTGAAATAGATTGACAAACATGACTACCAACTTTCCCGTAGTCCCATTTCAATATTATACGCACATTGATTTGAAACAAGTAATGATACCTTACAACTCTATTCGCGATCCGGCTTTTCGTTTGTCAAAGCGACATTTTAACATCTCACCATACTCAAAAGAATTATTCACAACATCACCAAGTGTTAAAAATCTAATTTTCACTTACTTGATTATATCACTGCAACTCACAAATTTAAATTAATTAATTCTGGTTGTATTCGTGTGATCGGTCTTTTTTTTTTATTCAATTGTAAAGGTCGTTACTATTCTGAAGACAAAGTAAGCTATTTACTAATCGACACATATACGACTTGACATAAACATATTATATTTTGAGTATACGAGATTTGAATGTCTGAATAATAACCGAGAAATAATTTATCACAATAAAATCCGTACATTACAGCGTAAAAGATGTTGGAATGTCAGCAACTCTGTACGGTCAACCCGATCAACTCGTCATGATCATTCCTGAAATCGACACAAACATGACCACTGACTTGAGTTAACCACAAAATAGCATCAAGTTTTAAATCCACTTGTAGCTTACGGCTTATTCGAATGCTGGTTATGTTTTGTTGTAATTGAGTGTACGGAAATAGTATTACATCTCGACATCTTACCATCTTACCATATTCAAAGAGTCAACCACGAAAACATTACCAAGTAAATCCGTTTGTAACTTACCCAACCAACTCAACAGTATCTTTATGAAAAGTAGACAAGACTACGCGAGTAATCACCACAATCCGAAATCCATAGCAAGTTCAGTTGTATTCATAGTCCGCCAACTCGTATTTTTTTTTATTCAACTGTAAAAGTCGTTACTATTCTGTAACCTAAAGTAATTACTACTCGGTGCGCACAACTTGAGGTTAACATAATATGTTTGAGTATACGAGGTTTGAAAGTTTGACCAACGTAGTTGAGAATTCATTTCTTACAATCGAACGCGGGCGTTATATTGAAAATTATAATGATGTAAACATAAGGTTCGACACATTGATTTGACATATGAGATTTTGTAATGCTCGACCACGACTTGATTATTAAATTATTTTGAATCGCCTGAAATAATTGTCGTCATCTAACCAGACTACTGAAAGTCGTTGCCATCACAAAAACAATTTGCATGACGTTTATTAAATGTGTCCTATAGTTAGAATTATTTGTAAAACACACACACAATCAGAGAAATTGAAAATCTTCCTAATGTCATTCGTCAAAGTAAATGTCATCACAATACTCAGTCACTAAAAGACCTTACTTGTACGTGATTGAAGCACCGATAATTAACTAGCTAAACCGAACTCCAAAGAAATTTTACTCACTCGACGGATATGAAACAGCATCGCTTAATCGGTTTATATCGTTTTTCTAAATGCAAATCATATCCACCCAGCAGAAAACAATTTTCACTCGCTTGGTAATGAAACCGAAGTCTCCATTTGATATTTTATTTTTGGTCAAATACTTTGCAATGAACACATTTGAGTGGCTGAGCTTTACATCATCAAGCTGTCATCTGTAAATCAAGATTACATCCAACTTGTAACTGTATCGTTTAACTACCGGGTTGCATCAGTTTGCTATTTTTTTCATTTAGTGACTGCTGAACATACCAAACGATGCACATTCACTTACGAAATACTGTGTTGATCGTAATTTCCATCATCGTGATAATCGAAGTACATTTGTTTCGAGTTCATAACAACCGACTACTTCTCTATGACATGGTGAATTTTTTGAAAAGTTATGCTTAGAAGATTGGTGCATCTCGCGAAAAATAATATACCAGTCATATTGATACTGTTACTCCATTGACCGGTATTTTCAAACGAGTCGATTTTCAACCGAGCAAAATTTATTACTTGAGTTGTCTCGCTTACTGTATTTAAATGTAAACTCACCCGTCTTTCAACAACAAACAATGATAAAAAAGTACACAAGCAAACACAACAAGTTTTACTTTTGTAGGACACTAATTATTATTCCACACATCTCATTTCATACTAAGTGTATATGAAAGATATTCATGGTACACGAATATATTCGCTCATGCTACGAACATACGCAATGATTGGCGACGCTTTCACACTATTTCGATTTAGTGTAACAAAAACAACAACAACAATTTTCACTCTCTTGACTTATGAAAACAACAGACGATCCTTCAATATTTTGTTTTTGTCAACTAGTTACTTTTTCATGAGACCCCCAGTACTCTTACAAAAGTACGAAAGATATTTACATCACACAAAGTAATCAACTTTACTCGATATTCTCACATTACGAAACTAAGAATGGTTGGTTTGACTCTACAAACTGTTTCGTTACCTCAAGACCTTTATTGTCCGAATGGTTGTTCATGTGTCTTAAGAACCGAATAGTTCAACACAGCACTAGTACCAACAGAAACATCAGAGTTGTTTACACAAAAGTTTGTATGTGTACAGTATGCGAATACCATGTGTAAGTCCAGCACAATTGCGGTATCCATCCGAGTTTAGTTAACACAAATTTATTACAACGGAGCCACGTAAACTTTCGTGAAAGAAAAGCATACTCACTTCCAGAGGGTTCTGTCAACGCCATAGCAGTAAATCAGCTACTCCAACAACAAAGTACATATGTTTTCTAGTCACGTTCCTTACATCTTTCACATAGATCAATCTACTTTGCTAACGAAAAGTGCTGAGTCACCACATGATTACCCTCACAACAAAACAGCTAGAAGATATTATCATACAAAAATATTCCTAACCCTTTGCGCACCAGTGACAAATCATACAACAAACATTTTTTGTGAGGTGAATTGTTGTTCAGTGTCAAGTCTACCTGTTGAAACGTACATTAAAACCACACAGTCACAATTCAATTAAAACCACGAATCTATTTTCATTTCGTCACATACAGAAAAATAAATTTTAATTTCCCAAAACATACTTGTAGTCAAGAAATATTTTTATTAATCAAAATCATCGACTTCTGTTTACGGTGTTAGTGTGTGCATGTCATACATGTGGGGTCCATATTAAAATGGAAACGACACGACTGAATGTAAGGAGATAGAAGTCTATCGCATAGATTTACATGTGGTCTTCGCTACGGTTTCAAAAAACGAATCATCTCTTTTGTATTGATCTCTAGACCGAGCATGGCCATGATTGTGTTTGTCATATGCGAACGGTAGGGTTACTGTCAAATCTACATACGAAAACCTTCTGACACTCATAATAGCAATTTCATTCTCTCCCTTCGTAGTCATATACCGCCAACTCGTCTTTTTTGTTCATCGATAGCTACGTTTACCAAGACCAACGACACTGAACCCACGACGTTTACCTATGTAAAATTATCATTTTCACTGGGAGGTCCACCGTTACCTAACTAAAATACCATTGTCCTTTGGAGATTTATCGTTTACCCAGTGTAACAAACCCCTTTTCACTTGGAAATATATTTTTTCTCTGGGTAACAAACCTTTTTCACTCGGAAATATATTTTTTCCCCGATCAACAAACCTTTTTCACTTGAAAATATATTTTTTCCCCGAGCAACAAACCATTTTCACTGAGCAACAAACCCTTTTCTCCCCAGGTAACAAACCCTTTTCGTTTGGAAAACTATCATTTACCTGAGTACCAATACCATTTTCGTTTTGAAAACTGACAACTACACCGGTCAATTTGATATTTTTTTGGTATATTGTTACAACAGACAGTGACAAAATATACACCAACAACGACTCCGATACATTTGTGTAATCGCATATTCACTTGTTCTGGTGCATCCCATCAAAACCCTCAGTTACCCACATGTAATGCGCTGTACATCGATGTGAATGTTTTGGAAAATTGGGCAATAGGCTTCGATAGTTCTGTGATGTCCGGGTTCGTGCTTTGGATTTTCCAGAGTCAAAAGGTCTGAATAAAACACCTCCTTGACGGTGGTTGGTATGTGGATAACGGTGTTCGGGAAACGGTTGGATTTATGTCACCCATCGCGATAACAAACTTCAGGTCGAGTTTTCCTCCCGCATGTTTACTATATTGTGTCTTTATTGGTCAATGTATGTCTCGACATTCAGTTTGAAATCGGAAACCCTGATAAAGTATGTAACCGGATCCGGATATCAACTGTGAATCGATAAACCAATGGACAATATTTAAAGTAAACATGTTACACCCTGTGTTTCCACGAAAAAATACCATCCAGACATACGTCGCGCTTGTTTGCCCACACCATTATACGCGTAAATGGAGGTGTGTGACATTGCATGCAATGTGTTGGTATACAAACATCGATCCACAGACATTATCATAGCCGGTAGTTTTGATGTAGATCGAATGTCACGCGATAACAATACCAATAAGCCACATTGCAACGACTCTGAGTCAATCTGAAGCATGACATACAGACACACAAACATAGAAACCGTAACATGGGTATTCGCACGACTACCTTTGACAGGGAAAGTGAACTGTACAGTACGTACCAATATTGTGATCACAGTCAAATATGCGAACCGTGCACAATCATATACCCAGGTTTTTGTTGGATATGTACGAAACCGATAAATCCATACATTTACTTTCCCTGGACATCAATAATACAATCATCATTCAAATACATCGCTCGAATGTGAGGTTCGTCTGGTGTAAAATCCATATCAAATAACACCAAAGTGTGCCTTCTGTGTTTTATCATTTCCACCGACGCTTCTTGTCTGTGTCGTAACACTATGGTGCTGGGACTTGAAAAACGACAGATTGTGAAACGGATTGACATGACCAACTGAATCGATGTCAATAACCTCGTGGTGATGACAGTGTCAAAATGCTACCGATATGACGAGACCAACCCGATCTCTTGTAGCGATGACCGTTTCGAAATGTCACCGGACGAAATGGACCCTTACGATGATGTGTTTTATGATTGTGTGTGAAATCACGAGGTAGTGTGGTGTACGATTGCAGTCTTCACAGAAACACACCTTATTGGATCACAGTATCAGTCCGAGATTTGCAGAATCACTGTTCGCGATATTTATCTGGAGTCGTTATGTGGGAGTAGCGACATCGATGCATCGTGATTTAGTGAAAGACTGATCGCAATCATTTCGAGCACCCGTGATTCGATAGTTCACCTTGGTCAAACGCTGCAGTCTCAGCAGAAAACTTCGGTGTCGACAACACGACGGATATCGACCGATGTATCCAATTGATCTGTCCGGAGATAGGGTCATGACTATCTTGTAATGTTACAACGCGATAAAACCATCGAGTAAATCAGGGAACGGTGTCGAAATATCGATGTAATAGCGCGGACTCAGAATCATTGCAATGTGGCTTATTGGTATTGTTATCGGGTGACATTCGATCTACATCAAAACTACCGGCTATGATAATGTCTGTGGATCGATGTTTGTATACCAACACATTGCATGCAATGTCACACACCTCCATTTACGCGTATACTGGTGTGGGCAAACAAGCGCGACGTATGTCTGGATGGTATTTTTTCGTGGAAACACAGGGTGTAACATGTTTACTTTGAATATTGTCCATTGGTTTATCGATTCACAGTTGATATCCGGATCCGGTTACATACTTTATCAGGGTTTCCGATTTCAAACTGAATGTCGAGACATACATTGACCAATAAAGACACAATATAGTAAACATGCGGGAGGAAAACTCGACCTGGAGTTGTTATCGCGATGGGTGACATAAATCCAACCGTTTCCCGAACACCGTTATCCACATACCAACCACCGTCAAGGAGGTGTTTTATTCAGACCTTTTGACTCTGGAAAATCCAAAGCACGAACCCGGACATCACAGAACTATCGAAGCCTATTGCCCAATTTTCCAAAACATTCACATCGATGTACAGCGCATTACATGTGGGTAACTGAGGGTTTTGATGGGATGCACCAGAACAAGTGAATATGCGATTACACAAATGTATCGGAGTCGTTGTTGGTGTATATTTTGTCACTGTCTGTTGTAACAATATACAAAAAAAATATCACATTGACCGGTGTAGTTGTCAGTTTTCAAAACGAAAATGGTATTGGTACTCAGGTAAATGATAGTTTTCCAAACGAAAAGGGTTTGTTACCTGGGGAGAAAAGGGTTTGTTGCTCAGTGAAAATGGTTTGTTGCTCGGGGAAAAAGGTTTGTTGATCGGGGAAAAAAATATATTTCCAAGTGAAAAAGGTTTGCTACCCAGAGAAAAAATATATTTCCAAGTGAAAAGGGGTTTGTTACACTGGGTAAACGATAAATCTCCAAAGGACAATGGTATTTTAGTTAGGTAACGGTGGACCTCCCAGTGAAAATGATAATTTTACATAGGTAAACGTCGTGGGTTCAGTGTCGTTGGTCTTGGTAAACGTAGCTATCGATGAACAAAAAAGACGAGTTGGCGGTATATGACTACGAAGGGAGAGAATGAAATTGCTATTATGAGTGTCAGAAGGTTTTCGTATGTAGATTTGACAGTAACCCTACCGTTCGCATATGACAAACACAATCATGGCCATTAACTAACTTGCTCGGTCTAGAGATCAATACAAAAGAGATGATTCGTTTTTTGAAACCGTAGCGAAGACCACATGTAAATCTATGCGATAGACTTCTATCTCCTTACATTCAGTCGTGTCGTTTCCATTTTAATATGGACCCCACATGTATGACATGCACACACTAACACCGTAAACAGAAGTCGATGATTTTGATTAATAAAAATATTTCTTGACTACAAGTATGTTTTGGGAAATTAAAATTTATTTTTCTGTATGTGACGAAATGAAAATAGATTCGTGGTTTTAATTGAATTGTGACTGTGTGGTTTTAATGTACGTTTCAACAGGTAGACTTGACACTGAACAACAATTCACCTCACAAAAAATGTTTGTTGTATGATTTGTCACTGGTGCGCAAAGGGTTAGGAATATTTTTGTATGATAATATCTTCTAGCTGTTTTGTTGTGAGGGTAATCATGTGGTGACTCAGCACTTTTCGTTAGCAAAGTAGATTGATCTATGTGAAAGATGTAAGGAACGTGACTAGAAAACATATGTACTTTGTTGTTGGAGTAGCTGATTTACTGCTATGGCGTTGACAGAACCCTCTGGAAGTGAGTATGCTTTTCTTTCACGAAAGTTTACGTGGCTCCGTTGTAATAAATTTGTGTTAACTAAACTCGGATGGATACCGCAATTGTGCTGGACTTACACATGGTATTCGCATACTGTACACATACAAACTTTTGTGTAAACAACTCTGATGTTTCTGTTGGTACTAGTGCTGTGTTGAACTATTCGGTTCTTAAGACACATGAACAACCATTCGGACAATAAAGGTCTTGAGGTAACGAAACAGTTTGTAGAGTCAAACCAACCATTCTTAGTTTCGTAATGTGAGAATATCGAGTAAAGTTGATTACTTTGTGTGATGTAAATATCTTTCGTACTTTTGTAAGAGTACTGGGGGTCTCATGAAAAAGTAACTAGTTGACAAAAACAAAATATTGAATGAAGGATCGTCTGTTGTTTTCATAAGTCAAGAGAGTGAAAATTGTTGTTGTTGTTTTTGTTACACTAAATCGAAATAGTGTGAAAGCGTCGCCAATCATTGCGTATGTTCGTAGCATGAGCGAATATATTCGTGTACCATGAATATCTTTCATATACACTTAGTATGAAATGAGATGTGTGGAATAATAATTAGTGTCCTACAAAAGTAAAACTTGTTGTGTTTGCTTGTGTACTTTTTTATCATTGTTTGTTGTTGAAAGACGGGTGAGTTTACATTTAAATACAGTAAGCGAGACAACTCAAGTAATAAATTTTGCTCGGTTGAAAATCGACTCGTTTGAAAATACCGGTCAATGGAGTAACAGTATCAATATGACTGGTATATTATTTTTCGCGAGATGCACCAATCTTCTAAGCATAACTTTTCAAAAAATTCACCATGTCATAGAGAAGTAGTCGGTTGTTATGAACTCGAAACAAATGTACTTCGATTATCACGATGATGGAAATTACGATCAACACAGTATTTCGTAAGTGAATGTGCATCGTTTGGTATGTTCAGCAGTCACTAAATGAAAAAAATAGCAAACTGATGCAACCCGGTAGTTAAACGATACAGTTACAAGTTGGATGTAATCTTGATTTACAGATGACAGCTTGATGATGTAAAGCTCAGCCACTCAAATGTGTTCATTGCAAAGTATTTGACCAAAAATAAAATATCAAATGGAGACTTCGGTTTCATTACCAAGCGAGTGAAAATTGTTTTCTGCTGGGTGGATATGATTTGCATTTAGAAAAACGATATAAACCGATTAAGCGATGCTGTTTCATATCCGTCGAGTGAGTAAAATTTCTTTGGAGTTCGGTTTAGCTAGTTAATTATCGGTGCTTCAATCACGTACAAGTAAGGTCTTTTAGTGACTGAGTATTGTGATGACATTTACTTTGACGAATGACATTAGGAAGATTTTCAATTTCTCTGATTGTGTGTGTGTTTTACAAATAATTCTAACTATAGGACACATTTAATAAACGTCATGCAAATTGTTTTTGTGATGGCAACGACTTTCAGTAGTCTGGTTAGATGACGACAATTATTTCAGGCGATTCAAAATAATTTAATAATCAAGTCGTGGTCGAGCATTACAAAATCTCATATGTCAAATCAATGTGTCGAACCTTATGTTTACATCATTATAATTTTCAATATAACGCCCGCGTTCGATTGTAAGAAATGAATTCTCAACTACGTTGGTCAAACTTTCAAACCTCGTATACTCAAACATATTATGTTAACCTCAAGTTGTGCGCACCGAGTAGTAATTACTTTAGGTTACAGAATAGTAACGACTTTTACAGTTGAATAAAAAAAAATACGAGTTGGCGGACTATGAATACAACTGAACTTGCTATGGATTTCGGATTGTGGTGATTACTCGCGTAGTCTTGTCTACTTTTCATAAAGATACTGTTGAGTTGGTTGGGTAAGTTACAAACGGATTTACTTGGTAATGTTTTCGTGGTTGACTCTTTGAATATGGTAAGATGGTAAGATGTCGAGATGTAATACTATTTCCGTACACTCAATTACAACAAAACATAACCAGCATTCGAATAAGCCGTAAGCTACAAGTGGATTTAAAACTTGATGCTATTTTGTGGTTAACTCAAGTCAGTGGTCATGTTTGTGTCGATTTCAGGAATGATCATGACGAGTTGATCGGGTTGACCGTACAGAGTTGCTGACATTCCAACATCTTTTACGCTGTAATGTACGGATTTTATTGTGATAAATTATTTCTCGGTTATTATTCAGACATTCAAATCTCGTATACTCAAAATATAATATGTTTATGTCAAGTCGTATATGTGTCGATTAGTAAATAGCTTACTTTGTCTTCAGAATAGTAACGACCTTTACAATTGAATAAAAAAAAAAGACCGATCACACGAATACAACCAGAATTAATTAATTTAAATTTGTGAGTTGCAGTGATATAATCAAGTAAGTGAAAATTAGATTTTTAACACTTGGTGATGTTGTGAATAATTCTTTTGAGTATGGTGAGATGTTAAAATGTCGCTTTGACAAACGAAAAGCCGGATCGCGAATAGAGTTGTAAGGTATCATTACTTGTTTCAAATCAATGTGCGTATAATATTGAAATGGGACTACGGGAAAGTTGGTAGTCATGTTTGTCAATCTATTTCAATTTAGACTATGTCAAAGTCGAGATATTTCATTTTGGATTACCTCAATTTACCTATAGAACATCTCGCGAATGGATTCCGACGCCACACTATAACATTTTTGATAATAAGGACTCAAGGGTTTTCAATCAACAATACCTAGATTTTTTGGTAATGCTAGAGTTGGCCAAATGATAAGTTGCGTGTTTTTGTTAGGCGTTTGATTTCTCAGTAATAAATACAATTATTGTATGTGTATACTTGCGATTTCTTGATTCTTGTTTAGTTAGTTGGTATTGATTCTATAGGTGTGAAACAGCGGCGTGGAATGTGTGAATAATTCGACGCGACTGAAGTTGGAGTCAGTATTATTCAGGTTACGTTCGAATCAACAGATCGCGGTAAATGGATTTCTCAAAGGCTTAGGGTGGAGCCCAATTCTTCTCCTCAGCAAAGTAATGCTCAAATGCGTATCTCCACTCAACTAAGTATCGATCGATACTCAGCGTTGAGTGCGCGCCAATTCTCGCTACTCAGTTAAGTATCGATTTCCAGACGGCATTTTCCTAAAGTGCGTTGCCAGATTTTTTTAGCCTTGACCCAGACACGCGTGGGCGGTTTTGTCATGACAACGAGACGCTTTCCTCGTTATTTCGTCACAAAACCTACTACGTAGACGTCGATCTCACTGATTTATCTCATCCAGACCCTTCCAAGATGGCCCAATAGAAATAATAGTAATCCTTGAAGATATCCAGAACATACCTTTGCCCCACAGAAGTACATTTGCAAGATGCTACAAACCCATTCGAAATTTATAAAGATAAGTTTCAGAGCATGCGACAACGTAAGTGCAGGCCTCAAAAAACAAAAGAATGCATCAATATCGTGTAAATAAATTGAAAATGGACATTTCTTCATGGTTCCTCTATGCACGATTCACTTGACTCCTACACGATTAAACTTTGCCATATCCACCCTACATTTTTTCCCTGATAAAATCAGCATTTCTTGTTTCCAAGAGCTTATTGCTGCATCTGTTGGCGAGAATCTCGTCTGCATATTGAGTGGCACCATCTCAACACTGATATCGCCAAGAATTCTATAAGCTCAGGTTCAAGATAAGATGCTGCATCTACTCAATTGTGGGAGGAGCATTCGTAAAGTACCGGCAGCGTGAAATTCAATAGCTAGCAGTGGCAAAAAACTTGTCGGTTTTGCTTGACCACCGCCCTTTGTCGCCATTTCTGTACCTATAAATTTTAAAAGGCAGCACTCATTCACTTGACGGAACGTGACGCTAGCGCATTTGAGAGAGTAGAAGTTACCATTCCGGTATACCGAGATGCCGTACGACAATAAGTCGAAAGGGTACAGAAGAGAATTACAAATACAACTATAAACACAAAATCCACCCAAGCGCCACTGATTTCATTTGCTCAGCAGAAACTCACATCATGAAATAGCGGCGATTACCTATACGACAATACCGGTACTCATGTATTTTGCGGGTGTTGCTTGCAGTTGGCTGCTGGCTGGTGAAAATCGACACTTAAGTCTGGTGGTGTGCTGACTTAGATTTGAGTGCCGATTCGAACGCATTTGAGTGTGAGTATACTTTTTGGCGTGAGTTGAGTAATGAAATCGTTGCTGAGTAGAGAATCGCTACTCAGCAGAGAAATTGGGCTCCGCCCTTAGAGTTGTACCGGATCAACACAGTCAAATACGAATCAACTTGGTTTGTGTAGTGAGTTTCATTTCAAGTTGACAAATTGACACATTGATTGAATATTCTCATGATTCGCATCACGCAACCAAAGTCAACGTGAAACATATAGCGATCGCGGAAAGTATCAAATCTTGGATATTCAAGTCACCGTCGGCGACGGTTATGTTATTCGGCGCTTATTACTTAATAGGTAATATTCTTATTATATCAGACTCGTGAAATCCAGTTCTGCACCAAACTACCAACATATTACATTGTAGCGATTGGGATGTATGTAACCACAAGTCACGAGAGATGGTTATGTCTTATAGGCAGGCCGTGTTATTTTTGGCATTTCAGGAGCCAGATGCCAAAACTGCCAAAAATAAAAATTTGAAAATGCCAAAAATAAGCAATTTTTGGCATATGCCAAAAATAACACGGCCTGCCAAATAGTGTATTTCGTTAATGGTTTTGTGTTAACAGGACCGCGTTACAAGCGAGAAGAGCGTTTGTGAAAGGCAGGTTTCTTAATCTGGGTCCAGCCCACCCATTAGGGGTGAATGCATGGTGTCCTAAATGGTGTGGGCACAGCGAGATTGGACGCCTGACTGCATTTGGCCTACGTCATACTTTCCATTTGTCCAAAGGCAATTTTACGACCATTTTTGACCGGCTTGTCGAGCGCTAAATTTGATAAAACGGGTATCAATGAGAAGCTGATGCAGTACTGATTATTTAAATTATATTCTGCTCATGGAACTGGAGCCCCCAAAATCAATCACAATTTTTGCATTGTGATCGAGTTGAACATTGTGACGCAACAAACTGTCTGGCTGTTTATGAGCTGCATAGTCTCGTTTTGCCAGACAGTCTTGTTGCGTCAATGTTCTTAAACAAGCTAACCTTCCCAGGACTCTTCCATGCGAGTTGGTAATATTAAAGCCACCTGAAGTGACAAAAGTCCTCTCAAAATATATCGGTAGACTGAAGGAGAAATGATAGTCGGGCTACTAAATAAAATGTGTTGAGAGACAACACAGGAAACTGCTGGAAAAGGATCGGGAAGAAAATTCTTTCCGCGATGAGATCGATGGCACTGGCGAAGTGATCTCTTTTCATGATGCGTGGAAGCCGGTTCGACCCTCCAACGATTTTGAAGCTATGAAAACCTTTTGTGGATGACTGGCAACATTCTTTCCCTCAACGACTACTGTTGAAGCCGATATTTCCCAGATTCGCTGGGCGAGAAATGAATTTAGGAGAAACTTAGCTGACCTGAGTCTGGAGGCACTGTTACAGTGCAAACGATTTAAGTCTATTCAACAGCTGTAACAATCAGGTGTTGAGCGTGTTTGTTTGGCTTTTCTTTCCTTTTTTGCTTATTGGCACCGATTCCGAAGGATACTGCACATTTTGTGGTTTCGTTTGATATTATTAACCTATGAAATCGTCAGTGCCAACAAACAATAAGAAGAAAAAACCTGATTATACGTGGATGCTGCACATGTTGTTATGTCTTTTGACAAACTAGCCCAAATAAAGCGTTTTTGTGACTAATTCGAGGCTGAAACTATCTATTTAGAGGACGATGCCAAAACTGCCAAAAATAAAAATCGAAAAATGCGAAAAATAAGTTATTTTTGGCAGTTTTGGCATATGCCAAAAATAACACGGCCTGCTTATAGGTGTTATCTTGTGAGCGATCGTAGGATTTTAGAATTATTTCGCACCTTTTTGAATAATCGTACACTTCACAAAGGATTAGGGTTAGAGTAGAAATAAGTGACAATTTGTCGCTATTCAAGTTACCGACACTGGTGATCTGTTATTCGTCACTTATTAAATCTTACGAGGGAAATCAAGTTCTGTGACAAACTGCTTACGAAAATTTCACCGCGTGAGCGATCGATGTCTGTAGCACCAAGTCGCGAAAGATGGCTATGCCCGAGACATTATGTTGTCAGCGATTGCGAGGTTTTGCAAACTATTTCACACCTATTTGGAGTGTTAGCATGTGAACGCGGCTATTGTTGGTATTGGAATCACCGTCTACGCCGGTTCTGTGACAAAATATTACTTGTGCGTGATTCCTGCCTCTGTAACACCAAACCACGAGAGATGGCTGTCTGATGTGTTATCTTGTGAGCACTCGTAGGATATTACAAATATTTCACACCTATTTGAAGTGTTAATTTGTGTCCGTTGGTATTGTTGATATTCGAATCACCGTCTACGCCGGTTCTGTGACAAACCAATTACCAAAACATTACCATGCGGCTGACTATTTCACACCTTTTACTGAAATTACGACATGTCAACGCAGCCTATACCTGAGAGTACGACATGCCAACAACGAAGCCGCGTGCGACCGATCCCTATACTGAAAAGGGTTACTGTGCGACCACAAGACACAATAGCCGCTTGCCACCCCCGCCATAAGACAAAAGAGCCGCTTGCCACCCCGGATTTCCCCGCCGCTTGCGACCCCCGCCATAAGACATAAGAGCCGCATGCCACCGCACCCATAAGACGCAATAGCCGCATGCGACCGAGAGGGGGGGGGTCTAAAAAGCCGCATGCCACCACGAGTTTCCCAGCCGCATGCGACCGCACCCATAAGAGCCCCATAGCCGCTCACGACCGATCATACTAACTACTTAGGTTGTCTAACGTTGCAATTGCGGCTTCATATGTCTCAGCTTCATCGATATACTCGAGAAGGACATACGATAAGAAGTTTGTAAGAATCTTGAGTTTTTCTATTCTGGCACTTCCTGTCTCGAAGGCCGCAAGATAATTCTGGAAAGTTCTTCGCCAATGCATCCACTCTTTCTCTGACGTCGGGCTATTGGGTTCAATTTCCAATACCTTCGGTTTCAACGGCTTCAGTGCTTCAGACATTGTATCTTCAAGAACTTCAATTCATTTATTGTTGTGAGCACGAAACAATATTCGTAAGCAGTTTATTACTTCGGCTTAAATGAACTAATACCTTGACTACGATACTCGCAATACCAACAGTTTAGACAACAGCAACATAAATGAAGAACGGTTCTCAGTACGCGAAACAGGTAGGCAGTCTGCAATCATTACAGTCCACGCCAGTACATTACGACGAATGATCTTTAACACAGAAAGGTAATCACAACAAAACTGAAGTCGGTACCAATTAGACACCAAACATACAACATGGTATTAGGCTTTGTTTGCATTGAATCGACTCAGTGATTAATTCTCGTCATGTAAACTCACATTTCTGGTACATTATTCGTGCGCAAACTTGTCAGACGAGCTTCCATATATAGCACAGGTGGTCAGGCATGCCTCATGAGTGAGCCGCGTATAAAATGAATTTTTATTTATTTTTTTGTTTTGGGGTATTCATGGTGTTTGTCGACTGCTATGGTCATTTACACCAGACCTATATTCTTCATATTTTACGTAACTGCACACTTATAGCACGGCCCACATCTAGGCTTTTTTGTAAGACACCGTTGACGCGGATGAGGTGGCGAGGAGGAGCCTTGATAAACCTCCAACAAATGAATTAGTTTTAAAGGAACTACAACACAGAATTCAAAACTACGAATTTATGACGTGACCAAGAAATGTAGGCTACCGAGTGAAGTTTATTATTGTGTGGTGATACGGTGCGTCTCCACCTGGGCTGCATGGTGTTTCAAATCTGGCTGATATGGCGTCTAATCAGTGCGGGACAGTTCGTTCAAGTGCTTATGAGACTTTAAGGAAGATTTCAGCGTAGTAATCTCGACATTTTCTCGGTCAAACTTCGCAGTTATTGCGAGCCTTTACTATACAAATGGAAGAGCCCTTGCTAACCCGGAAATACGTGAATATGTGAATACGATTCGAGAGTTCAGTTGCAAATTTCAAACCTGTAGTGCCACCGTCGCCCAAAGTGTACATAGTATGTGCAATGTACAAGTCCTGCGTAAACCAGGGCTTTGGAGCAGCCGTAAATTTGCATTGCTCCAGCTCCGGCGATTTCTTCTTTCATACATTAGCTCCGACTCCAGCTCCGGAGGCGCATTATTACCACTGCTCCGGCTCCTGCTCCGGCTCTGAAAACTGTTGAAGGTGTCTGTCTATATCAGGGGTGGGCAACCCGCGGCCTGCGGGCCATATGTGGCCCGTGAGAAGGTTTTGAGTAGCCCGCGAGTTAATTTCCCATTATATCATCGAAATTCTGTTATATTATCGAAATTGAATTGCTCAGATTGTGAACTTGCAAGACCAACCAAAAATATGATTAGTCTGGCCACGACACTTGGGATGTTGATGATTAAAATATCAGTTCCGACGCATTGGCAGATCCAGGGTCCAGTCACATTTTTAGTGAATCATCGTACATTACAATAAACTAAACAAGTAGCAAAATTTTTCTTCACGCTTCGCATGTTTAATTGTCACACGATTTCTTGCTTTGTAGCCTATCCCCCCCCCCCCCTGAAAATGAAAAATCGCCTGATTTAGCCGATTGAGTCTAACTATTTTCGCAATTACGAGAAAAAGTCTTTTCGCGTTTGAGCTCGCAAAAAGATCGTCGACGATGAAATGTAGGCACAAAATGATTGTCGTATATTGGCGGAAATCTTCGATATCGATATGTCCAGATGCCGAATAGTCCTGTCCTTGTAAACTGAGCCCAGCGGGCGTTATACATTCGTCCCGCAATATACCAAAGTAATAATAATATCAACTTTGAAAATTTTACGCGCCTGGTGCGGCTAGTGGACAGCGCACTCGGTCTTCAATTTCATGTGGCCCTTCAGCCGAAAAGGTTTGCCACCCCTGGTATATATAGATTACTAATTTACCCAAACGTTAGTTATCTATAGTAATCTAGAGCCTGTCAGCCATCAGTAACATGTGATGCAGCAACGAAGACATGGGTGCCGCCGTACCGCCCTATTACGTCATAATGAATGCTTGTCAATTGTCGATAACATCATAGTTGCACTAGAATGCACTTTACTCCAACTCCGTGCCGTTGCTGTGTACAGCATTAAAATTCGGATGCGACGTTTTAACACTGGCACTGTACTCATTAGCATTAAGCCATACAGCTCAATTCTATCTTTAAATGTGCGATTATTCAACTGTAACTGTAGTAAGAGTAATATGGGCGGATATCACGACGTGATCAATAGAAATTCGATTTGTACCAAATGGCCAATGGTTTGACGTGCGATATTGGTACACTCGTTACCAGTCCATCCGGTGTCGATCAAGTTTTCGGAACATAATATTTTCCCGTTGAAACGAATCGAATAATCAAATTAAACACTGTGCCATGCACATTGCGCCATGCCCATATAGAATTAAACTTTGCAGTATGCACTTTGATCAACTGGAAATCGCGCATCAAATCAGTAATTTGTCTCCAACACAAAATACCATGGGGTCCTGACATCGCGAGTAGCTCGCACCGCGACAATTGTTTGCTGAGCGTAACGGCGTTTTGGGCTACTCTTCTCGTATACCCTATTTACGCTTGAAAATCCTTACTGGAGTGAATATGACGATCATGCGCAGTAATGAATTCCAATTAGCATGCATAATTGGATACTCATTAACACTGTCCAATTTCGCGGTCCGATTAAAGAAATATCACGAAAGAACGAGTATTTGCTCATTCGATTCATAGCAACGATGAGATAGAATTTCTCGGCTCGTGCTCGTCATATCGACATGTGGAACGAAATCAAGTTTTTGTTCTCTCACCCATTTCGCGTAATACATAGTGATCATTGTTTTCGAACCGTACAATTGACCAACAAGGTTGTGTTGATGATGAAATTGCGTGTATGACGAATACCCACAATATTCACAGGCATATTTCGCATACCGAGGTTCGGCACTCATGTATGAAAATTGAACATTGAACATATGACTGCTTTGCTGTTAAATCCCCAGGAACATGGTTAGTTGGGAAAGGTAGCGCCAAAAAGGAAAAGATTCTTAATTTCGCGAAGGCCTGCTGTTGAATTATGTGAACTCAGAAGATATGGTTGTTGCATATATAATAGCATCTTATGAACTACGTCGGAGCCGGAACTACCCGTCAAATAACTGGCTCCAGCTCCGGCTCCGGCTCCGGCTGAGTTTTATGTAGAGCTCCGGGTCCGGCTCCAGCTCCGGTAAACATGCACGGCTCCGGCTCCGGCTCCAAAGCCCCGGCGTAAACCATAAGGAAAGAAACAACACGAAAACAATACGCATATTGATAATACGCCATTAAATGCATAAATAATAATCAGGTTGAGCCTCTTTAGCAAAATGGCGAAACGCATGTGCTTGTGCATTGTGCAATCATTCAAGATCCGCAATCAAACGCTGAAAGAGCAGTTCTTGGCCCACCCCACATATATAGCAATCGTAATTATTACGACAATATATTGACACAAAAGAGATTTGTTAAGCTTCGATACCATACGGGCCCGCCAAAGTCTTACCGAGCCAATCGGTAACGTCGTTTATTAAGACGAGGCGGCGAAATATCCAATTATTGGGAATTTGCGTTCGCGAGAACATAGTACCGTTTTGTCATGTGCGAACGTAAGAAAACCATTATGTCAAATTGCATTGACAATTTCCTCGTAAGACGAAATGAAAACCCTCGGAGTTTGCGTATTAGGAAATTACATGAGAAGCACAATACATGAACGACGATAGCAAAGTTAAATAGCTCCGGCCGAAACACTAGTCATGATGAAACTAATCTCCAATATTCCGTTGGGAACTCGATTCATTGCAGCATGACTGAAGTGTGGAAAATTATGAATTCAATTCGCTCTCTGTTGTGCCGAGGAATTGCGGAAGCGATCTAACTACATAGTTTCGTTTAGGATATGCTTCCCTCAATGCCAACACGACGGGTATATTTCCTCAATAATAAACACTTGATGGATGTATGTGCATTGTCCAATATGCATTGTACGATGGAGCCCTCTACATGGCAACCGTTGCATAACACGGGCCTCTCCAACAGATTCATAATAATTCTCACATTACTGATTTCACGCTGTAAATATGTTTTCCTCGCATCGTTCAAAGTTCCATAGCAAGGAATCCGATGTTGCAATCGTAGCTATACTAAAAACTGATATATGGAGGAATGTTTACCAATAAAAAGGATGGGTCGTGTGGCCAGATAATAATACCAACAGTGTATTAGATTCAATGGGACTAATTAAACGAAAGAAAGGAAATACAAATATGGTGAAGTTAATGCTTTTTCTATATATAGAGCTCTTTTAAATAGCTTGCAAAGCGCCCTACAGAGTGCCGGAGGAGTGCGGCATTGATGGAACCATTGAACACTATCTGCTGAATTGCAAAGAATACCACGATCAAAGAAAATGCCTAAGACGTCATGCAGAGTCGAAGAATGTAATTTCGATATGTGTAGTCTACTGACTTACACACAAGTATTGCAATATGTGATTGAATATGTTATATCGACGCGATGACCACTGTAGAACCCATTTATCATTTTTATGTGTGCATGTCTAGTATATTATATTTCCATGATGAATAGTGATTTTTACGTATCTTTCAACTTGTCTTGTCGGCGGCTGTGACAAGCGCCACTCATTCCTTTGTTTTATCTATACTATTATTATTAATATATAGAGCTCTATTGAATAACTTACATTACTTCTTATAATGTGCCGGAGCTAATTTTCTGCCTGGTTATTGAGGACGCAACTTGGTAGGAAATATTTCTCACCGGGATCGGCTATGCGATTCCAATATTCATCTGCGATAGAACGATAACATGTATATATGGAACCTCGACTTCGAGTAGCTACCAATTCCTCGTGGGATAGTCGTCACGATAAGAGAGTAAGCGATTCCCACGTTGCACCAACAAGTCCAACGATTTGGATATAATTGATCATCGAAAACGGGCTCGTTGCTTATTCCTGATTAAGGAAGTAAGCAAATCGCCTAGTCACTGTTCAACCGGCGTTTTCAAGTTTCAATTATCGTGTATTGACGGGTTTCGCGCGCTTTCTAATTTCGTCTGGCAGGCCTGCTTTTTGCTCGTTCAAATTAACCTGTAATTGATGTCATGGGTATATTTTTTCCCATAGAGTAAGTTATTATACGGTTTTACGAGTTACGAGTTACGAGTTTAGGGAAGTATGTATGAAGCGTCTTCGACAGAACTAGAGCTGAAGGAGGAACCTGCAGCAAGGCAAAGTAGTACTGCTGTGTTAAGTCAGCATAATATAACGGTTCGGCGTGTTGGAATTATATCACTACCTTAGAGCAGTAAGTAATTTCTAGTTATTGCAAATTTGAATTCAAATCAAGTCACGTCATTTCCATATTCTCCGAATCATGTCACCAGTTGAATCAATCAGATTTTCGAGTTTCCACTCAATTTCTGATCGACAGATATTGTCATAATATACTTACCGTGCGGATGTAGATGCATAAAGCTTATGCAGATATAAGTCGTATACCGCAATGACCACATCAAACTTGTCAAAAGTGGTGTGATGTCATTCCCAAGCTACTATGACTTCATGAGACATGGTGTATTACTTATTTGTTATGTGAGTTGTTAAGAAAGCCGCTCACAGGATCTACTCCACCATGCGGATTACTATTGGAGTATAATTTGAGCGGCGATTATTGAGCAAGCAAGTGCACGAATATTGCAGGTAAAGCCAACATCGTATGAGCAGCTCACAGGAGCTATACGAACTAAAGTCGTACGAATGTAGGATAATTTTTCGAACGTTTAAGCGTCGCTGTCAAGCAATGTGTATGTAATTTGGAAACCATAGAAAAATTTCATTTTCAGAATAAAATATACCCACACAGATAATCCAGTTACGGCTTGCATACATACCCCTGAAACATAAAAATCAGAGCCTGATTTGGACTATGCCTTGTTCTTGCATGCCCATTGATAATCAGGTGAAATTGTTTGGGTATTGGTTATGACTAGCACTGCCAATCAAAATGCCGATAGATAACCATCAACTGCAACGATTACAGAAAGTTAGAACCATGGTACTAAACTGCGTTGAGAGTAAGAAAATCAAGCTGTGTCAAAAGATATGATACGTCTTGGGCATACAGATATTGAAAATCAGCTTGTCATGCGTCACGGCTATCTGCTAACGAATAGAGAAATGTTGTTATTCCTTTCGCATTGTCCTGAAAATCGAGCTACCATAACGGAACCCCCATCATTTCAAGAAGGCCGTGGATGGCATTCCGTCATGTCTCCTGTATAAGCACCAGGCAATATGCCGTATCCTCAGTCTTGTGATTCGATTACATGTTGGTATATTACTAATTGTAATTGAGGATATTTGATATCATCATTTTAAGCATTTATATATATGTATTGCCATTTGTAAGTTACATGTTAGTATGATTTGAACAAGAAGAGCTAAATCAATCAATCTAAATTAGTGGTTCTCAACCTTTTTTTAGACATGCCCCCCATATGATAGTAAAGAAATTCGCACCCCCCTTATCGTCACATCACAATATCCAACCGGGATGCTAGCAACCCCAACAGATTGTTTGATGGCACGGAAGGTTATGCCTGTTTATGAGAGAATTCAAAAATATGAAATTCTGTCTATATACAGAGAAACACGCGTGAATTGGAGGTAAATCGCGCGGAGCGCGAAAAAAACTTGCAGTTGACCGCTTCTTCGCGCCCCCCTTCAGATGCTTTCACGCCCCCCAAGGGGTGCCTGCCCCCCAGGTTGAGAACCACTGATCTAAATAAATAAAAGCTCACTGGTATAAGTGCTGCTATTCGATCTATTTTAGAACAGGCTCGCGGGAAACTCATCTATGGTCCTCGAGGACTACCTGGGGCCCGCGGGCACTGCGTTGGTGACCCTGCCCTAGGCGTCGTGGTGACAGATTCAACACGACTTTTGCCCGCTTATCAGATATGTGGTTGAGAGGCCGTCACAGGCGCAACAAAAATGACTCGCGATGCACCGTTATCACATCTGATCTAGTTTTCAAAAAAGAGGGAATTTTTGGGTAAAGTAGAGATTCCAAATAGCATCTGAACATACTTCCAGCAAAAACAAAGCCAAAAGGAACGTACGTTCACAAATAATTGGTTGACTAATTGACAGTTCAGACAAGAAAGCTTTGGTATATTCGTTACAATTCTTAAGCAGAGTTCCCCCTTATAATTAAAAAACCTCCGCTCATGAGGGAATCGCCCAACGGCTGGGAACCTCGTTCGATCTAATAAGCATCAACACGTTCTACGAAACAGACATTCATACCTTCTCATAATCTAGATTGATTTTATTCTTGACATTGCTTGAGCGCGCACGCCCGCAGCATATAAAGGGAAAAGTAGTCTCAGTATTTATCAGTCAAGGTGTTTTTGAACTCACTTTGACAAACCACGCCCACGACAGAGCGATCTAGTTTGCAGCATAAGACCGTCGATAAATATGAGTCTTGTTAGTTGCGATTGTGAATTAACTTTGACAAAACGGATCATAGTCTACGCTAGAGCAATTTGGTTACTGCAGCGACTCTCGATGTTTATGAGTCCGGTATTAGTGAATTTATATTGAAAGAATGAATCAGGATACCTTCAATGTTCCCGAGTCCTGTCATTTGGGAATTGAATTTCACAAAATGAATCGAAGTTCATAAAGGCATTTCCTCGATGGCACGCCACTGTCTTATGTCGAAGTAATAGAATGAATGAGTCGCCCATAGACAACTATATTCTAATTTTACAGAACAAGTAGTAATACTTCCTACTCGTGATATAGAAACCGCGACATGCTAGACGTTTGTGTTTGGACAAAACCTATTCACAGCAGAAACAGCCACTTACGAAATTGTGTCATTATGCGGAGTCCTTATGATGAAAAGAGAATGCAATCTTTTGATTTAACCGAGTAAATAATTCGGAACTTGACGGTTTCGTGTTAAATGGCTCGTTTTCAAAGAAATAAAAAATAGGAGAGGATTACATACAGTTTAAATTTCAGAAGAGTTCGCTAGCAAATCAACATAGCTATTTTACAAAGCACTGCTTGGGATATTGCGACCAATCTTTGTAATATGCCAATTAGATTTTGATGTCTTAATAGAAAAGCGTGTATGAGGGTTAATGTGAATAAAGAGTGTAAAATGCGTGGAATGTTTATTTATGATTGTTTGGAATAATTACGCTGACTAAATATTATTTTTAGTAAATTAACCCGCACGTCCTTCTTGCCTCACAATAACACAAGCAGTTATCAGCTTATGTTAATTATGCAATTCAGTGCTTTCAATGTAAAAATTATACGAAATTAAAAATTATTTGACATTAACACGCCTCACAATAATTTCAACTTTTATTTCGACCCGTCAAAAGTATTATTTGCTTTTTATTTGGCACCTTGGGAGGTATATTCACCCACACCCCGGCAGACAGTTTCTGAGCCACACTCCTGTAGCAGAAATCATGGATACTAGGATATTCTCATATTTGATGCTAAAGCTATAGGTTTTTTTTGCATCTTTCATAGCTGTTTATGGCTATCTGTTTAAAATTCAAAATTGCTGGTATTCAAGTTATGAAATATCGTGCGAAAAACGGTACAACGTTTGTAACTAATTTCTCCTACAGTATATGAATACTTGGCAGCATTTCAAGTCGAGTCATTTTCACTTCACCACCGAGTCAAGTCCAAGTCCGAGTCAGAAAGCAACTTGTCGCTTCCGAGTCATAGTGTTGAGACTCAACATATTTCTGCGAAACTCTTGGCTGATATTGAAGGCCTTGCATTCATATATAATCATTTTCTTTCTCTTAACATGTTTATTCAAACAGATAAAAAGGGTTTATCGCCTACTCTTCAAGCAGCCCATCGGTTTTGATATACGAGTAATGAATTAAATTATGTGGAATGTCTCGAGCCATATGATCTGGCTCATGGGGACGCATGCTGATGTGTCACATGCTGATCTGTCGTTTTTCATTGTGTCGCCTGTTCATATGTCGGGCAACCGTTAGCGTTATTCACTATAGGAAATGGTATGATAAAGCCTCGGTGCACTAGAGTAGCGATTTTTCAAAATCGACTCCGTCGCGTATCTAGAAGCAGTAGCGGTAAAATCACCGTATAGGGTCGTCAGTACTTGTCAGATGCGCGCTACAGCTTGCAATTTATGTCGTCGGCTATATGACATGAGTAAAGCTCATCCACTATAGCAAATTCGCAGGCGAACATCGATCTCAATAGTGTCTAAGCTATATCATACGGGACATATGTACTATGCGAAAGTGCCTACGTTCTTTATGCTTTATGCACTATCCAATATAATATAAGTACTATGATCATCGAGTAAAAGGCTGGAGTAGAGAGCCAACCTTTAATGGGGAATTTATCGATACTACGGTTAGAAGAGCGACTTCGGCTACAATCGCTCCTATCATTATCGCCCCGCCCATCGCAGCTTACATTATTGCGTTATTAGCTATTTGAAATGATACCATATCCTCAGCGCACTTCAGCACAGTACCATAGCAATTCTTCAATGCAGGCAAGATTTAGCGTAACTGTGCATCGATTTAGGCTTGAATGCTCGCGTCGGCTATAGATGTGATGTCGGCGTTATACATGATCTGAAATGGTGATATTTAGATTCAACGTTAACGCAGTAGCATAGCGAATGTTAAAATAGGAGATAAATGATATAGAGTAGATCTGCTAATCACTTCGTAACGGTATAACCGTAGAATTCACGGAAGGTTTTTATTAGCTATAGATGTTAGCGTTATTCACTATTGATAATGGTATGATAAAGCGTCGGTGAAGGTAGGGTTGCATTTAAAACAAAAATCAATTTAAAACAAACATGTTTAAAACAAGGCCCTAATTTAAAACATGTGTTTTCAAAGCCATGACGTCTCGAATATTCAATTGGGACGTTATAGTGGATTGACATTGACAATTGAAAATATAAAGTAAATATAGCTCATTTGACAAAATATCTGTACTATTAATGTTGAACCGACTATTTTGAGGGTTCCAACTATTCCATATCGATATACGTCGTATATATTTACACAATTATGGCATAATTTTACAACTTAATAAAACACAATTTAAAAAAAAATGTTTAAAACACTGTTTAAAACATGTTTTAAATATAAAGTGTTTTAAAACACCATTTGTTTTAAATGCAACCCTAGGTGCAGAGTTGTAACGACTCGAGTCATGACACGATTTTTTGGGTTTCACATGATATCAACTCGGAACTGAACACTGAACAGTCAAAACAATGACTTGGACTCGGCGCTCTACTCCGTGACTTGGACTAGGACTCCATACTCGGTGGTGAATTGAAAATGACTCGACTTGACTCGAGTCAAAACTATAAAAGTGAGATTGACTTGTGACTCGGAACCTTGTGACTTGGTTACAACCCGGCCTCGGTGCACTAGCAGCGATTTATCATCGACTAAAGGTGGTAGTAGCGAGCATACGGTTGGTAGGGTATTTGCATCTACATTTACATGCTCAACTTATAGCACAATCTATGCTACAGCATGAAAAGCGTCTATATTTTATAAAATCACTCCGTTAATCCGTAATGCATACCCACTTTCCAGCGCCGTTATTTGCTATGATAAAGCCGAGAAAGTAGTCGTACCTTGTCGCAGTTTATGTAGGTAATCTGAATCGGAATTTCAGCGTCGTTATTTGCTATGATAAAGCCGGCTCTATTTACTCGCGGAACATCTCGGCGTAATCCAATCTATGCGTATAATCGCTACACGCTCGCTCTAATGGCTATCGCTATTGCTAGCGTTAGTCGCTATATGACATAATATATTTTATAAAACATCTACGTTGCTTTATATCCTAATCTGAAGTGCATGCCCACCTGCGTCGTGAAACTATAGTCAAGCAAATTTAGTTCAAATCCAACCAAGGTTACTTTTAATACGAAAATGAGACGTAACTGGATCTTGTCTTGAAGGCCTGCGTCGTCAGCCGTTCATGCGATGGCTGCCTTATTCGCTACCTGAAGTGCATACCGCAATAGTTGTAACAGAAATATGAATTTTTCTGACCGCTCAAATTGCTTTAAGTTATAATTAAACATTCTAATTTTAACCTTTACTTATAAGCGCTATTTTGTTACAATATTCTAATTCATATTATCGAAGTGGCATTTTTTAAAGGGCAACTCCTATTCTTGGAATCGCAATCACCAATATTCTTGGCTCCTGTAGGCCTACACGTGTCAACTTCAATTCTTGAAATCGTAATCAGCGATATTCGTGGCGCATATAAATAGTTATTATGATCGGTGGCGAGATGCATGGGACTCTTATGGGCCCGCTGGTGACCTGCCTCCAAACTCGTGTTCGTGACCCCACCCTTTCAGACCCTCTATTGGTGGCATGGTGACCCCACCTTTTTAGATCCCCATCGCTAGTGATGTCACCCTTTCAGGTATGGTTGCGGTGATGATATACCGTGAAAACTCGTGTTGGTGACCCCCCACATTTTCGGTATACGCTATGGTGATGATGTGCATGTGTGATGTGGCAGTTGTTTTGTACCTATTTCTTTAATACGCAACTAGAAATCGAATCAGAGCCACCACCTACTTTTCAAATCCTGCAGGTAGAGCTAGAACTTAGAAAAAACTATAGTTAGTTGACCTTCAACAACAACTAGATTTTGTACGAAGTTTGTACGAGTCTGTTGAGAACACATAGATACGCGCTTCTATTTCAGTTAGAAGACGCTTTGCGCAATTCATTCTTCGGGAGCACGCCCCTCAATATTTTCGGAGGGTTGACAGGCAAATGTATATTTCTTTCCTTACCTATTAATTATTATTTTTATATATTTCCTGTTCCTTAATGTAGTCTTTTCATGATCGTAAATCAACTGAAACGTCGGAGATTCGGACCGATGTATCTCTATATGTAGAGCGCCTATTCATGGTGATATAGAATTACTGGAATTTTAACATGGTTTCCACTCAACTTAAAGTGTTTTCATAATCATGGATCGAATAAAACGCTGGACTCTCGGTATAATGCATATGTATGTAGAGTGCGTAATTCATATTCGTGAAGAATTATATGTTACCAAAGAGTTTTCCTAGATCGTAATAAAGTGTTTTCAATATCATAAATCGACTAAAGCGACGCACACTAAGTGTGATGCACCTTCATGTAGAGTGCTCACACTGTAAACGAAAATGGTGTGTTTTCGCAATTCACACTCTAGCGTAGGGTGTGTTTTGAGTCATCACACCTATTGAGTACTAAATTTGTCATTTACACCTAAGCTAGTGGTGGGAATAAGCCGAATACACCCCTATACACACATAACATAAAATACACACCCCAAGCATTGGCATTTGGGGTGAATTGTTAGAGATTACACCTTTTGTCTGACAAATAGGAAGTTTGTGATTCAATCCGCGCTAACCGCTTCCCCAGAACTTGACTGTTGAAGTTTTAAGTCTATGTCGGTCAAAAGCCTGGTTAAACAGGCAGGGGTGCGGCAAGTCTGCATTCTTGGTGAAAATTCAGTCGAATCACTGTGCTGATCACTGTATGGGCACTTGGGAACTTCTCTGCTGTGTCTAACTGTAGGTCGTGTAGGACATATTCTCTTGGGGGTTGAATTATCCACCGAAATGCGTGTTTTTGCACACTTTATTGTTGTCCGTGTCTGAGGCTTCTTGGCTTGGCTTAAGCAATGTTGCATTGTTCGGTTTTTACGGATTGTGCCCGGTTCGATCAAGTAAATTCGCCTAGGCATATAGCTTCAGTGACAACTGAGCAATAAACATTCGTTGTATTAGTTCGTGTGCTACATCGACATGGATAAATAATAGCTAAGACCGCAATATCATATTGTAATTCACATTTATCTTACACTGCGGTACTCGTGCTTTGGCTGAAATTTCACCCTGGCTACTATAGTGCGACCGATGCATCTCAAGTGTGTGGCAAAAATACGACACATTATGAAGTTACCACGATATTGGTTTATAATTTCTTTTATGCCACGTCAAATGCACAATTGTACGTATATGTACAAAATATATCGGGCCTATTCCGCATGGCGGCCCATTAGTGTATGTATACCCACAGTATATTGCAGGTTAAGGGTATTTAGAGCTGGGAATACTAGGAGTTAAATTTCAGCCACAAACTTACGTGAGCAGTACGCAATATGGGCGTAGCAAGAATTCAAATTAGAATAGGACACGAGGTTACGTCACGGAACAATCATTGACTTGGGCGAAAGGGGGACTAAATTGGGGCAAAGTTCCTGGTTATTTTCACATCTATATTGTTGTGTTATTCACTATCTGGTAGCTTTGTCAATTGCGCATTAAGCCTAACCAACAATTCGCATTCAGCTTTCGGATCGTATCAATGGTTCGATCTATGAAGATAAATCTAGTGCTGCAAGACTTTTTTAAGCTTATAATGATGTAATCTGCAGCTTCACAGCTATCAAATCCATATTTCCGATAAATCAATTATAGTATACATACAAATATTCTGGAGATACTTAACTTCGATATAGTTATTGCATCAGTTAGTCAATTGTCACATCATAATGGAACATACAAACCGTCGTCACCAGAGAACAGCTGCTGCTATGTTTCGCTACAGCTATGTACAATTTTTCGTTATATGCCGTATTTCCGCGCTTACGAGACCAGACTGGCTATCGAGTGACCATATTAGTTGTCGAGAATCGGTGAAGAAAGCCTCTTTCGAGATTGAAAATATCTGGATGGTGAGTTACATTTCAATCGGTACTATAGTAGTAAAGAATTTTTGTTCCGTTGCGTTTCCGGTACAGATCCGATTCCTGGTACTCAGTGTCGCAGCTCTACTGAACAGAATTATATGTAGCAAGTTGGAGTTTTAAACGTAGCCTACCGGTAGTGACGTTACATTGAATTCACATACATTGTTGTATCACCAGTACCGATACCAATATCCAAGACACAGTACCGTAACTCAATGGCTCCAATGAAGATACTGTTGACAGGTCCAGCATCAGCTATGATTATAAACTACGGTAATTTGGGTTTGAGCAACATCGTTTGTAAGTGCATTGAAGAAAAATCGATTCGATTGTCGTTATATACCGTAAATATTATCATTACCAAAGCACATCGCGACCTGTTTAAGTGTAAAGGGTAGCCTACCACTGACTATGCAGAGTTATGTTATAAGCCTATCACCCTGTAATTATCACTGAGCTATATAAACATTATATGTTATGTTATGGTAGTAAGGTAAACATATTCTCTATTCTACTTCAGGCTTGGTCAAATATCGCAAATTTGTGGCTCTTGAAGAATGAAATTATCGATTTCTCATCATGAGAAAACAAGTGTAACATACAAACAGCTGTGGCGTACCGCTCCATGATTAACCTATAATTACCCTCGCTGATGACTGATTATGTTACTGCTACGTCTTGTTGTGTTGCACTTTTTTTATGCAGTCGCTTTTAGTCACCGTCCGCGATGCCGGTCGTCTTTAGTCCCCGTCGGACGAGCATCGTCATGTTTTAGTTGTTTTATTAAAAGAGCAATGCTGACTTGTCTACTTTGACTTATCGAGCCGCGGACCAAGAAGAACGCGCGCCCACGACAGAGCACGCTATATTTTGGTGACCGCGACGTGATTTCGCTAGCCTTCCTAGCCGACGTGATATCGCCAGCCGACTCAAACCCGACGTGCACTAGCCGACTCGCATCCTTTGCTCCGCTGTATTTGAAATGTCTTCTCGACGACGACGACGACGACGACAATCGATGGAAGACATTGCCAGCCTGGCCAATTTCACTGGTGCCCCGAGGATGCCGCCACCGGTGGTACATTTCTGGTCCCATTCGCCAGAGTCGTGGTTTGTTTCGGTCGAAGCCGGATTTTCCAGTTATGGAGTTACCGACTCTGCGGCAAAGTATTTTCACGTTCTGAGATGTCTGGACGACAAGCAGCTCGAATCGATTCGATTGAAGTTACCTGCCCCAGAAGGCGACGACTGCTACGAAGTATTGCGTGATCTTCTGCTGCGTGAGTACGCTATTCCCTTGCGAGACCGTGTTAAGGAGCTTTATAGTGATCGTTGTAGAGATTTAAAACCCTCTGAACTTTTGATAAAATTGCGAAATGCAATGGGGGCTCTGTTGGACACACCAGGTTCTGACTGTTATTTGAAAGAATCGTTCCTTCATCATTTGCCAGATCATATTGCTGGGATATTGTCGTCACATGTAGACGATACCGTGGAACAGCTTGCCCGACGAGCTGATAGTATATACACTCGTGCGTCCCCACCTGTGGTTCCCAATCATTACTGTTATCCTCCCACAAATCAATTAGATGAATTGCAACGAACTGTTCAATCGATAGCTCGAGAGGTCAAGGAATTGAAAGCGATACCTTCGACACGACAAGTATCTGTATCTGACGGACAACGATCACGTGATTTCAATCGTAGTTCCGCTCCCCGTCCTGAAAGATTTAGAGACGATCGACCAGCTTTTCGAACGCAGTCAAACCGTTCAGAGACACGTGGTGAGGTAACTCAATTTGCTCATCTGCGTGGTACGAATCAGTTGTGCTTTTATCATGATAAATTCGGTGATCGAGCCGTCCACCCTGTTCCTACTCCTCAAGTCGCCCTTTTTTAGACGGATGCCTCGTGAGGGATCGCAACAATTTTCAACAGTGAACTCTGAACGTCAAAACCCTTTATTGCATGTGCGAGATTCGATTTCAGGGCAGATTTTCCTCGTCGATACAGGAACATCCGTATCTGTATTACCGACTTCGAGTCTAGTTTTCAAGAATAAACCAGGAACAAATCTGTACGCTACAAATGGATCGAAAATTGCGACGTTTAGAACGAGATATTTACGGATCGAGTTCTCCGATAGACACAAGTATGGATTTCGATTCTATATTGCCGATACACACATTGCCATATTGGGGGCTGATTTTATTGAGCGATTTTCCCTCGTCGTTGATTTGAGGAGCAATTGTCTGATTGATACTGTTTCAGGAGGTTTCATTCCTGGCTGGAAGTGTAATCCAGTAGTTCGCGGGTTGAACTTCATAGCGCCTGATCACCATAAGCCGTACATAGACCTTTTGTCGAGCTTCAGCGATATTACCGTTCCACGGAATGCAACAGTACGAGTTAATCACGGTAGTGTACATCGTATTATTACTAACGGATGTCCCACTCGTTCACGCTGTCGCCCATTGCCCCCCCCCCCCCATTTGAAACAAAAGGTGAAGAATCGATTGCAAGAGATGTTCAAGTCCAGTGTAATCATTCGCTCAAAAAGGCCTTTCGCCTCTCCCATCACTGTCGCACCGAAGGGGTTAGACCAGTGGTTCCCAACCTTTTTCGACTCATCGCCCCCTGTTCAAGCTCCACACCGATCATCGCCCCCCAAATATTGGGAACCGGAAAATGGGCATACAAACTCTAATCATCGGCGATTTGACCTAAAAAAGGTCATTTCTCCGACTTGACTCCAAAAGGACCGTTACAGCACTTCGTCAGCTCCCCAAAACGTGTGTGTCTTGGGCCTCCATATAGTGATAAACCAAACCTCTGGGGGGCTTCGCCCCTCAAACCCCTCCCCCGATGTCTCTTTACCGCTACTTCTCAGCAAAAATTGTTGGACTCTTTAGTTAGTCTGCTTAATTCGCGTGAAGCGCGAAAAATATCTGGCTTAATTCGCGTGAAGCGCGAAAAATATCTGTCATTCATGATTGAATCGGTCAATATCCTCTCTCTGCTCATGTATTCAGGTTCACTGGTAGAGCTGAGTGAGGTGTCTTGGAAAATGTGGGGCCGGTAAATAATAATTAAACATATTCGGGCGGATCCGTGGGTATAAAGACTTCGTTACGTGATGGCATTTCTTGGCATGTCTGATATGTCAAAAGATATTCAAATCGCCCATACGGTACGTACTAAACCAAGAGACGAACACGATTCAAAATTGGTATTTCTGCACTGGCAATTAATTTTTCTCTGAGGAATGGCATTTGTCTTGTGGAGTTCTGATTGCCAGGACAGGAACATTTGGCACCAGCCATTTAGGCGCCTATGGACAATTTAACATAAATGTATACCGTACATGTATATGGTATATATATCGAAGTAGGTCAGCATAAAGGCAGACCATTTCCGCCAAGGTTTTCTCGTTCTGGCACACTTCTCGGAGTAGCATGTTACATGGCCTGAAATTTCATATGCCTTTCTGCGTCATGGCGTGGTAATGGCTGACGCCGAGATGCCCATTTCTATATTTCATGCATCTTATTTCTTGGGGGAAGGGTATCCAATAAGCAAGAAATCTGACACCATTAAATCGCGCCTATAGCGCGAAATTTTTTTGAAAAAGTGGCATAAATTTCCAAAATAATACTCTAATTTATGTTAATACAACGGAAAAATTTTGGGCCCGCTTCGAGTTCGCCCCCCCCCCCCCCATCCCAGTTGGGGGTTTCGGGTGCGACAGTTTCGGTCCTCGACTCCAATATAGCCGTTTTACCGCGCCATCGCCCCCTATCGCCCCCTTCGTCCGTTTTCGCCCCCCTATCGCCCCCTTCGCTATTTTCGCCCCCCTGGACCGCCAAATCGCCCCCTGGGGGGCGATATCGCCCACGTTGGGAACCACTGGGTTAGACGATATTAGAATTTGTGTCGACTATGGGAAATTAAACAATCTGACGGTCAAGGATCGCTGGCCTGTCCCATTTCTGCGTGATTTTACCGAAGAACTGACGAACTGTATAATGTTTTTAGCAAAGTTGACTTAGCGAAGGCGTACCATCAAATTCCTCTTAATCCGGACGATCAAGAGAAGGCTGCTTTTATTGGTCCCGAAGGACTATTTCAACCAACGACGATGAAGTTCAGCTTGACCAACGCTTGTAGTACTTTTAGCCGTTTTGTATCCGAAGTAACCGAAGGACTGGACAATATTTTTGTGTTTTTAGACGACATTTCAATTGCGACTAGGACTGAGGATGAGCACATGGCAACATTAAAGGAATTGTTCTCCAAGGTTTCGTAAGTTCGGACCGCATGAAGCAAGAGCAAGATTATATCACAAGAATTAACCAAGTTTAGGAGTACGCTGCGAAAACTGAAAGACTTGTTATCAAGCCAGCAGGTATTACAACTTTGTTAACGACACCTGATGACAACTTTCGTAGTCGCATATATGAGTTAAACCAAAGCAGATATGGTCAAAGTTACTAGCGTTGCTACTCAAGTCGATGTAGAAATACCGCCGTCAATTTATACTCGATTATAAGTAGATGCAACAGTTCCCAATACAATTCAAAACTACTACAAGTGGTAGTAGAATACAAAATGTCGTAAGAATACGCAAGTATGGTAAGCAATTTTTCGGAGGTTTCTACTTTGAAAATTGCGATATGAATCTTCGTGACTAATATAAAATTACTAATAGCATATGACACTACTAACTGCAATAATCTTCAAAAATATATTCAGTTATTCCTGATATAAGTGGTCTTGCCAGACTTGGACTTTTAACTAGATATTCTAGCTGTCTAATTATAATAATTGAAGCTATTCTAATTTGTGAAATGCTTCTATGCTCTAATTCTAATTGTATTCGAATTTATGAAATCTTTCTGTGGTCTAATTTTATTTCTAATCTAATGTCTGATTTTCCAGAAAATACTGCAGTAGAACTGTATAGTGCGAAACGAGCCAGGCTTGCTGTACAGCAGGGGTGGTCAAAAATGACTTTTTATTCTCAAATTCTACTGGCTACTTGATGAAATTGTTAGGTTGCCTAATTGAAACTTGCACACTAAATTTGGTTTGATTCCAACCAGCAGCCGCATTGCTACAGGAGAAGAAAGTTTTTTTTCATTTATTATTCAAAAATGAGTCAAAAAAATTCAAAATTTTCTGTTCACCCACGAAATTGTTAGGTTGTCTATAAACGATGCCCACCAAATTTGCCTCAATTCAAACCAGCCGAAGCGGAGTTATTGATGTCGAAAAATTTGGATTTGAATAAAATAGAATTTACGGTGGGCACAACTGTAATAAATGATTAAAAAATCAGTCAACGTAAATACTATTTTATTGAAATCCAAAATTTTTCGACGGCAATAACTCCGCTTCCACTGGTTGGAATTGAGCCAAATCGGTTAAGCATTGTTTCTATAGACAACCTAGCAATTTAATGGGTGAACAGAAATTTTTTTTTTTATTCATTTTCATAGAGGCCTAATAAATAAATAACTTTCTTCTCCTGTAGCAATGCGGCTACTGGTTGGAATCGAACTAAATTTGGTGTGCAGGCTTCAATTAGGTAACCTAACAATTTATCAAGTAGCCAGTACGATTTGAGAAAAAAAGTCATTTTTGAAGACCCCTAGTGCACATATCAGATGACTTAGGAGTTTCGAATCCAATCCAAATTGTCAACTAAACGTTTATACTTCATGGTTATTTTTTCAATTTTAGGATGCTACTATACAAGATCATGTCAGGGCATATTAACCAAGTCGTCGTCGCATTGAACCGTAAAACCGTATGCTGCGAAACAGTGATGGATCTTTATCAAACAGCGCATATTGCAAGGTAATCATTAGCATCCAGCTAATTTGCTAATTTCCATGTATGAAGCAACTCAAGGTTTTCTAATCAGACCAGTATCTGTGGTCGCTTTAAATCCATTCTGAAAGTCAATATTGCCCAACCAGGAAACGTTACGTGTTTTGGATTAATACCAAGTAGTCAAATTTAAATCAAGTCCATGCATCTCTTTCTCTGATTTTCTTCAAATTTTAGGATGCTGCTTAAAGACTGCATGCTGCAAGAGCAAGATTATATCACAGGAACTAACCGAATTTAAGAGTATGCTGCGAAAACAGAAAGACTCATTATCACGCCAGCAGGTAAAACAACTTTGTTAGCGACACCTGATGTCAACTTTCGTAGTCGCATATATGTGGTCAACCAAAGCAGATATGGTCAAAGTTACTAGCGTTGCTACTCAAGTCGATGTAGAAATACCGCCGTCAATTTATGCTCGATTACAAGTAGATGCAACAGTTCCCAATACAAGTCAAAGCTACTTCAAGTAGAAGTAGAATACGAAGTGTCGGAAAAGTGGACAAGTATGGTAAACAGTTTTTCGGAGGTTTCTACTTTAAAAATTGCGATATGAATATTCGCGACTAATATAAAATTATCAATGGCATATGACACTACTAACAGAAAGAATCTTCAAAATATAGTCAGTTATTCCTGATACACGCGGTGTTGCCAGACTTGGACAACTATAGATATTCTAGTTGTCTAATTATACTAATTGAAGCTATTCTGATTTGTGAAATGTTTCTAAGCTCTAATTCCAATTCTAATCGAATGTATGAAATCTTTCCATATCCTAGTTTTAATTCTAATCTAATGTCTGGAAATGCTACAGGAGAACTGTATAGTGCGAAACAAGCCAAGCTTGCTGTACAGTAGAGGTGCTAAAAATGACTTTATTCTCAAATTCTACGTTGGCTACTTGATAAAATTGTCGGATTACCGAATTAAAGCCTACACACGAAATTTGGTTCAATACCAACCAGTAGCCGATTGCTGCAGGAGAAGAAAGTTTTTTTATTTATTATTTGAAAATGAGTAAAAAAAATTCAAAATTTACTGTTCACCCATGAAATTGTAAGGTTGTCTATAGAAACGATGCCCACCAAATTTGGCTCAATTCAAACTAGCCGAAGCGGAGTTATTGATGTCGAAAAATTAGGAATTGAATAAAATAGTATTTACGGTGGGCACAATTGTAATAAATGATCAAAGAATCGGTCCCCGTAAATGCTATTTTATTCAAATCCAAAATTTTGTGACGGCAATAACTCCTCTTCCACTGGTTGGAATTTAGCCAAATCGGTTGACCATTGTTTCGATAGACAACCTAACCATTTAATTGGGTGAACAGAAAATTTTAAGTCTTTTTTTATTCATTTTCATATAATAAATGAAAAACTTTCTTCTCCTGCAGCAATCGGCTACTGGTTGGAATTGAGTCAAATTTGGTGTGCATCGTTTTCTTAGACAACCTGATAATTTAGTCACTGAGCGAGTGAGATTTGGAAAAAATAGTTTTATTTGAACAACCCTACTGTACAGTGTGTACAGTGTGTACACTGTACAGACATGTGCTATTATCATGCTCATGCTCATAAGATGAACTATGATTTGATATTAACCGAGTTTGATTCAACTTTTCGCGATTTCAGTAATGCTAATTCTAATCTAATTTGAAAAAAAAACTGTTAGCTAGAAATATAATTTTAATCTAATTTCAAACTGTGTAGCTATAATTTTAATTCTACTTTATTTAAAAAAAAATGTAATTTATTTCCAATCTAATTTGGAACAATTGAACGTTTTCTAGTTGTCCAACTCTGTTTTATCCATAAATTTCCATCTTGTCGATGCCTAATTGCCCACACATACAGTGATCGTGTGTGAATATGTTTCCTATAGCGGTAAGTTCACCGTATCGGGCCACAGTCTGTGCTGCAATGCCTTAGCAAGTGAAACATCTGATTTTTTGTAAGTACTTTATGAAAATATATATACTTCGTAACGGATTCTATTTTTGTGGACTTTCGTTAAGTTATCAATCTTCCAGTTTATGCATGTTAGCATATGTGCCTGTTAATTGCGTTGTGAATATGCATTTTGATTTCAGGATGATGCCACAAGTTCTTGCTGAAGATAGTGACTCAACCTTCGCCGTACAAAGAGTGTTTTGCGGAAACCTGGAGGAGGCGACTTCCCGATATTACAGGGGCAATGTTCTTCGAGCAGTAGAGCTGTGGTTAACTCGATGTGGTGCCAATTGTTGGTTTATGGTCTGGTAAAGTCCGAATTTCATATTGGAGATTTCTCTCATCAACTATCATAACCTTCCATGTCTATAAGCTACCCATTGGGATTGCTAGCATTCTGGTTGCATTTTGTAATATGAAGATAAGGGGGAACGCGAAATTTGTCATTGTCATAAAGGGGGTGTGTCTTAAAAAGTTTGAGAATCACTGTTCTAGAACTAGAGTATCGGATAAGAATTTGGAATAGTTTAATGATACACACCATGGAAACAGCTGTGTGGAGAGGGTTTAATAGGTATGTGGGTAGGTTAACCATGGGTACAGAACACCAAAGCGCGGGGGTACAGCTGTGCGAGTGCAGTGTATGGTACATTTAAAATTATATTCTTTTACATGGTGAATCGGGGAAATGTTGATCAGTCCTAGAAGCAGTGTGCGATATTTAAACGATGTCCTGAACTACAAATAATATATGTGTTGACGAATGTATCACAACAAACCATAACATATGCATAAACCCTAGGAAATCGCGAGATAGTTACGCTTTATAAATGCTAAAACATCAGAACTCACATTAATAGTACGGTGTCTGATATGTAATATATCGTTCTGTGCAAACTCGTCTTAATTGCTCACTGATACTAACAAATTGCTGCTTAGAGATGTTTTGTTATTTTTGTGGGGAAACAAAGTTTTAGAGTACTAAGATCAATTAGGGTGACCTGAAAATGTTTGCGAAACGGATTTGAAGTTGATGATACCCGCAACATAGTGAACAGTGATTTGTAATAGAAATCCCAGAACATAAATTCCTGATCCATCCCAACACAGGGATTGAGACCTCCCCACGAACTATATTTTCTTCCGTGATATACGTAACCACTATTCTCGATTTTCGAAAATATTTTCTCAATTTTGGGGCTATATTATTTGTGGTCATACCCAAAGGTGTCGTTGGAACCGTTAGGTGGTGGCGAAAAGCGATATTATTACATTCGCCACCACCTATCTTTGGGGAAATAGATTTTCGGCAGTCGTTCATATCAAATCAAAGTCGCCGATTTTCAAGACACGACCTCGTATTGCAAGGAATGCATCTACAGAATACGGTTTGAAATAATAAAAGTTTACCGAATTCCGACATATAGTATGATGCTATTTTCAAGAAAATACATTTTTGCGGTTTATCACTAGACTACAGGTAATATTTGCACACGACAGATGACGGTTGCACGATAATTGTGCTAAATTTGAACTAAAACTTGTGAAAATCCGCAGGGGTCAGTCACGGTCGAAAAGGGGTCCGCGAAAACAAAAAAGTTGAGAGCCACTGGGTTAGGTTATTAGGGAATTCCCATTTTCAGCTGATAATCTTCCAGCTCAAGAAGCACAGTGCACGCAGATGCTAGAGATGCGTTACAAAAAAAAGTAGACATGGGAACGATATGAAAACCACGACTTTTTAAAGTCGCTCAAATCTGAACTATTCTAGTCCGTGTATAACAATTGCAATTTGTAAAATAAAATTTCTCCATAAGTAATAACTACTTTATTATGATTTAGTATAGCCTAAATCAATAAAAAATGAGCAGTCAATGAAGTTCAAGTTTTGGCTCTGATTTTGTGAAAATTATTAATATTAGTCATAATAAATATTTAAATTATATTATGATACTTGTACCAAAGGACGTATTTTCCAGCAGAAGCTAATTAATTTCCTCAGCAACAAAAAATTCGACAAATTTAGCATGGATCACGTATATGATATTCAGAATATCAAGCTAATTTTCTATAATTATGAAAATAATCGGCGGTGGTAAAACAACAGTATTTAATCGAGCATAGGGATTTCCTATACTTTTGCGTGGAAGCGATTATTGCTTACTACAACTTCTAATCTCGATCTTCGGTCCTGTAGAAAAAATAAAGTCAACCAGAAATGCAAATCCAAAGAAATAATTCTAGGATTACAGAATGTCATCAAAAGCGCACCGGAAGCAGACGATACAATGAATATTCCATTGCTTTTGATTTCAGGTCATTAATGACTATGATGTGCGATCTAAGCGGGACTTTTCCCGCAATGTTGCGAAAACACGATTTCAGTGAGCACAAATTCTTCCCCTTTTTGATTTGGTTTCATTTTCAATCTTATATTATGATATGCATACGATGGGCAGCGTGAACAGAACAGTACTATTGCAAGTTCGTTAGCACGGTAGAGTACATTTCAAATGAGGCAATGGAATTATAATATATATATCAAACACTTGCAATATTATTATACATCATAATATAGGAAAGCATTGCATAGCTAAATCGGCGAATGTGAAGTTGTGATTGTACCCATAGTAGCAGCAAGTTGTGGCTTTGTCACGAGAAATCTGTACTCACGCATAATGGTAAATAATACGGATGGTGCCAACCTCTAAAAAGTTCAGGTTCGTGTGAACGTGAACCATTTGGAAAGGTTCTGTGGTAACGCGAACGTGAGCCTTATAACGTTAGGTGACGTCATATTGCTACATCCAACCTAACATTTCAGTGGAGTGATATATTAATATACAATTGTGCAATTTACCTAGCGACGACTCAGGCCACATCATGCGTTATTTCTGAATTACATGCTGACATTTTTAACGTCGCCTAATGTGTGAACTGGTGCAATCAAATGCTATATTATAATCAATATACAATTGAATGGTATACATCAGTGGTTCTTAACCTTGCTCACAGCGCCCCCCAGGGGGCGCTGGCGATATTGAAGGGGGGCGGAAACGCTCAGGGGGCGATATGGGGGGCGCTGGGCTCAGGGGGGCGGTATGGGGGGCGCTGGAGAAAAATGGCTTCGCAGTAGATGATGTGGTGATAGGACATATCCTTAATGAGTATTCAGAGCAAATTAACACCGAAAACTTCGTTACATATTGCCTTCAGAATACATATAGGTTTAATTGTCCATGGGCGCCTAAATGACTGACACCGAATGTTCCTGTCTTGGCAATCTGAACCCCAGAAGACGAATTCCATCTGGCAGGGAAAAATTTTATGTCAGTGAAGAAATACCAATCTGAAATCGTGTGCGTCTTTTAGTTTAGTACGATTGGGCGACAGGGATATTCCTGTTGGGCGATATCCCCGTTGAGCGATTCTATATTTTTTGATATTGCAGACAGGGGGTCACGAAATACCATCATGCAATGAAGTCATACCAACGGGTTCGCCCGCCCGAATATGTTTTATTAGTAACGGGCCCTACAGTTTACGTGAGCAGAGAGAGGATAAAAATTAATTTCAATTTACATGCAATTCCCGATGATATTGACCAATTCAATCATTAATTAGTGAAATTTTTCGCGCTTCGCGCGACTAGGTGAGTATATCTGCCTCAGTAAATGGACACCCAATGTGGATACCTAATAGGCTATCAACAAATAGAGTACAGCCTAATGGGGGTCTGGGAGTGAAGTCCCCCGGAAGCTTGGTTTATCACCCGATGGGGGCCCAGGACCAACGTTTTTTTGTTTGGTGGGGGGGGGGGGGGCTGACGAAGTGCTGTTACGGCCCTGGTAACGAATAATTGTACCTGCGGGAACGCCCGAATATGTTTAATTATTAATTACGTGCCCTTTATTTTCCTATACAACAGCTCACTCAGTGCTACTGGTAAATCTGATTACGTGAGCTGAGAGGATAAAAAGTTTATAGCGACTTATATATGTAATTACCACCTATTCATTCATGCATTATAGAAAATTTTGGTACCTAGGTCGACCAGGCCACACAAACTTTGCTGACCATCGAAATCACGATATGGGGTTCGTGGGTGCGAAGCCCTCAGAAGTTCGGTTTATCACGCTATGGGAGCGCAAGGCAATCAGTTTTAGGGGGTTGACAAAGTGCCCTCCCTCTTACTCATTGTCTTTATTACATTCCTTACATTATGAAGTTTTGGGGGGCGCTGGAGCACGATAATTTTTGAAAGGGGGCGCTGGAGGAAAAAAGGTTAAGAACCACTGGTATACATACTCATATTGAAATGAACCTAAACATTTTCGGCTGACACTCGTGAGTGGTGATCGTCAGCCACTAGTACAGAATTCAAAAGAACATCGTATATCAACAAACGTATCACAAAATATTACGTCATTTCAATATCAAAATACCATTCAATTTTATATTGAAGTTCCGAACCTCAAAGAAGCTGTTTAAAATCAATATGTTACGTCGCAAACAATTTATACGAGAGCTTGCAAGGAGATATGTGCTTAAGCTTACGCCTTAACGGTCAATGCCAGGCCGGACAATGTATCTGACTGTTGCTACATTGATATTGAGAAGAGTATAAAACCGGGTTTCTGTACTTGCTATCGATATTACCTCATAAACAAGTTATACAGTATGCCTCGTTAACACCACAATCGCACGGATTTGGTTTTTATGATACAATTAACATATCACATCGAGATGGATTGAGTTACAGGTCGTCCAAAAATAATTTTGTATATTTCTGAACAAAACAATTTCGGAGCGATCTGTAACCAATGTGAGTTGGCTCAATCCACGAGAGAAGTTTCGTAACCTGAATATACGTAGCCTTGTGCAACATGTTATTTGGTGCTGAGGTCAACCGTGGGTTTCGAGGCCCCAACAGGAAGATATGATAAAACATATGAGTTAAATATCCTGACAGAACATAACAACCTCATCGCGTTCACTGGAATATAGATCCGCGAGCATATAGTATCTTCGTAGAAGACATTGCAAACAAATTGCGTTCGTCACTTTTTATATTAATTAATAGGAGCATTATGTTTGCAGATATTTTATTTTGATTTCATAATGTCAAATTAGAATAGAACTAGGTGGTGCAGAACTTCAGTGTAAAATTGAATGGCGTATTCCCGAATAGTTTCGGCTAACACTCGTCTGGGGTAATCGTCAGGAGCTGTTAGAGCAGGGGTGGGCCATTATTTTTCTAGGCTGATCAAATGAGAAGCAAATGATAGGTTGTCATGCCGATCCAAAGTTCGAACTGTATTACGTGATGTCATTTCTACATAGAAAACGGGAAATTACATAGTTAACACAAGGGGATAAGTCAGTGTAGCAGCCCTCGTGCGCCCCCTATTCGGGCCCGCTTTCGGTCATGCTCTGTCTATTCGGGAAGAGCATGAGCTAGTTTGGTCTCTTGGGTTGCGTCGGCCGTGCGGGGCGGTCGACGGTATTTGTGGTCGGTTACTTGGTTCTTGGATCTGTATCGTCTGTCGGGTTGCAGTATATTTTGTGTTCTGAATAAACCTCCATACTGGACAAAGGCCTCTACATCAGTGGTTCTCAGACTTAGGGCGCGTTAGGAAGCGTAGAAGCCTCTGAGGGAGGGGAGATCGAAACCACCTGAGAAAAAAAATGTTTCCCGAACTCCGAGTGAATTTGATTCGCGATGAAACTTCCAAGTTTCAACAACAGCACTAATCCCATTTAGATTACGATCCAAATGTAATTATTGCGTTGCATCATCCATACACCAATGCTACATGGCCACAAGTCAAAATATTTACATGTCAGTAAGACCGAATATTAATGATATTTTATTAGCTATGAGGTTTCATTTACAGTCAAATATTTCTAGCATAATTTAGTAGCATAGGTGACTTTCGATATGTCTGTCCTTACAGCCAGCAGTATCGTATTCAAGAACTTGCTGAGTGAACTGAACCTCAATCCGGAATGGGAGAAATGGCGCGGTCATTTCTTTACTGGAAGCATCTTCTGCAGCTTGTTCCCATTTTACATGACGTTGAAAGGAGTTGATCTTCACTGCGTTCCTACACGGTTTTCCAATAATAACGAAAACATCTCCCTCAACTGTACCGATATTGCCAATGGGATATTATCACGCTCGCAAACTGATTTTGTCAATTCGCAATGTGCAGACGACGGAATAGTGCGATGGCAACGCCACGCCGGTGCCATCATGTTAGGAATAACGATTTTGATATTATTTGCATCGTCATTCTGGCTTCATGTCAAGGTTGTAAGAGATGGGATAAAAACTTTCAGTGAAGCAGGAGATAAGTTGCTCCAACTAGTTCTATCACAGCACGAAATCATGGCGTTGTGCTCAAAGCCATTGGGGTCCGGCGATACGGATATGTCAGTTTACGAGTATGTACTACAGGAAGACGGCTACGAACTAAAATCACACAAAGCAGTCCGAGAATTCATGCGCTTCTGCGCCAATCATGCGCCAAAGTCTACCATACTCGCATGGTATCTTCTACGAAACATGGCTCTAATATTAATTATGGCGGTTGTCTTTGCAGTCGCGATTTGGGTGGTGACAATTCCTGATCCCTGGAGGAAAGACTTTGTATGCAGAATGACTGAAAGTGCTGAAATTCCGTTCAATGAACTCATCTGTATCAAGAATTCGGTTATTGCGATAAGACTGTTTCTTGGATTGTATTGTGGGACATTACTTCTTCAGATCATAATGATTGTATATGGAATTTATAAATGTTATAAGTGTAGTAAGTCATTTAGGGCTCTTTTAATGTGTCTGTCTATCACGTTTTGTAGTTCTTGCAGACAAGGCGATCCCTCTGAAGACATTGCAATGCATTTGTTAACTGAGTTTTGGGAAAGTGCAAGTTCATCTCAATCAGGTTTACTGCAATATATCGTCCACTACCTCTATTCGTCGGAATATAAGGAGAACCTCACTGACAACATTGAGGCGATCTGCCGACACAATGACTACCGCCTTATTCAGATAAAAGTGCGATTATTTGAAAATGCACCCGAAGTTATGGATGTAGTGTGTGAACTCTTTGCTCAAAAACCACTTTCGGGTGATCTTGAGTACGCCAAACTATTACAAGCTGCTGGCAACATGGAAACCAACATCATTAAAAAAATGCATGAAAACGGCAAAGTAATGAATGAATTAATCGTCCTTATACTTCAAGATGATGACCTCCAAGATGATATTGAAAAGGTACGATCCATTGTTAATCAAATACAACTCGATCGAATTGAAGATGAATCACGTAATCACGTGGGGGAAAAGCGGTCGATTTTGTTCTACGCTTTTTCGGCAGAATATGTAGGTGATCAGGGCAAGCCTGCTGCTGCAAAAGCTTTGTGTCAAGGTAAAGATGAGAGCAATTTGAAAATATATGAAACGCGCATCAGTAAAAACGGAGACCGAAAATGCAGAGAAAGAACGCTGATGCAATACCTGAAGGATATATATCCCGAGAATGGTGAAGTTGAAAAGATCTTGAACAAATGCGGGATAGACCGGCAAATCTCGTCAGATGCTTCATCGTCCGTAGGGGAATCATCTCTGTTAATTGAAAGAGAAACTTCGGTGTAAATCTGTTTACTTGTTATACTTGTAACCATTTGAGTATCGATGATAGTGAACTCAGAAGAAAAATGTACATTTACGCCGTGAAATCTGTCCCCTACTCAATATGGATAATGATGTTGGCCTCGTCACCAAAGAACATGTTGCTAAGTCTACGTAGATTCACGTTATACGAAATTTCATTATGTCCAATTCGAATAGTACAAGCTGGTAAAGAACTTTTGTATGAAATTGAATGGCATATTTATACGGGAATAAACCAGAATAATTTCGGCTATCACTCATCTGGGGTAATCGTCAGGGAGTGGCAGAGCAGGGGCGGGCAACTATTTTTCTGTGCTGACCAAATGAGAAGCAAAATATAGGTTGGCATGCCGGCCAAAGTTTCAAACTATATTCGGTGGTGTTATTTCTACATATAAATGAGGGAAGTACTTCTTAACAGTCAGTGTTTCTCAAACTTGGAATGAATTTTATTCGTGACGAATCTTCCAAGTTTTAACAATGGCAGTAATCCTAATTAGATTACGATTTAAATGTTATCGTTGCGTCGTACAATCCATACATCAATACTAAACGGCTACGAGTTGTCAAACTCTTTACATCTGTCAATAAGACCGAATAATAATGGTATTTCATTAGCTATGACGTTTCATTTACAGTCAAATGTTTACATTATAATGCAGTAGCATAGGTGACTTTCGATATGTCTGTCCCGACAGCCAGTGATATCGTATTCACGAACTTTCTGAGTAAACTGAATCTCAATCCGGAATAGAAGAAATGGCGAGGTCATTTCTTTACTGGAAGCATCGTCTGTAGCTTGTTCCCATTTTTCATGACGTTGAAAGGAGTTGATCTTCTGTGCGTTCCTGTAAGGTATTCCAAAATTAACGAAAGCAAAGGAAGGAAGGAAGAGCAAACGATGGGCCAACTAGCTTTGAGATGCGAACACAAGCGCCCATGTTATTATGCGGTACCATGTTATTATCCGTGATTCATATTTATGTAGCTGCTAGAATACTGGTTATGGGTTGAAGTAGAAACGTATATGTGTGTACCGTAAACAGGAACGCATAAAACAGCATGTCCCTAGATTTATCAGAACCCACGCATGGCTGAGCAATCAAAAGCCATAAATTCCGCCATTGGAAAACATCTATTGGACAATCCCGCTTGTATATGTTAACCAAAATATGGTAGCTCGTAAGATTGCCATTTACATTTAATTTTACTTCAGAAAGAGATCTAGACAATACGTCACTTAGTTTTTGACTTAAACATGCATGCTGTGCTCAAAAGAAACAAGCTCCAATTACATAGAATAACTGTAAGTAATGATTGCTGAATATATTACGACATCAAAACTTAGAAAGAAAGGATTTAGACCAGTGGTTTCAAAACTTTGACTAATCGCATTTCTGAATTGCAAATCTGGTATTTTTGAAGCCATCTCTGGACAATACTTCTGCTGCCCTTCTCTGATTTCGCCAAAGATGCAGCTATAAGAGCACTAACTCATGTTGGGGACCAGCATTTAGTTTCATGGATTCTAGATCCTCGAGTTGGAGGATGTGGCTTGGACATGAATTACAAAAGCGTTGTTCGAGACCTGGCAAAATGATCATTTTCAAAGATGGAGCCAAAATGCAATGATTGGTCTGCTGGTAACCTAAAATCGAACACTGGATTGGAATGATCATGATTGTAAAGTCGGTGAGTGTGTATACCTCACACACTGAATGTCTCTTGTCTTCCCTTGATTTTTTTAAGAATTCAAGATGAAGAATAGAGTACCTTGGTACCATATCTAGTATATCAGCCAGCATTGTTCTGGATTGATCAAGCCGGTTTTCTCCAGAACTTTCAAGACTCGTCTTTCGTGCGTTCATCTTATGAGGGGCATCAGTCATGTGCGGCCGCAACTGCAAACACGAGTCGTGATTGCCTGACACAGTCTAATATCGAAGTGATGCTTCGAGTGAAAGATCACTTCATGGACTATAGTACTAATTAGGGATGGTGTGAACCTCTGAAAGGCTCAGGTTCGTGTGAACGCGAACCTTTTTGAAAGGTTCTGTGTGAACGCGAACGTGAACCTCATGACGTCACGTGACGTCATGTTGCTAATTCCAACTCTACATTTCAGTGAAGTGATAGCCTAGCTATACCTAGCGACGACTCGGGCCTCAATGCTGAAGTACATGTTGACATTTTAAACGTCGACAGATGTATCAACTGGGGCAATCAATTGATATAATCATTCCAGAAAATCAATATCTTCCGTTGCTTTGCCAACAATTTCGACGAGTTCTTGCAAGGGAATATAAGCTTACGCCCTAACGGTCTAGGCCAGACCGGACAATGTATTCGGCGTCCAAGTATTGCTATACGTTGATATTGAGCAGAGTGTAAAATGGGTTTCTATACTTGCTACCGGTATCATAGCATTAACAAGTTATATGGTAGTAGCTAATACCCGAATCGCACGGATTTGGTTTTTATGATACAATATTCATATGAAATCAAGATTGACACCGAGCGCCTGCTAGATTTTTTATATGAGACATCGATATCAATTTCATTGGCTGAATAAGCATCATGCGCTGACTATGACTACCTAGGTACCTACATGTAGTGAATTCGCTCTTGATGTTGTGTGATTGCGGGTCAAGCTCACAGCCGAGAGTCACTAAATATTCACAAACGGAAAGCCGGATATTTCGAGCAAACTTTTGTAACAAAGCAAGTAAAATTTGTGGGATTGTCAAGGTGCATGCTCGTTTAGTGTTGATTTTAGAAGTGAAAACTGTAATATATGAAAAAGGTTCACAGTGCAGAACCTATCAAGGTTCGTTTGTGAACGTGAACCTCTAAATTTCTGAGGTTCACACACAGAACGCGAACGTGAACCTCGCGTTCACACCATCCCTAGTACTAATAAAGCAGATATGGAGTTCAGGAAGATCAACAGAGACCAGTCCAGCGATCAAGATGAAGATGCAATTATCATGGATGGTCCCGAGTTAAACTAACATGTTTCCTCGCTACACAACAGATCAGTAATGATTCTAGTGACCCATCATTACCACATAGGTTGAACGTTTTCAGCTATGTGGGTGAGGATTTACAGCCCCGCATTATTAAAGTTTAAGCGTTATCCTTCATCAGCTTGATTTAAATTGTCGTCATTCATCCCATCTTTTTTGTTCGTGTTGTTGTTGTTATTATGAGTAAAAAAACCAAACAAATCATGATTTGAAGTATTTATTCGATTAAAATCGGCAAAATAGCAAAAGGATTCAAACCGAAACCCTGTGAATAGCAAACTACATTCAAATATTATGACGACTGCAAAATCGTCGCAAGAATTGTTGTCCTGTTGTTTTGGAAATCGTATGCTTTAGTCAATTTTTATTCATCGAGAAGCTCATAGCAGTATGAAGGCGATTATTATGTGTTAAAATTCGTCGCGCTCCGTCTTATAGCTGTGCCGCTGGTGTATGTGTTCTACGAAGACGGGCGGCAGGTCAGAATACGTCTGGAAGCTAAAAAAGTATTCCTCGTATAGGATGATAAGTGCACGGCTGATGAATCGACTCTGTAATCCCAGTACTTCATTTCCCATATCAGACCCGCCGACCGGATAATTTGCCTGCCCCTGGACCATACTGCGGTCATATACACCAGAGCGATATTTCTTATTGTGATTACTGATCTGCGACTTGTAGCATACCCCATACTTTCCTATTACCGACGAGATAGCGTAATGGTGAAGCGTCCGACTTGTGGATCGGTAGGTTGTGGGTTCGATCCCCGGGTCAGACCAAAGACCTGATTAGTAACACTGGTATCCATGACTTCCCTGCTTGGCGCTCATGCATTACTGGGATAGCATGGAGGGGTGGTGCAAGACTTAAAAAGCCGTAAAGGCTATATCTGCACTTCCTTGTCCAGCGGCATATGCACATCATGCACTCATGGTATGCATATGCACAGATCGTGTGTATGTGTATCATGAGTCGGTGTAGGCCTATATGTCGCAAGAACATCAAGGACAAATATAAACTACGTCCTTTCCTTTACTTAGGCTCTTCGTAATACAGTACCGTATTTATCTAGGAATTTTCACCAAGAAATGTCTGCCCTAACAGTCACTGACTTGGTATCTACCAGTTTACTGAGTGAACTGAACCTGGATCTAATGTAGGCGAAATATCATGGAATGCCGTACTAATTTCCTCTACAGCAGGGGCGGGCAACATACGGCCCGCGACGGAATCTTGTGCGGCCCGCCGACACTTTTCGGCCTTACGTGATGATGAGGCCCGCGTCGCCGTCTACAGGCATTTAGGCGCAAACATTTTCGATCAGGAATATTAGCAAGATAAAGCGACGTTCTAATACAGGGGTTCTCAACCTGGGGGGCGTGAAACATCTGAAGGGGCGCGCGAAGAAGCGGTCACCTGAAAAAAATTTTCGCGCTCCGCGCGATTTACCTCCAATGCACGTGTGTTTCTCTCTATATAGACCCACTTTCATATTTGCTTATTATCTCATCCACATTTGTAACCGACCATTCCACCAAACAATCTGTTGGGGTTGCTAGCATCCATGTTGGATTTTGTGATATGACGATAAGGGGGCGCGAAATTTTTCACTATTAAAAAGGGGGCGTGTCTAAAAAAAGGTTGAGAACCACTGTTCTTATACAACTGATGTTCACTGCAGTGACGTAGCCACTAGTCAGGGGCGAATGGGGCCATGTCATTCCCAAATTTTTAGAGAATATTCGTAATATTTATAAATAATGGAATGTTTTCGGGCAGACAGATTCAAATTAAAAAATTCGCGCCATTTAGTGTCTCTACGTACGTGTCCTGATTGTGAGAATACAGTATCATAGATACACTAGAATAGCCCGAAGCCGTAGGGCTGCAGGAGTTTTCAGCAAAGTAATTATTAGGAATTAACCCGCTCGAAGTGAATAATCTGCGATAAGCTCATGAATGTATATTCTTATGCCATGATCAATGTTCAAAATTATAATTATACGTGCTGTAAATTTTCGAAGAAACCACTTGCTCATACACTCACCAATATCATTGATGAAATCATTCATTTAAGCAAAATATTTTCGCGCTTCGCGCGACTAGGAGTCAAATATACTCTGATTTTTGATCACATTCATATCACCGATTTGGGCTCGCCCGTGAATCGGTCGCCCAATCCAGACATAGTTCGCAACCGCAGGAATGTGTGCGTCTCTGAATTGTATGTACAAAGGGTAGTGCAAGGTACGATGGACGGATCTGTGGTGCGTTCCCCCGGGGCGAGCTCCCCTGAACTAAAAAAAAATCAGGAATCCGGCCCGCCTCATATTCATGTTGCCCTATCCGGCCCGCCGAATGGAGAAGTTTCCCGCCCCTGCTCTACAGCGAGGTGCTCGTACCAGTTAGAAACCGCCGATTTCGCATTCAAATAGACGTTCGATATTTTCTCGCTGCTATGAGTTATGCCTGACTGGATTATATTCGGAATATGTCTGGAAGTAAATATGTAGTCTGCCTCCTATATAGACCTGAAATTTTACTCTCGGCAGAAATATATATTTCAAGAGCTTTGCCTTGCTGGGATACCGACACGGTTGTCTAGTTGACGGATATATTTTTGTATTTGATTAGGCCTATATATAGAGAGAGGAGGACTTGATAATTCTGAATTATTTCACGTATGTCCCATGTAGACTATTTGAAAGACATCGTTTACCCCTTATACTGCTATGTTTTTTGGAATTGGTTCCGCTATATTGTATATAACCAGTATATGCAATCTGAAATTCATTTATTCTTTATATATTGTGTGAATTCAAATCATGTACATGGAGGATCACTAGAATGTTCATCCAGAAAAATTTCTATTCACTTACAGTTGCGTATTTACTAAGGTATTCTTGCTTTGGGTTAGAAAAACCATGTCTGCCCTCACTGTCAGTGACATGGTACCTACCAACTTGCTGGGTGAGCTGAACCTGAATCCAGTGTGGGAAAAATATCGCGGGTATGTGTTTGCTGGAAGCCTCGTTACAAGCTTGTATTCATTCTACATGACGTTGAACGGAGTCGATCTTCACTGCGTTCCAGTAACTGATTCCACAACGTGGAAAAATCAATCGCTCAATTGCACCGAGATCGCCAACGGGAAAGTATCAGGTCCGCAAACTGCCTATGTCAATTCGCAATGTGCCACCGATGAGAAACTGTGGTTTCAAAGGTATGTTGCCAGCATCATGTTAGGAATGACTATTTGGATACTATTATTATCATCATTTTGGCTTCATTTCAAGAATGTCAAAGAAGGAATAAGAACTTTCAGCGCTGCAAATAACAAATTTCTCGAACTAGGTCTGTCGAAGGAGGATATAACTAAATTGTGTTCTACACCATTATATGGCCGACGAGGTGAACATTTATTCGGAGAAAACGTACGGGAAGAATCGGAGAGCGAAATGAAGCAACCAGACTATAATCCAAAGGCACATAAAGCTGTTCGAGACGTCATTCGTTTGTTTGCATATCATATTCCAGATCGTTCTATATTCTACTGGTATCTGAAACGCACCGACCTTCTCAGAATATTTATAACCATTTTCCTGGTAACATTAGCTTGGTTATTTGTTTGGTATTTGGTACGTACCGAACAACTGAGCAAAGGTGTGACCTGTAGAACTAATGGAAAATCTAGAATACCATTCAAAGAATTTGTTTGCTCATCAAACTACAATGAAACGATGTTGGCATTCCTTGGAGTGTACTTGGCGACGTTAGGTTTGCAGTTATATATGACTACGTGGGTTATCAATATTTGTAGCACATGCGACGACATTGGTCTGGACGTGATATGTACTAATGATCGCAGGCAATCAGTCGCTTTGCTCGTGAAGTTTTGGGAGAGCGCCAGTCCATGCCAGTCTGGTTTGTTCAAGGAAATCGTCCTACACATCCATTCGTCGACATTCAAAGATGAACTCGCCAAAAATATGAAAAGTATCTGCGAAAATGAAGACCACGAACTTATCAGGATTAAATCAGAATTATTCGAAGACACGTCGGAAGTAATATCCGCGCTGTATGAGATTTTTCTTGATGATAGTCAACTTAGGGTAAAAATGTCCATCCACGCAGTTTGCCAGGACATAAAAAAGTTCATTGTTAAATTGAAGCAAAAGAAAAGGGTTTCAAATGAGTTGATCGTCCACATGTTCAAAAATTGTGACAATGCAAACGTCATTCATTTATCCGGCGTGAAAGAAAGCATAAATCTTGATGATATTGAGAATAGATCGCGTAGTGACCATTCTAAACGATCAATCCTATATTACGCTTTCTCAAAAGAATGTCTGAGTGGACCGCATAAATTCGCTGCTGCAAAAGCTTTGTGTCGAGAAGAAGATGAGAAAGAATTGGCAATATATAAAGAGATACGAGGTAATGAAACGACAAAAACACCGCTACGACAATACCTGAAGGAGATGGATCTGGAAGATGACAGTATTGAAAATATTATGTTCGAATGCAAAATTTTACCGACCTCGCAGCAACATCCAGGTAAGCAATCCTTCAATAACGGTCTAGGCGCGTACAGCGCTCGGTCACTGCTTACAAGATCAGGTGAATTCCGTGATTTTGGAATTCACTCTACTGCTAATGCAATGCAATCCCAAAGCGTGCCGTCCGTAGGAAGGTATATAGACGACTCCGATGCCACGGAAAACCAAAATGCTCCGACTGTCCATACTGAAATCACCACACTCCACCAAGAAACTATACAACAGCCAAACCGAGTAGAATATGTTTTGCTACCCGGCGATGACGAAAATCGGAGTTACAGTGATGACGAATATGGCTGGAACGAATAGGAATGATAATTATGGATGAGGCGCGAAAAATGCGAATAGGAAACTATTATTCAAATAACATGAAGTCTGCAAAATCGTCGCAAGAATTATTTTCATGTAGCATTTATTAACTGGTCACCGAAAGCAATGTAATTACCAATATAATTTCAGAAATTGTTTGCCATAGTGAAATAGTATTCATCGAGTAGCTCATAGTGTTATGTTCGTGCATTTTACGTTGGTATCGTTTGTCTCTTATTTGTATAGGATTAGTAATTACCGCCAATCATTATTTCCTCGTGTGTCGCGCTTCGCATTTATACCCTGTGTTCTGTTGTCTACTGGTCTTCTCGTTAAACTGAACTCTGGATCGTGTCGCCTGCCTCATAGTTATTCTGCTGATAATATACTGATTTCATATTGTAACCTCGTCGTATGAGTTATTGTTTAAACATGATCAATAACATAACACATAGCAGCACGAAGCCGATTATTCTGCGATTGCAAATTCGTTGCGCTCCGTCTTATGTCGTTGTGCAGCTGGTATATGCATTGTATAATGTACGTAGACGGGCGGCTTGTCAGAATACGTTTGGAAGCTAAAAAAAAGTATTATGTAATATATATTCATCAGGAATTTTAATTTTCATAAAATTCAAGCATATTTGATTTGGACTAACTGAGGCACGGGTTTACAGCCTAGGGGTCGTGACCCCCAGTGGATCGTTTGCCTTTTGTCTGTGGGTCACGGACACGACAATTAAACTAATACTATGTATACCAATTAACCGGATGTTATCGGTGGCTCATTTCTTTAAAAGCTAGGTAATGTTTTAATATAGAATGAATTTAAATCGTTATGACGGAATTACTCCTTTCACGAAAACTACAAGTTGTATTCGTTTTGATAGTCATGGTGTTTCGACTATTCTAGGAGCGGGTAACATACCAATCAATCAATCTATCAAATCTTCATTCGTCACTCCAGTGAAATCCGGTACGGAGCAGGATAACGACGAGGGGCCGCAACGCCGTAGTACACTGTCGCCACCTGTAGGAGTATACACATCCCGATCAATGGCGCATAACATTGAAAACTATAGGAAAAGTAGATAAAAAAAATGAAAAAGGATACAACGAGCTATATACATCAAAGTTTTGGCACTGCAGTGCAGGACTGCGTCGACCGAACGCAGCGGGAATTTGAGCGGTGCGCCGATAGTTTCTGCCATGAAAGTGAACGTCTAATCAGAAAGTATTGACAAATTTAATGCGTCACTGTATTAATCCAAGTTTGCCAACCTGAGAAAGATGGCCATGAAACTGCTTGCACTCTTCGAGTCTACATACATGTGCGGGCAAATATTTTCGATCATAAACATTTAGCATGACAGGCTGCGTTCCAACTAATTTTCACGTGCATAAGTCTTTGTGAAGGGTTCGTGCATCCGACATGCAGCCAGGGCTCAAACAATTTGTTAACAGCTTTGATCGATCAAAGATGTCAGAATTGATTTCAACGGTGATTGAAGTTGAATAGGTTAATAAATTCATTAAATACTATTTTGGTCTCCATGCTTTCAACATAAATCTTACATTTATTACGATTTATTCCATGTATAGGAGGATAAATACGCGGTTGATGAATCGGTTTTGTAATCCGGTCTGCCAAGTACTTCATTTCCCATATCAGGCCCGCCGATCAGAGAAGTTGCCCGCCCCTGGATCATAACTGTGGTCATATACACCAGAGCGATATTTCTGATTATGATTCCTGATCTGCCGACTTAAAGCACGGCATACTTTCCTATAAGGCTCTTTAAATACAATACTGTTTTTGTCTAGTGATTTTCACCATGAAATGTCTGCCCTAACAGCAGAGGTGGTTGGTAACGAAGTACTTCTACTTTTTCGAAGTACTCAAGTAGTTTTCCTCTACTTCTGGTACTTACTCAAATAGATCTGATTTTCGTTACTTCTACTTCTACTTGGTAATATTTTGTGATCTACTTACTTACTTTTCACTATTTTCAGTTTGTCAAGTAGAAGTAGTAGCCAATCAGGAATATAGCCTGAGGAGTTTCCCGGCTGTTTTCATGGAGTATCAACATTTAATTTTTATAAAAGTTGAGTAAAGCTCAGAATTTTCGTCTCGCTTCGCTCTCAGTGGATACGGAGTAACCAGTATGATTTCACGAAAGTATCGGTGAATATAATTTAGGTAGCGGGTTGGCATGGTTCCGTTCACACTGTATTGTCGCCCTTTCCGCCCATATGAAATCTTTCATCACAGTATATATGGCTCATCATAACGTTTGAAACTGATGTTTCGCGATCTAGCATTTACTTATCATATCGTAATCTAGCAGTCCATGGCGTGTCCTAATATGAAAAAGTGGACTCTGACGTTTTTTAGTTTTAGAGCTGTTTTAGCATATCACCAGGAAACTTTCTGGACTAAAGACATGAAATAAATTTTCCTCTTTTCGAAGTAGCATTTATATTTCACTTTCAATTCCGAGTATTATATACTTCTAATTCTATCATATACTTCTAGTTCTAATTAATATCATCTCTTTTGTCTGGATAACATACATGTTGAAGTATAAAAGAAAGTTTAGTAATGTCTTTAATTTCCGGAAATAAAGCTACACAATATGGCATTTTTACGATCCACCATATTATTTATTACCGTTTACTAATCGCGCAAAGTGTTTACACCGTATCCTGTACAACTTCTCCGTATTGCTCTTCGACTAAACCGCGTGCCTTGTAACATGGGAGAGTGCGCAATACCGTGATATTTTCTAAAACGTGCTGTTCGAAAAAATATAGGATTAGTATCGCATATCCATATAAATACTGTCATTTTCATCCCAAGATGCGGACGAATGCTGATGCTGTCGAAAATGGAACACCCTCTGGTATGCATCAATATGAATCAAGCTCGGCACCTTTTGCATAGTTCAATTTGTACCTTTTGACAATCTAGGCCAGTGGTTCCCAACGTGGGCGATATCGCCCCCCAGGGGGCGATTTGGCGGTCTAGGGGGCGAAAATGACGAAGGGGACGATAGGGGGCAAGAACGGACGAAGGGGGCGATAGGGGGCGAAAACAACGAATGGGGAAGGGTGTCGCGGTAAAACGGCTATATTGGAGTCGCGACCGTAACTACCGCACCCCAAACCATCCAATTGGGGGTGGGGGGCCCGAAATTGAAGGAAGCCCAAAATTATTTCGTGAATTAACATGAATGATAGAGTAAATTTTAGAAATTTCTGCGACTTTTTGCAAAAATTCTTCGCGCTGCGCGCGATTTCATATTTCATGTATCTTGATGTTGGGGGCCCCGTCACCCAACCAAAATACGCATGGTTTATGGAAATGGGAGACTTCGGCGTCGGCCATTACTGCGCCACGACGCACCAAGACATATGAAGTTAGAGGCCATGTAACATGCGACTCCGAGAAGTGTGCCAGAACGATCAGCAGCGAGAAAACCTTGGCCAAAAAGGAATTCCCTTGTGCTGACAGAAAACTTCGATATATATACATATATGTTTAATTGTCCATAGGCGCCTCAATGGCTGGCATCGAATGTTCCTGTCCTGGCGACCTTAACCCTACAGGACAAATGCCATTCCGCAAGGAAAAAAATATTTGCCAGTACAGAAATACCAATACGGAATCATGTGCGTCTTTTAGTTGTAAAGAAGTCAATCTAACAGCGATTCCGCGCGAAGATGTTTAATTATTATTTAGGGGTCCTACCTTTTCCAACATACCACATCGACCATATTGACCAATTCAAACATGAATTATATAAATTTGTCACGCGTTTAGGCGAAATACGGTGAGCCCACTGGCTGAGGGGGGCCTGGGGTTTGGTTTATCACCCTATGGGGCCAAAAACCAACGTTTTTTCGAGGGGGGGCTGAAGAAGTGCTGTTTTTCGGTTCCCAATATTTGGGGGGCGATGATCGGTGTGGAGCTTCAAAAGGGGGCGATGTGTCGAAAAAGGTTGGGAACCACTGATCTAGGCGAACGAATTACGATCGTTTTCACAACTACTTACTTACTTGAGTAGATTTGATGTCGGTCGATTCTACTTTTACTTCAAGTAGTTCAATTTATATATGGAAGAAGTACTTCTACTCGCACTTGAGTGAATTTTTTCGTCGCTACTTCTACTTCTACTTGAGTAGCTTTCTTGACTACTTTGACCACCTCTGCCTAACAGTTACTGACTTGGTGTCTACCAACTTGCTGAGTCAGCCGGTGGGAGAAATATCGCGGAATGCCGTACTAATTTACGCTACAGCAGGTTTCTCGTACCAGTTAGAAACCGCTGATTTCGCATTCAATAATACGTTCGATCTTATCTTGCTGCTATGAGTTATGACTTGACGGGATTCTTTTCGGAATATGTATGGAAGTTTAATAATAGTCTCCATCCTGTATCGTTCAGAAATTTTGCTCTCGACAGAATTATGTTTTTCAAGAGCTCTGCCTTGCTGGGATACCAATAAGGTTGTATAGTTGACTGATATATTTGTGTATTCGATTATCTATATACCGACAAGGACTTATCAACTCTGAAGTATTTCACTTATAACTGTTGTAGACTATTTGAAAGACATCGCTTACTCATTATATTGCTGTGTTTTGGGAAATTGGTTCCACTAAAAATATATTGTGTATACATGGTATATGCATAATAGTCACCTATGAAATTCATTTATGCTTTATACATTGTGTGAATTCAATTCATGTGTATTGAGGTCACTTACCGACTATCAATCGTTATATTGTTCCTCGAGAAAAATTTCTGTTCAATTACAGTTGCGTATTAATTTAGGTATTTTTGCTGCGGGTTAGAAAAAGCATGTCTGCCGTCACTGTCAGTGACATAGTATCAATCAACTTGCTGGGTGAGCTGAACCTGAATCCAGCGTGGGAAAAATATCGCGGTTATGTGTTTGCTGGAAGCATCGTTACAAGCTTGTATCCATTCTACATAACGTTGGAGGGAGTCGATCTTCACTGCGTCCCAACAAATGATTCCACAACGTGGGAAAATCAATCGCTCAATTGCACCAAGATCGCCAACGGGAAATTATCAGGCCCGCAAACTTCCTATGTCAATTCGCATTGTGCCACTGATGAGAAACTGTGGTTTCAAAGATATGCTGGCACCATCATGCTAGGAATGGCGATTTGGATACTAATAGTATCATCATTTTGGCTTCATTTCAAGAATGTAAAGGATGGAATAAGAACCTTCAGCGATGCACGTAACAAATTTCTCAAACTAGATCTGTCGAAGGATGAAATCTTGAGATTGTGCTCAAAACCCTTAAAAGGCATAGAATCTGATAGTTTTATACAAGAATCCGCACTGGAAAACTGGAAAGATGAAATGAAGAAAGCTGGCTACAGCCCAGAAGATCATAAGACAATCCGGGAAGTTGTTCGTCTGTTCGCATATTACAAACCAGACAATTATTTATTCGTCTGGTATATGATTCGAAACATACTCCTCATTTTATCTATGTTGTCCGTCGTAGGCTCGTTGATTTATATGACACTTACTGAACGATGGAGGAATCCTTTTACCTGTAGAACGAATGGACGATCTGCTATATCATACAATGAGTTTGTTTGTACTTCAATGTACTCTGAGACGATCTTAGTATACATTGGGGTGTACTGTGCAACGTTACTTTTTCAGATATGCCTACTTCTGGCGACACGGGCTATATATATTTGTAAAACATGCAACGACTTTCTTCCAGACGCGATATTTACTAATGGTCGCAGGCGTTCACTCGGTTTGCTCGTAAAGTTTTGGGAGAACGCCAGCCAAATTAAGTCCGGTATGTTCAAGGAAATCGTCGATTACATTCATTCGTCGACATTCAAAGATGTACTCGCCAAAAATATGAAAACTATCTGCGAAAATGAAGACCACGAACTTATAAGGATCAAATCAAAATTATTTGGTGACACGCCGGAAGTAATATCCGTTCTGCAAGACATTTTTTGTTCCGAGATGAATCAACCGAGAATAAAAATGTCTGTCCAAGCGTGCAAGGCGGCCCAGTACTCAATAAATACTGAAACTATAAAACAATTAGTGATAAGTTTTATTGAGGAAATGAAAAAAGAAAAAAGAGTATCCAATGAAGTAATTGCCAATATGCTTCGCATTGGTGAGCAGACTATGATAGAAGACATATTAGACGAAATAGAACTCGACGAAATTGAAGATAAAACACGTAAAGGCGAGCCAATGCGATCGATTTTGTTCTACACTTTTTCGATAGATTGTCTCTGTGGGCCGCAGATGTTCGCTGCTGCAAAGGCCTTGTGTCGGGGTAAAAATGAGGAAAACTTGAGAATATATCAAAAGTATAACGTGAATGAAATACCAACAGAAAAACCTCTGAGACAATACCTTTTGGAGATATACTTCAAGAAAGGCAAAGTTGACGATATCTTGAAAAAATGCGAAGTTACACTATCAAGCACCGATAGAAATTAGCAAATTGTTGCAAGTAATTCTTCTCATCCATATCCGGATGAGATCAATGAAGAAACTACTTCGTTTTTACAAGTTAATATTTATGTCGATGACTGGCAGTTGGTTCCCTTTATTACAAAGGTGGTTACAATATTTAATAATGAGAAAATGTTGCATCATCCTCATTTCAGTTTGTTGCTTACGGATATATATTATGAATTCATTGCGTTATTTGCATGCGGTCCGAGGTAGGCCTACGGAAATTGGGATGCATTTTGATATTTTTGTGTTGGCCGTATTCCTATTGTATTTTGATATAAGATTAGACTATAGTTGGAAGGTTGACCTGCCTTGGAATTGTCGTGATCTTCAGTTAGCAAATACATTGCTTTGTTAACTGCACAGTGCACACATTGTTCTGTACATCGTATAGGTCTTGGGGTAGGCTGGGATTGGTATCAAACGTGATTTCAAGCATGATAGTGGTTGTAAAGACTTGACAAGCTTTTCGACCAGCCAAATTTCCAATCGAAATACTCTGGCGAGCAAATCATTGGTTCCAAAACGTTTTCGACCTCGCGTCCACATATCCAGCCCGAAAATCGTTATCGCCCCTAATACCTTGAAGTCATCAGTAACTAACCTCTACCTCAAGTACGGTGTAACTATAAGTACTCAAAGTACGTTGTAACTGCTCCTTACTTAAAAATAATTATTGGGACTACTATTTATATTTAACTCAAATTCCAACATCGATCTTGAGAAATGAAGCTGAATCGGTGCAGGTTGACATATATATGTATACATAGGCGCCGACTTTTATTTTTGCATGAGATGGCGACAGTCGCGTAGCCATGGGGGTGTCGAAACCCCTTCCTTTGGAAACGAAAAACACTGTCCTTTTGAGATGACCATTCTGACGCTAATATGCAGTTGCAAGTCAACAAGTCGTCATATTATCAGTGTTACGAGGGGCTGCGATAAATTAGCGAGATTCGTCTGTGCACGCGTATCGCATCGCACAATGCAACGCGAAGCGATCTCCCGCTAAGATGACTGTGAAATTAAGTCATTGATTGCCGTGCGTAGATTCTAACTAGCAGGCACACACAATAAAACACTGACCAACTTTGCGCTCCGAGAATATTTATCACAAAAATGGTTCACAAAATATTTCAAAACGCGGCTTGCGGCCCACATCGGTGCAAATAATGCGATTTAATTTGTAGAAGGTGGACGTAAATTTGGTCGTCAAATCACGATAGGGGATGATGTTTCTCAGAGCGCGAGATGAAATCTATTTTTCGAACGATGAGGTCGAATTTGTACATCTAATAGGGATCGTTAGTTGACTGAAATTAGCATCAGTACGCTGTGCGAGATACATAGTAATGATCAATTTTATCGAACTGGACAATCGGTCTACAATGTTGCGCTAATGACGAAATTGCATATATGCCGCAAACCTGCAATTATTACAATTAACGGGTGCGCTAGTCATACTTAAATGCCCAGATTCGGCAATAGCAACGAGCGCAATTTGTTCAGACGTGGGCATAAGTTTTAAAGATACATAAACAAAAACAATTACACTCACAGATTGTTATTGTTTGACGAAAGTTTTTCTGCGGACGGTAGCAGGCCTGCATGCGGTCGCGCTTAATGATACCTCCGACTATAGTGCACATGAGATATCGATGACCCATTTCGCACACGAATTATTCTCGCTAATTTGCAGTACGCAGCATCGCTAATACGACTTGGTGTATTGGCATTTCAAAAGGACGGGATTTTTAGTTATAAATGAGATACTCCCTGGCTACGCACCAGGGGTTTTCATGCTGACAACACGTTGGTCAACCCCATCACCAAAATACAAGTTTTCAAATCCTGGATTTACCGCCCATCTGTGAATGAATCCATCCATTTATTAAGAAGTGGATAATCTTAGGTCGTAGCATCAAATAGTATAGTGGTGCACAGGTAAAGGAATGGAAGACTGTGCAATGTGCATACTTGATATTGTCAAGTTAAAAGTAGATTTTGGACATACCGATACAATTCGTAGAAAAGGTCAATTAATGTAATGAGTACTGAGTAGGGTTACCATACGTCCTCTTTTAAGAGGATTTGTCGTCTTTTTTGAGATTTTGTCCCCCTTTTTGAAAATTCAGGTCACATTTAGAGCAAAATGCGAGTGATATGCCGTAAATTAGCACATAAGTGACGCTACGGCGGGTATTTCGGAGTGAAAAACGGTGATTTGAGCTCTCAGCAAAAAGTTGACCTTTTTTTAGTCAACCACCTAGCAATGTGGAGAGAAAAACGGTATTATGAGCTCTCAGCAGAAAGTTGACCTTTTTTTAGTCAACCGATCACAAGGTGGGAAAAATTCACCGATTTTCGAGAATTCTTCTCCGGTTTTGCAAGTCTCAAATTTCTGAAAAAGTGTCCTCTTTTTAGATTTCCAAAATACGGTAAGCCTAGTAATGAGGTGCTAATAGATTTTTGTCATCGTAGCTGGCTGTGATGGATACAACTTTAAACCACCTCACGGAAACTATTCATCTGTATTCTATCAACCCGTGTGCCTTGAATAGTGCATGGATGGTAATGACATTTATATTCATTATAGGATCCAAAGAATGTCTACGCGACGATGAAGTTCGATACTCTTCAGAAAAAGTGGACAATCCATTTCGATGGGAAATCTGTCGATGGAATAATGAGTTTCCATCATACATTGGCGACATATTGCGTGTTCAATATCAAGTTTGCGCCAGCGTCAGCGAGTTCATTGAACTTTTCGCAGATTTTCTTGCAAACATTCCAGATGTCAAATACAGCTGAATACATCCAACCACAGGGTATGTGTACATTAGTAGAGGTGAAAGGTCAATTTGAATCATTATTAGGACATGGGTAGGAACATGGATGTCAACAGGTCTACATGAATGTCGACAAGTTATCATGGGCCCTTTCCATGTCGACCTGACCCAGGTGGGACCAGGTCTAGACTATGGGTACACCCATGATTATTTTTTACAGTGATTGGTGTTTATACATGCTTATTCCAAATGGAAGTCGGTTTTTGGAGGTGAATTCGATAGCAGATCGGTACGACTGTTGGTGATGTTTTAGAATAGTGCTGTCCCAGAGAATTCGGGCTTGTTTAGAGATATGGCACATTTCATAAAGACACCGTAATACAAAGAAGAACTAGACAAGAAAATGACACGAATTTGTCAAGAACAAGACTTTGAACTGCTTATAGGATTGCAAACACACTATTTGGAAATGCACCTGTAATACTTTTTGCTGCCCACGAAATTTTTACTGGAAATCCCACTCGTTCAAAATCAAATATGTTTATAGAGTCCATGAAAGCTGTTATATTTCTTCCACTGAATGAAAAGTCCCAAGTTTAAGTGATGAATTTTATCGGCATAATAATAAGGTGCGAACGGATGTCGAACGAATTACTGGAAAACTTACTGCAAAGTTGTAGAGCTGAGGAAATCTGCGATATTGTTGATATTATTGACCTCGACCAGATTGAAGACATAACAATTGATAGCTAGGAGCGACTATCTATTTTATTTTACGCCTTTCTGCAGAAACATAGCTGCGGGCCTGATCGGTTAGCCGTGGCAAAAGCCTTATGCAAACATAGGTCAATATCCGCGCTGAAGATAATAAAAACAAAACGGCCAGTTAAAACAAATGAAGAACCTCACAACCCTTGTGTAGTAGCACTGAAAACATTTTTATTCGAGATATATGATATTGATGGTGTGAACCTCCGAAAGGTTCGGGTTCGTGTGAACGCGAACCTTTTTGAAAGGTTCTGTGTGAACGCGAACGTGAACCTCATGACGTCACGTGACGACATATTGCTAATTCCAACCCTATCTTTCAATGAAGTGATAGCCTATATAAATTTACACGATACCCAGCGACGACTCGGGCCACATATTGTCACAATGCTGAAGTACATATTGGCGTTTGAGGTCGCTAAATGTATCAACTGAGGCAATCAGATGATATTATAGTCCCATTAAATCAATATCATCCGTCACTTTGCCTACTATTTCGACGAGGACTTGCCAGGGATTATAAGCGTACGCCTTAACGGTCTTGGCCCTACCGGACAATGTATTCGGCCTCTGAGTGTTGCTACATTGATTTTGAGCAGAGTATAAAACAGGCTGTAGTCAATACCTCAATCGCACGGATTTGGGTTTAATGATACAGTAAACATATGAAGACAAGATCCCGCCAGATTTGTTACATTAAAAAACAATATCAATCTTATTGATCGGTTGAATAAGCATCATTCGCTGACTACATGTAGTGTATTTTGTTCGTGATCTTGTGTGATTGCGGGTTAAGCTCACAGCAGAGAGTCACTAAATATTCACAAACGGAAAGCTAGATATTTCGAGCAAACTTTTGTAACGAAGCAAGTAAAATTTTTGAGATTGTCAAGGTGCATGCTCTTTTTGTGTTGATTGTTTTATGCTGCCAGCGCCATGCATAGAGTTAGAATGCAATAAATCCGAACCAAAAGTGTCACAATGAAATTAAAATTGTATTATATGAAAAAGGTTCACAGTGCAGAACCTACCAAGGTTCTGTTGTGAACGCGAACCTCTAAATTTCCGAAGTTCACACACAGAACGCGAACATGAATCTCACGTTCACACCATCCCTAATATATGAGACACAACAAGACGTTAGCTTTGTCATAAACAAGTTAGCACTAGGAAATGAATACGAGTGGACTGAACTAGTACGTATTACTGAAACCGAATTTTACTACATGAACTCATTCATTAATACATGAATTACATCCGGGTATTTTCTGCTAAATCTCGCCAGGCTACCAGGTAAAACCAAAGACATAATCCTTTCGCTTCGGTGTCGCGGGAGAATTTCCCCTATAGTTATCATTTCGTATTGAGCAAAATCACTTGGTCCATCTGCCCAATCTTAGGAGATAGAAGTTCGCTAAAATATAGCAAAAATGAAGATGAGTGAATTAGGTGATGTGCCCACCATTACCCCAATTCCAAGAATATCAAAAAACTACGCACGCATGTGGCGTGATGCTGTAGTGGCATAATCCACAGCATCAACACCAATGGTTCGTGGGTTCGAGTCCGACCGGGGTCGACTCCAGAATTCCTACCTAAGTGTTGTAGTTTACCTAGGCTTGTCCTCACCATCTCATCCGTGCAAGCGGTATCCTATAAAAAGCCTAGAAGTGGACCGTGCGACAAGTCGGCAACTACGGAGTAAAAACGAAGAAAATTGGCCTGATTTAAATGACCATAATAGTCGCAAAACACCATGAATGCCGCACACAACAAGGCTCCCACCATTGTCATAAACAGACAAAAATATCTTTAATTGGGACTACATCGTCATGCAGCATTTTTGCGCTCGGCGGTCATCCTCAGAACACCCATTGCATACCAGCGATCTATATCTACAAGCGAAGCTGTTGAACCGACGACGAGGCTTTCAGCCACCCCACATCATGTATAAGTTAACTATATTGGGTGTTCGATTGTTTTATTCACAACATTTGTGCTTATCGCCTGTAAGGTCATTTGCGCCCAGCACGGCGATTGCATTAAGATCAATGGTCTTTGTGGTCTTTTCTTTTCACATTGCGGTCGGCTTCCATCTTGGCGCTTTCCCACCATCGGTCACTGTTGTTGTTCGTGCGTCTGTAATCTTCAGTCTTTGCTGCCGACTTTTTGGATCGGCTCACGTTCACTCTAGGCTTTCTCACACTCTGCAATCGCAGCGAGCTAAGCGATGAGGAGCCCAGATAAACCTACAACACACAGAAGTTGGTTCTAACCGGGATTCGAACCACTTCCATTGATGACGTGACGATGGCGCCCAACTGCGCCACTGGCTTCCCTGGTGTAAATCGTCCGAAAGTATTTACAAAATTATGGCAAATTATACGTTAGAAAGAAAAGAAATCTAGGCATTCGTTAAAACGCTGTTCAAAACACGTTTTCAACAAAGTGTTTTAAAACAGTGGTTCTCAACGCCGGTAAAATTTCGAAACAGATGTCGCGGACTGGTGAGCCTTCAAATTTCAAAATTAACCCTGTATTAATTACGACAAATGTATGCACCTCAAATGTACCTTGTGAACGTTATTTATGGGCCCTTTTTAGTAGTAGCTAATAAAGTGTGAAGTTGAAGTTCACTAATTTGACTGTGATTGTTTGCTATCCTTAGCAAGAAATTTGATGGTGTCTGCTTATATAACTCTATTATAGTACTAGTGTCGCCAAATTCCACTGTCGGAATTCAAAGAAGTTTGTTTAAAAGTTCCAACAGCTTTCATCTATGACTTGTCCGAAACCAGTCGTAGGACCGAATTAAGCTCCACTGTGACATACGGCTAAAGTAGATTATGAAATCTCTATTACGATATAATGGAGAAAATATGTTCGTAACTCATCATCAATTTACTATTTGATGTTATATTTTTCTAATTAATGGAGGACCGTCCATCTTCTTGCATTTTGGATAGGAGATTTGAAATATATTTTGCGGACCGGTAGGAAACTTGCCATACGAACCTGCGTTTCAGAACCAGTATTTTAAAACACTATTTATTTAAATACACCCGTACTAAAATAAAGGCGTGATGTCCCTGTCATGACCAGATTCAGTAAATTCTGCAAGCTGGAGGATAACTTCTTGATTATCAGAAATCCTACAGTCGCTGCCGCAACATAATTCCGAATAAAGTCTCAACAAAGCGGAACGAAGCTGCAAAATCGGTTGTTGCCATTCGATGTTAACATTCGATGAAGTCACCAAACCTTCGCTGTTGCCATTGTGACATTACATAGCCTGTGTTGCAAATTGTTACGTGAAACGTTTCTAAATCCTTAGTTTGTAAAACAAGTCAATCAGTGCAAAATATTACCATGCGTCATCATGACCCATGAGTGGTCATTTCAAAATAAAGGTTGAAGTTCAAAAAAGTTGATATTCAAATAAGTTGAAGTTCAAAAAAGGTTTGGATCACTAAATATTATTTGCTTACTGTAGTCAGGGGTAAACCTGTCCTTTTCATAGTTAGCGTAGAGCAGGTCGCCGTGTTTTCGGAGTATGATTAAGACAAAGAAATACACTCGGTCAAGAGAGGGCGAATTTCAGGAGAACTGCAGGATCCGCACAACAACGAAGGCTATTTCTTCTAACTGAACAAATCTCGGAGTGCAGGAGGCAGCGACCAAGACATTAAGATTTTTAGCACCCCAAATACATTTTCATGTCTTGATGAGGGTTTAAAGAGAATTTTAAATGTATCATGCTTAACATTGTTTGGAAATATGACGCCAAATAAATAGTGTTTTTGGGTTAATTATACCCGTCACTATCTCATCCCCTAATATCAACATATCCATTGAGAAGTATATATTAGCAGTGCCATTCACTGCTTTCAATTTAGAAATAGAATTATTACGCTGGGGATTACAGCTAAAATTCTTGATTCGGCCCGCAAATGAATTTTCTGCTTCTCATTTGGCCCGCGGAGAAAAGTAATTGTCCACCGCTGTTCAATACGCCATATGATAAATTGTAACCACTAACATAAAACCTAGCACCATGGCATCAGTGAATATTTGGATTACCTCGTGGTATTTATATATAGAATATGCGACGATTGAAGTCACAATTCTAGCAGAGGGAAACTAACAACATTCCGTTGGCGCATCAATCTTATTTTTCCACGTACCGACTACAATTACCAACGTGCTGTCCCGATATAACTTCCTCGCATCAACTACATTCGCCCGGAAAGCTGTGGGAAAGTTGTGTGTATGTGTAAAACATTAAGTCATCATCAAAATTATTACTATTAACGCAGATCATTTTATACGGCCGAACTCCTGCTGCAAACTGCAGTCTTGTGCTTATACTTCAAGTTATTTTGCTTGTATGTCGTACCTGTCATAAAGTATACTTGAAAACTTCGTGACCGGTGACTTTTCGTTATGAACGCAGGATTACTGGGTTCTCGCCTTTATGATATAAAGCCACCATTAAGATCGTAATGGAGTAAACGTGAAAACGAAGATATGAGGCTCCATAATTCGAGGCAAATTACGATTTACAAAGCATAGATACTAATGGCATCTGCTATTTGAGGACTATATTGTCAGTGGCTCCATGTCATCACTCAATATTAGACGAAATTGTATGATATGTATTGCGATCGAAGTAACACCTAATAGTTCATATAAATAGTGTGTCATGGAGATTGAAAATTAACAGGATTGGGTCGGTCAATCCAGACCCCCGCACCAATGTTTCCTCTGATTTTTAACGACTCTGTGTGCACTCAGCAACTCACTGCGCGGTCCCTTAGATTACAACAGTGCGTAACGACTAAAAAAAGGTCATCACTTCGGATTTGTTGTGCGCATCTTCGATTTTCTCTGCTGCGCACGTGCTCAGCTTAGAGGGAACATTGCCCCGCACACCCCCAAAATAAGTTTTTGTTCAAATATATCTCAATTATCGTGAAACAATCGTCTGTCTTGCGGAAATATTGACTGCAGGCAACAATGTGACTTTTCTTGAAAATAACATCATACATTACAGTCATCGGCGGGCCGTATTTTTCTCGCCCCCGCATTACACCACGTTGAAATTGCGGAGAATGTTTCAAAGCGAACCCTGCAGCTGCATTTCTAGAAATACGTGAACGTGTCTTTAGAAATTCGCGCGTTCGATTTTAGGTTATTAGATTATCAATCACCTTACAAATTTAGAGGTTTCCTGGACCCCCGATTGAGAACCACTGCTTCATACGTTAAAATCAGTTAACCATAATACTTGAGAAAGTAACGAGGTAAATATTCATTAGATTACAGATAGAACAAGCAATTTCCAAGATATATCAAAATTAAATCAAGCATAAATGAATATGAAATGTTTGAAAATTACTCAAGTAAGTAAGTATATAGATTTGGTTGAGGAATCGCATACTTACAGCCATTACGCACACTTATCTAATTACTACTTTTTACTTTTCAAAATAAAAATTCTAAAAATTAAGTAGTTCAGCTTAACAAATTTTCATGTCTAAAACCATATCCAATTTAGTGTGTAGTGCAACTATGCAAAGCTTACTGAAGTGCCACGGGAAACGAGAACTACTTCGTTACTGACAGGTGAAGTGAAATGAAATCGGGGAGAAAAATTGCATAAGAATAAGATTTTCAATAATATTGTTACTTGCATATATTCCGAGTGGCCGTTGTAAATCGCTAGGCTGAGTTTGCAACGACAGGACTATGAGGCTCCTGGACATAACATGTAGAAGATTTCGGCAAACATGCATCTATCATTTTGTGCCGAGATTTCATCGCCGGGGATCTTCCGGCGAGCGCACCAGCAAGTCTCATGTTAGACCGCTGGTTCTCCCACAAGCGCGAATATAGTTAGACTTATAATTTCGTAAATTAGGCATAGCTTCAATTTTTAATTTTAAAGATGTTGTACCACGAAGAAATCACGCTAGGCGCGAAGAAAAATTTCAGGTCGAATAAATCTGTCGAAAAAAATCCTACCTATTGGTAACATACGAAGATGGACGTAAAACGTGACTAACTCTGGCCACGCCAATGCGTCATCAACATCTCAAATTTTGCGGTCAGGCGGAAATTTTTTGTTGTTTGCCTTGCAAATTCAGAGTAAATTACCTGAGCAATTTATTTTTTGATAATATAACTAATTTTGAGAAATATTCCACGTGCCACAGGTTGCAGGCCCTTTTCTGATCTAAGGTTTTCACAATTTTCTTTTACTAATCGTGACGGCAGGTGATGCATTGCCTCTCACTTGCCTCGCATGACCGCATGTCACTGCTCTATGAGACGAAAAGGTGCTTAGCATTAAAAATGCATTGCCTGATTAATTAGAGCTTCTGTCAGTTCGCGTTTACTACTATGCTTATTATTGCAATCGAAGTCATGTAATTTCATTTCTTGTATTTTAGCGATAGTCTACGAGTAAGCGGAGTAGACTTCCCATTTTAAGCAGCTACGGCATTTATTGAAGATGCCGACCTTATCGGTGGTGGGCTCGATTTATATTACTGGATATATATATCTTAGTACTCATCCTGTACAAAAACCCTAGTGCTCTTTTGAAAGCGAACGAACATAAATTGTATCGAACGACAACTTCAGAATATGAATTCCATCGTATCGAATCTCGAATGTGAGATCACTATATATAGTTTCGGTGGTTGCCCGACATATGAGCATGCGACACAATGCAAAACGACAGTTGAGCATGCGACACTACAGCATGGGGACACATTAGCATGGTAACACATGAGCATAGGGACACATGAGCATGGGGACACATGCGCATGGGGACATATGAGCATGGTGAAATATGAGCAAGGGGACACATGGGCATGGGGACAGTTTAGCGAGCGACACTTGATCATGGTTACACATTAGCATGGGGACTAATGAACATGGTTACATATGGGCATGGTAACACGTGAGCATGGGGGCACATAACGATTGGGACACTTCAGCATGTTAACACTTGCGCATGGTGACATATTAGCATGGTGACATATTAGCATGGTGACAAATGAGCATGCGGATACTTGGGCATCAGACACTTGAGCATGCGACACTTGGGCATGCGACACTTGGGCATGCGACACTTGGGCATGCGACACTTGGGCATGCGACACTTGGGCATGCGACACTTGAGCGTGCCGCATTTTAGCATGTGCCACATTTTAGCATGCGTCACTTGAGCATGTGACACTTGAGCAAGTTAGCTTGTGTTAGTGATGGAATTTGTTGTCACGTGGTGCAAAAAACCACGCTGTTATAAGCACCACAACATGCTTTTATTAATAAATAAAATAACTCGATTTCACGGCTAGCTTCGTCTGCGGTTAGTGAAACATGACATCAGTGGAAATTGCAGTCTGTATATTTCAATGCTGCACATCACAAGACTGTGCAGTGTGCATGTGCAATTGTGCATACCCATGCAGAATGAAGTTTGTTGTCGATGCGGGGACGCCACGATACTGGATATAGCGTTTGTTCTGAAAGTAGATTCTAAACCAGTGATTCCTAACCCGGCTAACCTTCTTGCGGCTCTGATAGACCCCTGAATATGCCACTAAAATATTATAAACAGTTGCTGATGTTTGCCAAAGGCCTCTTCTGAAAACGGAGAAAGAGAATTTTTGCAGAATAGCGTCGAAACCATGGATTTATACCCGTCAGAAAATGATATATTCTGAGTTCTGATGGTCATAGACCTTTACAGATTGTCTCTGTGAAGAGTAACTTTCAACACAATTTTACTGGCATCAAAGTATCGGCTGATAGTCAAGTATAAATTGCAATATTACCAATATTACTCAGCGTATAATCCCAATCAAACTTGTGCATTAACTGCTGGAATGTATGAAGAGGTATTACATAACGTTATATATAGTATACTGTAGTGATGATATGCATTTTTAGTATATTTCAATGTATAGCACTCGCCAGTCTTTATCTAGCAATGCTAAAACAACCGATATAGCATCTATAGAAATCTATATGTGCATCGTACATGCCTTTGAATTAGCTGGACAGTGAGATCCAGAGGTAGGCTATAGCTATACCATTAAATTTTCTTTATAAGTATAGGCTTCGCGAGTGTTTTCAAGCGGCTCCATATAGGTACTCCGAAGTTTGAAACACTGCTCCGACATCCAAATAGGTTGCTGGGAACCACTGTTCTAAACGCATTTCACATCTGCGAAAGCTTCAGTAAGTAGGCCTGATGGCTTAAAGTCTCCAATCCTCAATAACTGTTACATTATTTGGTATAGCTCACCTGACTACTACTATTGGTAAACCGCCGCGTGACCTGTAATCAAGTTTCGGCTGAACGAAACTTCCCATACATAGCCCAGGCTACTCGCGGCTATACCGTTCAGCAGGTTGTGTGTAAATGTTTTAGAGGACTTTCGCACCTAACCCTGGCTAAGTAGAGCTAGTATAACAAGGTTTAATTCGATCAAGGTTTAAATGTTTTGAATCGAACTAAAAGAGTCTACCTCAACCTCACCGCATGTCATAGAAATACAGACCTACTTCGTCACACTGTTTTCCAGTAGCCCTAAGCCATTACATGGGAAGTATGACCCTCTACAAGTGTACTGTGAGCTTTCCTGACAATTTCTGCTTCAATACCTACGATAGTACTATGTCATACCAACATATATTTGACACAGTCTAACACAAAAGAAATGTGCAAATGAAAATGCATCACAGTAAAGCCGTTTCTATCAATTTGTGCAAATGAAAATGCATCACAGTAAAGCCGTTTCTCTAAATTTTTGCTGAAAAGACTAAAATATCATCACTGAAAACGAAACATCTGCTAATCTCTAATCAAAATATCTTATACAGCGGTTCATATTTCAATTCAAACACATAGGCTGATGTTGAAGGCTACTCCCTGAACATATTCCATTCGCGTCATACTTTGATTTTTGTATGACTGAATAAGTCGTTCAAGTCTGAGATTAAGCTCACGATATCGCTTTTCGGTAGGTGGTGCAGGCATGCCAGCGATCCGTTGTTGAAGCAGAAGGTATTGCATCATCTCCTCCTGCTTCAAAGCTTGCAAAAATCTCCAAATCGAGGGATGGTCACAGTCGAAATGTCTTTGGATGCCGCTGTGCCATCCCTCCAACCTGTTGTTGGTTCTTGGAATGCCGGATTCAGTTCTATCCTTTACATTCCACATTGATATCTCAAATTTGGATTTACTTCTATCAGCAGTTCCGACGTTTTGTCGGCCAATATAGCAATCTTCAAAGTATTGATAGAGATGACTCAACCCTTCTGGTAGTTCTGCTTCTTGTATCTTTAAATTCAGTTCATCGTATCCAGCGACCACTTCGTCAAGAGGTAGAAATGCTAGAGCACAAAGCATTTTAATGTATTTGCGGACGTCGTTGTTGCAGGTATACTGTTCACTGATGCCGAACCTCTGAACACTCCGCCAGATGGACTGGCATAAATGAAAGTAGCAACCACTAACTTTGATCCCAGGGAACTCGCCTTCCAGTGCATTCTTGGAAGCTATTTCAAAATCGATCACGGCGTGCTGCGGTTGAAGACCATTCTGATTGGCTTTCAATATTTTGAACAATCTTCTATATGTCCCTGACCTCTTGTTGGGAAGAAGAGCGTAAACACATGGAACAACATAGTCATCAAGTACAGCATGAATGGTGAAGAACTGATAGAACTGGGAAGGCGCAACTTTGAATGTACCATCAAGCATCCATGTGGAGGATTGTTGCAGTGTGTTAAGCATGTACCGTGATGCAAATACGATAGCTCTATGAGGACTGCATTGCTCCTCTGCAGTCAAGTCGAAGTCGTCATGTAGAAGAAATGCCACTTCATCTGAGCCATGTGAAACCGTTTTATATCTCTCCGGGATAACAAAATCATTCGACGAGGGCGCCGGTTCAAATCCACCTTTTCGATGCCTGTGTCTCTGAATCATCCTTGAGAGACTCTTCCTCTGTCTCTGTGGTGTCTTGGAGGCGGCTTCCTCGGAAACTCCCGCTAGCATTTGACCAAGTATGCACCTTGGAGCATCATTAGCAACAGATGCAGCCACCTTTATTTGATCTTTCAGCAATAGTGCCTCTATTCCAGCAGGATCTGGAACGTGACAATGGTGTTGTAGTACGTTTACCGCCTGACGACAAGTTATGTAGTCTCTTGAAGTCGCTATGCTGCCTTTACAGCCTCTAAAATCACATCGCCAGTTGGTAGAATTGATATTTTGATTGCTTCGGCGGTAAGAATATCCATGGTACGCAAGTTTTGGTTTTCCTTTTGTAGAAGTAAAAACTCGGTATTCCGACATGTTGCTGCTCCAACTATGAATAGCGCCAACCGAACGCTAATCAAAGCAAATTTTACTACAACTATACAACTCCAAGATTCGAGAGATCATTTGGTATTCGGGTAGGATTTCGAGCGTTGTTCGGTTTCGAGTCTTTACTCGATAGATTAGACAGCTTGATGATTGCTTGCAGACGTCTGCGGTTTTGTTAATTGCTCGCGATCTGGCAATCCGCGGGTCTGGGTATGATGTTGGTTGGCTAATATTGCCTTCAATTACGTCAACACATTATATTAGAATTATACGCTGGATGTATAGACGAAATAACACCGCTCAATAACATGACTATATGGCGGATTGGTGTACCGCACATACCCTCTCGACGTCGGATGAACAATTACAATCATTGCTGATCATTGTGCGCGACGGTGTCTGCATTCCGACTATTTAAAGGCGGCCTTTCTACCTGACGACTGCCGGCTTTTTATCAGACGATCTACCGACGCTGCACGACCAACGCTGTTTATTTTATCCAATGTTTTATCCTTAGTCTGTTCGAGTTTATGTTGTACAATAAAGTGCTGGCCAACGTATTCGCTGACTCTCTGTTGCGGACCCTAGAGGGAACGCGGCGTATAGTCCATACTCAGGTAGCGTGCCATAGCGCGCCATACTTTTGGTGACCCCGACGTGATCAAAGCCTGACGTGATCTAACGCCTTACGTGATCCAAGCTTATTCTTGAAGACGACGCGATTACAGCTTAACGTGATGTCTACAAGAAGTCGCCGACGACGAGCCGTGCACGATGAACGACAGGAGCTTGCTGCCCAGCCTTTCAACACCCATCTGCGGGGAGCTATGCCTGTAGTGCAATTTTGGTCGCATGCACCGGAGTCCTGGTTTGTGTCTACAGAAGCTGGATTCCAGTCTTATGGCGTCGACGATGATGTTGCTCGGTACAACTACGTTTTGCGCTGCCTTGACGGAAACCAACTTGAATCTATCCGAATACGGCTTCCTGGCATCGAGAACCCCGATTGCTTTGTAATTTTACGCCAAATCCTGCTAGATGAATATACTGTCCCGCTACGAGATCGTGTTCAAGAGCTATATAGTGGACGCTGTCGTGGGTTGAAACCGTCCGAGATACTCAAGAAGCTGAGGACTGTGACGGGAATGTCCCATGGAGGGCCTGGTGTCGATTGCTACCTCCGGGAGGCCTTCCTGCACCACTTGCCTGATTCCTTCGCCAATATTTTATCGTCACACGTAACTGATACCGCGGATGAACTGGCTGTACGAGCTGACAATATCTACGCCCGCGGGTCTCGTCATACCAATCATCAAGCGCCCGGTAACCCTGACTTGTATCAGATGCGAAGAGAAATTTCAAGCCTGAATCGTGACGTTAGGCAGCTTCAATCTCGACCGCCTGTACGGGATACACTTTCTGTCCATGTGCCTCCACGACCGACCTATGCCGCTGGTGTAACGGCTCGTCACCACCCTCGCTTCGAAGACGTGCATACTGACCCTAGGCATCGAAATACCGTTTCTCGTAATGACTGGTGTACTGACGGCCCTCCGCGAAGTCAGGAATGCGGTCTCTGCTACTATCACGAACGGTTTGGTGATCGCGCACGAAATTGTCGCCCTGGTTGTGTACACTACGAATCTGCTCGTCCTTTTTTTAGACAGAGGTACGGCGTAGGATTTCGTCCACGCCGTACAGATCCATTGGTTGTTTCGCACAACTCTCATAATGTGTCTCTATTACATGTACAGGACGAAATTTCTGGAACTCATTTTTTAGTAGATACAGGCGCATCCGTTTCACTCATGCCCAGCACATGGCAAGATCGTCATAACAAAGACCGTGGACCAAACCTGTATGCAACGAACGGCACCGCTATTCCGACTCGTGGTACGAAATCTCGCAAGATCCGACTCTCAAACGGGCACACGTATGATTTTGTATTCTACGTAGCTGATACAAAAATTGCGATAATAGGAGCTGATTTCCTGGAGGAATTCTCTTTTGTAGTCGACATTAGGAATAACGTAATGTTGGACCCGAATTCGAACACTCTCGTGAGGGGTCGGAAGAAACGTGCGTCTGTTTTCGGCCTTAACTTAGTCTCACCCCACCATAAGCAACCATATGCCGATATCTTGAAGGAATTTAAAGATTTGACCACACCGAAGATTGCGTCCCTACGTGGTAAGCATGGCACTATACACCGGATATTAACTACTGGTGGTCCTGTTCGTTCGCGTTGTCGCCCATTACAACCGTATTTGAGACGCAAGGTAAGGGATCGATTGAACGAGCTTTTAGCGTCCGGAGACATTGTCCGTTCAAAATCGCCGTATGCGTCACCTATTACCGTTGTTCCTAAAGGTGAAGACGACATTAGGATTTGCGTCGATTACCGTAAGTTAAACAATCAAACAATCAAAGATCGATGGCCAGTCCCCTTTTTACGAGACTTCACTAACGAATTGCACGGTTGCAGCATATTCAGCAAGATTGATTTACAGAAAGCGTACCGTCAGATTCCTCTCCATCCCCAGGACCAAGAGAAGGCCGCGTTTATTTGCCCTGAAGGACTGTTTCAACCAACTACCATGCCGTTCGGATTGACGAATGCATGCAGCACTTTCAGCCGTTTTATCTCCGAGGTTACATCCGGAATCGAACATATTTTCGTGTTTTTAGATGACATTTTAATCGCCACCCGCACTGAACAGGAACATTTGACGACGCTCAGAACACTGTTTTCGAAGCTCCGTGAGTTTGGTCTGGTTATTAACGTTGACAAGTGCGAATTTGGTAAAGAGGAGATTGAATTCCTTGGACATTTAGTTGGCTTCGAGGGAATCCGTCCCCTGCCTGCAAAGGTTGATGTGATAACAAATTACCCTCGCCCAGATAACGTAAAGCAACTACGATCATTTCTTGGACTTGTGTGTTACTATCATCGATTTGTGAAAGACTGCGCAACTATATTGAAGCCGCTCTACGATATAGCAAATCAATCATCCAACAAACGCAGACGTATTGTATGGTCGGACTCCGCATTGTCAGCATTCGACCGCATCAAATCTGATCTATCGGGTAATGCATTACTTGTCCATCCTATTCATGACTCGGACCTCTCTCTAGTCGTGGATGCAAGTGAAGTAGGAATGGGTGCAGTTCTGCAACAGCAACACAAAGGTATATGGTCACCTCTTGGGTTTTATTCGAAGACCCTTAATCGTACCCAACGAACGTATTCAGCATTCGATCGCGAGCTCTTAGGAGCGTATTCTGCTATCAAACATTTTCACGTACAATTGAAGGGCAGGAAATTTCAACTAGTCACAGATAATGATGGTCTTGTCAAAGCGTTGCAGAACCCTACTGAAAGACTCATTGCGCGCCAATCAAGACAATTAAGGTTCATCACGGAGTTTACGAGCGACGTCCGCCACATCAAGGGGTCGCTGAACACTGCCGCCGACACTCTTTCAAGATTAGAAGTCAATGTGGTTTTCCCAGATACCGTACCGATTTCTCCACAGATGCTGTTTGACGCCCAGAAAGACGACGACGAATTGCGAGATCTACTGTCTAACTCCGACGAACATTCTTTGGATCTTGTGGAGGTAACAGTTGAGGGGTTGCATGGCCCCGTTATTTTCGACAGGTCGCTGCCTGGCAAACATCGCCCGTTTGTGCCGCATTCTTTGCGCGACGCAGTGCTCAACGGACTTCACAACATTTCTCACCCTAGCATTAGAGCGACTACGAAGCTGATAACGGACCGGTACGTATGGCCTCATATGAAGCGGCACATAACTGAGTTTGTTCGACAGTGTCTTCCGTGTCAGCGCTCGAAGATAACCCGACATACTCGAACGCCAATAACCAACCTTCCAGTGCCCTCTGAACGTTTTCAAACCGTAAATGTTGATATCCTTTCCTTACCTAACAGTTGCGGTTTTTCATATTTATTGATGTGCATTGATAGATTTTCTCGTTGGCCGGAGTGTATCCCTATGTGTGATATGCGCACCCAGACAGTCATTGACGCTTTTAACCTCGGCTATATATCTAGATTCGGCGCACCCAGGAAACTTATAACTGATCGAGGTAGCCAATTTACGTCTAGCGAATGGTCCCAACTTATGCAATTGCTTGGAATTCATCATATTACTACCCTAGCCCGTAAACCTGAGCAAAATTCAATGGTCGAAAGATTTAATCGCACGTTAAAAGACGCGTTGCGTACAAAGGAGAGCCCGTCCGATTGGTATCATAATTTAGGCTTAGTACTCTTGGGGTTGCGTTGTGCAATAAAAGAGGATTTAGGGTACTCGTCTTCCGAATTGACTTATGGTGCTTCATTACGCTTGCCTGGTCAATTAGTTGATCCCGTTCCGTATAGGAATAGCACCGACAATCCAACTTTCGTGAGCAATATGAGACGATTCTTTTCGGCCATTGGCCAAACTTCCACTAATTTTCACTGTAACCCAAAGTCACACGTTCCGAATAATTTAACCACTTGCACCCACGTTTTTCTAAGGATCGACGGCTCACGCCGATCACTTGACCCCGTTTATACTGGTCCGCACAAAGTGTTGAAGCGCACTCCGAAGTGTTTTACTATCGAGACTAGTAAAGGTCCTTATGACGCCTCAACTGATCGTTTGATTCCGGGTCGGTTGCCCTTGCAATGTTTTGAAAACTCACAATCTAATGATGCCGATCGAAACGCAACCCTTCCCGAATCTCAAACTACAACGATTACGAATAGTGGTCGTGTTGTCAGAACACCCAGTCACTTGCAAAATTTCGTACTCGCACCTGTGTTTGAAATGCAGATTTGAATTTTTTTTTACCGCTCTGTTGTGTCTCACTGTTTATAACCCTTCGGTATGTACTGAACAATGAACATGTATTGTTATTCGATGTGTGTATTATACATGCTTGGTTGCTATGCTATTTCACTCCGTTCTAATGATTTTTTTCCCTCGATCTGAATCGCTCTCATCCTGTACCTAAAGCTTTTCCAAGCGGGGGGACCCTTATGGCGGATTGGTGTACCGCACATACCCTCTCGACGTCGGATGAACAATTACAATCATTGCTGATCATTGTGCGCGACGGTGTCTGCATTCCGACTATTTAAAGGCGGCCTTTCTACCTGACGACTGCCGGCTTTTTATCAGACGATCTACCGACGCTGCACGACCAACGCTGTTTATTTTATCCAATGTTTTATCCTTAGTCTGTTCGAGTTTATGTTGTACAATAAAGTGCTGGCCAACGTATTCGCTGACTCTCTGTTGCGGACCCTAGAGGGAACGCGGCGTATAGTCCATACTCAGGTAGCGTGCCATAGCGCGCCATAACTATTTGACATACTGTAGTAGCCAAAGCAAATATTTTCAAATAATGAAACACCAGACTTCATCCTGAAGTTTTAAGGCATAAGCACAAGCTATTTATTGGATTACTGATGATGGGTATTGGTACCGCGTTGTTGATATTTCCGCCATACAAAGGGACGGACGGTTTCATCAACTGTATTGCGATGATCTAACATTGCGTACATTCATAAAGCGCCAGGTCATCTACCATCGTGTATTGCATTTGTCCGCATCGCCGAAGATTCGGTTCTTGTTAGGATTGGAGGATCGCTATTGTAGACAACAGCTTGTGTGTGGTTTTTCAGTAACAGTCATCGTCTATTCGTTTGTACATAATCGCTACGTTTTATATTAAGTGATCAAACAGAGCGTTGAGAGGAATTAACCGATTTTGCGAATCCATCGGATACCTTTCTGTTGAAAAATGTCCGCCGATTTGGGAATAGCCTACGCAGCCAACGATGAAGCCATACGGCGCTAGAACATGATTTCCATCTTATAACGGTGCTATGTATTACAGTTGAAATTCTGAATGCAGGCACCAAACATGCTCACAGCGCAATTTCCGCAATATATTCAGGGCCAAACCGTAAAAAAGGGAATGAGTAAGGCCTTGAGTCTGCCCACGGCTTGACTCGGAAAACGCTTGCTCAAACGCCGTATTTCGAGATGGACTGGCATTTCGGCGTTTGGCATTTTCACACCACGAGACCCACGTTTCGGGCAACACGCGACTCCTTGTAGGTACTGACGGCGATAAAACCTTGAAATAAAATAACCGCCACATGTTGACCAAAATGTTCAACATTGATATGACCACTGTCCAGGCGCCGAAAAGACCAGCGCTCGCAGCTTGAACCTCACGTATAAATTGAGACCCACAAAATAAAATAATAAGTCCCGTGTCGAATTGCGAATTTGGAATTGCTTTCGTCTCACGAAAGGATATATCCTTTTAGTTCATCTGGTGTAAACGATTCTAATATATGTGGAGCAATGACAACCTTTATCGCTTTACCCCGATCTTTGGAGCTTTTCAGACAATCCATATAGTCACAGACCATGCACCCACCCACTCAATCAATTTGCCACTTTCCTCGCGCGGCAATCAAATTGGTTACGCGCGCTAATATATGGTCACATGCCCAACTGTCGCATGCCCAAATGTCGCATGCCCAACTGTCGCATGCTCAAGTGTCGCATGCCCAAGTGTAGCAAGACCACATGCCCAAGTGTCGCATGCCCAAGTGTCGCATGCCCAAGTGTCGCATGCCCAAGTGTCGCATGCCCAAGTGTCGCCAAGTTTCGCATGCTCAAGTGTCGCATGCTCAAGAGTCGCTTGCTATTGTGTCGCATGCTCAAATGTCCCATGCCCAAGTGTCGCATGCCCAAGTGTTGCATGCTCAACTGTCGCATGCTCAACTGTCGCATGCTCAACTGTCGCAGGCTCAAGTGTCTGCATATCCACGTGTCGCATGCTCAAGTGTCTGCATGTGGACGTGTCGCATGTTGAAGTGTCGCATGCGTACATGACCCCATGCTCATGTGCACCTTTGCTCTTATGCCCCCATGCCCATGTGTCCATATGGGAATGTGTGCCCATGCTCTTGTGTACCCATGCTCATGTGTCGTCAAGGCTCATGTATCGCATGCTCATGTGTCACCATGCTCAAGTGGCACTTATTAAATTGTCACCATGTTGATGTGTTCGGATGCTCACGTGTATCCATGCTCGTGTGTCCCTATACTTATGTGTCCCCATGCTAATATGTCCTCATGTTAATATGTCCCTGTGCTGATATGTCTACATGCCCACGAGTCGCCATGACCAAAAGTCGCCATGCTCAAGTGTCGCATGCTCAAGTGTCGCATGCTATTGTGTCGCATGCTAATATGTCCACGGACCGACACTTTAGCATGCGTCACCATGAGCATGCCAAAAATTGCTCATTGTATTTATACCAGGGCTGTGGAGTAGGTAAATATTACCACTGAATTCCACTCCGACTCCAGACATTTTCATTATACCGACTCCAACTCCGACTCCAGACATTTTCATTATACCGACTCCAACTCCGACTCCAGACATTTTCATTATACCGACTCCAACTCCGACTCCATACAGTTTCAATATACCGACTTCGACTCCTGAGTCTTAAAGCGTACCGACTTCGACTCCGGCTCCGACTATTTTCTTAAGAGTCAAGAACACCGACTCCGACTTCAACAGTATTGCCAATTTACTTCGAAAAATATATGTCACAGTGACGTTAAAATGACTCTTATATAACCATTTCAAACATAGGCAAACACATGAATAACGATGGCATGCAAAATTGTTTCATTATGGCACAGCTCCAATTATTCACTACGCAATTACCATGAAAGAATGCCTTTCTAAACCGCCTTTCTTTTTTCATATTTTATAAGTTTCTGAAACATTCCCATCAAGTCATTTCCTAGCCACTGTAGGAACAAAGTCTGGTTGAGACTGATATCCATAAGAATTTGCATATACAGTTACATGCACAATCGATTGAGCAATATATGCTACAGTTAGAAGAGCGACTTCGACTATAGTAGGGTTACCATATTTTGGAAATCTGAAAAGAGGACACTTTTTCAAAATTTTCAAACTTGCAAAACCAGTGGAAAATCCTGAAAAAATGAATTCGTGGTCGGTTGAAAAATAAGGTTAACTTTCCCACTCAGCCCCAAAAAACAGTTTCTCCTTCACATTATTAGGTGGTTGACTGAAGAAAAGTCAACTTTCTGATCCAGCTCCCGAAATATCCGCCGGAGCGTTACTCTATCTAAGTCGAATTTTACCTTATATTTAACCAAAATTCTCAAAAAAGAGGACAAAATCTACAAAAAAGAGGACAATTGGACGTCCTCCGAGGACACTTTCGGAGAAGTCAAAAAAGAGGACGTATGGTAGTGGTAGCCCTAAGCCATAGTGTTTCTTAACAAAATAGCCCCGCCCATCGCAGCTTACATTACATTAAGGTATTAGCTTTTTGAAATGATACGATATACCTCAGCCCACTTCAGCACACTACCATAGTAATTATTCAATGTAGGCAAGATATAGCATAGTGGTGATCGATCTACGCCTGATGCTCGTGTCGGCTATAGATGAAGCCGCTACAAAAACTACAACATCAGGGCATACGTACTATAGCCAGGGCCCCAAAGGGACCAGGATGTGTGTCCAAGAAATCACTGCTAAAAAAAATTCGGTGTCCCGAACATAAAAGATATGCGGAAACTAGAAATTGCAAAGTTTATGTATCAGTTCTACTGCGGCCACTGCCTTGAAAACTTCAATGATTTATTTACCTCGGTATCAAAAGTGAATTAGTTTGACACACGCGCGTCCACTTCGTCCAGCTATCATATGGCTGACAGAAAAGATCATCGCTCTGTCAAATATGCCGGACCTGAAGTGTGGAACAGTATCTCGCCGGCCATCCGACAGTCGTCGAGTATGTCCACATTCAAGTCGAAATACAAACAATTTCTGCTTAGTGAATACTAGTCAGCCCTCACCATTTACTGGACCACGACCTGACATATCGATCTCGCCTTCCGTCGCTTGCCACTTTCTATTACTGCTTTTACTTTCATTCAGAGTGCATATCTTCTCTTTACATCGTCTAGGCCAGGGGTGGGAAACTTCTTCAGTCGGCGGACTGGATATATGAATATTAGGTACTTGGTGGGCCGGATTGCTGAATCGATAGATTATTCGCCCATTTATCCACAATGCCACATAAACAAGGAATAAATCGTATTTAATGAATGTATTTAACGACAGCGATGTCCCTTCAAAGCCATTTCCTGCCGATAGTGACGAAGACAATGTGTATTTGAGAATAGTATTGTCATGCAGGCGCCGCCATCTCTGCTTCTATCTTATCACAGTGATCAGTCAGCACACGATGCAATCATTGATTAGGATTTCAAGGCTTTCGATGACCCTGGTACCCCTAATTTACCAAGATATCAACTCATTAGGGTTGAGTAGGTGCGACGAGATAGCGTCGTTGTTCAAATGTGGGCCTGATTAATTTTTATATTGAATTCATGCGCTCTGCGTCCTGTAAGAAATTTGAAAAGTCGCTCGCGACGCGTTTTGAGTTAGCGACCCCTGGTATAAGCAGTGTCTTACTAGGGTTACCATAAGTCCTTTTTTACGAGGATTTGTCGATTTTTTATACATTACATTTTGTGGTGTCTTTTGACAAACTAGCCCAAATAAAGCGTTTTTGTGACTAATTCGAGGCTGAAACTATCTATTTAGAGGACGATGCCAAAACTGCCAAAAATAAAAATCGAAAAATGCCAAAAATAAGTTATTTTTGGCAGTTTTGGCATTTGCCAAAAATAACACGGCCTGGGTATGAGTGTTCGGGTGACGATGGCGGCCGGCCGCAAAATGTTGCATAGTGATACAGTTTTTGGTCCGTTTGCGACCGGGATCGGAATACTTTTAGTCAAAGGAGCCATACTTGTTTTTTCTAGTCGTAGTTGCTTCTTTTACTGCATGTATGGTTGATGGTGCTTCACGGTGAGAGTTGACTAGTAGCGAAGTCCTTTCACTTGTCTTATTTGCTCCACCAACTCCAGTGGTTATATATTTTTGAATCACTTTCACTTCTACTTTCAAATTTACGGTATTACTTTCATTATATTTTAGTGGATACGTCGGCTAGTTTGACCACCTGCGTTTATTTTGCATTCCGGTGGTGTTGTGCAACAAGCCTACTTGACATTAACAAATTGTGGTATTAAATTACATGGAAACTACATTGAGAATGAGCATGAGTATAGGCCCCCCATGCGAAGCCAAGATCTCATATCTAACTGGGAAGAATGATTAATTATCGCATTATCGGATTAGAATTGTATTACTGTATTTTGCTATCATTCTTGAGTGGCGGTTATACATACCTCCAAGCAGCTTGATACCGGTTGTAGATTTTTTAGTAAACTTCGAACCATCAGTTACATTTCCGTTGACTAACCAATACGCTCATACCGCATTGGATATATAACAGATGAGATTGTATTCATCGATATCATTGGTGACTGATTAGCCAACCAAATCTACCCGAAATTCGTTTCTGAAGATTGCATTTCATTTTTATCCAGAATACCCTGAATACGGCGAATACGACGAAGAAGAAGAAGTGTGACGATTGAAAGTTTTCTGAGTTTTATTGCCACGTCGTGGTTGTGAACTGCAATGTTGCACCTCCAGCACAATGTATTTTGTTTGTTTTGAGGAATTCATGGTGTGTGTCCACTACTATGGTAATTTACACCAGACAAATTTTCTTCATTTTTATTTCATTGCTGCCAACTTTTATCACGGCCCACTTCTAGGCTGAGGATTATACCAGTACGCTATCCCGCCACCCGGACACAATGTATAGTTATTTGTAGATTTTGAATAGCAAATACTGAATTTACCACATAGCGATGTTGATACGTCTACTATTTACGTCACATAAGAAATTTTTGACTCATACCTAGTATGGAGTATGGACCGGAGCCGGATTGGATATCCGGCAGAGTTTTCTCCTTTATGGCCGGAGCCGGTTCGGAGCGGGATCATTACTTTTTCTGTTACGGCCGGACTCGGAATGGAGCCGGATCGGTACTTTTTACCAAAAATAGGACCGCATACCCTATTCCACCCTCAAATCAATAGTTAAAATGAAACACTCATGGAAATAAACCACACGCCAAGTCCAAGTTGGCATAATCACTTCAGATAGGCGTTGGATTTGATCTTTGAGTTTTTAATATCCTCTTTGATTTGTTTTAATCAATATACACTACCATCCGGCGAGTAGATAAATATTATTGGAGTTTTCGGACCTGATCACGGTCATTTCTAGAATCCGGCCATGGAGTTGGGCCGGAGTCGGACCAGAGCTTGAAAAAAAAACAGGATCGGTATAGGACCAGAGAATTTGTCGATCCGCTCCGCACTAATATATTACATGCAAGCCGGAAAGGCATATTATTATTTATGCATGCAAAAGTTAATATGCACCGAAACATAACAATTTCTTCACCTTGTAAGAGCTCAGTTTGTGTTGCGAAGCCAATTGTGTAAGTCGAGATATTCAGTCCATCGTTAAAATAGAAGACGGGAGGCGAGGTATAGTGAGAATTGTAACTCAGAACAAATTGTCAAGTAATAGCATCTACGGTAGCGATGATGTAGCCTTACGTCAGAAAAGATTTCCATACATGCCCAAACGGAGATGTATGCCTCTGTAACGTATGTCGGGTCGACTGCAACGTTAAGTGCGAGAATGCCGACTCACGAAACCACGTTTTGGTAGCCGGCAATAGTTTGCATAAGAAAATTTGGGATACGATGACCACATCAAGATCCAGAATCAAGGGACAGAGACATCATGTGCACGAGTGAATAAATCATGTCTAACGTAGCTACTATGTTGCTGTATGACCATACAAGTTCTATGACTTATTGAAAGCAGCGTCGCGTCATGGCACAGTACCTGGCCGTGGCCAAGAGGTTGAAAAATCTGTCATAAATACTAGAACAATAACTTGTTCTACCAAGTAGTGAATGTTTCAAAATTCGATGTTGGTGAGATCATTACCAGTCCGTTCGGCTGCGACCAATCTATTGGAATATAGATGTTTCTAGCTCAAACGAATCGAATGAATTCATAATAGTTCTTCTCATCCGAAGTTGCATTACTATTTGACACCTATTATACTGTATTTACGCAATCGAACGTATACACTGGACTGCATTCTGCGCTGTTTGAGTTTGCCGAAAAGATAGCATATGATGGAGCGTCCGGTTTTTTGATCGGTGGGTCGTGAGCTAAATCCACGGCCACTGGCCAGATCAAAAGGCCTGTATGGCGGATTGGTGTGCTGCACATACCCTCTCGACCTCTGATATTCAATTACAATCATTTTTGATTATTGTGAGCGGCCCGCCACGATTCTGACTATATAAAAAAGATTTCGTTTGATGCAGTGGCCTTTTTCATCTGACGATCGACGGACGCTGTACAACCAACGCTGCTTATTTTATCCAATATTTTATCGTTAGTCCGTTGATGTTTTCTGCTGTACAATAAAGTGCAAGACAACGTATTCGCAGAATCTCTGTTGCGGACCCTGGAACGCGACGTGGTCTTTTACCTAGACAGCGTATCATCGCGCGACATGCCCGATCAATAAAACAGGTATCAGTGGCTGGCTTCACCGCTTGGCACTCAGCATTTACGGTATATCATACAGGGGTCGTGCACGACTTACAAGGCTATCTCTGCACTTTACCTGTCTACCAACATATGCACATTGCACAATGCCCATCCAATATTCACAGGTCTTGTGTATGCGCGTATCAATAGTCAGTGTGTATATGCCGCAAAAACATCGAGGACAAAACATACAACGTCATATTCCTATTGCTATCACGGTCAAGCGACAGCGCAACAACTAGGGACTACGAACGTTTCAAGCTGGCAGTAATTGCCTATTCCGAAACAAATGATTACTATTACTATTCGGGAAAGCGCACATTCGATCAGTTACTCGCGTTGTACGGTCAAGCCATGGGTTGTGGCGCACATCAAGTTCCTCTTCTGGTCGAATATGTCCTACTCATTGGTCGAGATATATATAATATAAAACGATGTAGAATACTCTTAGCATAGATCTGATGCAAAAGACAATAAGAAGTCATACAGAACAACAACACGTTGAGTCGGTGGCATTGTGGAATTGTTTGCTTTTTATAACGGACTTCTGGGCTGCGTTGCCGCATTTCCAGATTAATTTTCGCTAACACTTATTCCAACAACAATTATGCACATGAATGAAATTGCCTCGCACATACAATCCGAAACTGTAACGTTTTGCGGTCCGATTAGAAATACCACCACTCGAATAGAGCCCATTGATTATTTTGAACGTGGGCGTATGCCAGGGGTCACCAACACGCGGCCAGCGAGGTCATATTTTGCGGCCCGCGACCTCATTTGAAATTTCGGAAGAACGCATAGTAAAGAATTTTGAAATGGTGACATTGATTTCAGTTTAAACATATAACTATTGTTGTTCAAAGTAAGCTAATCTCATGTGCAAAATATCACTATTCCTCACTCGCTGATACGGATTCAGCGATGGCAATATCATTCCATGAATGGGTATCTCGCCGTGACGTGCCATGGCCCACCACTTAGAAAACGACTTCGGGCTCCCCAAAAGACCAAGCTTTACGAGGAGATAGTTTTCCAGCAAGTGATGTATTTAGCTAACCCCGATATCGATTCTTCAGTGCAGGGGTGGCCAATCTGCGGCAGTACAAGAAAAATTATCCAGCCGTCGACACTTAATCCGATCAGGATGTGTTGGCGGCCGTCAATATGCACATTGAATTTACGAATTGACTCTCTAATTAATGAGAGGTTTGAATTATTCTTTAAATTTCCTTCGCGCTGCGAGCGGTTCAATGCGAGTTGATTTTGTATTTTAATATAGTCGTGTCCTTCGTAATCTGAGCCTCACAGTACGGTGCGAACATCAGAGGAAAATAATGTACCCCATAAAGAAACACCAATTTGTAATAGTTTTCTCCTCGTCACGAAGGAAATTTGTGTCTGGTCGGCCTACGTTTGGGCGACTGCAATATATTTCCACTATACCGACAATCCTGACAGGAGGTCAAGAAATAACAGCATGCAACAAAAGAGACTACTAAAAATTGGTTTACCCAAAGATGCAGCATAGAATTATTACCTTCCCTAAATTTTCGAAGACACAGCCAGCATCAACTCTAGCGGTGAATCTGATCACATGGGCTGAGAAAAGATAAGTATTTGATAGTAATATGTGGAAATATATTGATGTTATTGAGGAAATTTAATGTTGAATATGAAAATTTTTTATTGCTTCGCGCGACTAGATAATGACTCCCTGTGGCCATTCATAGCGATTTCCCAAGCACAAGAAAGCCGAAGTGAAGACCTTTTTCAGTTGTTACGCACTGTTTTCCAAGGGAGCGCGCAGGGAGTTGATGAGTGCGCGCAGAATCGTGAAAAATTAAAGGGAAAACTGGTCCAGAGTTTACTGGCAATTGACAATAGGATATGGACAGTTTAACGTGGATATTTGACCTCCAGTTAGCTCATTACAGCTATGCTCTGGAATGCGGCCGTGAATGGCAAAAAGGTTGGCCCCTCTGCTTTAGTTGCTGAAGAGTGTTGTAAAGTATCGTGCGCAGCTCACATCATGATATGAGCGTTGTACTAACGTAGTTATCAAAACGTGGTTGTTAAACTGAGTTGCTTATTTTTATCTCGATATTGAAGTAATGCGGCCCGCGGCCTCTGCGAATTTTTTAAAAGTGGCCTGCGAACCATTTTGAGTGGGCAACCCCTGGCGTAGGCTTATTAGAGCGGAACATGGACCGGAGCCGGATTTTATATCTGGCCGGATTTTCTCATTTTTGGCCGGAGCCGGTTCGGAGCCGGATCAGTACTTTTTACTAATATAATATGACAGCGTTCATGGAAATACACCACATGATAGGTCCAAGTCTGCACAATTACTTCAGATAAGGCTTGGATTTCATCTTTGAGCTCTTAATTTTCTGTTTGCATTATTTCAATCAATATTTGTTACCATCCCGTGAGTAGATAATTATTATCAGAGTTTTTCGGACCGGATCACGGTCATTTCTAGAATCCGGCCTAGGAGTCGGACCGGAATCGGACCAGAGCTTGAACAAACAGGATCGTAGTAGAACCAGAGAATTTGTCGAGCCGCCCCGCACCAAGGCCTATAAGTCTTGCGACACCCCAGTCAACAAAAGTGTGTACAATGTACACTGTACATTCAATGCCGAACCAGGCGAAGAAAGTGCAGGAGAGAAGTGAACGCAACCGTTTTGACACTACAGCGAGGCGGCACCTCTGATGTGCAATTACTGATCGCTCTCGAATTGAGAACATCGATTGTTCTCCTTTCCATCGGTCGGCCAGAGAGATTGGTGTCAGCGTTATTAACCAATCTGAATGCGCCTGATTATCCCGCGGCTTCACCGTGACGTTTGTTCTGCCTATAGCTTTGCCAGGTTCGTGAGCACTTGAGCGTGGAGTGATTGTGATGTCATAAGTCATCGACGTTGCTTACCGCTGCGCACTTAGTTTGAGTTATATCCCGTCCATACCGCCGAATTGTATTTTCGAGATTATAGCGTTGAGAGGGAATATGAATGAAGATCTTCGTTGAGATAAGTGGAGCAAGAGATATTTCGGGCTATTATTGAAATTTTTTACATGCTTGCTTAGATGTGTATTGATGGTCAAATGCTGTTTCGAATAGCAGTTTAGTCACATTAACTGCCCGTTTGCGTTAGGCTTCTAAAATAAGACTTGATATAACTAAATGCCCACAGTCTTCCGTGGCCTGAAATGTCAGATTGGCGGCAGTGAACAGCGTGATACTTGTCAAGTTATTAGTGCTCTGAACATAATGCGAACTACCAGTCCATTGATATTTTAATGCTAAACCGCGGAAGAGTGTCAATACCCTTCAGCGGATCTTGGCGTGTTGTGGTTATGGCTTTGACATCATTTGTTAGTGCATTCAATAACGTATGCTCAACCCATCTATTTTCTCTGTCTGCAATATATGTGACTGAATTTATAATCATGGATGTTCGTTACAACGGTTGGCATTTCAACTGTTCAGCCAATTCTTCTAATAATTTCTGATTAAAATTTGTGATATTCATTTCAGTTAATCTACGAGTTATTTTGTTGCTATATTTAGCCTTTATTTTACGATGGAGACTGAAGCCATGAAGTGATTGCGATATGCCCAAATATTAGTATAAGTCTGATGGTGAATTGAAAAGAATGCAGCGTTGGCGAAGGCAGCAGTTCGTAAAATATCGTCGTCTAAGCATTTGTTCAACCTGCAGCGACAATGGCCGTGATCAGCCGATTATCACTGCTAAAGATATCTGGATGACATTAGATCGCAGGAATATGAGGCCAGTGGAATTACCCAGATATCAGAGACTACGCCAAGCCTAACCTTGGGAGAAAATCATTCACAATTGGCCTCCGAATAAAATAGCGGGCCACACAGTGATTAGGCTGCTGGTGGTAGTTCCGCGTTGCTTGATCCTATTCTTCCCGCCAAGGCACAGACTTGTTTGATAAACCAGATTTTGTCTGCATTTCAATTCAAGAACAGGAATAGTTGTATCAAACTTGTCCAGGAAAGAAGATCTCTCTGTATCTCGACTGAAATCAATATGTCTTTTTATGCATTTTATATGGCTGTCTGTCAGTATTTGGCCGGTATTTTGTATGTATGCTCGTGGTGGATTTATTATACCTAAAACTATAATGAAAACATATTGTCAAATTGTTGTGTCTTACAACATCAGGGTTAGTATGTATGCCAGAAAGCAACAATGATTCAGGTAGCGATAGGGCTAATAGCGGTTGTAAGCTGCAGTAGCGAGAGGGTTAATGGACGGCAACAAAGAGTTAATGAGTCTGCGGCAGAAGTGCGAAAATTGTTTCTTTTGAAGCATCATTTTGACATCGAATGCGCATAATACGCCGGTCGATCGCTTCCCATTTTGTTGACTGGGTGACGGCTGTTTCATACGTAGCTATAGCTTCCGTAGAATACTGGTTAAGAACCACTGATCTAATATTAAAAAGGCAACATTCAATGAGGTTTCCATCATGAAGTTTGAGTTGAATACAATTGCCGTAAATAAATTTAGGGAGGTTTTTTATTTTTAAGGTTCACCTGTCCCCAACATTCGTTTTGAATTTTTACCGGTCCGCAAGGTTAAAACGGTTGAGAAACACTGGTCTAGATATGCGTTATTGGTACGTATATTGATAAATAGTACTACACATTTTGTTAGTAGAATCAGTCAATATTTGTCTGTTGTCCTGCTGGCACCAAATTATCGAAAATAATGATACCTGGTTCTCCGACTTTGTTGGCGCAACGGATAATATACCATTTAAATTTTAACAGAGACAAGCATCACAAAGAATAAAATAGTATTTACGGTGGCCAATTCTTTAAATATTTATTATAGTGGTGTCCACTGTCAATACTATTTAATTCAAATCCAAATTTTCGACGGCAACAACTCCGCTTCCACTGGTTGGAATTTAACCAATTTTTTTTTCAATTTTGTTGTCATTTATTTCCATATAATAATAGAAACTTTCTTTTCCTGTAGCAATGCGGCTACTGGTTGGAATTGAACCAAATTTGGTGTGTAGGCCTAAGTTAGATACCCTAACAATTGTATCTAGTAGCCAATACGATTTGAGAAAAAAATTATTTTGAAGACCCCTAATGAACACATATGACGTCAAAGTGGCAATGCATATCGATTGTATACAGGAGTGAATAATTTGAAACATAGGTCGTGAATTAACTACAGAACTAGACAATTGGGACATCTCGAACTTGAGCTCTAGTGACTGTTACGGTAGGTATTCTCATTTGGTCCGCAACGGACTCTTTCACGGGCCCAATGAAATTGTCTGGTCCGCAGGCCGAGTGTCTAACAGCCCTCCTATACATATATTGCAAAATATGCACTCACAACAAGAACGTTGGGGATAGTGACTAAATCTCTCGGAATCATTTAGCCCAGTGGTTCCCAACCTTTTTCGACTCATCGCCCCCTTTTCAAACTCCACACCGATTATCGCCCCCCAGATATTAGGAACCGAAAAATGGGCATACAGACTAAGATGACAAAGAAAAAGGTCAACTTTTCGGCTCGACCTCGAAATTACACTTTTCCAGCTATAGCTTTTGGTGAGTTGACTAACAAAAAAGATTATTTCTCCGACTTGATTCCAAAAGGACCGTAACAACACTTCGTCAGCCCCCCAAATACGTTGGTCTTGTCCCCCATCTCCATAGGGAGCTAAAGCAAACTTCTGCACCCCTTAGACCACCCCCCCCCCCGATACCTCTTTACCGCTACTTCTCAGCACAACTTGGACTCTTTGAGTTAGTCGGCCTAATTCACGTGGAGCGCGAAAAATTTCTATCATTCATGATTGAATCGGTCAATATGATCCGGAATTGCATATATATTGCTGTCAATTTTTATCTTCTCTCTGCTCATGTATTCAGATTCACCGGTAAAACTGAGTGAGGTGTCTTGGAAAATGTAGGGCTCGTAAATAATAAATGAACATATTCGGGCGGACCCGTGGGTATAATGAGTTCGTTACATACTGACATTTCGTGGCCTGTCTGCTATGTCAAAAGATATTCAAATCGCCCATACGTACTAAACTAATCGACGCACATGATTTCAAATTGGTATTTCTGCGCTGGCAATTATTTTTTCTCTGCGGGATGGCATTTTTTGTGGGGTTCTAATTGCCAGGACAAGGACATTTGGCGCCAGCCATTTAGGCGCCTATGGATATCGTATATATATCGAAGTCGGTCAGCATAAAGGCAGTCCTTTTCCGCCAAGGTTTTCTCGTTCTGGCACACTTTTCGGAGTCGCATGTTACATAGCCTGAAACTTCATATGTCTTGGTTCGTCATGGTGTGTTAATAGCTGACGCCGTGATGCCCATTTCTATAACTCATGCGTATTATTTCTTGGAGGAAGGGTATCCAATAAGCAAGAAATATGTGATCACGAAATGGCGCGTAGCGCGAAAATTTCTTGAAAAAGTTGCCTAAATTTCCAAAATACATAATGTTAATTCACGAAAAAATTGTGGGCCCCCTTCGAGCTCGGGCCCCCATCCCAATTGGGGGTTTGGGTGTGGCAGTTACGGTCATGGACGCCAATATAACCATTTCAACGCGCCATTGCCCCCTATCGCCCCCTTCGTCCGTTTTCACCCCCCTATCGCCCCTTGGCTATTTTCGCCCCCCTGGAGCGACAAATCGCCCCCTGGGGGGCGATATCGCCCACGTTGGGAACCACTGATTTAGCACAATCCACAGATTACAGCGCTTATTTATGGATTCAAAAACCTACTGATCGCCAGTATTTCCGTAAAGAAAGTTTGGGATACGCTGTCTAGTGGCCCAATCTATTCAACTTCATGAATGAATTTCGTCAATTTTATTGGTAGTTGCACTAATGACATATTAGAGTACTATAAAATATTGATCCTTTCTCAGCACCACGTGATGATGATGCATCTTCGGGTTGTTATTAATCACTTCGTTGCATGTTGTCATCTCTAGACTAGTGGTTACCAACATTTTTCGACTAATCGCCCCCTAGATACAAAGTTTGTCCCCCGATGTTTGCGGAGTCGAAAAACAGGACATATAGTCGGGAAAATTATTAACCCTAAATCTGATCGCTGGTGAATTTACTGAAAAAGGGCCATTTACCGAAGTTGTAGGTACAGGACCGTAACATAGGGTTACCATATTTTGGAATCGGGAAAGGAGGGCGTATGGAGGAGGTATGGTAACCCTACCGTAACAGAACTTCGTCATCCCTCAAAAAGACTTGGTCTTTGGCCTCCCATGGGGTGATAAACCGAACTTCTGGGAGGCTTCGCCCCCTGACCTCCATCAGGCTATACGCTTTTTGCCGCTAATAATCGTCTACATTGGGTGTCCGTTTAAAGAAATACCTTTTATCGCCTAAACGCGCCAAGCGCGATAAATTTCTTTAATTCATGATCCAATCGTCAATATGATCGGGACCTGAAGAAATATTGCTATCAATTTTTAAACTCTCTCTCGGCTCTCGTAATCAGATTTACCGGAAAAGCCGAGTGAGGAGTATTGGAAAAGGTAGTACCCTAATTAATATTTAAACATCCGTCTGTATAAATACTTCGTTACACGATGCTATTTCGGGACATCCTATCAACTATGTCAAAAGATATTGAAATCGCCCAAACGTACTGAACTAAAATACGTAGGCTATACGATTTCAATTTGGTATTTCCTCGAGATGGAATTTATGTCGTGGGCTCAGATCACCAGGACTGGAACACTCGGCGGAACCCATTTAGTCGCTTATGGAAAATTAAATATAAATGCATATCTATTAAAGTTTTCGGTCAGCACAAGGGCATTACTTTTCGGTCGAGGTCTTCTCGATACTGATCGTTCTGGCACACTTCTAGGAGTCGCATGTGACATGGCCTAGAACTTCTTATGTCGGGTAGTAATGGTCGACGCCGAAGTGCCAATTTCTGTAGGTGCTGGCAAAACCGGTTTCTCCGTCTACTTTCCTTTGAGTTGACTTTTTTTCGCGTCATATGCAGAACACGTTGCGATTTTACCGTGTTAATGAAATATATCTTTTTGGACGTTCTAACGTTACCATTTTTAGATCGCACCCATGATCCAATTATGTTATTTCTGTTTATAATTTGTGTGATATTTACCAATTGAAACCTTTGAAAATGCGTGGGCCTTGAGATCAGGCTACTACGTCATCAATAAAATAAACTTCATAGTAAAACTATAATTTATCATTGTCATGAGGAAATATATTTTAAGAAAAGGTATTGGCGTATTGCCGTGTCGCTGCAAAAATTACATTTTAGTACACATTATATTTTCTTGAGGCTTTCGCGGGCCGCACCAAACGGTGTTCCAGACCGTATGTGGCCTGCAGGCCGTAGTCTGCCTACCCATGCCCTAAGGTGTACGATACACTCGGTTGATGAGCATTGAACTATATGTACCATCATCGGAATCAATCATTTTCATTGGGTCAGTAACGAAGTTACATCTACATTTTTGCAATACTCAAGTTGCTATGATTCTAAATAACCTCCACTTCTGGTGCTACTTTACATTGCTGGATAAAATTATTAGGCAAACAAGGCCTTTAATACCTACGTTTCTTTAGTTGAAAATCGCTCCTCTATTTATAATTGAGGAAACGTTTTCGAGCTTACTTCTACTAGTACTTGAGTAGTAGCACCGACTACTTTCATCACCTCTGGCAATATATATTCTTTTTCTTGGAAATGCAACCTTGAATTCCATTCACCGGAAATCAATACTCTACAATCTACATGGAACCTTGCACCAATTAAATGCCACCACCTACAGAATTAAACTCGAAGCGCTAGGGTGCCGCGAAATATTTTCCCTCTCAGAGGATACCGAGAGGTCAAAAAGATAGAGAAACACTGTTGTTACTGTCATATATTTAATTATATCCCGCAAATGTTCAAGTTCACGTTAAAAGTATTCCAGATGCAGTCTAATATTTATTTCTGTCAATCTCTCAATCTTATCAATGAAATGACTTGGTCAACTGCGGCGGTTTCATAATATGTTTCACTGTGACCCGAGATCACACGTTTGGAAACTAGATAGTGGATCTAATATCAGTAAGATTAATCCAACTCCGAAGAGCCCGCCATTAATGCTAACTTTATATAGTATTTCTAACAACACACAACATAATGACTAAAACGAATGAAGCATGTATCTATGCCCTCCAATCGTCTTGTCCTGCTGTTTAAGAGCCACTGTTTAGTCGTTTATAAGTATGTATTTAACTGTACTGTATTGTATTTTATCGATTCACAGTTGGTGAATGACGGTGTTTTTAGAACGAAGCCCGTAATATTATATCTCTTGAATAGGCTTCATTGTGATAACAAAGGTATTGATTTGATGGAAACATTTGACATCGTTGCGGCCAGATTACGAGCTAAACTATAGATCAGAATATAGATATGTTGTCCAGATATACGTTATTCGTACGTCAAATATCGTATCGCAACTTACTTTTTTGCCGCGTGTAATATTTCTGATTGATATTTGCCGGATTTATATATGATTCGATATCGCCGTTAAGCGTGGCCGGCCACAATTTCACGTGATAGGTATAAATAGGTCTGAGGCCTCGTTCCTAATAGATTTTCTATGAGGAAGAGTAACACTCTCCACCATAGACAACGTGACCATTACTGAATGCCTCTATCTATCAGATGCAATGAATTTGATAAAAACACCTGCACGTGATTGTTTCGGAGACATCTGGAGTTTTAGTCAATTGACGCAAGTTTAGTTGTTACCACTAACAACATGACACATGAATGACTCTGCACAGTTTGAACCACGAGCGACGGAGCGTTGAGGTTACGCGCCGCGAAGGAATTGCCTATTTACTAATCTCACTTCACGCGAAACACATGTACGCTTCTTTGGTGCGTGGAGAACACGATACCACTGTGAAAAGGCAGTATCGACCACAATGTAGGAATGGCAACAGAGACGTTATTGCAAATCATAGTAAGAGAATGTAGTGAAGGCTATTGTAATTTGTTTTCGTGTACTTTTATGGTTAACGGCACCAACAACAATACTGCTGGCCTCGCTGGCGACCCGTATTTGGATGTCAGTGATTGCGACACTATTAATACAGCAGTGAGTCTTTTCCCAGATAGGAGGAGAAATTCCAATCGAACGAACTCGCGTCTATACCATTACTGTGAGGTATGGTCGTTGCTGTATGAGTGCATTCAGAGTCGATACTTATCATTTCAGGAAGCAATAGGTTTCAAGTCAGCACAAGAGTCGCTATTATCACATTTGTCAATAAATCCCATATAACTTCGGTTTATATAGCCGTAGTCAATATGCATTTGAATAGCGATCACAAACAGCGAAGGCATATCTTAGGTTTGGTGACAATGTACGATTGCCGGACAAAATACGTGTACATTTGTTGCATTTCTCGTCGTAATCTTCATGCAGTGTTGGTAACAATTCACTCCCTTATAGCAGTGGTGGGTGATAAGACTCAGGTCATGCTTTCTAAACCTTTTCGATATATAGTTAGCTTCATCAGCAGCGATATCACCGAATTCAGAGACACATAGGTTCGCATAAAAAGATTCATGATTTCACTACACAAATTTTAAAATATACCTTGACGAGACTCGAGTCAAAATTTGCATTGAGGCGGGATGACCTGTGACTTTACCTCCATGCTGTAATCGAGTCACAGCCGATTTTGTCTCGACTCAAGTTGAGTCAAGTTATTTCAAACATTTACCGATTTCGGGTCTATTTCAAGTCGTTGTTGATGTTAACCTCGTGACATTTTTGAACGGCTGACACGATCTGACGCAGGTAATATTTATGTAAATTGATGATTATGCTGCTCATTGGTTATGGTCGATGAAAGATACTTTGGTGTACAATTCTATGAATACCATGCATATTCGCGGAATTGCTGCAAGAAATCTGTGAAGGCCGTGCCGATGTCAAACTAGATTGGAGTGCAAATATAAAGGAAATATTTCTTTTGAATTTTCGGCGAAATTAAGAAAAACCTTTTATTAGCAAACATTCCATAGCAAACTACAGTCATGCGTTTTAGTGGTTGCGTTCACCCTCATTTTCAGAATCAATTCGGGCCTCCATTGTTGAGTTTAACTCATCGAACGATTTCCGTAACAGCTGGCATAGCATTCAGAAGCTTTTGCCAATTATTGGTGATCTCAAATCTTATTTGCAACGTCGTATATACACAAGATGGATTCAGATATCTGTGTAAGCTAGGAAGAGCTCAACTAATTTTATAAAAATGATCCTTATCAAATAATATTGCGCAATACAAATAATACCGCAGCTAGTAGAATTATCCATATATCGAAACGTTAATGGAATCCAAGAGTCGTATGGGCATACATTAAAAATATTCAGGAAAATTCTGTATGGAGTAAAAAGTTATATCTGAAGACCCTCCTTTTTCTGTGTTATGTTATTACGATTTCAGAGAGTCTTCCATCACATGACATCCCATTATGCCCAGTTTGGATATGCGGATGTCAGGTCCCCGCAGTGTATGTATCTTCTATTTTTATCTCCAAGATTGTTTACTTTCGTTTTTATAAATAATAAAAATGCAAACACTTAGGAAGCAGTTTAAAAATAAATTAAATATATTTTTCGCAATGTAGACAAAACAATTTAGCGTTATGTTTAGATCAGGGGTACCCAACTCAAAACGGGTCGTGGGTCAATTTACAAGTATCGTTGAGATCGCGGGTAGCATGAATTCAATATCCAGATAGAGCAGGTCACACTGTGTAACAACCACGTTTGCAACACTTTACGTCAGTGTAACGATGTGTTCGTCCACATGGCCACAAAAGAAATACTGTGTTAATAAAGAAATACTAACACAACGAAAAATATCATGATCTTCGATTTCATTCTATTTTGAACTATGAATTGTGCACGATCCCTGGCAACACTTTTCAACACAATATTCCCAATCATGTCGGCTAATTCTTCCTCAATGGAATGCTGTTACCATTGGCTAAGCCGTGTCCGCTAGTAAGGAATAGTGATGTTCGCCACAGGATAATATCCTATGTAGGACAACAACAAGCACGATATTTTTAAATTGAAATAAATTCCGACATTTCAAAATGCTTTCCTTAGCGATCAGCCGAAATCTCAAATCAAGTCATGAGCCGTAAAATGAGAGTTCGGGGGCCGCACGTTGGTGAATCCCGGCTAGGTCGTAATTTTGCAAGGAGCATGAACTCCATATTTCAGTTGAACCAATACTCCAACGAAGAGCAATGTGACTTTAAGATACTGTAATTTATAAATTACAATTCTATTTATGTGATATATAGCAGATTCAGCTTTCACGACTTATAATATGTCTGCATTGGCTGTCAGTGATATTATATCAAGCAACTTGCTGAGTGATCAGAACCTGAATCCTGTATGGGAGAAATGGCGTGGGTATTTCTTCGCTGGAAGCATCGTTTGTAGCCTGTTTCCATTCTACATGACGCTGAACGGAGTCCCGCTTCACTGCGTTCCAATTGCGGGTAATATACGACCGATTTTTAGCGTAGATGTAAACAATGTATCGTTAAACCGTCCACAGAATAATATGATGAATGGCACCTACGTACAAGCCAAGCTGCTCTCACAATACCTGAATACATTAATGGAAAAGAGTCTCGCAAAAACACTGGATAGCGCGGGGTTATCCGCCTCAGAAGCAGCGTACGTTAATTCACAATGTGCATCACAAGATCATTTGCTACTTTTAAGATATTCTGGTGCCATCATGTTGGGTATAGTATTCCTGATTCTTCTCGCGTCGTCATTCTGGCTTCACATCGAAAGCGTGAAAGATAGCATCAACACATTTAGTGAGGCAAGAGAAAAACTTCAGAAACAAGTATTCTCTCACGACGAAATGAAGAGGATGTGTCTGCAGACCTTAAAAGTAAACGAATCTAATAGCTCTTCACAAGAGAACGAAAACATAAACACTAACGAGCTACAGTTATCAGCCAATAATGCCGTGCGAGAGGTTATGCGTTTGCTTGCATACCACATAAAAAAGAAAGCTATGTACACCTGGTACTTTAGAAGATGCAAAGCCATGTCAATCGCGATTTGGATTATATTACTAGTGTTGATTATTCTGATGGTGACGACCGGACACTGGAAAAACACATCGAAATGTATCATAAAAGAAACAGAATCTTTCAAGTCGTATAATGAGTTCCGCTGCGCCGTTAATTGCGCACAAACGATATTAGTTTTTCTCGTTATATTTTGTGTAACGCTCATTTTGCAAACTATCGTGTTTGTCCCTCCTTATCTGAAATGGGAGGGCTCGGATAAAAGATCGGAACACTCCATGCACCCAGGTAACCTGTCTGTTCGTCTGCTGATCATGTTTTGGGAAAGCGCAAGTCCTGTGCAATCGGGCCTCTTCAGCAAAATGGTCCGTTACGTTCATTCGACAGATTTCAAAAAGGAGCTAGCCGTGAACATGACACGCATTTGCGAAGATAAGGACTATGAACTCATTCGAATTAAAACCAAATTATTTGGAGACACGCCAGAAGTGTTAGCGGCAGTCCAAACGATTTTAAAACGCGGTACACGCCCCTTAAATCTGAAAGTGATGATAGACGCCATAAAAGTCGGGCAATGCCCACTAGACGAAACCAATAAGGGCACAGTGCAAGACATCATCAGTACAATGGGTAGTACGAATCAGGTATCGTACGAATTAATCGCCAATATGCTGCGAACGTGCGAGCCAGGACAAGTTGAACATATCGTGAGTATGATCGATCTCGAACGAATTGAAGACGAATCACTTGATTACGAGGAACGACGCACCGTTCTATTTTACGCTTTTTCGAAGGAATATAGCAGCGGCGATCATCGGTTCGCGGCGGCTAAGGCTCTGTGCAGGCGGAGACAAAGGCGGAGATTGAAGGTGAGAAAAACAAGAGCACGTCACGAGCCGCTCTGCGATTATCGTGAATATTCGGAGAATCCGGAAATATTGCATAACACGCAAACCATCGTCCACTATGATAAAACCTTGGATGAGTTTCTGAGAGAGAGATATCCCCCCGAAGAGGTAGAAAATATATTGCAGGAATGTATTCATAATCAAGATGATGATAATGAAGAACCGGGTGAACGGGATGGCCTGAACAGTTGAGATGAAGCTTGAGTCGAAATATATTTATTGCCCATAACACTGGTGTACAAATTTCCAGAAACAGTTTGTGACAAATCCCTGATGATTGACCCAGGCTAATACTTGGTGGGGTTGCCACATTTTGGAAACTCGAAAAGAAGACACTTTTTTGAAATTTTGAGACTTTAAATGTTGGAGTAAAATCGGGAAAAAGTGCTAAATTTTTCCCGATTTTGCGGTTGGTTGACTGAAAAAAGTTCATTTTTCTGGCTCAAGTCTCGATAAGCCCGCCGGAGCGTGACTTGAGCGCTGATTTACTATATCTCAGTCCAATTTCCACGTACATTTTATAAAAATCTCAAAAAAGCAGACAAACTCTTAATACAGAGGATATTTAGGCGTACTCCGAGGACAGTTTAAAAAAGTGAAAATAAAGGACATATTCTCTTAAAAGAGCACACAGGTTAACCTTAATGTTTGGTGGCTGAATCGGAATCTGAGCTCCGAATTGCTCCATTAAGTCAAATTTATTTATCTTTGTCCAATTTCATGATTTGATACCCAACTCTACTTTGGTTAATGACATTACAGTGAGTGTATAACAGTAACAGATCAAATATTCTATGTTGAACCCTGGGCTGTTGTAGCATAGACTGACTGAATCTTCGGTAGTCTTTACTCCTGGGGTTCTCCATATCTATTAACCCTTTCTAATCGGCCGGCCTACTGACCAAAATTTTACTGCGTCCACAAAAAAGACGATAAAATATCATCCATATGGCTTAAATCGACGTCTAACATATTGCCGTAAACCTGAAGTAGCCGCCTAGCGGTCTGAGATACTCTTACGGCTCAGACGCCAGATGGAATAGCGGTGTGCGAGAAAATGTTCTCGATTTCTTGAAAATAAAATACAATTTTGTTCTTCTATGGGCCGTATGCACCAACATGTTTTGAACCCAAACTGGAGCTCAAACAGGGGTTCAGGAGATATTTCCAAAGCAACATCACCGAAACCTCAATGATCTAGCGTTCACTCGCGCCGAATTTGATCGAAAAGTAAACATCCACGGGAGGTTGTTTAAAACGTAGTTTAGTGCTTTGGCTTGGTTGTCGCGGATCGTGGTCTCTTGTTTCTCGCGACTGGCTGACGGTAAATTGGTTCATCATCAAGACGTACGCGCACTATTTGCAATCTTTCCGTAAATTAGCAGACTTTCTAAGCCGTAGGAATAGATTTTATATATTTTCGAACACAGAAGTACGGTAGAGTTTCACCAATGGGAGGCCGTATGGCTTACAGTTTACTGTTAGTTGATCGGTATATACCGTTATTAGCGAGTATTGGTGAATTAGGAAGTCCATATAACTGCCTCAAGGTACCGTACCGGTAATGAAGAGACGATAGTCTTGACTTGCGCCTTGTAGGTTTGAATGAAAGCGGTTTTGAGATCAAGACCTTCGGGTCAAAAATGATTGAAAATTATGGTCAAGTCTGACGTCTGTATACAGTGTTCAGTATTTGAAGTACCCTGCAGGGTGCAATTGATGAGGCGTTTTCCCTATAAAGTTTGATATATTTAACCATCATTGAAGCTATACCAGTATTGCCGATGTTACAGTAGATTGTCATAGCCCTAATGACCGGGTTGGAATCCCGGTACATTTAGCGTAATATATTTGGTGTGCCGAGACGGTTTTCAGCGTCATACCTGTGTGTATTCAGAAGAATCTATGATGTGCACGAGACACCGATTCCATATTGGCCAAATGGAAAGCACGTAGCTGCCTGCTGGCAACGTCACGGCCTGTCGTGAATTGCTGAATCCTCTTATGTAACTGTTTTAAGTTTAGTATGAAGTATCAGTATGGAATTTAGTATAATGGACCTAAGACAAAACTGAAAGTTGATTTGCTTGCTAATGATGTAGGTTGTCGATTGAGTAGTGGAAGCAGAAGTTGTAGGGATTTGTACTAGACATCAGGCATCGTGGTCCTGTGATTTGCCCTTGTAGATAGGTTGGTTTTGGAGCCGCATGTCTCGCAAATCTCAATATTTTTGTACTTTGACAGGTTTTAGGTTACATGAGTGAAATATATACACGTCCTAACAACTATAAAGCGTTTCACTAATCTGGAAATTCTCGGATTAGATCGATGAGTACCGGTATTCTCAAGTGATATCGGCCAAGAAACCATCCTCAGAAGTGTGCATAATATGATTTGGAATAATATTATGTTGGAGGAAGACAGATTTACATATACAAAAGAATTAAAATGAAACTGAAAATTATCGATTCCGATATTGATGTACTTCACAAAGAGGAGATTAACTACCTTGGGTCGAATGTCAATTGCTAGAGGTTTGGGCGTAATATCATCACAAAGTTTGCTGTCTGAGTCAAATTCCCCTAAAAGTCAATGACTGCAAGAACACTCGAGTGGTAGAAATCAAGAAACCAGTCATGGAAATGTGCATAATATGACTGATTTGGAATTGAATCATGTTGGGAGAAGGTAGCCTACATCGACATAGACCACACTCATCTCGATTTCTACAATAGCATCAACATGCAACTGAAGGTCATCCAGTCTGATATCGATGTACTGCGCAAAGAGGTGACTAATTGCCCTGGGTCGAATGTCAATTGCTAGAGATTTGGGCTGAATATCATTGCAACGTTTGCTGTCTGCGTCAAATTCCCAAAAAGTCAATTACTGCCAGAATGCTCGAGTGATAGGACCAAGAAATCAAGAAACCAGTCATGGAAATGTGCATAATATGACCGATTTGGAATTGTATCATGTTGGGGAAAGGTAGCCTACATCAACATGGACCACATTCATTCTGATATTGATGTATTGGCGATGATGGGACTAACCACCTTGGTCCAAAAGTCAGTTGCTCTAGATTTTGACTGATCGTCATTCCGAAGTTTGATGCTTGAGTCAACTCGCCAAAAATGTGAATATACCATCAATCGAAATGTAGTGAATGATTAGATCGACTGTGAAAAATGCTTCGGTTGGCACTATGCTAAGGGATGTACAAATCTTACATATTCTATAACAAATAATCTTTTATCTCTAGCAAGGTGCTTATAGTAATGCTTGAAAGAATTCGGTATGTATAGCATGGTATTCTATCATGTCTAGATGAAGATGTTGGGTGTGCAGTACTCATGATTGAATGAAAAGGTTTATACTTTGGTGAGTTTGTCTTTGCAGCAGGGTTGTAATGACTCTAGTCAGACTAAAGTCTCAATTTTTTCGGTGACTAGACTTGACTCGAGTCAATTTGTGCAGTGACTTGAATTGTACGCGAGTCATTGCGCATGACTCAGACCAAGTCATGTGACTCGAGACTGGATCTACCAAGACAGACATTTCATTGTAATTTCGAAGAATAGTAAAGTTATCACACCATTATTATTTCGTCTATCAGTACTGGTACTTGAAAATGCTACCAGAAACTGGACAAAGTGAGGTGAATCAGTATATTGTGAATCCGAAACATTCGATATCACCGAGCAGAGTTGGACTCGGACTCGACTTGCTGGTGTATTGAAAATGACTCGAGTCAAAACTATAAAAGTGAGATTGACTAGTGACTCGGAACCTCGTGACTTGGTTACAACCCTGCTTTGCAGACTATTTTCATTTCATGTTTTTGTCTATCATGATAATTTATGCTGTGATGATGAAGACCAAACCCTGGAGATTCCTCTTTACTCGACAAAAATGCAAATTGAAGGATTTCAGTTTTTTTCACAAACTGTTCAAGTATACAACATGATCACGAACAATGAAATAAGTCGGTCGATTTGTGTTACTTCATCATTTGAGAATGTTGAATATATACTGTGCAGAAATGGTTGTTGGATTGGATTGTCGGGCTATGGAGAGAACACAGTGATGGTGGAATCTCGGTAAGTCTTGCGCAATTGATTAGGGGAGCACTGATGATTCTCAAGGTTACGGTAAGGTACTCCCAGGGATTTATGGGAGCACAGGACACTGATTACGTACGGGCTAGGTACGAATGAGGGTAAATCAGCGAAGGTGTTATTTCGTACTGTGAACACACAGAACAAGTTGTGCCGGGGGAAGACAATGGGTGAAAAGCACCATTGGCCCTCGATTTCTACAGACAGTGTGACATCAAATATAAATATTCATAACCACCAGGACGTAGTTGTAAATTGTCGCCCTGTCCTTCGATTTACCTCCTGCCAGGGCATCGCCAGTAAAGCCTTGACTAAATTTTGGAGTTTTAAAAGCATGATGGCAAAGCTAGCAATGGTATTTGATTCGAGAATGGTTATAGAAATATCGGCAGAGTTTAGTGAATGTGCTCAGCTGCTCATCATTGAAATAGACATCGCGCTGCGACCGCTGAGATCCACAAAAACCTTGTTTTGTTTACTATTCGGTCGGCCTTGAGTAGCTTTTCAGGGAACGAATTGAGCATCTATTTACTGAACGCTAGCTCGTCTCAATGATCATCAGTTCGTCTGAACGGTGTTTAAATATTGATGGTGCATCGCGAGATATTTTGAACTGATGTTTCGTTTGAGTTATGTTCGGTTTTTGTGGATCTCAGCGGTCGCAGCGCGATGTCTATTTCAATGATGAGCAGCTGAGCACATTCACTAAACTCTGCCGATATTTCTATAACCATTCTCGAATCAAATACCATTGCTAGCTTTGCCATCATGCTTTTAAAACTCCAAAATTTAGTCAAGGCTTTACTGGCGATGCCCTGGCAGGAGGTAAATCGAAGGACAGGGCGACAATTTACAACTACGTCCTGGTGGTTATGAATATTTATATTTGATGTCACACTGTCTGTAGAAATCGAGGGCCAATGGTGCTTTTCACCCATTGTCTTCCCCCGGCACAACTTGTTCTGTGTGTTCACAGTACGAAATAACACCTTCGCTGATTTACCCTCATTCGTACCTAGCCCGTACGTAATCAGTGTCCTGTGCTCCCATAAATCCCTGGGAGTACCTTACCGTAACCTTGAGAATCATCAGTGCTCCCCTAATCAATTGCGCAAGACTTACCGAGATTCCACCATCACTGTGTTCTCTCCATAGCCCGACAATCCAATCCAACAACCATTTCTGCACAGTATATATTCAACATTCTCAAATGATGAAGTAACACAAATCGACCGACTTATTTCATTGTTCGTGATCATGTTGTATACTTGAACAGTTTGTGAAAAAAACTGAAATCCTTCAATTTGCATTTTTGTCGAGTAAAGAGGAATCTCCAGGGTTTGGTCTTCATCATCACAGCATAAATTATCATGATAGACAAAAACATGAAATGAAAATAGTCTGCAAAGCAGGGTTGTAACCAAGTCACGAGGTTCCGAGTCACTAGTCAATCTCACTTTTATAGTTTTGACTCGAGTCATTTTCAATACACCAGCAAGTCGAGTCCGAGTCCAACTCTGCTCGGTGATATCGAATGTTTCGGATTCACAATATACTGATTCACCTCACTTTGTCCAGTTTCTGGTAGCATTTTCAAGTACCAGTACTGATAGACGAAATAATAATGGTGTGATAACTTTACTATTCTTCGAAATTACAATGAAATGTCTGTCTTGGTAGATCCAGTCTCGAGTCACATGACTTGGTCTGAGTCATGCGCAATGACTCGCGTACAATTCAAGTCACTGCACAAATTGACTCGAGTCAAGTCTAGTCACCGAAAAAATTGAGACTTTAGTCTGACTAGAGTCATTACAACCCTGCTGCAAAGACAAACTCACCAAAGTATAAACCTTTTCATTCAATCATGAGTACTGCACACCCAACATCTTCATCTAGACATGATAGAATACCATGCTATACATACCGAATTCTTTCAAGCATTACTATAAGCACCTTGCTAGAGATAAAAGATTATTTGTTATAGAATATGTAAGATTTGTACATCCCTTAGAATAGTGCCAACCGAAGCATTTTTCACAGTCGATCTAATCATTCACTACATTTCGATTGATGGTATATTCACATTTTTGGCGAGTTGACTCAAGCATCAAACTTCGGAATGACGATCAGTCAAAATCTAGAGCAACTGACTTTTGGACCAAGGTGGTTAGTCCCATCATCGCCAATACATCAATATCAGAATGAATGTGGTCCATGTTGATGTAGGCTACCTTTCCCCAACATGATACAATTCCAAATCGGTCATATTATGCACATTTCCATGACTGGTTTCTTGATTTCTTGGTCCTATCACTCGAGCATTCTGGCAGTAATTGACTTTTTGGGAATTTGACGCAGACAGCAAACGTTGCAATGATATTCAGCCCAAATCTCTAGCAATTGACATTCGACCCAGGGCAATTAGTCACCTCTTTGCGCAGTACATCGATATCAGACTGGATGACCTTCAGTTGCATGTTGATGCTATTGTAGAAATCGAGATGAGTGTGGTCTATGTCGATGTAGGCTACCTTCTCCCAACATGATTCAATTCCAAATCAGTCATATTATGCACATTTCCATGACTGGTTTCTTGATTTCTACCACTCGAGTGTTCTTGCAGTCATTGACTTTTAGGGGAATTTGACTCAGACAGCAAACTTTGTGATGATATTACGCCCAAACCTCTAGCAATTGACATTCGACCCAAGGTAGTTAATCTCCTCTTTGTGAAGTACATCAATATCGGAATCGATAATTTTCAGTTTCATTTTAATTCTTTTGTATATGTAAATCTGTCTTCCTCCAACATAATATTATTCCAAATCATATTATGCACACTTCTGAGGATGGTTTCTTGGCCGATATCACTTGAGAATACCGGTACTCATCGATCTAATCCGAGAATTTCCAGATTAGTGAAACGCTTTATAGTTGTTAGGACGTGTATATATTTCACTCATGTAACCTAAAACCTGTCAAAGTACAAAAATATTGAGATTTGCGAGACATGCGGCTCCAAAACCAACCTATCTACAAGGGCAAATCACAGGACCACGATGCCTGATGTCTAGTACAAATCCCTACAACTTCTGCTTCCACTACTCAATCGACAACCTACATCATTAGCAAGCAAATCAACTTTCAGTTTTGTCTTAGGTCCATTATACTAAATTCCATACTGATACTTCATACTAAACTTAAAACAGTTACATAAGAGGATTCAGCAATTCACGACAGGCCGTGACGTTGCCAGCAGGCAGCTACGTGCTTTCCATTTGGCCAATATGGAATCGGTGTCTCGTGCACATCATAGATTCTTCTGAATACACACAGGTATGACGCTGAAAACCGTCTCGGCACACCAAATATATTACGCTAAATGTACCGGGATTCCAACCCGGTCATTAGGGCTATGACAATCTACTGTAACATCGGCAATACTGGTATAGCTTCAATGATGGTTAAATATATCAAACTTTATAGGGAAAACGCCTCATCAATTGCACCCTGCAGGGTACTTCAAATACTGTACACTGTATACAGACGTCAGACTTGACCATAATTTTCAATCATTTTTGACCCGAAGGTCTTGATCTCAAAACCGCTTTCATTCAAACCTACAAGGCGCAAGTCAAGACTATCGTCTCTTCATTACCGGTACGGTACCTTGAGGCAGTTATATGGACTTCCTAATTCACCAATACTCGCTAATAACGGTATATACCGATCAACTAACAGTAAACTGTAAGCCATACGGCCTCCCATTGGTGAAACTCTACCGTACTTCTGTGTTCGAAAATATATAAAATCTATTCCTACGGCTTAGAAAGTCTGCTAATTTACGGAAAGATTGCAAATAGTGCGCGTACGTCTTGATGATGAACCAATTTACCGTCAGCCAGTCGCGAGAAACAAGAGACCACGATCCGCGACAACCAAGCCAAAGCACTAAACTACGTTTTAAACAACCTTCCGTGGATGTTTACTTTTCGATCAAATTCGGCGCGAGTGAACGCTAGATCATTGAGGTTTCGGTGATGTTGCTTTGGAAATATCTCCTGAACCCCTGTTTGAGCTCCAGTTTGGGTTCAAAACATGTTGGTGCATACGGCCCATAGAAGAACAAAATTGTATTTTATTTTCAAGAAATCGAGAACATTTTCTCGCACACCGCTATTCCATCTGGCGTCTGAGCCGTAAGAGTATCTCAGACCGCTAGGCGGCTACTTCAGGTTTACGGCAATATGTTAGACGTCGATTTAAGCCATATGGATGATATTTTATCGTCTTTTTTGTGGACGCAGTAAAATTTTGGTCAGTAGGCCGGCCGATTAGAAAGGGTTAATAGATATGGAGAACCCCAGGAGTAAAGACTACCGAAGATTCAGTCAGTCTATGCTACAACAGCCCAGGGTTCAACATAGAATATTTGATCTGTTACTGTTATACACTCACTGTAATGTCATTAACCAAAGTAGAGTTGGGTATCAAATCATGAAATTGGACAAAGATAAATAAATTTGACTTAATGGAGCAATTCGGAGCTCAGATTCCGATTCAGCCACCAAACATTAAGGTTAACATGTGTGCTCTTTTAAGAGAATATGTCCTTTATTTTCACTTTTTTAAACTGTCCTCGGAGTACGCCTAAATATCCTCTGTATTAAGAGTTTGTCTGCTTTTTTGAGATTTTTATAAAATGTACGTGGAAATTGGACTGAGATATAGTAAATCAGCGCTCAAGTCACGCTCCGGCGGGCTTATCGAGACTTGAGCCAGAAAAATGATCTTTTTTCAGTCAACCAACCGCAAAATCGGGAAAAATTTAGCACTTTTTCCCGATTTTACTCCAACATTTAAAGTCTCAAAATTTCAAAAAAGTGTCTTCTTTTCGAGTTTCCAAAATGTGGCAACCCCACCAAGTATTAGCCTGGGTCAATCATCAGGGATTTGTCACAAACTGTTTCTGGAAATTTGTACACCAGTGTTATGGGCAATAAATATATTTCGACTCAAGCTTCATCTCAACTGTTCAGGCCATCCCGTTCACCCGGTTCTTCATTATCATCATCTTCATTATGAATACATTCCTGCAATATATTTTCTACCTCTTCGGGGGGATATCTCTCTCTCAGAAACTCATCCAAGGTTTTATCATAGTGGACGATGGTTTGCGTGTTATGCAATATTTCCGGATTCTCCGAATATTCACGATAATCGCAGAGCGGCTCGTGACGTGCTCTTGTTTTTCTCACCTTCAATCTCCGCCTTTGTCTCCGCCTGCACAGAGCCTTAGCCGCCGCGAACCGATGATCGCCGCTGCTATATTCCTTCGAAAAAGCGTAAAATAAAACGGTGCGTCGTTCCTCGTAATCAAGTGATTCGTCTTCAATTCGTTCGAGATCGATCATACTCACGATATGTTCTACTTGTCCTGGCTCGCACGTTCGCAGCATATTGGCGATTAATTCGTACGATACCTGATTCGTACTACCCATTGTACTGATGATGTCTTGCACTGTGCCCTTATTGGTTTCGTCTAGTGGGCATTGCCCGACTTTTATTGCGTCTATCATCACTTTCAGATTTAAGGCGCGTGTACCGCGTTTTAAAATCGTTTGGACTGCCGCTAACACTTCTGGCGTGTCTCCAAATAATTTGGTTTTAATTCGAATGAGTTCATAGTCCTTATCTTCGCAAATGCGTGTCATGTTCACGGCTAGCTCCTTTTTGAAATCTGTCGAATGAACGTAACGGACCATTTTGCTGAAGAGGCCCGATTGCACAGGACTTGCGCTTTCCCAAAACATGATCAGCAGACGAACAGACAGGTTACCTGGGTGCATGGAGTGTTCCGATCTTTTATCCGAGCCCTCCCATTTCAGATAAGGAGGGACAAACACGATAGTTTGCAAAATGAGCGTTACACAAAATATAACGAGAAAAACTAATATCGTTTGTGCGCAATTAACGGCGCAGCGGAACTCATCATACGACTTGAAAGATTCTGTTTCTTTTATGATACATTTCGATGTGTTTTTCCAGTGTCCGGTCGTCACCATCAGAATAATCAACACTAGTAATATAATCCATATCGCGATTGACATGGCTTTGCATCTTCTAAAGTACCAGGTGTACATCGCTTTCTTTTTTATGTGGTATGCAAGCAAACGCATAACCTCTCGCACGGCATTATTGGCTGATAACTGTAGCTCGTTAGTGTTTATGTTTTCGTTCTCTTGTGAAGAGCTATTAGATTCGTTTACTTTTAAGGTCTGCAGACACATCCTCTTCATTTCGTCGTGAGAGAATACTTGTTTCTGAAGTTTTTCTCTTGCCTCACTAAATGTGTAGATGCTATCTTTCACGCTTTCGATGTGAAGCCAGAATGACGACGCGAGAAGAATCAGGAATACTATACCCAACATGATGGCACCAGAATATCTTAAAAGTAGCAAATGATCTTGTGATGCACATTGTGAATTAACGTACGCTGCTTCTGAGGCGGATAACCCCGCGCTATCCAGTGTTTTTGCGAGACTCTTTTCCATTAATGTATTCAGGTATTGTGAGAGCAGCTTGGCTTGTACGTAGGTGCCATTCATCATATTATTCTGTGGACGGTTTAACGATACATTGTTTACATCTACGCTAAAAATCGGTCGTATATCACCCGCAATTGGAACGCAGTGAAGCGGGACTCCGTTCAGCGTCATGTAGAATGGAAACAGGCTACAAACGATGCTTCCAGCGAAGAAATACCCACGCCATTTCTCCCATACAGGATTCAGGTTCTGATCACTCAGCAAGTTGCTTGATATAATATCACTGACAGCCAATGCAGACATATTATAAGTCGTGAAAGCTGAATCTGCTATATATCACATAAATAGAATTGTAATTTATAAATTACAGTATCTTAAAGTCACATTGCTCTTCGTTGGAGTATTAGTTCAACTGAAATATGGAGTTCATGCTCCTTGCAAAATTACGACCTAGCCGGGATTCACCAACGTGCGGCCCCCGAACTCTCATTTTACGGCTCATGACTTGATTTGAGATTTCGGCTGATCGCTAAGGAAAGCATTTTGAAATGTCGGAATTTATTTCAATTTAAAAATATCGTGCTTGTTGTTGTCCTACATAGGATATTATCCTGTGGCGAACATCACTATTCCTTACTAGCGGACACGGCTTCGCCAATGGTAACAGCATTCCATTGAGGAAGAATTAGCCGACATGATTGGGCATATTGTGTTGAAAAGTGTTGCCAGGGATCGTGCACAATTCATAGTTCAAAATAGAATGAAATCGAAGATCATGATATTTTTCGTTGTGTTAGTATTTCTTTATTAACACATTATTTCTTTTGTGGCCATGTGGACGAACACATCGTTACACTGACGTAAAGTGTTGCAAACGTGGTTGTTACACAGTGTGACCTGCTCTATCTGGATATTGAATTCATGCTACCCGCGATCTCAACGATACTTGTAAATTGGCCCACGACCCGTTTTGAGTTGGCTACCCCTGATCTAGACATAACGCTAAATAGTTTTGTCTACATTGCGAAAAATATATTTAATTTATTTTTAAACTGCTTCCTAAGTGTTTGCATTTTTATTATTTATAAAAACGAAAGTAAACAATCTTGGAGATAAAAATAGAAGATACATACACTGCGGGGACCTGACATCCGCATATCCAAACTGGGCATAATGGGATGTCATGTGATGGAAGACTCTCTGAAATCGTAATAACATAACACAGAAAAAGGAGGGTCTTCAGATATAACTTTTTACTCCATACAGAATTTTCCTGAATATTTTTAATGTATGCCCATACGACTCTTGGATTCCATTAACGTTTCGATATATGGATAATTCTACTAGCTGCGGTATTATTTGTATTGCGCAATATTATTTGATAAGGATCATTTTTATAAAATTAGTTGAGCTCTTCCTAGCTTACACAGATATCTGAATCCATCTTGTGTATATACGGCGTTGAAAATAAGATTTGAGATCACCAATAATTGGCAAAAGCTTCTGAATGCTATGCCAGCTGTTACGGCAATCGTTCGATGAGTTAAACTCAACAATGGAGGCCCGAAATGATTCTGAAAATGAGGGTGAACGCAACCACTAAAACGCATGACTGTAGTTTGCAATTGAATGTTTGCTAGTAAAAGGTTTTTCTTAATTTCGGCGAAAATTCTTTAAAAGAAATATTTCCTTTATATTTGCACTCCAATCTAGTTTGACATCGGCACGGCCTTCACAGATTTCTTGCAGCAATTCCGCGAATATGCATGGTATTCATAGAATTGTACACCAAAGTATCTTTCATCGACCATAACCAATCAGCAGCATAATCATCAATTTACATAAATATTACCTGCGTCAGATCGTGTCAGCCGTTCAAAAATGTCACGAGGTTAACATCAACAACGACTTGAAATAGACCCGAAATCGGTAAATGTTTGAAATAACTTGACTCAACTTGAGTCGAGACAAAATCGGCTGTGACTCGATTACAGCATGGAGGTAAAGTCACAGGTCATCCCGCCTCAATGCAAATTTTGACTCGAGTCTCGTCAAGGTATATTTTAAAATTTGTGTAGTGAAATCATGAATCTTTTTATGCGAACCTATGTGTCTCTGAATTCGGTGATATCGCTGCTGATGAAGCTAACTATATATCGAAAAGGTTTAGAAAGCATGACCTGAGTCTTATCACCCACCACTGCTATAAGGGAGTGAATTGTTACCAACACTGCATGAAGATTACGACGAGAAATGCAACAAATGTACACGTATTTTGTCCGACAATCGTACATTGTCACCAAACCTAAGATATGCCTTCGCTGTTTGTGATCGCTATTCAAATGCATATTTACTACGACTATATAATCCGAAGTTATATGGGATTTATTGACAAATGTCATAATAGCGACTCTTGTGCTGACATGAAACCTATTGCTTCCTGAAATGATAAGTATCGACTCTGAATGCACTCATACAGCAACGACCATACCTCACATGGTATAGACGCGAGTTCGTTCGATGGGAATTTCTCCTTCTATCTGGGAAAAGTCTCACTGCTGTATTAATAGTGTCGCAATCACTGACATCCAAATACGGGTCGCCAGCGAGGCCAGCAGTATTGTTGTTGGTGCCGTTAACCATAAAAGTACACGAAAACAAATTACAATAGCCTTCACTACATTCTCTTACTATGATTTGTAATAACGTCTCTGTTGCCATTCCTACATTGTGTTCGATACTGCCTTTTCACAGTGGTATCGTGTTCTCCACGCACCAAAGAAGCGTACATGTGTTTCGCGTGAAGTGAGATTAGTAAATAGGCAATTCCTTCGCGGCGCGTAACCTCAACGCTCCGTCGCTCGTGGTTCAAACTGTGCAGAGTCATTCATGTGTCATGTTGTTAGTGGTAACAACTAAACTTGCGTCAATTGACTAAAACTCCAGATGTCTCCGAAACAATCACGTGCAGGTGTTTTTATCAAATTCATTGCATCTGATAGATAGAGGCATTCAGTAATGGTCACGTTGTCTATGGTGGAGAGTGTTACTCTTCCCCATGGAAAATCCATTAGGAACGAGGCCTCAGACCTATTTATACCTATCACGTGAAATTGTGGCCGGCCACGCTTAACGGCGATATCGAATCATATAGAAATCCGGCAAATATCAATCAGAAATATTACACGCGGCAAAAAAGTAAGTTGCTATACGATATTTGACGTACGAATAACGTATATCTGGACAACATATCTATATTCTGATCTATAGTTTAGCTCGTAATCTGGCCGCAACGATGTCAAATGTTTCCATCAAATCAATACCTTTGTTATCACAATGAAGCCTATTTAAGAGATATAATATTACGGGCTTCGTTCTAAAAACACCGTCATTCACCAACTGTGAATCGATAAAATACAATACAGTACAGTTAAATACATACTTATAAACGACTAAACAGTGGCTCTTAAACAGCAGGACAAGACGATTGGTGGGCATAGATGCATGCTTCATTCGTTTTAGTCATTATGTTGTGTGTTGTTAGAAATACTATATAAAGTTAGCATTAATGGCGGGCTCTTCGGAGTTGGATTAATCTTACTGATATTAGATCCACTATCTAGTTTCCAAAGGTGTGATCTCGGGTCACAGTAAAACATATTATGAAACCGCCGCAGTTGACCAAGTCATTTCATTGATAAGATTGAGAGATTGACAGAAATAAATATTAGACTGCATCTGGAATACTTTTAACGTGAACTTGAACATTTGCGGGATATAATTAAATATATGGCAGTAACAACAGTGTTTCTCTATCTTTTTGACCCCTCGGTATCCTCTGAGAGGGAAAATATTTCTCGGCACCCTAGCGCTTCGAGTTTAATGCTGTAGGTGGTGGCATTTAATTGGTGCAAGGTTCCATGTAGATTGTAGAGTATTGATTTCCGGTGAATGGAATTCAAGGTTGCATTTCCAAGAAAAAGAATATATATTGCCAGAGGTGATGAAAGTAGTCGGTGCTACTACTCGAGTACTAGTGGAAGTAAGCTCGAAAACGTTTCCTCAAGTATAAATAGAGGAGCGATTTTCAACTAAAGAAGCATTGGTATTAAAGGCCTTGTTTGCCTAATAATTTTATCCAGCACTGTAAAGTAGCACCAGAAGTGGAGGTTATTTAAAATCATAGCAACTTGAGTATTGCAAAAATGTAGATGTAACTTCGTTACTGACCCAATGAAAATGATTGATTCCGATGATGGTACATATAGTTCAATGCTCATCAACCGAGTGTATCGTACACCTTAGGGCAGGGGTAGGCAGACTACGGCCCGCAGGCCACATGCGGTCTGGAACACCGTTTGGTGCGGCCCGCGAAAGCCTCAAGAAAATATAATGTTTACTAAAATGTAATTTTTGCAGCGACACGGCAATACGCCAATACCTTTTCTTAAAATATATTTCCTCATGACAATGATAAATTATAGTTTTACCATGAAGTTTATTTTATTGATGACGTAGTAGCCTGATCTCAAGGCCCACGCATTTTCAAAGGTTTCAATTGGTAAATATCACACAAATTCTAAACAGAAATAACATAATTCGGATCATGGGTGCGATCTAAAAATGGTAACGTTAGAACGTCCAAAAAGATATATTTCATTAACACGGTAAAATCGCAACGTGTTCTGCATATGACGCGAAAAAACGTCAACTCAAAGAAAAGTATACGGGGAAACCGGTTTTGCCAGCACCTACAGAAATTGGCACTTCGGCGTCGACCATTACCACCCGACATAAGAAGTTCTAGGCCATGTCACATGCGACTCCTAGAAGTGTGCCAGAACGATCAGTATCGAGAAGACCTCGACCGAAAAGGAATGCCCTTGTGCTGACCGAAAACTTTAATAGATATGCATTTATGTTTAATTTTCCATAAGCGACTAAATGGGTGCCGCCGAGTGTTCCAGTCCTGGTGATCTGAGCCCACGAGATAAATTCCATCTCGAGGAAATACCAATTTGAAATCGTGTAGCCTACGTATTTTAGTTCAGTACGTTTGGGCGATTTCAATATCTTTTGACATAGTAGATAGGATGTCCCGAAATAGCATCGTGTAACGAAGTAATTATACAGACGGATGTTTAAATATTAATTAGGGTACTACCTTTTCCAATACTCCTCACTCGGCTCTTCCGGTAAATCTGATTACGAGAGCCGAGAGAGAGGATAAAAATTGATAGCAATATTTCTTCAGGTCCCGATCATATTGACGATTGCATCATGAATTAGAGAAATTTTTCGCGCTTGGCGCGTTTAGGCGATAAAAGGTATTTCTTTAAACGGACACCCAATGTAGACGATAAGTAGCGGCAAAAAGCGTATAGCCTGATGGAGGTCAGGGGGCGAAGCCTCCCAGAAGTTCAGTTTATCACCCCACGGGAGGCCACAGACAAAGTCTTTTTGAGGGATGACGAAGTTCTGTTACGGTAGGGTTACCATACCTCCTCCATACGCCCTCCTTTCCCGATTCCAAAATATGGTAACCCTATGTTACGGTCCTGTACCTACAACTTCGGTAAATGGCCCTTTTTCAGTAAATTCACCAGCGATCAGATTTAGGGTTAATAATTTTCCCGACTATATGTCCTGTTTTTCGACTCCGCAAACATCGGGGGACAAACTTTGTATCTAGGGGGCGATTAGTCGAAAAATGTTGGTAACCACTAGTCTAGAGATGACAACATGCAACGAAGTGATTAATAACAACCCGAAGATGCATCATCATCACGTGGTGCTGAGAAAGGATCAATATTTTATAGTACTCTAATATGTCATTAGTGCAACTACCAATAAAATTGACGAAATTCATTCATGAAGTTGAATAGATTGGGCCACTAGACAGCGTAGCCCAAACTTTCTTTACGGTAATACTGGCGATCAGTAGGTTTTTGAATCCATGAATAAGCGCTGTAATCGGTGGATTGGGCTAAATCAGTGGTTCCCAACGTGGGCGATATCGCCCCCCAGGGGGCGATTTGTCGCTTCAGGGGGGCGAAAATAGCCAAGGGGCGATAGGGGGGTGAAAGCAGACGAAGGGGGCGATAGGGGGCAATGGCGCGTTGAAATGGTTATATTGGCGTCCATGACCGTAACTGCCACACCCAAACCCCCAATTGGGATGGGGGCCCGAGCTCGAAGGGGGCCCACAATTTTTTCGTGAATTAACATTATGTATTTTGGAAATTTAGGCAACTTTTTCAAGAAATTTTCGCGCTACGCGCCATTTCGTAGTCACATATTTCTTGCTTATTGGATACCCTTCCTCCAAGAAATAATACGCATGAGTTATAGAAATGGGCATCACGGCGTCAGCTATTAACACACCATGACGAACCAAGACATATGAAGTTTCAGGCTATGTAACATGCGACTCCGAAAAGTGTGCCAGAACGAGAAAACCTTGGCGGAAAAGGACTGCCTTTATGCTGACCGACTTCGATATATATACGATATCCATAGGCGCCTAAATGGCTGGCGCCAATTGTCCTTGTCCTGGCAATTAGAACCCCACAAAAAATGCCATCTCGCAGAGAAAAAATAATTGCCAGCGCAGAAATACCAATTTGAAATCATGTGCGTCGATTAGTTTAGTACGTATGGGCGATTTGAATATCTTTTGACATAGCAGACAGGCCACGAAATGTCAGTATGTAACGAACTCATTATACCCACGGGTCCGCCCGAATATGTTCATTTATTATTTACGGGCCCTACATTTTCCAAGACACCTCACTCAGTTTTACCGGTGAATCTGAATACATGAGCAGAGAGAAGATAAAAATTGACAGCAATATATATGCAATTCCGGATCATATTGACCGATTCAATCATGAATGATAGAAATTTTTCGCGCTCCACGTGAATTAGGCCGACTAACTCAAAGAGTCCAACTTGTGCTGAGAAGTAGCGGTAAAGAGGTATCGGGGGGGGGGGGGTTGGTCTAAGGGGTGCAGAAGTTTGCTTTATCTCCCTATGGAGATGGGGGACAAGACCAACGTATTTGGGGGGCTGACGAAGTGTTGTTACGGTCCTTTTGGAATCAAGTCGGAGAAATAATCTTTTTTGTTAGTCAACTCACCAAAAGCTATAGCTGGAAAAGTGTAATTTAGAGGTCGAGCCGAAAAGTTGACCTTTTTTCTTTGTCATCTTAGTCTGTATGCCCATTTTTCGGTTCCTAATATCTGGGGGGCGATAATCGGTGTGGAGTTTGAAAAGGGGGCGATGAGTCGAAAAAGGTTGGGAACCACTGGGCTAAATGATTCCGAGAGATTTAGTCCCTATCCCCAACGTTCTTGTTGTGGGTGCATATTTTGCAATATATGTATAGGAGGGCTGTTAGACACTCGGCCTGCGGACCAGACAATTTCATTGGGCCCGTGAAAGAGTCTGTTGCGGACCAAATGAGAATACCTACCGTAACAGTCACTAGAGCTCAAGTTCGAGATGTCCCAATTGTCTAGTTCTGTAGTTAATTCACGACCTATGTTTAAAATTATTCACTCCTGTATACAATCGATATGCATTGCCACTTTGACGTCATATGTGTTCATTAGGGGTCTTCAAAATAATTTTTTTCTCAAATCGTATTGGCTACTAGATACAATTGTTAGGGTATCTAACTTAGGCCTACACACCAAATTTGGTTCAATTCCAACCAGTAGCCGCATTGCTACAGGAAAAGAAAGTTTCTATTATTATATGGAAATAAATGACAACAAAATTGAAACAAAAATTGGTTAAATTCCAACCAGTGGAAGCGGAGTTGTTGCCGTAGAAAATTTGGATTTGAATTAAATAGTATTGACAGTGGACACCACTATAATAAATATTTAAAGAATTGGCCACCGTAAATACTATTTTATTCTTTGTGATGCTTGTCTCTGTTAAAATTTAAATGGTATATTATCCGTTGCGCCAACAAAGTCGGAGAACCAGGTATCATTATTTTCGATAATTTGGTGCCAGCAGGACAACAGACAAATATTGACTGATTCTACTAACAAAATGTGTAGTACTATTTATCAATATACGTACCAATAACGCATATCTAGACCAGTGTTTCTCAACCGTTTTAACCTTGCGGACCGGTAAAAATTCAAAACGAATGTTGGGGACAGGTGAACCTTAAAAATAAAAAACCTCCCTAAATTTATTTACGGCAATTGTATTCAACTCAAACTTCATGATGGAAACCTCATTGAATGTTGCCTTTTTAATATTAGATCAGTGGTTCTTAACCAGTATTCAATGGAAGCTATAGCTACGTATGAAACAGCCGTCACCCAGTCAACAAAATGGGAAGCGATCGACCGGCGTATTATGCGCATTCGATGTCAAAATGATGCTTCAAAAGAAACAATTTTCGCACTTCTGCCGCAGACTCATTAACTCTTTGTTGCAGTCCATTAACCCTCTCGCTACTGCAGCTTACAACCGCTATTAGCCCTATCGCTACCTGAATCATTGTTGCTTTCTGGCATACATACTAACCCTGATGTTGTAAGACACAACAATTTGACAATATGTTTTCATTATAGTTTTAGGTATAATAAATCCACCACGAGCATACATACAAAATACCGGCCAAATACTGACAGACAGCCATATAAAATGCATAAAAAGACATATTGATTTCAGTCGAGATACAGAGAGATCTTCTTTCCTGGACAAGTTTGATACAACTATTCCTGTTCTTGAATTGAAATGCAGACAAAATCTGGTTTATGAAACAAGTCTGTGCCTTGGCGGGAAGAATAGGATCAAGCAACGCGGAACTACCACCAGCAGCCTAATCACTGTGTGGCCCGCTATTTTATTCGGAGGCCAATTGTAAATGATTTTCTCCCAAGTTTAGGCTTGGCGTAGTCTCTGATATCTGGGTAATTCCACTGGCCTCATATTCCTGCGATCTAATGTCATCCAGATATCTTTAGCAGTGATAATCGGCTGATCACGGCCATTGTCGCTGCAGGTTGAACCAATGCTTAGACGACGATATTTTACGAACTGCTGCCTTCGCCAACGCTGCATTCTTTTCAATTCACCATCAGACTTATACTAATATTTGGGCATATCGCAATCACTTCATGGCTTCAGTCTCCATCGTAAAATAAAGGCTAAATATTAGGGATGGTGTGAACGCGAGGTTCACGTTCGCGTTCTGTGTGTGAACCTCAGAAAATTTGAGGTTCGCGTTCACAACAGAACCTTGGTAGGTTCTGCACTGTGAACCTTTTTCATGTATTGCAATTTTCACTTCATTATATATTTGTTTCAAATTTATTGACTTTAAACTGCGGGCCACTCTATGCATGGAACTGGCAGCATAAACATTCAACACTAAACGAGCATGCCCTTGACAACCTAAAAAAATTACTTGTATTGTTACAAATGTTTGCTCGAAATATCCAGCTTTCCGTTTGTGCATATTTAGTGTCTCTGTGCTGCGAGCTTGACCCGCAATCATATGACATCAAGAGCGAAATATTTTGTCAGCAAATGATCCCTATTCAACCAATCAATGAGATTGATATCGTCTAGCAGGCGTACGGGGTCAATCTTGACTACATATGTAGGCCTATACTGTATCATAAAAACCAAATCTGTGCGACTGGGATGTTGGGTATACTGCTGTATAACTTGTTAATCGGTAGCAAGTACAGAAACCCATTTTACACTCTGCTCAATATCCATGTGGCAATACTCAGACGCCGAACACATTGTCCGATCAGGTCGAAATTGTTGGCAAAGCGACGCAAGATACTGATTTTGTGGGATTATGATATCATTTGGTTGCCCCAGTTGATACATTTGGCGACGTTTCAAACGTCAATATGTACTTAAGTACTGAGCTATTATGTGGCCCCGAGTCGTCGCTCGGTATCGTGTACAGTAGATTAATATAGGCAATCACCTATTTGAAATATGCAGTTGATATTAGCAATATGACGTCACGTGACGTCATGAGGTTCACGTTCGTGTTCACACAGAACCTTTCAAAAAGGTTCACGTTCACACGAACCTGAACCTTTCAGAGGTTCACACCATCCCTACTAAATATAGCAACAAAATAACTCGTAGATTAACTGAAATGAATATCACAAATTTTAATCAGAAATTATTACAAGAATTGGCTGAACAGTTGAAATGCCAACCGTTGTAACGAACATCCATGATTATAAATTCAGTCACATATATTGCAGACAGAGAAAATAGATGGGTTGAGCATACGTTATTGAATGCACTAACAAATGATGTCAAAGCCATAACCACAACACGCCAAGATCCGCTGAAGGGTATTGACACTCTTCCGCGGTTTAGCATTAAAATATCAATGGACTGGTAGTTCGCATTATGTTCAGAGCACTAATAACTTGACAAGTATCACGCTGTTCACTGCCGCCAATCTGACATTTCAGGCCACGGAAGACTGTGGGCATTTAGTTGTATCAAGTCTTATTTTAGAAGCCTAACGCAAACAGGCAGTTAATGTGACTAAACTGCTATTCGAAACAGCATTTGACCATCAATACACATCTAAGCAAGCATGTAAAAATTTCAATAATAGCCCGAAATATCTCTTGCTCCACTTATCTCAACGAAGATCTTCATTCATATTCCCTCTCAACGCTATAATCTCGAAAATACAATTCGGCGGTATGGACGGGATATAATTCAAACTAAGTGCGCAGCGGTAAACAACGTCGATGACTTATGACATCACAATCACTCCACGCTCAAGTGCTCACGAACCTGGCAAAGCTTTAGGCAGAAGAAACGTCACGGTGAAGCCGCGGGATAATCAGGCGCATTTACATTGGTTAATAACGCTGACACCAATCTCTCTGTCCGACCGATGGAAAGGAGAAGAATCGATGTTCTCAATTCGAGAGCGATCAGTAATTGTACATCAGAGGTGCCGCCTGGCTGTAGTGTCAAAACGGTTGCGTTCACTTCTCTCCTGCACTTTCTTCGCCTGGTTCGGCATTGAATGTACACTTTTGTTGACTGGGGTGTCGCAAGACTTATAGGCCTTGGTGCGGAGCGGCTCGACAAATTCTCTGGTTCTACTACGACCCTGTTTGTTCAAGCTCTGGTCCGACTCCTGTCCGACTCCTAGGCCGGATTCTAGAAATGACCGTGATCCGGTCCGAAAAACTCTGATAATAATTATCTACTCACGGGATGGTAACAAATATTGATTGAAATAATGTAAACAGGAAATTAAGAGCTCAAGGATGAAATCCAAGCCTTTTCTGAAGTAATTGTGCAGACTTGGACCCAGCATGTGGCGTATTTCCATGAACGCTGTCATATTATATTAGTAAAAAGTACTGATCCGGCTCCGAACCGGCTCCGGCCAAAAATGAGAAAATCCGGCCAGATATAAAATCCGGCTCCGGTCCATGCTCCGCCCTAATAGGCCTACGCCAGGCGTTGTCCACTCAAAATGGTTCGCAGGCCATTTTTAAAAAATTCGCAGAGGCCGCGGGCCGCATTACTTCAATATCGAGATAAAAATAAGCAACTCAGTTTAACAACCACGTTTTGATAACTACGTTAGTACAACGCTCATATCATGATGTGAGCTGCGCACGATACTTTACAACACTTTTCAGCAACTAAAGCAGAGGGGCCAACCTTTTTGCCATTCACGGCCGCATTCCAGAGCATAGCTGTAATGAGCTAACTGGAGGTCAAATATCCACGTTAGACTGTCCATATCCTATTGTCAATTGCCAGTAAACTCTGGACCAGTTTTCCCTTTAATTTTTCACGAGTCTGCGCGCACTCATCAACTCCCTGCGCGCTCCCTTGGAAAACAGTGCGTAACAAATGAAAAAGGTCTTCAGTTCGGCTTTCTTGTGCTTGGGAAACAGCTATGAATGGCCACAGGGACTCGTTATCTAGTCGCGCGAAGCAATAAAAAATTTTCAGATTCAAGATTAAATTTCGTCAATAATATCAGTATATTTCCACATATTACTATCAAATACTTATCTTTTCTCAGCCCATGTGATCAGATTTACCGGTAGAGTTGATGCTGGTTGTGTCTTCGAAAATTTAGGGAAGTTAATAATTCTATGCTGCATCTTTGGGTGAACCAATTTTTAGTAGTCTCCTTTGTTGCATGCTGTTATTTCTTGACCTCCCGTCAGGATTGTCGGTATAGTGGAAATATATTGCAGTCGTCCAAACGTAGGCCGACCAGACACAAATTTCCTTTGTGATGAGGAGAAAACTATTACAATTTGGAGTTTCTTTATGGGGTACATCATTTTCCTCTGCTGTTCGCACCTGTACTGTGAGGCTCAGATTACGAAGGACACTAATATATTAAAATACAAAATCAACTCGCATTGAACCGCTCGCAGCGCGAAGAAAATTTCAAGAATAATTCAAACCTCTCATTAATTAGGGAGTCAATTCGTAAATTCAATATGCATATTGACGGCCGCCAACACATCCTGATCGGATTAAGTGTCGTTTTCTTGTACTGCCGCAGATTGGCCACCCCTGCACTGAAGAATCGATATCGGGGTTAGCTAAATACATCACTTGCTGGAAAACTATCTCCTCGTAAAGCTTGGTCTTTTGGGGAGCCCGAAGTCGTTTTCTAAGTGGTGGGCCATGGCACGTCACGGCGAGATACCCATTCATATCAGCAAATCATTCCTTCACGGAAGGATATTGCCATCGCTGAATCCGTATCAGCTAGTGAGAAATAGTGATATTTTGCACAGGAGATTAGCTTACTTTGAACAACAATAGTTATATGTTTAAACTGAAATCAATGTCACCATTTCAAAATTCTTTACTATGCGTTCTTCCGGGATTTCAAATCAGGTCGCGGGCCGCGAAATATGACCTCGTAGGCCGCGTGTTGGTGACCCCTGGCCTACGCCAACGTTCAAAATAATCAATGGGCGATATTCGAGTGGTGGTATTTCTAATCGTAGCGCAAAACGTTACAGTTTCGTATTGTGTGTGCGAGGCAATTTGAATTCATTCATGTGATAATTGTTGTTGGAATAAGTGTTAGCGAAAATTAATCTGGAAATGCGGCAACGCAGCCCAGAAGTCCGTTATAATCAGCAAACAATTCCACAATGCCACGACTCGACGTGTTGTTGTTCTGTATGACTTCTTATTGTCTTTTGCATCAGATATATGCTAAGAGTATTTTACATCGTTTTATATTGTTATATATCTCGACCAATGAGTAGGACATATTCGACCAGAGGGACTTAATGTGCGCCACAACCCATGGCTTGAGCGTACAACGCGAGTAACTGATCGAATGTGCGCTTTTCCGAATAGTAATAGTAATCATTTGTTTCGGAATAGGCAATTACTGCCAGCTTGAAACGTTCGTAGTCCCTAGTTGTTGCGCTATGTCGCTTGAACGTGATAACAATAGGAATATGACGTTGTATGTTGTGTCCTCGATGTTTTTGCGGCATATATACACTGACTATTGATACACGCATACACAAGACCTGTGAATATTGGACGGGCATTGTGCAATGTGCATATGTTGGTAGACAAGTAAAGTGCAGATAGCCTTGTAAGCCGTGCATCACCCCTGTATGATATACCGTAAATGCTGAGTGCCAAGCAGTGAAGCCAGCCACTGATACCTGTTTTATTGATCGGGTATGTCGCGCGATGATACGCTGTCTAGGTAAAAGACCACGTCGCGTTCCAGGGTCCGCAACAGGGATTCTGCGAATACGTTGTCTTGCACTTTATTTTACAGCAGAAAACATCAACGGACTAACGATAAAATACTGGATAAAATAAGCAGGGTTGGTTGTACAGCGTCCGTCGATCGTCAGATGAAAAAGGCCACTGCATCAAACGAAGTATTTTTTAAATAGTCAGAATCGATCCAGGGCCGCTCACAATATTCAACAATGATTGTAATTGAATATCAGAGGTCGAGATGGTATGTGCAGCACACCAATCCGTCATACAGGTCTTTGATCTGTCCGTGGATTTAGCCCACGACCTGCCGATCAAAAAACCGAACTCTCCATCAATATGCTATCTTTTCGGCAAACTCAAACAGCGCAGAATGCATTCCAGTGTCTACGTTCGATTGCGTAAATACAGTTTAATAGTTGTCAAGTAATAATGCAACTTCGGATTAGAAGAACTATTATGAATTCATTCGATTCGTTTGAGCTAGAAACATCTATATTCCAATAGATCGATCGCAGCCGGACGGACTGGTAATGATCTCACCAACATCGAATTTTGAAACATTCGCTACTTGGTAGAACAAGTTATTGTTCTAGTAATTATGACAGGTTTTTCAACCTCTTGGCCACGGCCAAGTACTGTGCCATGACGCGACGCTGCTTTCAATAAGTGGTAGAACTTGCATGGTCATACAGCAACATAGTACGTTAGACATAATTTGTTCACTCGTGCACAAGATGTCTCTGTCACTCGATTCTGGATCTTGCTGACCTCATCGTATCCCAAATTATCTTAAGCAAACTATTGCCGGGTACCAATACGTGGTTTCGTGAGTCAGCATTGTTGCACTTGATGTTGCAGTCAACCCGACATACGTTACAGAGGCATACATCTCCGTTTGGGCATGTATGGAAATCTTTTCTAACGTAAGGCTACATCTTCGCTACCGTAGATGCTATTACTTGACAATTTGTCCCGAGTTACAATTCTCACTATACCTCTCCTCCCGTCTTCTATTTTACCGACGGACTGAATATCTCGACTTACACAATTGGCTTCGCAACACAAACTGAGCGTTTACAAGGTGAAGAAATCGTTATGTTTCGGTGCATATTAACTTTTGCATGCATAAATAATAACATGTCTTTCCGGCTTGCATATAATATATTAGTGCGGAGCGGATCGACAAATTCTCTGGTCCTATTCCGATCCTGTTTTTGTCAAGCTCTGGTCCGACTCCATGGCCGGATTCTAGAAATGACCGTGATCAGGTCCGAAAAACTCCGATAGTATTTATCTACTCACGGGATGGTATTGAATATTGATTGAAACAATGCAAACAGGATATTAAAATTCAAAGATCAGATCTAACGCCTATCTGAAGTGATTATGCCAACTTGGACTTAGCATGTGGTTTATTTCCATGAGCGTTTCATTTTAACTATTGATTTGAGGGTGGTAGAGGGTTAGGCGATCCTATTCTTAGTAAAAAGTACCGATCCGGCTCCATTCCGACTCCGGCCGTATCAGAAAAAGTGCTGATCCGGCTCTAGTTAAAAAGGAGAAAACCGGCCGGAAAATCAATCTGGCTCCGGTCCATGCTCAAACCTACAATATACTAGGTATGAGTCAAAAATTTCTTTATGGACGTAAATAGTAAACGTATCAACATCGTTAAGTGATCAATTCAGTATTTGCTATTCAAAATCTAAAATATAACTATACATTGTGTCCGGGTGGAGAGATAGCGCAGTGGTATAATCCACAGCTACAACACCGAGGTCGACACCAGAACTTATACCTAACTGTTGGGGGTCTATCTAGGCTCTTCCTCGCCATCTCATGCGTGTTAGCGGTGTCTTATAAAAGCCTAGAAGTGGGCCGTGCTAAAAGTTGGCAGCAGCGGAATAAAACGAAGAAAATTTGCCTGGTGTAAATGACCATAGTAGTGGACACACACCATGAATATCTCAAAACAAACAAAATGCATTGTGCTGGAGGTGCAACATTGCAGTTCACAACCACGACGTGGCAAAACTCGGAAAAATTTCAATCTTCACACTTCTTCTTGTTCTTCTTCGTAATCAGGGTATTCTGGATAAAAATTAAATGCAATCATCGGAAATGAATTTCTGGTAGATTTTGGTAGGCTAATCAGTCACCAATGATATCGACGAATACAATCTTATCTGGTATATATCCAATGCGGTGTGAATGTATTGATTAGTCAACGGAAATGTAACTGATGATTCGAAGTTTACTAAAAAATCTACAACCGGCATTAAACTGCTGGGACGTATGTATAACAGCCATTCAAGAATGGTAGTTAAACACAGTAATACAGTCCTAATGTGATAATGCGATAATTCATCATTCCTTCAAGTTAGATGTAAAATCTTGGCTTCGCATCGTGGGCCTATACTCATGCTCATTTTCAATGTAATTTCCATGTAATTTCATATCGCGGTTTGTCAATGTCTAGTGGGTTTGCTGCACAACACCACCGGAACGCAAAATAAACGCAGGTGGTCAAATTGGTCGACGTATCTACTAAAATATAATTAAAGTAACACTGTAAATTGGAAAGTAGAAGTAGAACTGTAGAAGTATGATTGAAAAATATATAACCACTGGAGGTGGTGAAGCAAATAAGACAAGTGAAAGTACTTCGCTACTGGCCAACTCTCAACGTAACACCATCAACCATACATACAGTAGCTGAAGCAACTATGACTACAACAACAAGTACGGCTCCTTTGACGAAAAGGTCTTCCGATCCCAGTCGCAAACGGACCAAAAACCATCTTGGACCAGGAGTACATCACTATGCAACATTTTGTGGCCGGCCGCCTTCGTGACCAGAACAACACTGCCGATGACGATTTTGAGAGTTACAACCTTTCCATATCGTATACGTGGGCCATATCGGGTGCAAATCGTCCGCAGGATCAAACTACAGTTTCTCGTAAGTATTTACTCAATTGTGGCATATTTATACAACTAAAAAAATACATTTTTTTTCAAAAAGGCATTTGTGTAAAAAACTGTTTAAATCATGTTTTAAACGAAGTGTTTCAAAACACCATTGTTTAAATGCAACACTATACGTATATGCAACGATGTCCCCACATTTATAATGCCATTCGGCCCATATATATATTGCTCAATATTGAACTGAAACTAATTCAAAGTGATTCGGATAGCTGGTCTATACACAGGGTTGCCATACCGTCCTTATTTCTAAGATTTGTCCTTATTTTGAAGGGTCACGTCTTAGAAAACGCAACTGTCCTTATTTCTAAGAAATGTCCTTATTTTCGACTTGCGTCCTTATTTTTTCTTATTTTCAACCACTGCAGAACTTTGATCGTTTTCCTCTGGTATTTGTGTTGCATAATATCCATAAATTCTGCTTGTGCGTCGAGATTTTATGACATCATAAAGAAAAGGAACTCTCGTGACGTTCACGCTATAAAATTTGCCTTTTAAGTGGTGAGATAGCTCGGGCCGTGCCCGTGAGTGGTTTCGTCTGTACCAAGCTACCACGGCGGACGTCATTTTAGCAGTAAACAGTAGTACTCGGTTCCTGCTGTTTGGTCTACAGCAGAATACGATCAAGCTGTGGAGAAGGCAGCATTTATTGCGTAGTGAGCAAAGGCGTAGTGCAATCGATACATTGGTTAAAAAGCAGTAAGCTATTAATAATTGATAAATTTTTCTAAATTATATTGCACTTACGCCAACGCTTATTTAGGAAGGGGGTTGACCAAGTGCTGTTTCGGTCCTGAGTAAAGGTAAATCTAGACCTGAGCTCTCGTGAGATCCATGAAGCACTTTCTAATAACAAGGAGTTGCTGGAGCAGATTGTTTCTAGCGAATATGCCACGGCTCATAAAAATGCAAAGTATGTTCAAAAACGTTTTTTCGTGCTAATCCAATTTTTCGACTGTCCTTATTTTTGACTCTATGTCGATGGCAACCCTGTCTATACAGATGGCTTCACTTCTTACGAGGAGAATTATCAAAGCCGCTTTTAGATACGTATCGCAGGCGCTCTTCACTTCATTGATACTCATTTACTTCGGCATCACGCCGCACTCATACTGTGTCTATCGCAATTAAACCCCATCAATCGTAGGCTGCTTTTTACTCACCCTCTGTCGCCATTCCACTCTCGAGGCCCGTCCCAGCAGTTTTTCCATTCACTATGAAATGATGCAAACACTGGATTCAAACTTGAGGCTCGCCTTAACTTATTTCTTATTTTGTGTAGCGATACGCACGCCAGTAGTTCTAGTGTTTGGGGGCACTAAATTATGTTTCGTCTGCTCCTACTGGTAACTCAACTGGTCGTGTTTTTGGGCTGCCTCCACTTCTACGTGACAGTTCTTGACGAGAAACTACTTACTCTTACCACTTGGATTTCATTGCTGTAAAAAGTAGATTTGGGATTTTGATTCATTGGGTGCATCGCGTTTAACTATCATAACAGCCGGCCAAAATAGACTATATGTATCTTCTTCTTCAAGTAGTTCCAGCGTCTTCATATCGCGTCTTCTACTTGTGTATGAGTGGCAATGTTGGCTGCATTGACTACATCTGTCTTGTCAGTCAATAGATCTTGGCTATAGAACCGCATTAACGAATATCTGATTCGCAACTGAATGTATAAGCTATTCTAAAAATGAATATTTATTTTAAAGCTACCCACTTTCGTAGTATCAAGGAAATATCACTCACTTGCTGCAACGGCTGCTCTCCTTTCTTCGATTTCCTTCTCAATAGTGCTGTTAACTAGAATTGGAAAATATTAAATGTCAACGAAATTTTGAACAGTTTTGGACAAGGCGTATTTTATCCCATCTATAAACCCTAAGCCGCTAGATTGAAAGTCTAATCGTAGTTTTCAATTTACCTTGAATTGAATGCAAATATCGTTTAATTCTGCTACATTGGTGTAGAGAAGAAGTCTTCAATCGCGAACTAGTTTTAAGGGGTTCATGAAGTTACAATACACATACTGCAATTACAAAGTATTAGGAAATTAGGGATATGCGCACGAAAAAGTGGAAGAACCTCTGCTTTAGCTGGAGATACACCTAATTGGCTTGATTCGTTGATAAAGCTCGCTGTTGTGACGCTTCTGCAAAAGCACTATTCGCCGTTTCTACCTTCTGACATTCCCAGCAGGAGAAACTAAATCAGGCATTGCCCTTCAAAACTTTCCCCACTGAAAAATGTGACGTCACTGGTTTTTACTACGTATCGTGGGCTCTTTGACGAGACGCCCTGTAGGGAAATTTTATCCGGCAACCACAGAGTTCATATACCTGCGCGAAACTACCCAGCTGTCTATAGTGTCTGAGGGATTCCCATCTTTATGAAACCCATGTATCGAACATGATATGGATCGTGATCGTGGAAGGTTTATGAGAAGTTTGGTGTACTCTCGATTTGTTTTTGTTTTTCTGGACTAAATTTATCTAGATATTTCTTGGAGTGAAGGTGAGATCGGTCGGCTCTTTTCGGCTATGCGTAAGCTATTTCAATTTCAATTGGATAAACAAGGAATAGACTACTTACGGGCTGCATCCATTGTTTCTAATCTTGCCACAGTCGCATTGAAAATGCTAGTCACTGAAAAAATAGAAAATTTATTTTAAAGCTCCACCAGGAATCTATCTGGTATTTCATGGTAGATATGATGTAAAGGTACATCCGTGTTTCAAATGTCTGAGATATATAGGAAATCAGCGGCCAAGTAACATTCCGACGTGCCTTTCGGGACTTGAGCCAGAAAATTGAACTTTTTTTAGTCAAGCAACGGAAAACATGAGAGAAATGGGTATTTCTGGAGTTGATTTGAGGCGTAAATTTGACCATTTATAGGTTTTAGTAAACCGACCAGTGAGTTCGGAAAAATTTACCATTTTTTCTTGATCGTACTCCAGTATTGTAACTATAAATTTTTTGAAAAAGTGTCCCTTTTCCAGATTACCAAAATATGGTAACCCTATTTTAAATTGATTTTTGTGTTGAAAGCAACCCTAAGCCTATTATTTGTTCAAATCATCAAACTTACTGTTTTGGTCGGCTACTTTTCGAGTCTCGATTTCTCCTTCCAGGTTTGATCTTACTAAAGAAGAAGATGAAAAATATGTTTGTAACACTAATGCACTTATCTAGTTCGAAGTAGCTTTTCTGGAATAAGTGCAAGTAACTCACGATTGATTTCGTCATCTTCAAGTTTTATCACCGTGCTATTCAAGGCTTCTGACTCCGCAGTGAGCATGAATAACTCTGTAAAGCGTTTTAACAAAGAAAGATTCATTGTTTTATGAATCCCGATCTATTGTTACATCTATTGCTATATCCAACCGACCGATATCTGCCTTTCTACTTATATTGGTATCGGTAGATTCAGGTCGATATCTCTCCGGAAGACGTGATTATGTTACAGTCGTTCAACGCGACTTGGCCTCAAGTGCTGATGATTTATTTACGAGAACTCCATATAGGCGTTGTCGTGTTGGTATCAACGCTGAAACGTTTTATACAATGAGGTCTACTGATTTTGAGCTGTAGAATGTAGGCAATGGTTATATTCACTACTCCGGGGTTACTATTGTGAACAAATGATGTTTATATATGCTAATCTATTGGAATTACTAGCAAAAATTAGAACGACTTTAGTTGAAACAGCCCGTCGACATACAAGCTGGCCAGACGATCGCATAAGACACTTTCATCAACCGACATCTGAGTCTGTGGAGTAAGTTATGTAGGGTAAGGTTATGGTTAGAATTGGTGCTTGTGTAAGGATAGGTGGCGGCTATAAGGTTGAGGTTAGGGATTTTTTGGGGTTATGTAGTCAAGTCACATGCTAGAGCTTCGTATGATCGACTGTCGTTTTTACATGGTGTTGCATGGCTTGGGAACATACGCCGAGGAGAAATATGGTATTTGTCGGCAAAATTATTCGATATTGGATCTATCGGAGTCGACTCAACAGTTCGATATCGGTCAGGCTGTAACTATATATGACTATAGTTACTATTAAGGAAATTTACGCATCATACGTTCTTGGATTGTTTGCATATTGTACTATTTGTCACACAAAACGATACTCACGATATTTGAACATATTTTCCAAGTACAACACAGTGTCATTTAACATCCTAGTTTTTAAAGTACATAGAGCTTAAATATAACCAACCCGCGTTCGTACTTTTCACCTACACTAATAGTATGCAATCATCGGGATGGGAGTTGGGCAAACTACATACCGCTAAACCAGTGGTTTCGAAACTGCGATGCGCGTATTATTGGTGGAAGCATCTCAACTGGTACACGATTAACTATTACAGCCCATACCTATAAGTTTGTGAATTGAAAGAAATATGTGGATCAATATTTCTAATTGGCGCTAACCATGTAATACAGTCTGCATATTTTCGATTTAGGTCAAGAATCCGACCATACAGTGATTATAATGTATATATTATGAATATTATATGAAATGGCGATAATATGAAATGTTCTAATAATGCAACTGGATAGTTAGGATATCAAAGATTCCGGCAGGGATGGCACAAGCCTGGAAAAATCCGAATATAAAAATCAGATTGCGTCACATTACATATTGTGGGTACTTTTCACTTACAACGTTACTGTGGCACAGACCTGGGCAAAGTGCGGCCCGCGAAAGGTTGCTTAGAATTCAAAACATGAAACTTGCTTTTTGAATGACCAAAACCATAGGCTGTATCAAATGAACAATTCGTTTACTTTAATCCCAGTTCATTAATATGCCACGATTACGCTGCACGTACCTATCATGCGTAATCCAGATTTATAATAAAGGTGGCAAAGTATGAGTTGCAATCAAAGTCACAAGAAATCATTCTTTCCATATAGTTTAGTTCAAACCTTCCTTGTTGACATCTTCACATTACGCATTATACGGCATGTGTTTCAATTTGTGACGTGATATGTTTCCAAATCCCTAATTCGTAAAACAAGTCAATCAGTGCTCGCGATTACTATATGACCAATCATATCTATCACTCATAACGGATTAACGGGCATATCTAAAAAAAGAAAGCTGAAATCTGAAATTCAAAGATGGTTTGGGTTTCGAATTTAAAGCATAATGGAGTCAGGGGTAAACCCATACTTTCAGTTTTTGCCGATCATGTCGCTGAATTAAGGATTTTAATTATAGTCAGCCTTATGATAAAAGTACGAAACACTCGGTCAGGAAAGGGCGAAGTGCTGAAAAACCGCAAGCAATATAAAGGCTATTTAACCTGCACACTGCTCGGAAGGCAGCGACCAAGAAACTAAGCTCTGTACTATTGCAAATATATTTTAGTGCAGTGGTTCTCAAGCTGAGAGACGTAAAAGCATCAGAAAGGTGGCGCGAAGCCGAAGCTTAAAGTTGTTGCCCTGTGTATTGTCCGACTTGGATATTTCACAATTCTATTATCAACAGCCAAATTTTCCCATGCCATGAAACTATCCCGTTGGGATTGCCAGCATTCTGGTTGCACTTTTCAATATTTTGTCATAGCATGATAAGTGGGCGCGAAATTGTTCACCATCATAAAGGGAGGCGTGCCTAAAAAAGTTTGAGAACCGCTGTTGCAGTCTCAATAGAAGAACGTGGATAGGGATTTAAAGAGAGCTAAAATGTGTCACGTTTAACATTATTTCGAATCATGACAGCTAATATATATTTTTTCAAATTATCCGTTATTTTCTCATTACCTAATATCAACACATTCACTGAGCAGCATTTATTAACAATGTCATTTATAAATAAAATTAAAATACGTTGGAGAATATAGCTAAATTTTTTCACTCGGCCCGCCAACGTATTTATTTTTTTCATTTGACCCGCGGAGGGAAATAATTGCCCCACCCCTGCTGTTGCTCCTCTTATTCCCCAACTAGTCCGAAATGGAACTTGTTTGGATAATGCAACACATTTTGTGTTTATGAGAATAGCTTTTCACGGTTCATTCCATTGAGTAGGGATAGCAGTCCAAGCAGACAGGTCGCTTCAACGAGAGGATCTTACGAATTACAATATTGACTAGTCCGTGAATTAAGCACTATATTACGTCAAACCGATGCGTTTTCTCGATCACCAAAAATGGATTACACTGAATTTATGGGACTAATTTTTGTCACTTCTCTGTGCCATTCAAACTGATCGCTACACAATCGTAATATCATATCGTACCAACGACCAAATGAGTATACCATTGGTGATTATGATATGTATACTTACGATTTCGATCTGCAGATTTCCTCATTTCCACTTCGACGTCTAGATTCTTTCTAACTAAACAGAAAGGGGCTGTTTTGGTCGCATCGACTTGAAAGTAAAGCGACTGCTTGTGATTATGAAAACAATGAACTAACATTCATCTGATGTATCTAGTGAAGATTTCAAAGTTATTCAATTGTATACCAAACTGGGTTAAATTATATGGATTTGAAAGGGGATATAGCACATGCCGTCATCAGGATACGCCGATTATGAATGGTTCATATATTTTATTGAAGTCAGAGCCTTATATATTTATGAATGAAATGAAAATGAAAATAAATTTGTAGCCTAGACGTCTCAAATCGGTAACAGATGAGAGTGTGGAAGCTTCTGATTAGGCGGGATATCAAAACAAGACAAAAATAAAGTTTATTAAATTCACCTTGCCCATAGTCGTTTTCAAGTCTTCGTATCTCGTCCTTCAATTCCGTGTTGGCTGAACAAGAACAGACCATGATTAGCCATAACTACCGATAAAACATACGTTAATGCCTTATTGACGCTACGTAGATTATATGCGCCTGTGATGATATGTTCTGCCTCATAAAGCTGTCATATCTTACATTTGAGATTCTCTCGTGTCATGTTTGCCACTGAGTCATTGAACAGATGTGTTTCTGTAAAAGTATTTTGAAACCGGTTTAGGAATAATTGAAATTGTGGATGTTGCTTAAGCATAGGTATATTGTCAAGGATCTTCAACTTACGTTCCATGGCGAAGCTTTCGAGCGTTCGTATCTTGGTATCTACTTCTTCGCAGGCTACAAATGAAATCAATCTAAATTCGGTCGTCATATCGAGTTTGTACTCTATTGGTCTGAGAATGGTCGCCTTTTCTTGAACGACGTTTACAACAATTCGATTCTAGTACATGGAAATGTATGATCTACCACCACAATTATATAGCGAAAACGAGGTATTGGTGATTACTATGCGTGTTCCTGGTTATCTGAAATTGGACGGATATCAGCGCTGTGACTGTCAACAGTCAATTGATACTTTCATATTCTAACCACAATTTTCTAGATGTCTACTGAAACATAAACGCCCTCGTAACCATGCGTATCCAACTCTCACCCTAACGCAGCTGTTACACAACTGAGCAAATTACACAAATCTCATAGATCTGACGATACTCACCTGTTCTACATTCCCGTAACTTATCTATCACTGTGTCGTTGAGTTGTTGAAGTTCTGAAAGAGAATGTGAATTATCGTTGTTAGGACGATACATCACATGGTTCGCATATATAAATGCTTGGTCTAGGTATAATCTAAGTCAACGATTTTCAAAGTTTTAGAATGGTAGCCATAAAAAAATTGAGCAGATGCGTTGTTGTTGTTAGTGTTATTTATGGTGTTTGTCGACTACAACGGTAATTTACAGCAGGCCAACATTCCCTATTTTGATTCCGTAGCTGCCGACATATAGCACGGCCCACTTCTAGGCTCTTTTAAAGATATCATTTTCCCAGAGGAGATGGCGAAGAGGATAAGCATTGGCGCGGAGCACAGTTAACTCGAGTTATATTGACACGTTCATATAAAATGACATTTGGGCGTACTCCGAGGACACTTTAAAAAAAGTCAAAAAATAGGACAAATCCTCTGAAAAGTAGACGTATGGTAACCCTTGTGAATGGTCATTAGGGTTGTCCATAATTTGGAAAATCTCAAAAATGATACGTATCATGTCCGATTTTATAGATTATTTATTTAAAAAAAAACGTCGATTAGCCTGCAATAAGCTCATAGGAATGCCGTTAAGATTTATCGAAATGCGTTCGAAAGTAGCTGCCGAATAGTGGCGTGCCATCGACGCTGGTACTGCGAAGACTAGTAATCACGAATCCACGGCACTTTATTGGCTAATCGGCTATGCTTCGATGATCACGACGGTGGCGGCTTACAGATCAGCTGTCCAGGGAGTCTGCTGACGGTGGTAAATCTGTAACCGCATTGTAACCGCACGATTTAAGATTAATTCAGGACATGAGGGATTATGAAATACATGAACAAATGACAGCTGCTGCACAAAAATGTATAACACATAACTGGCTTATTGTGAAGGTAGTCATGCGACCCGCGGCCTCTACGAATTTTGTAAAGTGGATCGCGATCGCGACCCCTGGTGTAATGACTGCTCAGACACTTCTATATGTGGAGACACCTCTATAGTTTGTATAATAGCAGCTGAAGCACTTCTATAGATTGAGACACCGCTATAGATGGTGTAATGGCTGCTGAGACACTTCCATAGATGGAGACACCGCTATAGATGGAGAGCGCAGTAGTTGATTTTTCTATTCGTGAACCATTTTCGGGATTTTAGCATGATGTACCGTACAAAACAATGATTATGTCACCATTACATTGTTATTATTATTATTCACATCCATCCATTAATTAGGGGAATCTATTAATAACGAAATCATGAGATTTCCGCCCCTCCGAAACATTTGATCAGTGAAAGAAAAACTTACGCGAATTGATCGTTGAATTCACGATCGTGACGTGTCCCTTTACCTCGTCCATCACGACATTTTCTGAACAATGGTGAATTTAGACTCATCGAAACACTTTTGAAATTTCGTTAGAATATATTTTGACGAATGACCGATGTCGTATATCCATATCCATACATACTAATAGTTAACTTCGGTATGTCATTGATCATTCACTGTAAACAATTATTGTGGGGATTCCACACCAGACCCTAGTGATAGCACAAATACTCGTTGACTTTATTAGAGCAGGTGTAAAAAATCGTTTTAATTTACTACCCTGCTGAATAAATCTTCAGCTCTCCTGAAAATCCGTTGTCAACCATTTATGGGTTCTTTTCCGCCCAGTTGAATAAAAGTTGTGAGAATTGTGAGTGCCGCAATAGCGAGTGTCATAATAGCAGGGAATCTAATATGCTTGTTTCAAAACAGTGTTTGTGAAAATTTTTAGTGATAAAACAAATGATCAAAACAACGAGTGTAATATTACCGAGGCAATCAAGATAGCGAGTGTTAAAACAACACGTGTTATGATCGAAAAACTTTCAAATCCCACAGGATTTCCATCTGCTAACATTACTTAATACTTACGAATGGCTTCTGTTGCGTTAAGCCAGGCAATAACTTTCTTTACATCGTTCATATCGTCAGTTTCTAAACATTCAAGAATTTTGAATACATAGGCTATATATAGCCTACTTTTCAAGATGTTCATAAATGTGTGTTCTCAAAAGAAGCCCTAATGTCGAACCATCCACACTGACACTGGCCCCTTTTTCGCCTATCAGATCGTATGATAACCGATTGAAACTGAAATGAGACTTTCTATATAAGGGGTGTCAAACATGCGCCATTGGATTTCATCTGGCTCGCAAAGCAGTTCCGAGTAAATGGGAAAATGCTTACGCTGGAAATATCCATCTCTGCTCTAACCAAAGTTGAGATCTTTTCACGAAACACTTTCGATATTTATAAACAAAAACAAGACTGACGATGTCAAACATGCTTATTGGCTAAATTATAGCAGTACGTCGTTCGCACTTGAGTCACCATTTGGAACAAGTTGGTGACATTGATACCGAAGTACGAGAAGCATCAAGAAGAGGAAGAAGAAGAATTGCAAACTCAGTTCATAGTTTTATGTGGTAATGGAGCAGAAATAGTCATTGACAGCGGCGAAAACGCTAATGCGAAACCGCTGTATCCAAGTAAAAACCCGAATGATATTATAATAATAGTGAGCCAAATTCCAACGCTCTCGCTTACAGTTAAATCTCTTGTGTTCGACACACATCATACGCAGGGCCAATGGCGCATCACGAGGAAGGCAAAGGGAGCAACCAACTAATATCGTTGTCAGATATGCTGTGTTAGCGGTTTATAACTGAATTCATTGCGCCTAAAATCGTAATTTGAGCGATTAAGTTTTTAGGGGGGTATAAAAGTGTCGCTATAGCTGTAATATAATAAATAGGCTTGCGAATAAAACATTCTAGCAAAAACCGAAGGCCTGGATTTGTAAGGTAACATTTTGGAATCATTCGACCGGTCCGGCCCACTCCTCCTTGCTATGTCATCCGTGTTAGCGGTGTCTTGTAAAAAGCCTAGAAGTGGATCGTGCTACAGTTCGGCAGCTCCGGAGTAAATAGTAAGGAAGTTGGCTGGATGTAAATATCCATAGTAGTCGACAAACACCATTAATACATCAAACAACAACAACCTGTCCGACCCGAAAGCCATCGAAGGTTTTGAATCCGGCCCGTGAACTAATTTCAGTCTGACACCCCTATTTTATATATTGTTATGACATTTATATGATATAACAAGCACATAACTTACGCTTTGTGACGGTGGAGTGTAGCAATTTGACTTCCATCTTCACGTTCTTGATGGCGGTATGCTCTAGAAACATAGATTCCATGCTTGCGTTAGCGCAATTAAAGACAAATAAATAAATTATTTACGATTTGCAACGGATGAGTTCAGCATTTCAACTTTCCTCATGGTAGTATTCTCTGAAATATTGATTCCAACATTACATTAACACGACTGAACCGCTTTTCTATCGAAATATATCGATTGAAGATTCGACTTAACATGGGTGAATTTTGTCATTATATAGCAGTCCATTGCGTCATGATAGCTTTTTAAAATAACACAATAATTAATACGATTGGGTAAGTGATACTTAGCGCCGTTGTGAGTTTTCTGTCACATGGTATATGATTTGTTCTCTTTCTTTGATAAAACATCCTACTAAATATCACGAATCCTGCGATTGCATTCCGTCACGATGGTGGAGACATTAAATTCATTAGGGTGACAAGGACTGGAAAAGTGATGTACTTTGTAATGCCACAATCGTGACACAATAAAATATGTCGCCAATCCGATTGGACAAAAAACTCAAACTGCTATAGTTACCTTAGGTAAGAAATGTTTGCAACCTTAGTTAATCCTACTAAGAGATTGGTGTCTCGTGTCGTTTTGTTAGCACGTTGGTACATATGGGCGCGATAGGCGTGACAAATTTTCGTGATAGTGTGCATAATAATTGCTCATAAATACTGCCATTGTTAGCGCGCAGCAACCTATTAGTTTTCCATGCCACCGACTATACAGTAGCACAATCTCAGATGCAATCATTCATGCAGAAAACTGTCTTTAAGTAGCGTAACGTCTTACGCTTGTTGAGCGTTTCTTCAATTGTAGTAATATCGCCCTCGACCTCATGCAGTTTAGATTCGTCTGAAAAGTAAAGAAAAACGAATTCAGCCTGATACATACGTGTACCGTGTAAACATAAATAAGGAAGGTAAAGCACAGTTTGTTTTAAATGCACTCCGAGATAAAATATCTTGTAATCCGCGCTCCTCTCCTTGGACATGAACTTATTCTGCGATGGTTCCCTGGGTGATTTTTTGAAATGCACTCTTGGTGTCTGGTATAGCGAGATTGATATCTCGAGTGGATTTGTTGGCATTTCCGCGACCGCAAGGGAGGTGTGATAATATTTCGTATATACTTCATTACCGCAATCCGTGATCGGTGATGGAATCGAATGAATCAACGGAACAATCTCCAATGGAATAGGCCATGCACTGAAAGGTTTTCAAGTTGCGTAACATCTTGACCGTGTAGAAATTTTTTTCCAGAATAGTGATATTGGCGTAGAAATATAATACCATGAATTCCCTTTTTAGGCACCAAACTAACAATTCGTATATGAGGTTTATGAATTTATCAATAATATTTCGAATTCATGTTAATTTAATTGGCGATAATGAAGTAGAATTGATTATGAATTATTCCTATTTCCCCACTCACGATTTTTCGAGATCGGCCACTTCATTGTTGAAAGTATTATTTTCTAAATTGAATTAGATGGCATGTAAACTGTTATATTCATCATGTAGACTATTAAATCTCAGACTGTGCTTCGCAACGTGGGTGATATAGCCCCTAGAGGGAGATTTGATCAACATGCGATGTAAATAACGAAGGGGCCATTCGGGGCGAAAGTGTCAAATTCATTCAGTCGTGCATGACATATTTATGAGTATATCAACATCTTACGCGTTCTGAGCCGGTCATTGACATCAGTGATATTGACATCGAGATTCTCCAGTTTAGCAACGTCTAAAAATATTGAGATCAACTTTATAAGTCAATAATGCTATCATGCAAACATAATTCTACTCTTCAGGTCTGTAAACTGGGCATTTGCTAAAAAAACACCATAGGAATCAATAAAATATCGGTGGGAATTTGGGCATAATTTTGGAAGCAGATGTGCGATGAGAGTAGAATTTTCGGCTCTTCATGTGTTAGTGCTCAACTATCTCTATAACGCCACATTCGTCAAACACGTTCGGATCAGTCGACAAGCAATTCAATTAGTATGTGTTAGTGGCCATCAATATGTAAATTCAATATTCGATACAAATACCGAATTCTTGTGATGATTAAATTATTATTGAAATTTTCTTCGCGCTATGTCCTGCCCATCCGAAGTTGTATCATTATTTATAACTTGTCCTAAATTTTGGAAGACGCCCTTCCATCAACTCTACCTGTGAATCTGATCACATGGACTGAGAAAGGATTAATATTGGAGATATATTGGCAAATACTAATATTAATGACGAAATTCATTTATGAATTTGCAATATTTTCGTGCTTTGGGTGGCTGTAAAAGGAGTTCTTGTAGCTATTCATCACATTGCTACTCACGATTCTGCTACGTACTGTATACTTAGCCGATGGGAATGAATAAATAGTTTGGAGTTCATCGGAAATGGACATGGTCAGTTTAACATGGATATTTGGCTTCCAGTTAGTTCATTTCAACTGTGCACTGGACTGCAGCCATTGGCTATATAAGTAATCGAAATGCGGCCGTGAATAGTAAAAAGGTTGGCCATCCCTGGCCTAATATGAATTATTCCTATTTCCTGACTCACGATTTCTATCCGTTTCTTCAAGATCGGCCACTTTACTGTTGAAAGTATTGTCTTCTAAATTGAAAGATATTGTACGAAAACTGTTCTATATACTATGTTAACTGTTCAATCAAAGACAGTACTTCCCAACGTAGACGATACAGCCCGTCCCAGAGGGCACATTGATAAACAGGGAGCAAAAATTGCCAAGAGGCGATTAGGGGCGAAAGTTTCAAATTCATTCGGTCGTGCATAACATATTTATTGCTATAGTGACATCTTACGCGTTTTGAGCCTGTCATCCAGATCAGTGATATTGTCCTTGACATCCTCCAGCTTAGCACCGTCTAAATGTTGAGATCAACTTCATATGTGAATACTGCAATCATGTCAACATAATTTCACTCTTCGGGTTTTAAAATGGGTATTCGTTGAAAAAGAAAAACTTAAAAATCAATAAAATGTTGATGGGGTGCTTGGTCATGATTCTGGAAACAGATGTGTAATGAGAGTAGAATTTTCGACACTTCGGCGGATAGTGCTCAACCCCAGATTTGTCAAATACGGTCGGATATGTCGACAAACAATTTAATTAGTATGTGTTGCAGTGTTGGGATCAAGTCACTACCTTCGAGTCACGAGTCATTTCGAGTCATTGCAGATTTTGACTCGAGTCAAGTCAAGTCAATCGATTTTCGAAGGTGACTCGAGTCAAGTCAAGTCACTCGATTTTTGGAGGTGACTCGAGTCAAGTCGAGTCAAGTCAAGTCAAGTCACGAGTCAAGTCACATTTCAAGTCAAGTTGCCTTTTCGAAGTATGAGGTATGCTACGTCTTGACATTTTGCTAGCTGTCTCAAATACAGATTGAGTGGTCATTGATTTTGAACCGATGAACGAATAATATAGAGTTAAATATACACGCAAGAAGGCGCTGTATCGCTCACATAGGATTAGAACTGCTAAACTACGTATGCATAATTGCATAGCCTCAGTTTGTAGTCACCAGCCAAAATAGAGAATGAGAAACGAATTGATTAGATGCAATACATTACCCATTTACAAACGTATCCGGACAATACCGAGAATGCTATTACCGAGAATGCTATTACCGAGAAGGACAATACCGAGAATGGACATTACCGAGAATGGACAATACCGAGAATAGACATCACCGAGAATGGACAATACCGAGAATACTATTACCGAGAATGGCAATTACCGAGAATGGCTATTACCGAGAATACTATTACCGAGGATGTCTATTACCGAGAATACAATTACCGAGAATGACCATTACAGAGAATGGACATTACCGAGAATGCTATTACCGAGAATGGCTGTTACCGAGAATGGCTATTTCCGAGAATGTCTATTACCGAGAATACCATTACCGAGAATGACCATTACCGAGAATGGACATTACCGAGAATGCTATTACAGAGAATGACCATTACCGAGAATGGACACTACCGACAATACACTTTAGCGCACTAATGCTCGGCGACCTCACGTCGCAGATACCACCCGAGGGTGTCGACGCGATAAGCGATCTCCCCCTTTGCTGTACAGACTAACCGAACCGATCGGGCTCGGAATAGTCGTTTGAAAAATCGCAATTTTCGACTTTTACACTCGTTTTTACGAAACCTTCGAAATTTCCATCATTGTTTTACGTATGTTGAAAAAATGAGTGATGTAGCTAGACAGACAGTGTCGCAATGACCTATATTTGTTTTGCTACACGTGTTACGAGAACACGTTGAAAATGAAGCGATTTAATATGTGAAATGTCACCAAGTGCACTTACAAGGAGTTTTTATGGTATGACGTTGGGAGATCAAGATAAACGCCGGGCACCAGCAGGCTGAAACTTCGCGCTTATGGACTCAAGGTAAAGTCAAATTTAGCTCAGTTATCACGCAACCGTCATCAGTCTTGTGCACACATTAACTGTAGAGTGCTAAACCGGAAAAACTGTATTTTCCTGAAACATCACCATGATATATGTCGTAATTTGGTAGACTTTTAATATTTCAAAACGAATTCTGTAGCTGCATTTCTTGAAATACGTGGCCGTGGCTTGAAAATCCGCGCCTGAGATTTGATATGAACGACTGCCTAAAATATGTTTCCTCAAAGATAGGTGGTCGCGAATATACTATTAACGCGTAAAAGCTTCCGACGATATCTTTGTTTATATTCGCAACATATGGCCCCAATATTGAGAAAGTGATTTTCGAAAATCTAGAATAGTGGTTATTGTGTATCACAGAAGAAAATATATTTCGTGGCGAGGTCTCAATAACTTTGCTGGGACGGATTAGGAATTTATAGTCTGTAATTTCTGTCCCAAACTATTGTTTACAATTTTGCGGGTACAAAGCACTTCAAAGCCCAATTTTGCGCAAACATAACCCCAACATAACATCTCTCAGCAGCAAAATGTTAGTATCAGTGCGAGCTATTGGCAATTAAAAGGAGTTTGCACAGTACGATACATTTCATATCAAACCCCGTTCTGTTGATGTGAGTCCTGAAGCTTTTGCACTTATGAAGCGAAACTGCCTCACGATTTCCCTGATATTAGATTATAAATCATTTTGCAAATTTAGAGGTTTCGCGTACCCCCTGAAAATGTTTCGCGGAACCCCGGTTGAGAACCACCGGTCTAGATGATGCATATCAGTATCAGTTTATTATTATTTTCATCATTTCAAAACACCACAAAACTGCGATACAATGAAGATAAGAAGGTGACGAAACGTTGCGATACAATGAAGATAAGAAGGTGACGAAACGACTTGGATTAGTCTTAGAGATCAGACACCCACCTTAGTCTAGGCGAAGTAGAAAAGAGGCATGCACACCTAGGGCTCTTCAACAATGACTTTTTTTCTCAAATCGTACTGGCTACTTGATAAAATTGTCAGGTTACCTAATTTAAGCCTACACACAAAATTTGGTTCAATTCCAGCCAGTAACCGCTTTGCTACAGGAGAAGAATGTTTCTATTTATTATATAAAAATAAATAATAAAAAATTTGAAAATTTACTGTTCACCCCATGAAAGTGTTAGGCTGTCTATAGAAACGATGCTCACCAAATTTGGTTCAATTCCAACCAGTGGCAGCGGAGTTATTGCCGTCGAAAAATTTTGATTTGAATAAAATAGTATTTACGGTGAGCACAACTATAATAAATAAACAAAGAATCGGTCACCGTAAATACTATTTTATTCAAATCCAAATTTTTCGATGGCAATAACTCCGTCTTCGCTGGTTGGAATTGAACCAAATTTGGTGAGCATCGTTTCTATAGACAGCCTAACACTTTCATGGGGTGAACAGTAAATTTTCAAATTTTTTATTATTTATTTTTATATAATAAATAGAAACATTCTTCTCCTGTAGCAAAGCGGTTACTGGCTGGAATTGAACCAAATTTTGTGTGTAGGCTTAAATTAGGTAACCTAACAATTTTATCAAGTAGCCAGTACGATTTGAGAAAAAAAGTCATTTTTGAAGAGCCCTGATGCACACTGAATGAAAAGTAGAGCAGAGAATATAAAAGGCAAGCGACAAAACGAGGTGGCGGAAGGCGAGATCGATGTTATTAATTAGTAATTCCCGTAGCTTTGTGCGAGCTAATGAGCCACCATGATGATTGATATTTTTACATGAATTAGATATAGCCTACTGTTGGAACTAAAACAAGAAGGTAGCACTTCCTCAACATTGACTCTGCTTTACTTCCAGTTCTGATTTCGACTGAGGCTACGGCGATGGATTTTTTTGGGGCCAGTGTTATCGTCCGTCTCTAGAATAGGCCGTGCAACAAGGCCCGAGTTCTATGCCACGACTCGTACGAGCTATGTACCGCGTTGCACACAGAGCGTCCCACAGTGCCCGGGTATAATCATCATCATCATTGGTTTATTAGCAATTTTTATCAGTTCAATACACCACAAAAATTGCGATATAATGAAAAGATAGGCAGGTGTCGAAAGGACTTGGCGTAGTCTTTGAAATCAGACACCCACCTTGGCCTAGGATGAAAAGTAAAAGAAATGAATGAAAAGTAAAAGAAAAGATAGTATAGAAAAGCAAGCAAGCGGGGTGGCATTCACGGCAGGCGAGATCGATAGGTCAGGTCGTGGTCCCCCAGTACTTTTAAGGGCAGACTATAGCAGTGCTCTTCAACCTTTTTCGACGTGGTACACCCCTGTTCATTAGGGGTCTTCGAAAATGACTTTTTTTCTCTAATCGTATTGGCTACTTGATAAAATTGTTAGGTTACCTAACTTAAGCCTACACACCAAATTTGGTCCAATTCCAACCAGTAGCCGCATTGCTACGGAAGAAGAAAGTTTCTATTTATTATATAAAGATAAATAACGAAAAATTTGAAATTTTCTGTTCACCCCATGAAAGTGTTAGGTTGTCTATATAAACGATGTTCTTCAAATTTGATTCAATTCCAACCAGTAGAAGCGGTGTTATTGCCGTCTGGTACACCCCTGTACAGTGTACACTAGGGTTATGACTAGAAAAAAAAATTCAAAATTTTGTGTGTCCTGTAGTCACAAATGATGAGCTTTTGTGTCCTGATTTCAAAACTCACAAAAGTTAAGACTGTTTGAACAAAAACCTCCCGCACAAAAATTTTCCAGTTTTCACTGTATGGAGGATAGGCTTTCTTTTGTAGATACAGACTATATAATTTAGTTATCGACTGATTTGAATTTAACTGACCCAATTCCAATTGCGAAGATTTAAAATAGTATTTTGGTACATTTTGACCGCCCAGATTGAATTATTCCTATCGTGTTCTCGCTTACAGTCAATATTAAATAATTAATAAATAATTATTAATTCCGATTTTAGATGTAGACTGTATATATCGTATAATTTCAATTTGTCTGGCACAAATCAAACTGGGTGTTCGAAAAGGCGAAAGTAGAACAACTCTAGGTATTTTCAGCGGTCTAGAAAACCGCTTAGAAGAATATGATGTACAGGAAAATTTGAAAATCTCATATATCCTATGTGACACCGTAGCATTTGTTGATACTGGACGGCAGAATGGCGTTGTTTCGAAACTGCGAAATGCAATGATGAGCATGGGTTTTCATATCCCTTGCCAACATCATATTATCGATTCTTAAAGCATATATTAGAGTTCTTCGATCCAACATCTTCAAGAAATCCAACTCTCAGCTACAAATTTGGAGATGATGTGGAAAAACACTACGAAAACTAGGTGCAATCCACCAAGCACGAATTTCAGATGAAAATATTAGAAAACCAAGGATGTCAGGATGATTTTAAGTTTATCTATGGCATGTGCAGAACATGCCGTTCTTTCAAAGAAAATAGTATAGATTACTACTGATCAAATGGCATAAACTTCCATATCTACGCAATGCGAGAGGGTGCTCAAGGGTTGCGTTGCGTTCTTCCACTTCCGCAGATAGAGAATAACTCTGGAGATACTTATTTATCGCAAATGCGTGTCAGGAAGACTGGTATTCTAACCAGATGTCTAAGGATGGAATATACTAGAGCCCGACCGATTATCGGTTCGTCGATAATATCGAGACGATATCACACTTTGAAAGAATTATCGGTATCGGCCATTGGAGTTGAAAAATTAACGGCAATTTGCGTGTGACGTCACAACATGGCGGAAGGAAGCCAGAAAACTATAATCTTTGATCGCTAGACTGAAAATATTGATATATTTCATATAGCTTACACTTTACAGGTGTCCAGATGCAGCCTTTCTAGTTCATTTCATGTTCAAGTATAACAATGGCTGTAAAGATGTTCAAATAGATGCCCTCTGAAGATTTGAAAATGTGCTTATGTATACATCCAACTTCTTTTGAATATCGGCTGAATGTATTGGGGTTATCGGCTAAGCTGTGAGATATTGGTTTTATCGGTATCGACCCAAAAATCCAATATCGGTCGGGCTCTAGAATATACCAAAGATCATTTGCTGCTATCTATGCGGTCGAATGTCCTGCAGCGATAAAGTGCCCCAAAACCCCATTTGAAGTCGGATATGTCCGTCGTAGATGTCCCTGGCACTAACATAATAACAGAAAGGGAGGTCAAATTGATGAATGAACTTTACAATAAGTGGAAAAGGACATATATTTGAAGATTAAATTTGTAGCAAAGAATATCTTTGAATTTTAAATTTTTTCCATATTTGGACCAGTGTCGAAAATTTGATGTTAGTTTGTGCGGGACATTTTTTTCGATTTGAACAAAATGATTATGATTTTATTAATTTATACCAAAATGCTCATCAATTCCTGCTACAGGCCCAAAAATTTTTTTTTAGTCATAACCCTAGTGTACACCCCATCCGAGTGGTACACCCTTTGCAAATTCTGGTACACCCTAGGGTGTACGAAAACCCCGGTTGAAGAGCACTGGACTAGGATTCATTTAGTGGAAATTGCTAGTATTTCGACTTGAATGCGGACATAGTCGACGACTGTCGGATATCCGGTGTGGTACTGTTCCACACGTCAGATCAGGCATATAGGTGCCGACTTTTATTTTTGCATTGGGTAGCGACAGGCACGTAGCCAGGGGGTGTATTTTTGCTCATGTTGCTCAAGATTTTGAAATGCAGCTACGAATTTTCGAACCAACTGTTTGTAGTTGGGTGCTTTGTGATCATCTTAAAGGTTTTATTTACTACATCTTAAGAGAAATGACATTTAGTAAACTCCTTCCAAGATAAAGAAGTCATTAAAATATTCGAGGCAATGACCGCAGTGGAACTGGTACATTTCTATGGAGCAGACAAAATTTGGTTGTCTTTCGGAGATGGAAAAGCTTCTTTGGTAGAGATTGAATTACACCTTTTAATCAGCGGGAATAGGCCATTGTTGTTTATTATTTCGAGTTGACCCAGAAAAGCATGTGCGCGATTTATCAGCTAATTATGTACTTGTGTTATACTTTCCGATTCACGCAAGATTGAGCTAGAATGCCGGCCAATTCCGACGGGAAGCGAGCGCTTACAATAGCTGACGATTGGCAGCAGGATGGGTCGAAGAATTACCACCAACTTTCAGATGCAAATATCAGATGGAAGTCAGATCCAAATTGCTTATCCAATTCGCTGGATGTCTTTTAACGATTTTCGGCTTCAACGCTGCTGTATGAATTCAGTTGTAGAAATTATATCTATCTTATCGAGTGAATCGACTTCCTGTCTTCAGAATTTGCTAACCCTGGTGTTGGTCAGCTAAGAGACGTGAGTGGCTAAATGGCGGAGTGTACATCCGAAATTCCTCAGTCTCTTATTTCTGCAAGCCCTAGAAGTAACGAGTAGGCAAGGAGAGGCGAGAAAATATAGCACGAATCCTATATCACCTTATCCTATACGAGCAGTCAAAGCTGGGGATAGGACATGCAGTGTGATGAGTGTGGAATATAAGCTCATAATCTATCTCAGGGCTCGGCAACTGTTCGTATGCTGCAGCGCGCCAAACATTTTTAATTTTGTCATATTTATCGTTTCAACCCCGGAATCCCAATCTGCTGCTGACAATGGCATCGGTTACGCCCATGCTTCTTACAGTAATGGTAGCGAAGGGTAAAAAAGTTGGTCGCTACTGCCTTATACGTACGTAATATGGTACGTAATCTGTACGTAATGTGGTTATGGTCTATGGTTACTTTGGTCGTCTCCAAGTCCACTGTGATCGGTACCAGTCATACAGTGTCAGTCAGTGGTAATATACATTCTCGGTAATGTCCATTCTCGACAAAGTCCGTTCTCGGTAATGTCCATTTTCGGTAATAGCATTCTCGGTAATGTCCATTCTCGGTATTGTCCATTTTCGGTAATGTCCATTCTCGGTAATGTCCGTTCTCGGTAATAGCATTCTCGGTAATGTCCATTCTCGGTAATAGCATTCTCGCTAATGTCCATTCTCGGTATTGTCCATTCTCGGTAATATCCATTCTTGGTAATGTCCGTTCTCGGTAATGTCCATTCTCGGTAATAGCATTCTCGGTAATAGCCATTCTCGGTAATAGCATTCTCGGTAATGTCATTCTCGGTAATGTCCATTCTCGGTATTGTCCATTCTCGGTAATGTCCATTCTCGGTATTGTCCGTTCTCGGTAATGTCCATTCTCGGTAATAGCATTCTCGGTAATGTCCATCTCGGTAATAGCATTCTCGGTAATAGTAGGGAACCATTTACAAATTGATATGATACAATTCGAGCCTGCGCCAACGGTTGAGGACTATATAAACTATATTCGAATTCAATTTCAATAAAACAAGAAGTTTGGAGGTAAGAACGGAGAACAGAAATATACATTTTGCTATAAAATTACTTTACTATACTACTCTACGACAACGTAAGCTGTAAGCTTCGATCACTTCGCGTGCGATCAATATATTTGTGAGAGAACGATGGAGGCTCAGTAAAACGCACGATCATTGAATGATTGGTCGCTCTCACGGGTTACAACAGCGTTTCACGAACAATCCGAACGAATGCAAGATACAGTGATCTTTATCGAAACCGATTATACTTGATGACTTGAAATTGACTCGTGAATTTTGCTTCGAGTCACGAGTCAATCGACATTTCTGATGCGCCGAGTCAAGTCAAGTCAAGTCATTTTAGCAAAGTGACTCGAGTCAAGTCAAGTCATACGAAAAAGGTGACTCGAGTCTGACTCGAGTCAAGTCATGACTCGAGTCATCCCAACACTGATGTGTTGGCGGCCATCAACATGCAATTTGAATATTGCATTTAACTCCCTTATTTTTGAGGGATTTTAATTCATCTTAAAATTTTCTTCCCGCTGCGCGCGATTCAAAGCGACTTGACGCCACTTCCGCGGAGGAGATGGCAAAGAGGATAAGCATAGGCGTGGAACACAGTTAACTAAAGTTATATTGATACGATAATATACGCTACGTAAATGTATATCGTGTAAAATAGGAGAATGAAGGTTGGTCAATGGTCATCGGAGTTGTCCATAATTTGGGAAATCTCATAAATGATTCGCATCCATGTCTCATTTTATAGATTATTGATAAAAGAAAAACGCCTGAGTCTGCAATAAGCTTACAGGGAAGTCGTTGAGATTTGTCTAAATGCATTTGAAAGTAGCTGACGAAGAGTGGTCGTGCCCCTGCCCCCTACCATAGAACAGCGCGAAGGTCCGGTAAACTGATATTTTTCCGCGCTCGTTGCGATTCACCCCCATTTCATAGTTATTGCTCTGTGTGTAGTCCAGGTTTCATATTAGAACTTCAATATTCTCATTGGGCCACGCGTAACGCCAAACAATCGATATTTTCCTCGGAATTATATGCAATTATGTTAAGTTTAAATTGGGCGAGCAACGCATGCATGCCGTCCAAACAATTAGCGATATTCTCCGACAGTCAAAGCACATTGATGTCCATCAAAAATAATGGCAATTCGAATAGTTTAACTGAAACTATTATCTTACTCTGCCGATACCTGGCAACAAAGGGAGTGCAAGTGACGTTCATTTGGATTCCCGCTCACACAGGAATACGTGGCAATCAAAGGGCAGACGAACTCGCAAAACTCGCCTCTAACACACCTGGATCCAACGACGAAAACGAAATCATTATGTCTCTTGCCGAAATGAAGTCACACACCAATGGAATATGTATTGAGAAGTGGATGTCGGAATTGAACGACATCGAGCAAGACTCTTCGTACCTACGTTTACACGCACCATTCTCGTGCATTCTCCGTCCACGGAATTTGTCGCGGAGGGAAGCATCCATTATATTGCGACTACAAACTGGACAGGACACTGCAAATTGAACTATCACCTCCATCGCATGAGTTGTCATGACAGTGGTCTCTGCGAAACGTGCAGCGTACCAGAAACTGTCGAACATTTCCTACCAACGTGTCCTCGATACTATCACCAGAGACAATATTTAAAAAATGTAGCTGAACAGAGCAGTGTGAGCTTTAACTTGGACTGTCTGTTGACTGATCCGCGTATGGTTAATCCAGTCATAGAATTTGTTGTATTGTGTAGACGTATATGATTCAACTATTAGCTCCCCCAGGCCTGGTGCACAAGACCTTAGTAGTCGAGCACCATAAAATCCCTTATACATATATACATAGAGAATTCTCTCATCAAGAGTCATAACCTTCCACACCATCAAACTATCTGTAACGATTGCTAACATTCTGGTTTCATTGCAAGTAAGTGAGAATGTAAATGCGAACCAAAATGTTGTAATTCGTAGTTATCAGAAGATTCTTTCCGTTTGCATATACCTCAATTTTACACATTCTATCGGTATCATCCTTATCGCTGACGCCTTACCAATTACAGTTCATTATCCTCACCAAGCTCTGAGTAGCCTAATCGTTTGATTACATTTCATTGACTGTCCTCTAGTCCAGTGGTTCTCAACCGCCGGTCCGCGGACCGGTGCCGGTCCGCGACGACATTCCTGCCGGTCCGCCAGATATATTTATACAATTTTATACCTTAATTTCAAGATGCAATGTTGAAGGCGTGTCCATTGATAAAATAAATAAAACATCAAATTGTAAAATGATTAAAAACTTCGTGAGGTAACATTAGGGCTTGAAACATGTTTGATTTGACTTGAAGTTCAAGACGTGTTATTTGACGACATGCGAGCGACAAGTACAGAACAGATACCAGCTTACTCATCGCTAAACAGCGCAGTTTGCGCTATCATTCGTTTTCGATTCATTCATTTTGTGCAGGACCGTAACTTCCCCCCAAACCGCCCAATTGGAGAAGGGGCCGAGCTCGAAACGAGCTCAAAATTATTTTGCCAATGAACATTAATCATAGCGTAGTTTTTAAAATCTTTTCCCAACATTTTTCAATTTCTTTTCGCGCATTGCGCGATTTAGTGTCACTAAATGTCTTGCTTATCAAGTGCCCTTCTCCGAGAAACACGCAGGACATATAAAAAAAGACATTTCGTCGTCAGCCATTACCGCGCCACGACGTACCAACACATAATGAAGTTAAGGCTAACATGGGACTCTGAAAAGTGTGCCAAAATTCGGCAGCGAGAAAATCGATTGAGCTACGTAAACTCTCTGTTTACACGGAGTAGAATGAGATGTGCTCACAAGGACATGTGAAAACATCCACCCAACTGTAGGGTCTGGGGGCGAAGCCCCCGGAAGTTTGGCTTATCGCCCTGACGAAGTGTTTTTTCGGCCCGGATTTGCTGATGGCGGTATAGTTGCTGTATATAAGGTGTTTTCAAGGTTTCAAGTCTTCAACAGTGAAAATTAGTATCGAAACTATAATTCTCGTTGATAACTTAACTATCAGTGGCGAGGAGAGTATAATTTCAGTACTCGAAAAATTCGTCTTTTACTATACTCGATTCGAATCATTGAAATTAACACTCGATTTAGATTCGAGTACTCGAATCATTATGCCCAGCCCTAGCAATGATCGCGGTAGAACGACAAGGTGCTTGGTTCGACTCGGAAACGCTTCATGTCTCGATATTGTCAAAGATATGAGCCCACAGCCTTCGCCGCGAAGGGTTGTATACGACTATCGGCGGTAGCACGTTTATCTGGTGAAGGCAACTTTACCTCGACTCAGCAGACTGACTACCATAAAATCACCTGGATGCCATCATGAACCTTCTAAATGTCACTCTTTAGCACCATATAGTTGCAAAAAACGGTTGAATACTTTACATTTGGGCTTTATTTCAATTTTGAAAGCTCACCGGTCCGCCAGACATTTTTTAAAATTTTACCGGTCCGCGAGGTGAAAAAGGTTGAGAACCACTGCTCTAGTCTATTCACTGTTAGTCGCTCAAACTTTTGGTTAACAGTCGTCTGAAACATTATTCTGTGTTTGTAGTTTTCAGTACTCATAATTAGGAATAGTTCGAATACGTTCTAGTTTTTTTTAATTGAAGAGTATTCTATGTATCATGAATGAAACATGAATAGCTTGAGATTGTTGTTAATTACGTCGCTACGGTTGTCAAAGAACACCTATCTAGCGAATCAATTACATGTTTACCAGTAATTGTAATTATAATTGTAATGTGATATTTTTATCATGAGTAATTATAATTGTAATGTAATTGAAACATGCAAGGGAGTAATTGTAATTTTAATTGTAATTGTAATTGAACTGAATTATTGCAATTGATCCGACGCTGATCGCGAGACATTCAAACCCCTGCAATATTTTTATCTCTCAGCATTACTTAATACTCACGAGTGGCCCCTGTTGCGTTAAGCTCGGCAATATTATTTTTCACCTCGTTGATATCATCAGTTTTTAAGAAAATATCAAAAATTTTGATTACATATATACTTTCCAAGGTGTTCTTAAATGTGTATTCACAAAAGAAGCCCTAATGTCGAGCCAACCACACAGACAGAGGTCCCTTGTTTTCATATCAGACAGTATCATATCTGATTGAAACGGAAATGAGACTTTGTATAGACGGGGCATCAAACATACGCCACTGGATTTCATCCAGCTCGAAAAGCAATTCCGATTAAAATAGAGATGGCTTAGGCCGGCAATATCCAGCTCCTTTTAACCAAATTTGAGATTTTTTGACAAAATACTTTCGATATTAATAAAAAGAGAACACGACCGAAAATGTCGAACATGCTCAGTGGCCAAATTATAGCCATTTTACGGCAGAAGCCTACGTCGTTTGCAATTGAGTCACTATTTGGAACAAGTTGGTGATATTGATATCGTGGTACGAGAATCATCAAGACGAAGAAGAGGAATTGCAAACTCAGTTCAGAGTTTTCGGGGTTAATGGAGCAAAAATAGTCATTGACGGCGGCAAAAACGCCAATGCGAAACCGTTGTATGCAAGTTATAACTCGAATGGTGATATAATAATTGTGAACCAAATACCAACGTTCGTGCTTACAGTTTGAAATCTTGTGTTCCACGAAAATCATGTACGCAGGACCAATGCCGCATCACGACGAAGGCAAAGGGACAAGCCGTCTAATATCGTCGTCAGATATACTGTTTTAGCGGTTTATAACTGCTTTCATTACGCCAACAATCGCAGTTTAGCCGAATACGTTTGTCGAGGGGTTTAAAAGTGTTTGCTGGAACAGCGTCGCTATAGCTGTATTATAATGAATAGGCTTGCCAATGAGTCATTCTCTTCCGGCCCACTACTCCTCGCCATGTCATCCGTGTATAAGATGTTTTGTAAGAAGCCTAGAAGTGGGTCATGCTACCATTCGGTAGCTACGTAGTGGAAATCAAGAAAATTAACCAGGTCTAAATATACATAGGAGTCGACTAACACCATGAATACCTCAAACACCATCAACCGATCCTGGCCCGAGAGCCATCGAAGGGTTTGAAATCAAGCCCGTGACCTAATTCAAGTCTGACACCCCTATTCTATACATTGCTATAATATTTATATGCTGTAACAAGTACATAACTTACGTTTTGTGACGGTCGAGTGTAGCATTTTGACTTCGGTCGTCACGTTCTTAATGGCGGTATTTTCTAGAAATATGGGTTACAATCTTGAGTTATCACAATTAAAGTCAATTAAATAAATTACATACGATTTGCAACAGATGAGTGCAGCATTTCAACTTTCTTCTCACCTTTCTTCATGGTCACATTCACTGAAAACATTGATTCCAACATTAGAAAGCCGTTTTTCTATCGATGTATATCGATTGAATATTTAGCTTAACATGGGTTAATTTTATCATTATATTGCAGCTTGCTACATCATGATAGCTTAACAATTGCACAATCATTTTTACGATTGGGTACTATAGTGTTACTTATCGCCGTTGTGAGTCTTTTGTAGCACGAACTATGATCTGTTCTTTTTCTTTTACAATGCAATCATAGATAAAATATCTTGTATTGCGCGCTCCTCTCCTTGAACATGAACTCATTTTGTGATCGTTTCCTGAGTGAGTTTTTTAGATGCACTCTTGGTTCATGGTATAGCGAGATCGATGTCTAGTGTGGATTTGTTGGCATTTCCGCGACCGCAAGGGAGAGTTTATGACATTTTGTGTATACTTCATCATCGCATTCCGTAATGGAATCGAATGAATCAGTAGGGCAATGTCCTTCAATGAAATGTTTCCAAGTAGCGTAACATCTTACACTTGTAGAGAATTTTATCCAGAATAGTGATATTGCCGTCGACCTCTTTCAGTCTCGAATCGTCTGAAAGACACAGAATTCCGCTTTTTATACGTGAACTTCAAAATAATACTACGAATTCACTTCTTAGGCATCAAACAAACATTTCGAATAGGAGACTTATACATGTATAAATGACAGTTCCAATCCATGTTAAATTAATTGGTGATAATGAACATGAATTGAATATGAATTATTCATATTTCCTGACTCACAATTTCTCTCCATTTCTTCGAGATCGGCCACTTTGTTGTTGAAAGTATTGTATTCTAAATTAAAAGAGATGGTATGAAAACTGTTTTATTCACTATGTACAATATTCAACTTTAGGCAGTGCTTCCCAACGTGGGCAGTATATCCCCCAGATGGCGATTTGATCAACATGGGGTGACAATAACATAGGGGCCATTTGGGGGCGAAAGTCTTAAATTCACTCACTCGTGCATGACATATTCATTAGTATATGAACATCTTACGCGTTCTGAGCCTGTCATTCAGATCAGTGATATTGCCCTCGACATCGTCCAGTTTAGCATCGTCTAAAAATATTGAGATTAACTTTACACGTCAGCAATGCTATCATGCAAACATAATTCCATTCTCCAGGTTTGTAAACTGGGCATTTGCTAAAACACCGTAGGAATCAATGAAATATTGATGGGAATTCGGGTATAATTCTGGAAACAGATGTGGAATTTTCGGCACTTCATGTGATAGTGCTCAACTATCTCTATAACGCCACATTTGTCAACCACGTTCGGAGATGACGTCAAGCAATTCAATTGGTCTGCTGTGTTGGCGGCCATCAACGTGCAAATTTAATTTCCGATGCAACTCTCGTATATGTGAGAGATTTTATTTATTCTTGTAATTTTCTTCGCGCTACGCCCACCCGAAGATGCATCATTATTCATATCTTGTCCTAAATTATCGAAGACGCCCCCTCCATCAACTCTTTCTGTAAATCTTATCACAGGGACTGAGAAAGGAGACATATTTGATTGTAATATGTGCAACTACTAATATTATTGACGAAATTCATTTTTGAATTCGAAAAATTGTCACGCTTTGGGCGACTGCAAAACAAGTCCTGGTAACTATTCATAACATTTCTACTCACGATTCAGCTACATACCGTATATAAAGCCGATGGAAATGAATAAATAGTTCAGAGTTTACCGGAAATAGACATGGTCGGTTTAACATGGGTATCTGGCGTCAAATTAGTTCATTACAACTTTGTGCCGGCCTGCGATGAAGGGCTTTTTAAGTACTCGAAATACCACCGTGAATTTCAAAACGGTTGGCGACAACTGGCCTAATATGAATTATTCCTATTTCCCTACTCACGATTTCTATCCGCATCTTCGAGATCGGCCACTTTATTCTTGAAAGTATTTTTTTCTAAATTAAAAGAAACGGTATGGAAACTGTTCTGTTCTATACATTATGTCAACTGTTCAATCTAATACAGTGCTTCCCAACGTGGGCGATATACCTCCTCCCCCCAACACCCCCCAGTGGGCGCATTGATAATCAGAGGGAGAAAATTACGAAGAGACGATAGGGGGCGAAAGTTTCAAATTCATTAAGTCGTGCATAACATATTTGTTAGTATAGTAACATCTTACGCGTTTTGAGCCTGTCATTCAAATCACTGATATTGCCTTCGATTTCCGCCAGTTCAGCATCGTCTAAAATATTGAGATCAACTTTATAAGTGATTACTAGATTCATGAAAACATAATTATACTTTTCGGGTTTGGAAAATTGGCATTTGTTCGAAAACCGTAGAAAGCATTTAAATGTTGGTGGGATGTCTGGCCATAATTCTGAAATCAGATGTGCGATTGAGATTCTAATTGTCAGCACTTCATGTGACTGTGCTCCACTCTCTTCGTCAAATACGGTCGGATCAGTCGACAAGCCATTCAATTAGTATGTGTTGGTGGCCATCATCAAGCAAATTGAATTTTCGATTTAACTCCCTGATGTTCGAGACATATAAATTCATCTTGAAATTTTCTTCGCGCTACGTGCGATTTAACGACTTGATTTTTCAGCTTTATTATAGTAGTGCATATTGTAATCTGAGCCCCATAGTGCACATCCGACCAACAGAAGAAAATGATGCACCCCATAAAGAAATACCAACTTTGAAGCGTGTACGTCCAAACGAACGAAATTTGTTTCTGGTAGGCTTACGTTTCTGTGATCCGACTATCTTTCCACCAGACCTAAAATCCTAATGATTGTTCAAGAAATAACAGCACACAATGAGTTTCTAATACGAATTAGCATTGCCGAAGCTGCAGCATTATTTTATTTTCTAAAATTCTCGAATACACCTCCTCCATCAATTGGACGTGGACATCAATTGGACTGAGAAAGGAGAAATATTTGATTGTAACATGTGCAACTATTTCTATTAATGACGATATTCATTATTGAATTTGAAATAACATTCGCTCTTGGCGCGACTGCAAAACGATTTCTCGTAGTGCTACTCCCGATTTTGCTACGAAGGCGTACTATATATTAAGTTGATGGGATTGAAAAAATAGTTAGGAGTTCACAAGAAATGGATATAGCCAATTTTGCATGGATATTTAGCTTCAAGTTAGTTCATTACCAATCTGCGATAGACTTCGGCCTTAATCCATATATGCGACCGAAATGCGACCATGAATAGCGATAAAGCTGGCCACCCTTTCTCAAAACCTATCGTAACCTATTTTAAAGCTAAAACATGCAATGACCACGCGATGAATTTTAATAATAAATGACTAAACTAAAATGCGCTTATAGAATCATTGCAGTAAGCAAACTCCTTAGTCGAGTAGAAGCACATGAATAGCAAGCCGCTGAGGTCGTGATCATTCAAGCATAGCTGATCAACCAATCAGGAACCGTGATTTAGTGATTACTAGTCTTCCAGCCGTTCTATGGTCGACGGCACGGCCACCATAAGGCAGCTACTATCAAACGTTTCAAGGCAAATGTTAGCGACTTACCTGCGAGCTTAATGCATGCCCATTGACGTTTTTCATCAATAATATATAAAATGAGACATTGATACGCATCATTTTCGAGATTTTCCAAATTATGGTCAACCCTGATGGTCGTATACAGTAAGAGCGCAAATACTCAACAATAACGTGACGTCGTTGGTCAAATGGGACGCGCGGAGCCTATCTGACGTCTTTATGTAGTTTCCTAAGTCTCGGTCGTACAGGTGCACTTTGGTTACAGTCGCTGTATTCAGAGGTGGACATTAACTAAGTACTAGCCTTGGCATGTGGTGCCGATTAAAAACGATACGAAGACACAGGCGTAGTGTGGAGAAAGATTTGAGGGGGTATAGCTGGAATCTTTGTGCAATTCTTGTTTGATAGGGATGAACGGGTTGGCAAATATACCGTCACCATTTCTATCCCAATTTCTGCCTCTCTGGTTACGCACATATTACACATTCAGCTTACGTTGCACGTTGGAGTCCTTCATCTGTCGTACTTCGGTCTTTAATTGAACATATGCTAAACGAGAAAAAAGTCGATTTCGGTCTTGATATAATCCCTGCAGTATTTACTATCCACCAGAAGGCCAATATGTTAGCCTCCATTGGTAAATGGTTTTGATAACTCACAATTACGATAGGTCTGTTTGAAATCCTCGAAGGTGCGATTGAAGTGGGTATCTAGATCAATAAAATGTTTTCAGAGACTTTATCTGCTTCTTTAGATGCTGTGAATTTGTGACCGAGATCACTTGCTACTCACGCTGTTCATTACTGCTTGCCAGCATTTCCATGATGTGCTTCAATTTTTTACTGGCTAAGAAAATATATGCAGATGAAATAGACACACATGTACTGTAATGATATTAGTAAACCCATATTACTCACAGTCCAGCTGACTCCGTTTAATACTCTCCAGCGTTGAGTTACGTTGTTGTGATTCTAAAATAGTTCGGAGGGAAGGCAATTAACAAGACAATTCGCTGAAGATTGCATATGGGCTATGACATAACGTGCTTACGTTGCACCGCCGTACTTTCAATCCTTTTTAACTTGCCAGTGAAATTCCTAGTCGCTGTGTAAGAAAGATATAACTATTGTAACTTATCAAATGTAGGAACAGTTTTTGATGACTCACACATCCCAAAATCCGTTTCAAGGTTATTCATAGATACGTTGAGCAATTGAAGTTCTGAAGTATAAATATATCGCTGTTACAGCATTGCATTCTTTCTTTTCTTTCGTTGATAGAAACATCGAACACATAATTAGCTCACACAGCAAATCGCTGACTTCCAACATGCGTATCCTGTCATTCAATTTAGCGTACGCTTCAAGGGGAAATTAAGTGATCGTTGATTATATTCAATACATGTCGACCGATTGTTATGTATGGATCATAGCTGGCTAACTCGACCTTACGTCGGCTTATTGACCATCACCATTTAATATGCTTTATGACATTAGTATACTCTCACGATACACTTTGCGATAATGTTATGAACAATGCAATGGCACAAATATTTGACGCGCGTCGGAATTACTATTACGATAACATTTCCTTCAGGGTTGTAATGACCCGAGTCATGACTCGACTCGAGTCTGACTCGAGTCACGATTTTCTGATGACTCGACTTGACTCGAGTCATTTTTTCAAAATACACAAATGACTCGACTCGACTCGAGTCCATCTTTGTATTGACTCGACTTGGACTCGAGTCATTGCGCATGACTCGAACCAAGTCATTGACTCGAGACTCAGACAGCCAAGACCCACATTTCATTGTAATTCCGAAGCCAACATACTATTGGGATTTCGTCTGTTGGTACTGGTACTTGAATATGCGACCAGAAACTGCTAAAAATGAGGAAAATTGGTATATTATAAATGCGAAACATTCGATATCACCAAACAGAGTTATAAAAAGTGGGTTTACCAAGACTTTAACTGGAAACTGAGCAGTCTACACAATGACTTGAAGTCGGACTCGAGTCATAATTCTATGACTCGGACTCGACCCTCTGCTCGCTGACTTGGACTCGGACTTGACTCGGTGGTGAATCGAAATGACTCGACTTGACTCGAGTCAAAAGTATAAAAGTGAGATTGACTTGTGACCTGGAGCCTTGTGACTTGGTTACAACCCTGATTTCCTTTCATGCATAAACTTGCTTCGGAGAGGTCAAGCAATTTTAAACAATATATAAAGACGCAAATTTCTATTGGGTGGTTAGCATGAGGGGATCAAAGTACTCAGCACGGCTAGCTACTAACTAGAAAAGCAGTGCTGTCGTTTGGTTCGATTCGATTACTGAAAAAAGTATTGATTACTCTCTATATCAGGGGTTCTCAACTTCTCTTGTGTAACGGGCCGCATTTTAACAGCAAAAGACGCTGCGGGCCGCAGAACAATATTACCGTGTATTTGTGGGCTACAATTAAATTTAGGCTATACTGTAGCCTATTTACCACTCGTATACGGGCATTTAGTACATTTTTATGCATTATAAAGCATCAATGGACAGCGTTCGTAAGTTTGCAGCTGCTGCTTATTGTGAGAATATGTATCTTCTAGCGGCGCAATTAAATCCCTTCATGCAGCGTGCATTGCATTCATTGCCAAGTCGGTATATGCAACTTAAAACCCTCCCACCAGAGAACCGAACTCTCTGTTTCAATGCTTGAGTGAGCAATTATAAAATTACGGTAACTTTTGCGTTACAGAGGCCATTATCACACTGAGCTCTGAGTGATATGAGAGGAAGTCTGGCGTTCGGGGCCATTTCTGAGCAAACCAATCAACCATTCTCTTTTCCTTCCATGCCTGGGGCCCTACGTCAACAGTTACAGAGTTAGCTTTGTCAAGTTAATATTTTTCGCTGGCCCCCTCACCACGTTTGCCCAGCCAGCATTTCCTCTGCATATATGTCCACTCTGATAAAATTCAACCAGATAATTAGTTATGCAATGTCGGTGGATTTGTCCGAGGTTGGGTTAAAGCAGTCTACGCGGCAACGTCTTTCAGAACATGCGACCGACTGACATTGACGTAACTCGTCTGGACACGATTGAATCAGACGACTGTATCTTCGAAATTTGTCAGGTGATATTGTCTTTGCTGCTAAGCTCCGGAAACAGCAAATATTCGCACAGTATATTAAGGTCTTATTGAAATCGCACCTTCTGTAGCAGATTTCTAGGATTTAGCGATATTCCAAGTAATTTTGAACGATGCGTCTGTAACGTTGTCGGCAATCTCAACAACCGTTCGCAGTGAGTCAAACACTCTTTAAAATTGCAGGCCAACTACGTAGCAGGATTCTCTTGAACCAGAGTCCAGCAGAATACCGATTCGAAACAATAACAATCTGAAGTCGAGCATATACAAGAAAAGAGAGCACATTAAAGCAGTGATTCTCAAACTTTTTCAGACACGCTCCCTTTTTTGATAGAGAATAATTTCGTGCCCCCTTATCGTCATATACCAAAATGCAACCAGAATGCTACAAACGGCTAGTTTGATGGCATGGAAGGTTATGACTGTTGATGAGAGTATTCTCTAATATGAAATTAGGACTACACACAGAGAAATAACTATGAACTGAAGACAAATTGCGCGCAGCGCGAAATTTTTTTTCAGTTGACCGCAGCGTCGCACTCCTTTCAGATGCTTTCACGCTCCTAAGGGGCGCGCCTCCCAGTTTGAGAACCACTGCATTCAAAAATTAAGTAATCAAACGAAACAGGGACGGTGCGATAATAAAGCTAAGTATCTAAATTAATTTGTTACAATACCGTGTCAGCAATAATTGTGTTTATAATGAAAGATGTCGCGGGCCGCAAAATAATCGTCTGCGGGCCGCATGCGGCCCGCGGGCCGCGGGTTGAGAACCCCTGCTCTATATCAAGACCATACTTCCGATCGAAGTGCGAAGTGAGAGTTCGAAAAAGAACTAAAGTAAGTATTTTGTAAAATGGATTTGTCTAGGTGCTCCACACTTTCACTATAGTCACTCAGAAGTACCTACTTTCGAAATTTCACGATGAATTATCGTGACATGCACAAAATGAATAATGACAAGGCAAATAGGTGTATTTTTCGGTATTCCGAATATCTTACTAGAAAAGAAGATGTAAACCCGCCCGAAAACAACGCTGTACTTTACAAAACCAAACGTGTAATAAGTATTTTTTGCTCCAAAACCGTCTGGTAGAATTAGACTGATTCAATACTTATTCATTTTAATATGTATTTCTAGTGTGCCGAGACTACCGCAGTACTCGGAACAAGTAGAAATGCTGATCTACCGTCTTTGGTTGTCAGTAAAAGCCACCTATAAGCTTGAATGACCAGTAAAAGTAGTTGTGATCGCGTGTCGGAATACTGGCCAAGACGCATGATCATCATCTAAGTCAGAGGTTCCCAACCGGCGGGGAATTCCCCACTGGTGGGGAATTCAATGGATTCTGGTGGGGAATGGACACATTTGTTAAACAATATATACAGGACAGTCTACATATTTACGGACACACAAGAGCGATTACCGTTACCATTTAATTACTCTTGTGTGTATCGAAAATTATACTGCGTGTTCGTCACAAAAACCCATTTTTAATTCTAAATAACCAATCATGGCGTCACAAACGCATCCAGCACGACCAATATGACGTGAATTACGCTTTCGTTAAATTTTGTGGGTTACTGGTATCGGTTTATGTTGCAGTTATGGGCGATTGTCTTGCGTACTGGTGTGGTTGTGTGTCTTTTGTACTCAAACAAGCAAATAGCTACTCCGTAATTACAAAAATTTTGGGTAGTGGGGAATGAAGACTCGGAATAAATCTTAAGTGGGGAATGAAGACCAAAAGTTTGGGAACCACTGATCTAAGCTATGTCACTAGGTTTCGAATTGCCTTTGGCGTAACATTGCCGTCAAACATGACTCGCATTGATTAATAAAAAACCAAATTCGTAAGTGGGATTCACCACAACTCATGACAGGTCCATATAACAAATCAGCAGCAGCAGATTATGCTACTGATTTAGCGGAAACCATGGTAATGTGTTGAGCCTAGATGTACTGAAATTCTGTTACCTGGTTTTCTGACTATACGTATAGTGAGTTACGATATTGTAGAACCCGAAATTTCGTGACCGAATAAGCCTTTGACCAAAGCCTTCAGTTACTAAATACTTTGGTCAGTTACTGGTGAGATTTTCGAGAGACATGTTGTTGTGATTATTCCAAAGTATGAATTTAATTTTAATTGGACACACTAAAATACTCACCTGCGTTATTGTATCGTTCAATACTAATTACTGTATCGTTGAATTGTTGGAATTCAGGAAGTATCAAAGTTAGATATTTTCGAACATTTGGGTACAAGATTTCGCACAATATTTATCGATAATTAGATGGAAGTAGGGTTGCATTTAGAACTAAGATCAATTTAAAACAAACATGTATGAAGCTTTTTTTTATTTTTATTTATTCATGACGTCAGGAATCCTTAACTGCGGCGTCACGGTGGATTTACATAGACAATTGAAAATATAATGTAAACATGGTTCTTTGATGATATAGGTGGCTTCCCACTATTGTCATGAACAGACTGAATTATCTCTGACCGGGACTACATCGCTATGCAGAGCAATCATTCAGCACCACTGATCTATCATACTATATCTTATCTACGACTATAACTGTCGAGCCGACGACGATTTCTTGGGTTCCAGCCAATTCACATCGTATACGTCGGATATTGGGTGCAGATCGTCCGTAGGCGAATACCCAATGTTTTTCTAAAGTATTTACATACCCATGGCATAATTATACAACTTTTTACTTAAAAAAAAATTATAATGGTATTTTCTAAACATGTTTGAAACAAAATGTTTTAAAACACCAGCTGTTGTAAGTGAAACCATAGATGGAACTGTAAACTGGAATTTCAATGTCGATGAATTTTAGAAATGATATTACTGGCAGCTCCAATATTTAAATTTCGATCGGTTTTGCGAGAAATATTGATGGCAAAGTGCAAGATACACTGCACAACTGCACATTCTTCAACAACCATGGTGTATCCATTTATCGACGGAAATATATCAGGGGCCAGACGAAATAACTACGTTATCGTATTCTATACAATCTATAATATAAGGACAGCTTACTGGTGTGATAGTCACGCTCAACTCTTGTCAAAGTGCGATTGAGTAGATGTGTTTCTGAAATATATGTGTATTCATTGATACATTTTGTAATAATACTGTCTCAGTTCAAAGTTCAACGCCCAAACGCTCAAGGTTCAGTTAGTAAGCTGTCAAATCACGCTAATCAATCATATACCTGCATTTGCGGTAAAAGCCCTTCGATGTCTTTGCAGTAAAAAAGTTCATCTTGTTGGCTAAAATACGGAAGTAATTCTTTCTCTCTTGTACGGTAAAATGTTATTCAAGCTCCAGTTCGAAGGCATTTTTTGTCTTTGAGTCGAGTACTTCCTCAGAGTGAGGCACAGATCGTCGAGAATATTCTGAATCTTCGTAATTCCAAGTATTCTACTCACGACGATTAACTAAAATATCGATATCTCAAAGAGTATAGCCAATTCAGAGAAACGGATGTCATTTTCGGACTCAGCAGCCCAAACATACCTAGAAACCAATAAAATATCTTTGGCACTAAAAAAAAGTTTTTTTAGTAGGCCAGTGCTATTGATGTTCATGAATGATTAATATTTAACATTTTCTGCATAAATCACGCAATTTGCATATTTTCATTCATCAACATAGCGCAAAGGGAGAGGAGAGGCACAGGTAAGGCATGAACGACCTCAGTCTCACCTGTCATAGTGCCATAGCCACAAGCAACTCAGAAATTATAATTACTGATAATAATTTGTTGCTATTCTCGCACTGATTCCAAAAATGTAACTTAATACTAATAATGTCGATAACCAGTACGCCCTGCTAATCGCCCATGAATTTGAAATTAGGCGTTGTTACATACAATGGCGGCACATGAAAACAGTGGTCAGGCGAGGCGCATACAAATTTTTGTCACTGATTTTTGGCTAACAGACCGACAGTCACAGAGCATCGATACAATGCGCTATCGACTTTGCCAACGACGGTGCAGTACAAGTCGGTTAGTTGCGACGGAAAACAGGCAGTGCAGTGCAAATACAGCCCCTAACTAATGTAGTTAAGTTGCGTATTTTCCTTCCATACCTAGCAAACTTCAATTGTAGGCGTAGATATATAGTTGCTTCTAACTTGCTCGTGAAGAGTGATTACGTGATATGAAGCAAGTCGCCAACTGAATCAGCTAGACCAGTGGTTCTCAACCTGGGGGAGGGGGGGGGGGCGCGAAGAAGCGGTCAACTGAAAATCTTTTCGTTTAGTGTCGAAAAAAAGGTTGAGAACCACTGAGCTAGACTTTTGGATTTATGTATTTGCAAATTTAGCTAAAGGTGCCATTGTGCCAGTACATCAATCGACCATGACCCTAACAGCACGTCACTGCATTGCTGACAAAGTATAACTTGAGTTTTAATCATGAAATGGCTTAGGTTGCAAATACAACATATTTCCCTAATAATGATTGTATATATATATATTATACAAAATGGATCTCACCAATTTTATATTCTCTCTTAAGATCCGCCACACTGACATTGAAGTTCGGAGTCTCTGAAACTGTGATACATAAATCTCGGTTGTATTTATACTGCTTTTCTGGATATTTACGAATTAATTCCAATGCTGTGCATGCGGGAATACGTTTATGCAACTAGTAACAATTGGAAGTGTAGATTACAGGCTTTCACCGATACATTGTATCTGAACATAATTAGAAGCAGCATATTGTGCTTTCGTGAGATTGGGTCACAATTGCATCATTTGTACATTTTTGTATGATGCTATTGAAGATATTGTGATTCATAATATGCAAGCAGTTTCTAATGCACTCATGTAAATCACCAATACAGCAATAAGTTAATAAGTGTACTGTTCTACGGCATAAAGCGAACCGTACAAATATTCGTGTCGCATGTGTCAATTTGTGATTACTCACATTTTTGATAATCCCCGTGAATGTCCATTAGGGTATCATTGAGCATTGAGAAATCGATTTCGATGCGAGTTAGTCTTTCTTCCTCTAAAATTGCAAATTAAATTTGACCATTGTGAAATCTAGGAGAAAGCTTATATAAAATGTCTTTCATAACAAGGCCTAAATGTATCAACGTCTAATTTTGTATATCGCTCGTTTCCAGCTGTGTGATGTTAGCATGCAAATAAATTTTAGCTGAACGGTCAAAATTGGTTTCATTATGAAAATTATGAAGATTCCATAGTATTAACCTTTATATACGACGTAGGCAGTCATGTTCAATATTTTGCAATTATAGCCGATCGTTTGACTTACCTATTTCAAAATGTCCTTCAAGACTTGTTACAGTGTTATTGAGAAGTCGAAATTCTGAAATATATTATAAGCATCATGTAAGCCTCTTACAATTCGCACCAGGAAGTCGATTGTAATAATTTGGCAACCAACTTCGCGTTTTTAGTCCACCAGCTCTCCTACAAGCAAGACGCAAAGAGCAAGGGTGTGATCTGCGTCACTCCCGTAGTATTTAGGTATATGATAATGATATTGGTGTAATAAAAATAATAATCAGGATCTCATATCTTACGATGCCGCGCACTCCGGTGCTCGCAGCTTTTTATTCAACTCAAGGGTACTTTTCGATATTTGCACACATAATGTCTAGTACCTGCTCTATGATATACATGAAATTATTTAATCTACCTTGCAAATTGGCATATCGAATCCTTTGTATTTCTTCTTTCGACTCATTCATACCTAGACAAGTTATGATACAATGTGATTGAATGATAGCATATTTGTATCATGCTTTAGAAGCATACAGTTTTACGACAGTTTTATATACGGGATTTCCGGAAACTCACCGATCCCATGCTCCTTTTTCAGCGTCGCTATAGTATCATTCAGCAATTGGAATTCTGTCGTAAACATGTATTACCATAAGTACACCTCAATTTAAAAAGAAAATGTCAAAAAATAATTGTATAACATATATAAAATAAGATATTGAACTTGTTCCACTCACTTCGTATAACGTTTTCTTCTAACGTGCGAATATGATCATTAATATATTCATGTACTAAACAAATGCAACTATATAAATCACTTTGACTGAATACCAGAAATTTTATTATTTTGACTACTAATGATTATTCACATATTTGATAATAACGTTCAAGACAACGTAAGGAAAATTAATCAATTTTTTAAAACCACAGAAACGCATATCTTCAACGAAGAAAGATCCATTGCGAAATTATACTTTTATACTGTCGGAAACTTGAAAACTTGATCGAAACTTGGAAACTTGATGGAAAACCAAAGCTCATTTTCAGTTTACATTGTATATCGCTGCTTTTCAAACCTTCTTATTGTCTTTAAAATCGTTGAATAGAAAACAAATGGAACATTCAATTCAAATTCAGTGATAGAATGAGCGATATGATATGATAAGAAATTCTGTATCATATATATCTCAGATTTCTCACTGATCTGATAAACCCAACGGCCAACGAAGACATATTTACGGGGTAATAAAAAATCCCAATAGCTGATCAGCACTTTAAGGAACTGCTCCGCACTGCTTTGAGGTCATATCAGCCTGATTTCAAACACATTGCAGCCCAGGTGCAGACGGACCGTATCACCACATAATGAAAACTTCGTTCGATAACCTGCATTTCATTGTGTCGGAATAAACTCGTATTTTTGTGTTATGACTCTTTAAAATCCAAGATTTTTGATATGCGGCTCGCGCAAGAAGCGATAGCAATATGACGTCAAGTGACGTCACGAGGTTCACATTCGCGTTCACACAGAACCTTTAAAAAAGGTTCGCGTTCACCCGAACCTGAACCTTTCAGAGGTTCACACCATCCCTAATCATCACTACAGCCTAGATTGCTGTGATGTAGGCCTATTTATGAAAACATATAGTTGCAAAGCTATACTTGACAAAAAATGCCAAGGGCACTATATCAGCTTTCAATTTGAAACAGTATAGTCTCAATTATAAATGAGAGAGCCAGCTCGATGAAACCAGTCAAAGAATAATATGCCCTACCTATATATGTAGTTAGATTTTCGCTACATCTGGCACCCGCGTTTTTTAGCGTCGCCACGAATTCAATCAACATTCCAGTTTGTGAAAGTTGAACATCTTATTTTTAGTGCACCGAAATAGTCGAGGGAAAATGAAGTCGATACAACGAAAACTCGAGATGGGACTTGTATACTTAGATTAGGGTTACCGTATTTCAGCAACCCAAATTTCAGACACTCTTTGGCGCCCACTAGTGGATTTCAAAATGAGTTATGACGTCACACCAGCAAAGCTTTGCTCAGACCAGAGGTGGTCACGGTCCGATTCAGGAGTTTGTGGCTGTGTGTTGTGTAACCATGACCGAAAGCACATGGTTTCAGCCCCCTCCCGCCCAAATAACCAATGATTTTGAGCCCACACTATAGGGTAATCGATCCAACTTCTGAAGGGGTGGGGGATGCTTGCTATATGAATCTGGTTTCTATATGCATCTGGTCGTTAAATTATTTGAATGAATTCTGTCAATAATATTGGACGTTCCATATACTACTATATAGATACTACTCTGCGCCCACATGATGCGAGTTAGCGGTAGTGCTGGTGGAGGATGATGATGAGTTCGAAAATACTGGGAGCGTAATCGCACATTGTTAAGTCATGTTGATGTCCAACGGATAAGATTGTTAATCAGCCTTATGACGGTGCGTACCACGGAGCTTTATAAACACCCCACATCCAGTGGTTTCTAACCTTTTATGGTCGCGACTCCATCTCCAATTTAAAAATGTTCCGTGGCCCAGATCAAAATTGTACGAGCTGATTTCTAAAAGAAGGCAGCACCTTTGCCCAGACTTACTCACGGGCTATTTTGGAAGCTGATTACGTTCAATATATTCGCAAACCCCAGAATAAAAGCAAGCGACCCCCCCCCCGTTTGGAACCACTGTCTTTGAATAAAGCATGTAAACGGCCGTAACGATCTCTAGGAATATACCGTTCTCCTATAATTGCGATTTCGATTTGACTTATTCCAGTAAATGAAAGTCGTTTTTATTTATATTATATGGCAGTTTTTGCGAGGGTGGTATAGTCTCCATAACAAAATCAATAAATGTTATAGTAAATCGCGCGCAGCGCGAAAAAAACTCCGATTCATCAGCATAAATATTCCCAAACAATATTGTTTTTATGCCGATTTACGAAAAAAATATGAGCCTACGTTAAAATTCCGGACATTTGGCATATGTTAGAAATTCCTCCCGGACGCTAGTTTGAACAATGAAATTCCGGACATGTCCGGGAAATTCCAGACGTATGGGAACCTTAACTTAGATAATATTTTCGGAGTCACGATTTTGGTGAAGTAACTGTCGAGTGGCGCTCTCGCTGGCCAATACTTATTTGCTCACTGAAAGCGGGAATAGGTTTCACAGCTCTATTGGCAAAACTGAGTAAATTTTAGGTCCTCGACACACGATACAAACAATACATTGAACATCGACAACGTATACCCAACGACCACATACTGCCCCTTTCTTTGTAGTGAAATATCAGACTCATCTAATGAATTTTATTGCTGATGTGAATGCAGACCAACTGCTACTTCATAACCAAGATATCGCTCAAAGAATACTGTAGATGTGAAACCCTTGTTTAGGTCAGTTGATTATCGATTATGCTAGCTTCTTATATGTAAGAAGGATTGGGAGTTCGTGAATGTTCTTAATGACATCGACTTCCGAAAGCTCATAGATTCATCCTGCCGAAATGATATGAATTCCAGCTAAACCCAGGACTCCGAACGTTGCTGTTGCTATAGTCTATGTTCAGCCCATTTGGAATTTATCCCGCTCTGATGGTTTAGATGCATAATTCGTTACATATACTTTGCTCGTGAAAGATACATCTTAGAAAAGCTTACGATTTGCATGAAGACTTTCGAGAGTTGACACTGTTTCATTTAACAGTTGTATTCCTGAAAACACATAAAAACTGGCTCCGATCATTCAAATCATTGCACACTTTCCCAAACGTCAATGCTCACTTTACACCCGGTCAGTGGGGTGTAACTAAATTTAGTTGTACTAGGCGTCATAATCTGCAGTAGTTCTGATAGTGGACTTCGCAGATTACAGATTCTATACCTATATTATGTCACTTGATTCTACTTTTAACTAATCTGAGAATCTTTTTGAGCCCTTGTCAAATTCAGTATCACGCATGATCTAACGTGAGAAATTTAGATGTAATTTAATCGAGGATTGTTTGCGCAATGCGCACTTCATATATCAAGGGCCGTATTTATAACTTCTTAGGACCATTGTGTCATATATATTATTCCGTTTGGCCTCGATGTATAATATCATCTGCAAATTATTGATCGCAATGGCTACGAAACCTCCATACCATCTTCGTTTTTTAAGTGCTGCGGTCTTGCAGATGCGAATATGAAATCGTAGGGTAATTCCACTTTTATGAAAAGCGCCAAATATTACCTAATTTGGTCTGCATATCAGGAAATCGTAGGGAAGAAAGCTCATGATAAAATATTTGAGTGAAGCATTGAATCATTCGTTTTACATGCAACTTACATATCGAAAGAAACAAAGCACAATTTCTGCCATCTGCATGGTGACATGATTCATGTTCACAGGCAGGGTTTTCAATACACACCGTTTTAATTCCAGGTAGCGCATTACTTACGTTTCTCGTCAACCGAACTCAAGCGTTCTAGCTCCTCCGCTAATCGACGATCCTCTAAAATACAATTTGGTCGAACAAAGTATCGATTGAATCCAAGAATTTAATAGTACAGACTCCTTGAACAGCCATATTTTTCATATTGTTTCCTGAAGTATGAAATGTTAGTCTTATCGACTGAGCAGTATTTTCTATTGCATTTCGATAAGCTTTCAAGTACCTCGTGAGGGTGTATGTCTTGCAAATAATCGCATGATAATTGCTGCACATGCACAGTCAATGACGGAGTTGCCATTATAGGACAATCAGGTTTCCTCTTTTAGTTGTGGCAACACTTGATATGCTGTATGATAACCAGAGGTGGTCAGTAATGAAGTACTTCTACTTTTTCGAAGTATTCGAGTAGTTTTCCTCTATTTCTGGTACTTACTCAAGTAGATTTTTTTCGCTACTCCTACTTATACTTCGTAATATTTTGTGAACTACTTACTTACTTTTCGCTATTTTCAGTTTGTCAAGTAGAAGTAGTTTAATCGCCCAAAAAGAAAGATAGGCTAATTCATTTCGGAGCTGTTTTCAAATAGTAGGCCCTGCCAACATTTAATTTTCATAAAAGTCATCCAATACCCAGAATTTTCGTTGCGCTTCGCGCTCAGTAGATATGGACGGCAGATATATATTAACGAAAGTATCGGTGAATATAATTTAGATACCGGGTTGGTTCCGTTCACACCGCATGGTCATGTCGCCTATACGAAATACTTCATCACAATAAGTATGGCCGCTCATCAAGTTTGAAACTATCGTTTCGCAATTTAGCAATAACATATTATACCTAGCAGCCCATGACGTGTCTTTATCTGAAAAAGTGGAGCTTGACTATTTAAACGTTAGACCTGCTTTAGCTGACCATTTTCGAAGCATATTGGACAAAAGGCATGAAATATATTTTCCGGTTTTTAGAAGTAGTAATTGTATTTTTCTTTCAAATACGAGTAGTATACGTAGAGTTCTAATTATAGTGTAATAGTGTTAAAGCCGCATCCGACACAATTTCTCCGTATTGCTCTTCGACTGATCTAGAGGCCTTAAAATATGGGGGAGGACGCCATACCATGATATTCTATAAAATGGGGTGTTCGAGTAAACAAAGAATAAATGAATCAAGCTCTCTACCCCTTTCGCGTAGCTCCATTTGCAGCTTTTGACAGTCCATGCCAACGAATTGCGATCGTTTTCACAACTATTTACTTACTTGAGTAGATTTAAAGTCGGTCAATTCTACTTCTACTTCAAGTGGGTTGACGTTGCTCATGAAAGAGGTACTTCTACTCGTACTTGAGTAGATTTTTTCGTCGCTACTTTTACTTCTACTTTAGTAGCTTTCTTGACCACTTTGACTACCTCTGATGGTAACATGTATTTCCGTAGCATGCATTCATATATTAAAAAGCTCAAACGGCGAGTATACATGCCTTATTTCACATCCCTTCGTGTTGGAATTGTACAGCGTTCAGTAATATGACCTGATAGTATCAGTGACCTCATTTAGTCCGATCCAGACGGGTCATTTTACCTTCAGAAATTGTCATTTAATATACTTCGCAATAACATCACGCAAATCAGTTTATGTAATTGATATCGCCGTTCAGGCGAGCAGAAACTAATACCGCGACATTCACACAGCGATATCGGCGAGCAATACTCGTTGGGACAGATTGATTATACGTGAAATGTTTTTGAGTAGTATACTCACGACTTGGAACGATGTCCTCCAACTTCGAAATCCTTTCTGGTAATGATCGTGCAACTGGAAACGAAATATATTTTCAGTTCAAAGTAATAATGTCAGCAATGTTTGATAGAAACATTACCTGCACTGATATTTTTGTTTGCTCCCTCCAAATCTCTTACTTGTAGTCTCAAGATCGCGATTTCTGACGAAAGATGGAACAATTTAGTAACAGAACACCGGATTACAGCACGAACCGGTAGTCATTTTGTACGATCTACACGTATTACCTTAACATCGATTATATCACGTCAATATGGGTTGCAACCCCGTACAGACTTAGAAATTTCTGCTCATATACCAATTGGTGCATTAAATACAGGTAAGGGCTATTCAAAATGTTGAACTCATCGCACTATTTCAGGCCTTGGAAAATCCCGCACTCAATATCCTGTCTGGAAGTGGAAGGCCGGTCCAATGGCTTTAGTAGAGGCACGAGGAGGTCAGTAGCCAAGTACGTTTAGTTACCGAGGTGCCTAAGTAAGTTTTGCTAGCTCGCTACTTCTCAAGTGGTTCTGTGGATATTTCCACTTCTAATTTAGGATACTTTACTTTGTCGATAGTCTTCGAAACCAAACCACTCACAATTCTTCTTTATAGACTTCGTCAAGTACAAGGTAGCATTACATGCATATGGATAAACTTTATCGCATATTGTCCAATGGGATCAATTCAATACATAGCCAATATGATTGTAACAGACTCTATCTTCGAAAATTAATAATTGTATCATCGTTATTATAAATCAGTGGTGCTTAACCTTTTTTTCTTGCAGCGTCCTCTTTCTAAAATTGCCTGGGTCTAGCGATCATCCCACCCTCAAAAATAGGGATGTTAGTAAAAATACTGGGTACGAGTTCGAAGTACGGCCGGTCTTTTCGGGTCTCGGTCTTTTCGATTTGAAGTTGTCAGTTTCATCAAATTAGTGAACAGTCGTTTGAAATATTAACTCCCGAAGTATTTTCCGTAATATTTCCACATTTTATCCTGTGATATACATAACCACTATTCCAGAATAACTTCAAGATGACATGCTAGATAAAAATGACTAGGCTGGACGTGATATGTTCATTAACAATATGTTTCTTCATTATGGTGCCGTAAAAGTTGCAAACACACCAGAAGTGTCATCGGAAGCGCCATAGGCGTAAATTTCACATTAGCCTCCGTCTATCTTTGTGGAAATGGATATTTGGCGCTCGTAAATAACAAATCGAATACGCGGAAGCGGAAATACCGCTGCAAAATTAGCTTTGAAATAATAAAAATCTACTGAATTTCTACATAAATAGCATAATGTTTTGTTCAAGAAAAGCCGCTTCGTTACTGTTCATCACAAGCCCACAGTTCATATTTGCACAAGACAGATGACGGTCGCACCATAATTGAGTCAAATTTGAACTAAAACTTGAGGGGGTCCGCGAGGGTCCGTCACCGTCAAAAAGGTGTGCGCGGAGCCAAAAAGGCTGAGAATCACTAATCTGGGTAATCATTTTGACGAAAAAGCTTCAAAGCATCTTCAATGTACAAAGGGCTCTCGCTCTTAAAAGTGGTACAGTGCCTCTTTCTTCGATTCTGACTCGCTGTTCGCTGCGGGATAAAATACCTAGATTTCGAATCATTTTGTGGAAAATAACCCGAGGTAACGTGATGAGAGTATTTTAACGGGCTATTCGTGATCTAAAATTACGGGCAATTAATTTTATATGAATTATAATAATCCACTGCACACATGTAAACATGTTGCAAACATCATCGGCACATATTACGACAAATGATCACGAAAAATTTCGAGATTCGACTGATTTTGTCGAAGGTTAATTTGCAATGAAAACTCAGGGATATATAGAACTGATGTTCCAATATGTAATCATATATCCCTACTATACACCCTCTAGTGCAACGCCATTTTTCTGCAGCGCCCCCTGAGTCCAGCGCCCCAATATCGCCCTTGAGCGTTCCCGCCCCTTCAACATCCAAATCGCCCCCTGAGGGGGGGGGGGGCGCTGGCGACAAGGGTAAGAAACACTGCTATGAATAAAATCCAAGACAGGAACGTCAAACTCGATTCTGGTCGCACGTGGGATTCACTGAGCGCTTACGGATTGTACTAGTCACATCTATGCGTCCAACGTGAGTTAGCAACCGAATTGGCAAATGTAATGATAGACGGGTTATTAATGATTATAAACCACTGACACAATGTCCACAGCCTACTGTTGACGACGAGAGGTCGACATATTTCTATCATTCCTCAGTTTCAGCTGGGTTACGGCGTTGTCACTGCGTATGCGTTTTGCGGATTACAAAGATCTAACTGTAACCGTAGACAAGATAATTAAATGGCTTTTGAACCAAGTCATCACACTAAAGGAAGTGGGAAATTTTCCGAAATTCCTTCACCATAGCTGACATACTTAGACAGACAAAATTGCTTTGTGAGTACATTTTGAATGAGAAGTTTTCTGGCAGTGCACATTATTAAGATAGACTTGGTATCAGTTGAAAATCCCTATTATAGCTTTACCGGAATAATCATCCAGCTGTTCTCTAGATTTGATAATAGTTCAATTCGAGGTATAACTAACCATCATTACACTTATCTTCCATCTTTCGTATTCTTTCCACCCAGTTGTCAGCTTCTGTAATATAAAAATGTATAAGTGTTAGGTGAAACATACATGGGCCACTGAACGGATGTTGCCCCTATGAACTGAATTATCCATTTATCTTGTAGTGGTCTACGAAAAGGAAGTGCCCACAAAATTTCACACTCGTGAATAAAACAAAATTTGATTTTGGAATGTATTGACACAATTTTAAAATTTCTTGAATTTCATATTGTCGAAGCTAAACGACTTCCCAGTGCTATGTTCTGCGTATCGTTCCAACGAACAGTACATGGTCGTGTTCGGTATAGAAACCATATGATAATTCAGAAGTTCCGGTTCGCAAACGAACATTAGTAACTTTTACCATTTGTATTCATTCGTTAAGTACGCGAAGGCTATCGTAATCATTACATGACGATACCAAATATCCTTGGATTTCAACTCTCTAACATTCGCGTCGTCGCGATGGCCGCTTGAAAGGAAATTGAAGGAACGACTATAAGAGAAACAACGCTACGTCATGAACTATACATATTTTAAGGTAATTCTGCTTGTCATATCACCCGATTTCAAATGAGAACACTTTATACCCTAGACAGTGCGGCGTACCTGACTTATTTATTACCCTTATTCCGACTTGCTGTCATATTTTTAAAACTCTTAACTGTGATGGCACATCGTTCATCACCTCAGAAGAATCCCATACGATAACGCAATGATTGGCTGTGATTGCGGGACGCTTACTGGCGCAAAGTGAATTTAGATCTAATATAATTTTTCAAGCGAGTTGTTAAAACAATGCGGAAAAGGCATCGTTATGACTGAAATCTTACGAATTTAACCAGGTGTTCTCTGATGGCTGAATATTAATTCTAAAATATAGACCTACTATAGATTTACGTTTCGATGTAAAAGGATTTACCTTTCATAACACTGCTATGCAATGCCTAATTACCGAAGCAAAATTATAGGTGGTTCGATCATGATTTTGCGAATGCCGACTAGGGGTCCAAATAGTAAGATGTCACAATCTAAAATAATATTCCTATAGAGATATGTACGTTCATTTGTTCGAAATTGACATCGTCACTTTAGATAACAACGAATAAAGCGAAACCGTCATTTTGGTGCTTCGCACCATACCCTCTATACTCACGCTCGGCATTTCGACTTTCCCGCAAAGTTGCAATTTTCCGACTTAAATTGTGATTCTCTATGTTCATCAAAGATATGCTTTCCTTCAAATCCGCGAAGGCTGAGAATAATTATTACCATTCAGACAGTAAAACATCTATTCAAGGCAAGGTATAGATTTGCCAGTTTCTCAATTAGCTTCGCTTAGGTCCGTACTCCATGTGTAGGTACGGCTATGTTATAGTTATGGCCCGCGGACTGCCTGGAAGAAACATCAAAGTTATACTAACCTTGTCTTGTAAGTGTAATATGAGTCGCCAGGCCGGCAGCTAAAATGACTGTGATTAATATCAAGCCAGCGATGGATCCTTTGGTGTTGTTCTCCATTTTCGGATGACTTCTCACGTGATGTATTATGGATCGTCCGATTTAGTTCATAACAAGAATTCAGCAACTAGCTCGCGGACCGGTAAAACTATAAAACAATTGTGGCGGACTTATGAACCTTCAAAATCAGAATGAACTCTGAATTTCATTACGAGAAATCTATGCAACTCATATGAAATATTGGAAACTTGTAATGCTGCCTTTTTCGATATTAGATATCAGTACGTAGTCATACGGAACTTTCTGCACTATCTTCATTATGATTGTTCGGAATCCTTCAAAACAAATGCGACCTTGCTGTTTGCCTCTTTGACACTGACACTTGTGACTGAATTGTCCTGTCGTAATTTAACTATGTTTAACGCGAAGGAATAACTTCATATTGTTAATATATTCACTAAAAGCTTTTCGACTGACTCTCTCGCGTTATTCTGAAGTTCTGTACCCCAAATGGCTTGTTTAACTAAGCTATCTTAAATGTCTCAGGACACTCTTAACGAAAAGAATCTGTCTTCGCACTAAATGGGCCGAAAGGGGTGATACACGAGTACAGGCCCTAACTCAGAATTATATCGCGGTCATAAATCCTACGTGACTATGTGCATATCTTCTATCGTTCTTATATGTGCAATTATTCATGCAGAATATGAATTATAATTCCTTACTCGATTTACGTCGCGGTATATGTCTGTGGTAGGTACTAAATTCGTGTGCCATGAGTGTATATTCCCACCCATATATCAGGCGTGGTCGACGGGTGGAAATACATACCCATTTCGATGAGATTGTAGGTTACACATATAATTTGTCTGAAACGACTTGAAAGGCAGACTCGTACAACAATTCCACCATTGTGACGTACTCGTAAGAAGGCCGCATGAACTCTTACTTCAAACTCCAAACTCTAAAATTCATTTAAAATGTACATTTCGTAAAAGTAATAGGTAATGGACAAACGTCCTATCACAAAATGCATTTAGAAATATAGATAGGAAGTTTCAACATCTTTGGCGGGTCGGCAAGAAACTTTCCTCGGGCTTGCAGAGATCTTCGGACAGAAGGTTGAAAACCACTGTTTTAAAATCACTGCATTTTAGTGATTTACAATATATCTACCACGGATCGCTACCACCTTGAACACCAGGTTATTGACTATCACGTAATATGCTGCAAACGCATATATCTGTCAACTGTCAATGTCTTACCAGACGTACTTCTGCGACCGCCCTCTATATAGTTTCACAATTTTCCGAACATGACGGCGAATTACGCAAGACAAATATGAATCCATCTTAAGGCCCTTCTACAAAGCGATTGTGCCTTGGCCTGACTACATTTGTCTTGTCCGTTAGTTGTTTCGACTCAGGATATTATTTACCTTTCGACGGAGGAAGCTTAATTTCATGTGGCGTGCAAAGACGGTAGCACCCATTATGTTGCTTTTCTGGAATCACAAATGAATTGATGGTTTACGGTAAAAGCTGGTCCATATTATAAATTTAAGTCGTTGTTACACATGTCAACTGGCACTTCGAAAAATCTATCCAAAATAAACATTTTTTGCAATAAAACGTCAGCTGATTGAAAATGTCGTGCCTCCAGTATCGTCAAAAGATGCCACCAGCCTCTAGCTTCGAGGAATATTCCTGATTTGGGTCAATATGAGCAACCAAGCAGAATTATACATGTTACATGTTATATTACGCAAGATGCAAACGATCACAATTGCCGAGTCATCATAGCTCATTGTTGATCTATGATTAAGCCAGACAGCAACCATTGTGACATTATAACTTGCTGACAGCGTATTTCTATGTTAGGGAATATCCAATGACGTATTTCCGGGACTGTTAGGTTCGAAGGGTCATAGATTAGTTAATCGATCGAGAAAGCATGGATCACCAGGATCTCACCTTCGCCAGATGCCACCTCATTATGCCGCTTGCTTTTTAAATTCTCTCCTTTACTTTTCAATCCGTGCACACGCCTCTTTTTTTACATTGCCTAGGCCAAATTCGGTATCACATTTCAAAGACTACTCGAAGTAATTTCGACGCTTTCCTATCTTTTCGTTTTCTCTCAGTTTTGTGGTGTTTTGACATGATGAAAATATTATTATACTATAACTGATACCAACTAAAAATTGTCCTATTTTCAAACAGTAGGCCTACCAATATTTCAATTAGGCTCGTGCCGCCAGCCAAAACGTAGCAATACCGACGGACGAAGTCCTATACGATTCAGCAGCGTTAGTCAATAGACTGTTCCGTCCTGTTTTCGTCCAGTAGGGTGTCCTGTCGGACTATATTCGACCTGCGAGTCGGTGACCATTGGAATAAAGTAATTTGAGGAATATTAGGGTCGTCATTTGATTTCTCATGGATTAATCCTTACTCACCATAACGATTTATTGGTTGATCGCTTGTGTCACGGATGGCAATAAGCCCTTTAGTTGCGGATATTGCTACTGAAAAACCATCATGCCCTTCCTTCTTGTGATACTCATCACTATTTCCAGAGAGGAAGAGAGAGAGAGAGAGAAAGAGAAAGAGAGAAAGAGAGAAAGAGAGAGAGAGAGAGAAATAGAGAAAGAGAGAAAGAGAGGAAGAGAGAAAGAGAGAAAGAGAGAAAGAGAGAAAGAGAGAAAGAGAGAGATAGAGAGAGATAGAGAGAGATAGAGAGAGAGAGAGAGAGAGAGAGAAAGAAAGAGAGAGAGAGAGAGAGAGAGAGAGAGACGGAGAGAATATGAGAGAGAATAACAGAGAGAGAGATATCAGATTTATTTTTAGCAGGTACTTAGACGATGGAGATGCGCTACGAACTTTAGGCAAGGTCATCCAGTCCAGTGCTTCCCAACCGATGGGTCGCGAACCTATTCCAGGTGGGCCGCGAAGATGTTGTGACTGTTACACTTTCGTATTCAATTTTCCAACTATTCCAGACACTTTATATTCCCAAGATTAGAAGAGTTAATGCACATTCCCCTCCTTCAAATTAAATTCTTTTGCGCCCATAAGCGCCACAAGCCACGTTGCCGTGCTCACAGTAATTCGTGAGCCAGATTTTCGTCACAGTCATATTAATTGGAGCGAGAAATACAACAGTGCGTTATTCTGTATGCGTCAAATTGAAATTTATTCTTTCTTCCAAAGGCTTTGCGAACGTTGATCGGGAAATGTAGCAATCCAGCCCGATTTGTCGTTATAATCAGCTAACAATTGCCGCCATGCAAGTTACTCGTAAACCCTTTGCGTTCGACGTAAAGATCAATGGCTGATTGGATGCGCGCTTTCTCGTCTGTTGTTGTTTGCGGTATTCATGGTGTTTTTGTTATACAATGGTCATTTACACTAGACCGATATCTTTTATTATGATTCCGCATCTGACGACTTGAAGCTCGGTCCACTTCCAGACTTTTTTAAAAACCGCGTAAGCAGATCGGATGGCGAGGAGCCTAGATAAGTGTTTCACGTCTGTAATCATCTGTTACATGCAGGACCTTAACTGTACCACCCAATCCCCCAATTGGTGCATCGAGCTTGAAGAGGGGCAAAAATTATCTCATTAATCAGCATAAATTAGGGAGCAGCCCTATTTGTTTGGAGAGTTATTGAACTTCTTTTAAATTTTCTTCGCGCATGGCGCGAATTGGCGTTGTTAGATGTCTTGATTTTTTTAGCGGTATACCAATATCCCTAATAGAATAATACGCATCATTTATCGAAATAGACCTTTCGGTGTCGGCCATTAGCGCGCCACGACACATCAAGACACGAAGTTTCGGCCAACATGCGACTCCACGAACTGTGCAGCCAAAACGGTTGACAGTTCGAAAACCTTTGCTGAAAAGGATCGAAACCTTCGGTATATGTATGCCGATTTGTCCATGGACTATATACGGTAGGCGCCTAAATGGCTGTCTCCCAATATAGCCGTCGCAAGAAATTCATAGTAGTTTATGTAATTGGCAATATCATTGAATGAATGACATCATGAATTCCGGAATATAGTCACGCTAGGCGCATCCAGATAACTGTAACACACTGACAACATAAAAACTGGCACCGACGAACAGTGGTTAAAACGTAAATTGTGAAAGCGCGTCTAGTGGGTCGCGAGATGAAATTTGGTTGAAAAGTGGGCCGCGAACTGAAAAAGGTTGAGAAGCACTGATCTAGTCTACTCTCTCTCCCATGCTATCCGCAAATGCTGGGTGCACAGCTGGATAGACGCGGATGCCAGTTTTGAAAAATTTGGACTGACCCGACTTAGGATTGAATCCACTCCCTACCGATCAAGAAGCCGGAGCATCACCATTACGCTATCTCGCCAGGTTGCTTATATATCCATCGTATGCGTGAAGATTGCGTCTCCTAATCTGTTTTTAAACGTTTTAGTGCCCTATCTGTTCGAGCATCACGTCTCTACTAAACTAACTTACAGCTATGTCCGTCTACGGAATACTGACCCACACTACACACAGTCATGTCTTCAGTTGCAAATGCGTTCTTAGAGAGTAGGAAATTCTCGTAAAGGGAAGTATTCCGAAAGTATGGTTTGTATGACTAAATTATTTCCTGTATAGGCCTATAAAAGTGAAACGTTAATTGAACATGAAGTCGGCAGAATCGGATTACGCAAATGCTATAATGTCTGTCGCCAAGATAACTACCGTTATGTCCAGCGTATCCTCACGATTACAAATCATTGCGCGTGCTTTTAGAACGCTTTCACTTGTATCAGTACACAAACTACTGCAAACTAGCAAAGCCATCATGCACATTCACACTTTTTGTGCTAATGAATACCACGCGGGCATGTGCACTTGCCGCTGGTCAAGAAAGGTACAGAAATAGCCTTGTTAGGCTTTTTGACTCTTGCACCACCCGTCTATACAATTACGGAAATGACGAACGCCAAGCGGGGAAGTCAGTCACGAATAGCAGTTTTACTGATGAGGGCTTTTGTCTAACCTGCCCGGGGTATGTACCCACAGCTACCGACCAAGAGGCCGAATTCCCAACCATTATGCTATCTCAATATCTCTTATTGAAAATCTCCAGCCTGTGTCGATGGAAATGTGGGAATATATGACATTAGAAAGAAGATATAATGAACACAAATTAAACAAAGAACAAGCTCTTAAACGTTATAACCTTTATCGCGTCTCTCATTGGCTGAAAGCATGAGCATGAGCAGTTGAGCACTGAACAGCGCACAAGTGAAGGATGATGGTACAGATAAGCACACTTTGAACTAAATCGCCTCGACTCATGTCATTTTGTCAACGTTCCGCTGAGGTCTCAATGAATACCAATATACGGAAATACAGCAGTCCAAAAATTGACGAACGTAAGAAGCCTGTCTGTTCAAGCAGCAGCACGAGGTTCCTTTGTTCGGCATTGTATTTTCGATCTCGACTTGCAATCATAACACGTCATCGTGCGCTTCTCGAATCCTCGATCAAAGTCAGCGCCAAGAAGCTGTAACCACGTGAACAGTGAACTACAAACACAATCCGCAATTTTGCATTATCAGATGTGTTATACATCGCGCTATTAGGCTTGTTATACCTTTTTTAACAGAGAATTAGAAATGACCAAGCTATCAGAAATGAACCGAGTTCGGGAAGCGAGTGGTACAGTTAGTTAAACACCATCGTCACGAAACCAATGGAAGTAATTTGGAAACCCGGTACAGACCACCTTCTATGTGTCTGTCTATGCTCCTCACCGTCGACCTCACTGCAACTGTGCACAGTGTGCAGTCCATTGAAAAGCTCACACACAATTCGGCAGAAACGACCACGATCGGGGCGAATGGGAGTAAGAGGAACGAACTGAAGATGACCGCATAAAGATTGTGAGACGTCCACAAGGTTACCATGCTAAGTTCTCATGAACATTATGAAATTCGTGTCGTAGTGCACTTAAGTCCTAAAACGCGATAAGCACCGCTGCGTCGTGACAATTTAAATACATGCATACATATGTGTGCGTTCCTCAATGCCCACGATGTTCTGCCACTGTATACTCGGATTCTTCCGAATAATCTTCACATATGTGTCCCTCCGTCTCTACGTAGCGATAGCTTGCCATATATGCGGTTTGGCAGTATATTCATATTCATAATCATAATATAAACTGCTGGGTGTAACATGGTAGTACAAAAAAGTAAAATACTGGACTGCTGTAGGCCGACTAACCCATTCGTATTTGTATGATGACCCTTGTTACATTGACTTGGGATTTACGTAATATTATGGCAATGCAACGGAATAATGTCGCTATTGCTATATGAGATAGTGAATTAACACGCGGTGTAAATTAAGATGGGTTCGAGTCCGACTGAGGTCGACTCTAGAGCAGTGCTCTCCAACCTTTTCCGTCGTGGTACACCCTTTTCACGTTTACTCAAAAGTCAAAACTCGTTCATCCTCGACCGCATAATGCACCGATTCCGTAGTGAGTCGCATTACGATGACACATATAGCAGGGGTGGGCAGACCTGCTGCATGCGCGATCCGCATATCGAAAACTCTGCAATCATTGCTGGCTTCTACAATGCAAACGGAAGATTCGTATTCACTATTGTTAGTCCGTAAATGATCTTGACCTGCGCTACTCTGATTAATTTATCAAGCTCATTGTAGAACACAATGATTTACAATTGATTGAGCACCAGCATGTATCATCGTTGCGGGTGGAACGTTTATGTGAACTCGATTCGAGAGTTCACTTGTCAAGTTCTAGCCATGTAGTGCCACCACCCCTAATTTTTTCAAACGTAAACCCTAAGGCAGGGGTGGGCAAACTACGGCCCGCGGTTGCATGCGGCCCGCAACACCGTTTTGTGCGGCCCTCCAAAGCCTAAATAAACGCTGTAAAAATATTGATAAAATGCGAAAAAAATAAAATTACTGTGAGTACTTGATTATATTTTTTCTCAATATATTTCAACATGATAACTATAATCTATATTCCTACCGTAGTATTTCCATAAAATTTAATTGATGACGCGATGGCCCAACCTCGCTACTCGTGTATTTCGAAAGCTTCCTATATTGCTAAACATCCCAGAAAGTGAATCGAAAATGACTTGAGTCGGACCACAAGTGTGATTATAGATTGGCAACACCAGTATGTTAAATACTTTTTGTGCTGCACTAGGATAAACCGATTCGCAAGTGTGTTAGATAGATTCGTTCTTTGTATGTGTAGAAGTATTTGTATTTATAATACTTATATATTGTAGAAGCGTATTTAAAGGTAACATGGTTATGATGCTGTCAGCGTTGCGTGTCCTTGGGTTAAACCCTAAGTACAATCAGCAAATCTATGAACAGATCGCTGCTTACAGACACACTCAAATTTACATCCAGTTCTAAGAATTGGGACAACCGACTTTCACCCATAATTTTGACAATGAGGACGACCAGCACATAAATTCTCGTCAATGTTTTTGAAGCGTGTACGTTATCATCAATTAAATGTTTGGCTAAATTATTTCCATGTTGTCGGTCACCATATAATCGAATAACAATATTGAATTTTGGCTTAGTACTCAATTTTATATAGTGCTGCCCGTGAATGGATACAAATGTTGAATGCGGCCCGCGAGCTAAAAAGTTAGCCCACCCCTGCCCTAAGGAAAGCAACAACACGGAACAATACGCATATCGTTATTATGTGATAATAATAATCCGATGAAGCCTCTCGAGCAAAATGACAATCATTAATGAGACACAATCAAAGTGTCAAAGAGCAGCATGCGGATTGCGAAGTCCCAGCTTGCCCACCCTCCAATATGACATACGGTCGCATTCCAGTAGAGAGCCGTCCGTGGCCATCTGGACGACAAATACTCATGTGAAATTGACTACTGGAAACTTCGCACCATGGAGAGCCCTTGTGGTGTTATGTGCCATCACTAATTTCTTGAGATCTTGCGTATAAAAGTTTCTAATTGTAGAAACAGAACATCCCTGCAGGCTTACCATATATAGGCCTAGACCACAATCGCGAGTATAAATGTCAATAAAAGCTGTCGGGATTCGGGTTCCAGTAGAATGAATTTCGTCGATGATTTTGGTACTATTGTACCAAAAATTATATTCATTCCCAGGCCATGTAATCAAATTAACCGGTAGATCGGCAGGAAGGACTGTCTTCGAAAAATTTAGGCACAAAATTAACGTTGATTCATCTTCCGGTTTTTGTTAATCACTTTGTTTTATGTTGTTGTTTCTTGACCTCCCATCGGGAATGACGGTATAGTCAAAATATATTAGAATCGCCCAATCGTACCAGAACAACCTGCATTCGTGAGACGCACACGATTCCAACCTGCTATTTATTTATCGGGAGCATCATTTTCCTCTGTGGTTCGCATTTGTACGGTGGGGCTCAGATTGCTAGGATACTATTATATTAAAAACGAAAAATCCAAGTCTCCCCGAATAGCGCTAAACGTGAAGAAAATTCTAAGGATGAATTAACACCTCTAAAAGATTTGGGAGCCAATTCGTAAATTCAAATTGCATTATGACGCCGGCGAACGCACGTTAATTTAATTATGTGCAGACGGCCGCAGAATTATGGACTTACGGCTGCATGCGACCTTACGTCCGCAAATTGGCCACTTCTTGCCAATCGAATAGGGATGAGCAAGGCTGCAACGTGTAGGAAATGCAAAATGCTAACCAGGGTTCTATGTTACATGACCACCATCTAACACGGCGGTTCTCAAATCGACCGCCGACACCTCCTGGCTATGCCCCTGCAAATATGTGCACTGCGCTATAAGCTTGTCGCAGGAAGTACGAATTCAAAATGTCTAAGCTGTCGCGGCGATTCCTCGAGAAACTATATAGAAAGATTTCGCAAACTGAACGGTGAGCACATGCTAACTACATCCTGCTCGACTTCAAGAGGAACCAATAAGCAGAGGTGGTCAGTAACGAAGTACTTCTACTTTCTGGAAGTACTCAAGTAGTTTTCCTCTACTTTTGGTACTTACTCAAGTAGATCTGATTTCTTCTATTTCTACTTCTACTTCGTAATATTTTGCGATCTACTTACTTACTTTTCGCTATTTTCAGTTTGTCAAGTAGAAGTAGTTCAAATCCGAATACAAAAGATAGCCTGAGGCATTTCGGAGCTGTTTTCACGGAGTACCAACATTTAATAGTCATAAAAGTCAAGTAAAGCACGAAATTTTTGTTGCACTTCTCGCACAGTAGTTATGGAGTGACAAATATGTTTGCACGAAAGTATCAGTGAATATAATTTAGGTACCGTATTGCTTGGTTCCGCTCACACCGCATTGTCGCCTAAATCAAATATTTCAACACAATAAATACGGCCCACTATAACGTTTGAAACTATCGTTTTGCAATCTAGCAATTACCTATCATATCGTAATCTAGCAGCCGGTGACGTGTCCTGCTAATCTGTAAAATCCGGCTTTTTTAACGTTACACCTGTTTTAGCACATCACCTTTGAAGCTTTGTGGACAAAAGACATGAAATGTATTTTCCGCTTTTTAGAAGTGGTATTTGTATTACACTTTCAAATCCGAGTATCATGCTTTGAGTTCTAATTATACTTTCAGTTCTTTTGTCTGCAGAACATACATGTTGAAGCATAAAAGCAAGTATAGTAATGCCTCTATTTTCCGAAAATAAAGCTACACTGAATATAAATTTTACGATCCACAATAAATGTTATTAACGTATACTAATCGTGCAAAGTGTTGAAAACGTATCCGATACAACTTCTCCGTATTGCTCTTCGCCTAAACTTAGGACCTTATAATATGGGATGGGGTGCCATGCGAGGATATTCTCTAAAACAGGGTCCTCTTGTAAACAAAGGATTAGTATCGCATTTTCATATCAATACTATAATTTGCATTTCATGATGCGAAAAAATGCTTATTCTGTCGAAAATTGTTACCTCCTGCGATGCATCAATACGAATCAAGCTCCCTGCAACTTCCGCATAGCTCAATTTGGAGCTTTTGCAGTCAATGCGAACGAATTAGGAATGTGTTCAAAACTGCTTACTTACTTGAGTAGATTTAAAGTCGGTCAATTCTACTTCTACTTCAAGTAGTTTTAGGTGGCTTATGGAAGAAATACTTCTACTCGTACTTGGGTAGATTTTTTCGTCGCTACTTCTACTTCTACTTGAGTAGCTTTCATGACTACTTTGACCACCTCCGCCAATAAGTCCAATAACGACGGTTAAATGATAAGGAGAAACATTTGCTTATGACATCACAAAGGGAATGCAATTAACTAGCTGTTTGCAGTTGTTATGGAAATTGTACGATACCACCCAATCAACCTGTTCTGTTCTGTCTGTTGCGATAGATAGTCATCGATCCATTGTAATGCGGATCTGGTACACCCCAGTACACCCCATCCGAGTGGTATACCCTTTGAAAATTATGGTACACCCGGGGTGTACGATAAACCCGGTTGAAGCGCCCTGCTCTAGATTTCCTACCTAAGTGTTGGAGGTTATCTAAGCTCTTTCTCGCCATCTCATCCGTGTAAGTGGTGTCTTATGAAAGTCTAGAAGTGGGCCGCGCTACAAGTCGTTAGCTACGGACTAAACATGGAGAACGTAGGCCTGGTGCAAATGACCATAGTAGTCGACAAACACCATGATAACCGCAAACAACAACATGAAGACTATGTAAGCGTTTAGCGTAGTTGCTGATTGACTGCCGAGTGGTCTCGGCAGTCGCATTTTCTGCATGTAAAGCGAGTTGTTGGTGACATCTTGCGATTTGCTGTATGTTAGCGAGTCGGCAACCTTCACTATCGCTGCCTACCGCCGAGGGTTAGAGATACACGATTTGCTGGAATGCCCGGTACATAGAATAAATAAAATGTTACCAATTTCGGATTTGGTGATTCGTGTTGGTTATTAAATCTCACCTTCCGGATGTAGGCTAATGTCGCCCAATCACACAATTGGCACGTTTGAGAATACTTGAGATAGTAAGTGAGATAAATAGTTCAATGGCTATGCGTCCGGAATCTGAGGAATAATTTATCAGTCCGGAACTGTGTGCAGTAACTACAGAACAGCTTCCATGGGCAAGTTCTCCTCCTACGAAGAATTAAAAAGTGCTGCGGGTTAGAGAATGGGTCACAAATTCAGCAGACGCTTGTTAATAGTATGCACTATTGCTGAACCATGCAAATTCTAGTTCGTTGATTTTAGGGCATGTAGACTATCTTTAATATTAATTGCATAGTGAATAATTAGAGCTGTGCCACAATGAGACAATTTTGCATGCCATCGTTTATCGTATGCTTGCATATTTTTAATGGTTATATGATAGTCATTTAAACGTCACTGTGGCATATAATTTTCGAAGTAAATTGGTAATACTGTTGGAGTCGGAGTCGCAGTCGGTACGTTTAAAGACTCAGGAGTCGGAGTCGGAGCCTGAGTCGGAGTCGGTACGTTTAAAGACTCGAGAGTCGGAGTCAGAGTCGGTCAATTGAAAATATGAGGAGTCGAAGTCAGAGTTGGAGTCCGTGGTAAAATTTACCAACTCGACAGCCCTGCGAACAACATTGTGAAATACCTTTTAGGATTTTGTTGCTCTTCCGTGATGTAGCTCAATTGATTCCTAGAATCGGTGTAAGAAAAGAGTGAATGAACTTAGTAGAACTCTCAACTATAATCTCGTGGTAAATCAGAGAGGCCAGTGCATACCTTATACAGTATACGCGAATGACGTATAACCAGAGGTGGTCAAATTAGACAAGGATGCTAGAAGTAGAAATAGCTACGCAAAGTTCTACTAAAGTGTGAGTCGAAGTAGTACTGTTCGAAGTAACTAAAAATTATTTCAATTAGAGGTATAATTGGCTGGCTATGAATGTACACTGTACATTGCAAATTGTACAGTGCGGCAAAATCACCTTTACATTCAGTCGACAAAATGAAATTACGTCTCAATTCTGCATAACTTCGTATATTTTTGTTCCCGACTGAAGCATCGCTTCACCACAACGCTTATATTAGAGATTATAAGCTACTGTTCGGTTTCACTTTGCTCCAACTTTATTGCTGTGCGTGCCACCTGCTTCTTTACAGTTTCCTGAAGTAACCAGGGCCGTGGAGTCGGTAAATTTAACCTCCGACTCCACGTCCGAGTCCGACTCCATACAATCTCAATAGACCGAATGCAACTCCTGCGACTCCTGAGTCTTTAAACATACCTAATCCGACTCCGGTTCCGACTATTTTCCTCACAGAACTCCGACTCCCACAATACTATAAATCATATGCCACGGTGACGGTTAAATGACTCTCTCATAACTATTCAACATATACCAACATAATATTCACGATGGCATGCAAAATTGTTTCATTGTGGTACACAACTCGAAGTATTCACTGTAAAGTTAATATAGTAGTATTCCTTGCCAAATATTCTTTCTTTTATTCATATCATATCATGTAGTGTTCATAACATAGACAAACCACGGATACTCTAATAGTTTTGAATCATTCAAACATGATATATCTCCCATCCTGTGTAATTGAAATGTGGATAAAAACAGTAGAAGTGTAGCTCTTGTGTTTGAGTCAGCAACTAATACAGAGATCTACAAATTTTATTACTAAACAACAGTGTTGGGATGACTCGAGTCATGACTTAACTCGAGTCTGACTAAAGTCAACTTTTTCGTATGACTTGACTTGACTCGAGTCACTTTGCAAATATGACTTGACTTGACTTGACTCGACGCTTCAGAAATGTGGATTGACTCGTGACTAGGAGCAAAATTGACGAGTCAATTTCAAGTCATCAAGTAAACGGTGTCGATTAAATCACCCTATGTTAAGTATGGTCGGCATGTTCGCGAATCGCGATACGCCGGTGTGACTTGTGAAAGCATACAGTCATTCACTGACTGTACGTTTCACTGATGCTACATTGTTACATCACAAATAAATTGACCGTAAACGATGCGATCACAGCTTACGTTGTCGTAGTACAAGGGTCGGCAACCTACGGCCCGCGGGCCGGATCCAGCCCGCCAAGCGAAATCGTCCGGCCCGCGACATAATAATTAGTTATCACGAGAATACGACCCGCCGTTTCACTATAGAGACTGTAGTGACTAGTACTATAGTTTCACAATGCTTTTTAATCTGCAGTGCCGCACTGCTTTGAAAGAATGCGGTATTGCTATGATATAAGTTTCCTACATCGTATTAGTCTATTGTGACGCCATAAAGCGAAGGCGGTTGAAGTAGGAAATGAAGATTGTCTGTATAGAGTAGAATAGATTAGTGCTTATCAATCGGGTGTATCTCGCAACCGAAAGTGTACCATACATTTTAACGGGTTCACCGATGGGGTGTGACAATAAAGGTGTCCTTCCTCTGCTTCAAAAACGCTTGGAGCATCTCAGACGCAATGACAAAATCTCAAACTTACACTGTTTAATTACAGATAACTAGCCTCCGTAGGTTAGTTATCCATAGTTTAATTCCCAAAAGGCATTGTGCGCCAAGACAACAAACCTGAAGTGTTTTGGCCACAATGATTAAAACTGTTAATATGATTTTGTCTCACAAACTGGATCACCAACATTGTTACGCCAAATATTACTAGAAGCATAAAATCTATATGGCGATGTAATGTATATCTGCCATGTTCGCGCATTAAGTCGAACAGATATGCTTGCACGAGTCTATGAACTGAGAAATGAAATAGCATCTTTCCTCGAAAATACAAATATCGCCGACTCGTAATCTTATAATCGAAAATGGGTATCTAATCTTGCTCTCCTGGTAGCCTACATTTACCGTCACATCTGAACAAATTAAATTTGCAAATTCAGGGGGAAAACAACTGAATACATCAGATGTTGAGGCGCATTCGAAACAAATCTGCGTCTCGGGGAATTTCAACAGTACAAAGAAAATTATGCCCACTTTCCTATACTGGAGGAGAGAAAACCTACTACCAACGCTATATTTGTAACTGTGATACGAAATTTAATTACTGAATATTCACCCGCTTTACCGAGATTCCTTCTATACCAGGGGTCACCAACCTTTTTGCAACCAAGGGCTACTTTTGGGTACTGATCGAAGCGACGGGCTACCATTTACTCCCACCGTTTATCCGTGCCAGACACAATTTCCGCTTTGATATTCATAGCATTGGGCAGGTATCGCATAGCGGTAAGACTTCTAAGAGATTCTTTTAAATAAAAACATCTCATTTCAACCAGCTAGCCAGTAAGACTTTTTAAGAAATCACGAATTACTTCACACCGTGTTTATATAAATTATATAACAACTGTAAGCTCAGATTTTAAAATAAATCTCGTCACACGTTATACTGGACATCGTGTTATCTGTTTCCAAACCAGTCAGTGAGAGGGCTGGCATTGCATGCTATCAACTAGTGCGCTGTACTCTGGTATGTAACTTACACTGCAACTCTGAGTGAGTGTTCCAGATGTGCATTAGTGAGGCGTGTTCTGTGTTTGTTATTTGATGAATGTCGTGTCCGCGAAGGCTGATTCACAACGATAAGTTGAACCAAACACGCTTGCAACCTTCATAGCTTCTGCGCATTCACCACTGTACTTTTCCGTGTCAACAAGGCACCAAAAGTTTGCTGCAGCCTTGTGGGCTTTGAGGGGGAGGTGATTTTTCAGTGGTACAATTTCAATCTCTAACTGTTCAGCATCCAGACATGACAGATTTCATTATACCTGACAGCAGCATCGATTACAGAAAGTTAGAAACATGGTACTATAAATTGCGTTGAGTGTAAGAGAGACCAGCTGTGTCAAAATATGCAATACACATTGGCCATACTGCATCTTCTAGTACGTCACCGCCATTTGCTACCGGATAGTAATGTTGTTTACTACATTGGCATTGTCCGGGACGTCGAGCTACCATAACGGAACCCCCCACCCTTTCAAGAAGACCTTGGATGGCATGCCGTCATATCGCCTGTATGGGCAGTACGCAGTAGTGCTATTCTACGTCTTCGATAATTTGTTATTCTACTACATGTTGGTATATTACTAATTGTAATTGGGGATATTTGATATCATCATTATAAGTGTTTATATATATGTATTATCATTCTAAGTCACATGTTATAGTGTGATTTAAACAACAATAGCTAAATCACTCAATTTATATATTTAAAAGCTCACTAGTGATAATCTGACGAATATTGGCAAATGCTGCTATTCGATCTATTTTTAGAACAGGCTCGCGGGCACCACATCTGGTCCTCGCGGGCTACCTGGTACCTTTTTGGCATGCATGCAATATACTAGATATGCGTCAAAAAGTTCTTTTTGTCGAAAATAGTAAACGCATCACCATCGTTATGTGATAGATTCAGTATTCAATCTTCATAATTTAAAATATAACTATATAGGCTACATCAGGGTTGTAAACAAGTCACATCACAAGGTTCCGAGTCAAAAGTCAATTTCACTTTTATAGTTGTGACCTAAGTCAAGTCGAGTCATTTTTAATTCTCCACCGAGCCAAGTCCGTGTCCAAGTCACGCAGTAGAGTGTCGAGATCGAGTCATAGTGTTTTGACTCTAGTCCACGTCACTGTGCAGACAGTTCAGTTCCAAGTTCAAGACATGTGAAACCCGCTTTATACAACGCTGCTCGGTGATATCTAATGCTTCGCATTTATAACATACTAATCTTACTTACTTTTAACAGTTTTTAGTAGCATTTTCAAGGACGAGTGCCGATAGACGAAATACTAATAATGATGTGATAACTTTACTATTCTTCTACATTACAGTGAAATGCCTGGGTTGGTAGACCGAGTTCTGAGTCATATGACTTGGTCCACGTCATGCTCAATGACTCGAGTGCAAGTCGAGTCGAGTCATTTTTCATTTTTCATAAAATGACTCGAGTCAAGTAGAGTCACCAAAAAATTGTGACCCTGATATACATTGTGTTGGAGGTGCAACATGGCATCTTACAACTACGACGTGACAAAACACAGAAAACGTTCAATCTGTAATATTGTTCTTTTTCCTATTCTTCTTCAGCCGGATAATCGCCGTATGCAGGGGGTTCTGAAATAAAAACGAGATGTAGTCTTAAGGAAGGATATCTGGTGGATTTTGGTATATAATCATCATTGAAATCAATGAGTACAATTTCATCCGAGATATATCCAACTTGGTATAGGCCTAAGCGTAATGATTAGTCAACGGAAATATAACTGGTCTACAACCAGCATCAAGGAACACGTACACCGGTATAATCTCCGCTCCAGAATGATAGCAAAATACAGTAATACAGTTCTTATGTTGTAATACGATAAGTCAGTTTTTTTCGAAGTTAGGTATGAAATCACAGATTCGAATGGTGGGCCTACACTCATGTTCGTTCTCAATGTAGCTTCTATGTATTATCACGGTTTGTCTATGTCAAACAGGTCTGGTGCGCAAGACCATCGCGATGAAGAATAAACATTGATATGGTCAAACTTGTTGGCATTTCACTAAAAGATAATTAAAGTAGCGACGTAAATTTGAGAGTAGAAGTGAAAGTTTAATTTATAGATCTATAACCATTGAAGTAGGTAGAGCTAATAGGACAAGGAGCAGTACTTCGTTACTGACCGACTCTCACCGTAACTCGCCATCAACCCTACGTATTATTATTATAATCTGTATTCGCAGTAACACTGGTAAATACATACATAATCCGGGGAGCAACCTGCCCCTAAAGGAAAATGGCGAGATCGGAGTAAATTTTTAAAATGTCAGTAATACAGTCGAATTGTTATTCCCATGCAATGCATGGAGAAGTCAGATTACAGAATTGCAGTATAGATGAAGAATTGCCAAGGTTTACAGAGCAGAGGTAGAGATGATTGAAAATAAACAATCGAATGATAGAAATCATGCTGTGATTCACAAGTGTAATTTTAGTCCAGTGGTGCATTCAACGTCTTCCGAAGAATATGCACAGTGCCCGATAACGTGATCATTTGGATCATGTCGATTGTCCAATCGAGCGCTACCCGGAATCTGCTGGCTATGTCTCGTGAGCTATTTTTGCTTACGACCCCTGTAGCGCCAATGGCTATCGGTACAATGTTTATTGTGCATCGCCACATTTTCTTCCATTCCATTTTGAGGTCAGCGTAATTGGATTGCTTTTCTGATTCTTTTTGTTGTATGTTGTGATCAGCTGGGACAGCCAGTTCAATGAATAAGCATTCTATTTTCTTTCATAGAAAGGCGTGTCGATGCAGCCTATTTTAAATAAATGCCCTTCCTGGCGCCTGTGGCCGAAGCAGAGAAGGAATTATATCGATTCATACAAATGCGATCTTTGCATTGAGGGAAAAGTCATTCGTACCGTTTGGTGGAAACGTTTGTAGTGGCTTCCGGTCTCTGAACCCTACATACAGTAGCAGAAACAACTACGACTACAACTGCAACGGCAGCAAGAATAACAATAAAAGCAGCAATCACGGGTATTTGCAATGTTTTCCACACATGTATAATACCAGTCGGTCCGTAGTGAATCGAGATCCCCTACCAACTGTGACGCGATGCGTCATGCCTAAGATATTGAACTGAAATTAATTCTACGTTTTTCGGAATACTGGTTTTTGCTGATGGCTTAGCAACCTGTCACTACGACAATCCGAAAAGCCGCTTTTAGATTCACATTTTGGGCGCTCATACGTTCATTCACACCCATTTACTCCGGCATTGTGCCACAACCTTACTGTGTCCATCGCAATCAAATTCCATCAATCGGCTACTTTTTACTCACCCTCTTTCACGCCTCCACTCTCGACACCCGTCCAGGCAATTTGTGCATACACTATAAAATAATGGAGACATTTCATTCAAACTGGAGGATCGGCTTACGATATTTAACTATCCGCACGGCAGTACTTCTAGTGTTTTGCAACACTATATTTTGTTTTGTATAATTTTACCAGTAACTCAAGTGATCATGTTTATAGATTTCTTCCATTTCTACCTGACAGCTCATGACGAGAATCTATAGCTGCGTTTTACACTTTGCATCAGGGTTGTAACCAAGTCACAAAGCTCCGAGTCACAAGTCAATCTCACTTTTATAGTTTTGACTCGAGTCAAGTCGAGTCATTTTCAATTTACCGCCGAGTCAAGTCCGAGTCCAAGTCATCGAGCAGAGGTTCGAGTCCGAGTCATGGTATTATGACTCGATTCCAAGTCCAAGTCATTGTGTTGACTGCTCAGTTTCCAGTTGACGTCTTGTTAAACCCACTTCTGTTTGGTGATATCGGATGGTTTGCATTTGCAATATGCTAATTTTCCTCACTTTTTACAGTTTATGGTCGCATTTTCAAGTACCAGCACCAATAGTCGAAATCCCAATAGGATTGGTTACTTTACTGTTCGTCGAAACTACAATGCAATGTCGGTCTTGGCCGTCTGAGTGTCGAGTCATATGACTTGGTTGGAGTCATGCGCATTGACTCGAGTCCAAGTCGAGTCAATACACAGATTGACTCGAGTCGAGTCGAGTCATTTCGTATTTTGAGAAAATGACTCGAGCCAAGTCGAGTCATCAGAAAATCGTGACTCGAGTCTGACTCGAGTCGAGTCATGATTCGAGTCATTACAACCCTGCTTTGAATTTTTAATGTAAAAAGTAGATTTCGGGTTTGAGTTCTTGAGTGCAGCGGCAAACATATATAATGTACTTTCGATAATCGATATTTATTTCAATTGACAGGTGTGCTGTGTGTTGTTGCGAGGATTCACCGTGTAATTTCGGATGTATCCAGTTCCATGTTTGAAACAACTAGAAACGGGACTATTTCATGACTTCTTCTGAAAATAGTTTCACCATCTTCAAACTCCCATCTTCTACTTGTGTACGAGTCGATATGTTGGCTACCTTGAATAGATCTGTCTTGGTATTCAATAGATCTTGGCCATAGAAACGCATAATTGAACCTTTAATTTGCCGCTAAATGTATGCGATTCCCGCAATAAATATGTATTTTAAAGCTACCCACTTTGGTAATATTCAAGAAATATCACCCACCTGCTTCAACGGCTGCTTTCCTTTCTGCGATTTCCTTTTTAACAGTGCTGTTGACTATAATTAGAAAATATGAAAGATCAACGAGATTTTAAACAGCGTTGGACTTTGCCGTATTGCACTTTTATGATATATCACCAGACTGACAGTGCCGATATATTTTGACTTTGCTAAGTGGATTTAAAACATAAATTCGTCAACCGCAAACTACTTTTAAGGGGATTATGAAATCGCAATCCAAAACCTAGAATTTCAAACTATCAAAAATACATGACCTTTTTATAGCGTTACCATACGTCGTCCTTTAGGAGGATTTGTCCTCCCTTTTCGAGTTTTTGAAAAGGTTCTTCGAGGTCGCCTAAATGTCCTCGTTTTTGAGATTTTGTCCTCTTTTTCAAGAATTTCGGTTAAACACATGGCAAAATTCGACCGAGATACCATAAAATAGCACTGAACTAACGCACAGGCGGGTATTTCGAGAGCTGAGCGAAGGTCGACCTTTTTTTAGTCAACCACCTGATAAAGTGAAGAAAAAAACAGTATTTTGGGGGCTGAGCGAGAAAGTTGACCTTTTTTTAGACAACCGAAAAATTTACCATTTTGTCAGGATTTTCCATCGGTATTCTAAGTTTGACAATTTTGAAAAAGTGTCATCCTTTCCCGATTCCAGAATATGGTAACCCAACTTTTTATATCACCAGTGTGTATACAAATATTATGTGTGCTCACCATCCCCAACCACGAAAAACAGGATGAGGTTCCGTGATCGAAAAAGGGAGATACATCTATGATGGCTGATAAAAATCGCTGTCGCGACGTTGCAGCTAAATCAATATTTGTCGTTACCAGCTTCTGACATTCCCACAAGGAGAAACAAAATCAGTCTGTGCTCATTCGACGTTTTCAACTTGAAAAATATGTCGTCACTAGTTTTCAATAAGCTAGTTGGGCTCTGTGATGGCATGTCGTGTGGGTAAATTTACTTTGGCAGCACCAGAGTTAAAATACCCGTACCCAACTACTTAGCTGCCTAGTGTTACCAGAGGTGGTCAAAATAGCCAAGAAAGCTACTCAAGTAGAAGTAGAAGTAGCGACGAAAAAAATCTACTCAAGCACGAGTAGAAGTACTTCTTACATAAGCAACATAAAGCTACTTGAAGTAGAAGTAGAATTGACTGACTTTAAATTTACTCAAGTGAGTAAGTAGTTGTGAAAACGATCGTAATTCGTTCGCATGGACTGTCAAAAGCTGCAAATTGATCTATGCGGAAGGTGTAGAGAGCTTGATTCATATTGATGCATTCCAGGAGGTGTCAATTTTTGACAGAATAAGAAGTCGTCCATATCATGGGATGTAAATAATAATATTGATATGAAAATGCGATACTAATCCTTTATTTACTCGAACATCTCGTTTAAGAGAATAGCATGGCATGGCCCGATCCCCCATATTATAATGCCCCTAGTTCAGTCAATACTTTCGTTAAAACATTCGTCACTCGACATCTACTGTGCGCGAAGCGCTGCGAACATTCTGGGTATTACATGACTTTTATGGAAATTTAATGTTGGTGCTACGTGAAAACATCCCCGAAATTATTTAGGCTATCTGTCTTACTGGGGGATTAAACTACTTCTACTTGACAAACTGAAAGTAGCGAAAAGTAAGTAAGTAGTTCACAAAATACTACGAAGTAGAAGTAGCAAAAAAATCCACTTTAGTAAGTACTAGAAGTAGAGGAAAACTACTCGAGTACTTCACATAAGTAGAAGTACTTTGTTACTGACCACCTCTGAGTGTTAGGCCTTAGATTATGCCCACCTTTATGAAACACTGTATCGATCATGGTATGGATAATGATTGGGGTAAAGTTATGAGAAGAATGATGTATTCCTCATTCTTTTTTGATCGGGATCAATTTTCTTCACATTGTTCTTGGAGTGGAAGTGAGATCCGTCTTATTTCCCCGGCCATAAATAATGTAATTTGAATTCAAATTGATAAACAAGAAATGTCTTACTTACGGGTTGCGTCCATTGCTTCTAATCTTGCTACAGTCGCATTGAAAATGCTAGTCACTGAAACACCAAAATTTGTTTTACTCATGCATCGGGAAACTAAATGGTATTTCAAAGTAGTTATGATGTAAATGTCGATACGCGTTTAAATATAAATATTGATCACAGGAAAGTGGATATTCGTCATTGGCGTTACTAAGAAAAACCATTCAAATACTTACTTCGGGTTGTTGATGTAAGCTCTTAGGGTTACTTGAACTAAGGAAGGAGTCTATACATGCTGCTCAAAGCGACCCCTATAGTTGGCAACTTCAACAAACTCCCGGACAAGTAAAATTAGGCCCGAGGCACGGAGGCAGTAGTAGCTTTGTGCAGTCGTATACATGTTCATTAGTCCTAGCAAAGTATTTGTACCTAGGGCAGCTATCAAAATGTGCAAAGCCGCTAAATTGAACGTAATGAGGCCAGACTCTACGAAATACCTGATTTTTCGGTACACAACCAGTAAAGATAAAATATGTAATCGCTATAGCTATTCTTGCGCTATACCGCAATTCAGTTTTACTGGACACACTCTCTTGATCGATATATTCGAAAGACAAAATTTGTCAATATTTAGCATATTATGTTGTTGAAATCGTGAAACTTACTGTTTTGGTCCGCTATCTTTCTAGTCTCGATTTCTCCTTCCAGGTTTGATCTCACTAAAGAAGAAGATGAAAAATATGTTTTAGACCGTCATGCAGTTTTCCGGTTTAGTTCAACATTTTTGGAATAAGTAACTCACGATTCATTTCATCATCTTCAAGTTTTGTCACCGTGCTATTCAATGATTCTGACTTCGCAATGAGCATCAATAACTCTGCAAAGCGTTTTATCAGAAGAGTAAGTGTTTTATGAATCCCAATCTATTGGTACTTCTATTGGTATATAGCCGCCCGACCGATATCTGCCTTTCTTTCAATATAGCTATCGGTCGATTTAAGTCGATATCTCTATAGGAATACGTCATCAATATTGCAGTTGTTCATGGCGACAGGGCCACAAGTACCGATGATTCATTTATAAGAACTATATATAGGCGATGCCATGTTGGTGTTAATGCTGAAAGTATTATACTGATCTATACTCCAAGTACTCATTTTGAGTTGTGTACAAGTGTCTCACTAATACAGGATTATCATAGTAAACAAATGAAGTATATTGTATATATAGGATTTTTTTTAGAATTGCTACCAGTAATTAGAACGACTCCAGTTGAAACAGCCCATCGACATACAAGCATGCGACATAATCGCATGAGACACGTTCAGCATGCAACATTTCAGTATGCGGGAGCAAGTTATATATAGGTTAGGGCTATGGTTAGAATTGGTGAATTTGCGGATTTAAGGCTGAGGTTAGGGTTAGTTTGGGCTTATGAAGCCACATGCTAAAGTTTCCTATTTTAACAGTTGTTTTCGGATGATGTTGCATGGCTCGGGAACAAATGTTGGGCAACTTTTTGAAATTCTTAAATGCTATCTTTTGCATCCGGGGAAAGTACATAGTTTTTATCGACAAAAATATTAGACATCGGCTGTTTTTGAGTCGACTTAACAGTGAGATATAGGTTGAGCTGTAACTGTGACTACGTGGCTAGTTACGATTACATAAATTTACGCTCCATACATTCTTGGATTATTTGCATGTTGTACTGTTTGTCACACATAACGATACTCACGGTATTTGACCACTTTTTCCAGATGCAGCACAGTGTCATTTAACATCAGAGTTTCTAAAGCACATATAGCTTTAAAATAATTAGCCCGTATCTGTGCTTATTGTATACAACATCAAGATGGGCATTGAGCAAACTGCATCCTGCTCGACCAATGATGTCAAGCATGTGAACTCGTACGCTGGTAAAGGTTGGCATACCTATAAGCTTATGAATTAAAAAAAATATGTTATTAAAGATTTTTCATTGACCTGATATCCAAGGACGTACTAAAATAGGTCGTACACATAAAGCAAGAAGCTTCATGTCCCGAATCACCGATAACATTCAATGTATCAGTTACCCATTGGCGGCACAAACAATCTACTATATGTTCGATTGCTCGTGTCTGAATTGGGGCTCGCGGTTGAAATCACACATGCATATCTGGTTCTCATTGTGCAGCCGTGGCTACACCAGTAGAGAACCATATACTCATTAAAGCTCGCAAATCTTATTTCATAGCAGCCGCAAAAACACTTTTGAACAATTACATCAAATTAAAAAGAAAAATTTCATGCGCTTGTCGCGATTTGCTGTATTGGTAGTTTTTAGTAGGGCAAGTTTTTGAAACTTTTGCAACTTTTTTTTTTACAGCTTCCGACAGCTTCCTAAGGTATGTAGATTGCTGTTTTAAGCTGTTTGAAGGAATCTTATAGTGCAACTTTTTGCAACTTTTGTCCATTTTTTTCATGCAACTCTTTGCAACATTTTGCAACTTTTTCGATTTTTCATGAAAGTATTTTCAGTTTTGGTGAAATACACGGCCGAATTCGACTGAAACACCGTAAATCAGCACCGAAGTACGGGTATTTCGGGAGCTGAGCCGGTAAATTAACCTTTTTTTTAGTCAACCGAGCAAAATGTGGTCTTTTAGTGCAACTTTTGCAACTTTTGTCAAAAATAAATAAATAAATACAACTTTCCGCGGATTTAACTGCAACAAAAACTTGCCCGAGTTATTAGGTATTATTATCAAGGCTTCAAAAGATTCCAAACCGGATCAGCGTACCAAATCCTGTCACCGCAGCACACCACTTGTGCCACACTGATCTCGGTAATACTCAGCTGTGCTAAATATAAGACATTGGCCTTCATCATTTTTGTTTATAGTAACCTCTGTTGCCATCGGAATAACAGAGTGGAACGTGAATTCAGCAAAATGATTAAAGTCGTACGGGCATAAAAAGTTTGGGAAGCACAGCGCTAAACGAAGATGACGGTATTTATCCTAGCAGAAGCGTATGCTCGATCGCCGAAAATAGATTCCACAGACTTTTCAGGACTCTTTGTTCTCGTTTCTCCGAGCTATTCAAACTTATCGCTACATAATCGTGATATCGCATCGTACCATTGACCAAACGGGATACAATTCGTGATTAGAATCTCTCAACTTACGATATCGATCTGCAGATTGCCTCATTTCCACTTCATCTTCGAGATTCTTTTGAACTAAACAGAAAGAGACTGTTTCAACCACCTCGATTTGAAATTCAAGTGACTACTTGTAATTATGACAACACTTAACTAGCATGCATCTGATGTAGCTATATAGTAACGATTTTGAATTTTTTCATGTTTCTACCAAGCTCGCTAAATTATATAGCTTCAAAACGAAATATATCTGCCCATATCGACACCTGGGTATACGTCGATGATGAATGGCTCATGTATATTATTGAAGTCATAGCACTAAACATGGGGGAATGGAAATAAATTTGTAGACTGGACTTCTCGATTCGGTAATAAATGCGAGCGCGTAAGCTAAGCGTGATATCAAAACCACATAAAAATATTCATTAAATTCACCTTCCGAATTGTCATCTTTCAGTCTTTGCATCTCGTAATTCAATTCCGTGTTGACTAAACAAGAACATACCATATTAGTCATAAGTACCGATAAAAAATACGCTAACGCCTTTTAACGCCGCGTAGATTATCAGATCATGTGATGATATTCTGCATCACAAAGCTGTAGTATCTTACATTTGAGATTCTCTCGTTTCATGTTAGCCACTGATTCATTGAAAAGATGTGATTCTGTAAAAGCATTTTGAAACTAGTTTAAGAATTGTTTAAATTTTTCAAGTTGCTGTGCATAGATATAATGGAAAGGATCTTCAACTTACGTTCCATGGTAGAGCTGTTGAGCGTTCGTATGTTGGAATCTAGTTCTTCGTAGGCTACAAATGAAATCAATCTAAAGTCACTCGTCATGCTGAGTTTGTGCTCTAATCGTTCAAGAATGTGTCGCCTTTTCTTTAACGGTGTTTACAACAACTTGATTCTAGTACATATAAATATATGGTCTGCCAACACTTAGTGAAAACGAGGTATTGGAGATTCCTATTCGTGTTCCCGGTTACTTAAAATGAAAGGGTACCATCACTGTGACTGTTGACAGTCAATGGACAGTTTCATATCCTAACCACAACTTTCTAGATGTCTACTGGAACACAGACGCCCACGTAACCATACGTATGCAAACTCTTATACTAATACAGCTGTTACACAACAGAGGAAATTACTTAAATCTCATAAATCTGTCGACACTCACATGTTCTACATTCCCGTAACACAATTATCACTGTGTCGTTGAGTTGTTGAAGTTCTGAAAGATATTGTAAATTATTGTTAGGACGATATATCACATGGTCCGCATGGAAATGCATGTTATAGCTAGATCAACGATTTTCAAAATTTTAATAGTAGCCAGCTGACAATTAAGCATAGCCGTTGTTGTTGTTTTTGGTAAGACGGTGTCCGCCGACTACAACGGTCATTTTCACCAGGCCAATATTCCATATTTTTGATTCCGTAGCTGCCGACATGTAGACACTTTTAGGCTTTTTTTAAGACACCATGCACTTTCTTAGAGGAGACGGTGAGGAGGATAAGCATAGGCGTGGAACACAGTTAACCAGAGTTATATCGGCACGTTATTGTACTATACGTAAATGTTTATCGGCCTAGCCAGGTGGAAAATAAAAGAATGAAGGTTGGACAATGGTCAGTAGGTAGTCCATAATTTGGAAAATCTCAAAACTGATGCTTATCATACTGATTTCATACATTATTGATTAAAAAAACGTCAATGAGCCTGCAATAAGCTCACAGGGAAGTCATTAAGATTTCTCTAAATGCGTTTTAAAGTAGCTGCCGAAGAGTGGGCGTGCCACCGACCCTACAGGAGGAGGACGTGGTTTATTTTTGTTCTTGATGTTTTTGCGGCATGTATACTGACTCATGATACACATACACACAATCTGCGCATATGCATACCATGAGAACATGATGTGCATATGCCGCTGGAAAAAGAAGGTGCAGATATAGCCTTTTACGGCTTTTTAAGTCTTGCACCACCCCTCCATGCCAACCCATTACTGCATGAGCGCCAAGCAGGGATGTCATGGATACCAGTGTTACTAAACTGGTCTTTGGTCTGACCCGGCCGGGAATCGAATCCACGACCTACCGATCAAGAAACTGGACGCTTCACCATTACGCTATCTTGTCGGTCGTTGAATGTCATGAGGATGGGCTGCATCTGCCGTTTATGCTAGGTACTTATCAGATTCTTGCAGGATACTGAATCTAGCAGTAAAGGTTGTCAAAGTCCCCAATGATGCCGAATGGACTGAGAATGGAAAAATATTTGATTGTAATAGGTGAAAACATTACTAATATTTATGCCGAAATCCACTCATGAATATGAATAAAAAAATCGTGCTTCAAGCGACTACAGAACGGATCCATGTGCCATAATATGACTATACTCACGATTTCTCTGCCCATAGTAAGCCGATATGAGTAAAGAGATTAGTCCAGAATTAACAGGCAATGGACATGTATACTGCACAGGTTAACGTTGGTATTTCTCGTTCAGCTAGTTCATTACGACTACACACTGGAATGCGGCCGTAGGCTACATAAGTAATCGAAATGCGGCCGTGCATACCAAAAAGCGCGGTCACCCTTGTTTTAGGTGCTGAGAGTATTGTCAGGTATCGTGCATAGCTCATAGTTCCGAATAAAATGAAATTTATGATCATTTTATTGATTTTATTTTATTTATTTATTTATTTTATTTTATTTATTTATTTAATTTTATTTTATTACATAATATTTCTTTTGTGGTAATTATGTCCGTCGCTCAAGTTAGAGAGCACAGCGTTGTACTGACATAGAGTTATCAAAACGTGGTTGATAAACTGCGTTGGCTATTTTTATCTCTGTGTCGAAGCCATGCGGCCCGCGGCCTCTACGAACTTTGAAAAGTGAAAAGTGAATGTTTTGTTAAGCATAATTATGTGCAATGGTGGCACGTAGTTCCCAATAATATTTTAGCAATTTCAATTCCTAATTCTTGTATTACTCTATTTGAACTTATCTCAAATTTACCTGACCATAGGCCAAATCAAAAACCGCTTGCATAGCTACACGCATTCGACAGTTACACTTCATTCATGGACATCTTCCGATTGGTATCAGTCAAAATATAACATCAGGGGATGGTACGACTCAATTAGGACATTTGAAATTGAAATATATTTAGGATCATTGCCATTATAGAAACTTGGAAGTTTCAGCACAGATAAATCTAATTACAAGTTCAAGAAACGTCATCTTTCTCAGATCTTTCCCCTCCGATGCTTCCACGCCATCCAAGATGGGTGCGCCCCCAGTTTAAAAACCACCGCTATAGACGGATAGCGCAGTAGTTGATTTTTCTATTCGTGAACCATATTCAGGATTTTAGCATGACGTACCGTACATCACATCCATCCATTAATTAGGGGGATCCATTATTAACAAAATCCTGAGAGCTCTGCCCTCCCCGAAATATTTGATAAGTAAAAGAAAAACTTACGCGAATTGATTGTTGAATTCATTATCATGACGTGTCCTTTTACTTCATCCATCAGGGCATTTTCTGAACGAAGGAGAATTTAGACTCATCGAAACACTTGTTAGAATACATTTTCACGAATGACCGTTGTCACATCATCCGTCCATACTAATATTTAACTTCGGTGTGTCATTGCTCTTTCACGGTAAATAATTATCATCGAGATTCCACACCCGACCCTAAATAATGTTCATCCTATTACGACGTGTCTTCATTAGAACAAGTGTAAAAAATGTTTTTAAATTAAATTTCCATCCCTCCGGAAAATCTGTTGTCAGCCATTTATGGGTCCACTTCCGCCCAGTCAGTTGAATCAAAGTTGTGAGAATTGTGAATGCTGCAATAGCGAGTGTCATGATAACAGGGAATCAAAAATGCGCGTTTCAAAACAGTGTTCGTCAAAATTGCGAGTGGTAAAACAATGATCAAAACAGCAAGTGTGAAAATACCGAGGCAATCAAAGTAACGAGTGTTAAAACAACATGTGTCATGATCGCAAAACTATAAAACCTCTGCAGGATTCTCATCTGTCAACATCACTTAATACTTACGAGTGGCGCCTGTTGCGTTAAGCCCGGCCATATTGTTCTTTACATCGTTCATATCGTCAGTTTCTTAAAATTCAAGAATTTTGATTACATATATAATTTTCAAGATGTTCATAATTGTGTATTCACAAAAAAAAAGCCCTAATGTCAAACCAACCACAAAGACACTGGTCCCTTTTTGCCTATCAGATCGTATGATAACTGATTGAAACTGATATGAGACTTTCTATATAGGGGGTATCAAACATGCGCTACTGGATTTCATCCGGCTCGCGGAGCAATTCAGAGTAAATAGAAAAATGCTTAGGCCGGCTATATCCATCTCTTGTCTAACCAAAGTTGAGATCTTTTCACGAAACACTTTCGATATTATTAAACAAAAACAAGACCGAAGGTGTCAAACATGCTTATTTGCTAAATTATAGCAATTCGACGGCAGTACGTCGTTCGCACTTGAGTCATTATTTGGAACAAGTTGCTGACATTGCTATCGAAGTGCGATTAGCATCAAAAAGAGGAGGAAGAGGAAGAATTGCAAACTCGCATCATACTTTTCTGTGGCAATGGAGCAGAACTAGTCATTGACAGCGGCGAATACGCCAATGCGAAACCACTGTATCCAAGTTACGACCCGAATGGTATTACAATAATAGTGAGCCAAATTCCAACGTACGCGCTTACAGTTAAATCTCTTGTGATTGACACAAATCATACGCAGGGCCAATGGCGCATCACTATGAATGCAATGGCAGCAACCAACTAATATCGTTGTCAGATATACTGTTTTAGCGGTTTATAACTGCATTAACTGCGCCTAAAATGGTATTTTGAGCGATTAAGTTTTTAGTAGGGTATAAGAGTGTCGCTACAGCTATAATATAATGTATAGGTTTGCGAATAAAGCATTCTAGTAAAAACCAGAGGCATGGATTTGGAAGGTAACATTTTGGAATCATTTGACCGGTCCGGCCCACTCCTCCTTGCTATGTCATCGGTGTTAGCGGTGTCTTGTAAAAAGCCTAGAAGTGAGTCGTGCTGCAGTTCGTCAGCTCCAGAGTGAATATCAAGAAAGTTGGCGGGGTGTTAATATTCATAGTTGTCGACAAAAACCATGAATACACCAAACAACAACAACTCACCGACCCGAAAGCCATCGACGGGCTTGAATCCTGCCCGCGACCTAATTTAAGTCTGACATCCCTATTCTATATATTGCTATGACATTTATATGATACAACAAGTACATAACTTACGCTTTGTGACGGCCGAGTGTAAAGATTTGACTTCCATCTTAATGTTCTTAATGGCGGTATTCTCTAGAAACATAGATTCCAAGCTTGCGTCAGAACAATTAAAGACAAATAAATAAATTATTACTTACGATTTTCAACAGATGAGTGCAGCATTTCAACTTTTCGCATGGTCGCATTCTCTGGAAACATTGATTCCAACATTACATTAACAGGACTGAGCCGCTTTTCTATCGAAATATATCGATTGAATAATAAACTTAACATGGGTGAATTTTGCCTTCATATAGCAGCCTGCTGCCTCATGATAGCTCTACAATAACACAATTATTATTACGATTGAGTATTATAGTGATACTTAGCGCCGTTGTGAGTCTTTTGCCACATGGTATATAATTTGCACTCTTTCTTTCTTAAAACCTCTTACTAAATATCACGAATCCTGCGATTGCATTCCGTAAAGATGGTGGAGACACTAAATTAACTCGGGTGACAAGGACTAGAAAAGTGATGTAGGCTACCTATGTAATGCAACAATCGTAACACAATGTTGGGAAGAAAATATGTCGCCAATCCGATTGGACAAAAAACTCAAACTGCCATAGTTACCTAGGTAAGAAAGGTTTGTAATCTTAGTTTATCCTACTAAGAGATTGATGTCCCGTGTCGGTTTGTTTGCACCATGGCTGCACGTGAGTACATATGGGCGCAATAGGCGTGACAAGTTTTCGTGATAGTGTGCATATTAATTGCTCATAAATACTGCCATTGTTAACGCGCAGCAACCTCTTAGTTTTGCATGCCACCGAATATACAGTAGCGTATTCTCAGATACAATCATTCATGCAGAAAACTGTCTTACGCTGGTTGAGCGTTTCTTCAATGGTCGTAATATCGCCCTCGACCTCCTGCAGTTTAGACTCGTCTGAAAAAAAAAACGAATTCGGCCTTATACGTAAATACCACTACCTTTTAAACATAAATAAGGCGGGTGCAGAGCTGTTTGTTCTAAATGCGACCCTAGATAGAATATCTTGTAATGCGCGCTCCTCTCCTTGGACATGAACTCATTCTGCGATGGTTCCCTTGGTGAGTTTTTGTAATGCACTCTTGTTGTATGGTAGCGAGATTGATTTGTCGTGTGGATTTGTTGGCATTTCTGTGACCGCAAGGGAGAGCTGACACTATTTGTGTATACTTCATCATCGCTATCCGTAATGGAATCGAATGAATCAGCTGGGCAATATCTTTCAATGGAATTGGTCATGCAATGGAATGCTTTCAAGTGGCATAACATCGTACACTTGTAGAGAATTTCTTCCAGAATAATGATATTGCCGTCGACCTCTATCAGTTTCAAATAGTCTGAAATACACCGTTTCCGCTTTTCATACGTTAACTTTAAAATACTACCATGAATTGGGGAAGCGAGTGGCGCAGTTGGTTAAACACTGCTGTCACGTCACCAATGTTCGGTGGTTCGAGTCACGGCTCTGCCATGTTTCTATGTGTCGGAGGTTTATCTGGGCTCCTCATCGCCGATCTCGCTGTATATACAGCGCCTTGAAAAGCCCAGAAGAAGAGAGAGCCGAACTCTGGAAAGATGGCAGCTGATTACCAGAAAGACGAAGCAAGACCGCAAAAGACATTGTGTTAATGCAATTCATGTGCTGGGCGCAAATAACCATATGTGCGATAAGCGCCAATGATGTAATAAAACAAACAAACAAACTACCATGAATTCATTTTTTAGGCATCAAATAAACATTTCGTACAGGAAACTTATGCATGTATCAATGACATCTCAAATCCATGTTAAATTAATTGGTGATAATGGAGATTAATTGAATATGAATTATTCATATTTCCTGACTCACAATTTCTCTCCATTTCATCGAGATCGGCTACTTTATTGTTGAAAGTATTGTTTTCTAAATTGATGGAGATGGTATGAAAATTGTTCTATTCATTATGTGCACTATTTAATCAAGACAGTGCTTCCCAGCGTGGGCGGTATAGCCCCCTAGAGGGCGATTTGATCAACATGGGGTGCAAATAACGAAGGGGCCATTTGGGGGCGAAACTCTCAAATTCATTCAGTCGTGCATGACATATTTATTAGCATATGAACATCTTACGCGTTCTGAGCCTGTCATTCAGATCAGTGATATCGACATCGACATCCTCCAGTATAGCATCCTCTAAAAATATTGACATCAACTTTATGCGTGGATACTGCTATCATGTAAACATATTTTCAAAATTCAGGTTTATAAACTGGGCAATTGCTTGAAAACTGTAGAAATCAATGAAATACCAATGGGAAGTTTGGGCATAATTCGAAAACAGATGTGCGATGAGAATAGAATTTTCGGCACTTCGTGTAATTGTGCTCAACTATCTCTATAACGGCACCTTCGTCAAACACGTTTGGATCATTCGAAAGGCAATTCAATTAGTATGTGATGGCGGCCATCAACGTGCAAATTCTATTTTCGATGCAAATCCCGAATTTCTGAAAGATTTTAATTATTCTCGAAATTTTCTTCGCGCTACGCCCACTCGAAGATGCATCATTATTTATAACTTGTCCCAAACTTTCGACGACGCCCCCTCCATCAACTCTACCTGTGAATCTGATCACAGTGGCTGAGAAAGGTGAATATTTGATTGTAATATGTGCAACTGTTAATATTAATGACGACTTTCATTTTAGAATTTGAAAATTTTTCACGCTTTGGGCGACTGCAAAAGAAGTCCTGGTAGCTATCCATGGCATTGCTACTGATGATTTTGCTTCGTACTGTATATTAGGCCGATGGGAATGAATAAATAGTTTGGGGTTCATCGGGAATGGACATAACAGTTTATCATGGATATTTGGCTTTAAGAGAGATCCCCAGATCCTGGTATGGTGTCCGCAAGGCCGGAAAATCGCCGCAAGTGCTATACGAGGCAATGCCAACATTGCTAACTGACTTGAGATATTCTGGTAGAATTCTGACGGAATCCCGGCATTATTTTATAACGGAAAATTTTGATTAAAAACCGTACTTTTTGAATTTTCGCAGCCAAGATTTTATTCACTGAAAAACATGAATAAGGTGTCAAACGAATCGGAATATTCCAAGCTATTCATAAAAACTATAGCTGGTTGCCTACTGCATGTAGTGACGGAATAATCGCCGTCGTAACCTGGACCTCAACGAGTATCTTCAACCTGATACAAATATGTATGGCCCCCCCTTCAAAAGGATTATTATTGGCAATTACTAGTATCAATGACGAAATTCGTGCTTTGGGCGACTGTGAAAGGAGTCTTTGTTGGTATTCATAACATTGCTGCTCACGATTTCGCTACGTACTATATATTATGCCGAAGGGAATGAATAAATAGTTTGGAGTTGAATGAATGAACTATTCCTATTTCCTAACTCAAGAGCTCTATCCGTTTCTTCGAGATCAGCCACTTTAATGTTGAAAGTATTGTTTTCTAAATTGAAAGAGATGGTATGAAAACTGTTCTATACACTATGGTGCCAACTGTTCAATCTAAGACAGTACTTTCCAACGTAGGCGATACAGCCCGCCCCAGAGGGCGCATTGATAAACAGGGAGCAAAAATTGCGAAGAGGCGATTGGGGCGAAAGTTTCAAATTCATTCAGTCGTGCATAACATATTTATTGGTATATTAACATCTTACGTTCTTTGAGCCAGTCATTTAGATCAGTGATATTGCCCTTGACCTTCTCCAGCTTAGTATCGTCTAAAATGTTGAGATCAACTTTATACGTGAATACTGCAATCATCTGAACATAAATTCACTCTTCGGGTTTTAAAATGGGTATTTGTTAAAAAAAATCGTAACAATCAATAACATGTTGGTGGGATGTTTGGCCATAATTCTGGAAACGGATGTGCAATGAAAGTAGAATTTTCGACACTTCGTGTGATAGTGCTCAACTATCTCTGCAACGCCACATTCGTCAAATACGGTCGGATATGTCATCAAGCAATTCAATTAGTATGTGTTGGCGGCAATCAACATGCAAATTGAATATTCCATTTTATTCCCTTATTTTTGAGAGATTTATATTAATCTTTAAATTTTATTTGTGCTACGCGCGATTCAAAGCCCCTTGACACAACTTCCGCGGAGAAGATGGCGAAGAGGATAAGCATAGGCGAGGAACACAGTTAACTAAAGTTATAGTGACACGACAATACACGATACGTAAATGTATATCAACCTAGCCTAAGAATGAAGGTTGGTCAATGGTCATTAGAGTTGTCCATAATTTGGAAAATCTCATAACTGATGCGTATCCATGTCTCATTTTATAGTTTATTGATAAAAAAAAACGCCAATGAGTCTGCAATAAGCTTACAGGAAAGTCGTTAAGATTTGTTTAAATGCGTTTGAAAGTAGCTGCCGCAGCGTGGTCGTGCCCCTACCACAGAACAGCGGGAATACTAGTAATCACAAAGCCATGGCGCTTTTTCGGCCAATTGGCTATGCTTCAGTGCTCACGATGGTGGCGGCTTGTTGATCAGCTGTCCTAGGAGTTTGCTCATGGCGGTGAATATGTAAGCGCATTGTAGCTTGGTCCGCAGATTATAGTTTAAGATTAATTGAGGACATGTTGGATAGTGAAAAACATGATGAAAAAACAACAGCTGCTTCACAAAAATGTATAAAACATAACTGGCTTATTGTGAACGTAACCCATGTAGCCGGCATGCCTTGTTGTCATCGAGGGAAAGCACAGAAACAGGCAAAGTAATATTGCAAAGGCGCTTATGAAAGTGGCGTACGAATTCCAGAAAGGATGTACCGTCATTGAATACAAATATAGAGTTGAACAATCACACTAATTTTTTTTTTTTTATCTCAAAAGACTCTTGTCGTAGTATATAATTTAAGTCTTGAATGTTGTGAGGATGGGCTGAATCAGCCGTTTGTGCTTGGAACTTGTCAGATTCTTATAGGATAATAAATCCACCAGTAAGAGTTGACAAAGTCCTGAATGGTGCTGAAGGTTTGAGGGATTCTAATTTATCTTGATATTTTCTTCGCGCTACGCCCACATGATGAATCATTATTTATAACTTGTCCTAAATTTTCGAAGACATAACGTAACATGACTACTCACAATTTTGCTGCGCATAGTGAACCGATATGAGTCAATAGATTAATCTGGAGCTCACCAGAAATGGACATGGATACTGGACAGTATAACATTGGTATTTGGCCTCCGATCAGTCCACTACGACTATGCACTCGAATGAGCCGTAGGCTACATGAGTAATCGAAATGCGGACGTGAATAGTAAAAAGCTCGATCATCCCTGTTTTAGTTGCTGAACAATGTTGTTAGGTATCGTGCGTTGCTGATAGCTCAAAATAGAATAAAACTGATGAATATGATTCTTTTGCTGTGTTTGTATTTCTTCAGTAAAATCTTATTTCTTTGCGGTAACTATGCCAGTCGCTCATGTTAGAGAGCACAGCGTTGTACTGACGTAGAGTTATCAAAACGTTGTTGCTAAACTGCGTTACCTATTTTATCTCGATATTGATGCAATGCGGCTCGCGACCTCTACGGATTTTGAAAAGTGACCAGCGATCCATTTTGAGTTGGCGACCTCTAGTGTAATAACTGCTGAAACACTTCTCAAGTATGGAATTCAGACACAGAAAATAATTACAAGCTGTAAATAAATCACGCGAATCACGAAAAAAAAATTATAATTGACTGTTTTGTTAATCATAATTATGTGCAATGGTGGCACGAAGCTAATAGATATTTTAGTAATTTTAATGCCTAATCCCTTGTATTACTTCATTTGGGCTTAGATCAAACGTACCAGACCATAAGGAATATCAAAAAGCACTTGCATAGCCACACGCATTCACCAGTTACACTTCATTCAGAGACATTTTCCGGTCGGTATCAGTCAAAATATAGCATCGTGGATGGTACGTCGCAAATGTGACATTTGACATTAGAATATGCTTAGGATTATTGCCATTGTCGAAACTTGGAAGTTTCAGCACAGATAAAACGAATTCCAAGTTCATGACACATTAACCTTCTTAGATGGCTTCGCGCCCCCACAACAGTATATGAATGGTATATTCTTATTGATATGTACCCGAATATTTTCCGCTGACACTCGTCAGGGGTAATCGTCAGCAACTAGTAGAGAATTCAAAAGAACATCGTATATTAACAATCGTATCACAAAATATTACGTCACCAGCATGAAATTCCGCATACGAGATCATTCAATGTATGATTTTCAAATGGTACACGAACTCTTTTTGTTGATACAGCCTTATCTGGTGTATTTTGATAAAAGTCGACTACAAGGCACACAAAACAACCAAGGATGTTTACTTACATCCATCTACCGTGGATAGGCCCTATTTCCACCTGCTTTGAAAAGCAATTGATTTCAGTGGTCAGTAAGTGTTACGACACAGTGAAGACCAACTTTATTTTCACGACAACGCAACTGTTCCCTGCAACACGTAAAGACGTCCTCCATGCACTTCCCCAAAGCAATGTAGTTTACGAATTTAAGTGCTACTGTGATTGTGGCTACGTGGGAAGAACTTTAAAGAGTTTGCAGGAACGCATAAACCAGCATGTCCTTAGATTTATAAGAACACATGCAATACGCTCGGCGAAAAGCTCACCCCTGAATCATCCGCTCAAGATTGATGCGGATCAATTTAAGGCCATAAATTCTGCAATTGGCAAACACATATTGTATAATGCCGTCTGTGCGAAAAATATCGAGAAACCAGATTTCACGTCGTCGGAAGGGGTCGTTCACACTTTCATTTGTGTGCCTTGGAGTCGACTTTTATCAAAATACACCAGCCAAGGCTGTGTCAACAAAAAGAGTGAGTGTATCATTTAAAAATAGTACATTGAACGCTCTCATATTCGACATTTCATGCGGTTGACGTCATATTTTGTGATACGAATGTTGTTATTCAATGTTCTTGTGAATTCTCTACTAGTTGCTGACGATTACCCCTGACGAGTGTCAGCCCGAAATATTCGGGTTCATTTCAATATGAATATGCTAATAAATTGTATATTGAAGTTCTATACGCCAATGAAGCTGTACAACAATAATTATGTTATCATTGCATTACTATTACAAACCTTCTTATCATCACATCCATCCAATTATTGGGGGAATCGATTAAAAACAAAATCCTGAGCTCTCTGCCTCCTCCGAAATATTTGATCAGTAAAAGAAAAACTTACGCGAAATGATAGTTGAATTCATGATCATGGCGTGTCCCTTTATTTCGTCCATCATGCCGTTTTCTGAACAATGGAGAATTTAGTCACATCGAAACACTAACCAACTAACATCGTCCTCTGACATACTGTTCTAGCGGTTTACAACTGCATTCATTGCGCCAAAAATCGCATTTTTGCCTAATACGTTTTTCGGGGGATATAAAGGTGTTGCTAGAATAGCGTCTCTATAGCTGTATTATAATGAATGGGCTTGCCAATGAAGCATTCTATTCCAGCCCACTACTCCTTTGCCATGTCATCCGTGTAAGCGATTTTTTGTAAGAAGCCTAGAAGTGGGTCGTACTATCGTTCTGCAGCTACGGAGCAAAAATAAATAAAATGGCCTGGTCTAAATATCCATAGGAGTCGACAAACACCATAAATACCTCAAACAACAAAAACTGGTCCGGCCCGAAAGCCATTGAATGGTTTGAAATCCAGTCCGCGACCTAATTGGATTCTAACACCCCTATTTTATACAATGCAATAACATTTATATGATGTTACAAGTACATAAATTACGGTTTGTAACGATCGAGTGTAACATTTTGACTTCCGTCTTTACGTTTCTAATGGAGGTATTCTATAGAGACATATATTCCAACCTTGCGTTAATAAAATTAAAGTCAAATAAAAAAATTAATTACTTACGTTTTGCAACGGATGAGTGCAGCATTTCAACTTTCCTCATAGTCGCATTCTCTGAAAACATTGATTCCAAAATTACATTAATACAATTGAGGCGCTTTTCTATTGAAATATATCGATTGAATATTAAACTTAACATGGGTGAATTTTGTCATTATATAACAGCACGCAGCGTCATGATAGCTTTACATTTGAACAATTATTTTTACGATTGGGTATTAAAGTGATACTTGGAGCCGTTGTGTATCTTCGGTAAAATAGACTATGATTTGTTCTCTTTCTTTCCTGAAACCTTTTACTAAATATCACGAATCCTGCGATTGCAGTCCGTAGCGATGGTGGACACAATAAATTAGTTGGGTGACAAGGAACGAAAAAGTGAGGTATTTATGTAATGCCGCAGTCGTGACACAAGGTTGTGAAGGAAATTTGTCGCCAACTAGATTGAAGGCGTAAAAAGATATGATGAATGATGATGAATGGTAGTTAAATATTCATCAGTTTATAATTGTGAAGGTAACGACGAAATATTGCTTTTCTTAGACTGAAACTCAAACTGCCATAGCTACCTAGGTAAGAAGTTATGTCAATTTCAGTTTGTCGTATGAAGGGATTGGTGTCTCATGTCGGTTTGTAAGCATCGCTGTGGCAGCACGTGAGTACATATGGGCGCGATAGACGTGACACGTATATTCATGATAATAGTGTGCATAATAATTACTCATATATACTGCCATCGGGAAGCAACCTCTTTGTTTTGCATGCCATCGAATATATCAGTGGCGCAATCTCAGATACAATCAGTCATGTAGAAAAGCCATTTCAAGTAGCGAAATGTCTTACGCTTGTTGAGCGTTTCTTCAATGGTAGTAATATCGCCCTCGACCTCCTGCAGTTTAGACTTGTCTGAAAAAAAAACGAAACCAGCCCTATACGTAAATACCTTTACCTTGTAAACATCATTCAGGTGGGAAGGATCACTGTTTGTTTTACATGCAGCCCTAAAAAGAATATCTTGTGATGCGTGCTCCTCTTCTTGGACATGAACTCATTCTGCGTCGTTCCCTGGGCTCCAATGGACTGTCGGTTTATTTGTTTTTGTGGTATTCATGCTGTTTATCGACTACTATGATCATTTACACCAGACCGATAGTCTTCATTTTTAATTCCGTCACCGTCGACTTATATCACCGGCCACTTCTAGGCGTTTTGTAAGAGACCGCTTACGCGGATGATGTGGGTAGGAGGAGCCTAGATAAACCTCCTACACTTAGGTATAGTTATTCTGAAGTCGACCTCGGTCGGACTCGAACCCGAAACCCATTGGTGTTTCAGCCGTGGATTATACCCCTGCGCTATCTCGCGACACTATGGACTGCCGGTTAATGGTATAGCGCAGGGGTGGGAAAACTTTTGAGCTCGCGGGCCGCATTCAACATCTGAATCCGTTCGCGGGCCGCACTACTATAATTATTATAATCCAAAAAGCAATATATATATGCTTATTTAAAACATACCAGACATTGCTTCGATGATATCGTACACGAGTCAGGAACAGTGGCGAGGTTTAATTGGCTGGTCGACCTCAATAATCGATTTGTCAAAACCATAGAGACGAAGGTCAGTTGTCCTGATCTTAGAACAGGATTGAAATTTAAATCTGTGAGCAGCGATATGTTCATAGATTTACTAATTCCACTTTTGGTTCAGTTCCAGGACACACAATACTGACAGCATCATAACCATGTTAGCTTCAAACACGCTTTTACTGTGTGTAGACAAAATATAAATACCCTAATTCTACGCATACAGTGAACGAATTAACCTATGACACCCACGAATCGTTTTTAATAGGAACACCACTGAAATAATTCAAACTGGAGTGGTCAATCTGACATCACACTCGTGATCCGAAATATGTCAATCTCAATTAGGATTTCTATGATGTTTAGCAGTTGAAGCCTTTCAAACTGCGTGGGCCTTGATATCGGGTTGTCGCGCCAGAAATTAAACATAAAAATAATACAGGAAGTGTTTACCTTAGAACAGTGGTTGTCAAACTTTTTAAGACTTGCCCCTCAATATCATGGTGAAAGATTGTGTGCCCCCTTATCTCCATATCACAAGACGCAAACAGGATGCTAGCAAACCTAACGGATAATTAAATGACATGGAAGGTTACGACTGTCGATAAGAGATTTTTACATATGAAATTCCGACTAAATACAAAGCAACAATTATGAATTGGGTTGCAATCGCGCATAGCGCGAAAAATTTTCAGTTGAGCTCAGCTTCGCGCCCCCTTCAGATGCCTTCACGCCCCCCCCCCCCAGTTTGAGAACTACTGCCTTAGAATTTTCATGTTGAAATATAGTAAGAAAAAGTTTAATCCAGTCCCTGCAATAATTCGATTTTAAATTCGCATTTCATCAATATTTTTTAATCAGTTTCTTTAGACTCTCGCGGGCCGCACAGAACGGTGTTGCGGGCTGCATGCAGCCCGAGGGCTGTAGTTTGCCCACCCCTGGTACAGCAAGACTGATGTCTCGTGTGGATTTGTTGGCGACCGTGCGACCGCAAGGGAAAGCTGATGATACTTGGTCTACTTCAGACGTCATGCACTGAAATGTTTTCAAGTGGCTTAACATCTTACACGTGTAGAGAATTTCTTCCAGACGAGTGATATTGCCGTCGACCTCTTCCAGTTTCAAATCGCCTGAAATACAACGAGTTCCGCCTGTGATGCGTTAACATTGAAATAATACTATGAATTCACTTTTTAAGCATCAAACAATCGTTTCGTATGTGAAATTTATACATGTAGCACTAACATTTCAAATCCATGTTACTTTAATTGGTAATAATGAAATAGAATTGAATATGGATTATTACTATTTCCCGACTCACGATTTCGATCCGTTTCTTCGAGATCGACCAGTTTATTGTTGAAAGTACTGTTTTCTAAATTGAAAGAGATGGTATAAAAACAGTTGTTTACATCATGTAAACTGTTTAATTGAAAACAGTGCTTCACAACGTGGGCGATGTAGCCTCCCAGACGGCGCTCTGATAAGCAGGGGTCGAAAATAACGAGGGGCGATGGGAGGGGGACGAATGCTTCAATGCATTCAGTCTTGCATAACATATCTATTGGTATAGGATCATCTTACGCATTCTGAGCCTGTCATTTAGATCAGTGATATTGCCTTCGACTTCATCCAGTTTCGCCTCGTCTAAAAATATTGAGATCAACTTTATGCATGAATACTGCTATCATGGATACATAATTTCATTTCTCAGGTTTGTACAATTGACATTCGTTAGTAAACCGTGGAAATAAATAAAATGTTGGTGGAATGTTTTGCAATAATTTAGAAAAAAGATGCTCAATGAGAGTAGAATTTGCGGCACTTGATGGGATAGTACTCGACCATCTCTGTATACATTCACAATGTGAATTTCACATTTGCATTTGTCATACCCGTTAGGATCTGTCGACAGGCAATTCAGTTGGTATGTGTTGGCGGCCATTAACATGCAAATTCAATTTTCGATTCAACTCCTGCATTTTTGAGATATTTCAATTATTCTGGAAATTTTCTACACGCTGCGTGCGATTCTAAGCAATCGGATTTTTCTGTTTTAATATAGAAGTCGCTTGTGCAATCTGAGCCCCACAGAACACATGCGAACCACATAAGAAAATGATACGCCCCCTGATGAGAGAGCAGCTTTGATTCGTGTGCGTCCACACGAAAGAAATTTGTTGCTGGTTGGTTTACGTTTCGGCGATTCCACTATGTTTCAACCATACCTAAAATCCTAATGGCAGGCGAAGAAATATCAGCATGCAATGATTGTCTAATACGAATTGGCCTACCCGAAGATGCATAAATACTTATAACTTGTTCTAAATTTTCGAAGACATCCCCTCCATCAGTTCTATATCCGTGATTCTGATCACATGGACTGAGAAGGAGATATATTTGATTATAATATGTGCAACTACTAATATTAATGACGAATTTCATTGTTGAGTTTGAAGAAATCTTCGCGCCTGGCGAGACTGCAAAACGAGTGCTGGTAACCATTAGGGCTGAACACAATGATTCGAGTTCTGTGACCTGTGAGCTTATTGCATGCACAATGACGTTTTTTCTTCATCAATAACCTATACATAGAATGGGACATGGATACGCATCATTTTTCAAATTATGGACAACCCTAATGTTCATATACAGGAAGAGCGCAAATACTCAACAGGGGCGTGACGTCATTGTTCCATTTGGACGCGTGGGGCCCATCTGACGTCATTATGTAGTTTCCTAAGTTTCGGTCGTACAAGCGCACTTTGGTGGCAGTTGCTATAATACAGCAGAGATGAGCATTGGATTGGACTTGGATTGGACAGGACCCGGATTATGGGTTATTTTCAGTGGATCCGGATTGCACTGGATTGTGATTTTTAAAAAAAATGTTCGATCTGGATCGGACCGGATTGTGATTTTGAAAAAAAAGGTTGGACTTGGACTCTGAGCATGCCAAAATCCGGACTCGGGCACGCTGATTTCGCAACCAGAAGTGAGCGTTGGCTGGAGAGATGAATTGTTATCAATGGTGCCTATTGACGCATTTAGAAACCAAATTACGGAGTTTTGGCATATTTTCATGCTGGTTGGCACCGGAGAGTTTGGCACGTTGGCACTCTCGAATTTCTTCAACTATAGCAATGTAAATTTGTTAACAGCACATTACGTCTTATCAAGTACTGTTAAAACGCGCGTCTAAGGAAGTATTTGATGTTAGAATCAGATAAAGATGGAATTGCAGTTAGCAGGCATCGTTAGATTAGTTATTTGTCTTGTATAGGTATAGGCGAGATGTGGTACCGATGGATCAAAAATTGCAACATGATCTCTGGCGCTCAAATCTTCAGCCGAGAATAGCAGATCTTTTGCTGCCTCAACACTTCGATACAATCTTTACCTATTGCGGGCATTTACATTAATATCCGCCTTTTCAAAAACTATTTATGAACGTTTAAAATTTGTTGCTCGAACGTGTCATCGGTCACCACCCGGTGGGTCCAAAGGAACACGACCATGAGACCTGTGAGACATACGCTCAGAAACTCAAATTTGTTAACTTGTTTTGTTGTGTACTATAAGCTAAGCTACAGCAAGCCAAGGAAGAATGCTTCGTCGCGGCCTTCAAGAATAAAATAGATTATATCAACTCAAATGTTGGCATAAAATCATGTTTTGATTTACGCCTAAACTTACAAAATTGATGCCATATGCATATTACTCGCAAATCGACATTTTGACTTTCAAATACCTCGTAATGGCGATAAAACACCACAGGTAACTATGATTTACTGCCTATATATATGTATAGGTGAGTTTCTGTTGTTAAGTGATTAGTTGGTCCATTTATTTTGCTTGATTTGGCTATGGTACCATAAGTCCCCCACCCCTGAAATATTGTAATTGACTTGAAAATAGTCCACTCGAGGATGGTATTGGTTCAAAAAATATGTGCCATTATATACCCTGATACAAGCCCTATATTTCACATCAAAAATTATGGCGGGTATGTTAGTTTGAAAGGTGATCTAGAAAAATGCAAATGTCGATCCAAATTTACTTTACACCCCGTAAAACGTAAATCATTCGTCACAGACCCCATAACACACGCAGGTCGAATTTTTTTGCATGTGGGGAAAGATTCATTCAACATGTAATTGTAGACAAATTCACGGAGTGTAATCATGGAATTTTCATGGAGAATTTTTCAAGTATTTTCCGTCCCAGTGATCCAACGGTATCTCCCCTACATTAGGGTTGGATAGAATGACTTCTTTTTTTAAATTTACTGGCTAAAGATGCTACTGGTTGAATTACAACCGGCGTAGGTGAAATCATTGAAGTGAGAAAAATAGTGTTGAATAGTATATTCATATTGCAACGAACCCGGATATTGTCGGTTGACATATTTTGTGATACGACTGTTGATATACAATGTTCTTTTCAATTCTCTACTAGTTACTGACGATTACCCCTGACGAGTGTCTGCCTAAAATATTCGTTTTTTTTTCAATATTAATATACTATTCAATTGTATATTAAAGTTCTGTACCTCCAAGAAGCTCTTCAAAATAGTGTTGTAGCTCTATAATTATTGAAGAAAAAATTTCCCACAGTATATAGGCTACCATGTTTGTCACGCTTCCATTGGTTGGAATTGAATCAAATTTATAATGCACTATTTTCTTATAAAACTACATAGTTACGGGGACGGGCAGGCAGTTTAATTTGAAAAAAATGTGTATACTTTTTAGCATATTGAAAATTCTCCAGTTGTAATACCTTCGCTTGACTACAGGCTGGAATTACATCGAATTTGATGTGCAGCGTTTTTTCACTGAATCGACCTAACAATGTTATCAACTAGCCAGTCAAATTTATTAAAAATCATATTATGATCAATCCTGATGTACATGCTCATTGCTCATGATGTGATGACTAAGGTATTGATAGCCATCTTGCTAGTTTAGTCATTTACACTCGTGTTGCTAAAATGTGAAATGAAAATTGTTGTGTCATGTAGGCCCACTGTAGTTTCGAGTGTGGGCAAACATTGGAATTATACATCTTGTCACAGACCAGAGTTATATTTCAGAGAGCCTAATTATTCTCGGTAACTTGTTCTTCTTTTTTTTTCAGTTATACTATGGGAGTTTAGATTTTTTAAATATTTTTGGATCAGGATGATGGAGTAGGACAGAATTGAAAATTTTCAGGATCGGACTTGGACCGAAAAATATCACAGTCTGCTTATCACTGGTATAGAGATGTGGTCATTAACGAAGTACTAGCCTCGTCATGTGGTCCAGGTCAAAATGATACGAAGGCACAGGCGTAGTGTGGAAAGATTGGGAGGTATAGTTTGAGGTTTTGTGTAATTTATGTTTGGCAGGGATGAATGACTTTGCAACTATGCCGCATCATTTCAATCGCAATTTATGTCACTCTAGTTACGCCACGGATTATATATTCAGCTTACGTTGATCGTTGGAGTCCTGTATCTGTCGTACTTCGGTCTTTAATTCAGCATATGCTTAACGAGAAAAAAAGTAGATTTCGGTCTCCATAGAAATCGATGAAGTATGCATTATCCATCAGAAGACCAAATGTGTTAGCATTCTTCGGTAAATGGTTTTGATTACTTACAATTACTACAGGTCTGTTTGAGGTTCTCCAACGTGCGATTGAGGTGTCCGATATCTAGGTAAATATAATATTTTCGATAAGTTTTCTCCTTTTGGAGATGGTGTTAATTTGAAACCGAGACCACTCGCTACTTACGCTGTTCACTACTGCTAGTCAGCATTTCCATCGTGCGCTTCAATTTGTCACTGGCTAAAAATGCATGCAGATAAAATATATACCCATGTACTTCTCTGATATTAGTCAGCCTATATTACTCACACTCCCGCTGAATCCGTTTAACACTCTCCAGCGATATATTGTGTTGCTGTGATTCTAATAAAGTTGGAAGGACAATTAACAACTCACGAGTCGCAGAACAATGCATATGGGATATGACATAACGTGCTTACGTTGCAGTGCCGTACTTTCAATCCTTCTTAACTTGCCAGTCAAATTCCTAGTCGCTGAGTAAGAAAATTCCACTATTGTGACTTATCAAATGTAGTATTAGTTTTTTTATGACTCACAATTCCTAAAATCCGTTTCAAGGTTATTCATAGATACGTTGAGCAATTGCAGTTCTGAAGTATAACGATATCGCTGTTACAGTATTGTATTCTTTGATTGATAGAAACATCGAACACATCATTGACTCACTTTGCAAATCGCTGACTTCCAACATGCGTATCTTGTCGTTTAACTCAGTGTACGCTTCAATGGAAAATTAACAAATTGTTGGTTAAGTCTGATACATACCGACCGATTGTTAGGTATGGATCAAAGCTAGCCAACTCGACCTTACACCAGAGATGAGCATGGATTAGGATTAGGTTTTGAAAAAACAGGATTTGTGAAATTTTGTCGGATTTGGATTGGATTTGGATTAGACATTTTTTGCAGGACGGATTAGGATTTGGATTGGATTTACCTATTTTCTGGGAGATTGAAATGTCGTGTGGCGAATGGCGACAAACTTCATTCAGATCAGTTATTAACGTACTTATGGTTACTAGGTTATCTTGAATCAAGTGAATCGTTGGTTGAGAAAGAAAATTTTCGAATCCCTCCATTGCATAACTTAGTTTTTTTTTCTGAATTTCCAGTTGGAATCGGATTAGGATTGGACATGGACTTGAATATGAAAAAGGTATGGATTAGGATATGGATTTGGATTTGAAGGTTCGGATTTGGATTGGATTAGGACATAGAAATTTCAAATCCGCTCATCTCTGCCTTACACAGCCTTGGAGATCATCACCATGTAATATGTTTTATGACATCAGTAGTCTCAAAATACACTTTGCGATAATGTTATGGACAATATAATGGCACAAATATTTTATTAGTTTCGGAATTACTATTACGATAACATTTCCTCTCATGCATAACCTTGCTTCGGAGAGGTCAAGCACTTTTAATCAATCTTTCAAGACACCAATTGTTATTGGGTGGCCAGCATGAGGGCATCAAAGTAATCAGCTCGAATATGAACTAGAAATACAGTATTACCGTTGAATTCGATACGATTAGAGCGAGAAGTATCGATTACGACTATGTATCAAGACTATACTTCCAGTCAAATTGGGAGCTGAGAGATAGGAAAAGTGCTAAAGTATGTAGCGTCAGTTTTGTCTTGGCGCTCCACACTTTCACAGGTCAGTCGGAGGTGACTAGCCTCGAGATTTCAGGATGAATCATCGTGACATGCACAAAATGATTATGATGACAATGAAAAAAGTGTTTTTTTTGGTATTCCGAATACTTTTTTACTTGTCAATAAGATGTAAATCCGACGAAAACAACGTTGTACTTTACAAAATCAAACGGGTAGTAAGTATTTTCGCATCCAAAACCGTTTAGTAGAAGCGGAAGTAGACTAGTTCAATACTCATTCACTTTAATATGTATTGCAAGTGAGCAGAGACTACTTCAGTACTCAGAACAAGTAAATAGGCTGAATTACCTTCTTTATTCGTCAGTAAAAGCCACCTATAAGCGTAAATGACTAGTAACAGTGGTATTGATCGCCTGTCGGAATACCGGCAAATGCATATGATTAACATAACCGTCAAGCCACTTGGCTTTGAATTGCATTTGGCATCAAGTTTCCGTCTAAACCTGCCCCGAATTGATTAGTAAAATACCAAGTGCGTAAGTGGGATTCACCGTGACTCATGACTGGACCATACAAGAAATCAGCAGCAATAGAGGATGTTACTGATATTAGCCGAAGCCTTGGTGATGTACTGATCCTAGACGTAGCCTACTGAGATTATGAACACGACCTGGGGACTATACGTATAGTGAGTTACGTTATGGTAGAACCCCAAATTTCGGGACCGAATCAATCTCTGACCAAAGCCTGCAGTTACTAAGTAGGCTACTTTGGTCAGTTACTGGTTATATTTTCGAGATACGTGTAATTGTGATCATTCTAAACAAAATATGAATATATCCTAGCTCTATTTATAATAGGAAATACTTAGCTACTCACCTGCGTTATAATATCGTTCAAGACTCATTACTGTATCGTTGAATTGTTGGAATTCTGGAAATACGTAAGTTAGGTAGTTTCGAAGATTTGGGTACAAGTTCTCGCAAAATATATTATCGATAATTAGATGGAGCTAGGGTTGCATTTAAAACAAAATCAATTTATAACGCATATGTTTAAATCATGGCCCTTGCTTAAAACATGTAGCGTAACAGTCTATCGTCATTGATAATTCGAAATAAGGAGTAAAAATGGCTCATTGACGAAAAAGGTTTCCGACCACTGACATAAACAGTTCAAAATATCTTTAACCTGGAACTACATCGTTATGCAGCAGTTTTACGATCAGCGCTCATCATCGTCATAACAGCCATATTACGTGTCTATCTATGTGCAGAAGTGTTGAACCGACTACGAATTCGAGAGTTCCAGTTTCTCCACAACGTAAACGACGACGATATTGGACGCAAATCGTATGTACGCTCATACTACATATTCGCTTATGATGAAACAGTCTTTTTTATGAAGGTATTTTTTAAAACAGGTATTAAACAAGGGGTAGGCAATTCCAAATGGTTCGCGGGTAACATTTCGAATTTCATGGAGGCTGCGGGCCGCATGAATTCAGTATTGAGATGAAATAGACCACACAGTCGAACATCAACGTTTTAAAACTTTACGTAAGGACAACTTTATACTCTCAAACATGGGCGGCAGTCATAGTTGCCACAAAACATAATAATTCAATAAATAAATACACATAAAACGAAAACATTATGATCATCAATTTCATTCTATCTGGAACTATGAGTTGGGCCCCTATCAACACCTTTCAACGACTAAGGAGTCGATATTGAGGTTAGTTAGACACGGTCCTAGCTGAAAGCCATATTCTCGTAAAGCTTGATCTTGCGTGTAAGACCCAAGTAGTTTTCTAACCATCTCGGTTTCGAAGTGTCTGGGACGTTACACGTCAAGGCAATATCCCCATTCATATCAGCTAATTCTTGCTCCATGTAATGCTATTACCATCACCGAAGCCGTATGAGCCAATAAGGAAAAGTGTTGTTGGGCACAAAAGAATAGCTTATTTTGAACCATAACAACATTTCTCAACTGAAATCAATTTCAGCCATGGCCTACTAAAAACACGGCCTTACAGTCTGCCTATTGACCTGAAAATTAAGAGGCCTAAAGTCTACTTACCAACCCTTACCAGCTGTGCACTCAATTGGTCAGAAATGCGGTATTTTTATAATGCTACCTGTCTCTGGTACTCTACTAATACACCGGTGCAGAATGTATGTCAAAAATAGTCTATTGCAGCAATATATAACGAAAAAATTAGGAACGAAATTTGCATAATCAAAGAAAAATAGGTGCAGAAACTCTTTGAGTTAGAGCCTTAGAAAACAAATATCACAGCCTTACAGGACTATAACTTCTTTTGCCTTTGCCTCGCTTTAAATTGGCGAACTGAGTCTTCCCTGAGTGAGGAATTTGCAAATTTTTGCTGATTATTGTAAAAAATGTTCACAATTTTCTTGAACGCGACATTTGTACAATTTTCACTGTGTGCATTGCAACCAATTCAGGATTTACCTAACACAACTTTCAACACACGTAATGCTGCACGGCGCAGAGGAACAGTTTTAGCCGAAACTAGAACTGCGAAGGAATCAAATACAAAATGGGCCACTTCAACGGCAGGTACAGTCAACCGTCCCCTATCCACCACACTGAAATATTCATCATATTCCTCTTCGGCTTCATCAGTCGTGCGGGATGAGCTACACTCGGTGCAGTCCGCAGAATGACAGCATTACCAAGACCTCTGCTTGCTGTTCACAACACTCCACCGTCACATATATATGACTTTGAGGTATCCGCCTTATCTGGAAGTATTTGGAGCAAGCTGCTATGGTTTTTTCATCAACGATAGCCAGTGCCAGGTTGACGTTCTGCTTGTTGTGGCCAGGATGTAGTGCTTTCTTTGTTAGCTTTGGAGCCATTCGCAAATTACACTCCAATTGCCATGCAATATAACCAGCAGGGCTAATTATGGATATATCGCCACCTTTAATATAGAATGATGGAAGGAAAATCTCCCAGCATTCAGTAGATTGTTGCGAATGTTCTTCACCAAATGAACGTTCTCATAAAATAGATAGATTTTTGTCTTGCAACTTGGATGATTGATGAACAACTCGGAGTTTGAACCAAACTGCGACGACAGTATATTGAAAGCACGAACGTTGGTACTGTGGTTGTCAGAAACAATACCTCTCATATTAAATCCTAGATCCAAGATTTTCGTGATGCAATCAGACAGCTTTTTCGCTAACCAGGTACCTTAAAATTGTGTTTCTGGTAAAATTTGTAGGACTAACGGAAGTGATTTTCAAGTCCCTTGAACATAATCAATATGACGCCTTTGTAAAGATTTCCATCTTCATCAGCACCATAATATTTGCCACCATGATATTGCAGACTTTTTGCAGATACATTTCATTTTTCATCCACCATCATGATAACATCCTCAGAAATTTCCATGGCCTTTGAAAAATCAATAGTCCCTTTAGTCTTGTTCGTAAACAGCTCAAAGATGGCATATGGAACGTTTCCAAACGTGTCTTGTACGCTTGGCAAGGAATAGAACGCAAAAGCAAGCAGTACCGGATCATATTGCCAGAGGATGCCAGAGTATTGCCAGCCTTGTGGTATCTTGGATTATGCAGCTCCTCTAAAATATCTACTTCGGGATCCGGATCAGTTAGACTATCCAAGTAGCTTGGGAAGTTTAGTAGCTCGCATTTCCTTTTGAGCAGAGTATTTCTGCTTGTGCAGAACCATGTTGGTAAAGGCACAGGTATCCCATTGTATTGCATCTGCACCCTCAATTGACTGTCAATTTTTATGGCATTCTTGATTTTCGGAAAGCCTTCCAAACATAGCTCATAGTATACAACATGCTGATCGCCTGCTTGAGTCTTTGGCAGATTTGGCAGTAGTATATCCAGAAGTACACCGAACCACGCGACACTCAAGAACCATCGCCTATTAACTACACTAGAAAATGAATATTAACAAATTATACATCACTGAAGCAAAATAGTATTCAGGTACAGCACCCTATCCAAGCCTTGCAACAATTAATGAAATTCTATAGAAGCAGTTAAATGATCATGCCTTCGTCATTATATATGTCTTAGAACCAACGCTACCAGCTATACAATTCGTCAAAATAGACTACCATATCCAAGACTATGTTAGCGAGCAAGCAGATTATCATACTACAATGGAGCCGTTCGAACACGACGTTATTCGCGTCAACTTGAACCGCTGGCATTATCGGGGAACCGTAACCTGATTGCTAACTAAACTATCAAATGATAATACTGACCCTCAGCTCGTGAATATACCCTAGATAGCGAAAGAAACAAGTGCAATGCGACGACCAGCACCAGACAGCTCAACCCGAACAACTACAAATGTCTACTCTTGACTTTAACAACAACTACAACTGTATTCATCCGCACGAGTTTTTGCAGTAATATCCGTGGATTGTCCACCTGACTGACAGCTCTTTTGGGACTAAAATAATTATTTCCTTGTTAAAACGATACTCCATCATCTTAACACAATAAATCCTAGTCAGAATCCACTGTGATTTTGACTTGCGCGCTACTTACCATCAGCGTAGGTATAACCGTGACATTTACACTTTTTGACAACTGGCCTCTTAATTTTCAGGTCAATAGGCAGACTGTAAGGCCGTGTTTTTAGTAGGCCATGTTTCAGCATATCAAAACGGTCCGCGCGCCGCTTGTTGGTGACCCCTGTTTTAAACACTATTTGCTTTAAATGTAACCCTATATGGAACTGTATAGCAGAGTATATGGACTTATGATGTCGATGAATTTTCGAACCGATATTACTGGCGGATACAATCTTCAAATTTTGAACAGTTTTTTCGGCGGAGTATTGATACAATACTACAATATATACTATATACTGGTTATTCTTTATCTATCGCAGTTTGATGTTCGGAAAATGATATCGAGGCATTGGTGTATAATATACACTGTGTAGGCATTTTTTTGTTATGGAAGTATATCAGGGTCCAGCTATTATAACTGAGTTATTGGATTCCGATTGAGTAGTTGTGATACTGATATATCCTTATATTCATTGATTCAAAATTGCTTTGTATATCGGTTCAATGATCCCGAGAAAAAAAAAACAAGTTCATCTTACCTTCCTTGATGGTGTCACCGATAGCTCGTACTTTAGAATTCAATTCCTTACTACCTAAACGAGAAAAAATATTACAGGGAGGAAGTGATATTTATCATAGAAAACAAATATTGCATGTCCACAGTATTACTGCTTTCTGATCGCATATCAGACACTGTAATGTTGCACTTACAAATCTCATATTTATGTCTAAGCTCCGTGGCGATTCGACTGAAATTTAGCGTCCCTGGAATTGTAAGATAGATTAGATTAGTATTAATAAATTTCTAATTATCCGGTATTAAAATGTTTTTTTTTGACATAACAAGATTATAAACATCTTACGTTGCTCGAAACTCTTTTCAAGATCGTCGATCTTGATTTTCAAATCACCGTCAGCTAAGTGATAAAATACTCAGTTAACATCATGTCTTCGGAAGTAATATTCATAATATATATTCATCACAGGTGTATACGGGCAGTGGCCATGATAATCACATTTTAATTTAAGACTTGATTCTGAAATATTATGTTATTAATGGTTGGGATTATCTGTAGTAAGTTGGAAGAATGCATATCATATTCCAGATATATTAAAAATGTATCAGCTTATCACGTTGCAATACGGCACTTGTAACCGCTTGTAACATGGCATATATTTGTGATTTGGTATGTAAAAATTCCCCCACTATATCAGATGAACTTTTAGGTTTAGGTGTTTGTAAATTTTCCCAAAGGGCTCAGTGCAACAATAACCATGAACCTAACCGCACGTCACTGACTTGCTGACGCAAAAAGACGCTTTGGAGTACAGAACATCGTGACACATTTGAATAGTATATTCATATTTATTTCCGAAGCTTTTCGGCTGACACTGGTCAGAGGATACCGTCAGCAATAATGCGATCATTCGAATAACTATGCTCAACAACAATATGTATCACTGATTATGACGTCACCAAGAGTAGATATAAAGTTTGGAAAACGAGAGAACTTTAGCACAGGCACGGAGATGGCAAAACAAAGCAAGTTAATACGCGATTTTCAAATGATACACAAATTCCTTCTGTTGGCATTGACTAGGTTTACTCATAGTTATGAAGGTGGACTCAAGAACAGACAAATGCAATAAATTGCGACCCTTAGCCAATATAGAGAGCATGTCCTCGTGATAATTAGCCGCACACGTATGATTTTCCAGTAAATATTTGCCGATAGAAGACTAAGTTAAACATAATTATTTGAATGCCCGCAATATTGCTAACGTTATCCCCTGATGAGTGTCAGCTGAAAAGCTTAGCTCTTAGTCAAATGTATCATTGCTGACACAGTATAACCTGAAAATATATGATTATGTAATGGCTTAGGTTGCAAACACATAATACTTTGAACAAGCCATTTGTGGTACAGAACTTCAGAATAACGCGAAACAATAACTTCATATTGTTAATTTATTCTCTAAAAGCTTTTCGACTGACCTTTTAGCGACTTTTAGCTTTTAGCGAATAAATTAGCAATATGAAGTTATTGTTTCGCGTTATTCTGAAGTTCTGTACCACAAATGGCTTGTTCAAATACCCTATCACTGACTTTCTATACTGATGAGGGTCAGTCGAAAACCTTTTAGCGAATAAATTAACAATATGAAGTTATTGTTTCGCGTTAACATGATACTTTCCCTAATAATAATAATTTAATATACATATAAATTATAAAAATACGTCTCACTAATTTTATATTATCTCTGAAGATTCGCTACACTGGCATTGCAGTCTGGAGTCTCTGAAACTGCCGATACATAAATCCATGAATAAGTAACTCGACTGCATTTTGATTGCTTCTCTGAAAATGCACGAAATAATTCGAATGCCGTGCATGCGGGGTGCCGATTCTGCAGCTAACACTACGCCCCAACTACGCTTTTTGTGCTTTCGTAACATTGGATAACAAAGGCAGAAATTATACATATTCGCAAGATACTATTGAAGGTATTGATTTATATTCTAAAAAGCAGTGATTACCACGGTCATGTAAATCACCGATACCGCTCGCTTTATAAAAAGTAATAAGTGTACTATTATACGGCATAAAGCGAGCTTTTGTTTGGCTTACCTTGCGTATAAGCCTTTTCAATCCTTCGTATTTCGGTTTTCAAATCATTTGCGGCTAAACAAGAAGTAATATATGGTATTGTACATTCCTCGAGAGTAGTATTTCTTTGTTGTATTCGTTATCGAGCAAATCAATATTCGTGTCTCATGTGTCAATTTGTGATTACTCACATATTTGATAATCCTTTTGATTGTCCATTACGGTATCATTAAGAGATGTCAACTCGATCACGATGCCATTCAGTCTTTCTTCCTCTAGAACGGTAAATTACATTTAAACAGTGTCAAACCTGAGAGTATGCTCATGTAAAATATATTTATTAACAATTATTGACATAATTAGGATTTGATAGTATATTATCCATTATGTACTGCGTATGTAGTATCATTCAGTATTTTGCAATTACAGCCTATCATTTGACTTACCTATTTTATAATCCCCTTTCAGACTTGTCACAGTGTCATTGAGAAGTCGAAATTCTGAATTATATTACAAGCATCATATATGCATCCTAAAATTCGCGCCAGGAGGTCGATTGCATTGACTCTACATTTAACCTCGCGATTTTAGTCCATCAGCTCTCCTACAATCAGACGAAGAGAACAATGATGTGATATGCTCCAATCGAATAGTATTCAGTAGAGCCCGACCGATTATCGGCTCGCCGATAATATCGAGTCGATATCACACTTGGAAAGAAATATCGGTATCGGCCATTGGAGGTAAAAAAATATCGGCCATTTTCGTGACGTCACAACAAGGTGGTAGGGAATCAGAGAAGATGTGAGGTCTCCACTGCATGTCGGTAATTTATAAAAATAAATGGCCTAGCTGCATAAGTGCATAGTGCATGCAGGCCAGTACGACTATGTGAGAAATATACTTTCACCGTTATGCCCCAGTGACTTCGTGGGAATCCCCCTGCAGTGATCAAATACCGAAGACAGAGAGGAGCTGGATGGATAGTTGTCTGCAGAAGATTTCCATCGATTAAAGAAATGAGAACTTCATTCATGCTGGACTGACCCTCGTGATGATGGAGAAAAGCGTCGCGTCGAAACAATTTTCTGTAGTTAGTGCTGGTGGTGCCTGTGTAAGAAGCTCACAAGCCAAGGCAACAAAGCTAAAAATACCAGTAATCATATATGAAGTCATCTGACTGAGGCCTGAGCGGCCACCATGATGGGGAATATGCGAGACTAGATTGCAATGAAATCAAGCAAAAGCGGAGCATAGCCAACAATGCATACGTTAATCTTTGATTCCATGATGACATGGGCCAATGCTGATAAAAGAGCGTCAAATATTGATCAATTGATTGCTGAAATGCTGATTATGGTCAAGGCCCAAGGGGATGGGTGGAGCAGTAGCAGACGTGAACAATGTGAGTCGTTTTGCAAATTCTCTTCAGCTATTTGTTAATGATGTGCTGAAGGATCCAGGTGCACTGCCAGAAGAATATCAATATGTGGTAGAACCAGTGAAGAAAAGATCCCCTGCAGGTGCAGCGGAGTGGTGGAACCGAAATAAGGAAAGATTTCCAACTCTTGCTCTGCCACTAACTATAGTACCAAGTGAAAGACTACTCACTGTGTTTAGTACTGTATACATAAATTATGAAGACCACAGAAGTTCACTCCTTGGAGAAAAGGGCGAGAAATTATGCTTTGTGAACTGTAATCTGCAACTGCTAGACTGGTGCTATTGTTATATTTATTATCGATCATTCATTTCATGTTCAAGCATGGCAATGGCTGTAAATCTGTTCAAAGAACTATTCTTGAGGTATTAAATATGCGCCTTGAGCTTGATTCCATATCTGTTGAATATCGGCTGAATATATCGGTGTTATCGGTGAAGGTACTGGATATCGGTTTTATCGGTATCGGCTCAAAAATCCAATATCGGTCGGGCTCTGGTATTCAGGTATATGATAATAATATTAGTGTATTAAAAGTAATATTCAGCATCTCATACGTTGCGATGCGGCTCACTCCGGTGTTCGTGGCTTCTTAATTAGCTCAACTGTACCTTTCGGTATTTGCACGCATAATGTCCAGTTCACGTTTCATGATATACATGAAATTATTCAATCCACCTTGCAAATTGGCATGTCGAATCCTTCATATATCTTTCTTGCACTTGGACCAGTTATGATACAATGTAATTAAATAATAACATATTTGTATCAGACTTTCGAAGTATGGTTTTACAATATCGCAAACACATATATATACTGGATTTCCGTAAACTCACCAATCCCATAATCTTTTTTCAGCATCGTTATAGTATCATTGAGCAATTGGCATTCTGTAGTATAGAAGTGTTACCGTAAGTACGCATGAAATAGAAACAAAATATCACAAAATAAATTCGATCACGAACATAAAATAAGATATTCAACTCACTTCGCAAATCGTTTTCTTCTAACATGCGAATCTGATGATTAATATCTTCATGTACTAAAGAAATTTAAATATATACATCACCTTCAGAGAATAACAGAAAATCTGATATTTTGATAGGACCTACTAATGATTATTCATATGTTTATTAATGACGTTCAAGAGAGAAAAAGAATCAATATTTGTAATGCCACAGAAACGCGTATTTTCAATATAGAAACATAATTTGCGAATTTATGCTTTTATACTGTCGGAAACTTGAACTAGCAGACATGATTTCGAATTCTAGTGTAACCAAGATATAGAATGGATGGAAAGGCGAAATACATATTCCGCTTGCATCGTATATCGCTGCTTTTCAAAACTTTATCTTGATTTTTGAAATCAATAAACAGGAAACAAATAAAAATTGTCAATTCAGATTCACTGATAGAATGAACGATATGATATGATAATAAATTCTACATCATATTTAGCAGCGATAACTCACTTATCTGATTAGCCCGCTCATTAGCTGTCACGGCTCGATTGAACTGGTGTGTTTCTGGAATGAATATACTGTTGATGAACGATGCCATGTCTGTGTACGAGAGTCTCCCAACTCGAACAACATACGTCGTTTGTCGGAATCGTATTGTCTTCTTTGCTTAGGGTTACCATATTTTTGCGAAATAAATTCCGTGCTCATTTTAGCGCCCACTAGCGGATTACAAAATGAGATATGACACATTGCCTGCCATTATGACGTCACACTAGCAAAGCTTTGCCTATCGACCAGAGGTGATCACGATCCGGAACAGAAGCCGCTATAATGTTACATAGGTGCATTTATGTGGTTGTGTGTTGTGACCAGGACCGAATCACCATTTTTTTCAGTCTCCTCCCATCCAAATAAACACTGAACTGGAGCCCACCATATGGTCATCGATGTAACTTTTTTTTCGAGAGGGGGCTATTATATACATCTGGTTACTATATGCGTCTGGTCGTTAAGTTTTGTGACTGAAAACGGTCTATAATATTGGTTCTTCCATACACTGCTAAAGAATTTTCATCCTCTCCCCGCGCACATTAACATAGTAATTGGCAAGGCTTGTGGAGGATGACAACTTCGAAAATGAAGGGACCTTAATTACACATAATAAATTCATTTCATGTCACACGGAAAAGACTATGTATGAGCGTAAATGCTGCTCCGCACCAGCAGGTTGCACACTAGGGTTATGACTAAAAAAATTTTTTTTGGCCTGTAGCAGGAATTGATGAACATTTTGGTATAAATTAATAAAATCATAATCATTTTGTTCAAATCGAAAAAAATGTCCCGCACAAACTAACATCAAATTTTCGACACTGGTCCAAATATGGAAAAAATTTAAAATTCAAAGATATTCTTTGCTACAAATTTAATCTTCAAATATATGTCCTTTTCCACTTATTGTAAAGTTCATTCATCAATTTAACCTCTCTTTCTGTTATTATGTTAGTGCCAGGGACATCTACGACGGACATATCCGACTTCAAATGGGGTTTCGGGGCACTTTATCGCTGCAGGACATTCGACCGCAAAGATAGCAGCAAATGATCTTTGGTATATTCTAGAGCCCGACCGATATTGGATTTTTTGGTCGATACCGATAAAACCAATATCTCACACCTTAGCCGATAACCCCAATACATTCAGCCGATATTCAAAAGAAGTTGGATGTATACATAAGCACATTTTCAAATCTTCAGAGGGCATCTATTTGAACATCTTTACAGCCATTGGTATACTTGAACATGAAATGAACTAGAAAGGCTGCATCTGGACACCTGTAAAGTGTAAGCTGCATGAAATATATCAATATTTTCAGTCTAGCGATCAAAGATTATAGTTTTCTGGCTTCCTTCCGCCATGTTGTGACGTCACACACAAATTGCCGGTAATTTTTCAACTCCAATGGCCGATATCGATAATTCTTTCCAAGTGTGATATCGTCTCGATATTATCGACGAACCGATAATCGGTCAGGCTCTAGTATATTCCATCCTTAGACATCTGGTTAGAATACCAGTCTTCCTGACACGCATTTGCGATAAATAAGTATCTCCAGAGTTATTCTCTATCTGCGGAAGTGGAAGAACGCAACGCAACCCTTGAGCACCCTCTCGCATTGCGTAGAGATGGAAGTTTATGCCATTTGATCAGTAGTAATCTATACAATTTTCTTTGAAAGAACTGCATGTTCCGCACATGCCATAGATAAACTTAAAATCATCCTTACATCCTTGGTTTTCTAATATTTTCATCTGAAATTCGTGCTTGGTGGATTGCACCTAGTTTTCGTAGTGTTTTTCCACATCATCTCCAAATTTGTAGCTGAGAGTTGGATTTCTTGAAGATGTTGGATCGAAGAACTCTAATATATGCTTTAAGAATCGATAATATGATGTTGGCAAGGGATATGAAAACCCATGCTCATCATTGCATTTCGCAGTTTCGAAACAACGCCATTCTGCCGTCCAGTATCAACAGATGCTACGGTGTCACATATGATATATGAGATTTTCAAATTTTCCTGTACATCATATTCTTCTAAGCGGTTTTCTAGACCGCTGAAAAGACCTAGAGTTGTTCTACTTTCGCCTTTTCGAACACCCAGTTTGATTTGTGCCAGACAAATTGAAATTATACGATATATACAGTCTACATCTAAAATCGGAATTAATAATTATTTAATAATTATTTAATATTGACTGTAAGCGAGAACACGATAGGAATAATTCAATCTGGGCGGTCAAAATGTACCAAAATACTATTTTAAATCTTCGCAATTTGAATTGGGTCAGTTAAATTCAAATCAGTCGATAAATAAATTATATAGTCTGTATCTACAAAAGAAAGCCTATCCTCCATACAGTGAAAACTGGAAAATTTTTGTGCGGGAGGTTTTTGTTCAAACAGTCTTAACTTTTGTGAGTTTTGAAATCAGGACACAAAAGCTCATCATTTGTGACTACAGGACACACAAAATTTTGAATTTTTTTTTCTGGTCATAACCCTATTGCACACCCGTGATTTTTAACCTTTTACGGTCGCGACTCCATTTCTAATTTGAAAATGTTCTGTGTTCCAGCTCTAAATTTGATAAGATGATTACTGAACAACGGTCAGTATCTTTGCCCATACTTACTCATCACCTATTTTTGGACTCTGATTAAGTTAAACATCTTCGCGAACTTCAGAATAAACGCGAGCGACCTCCAGGTTTACAGCCACTATCTTCAGATAAAGCATCTAAATGACCTTAGCCGTCTCTCGGAATATACACCGTCCTCCTATAATTGTGATCAAAATTAGGCTTATTTCAGTAACTGATGGCTATTTTGATTTATTTTGGTCGAATGTTTGTGAGTTCGGAGGTGGTCCACATATTAAAATCGATGTGACACTCAATCGCGCGTAGCACGACGAAAAACTCCGAGAGGCATAAACCTGCCAAAAATAATCTCGTTGATGCTGATTTACGAAATAACTTTGATCCTATTTCCAGCCTTCGAAATCCCGTATATTTAGGCATTTTTTATAATTTCCACCAGGACGCAGTTTGAACAGTGAAATTCCGGACATTTCCGGTAAATTCCGTAAGTATGGCAACCTTCTCTTATCTCCGTGTTAAATTCATCAGTAGCTAAATCAAACAATAATATTTATTTCATTTTATTTTTATGGTAAAAGAGATAACGTTGTATGTATTTTATATAATCCCTTTATCTGCGACACTCCACAAAATAGTTTCGTTAGCTTACCATTCCGAATGGTTCGCTGACATTCCGCCGCGAAGAAGCTCAAATTGTGCTTTTCTGGAATTTAAAGCATTTAGATTATTAGAAATTCACGGAAATATATCAGACAAAGAACAATGAAAAAAATGTACATATCTTACGCTGCTCGTCGCTGCGTTCCAACCGACGTATCTGAGCGTGCAGATCACTGTCAACTAAAAGATGTAATATTCGAAGATATATTTCGGTTCTTATATCATGACTAGGCGTACACATGCACTCAAGTTTCTACTTGGTAATATATTCACTCTTTTCTCCGTCTCATTCTTTCTCAAATCAAGCATGTTTTCATCGATAAATTATGGTGTAATAAATATTTCTTTGCTGCTCGCCGTACCCCAGCCGGTGATGTCCTTTCGTTAACCGCTCGTTGGCGTTTTGATAAGTTATTTTATATGTTTGTCATTTTTTTCTCTGTTAAAAGGCAGGCGGTTTATTAACATTTCTTGAACCTAGAGTTATTTTATGTTTGTCAGTTTGTCGTGGTTTTGATTTGTAACCGAACAATTCTTTTTTTGCGGCTCTTCGCACTCCATATTTGTTAGTATGGCGTTTTAATTTTTGTTATTTTTTTATTTCAATTCCATTTCTTTTTTTAAAAAAGGGGGTACGAAAATAGTCAAGTATCTCGGGTTAAGTGTAAGATGATGTGGGACCGTAAAATATTCAAGGTGAGTGCAATGCAATCGTGATTTGACACTGTAGGCAGCGGCATCAATTTATTTTAATGCATACCGTTATGGTTTATTATCGTGTGCTGGACCTTGACACATGTGCATTTGAAGAGCGAAATGAAAGTAAAAAGATCACTTTTCGTTTTATCGTCAAACTTCATCAAGAGAACCACGAGTACCCAAATACTTTCTCACGGACCCTCTGTCTGTGAATCCCAGGTAAAGTACCACTGGTCTATGTAATGAAGCGATCTAGTGGGAACCTTTTAAATCTCATTCATGACCTGTATTGTTCGATATATAGGCCTACGAGCAAGCAAATGTATTTCGACTCACTACTCTGCTGTGCAGATTTAATTCTTGATACCGCATGCTGCAAATCCTGAATAACTAGGAAGTAAGGCGATGGTTACATTGTCATACTCCGAAGAAGAGACCTTGTACACATTCGAAAATGCTCCGACCTTTGTATGATCTATCGCATAGTTTGAGAACATATAGTTGCAAAGCTATACATAACGAATAAAATGTCACGGGCATTATGTGTGATTCTAAGTTGAAACGAAATTATTTCAATCCCAAATGAGAGAGCCGGCTCAATAAAACCAGTCAAAGAAATATATTTACTACCTATTATCTTATTAGATTCCACTTACTTTTGTCATCCGCACTTTCCAGCATCGCCACGATGTTATTCAACGTTCCAGTTTCTGAAAGTTCAACATCTTTTTTAGTGCACCTAAAATATCGAATAGAAGCCGAATTCCATGCGGGGAAAACTGGTGGTGCGGCTTGACCTTGAACATTGAATGGTTCTTACATACTTCTATAACACTGTCATACTCACGGTTTTGGTGAAGTAATTCTCGAGTGGCGCTCTCATTGGCCAATGCATTGCTAACTGAAAGCGAGAATAGGTTTCACAGCTTTATAGGGAAGAAGGTACCAAGTTTGGGACCTCGACACACGATAAAAACAATACAGACAACATAGATAATGTACCAAACGACCACACGCTACAACTTTCCAATTCGTCGTAGCGAAATATCAATCTCATCTAATGAATTTAATTGCTGATATGAATGCACATCGCACACCGACCGTTCTTCCATAACCAATATACCCAGGGTTGCCATCGACATGGACCCAAAAATAAGGACAGTCGAAAAATGAGATTGGCATTATAGAGCGTTCTCGTACATACTGTATATTCATACGAGGCGTGGCATATCAATTTCCATACTTTCGCCAGAAACAATCTGCTCCAGCAACTCATTGTTATCAGAAAGTGCTCCATTAATCTCACGACCGCTCAGGTCTGGGTTTAACTTTACTCAGGGCCGAAACAGCACTTCGTCACCCCCCCCCCAAAAAAAAGGCAATACGATGGTCTTGGGCACCCATAGGGTGATAAACCAAACTTCTTCACCTCGCTGCGATTGGAAGCGTCAACGAATATGGGAAAAGGTTGTACACCAAGTTCAGACAAAATCATTTTTTATTGTATGGAGCAAGACCTCCAGTAACAATGCTTGTAGTCATTGTCCTGGCCGAAGCAAACTCCTTGCGATGTTAGAATCGGAGAATATTGCGATTTGCAATCGTTGGTGAGGAATGATTGCTGGTTTTTGTCAGCATGGAATGCCCCAGGTATCCTCAGCAGCAGCTGACACACTTCTTGTGTTTTGGGGTATCAATATAAGTTGAAATTGCGGTCTTTTTCATATGGCCTCCAGGACAATGTCACAATTGCAGATATTGCAACCCAGATACCAGAGGAAAATGATCGCAGTTCTGTAGTTGTTGAAAATAAGACAAAATAAGGACGGAAGTCGAAAACAAGGACATTTCTTAGAAATAAGGACAGTTGAGTTTTCTAAGACGTGGCTCTTCAAAATATGGACAAATCTTAGAAATAAGGATGGTATGGCAACCCTGAATATACCGCTCAAAAACGCTACAGGATTATGAATGCCGCTTATGCTAGCTTCTTATATGTTATATGGTTTGAAAGTTTGCGAAGGTCCTCAGGACACCGATTTCCGCAAATCTCAAAGCATATAATCTGTCAAAATGATATGGTTTCATTCTGAACCGGGTAGAAATCTGAGCCCAGAACTCCCAACACTGCTGTTAATAGTATGCGCTTCGCCCAGTCGAAAGCTATCACGGTACAGGGTGCTTAGGTGCACAACTCGTGACATATACTACGCCCGCGAAATATATATCTTTGAATAGCTCACGATTTGAATGAAGACTTTCGAGAGTTGACACTGTTTCATTAAGCAGTTGTATTTCTGAAAACATAAACACGTGCTCCGTTAATTCAAATATTGCACACATTCTCAAACGTCAATCCTCACTTTATAACATACCAGTCGGATATATATTCATTTTATTTTATTTTGCGTCATATTCTGTAGTAGTTCTTATGGTGGACTTCACAGATTACTGATTCCATACCTATATTGTGTCACATGATTCTATCAATTGTATCTAATCTGAGATCCTGTTTGAGCCGTTGTCAAAGGCAGTATCATGCATAATCTAACGTGCGAAATGTAGATGTAGTTTGATCGATTATTGTTTGCGCAATGCAGACTTGATACATATCGAGGGGCTTCCTTTAATACTTTTTCGGACTATTGTGTCGTATCTATTATTATTATGTGTACGGCGCCGAAGTATAAGGCTCTCTCGAAATTATCCATCGTGAACGGCTACGAGGCCTTACACCGTGCAGTGGTTCCCAACCTGTGGTACGCGTACCACTAGAGCAGTGGTTCTCAACCTGGGGGGCGCGCCCCCCTTGGGGGGCGTGAAAGCATTGAAGGGGGGCGCGAAGAAGCGGTCAACTGGAAAAAATTTTCGCGCCCGGCGCGATTTGCCTTCACTTCACGCGTGTTTCTCTATATACATACCTAATTTCATATTTTCAATTCTCTCATCAACACTCATAACCTTCCATGCCATCAAACAATCTGTAGGGGTTGCTTGCATCCCGGTTGTATTTTGTGATATGACGATAAGGGGGGCGCGAAATTTTTCTCTATCAAAAAGGGGGGCGTGTCTAAAAAAAGGTTGAGAACCACTGCACTAGAGGTACGCGAAGGTCTTCCAGGTGGTACGCGCGAGTAGATTGTGTTCTTTTTTCTACCGAAGGGAGTTATTAGTTCAGGTGGGTTTGATTTTGAGTTTTTTTGAAGCTATCGTCGTAGTGGTGGTAAGGTCGTCGTTGTGGCAGTGTTGGGATCAAGTCACTACCTTCGAGTCACGAGTCATTTCGAGTCATTACACATTTTGACTCGAGTCAAGTCAAGTCAATCGATTTTCGAAGGTGACTCGAGTCAAGTCAAGTCAATCGATTTGTGGAGGTGACTCGAGTCAAGTCGAGTCAAGTCAAGTCAAGTCACGAGTCAAGTCACAATTCAAGTCAAGTTGCCTGTTCGAAGTACTGGACATGCTTACGTCATTGCATTTTGCTAGCTGTCAGAAATAAAGATTGAGTGGTCATTGATTCTGGACTCATGAACGAATATAGAGTTAAATATAAACGCAAGAAGGCACTTTATTGCTCACATATACGTAGAAATGCTAAACTACATAAGTAATAGCATAGCCTCGGATTATAGTTACCAGCCAAAATAGAGAATAGAGAAACGAATTGATAAGATGCAATACATTACCCAGTTACAAATAGATAAAATTCGGGCCTGCGCTAATGGCTGTGGACATAAACTATATGAGAATTCAATTTCAATAAAACGAGTTTGGTTAAGTTAAGATCAGAGAACAGAAATAGACATTTTGCTCTTAAATTACTTTACTATAGTAGTTTACGACAGCGTAAGCTGTAAGCTTCGATCACTTCGTTTCCGATCAATATATTTGCGTGAGAACAATGGAGGTTCAGGAAAGAGCACAATCATTGAAGGATTTGTCGCTCTCACGGGTTACACCAGCGTTTCGCGTACAATCCGAACATATGCAAGACACAATGATTTTTATCGACATCGATTGCTTGATGACTCGAAATTGACTCGTGAATTTTGCTCCGAGTCACGAGTCAATCCGCATTTCTGATACGCCGAGTCAAGTCAAGTCAAGTCATTTTAGCAAAGTGACTCGAGTCAAGTCAAGTCATACGAAAAAGGTGACTCGAGTCATCCCAACACTGCGTTGTGGGTAGGGGCAATCCCACCAATGACGGTTTACGGGGAAGAGATCTGGTTGTAAACCATTGGGATTTTTAGCTAACCAAATTCCGTTTTAATATGTTCGACCACAAGAATTCCAAATTGATCTACTGCAGAAATCATATGCTGCGTCTTAAAACGGACATTTTATTTTCTGTTTCTCTGCCTTCGGCAGCTCAACACGGTGGAAACCTTTTTTGACCGCTTTCGGCGCGCGTAACTTATGTAAGTGGTATGCGAGCACTGCATAAAACCTCGAAATGGTACGTAGGTGGAAAAAGGTTGGGAACCATTGCCTTGCACCATCTAGATTTTTGAAGTGCAGAGGCCGTACAGATACGAACATAAATTGTTGGGGTGATTCCGATTTCACGAAAAGCGCCAAATATTGCCTGATTGTGACTGCATATCAGGAAATGGTAGTGAAGCAGGCCCATGATTAACTATTTCAGTGAAACATTGAATCATTCGATTATATGCAAGTAATATGTAGAAAGAAACAAAAGACAAATTATTACATTAGGTGACATGATCTGTGTTCACAGGCAGGATTTAAATGCACACCGTTTTTAATTCCGGGAAGCGTAATATTTACGTTTGACGTCAACCGATCTCAACCGTCCTATCACCGCCGCAAATCGACGTTCCTCTGAAACACAACTGGGTCGAACAAAGTATCGATATGATCCAAGGATTTGTAGTACAGACTCCTTGAACGGTAATATTTGGCATATTGTTTCCTGAATTATGAAATGCTAGTCTTATCGACTGAGCTGTATCTTCTATTGTAATTCGATAATCTTTCAAGTAGCTAGTGCAGGTGTATGTTCTTGCAATTAATCGCATGATAATCGTTGCCCCGCAAAGGAAGACATTCCAATTGTAGGGCAATCTGTTGTCCTCGAGTCGTGGCGACACTTAATATGCTTTATGGATACATGTATTTTCGTAACATGTATTCATATAATAAAAAGCGTATTTCGCGATGATGCATGCCGAATTCACGCCCATTCGTGTTTGAATTATACAGCGTACTTTAATATGACCTGGTGGTACTTGTGACCTCATTTATTCCGATCCATAAACCGTCATTTCATATACTTCTCAATAACATCACGCAAGTCAGTGCATGTAATCGATACCCACCTTCCTACCAGCAAAAACAAATATTGATTCATTACACAGTGATATCGGCGAAAGATACTTGTTGGGACAGATTGATTATTATTAGGGCCATTTAAAGTCATTAAAGTCATATTTTTTTCTATGCATCAGTAAGTCGTGAAATCAATTTTAACGCAAAATCCGCATCCATATGGGGTATATTAAGAAAGTCATATAAAGTCATATTTTCCTGGTTAGGTCATATTTGAGTGATAAAGTCATATTGTTGTATACTTGTATAGCCTACTTGTGGTACACTCGACAAGCCTGAATCTTGTTCTCTGGTTTAAATGCTATGTGCTAGACAGATTACCAAACAGTCAGAAGATAATACATAAACTTGACGATGTGGTGAAAGAACTCAAAATTAACAGAGAGCAAGTAAATTTATTGATATCTGACGCAGCAGCTTACACGTGCTGCGCTGAAAAAGAGGTATATCCTAAACTGTTGCATGTAACATATGTTGCGCATCTACTGCACAATTGCGCCTTGAAAATAAAAGCCTCCTACCCCGAAGTAGACAATTTGATTGCAAAAGTGAAAGCAAGTATCTCCAAGAACAGAAGCAGAGCTGCCGATTTCGATTCATGTGGCACACCACCACAGCCCATAGTTACTCGTTGGGGTAGCTGGTTGGATGCTGCTCGATATTATGCCGAGAGACTTCCACAAGTGAAAGAAATAGTCAACGCAGGGGAAGGTGAAGAAGTTATTGTAAAGAGCGTCAAAGATTAAGTGAACGATACAAAGTTTACGAGTCAGTTAACAGAAATATGCCTCCAGTACAACAATATTTCAAACTTGATACTGAAAATGGAAAGTTGTACGTACACTATCAAAGAGGCTCATGCTGATCTAAATGCTCTTGATTTCGGAGAAGATCCGCTTGAACTCAAAAATTACATTAAGAAGCGGTTGGACAAAAAAGATGTGAAACAAATTATATGGCTACAAAGACAAGACATTTCACCAGCGCTGTATGCAAAACTGCAGAAGTGTCAACCAACATCAGCGTCTGTGGAGCGCTCATTTTCCTTACTAAAGTCATTTTTACGTCCAAATCGTAACTTTAAAGACTCCAACATTCCACACTACATGAAACTGTACTACAACAGTGGTTTAAAATAAAAAGGGATGTGTATTACCGTTATGTTGTTCATGTTTTACTCGTCACTTCCATGAGTAACGTTGGTTACATGTAAAAATACACGATTTTCACATAAAGTCATATAAAGTCATATTTTCCCAAAAATAAAGTCATATAATTGATTTTATAAGGTCATATAAAAATGGCCCTACTGCTTAGAATGTGTTACAATTGTATACTCACGACTTGGAACGATGTCTTCCAACTTCGAAATCCTTTCTGGTAATGCTACCGCAACTGGAAACGAAATATATTTTCAGTTTTAAGTAATAAATAATGTCAGCGATATTTGATAGACACATTACCAGCATTGATGTTCTTGTTCGCCATCTCCAAATCTCTTACTTGCTCTTTCAACATCCCGATTTCTGACGAAAGATAAAACAATTAGGTCACATAGCACCGGGTTAATAAGTCCCGAGTAGTTTTCTAAGCGTCTTGATCTTGACAGTGTCTGGGCATTGCAAGTCAAGGTAATATGATCAGCTAATTCTTCATCCATGGAATACTATTACTGTAGTCGAAGCCGCTAGTGAGGAAGGTGTAGAGTTGTTTGGCACAGAAGAATAGCTTGTTTTGAACAACAACAACATTTACTTGAAATTAATTTCAGCATATCAAAATGCTTTACTGCGCGTTCTTTCGAAATTTCAAATCTTGTCGCAGACCGCGTGTTCGTTACCCATGTTTTAAACAAACACCATTTTTAAATGCTACCCTAGATATTACTATGTATTGCAGTATAGACTTTAAATGACGAGGAATTTTCGAATTGATATTACCGGCAGATATACTATATTTAAGTTTTAATCAGTTTTTGCGACGTAATAATGATGGCTAAGTACATTATGCACTACAGATACTGGTTATTCTTGAGCAAACGTGGTTTAATGCCAGGGAAACTATACCGAGAGACTCGAGTATGCATTTTTTGTGTTATTGAAGTATGTCAGATGCCAGACATGATAACTACGTTGTCGTATTCTAGAGTCTAGAATCTAGACAATCCATCATATAATTACGACAGCCTACTGTTACGATTGTTACGTTCCACTCTTGTCAAAGTGCGATTGAGCGGTTGTGGATCTGGTATACACGTGTATTCATTGATACATTATGTAATAATACTGTCTCAGTTCAAAATTTCTTCGCATATCCTTTTTCTGAACCCGACACAAAACAAGTTCATCCTACCTTTCTTATTGGTGTCGTCCATTGCTCGCACTTTAGAATACAATTCCTTACTATCTAAAGGAGAAAAAATACATTACATATAGTTGTGTTGGCTATATAAATAAATATTGTATGTATACACACTACACATTCATACTGTTGTCTGATCGTATATCAGAAATTATAATGTTACACTTACAAATCTTAAGTTCATGCTGTACCTCCGCAGCAACTTGAGTGAAATTTAGCGTCTCTGGAATTGCAAGATATTTTCGAATCGTATAAATAAATCTCTAATTCGCTAGTGTCAAAATGTCTTTATTGACAAAGAAAGATTATCTACATCTTACGCTGCACGAAGCTCTTTTCCAGTTCGTGGATCTTGATTTCCAAATCCTTGTCAGCTAAGCGATAAAATATTTAGTTATTGATCTCCCGTAGCAAAATTCGTAATATATGTTCATCACATGTGGAAACTTGCAGTGGTCATGATAATCACCCTTTAACGAAATGTATAATGTATAAATGTTCGGCGAAACGTATGGGTTAGTAAACGGATGTTACCCGTTTGAACTGAATTATCCATTCGTCCGGTATAATGGTCGACGAAAAGGAAATGCTAGGAAACGTTCAGACTCGCCAATGAAACAAAATATGACTTTGGAATGTGTTGACACAATTTAAAATTTCTTGAATTTCATATTGTCGAGGCTAAATGACTTCCCAATGCTATGTTGTTAGTATCGTTCCAACGCTCAGTACAAGGTCGTGCTCGGTACGGTAACCATATGATAATGCAGAGGTTCACGTTTGCAAACGAGCATTAGTAACTTTTACCATTTGTATGCTTTAATTGAACACGGGACGGCTCTTGTAATCATCACATACCCACTCTGAATCACATCGGATTTTAACTTTCTAACATTTGCGGCATCGTAATGACAATTTGAAAGGAAATTTAGCTCAAAACTATAAGAGAAATCAATGTTACGTCATGAACTATACTGCTTTAAGATAATTCTGCACGGTTTCAAATGAACACACTTTACTCTGTCACATTTATTGAAGTTTGAAGTTTAAAGGCACATCGTTCATCACGTCAGAAGATTCTCGGGCGATAAGATTGGTTGCGATTGCAGGACGCTTACTGGCGCAACGTGAATTTAGATATAGTATAATTTCACCGATAAGCTGTTAGAACAATGTGGAAAAGGCGTCGCTGTGACTGAAATCTTACGAGCTGTAGCAAGTGTTACCTGACTGTGGATTATTAATTCTGAAATATCTAATAGTTATGCACTTCGACGGAGAACGATACACCTTTCATTACGCTATTATGCAATGCCTATACCAAACCAGAATTACAGACGGTTCTATCATGATTTAGCGAATGCCGACTAGGGGCCCAAATTGTAAGATCTGACAATCCAAATAAATATTTCTATAGAGATCTGTACGTTCAGTACTTTGGACTTGGCATCGCCACTTCCGTTAGTACCGAATAAAACAAATCCGTCCCTTTGAGGGATCTCACCATTCCCTCTGTACTCACGTTCGGCACTTTGTCTTTCCCGCAATATTGCGATCTTCCGACTTGAATTGTGATTCTCTATGTTCATCAATGCTATGCTTTCTTGCAAATCCGCGAAGGCTGAGAATAATTAATAACACTCAGACAGCAGTGCATATGTTGAAGGCAATGCATAGATTCGATTCGATTCTTTGCGTCCGTACTTCATGTATAAGTAGCCGACGGGTATGTTATGGATATATCCAGTTAGCTGCCTGCTAGAAACAGCTAGGCTACTAACCTTGTCTTGTAAGTACAATATGAGTCACCAAACCGGCTGCTAAAATGACTGAGAATATTATCAAGCCAGCGATGAATCCTTTGGTGTTTATTTCCATTTTCGGGTGACTTCTGACGTGATGTAGTATGGATCGTCCGATTTAGTTCCTAAAATAATGCACCAACTATACCACTACACATATCTAGAGGGCGAGGATTAAATAAAAGAAGGACTGTAGTGCTGATATTGATATATTTATATTAAAGCTGAAACCAATATATCGGTACTATCATAGCCAGCGTTGGGCAAGGTAAATATAAGCAAAGACTCCTACGCGATGTGCATTACGTGTAAAGCTTACGAACAAGAACACTCTCGACCGTCCTGAAACTGAAAAGGTATAGAGACGTAACAGGTCTATTCCAACATATATGCTATAAAAGCAGTGTGTTTGCATGTACTATGTCCGCGGTTACTTCCTTAAACCCAGTGTTGTTGTTTTTTGACCTCGCGGACCGGTAAAACTACTAATCAAATGTAGAGGACCTCTGAACCCTCAATATCTGAATCGCTAAACTTCATCACGACAAATATATACAACTCAAATGTAATATTTGAAACTTGATTTATTGCTGTCTTTTCGAAACTAGATATTCATACATGGTTTCTGCACTAAATTCAATGCGATTGTTCGGCATCCTCCAAAACATCGGCGACTTTGCTGTTTGCCATTAAGTCTCTTACACTGACAAGTGTCACTAAATTGCACTGTCCAAACTTAACTAAGTTTGGTTAAAAGTCTCTGTACAGTAGGGCTGTTCAAAAATAACTTTTTTCTCCCGATTCAAGCCGGTCACCTCTTAAATCGTCAGGTTGCAGTAGAAAACCTTGCTCACCAAATTTCACTCGATTCCAACAAGTAGAGGCCTCCGCAGATCCAATTAAAATTTTTAATTTATTATGGAAAATTAAAAAAAAAAATTTCCAAATTTTTCTGCCAACCCCACGAAATTGTTGAGCTGTCTTCAAAGACGTTGCAAAACAAATTTGAGTCAATTTCGACCAGTAGAAGCGGAGTTATTGGAGTTTTTCGTTGAAATTTCTCGGATTATCCTTGATTGGTGGGTAATCCGCGATTTATCAACGAAAAACTCACATAACTCCGCTTCTACTGGTCGGAATTGACTCAAATTTGTTTTGCAACGTCTTTGAAGACAGCTCAACAATTTCATGGGGTTGGCAGAAAAATTGGGAAATTTTTTTTTTTAATTTTCCATAATAAATTAAAAATTTTAATTGGATCTGCGGAGTCCTATACTTGTTAGAATCGAACCAAATTTGGTGTGCAGCGTTTTTTAGGGTAACCGGACAATTTAATCAGTGAATGGCTGGAATCCGAAGAAAAAAGTTATTTTTGAACAGCCCTACTGTACAGTCTTGGATAAAACAGTGTGTATTCATCACACCTAAGGGCCGGAAAAGGGTGGTACGCAAGAGCAGAACCTAACTAAGAAATACACCGCGGCCATAAATCTTAAGTGCCCACCTATATGCGTTATTTGGTTTAAAACGTTGTACTCGATTCACACCGGGGTATAAGTCCGCGTTAGGTCGTGATTTCATGAGACTTGGATGTTGTATACTGTATATTGAAACCGGTACATCAGGGATGCTACATGGCTGAAAAGACACATTCTTTTCGCTATGACTGTAAGTTTAACATGTAATTTGTCCGGAACGAGCTGCAGACAACAGTTTCGTACAACAGTCCCGCCATTGTGACGTACCCGTAAGAAGGCCGCATGAACTCTTACTTCACCATGCAGAAAAAATACCTTCCAAACTTCAAAATCCATTTGAAATCTAATGTTTCAATAATGTAATAGTTAATGAACAAGCGTCCTATCCGAAAATGCATTTTGAAATGGAGATAGAAAATTCCAATATATTTGGCCGTCCGGCACGGATCTGCGGACTGGCCGTTGAGAATCACTGCTTTAAAGTCACTCGCATTCTTGTGCTACATAATATATCCACCACGTATCGCTACCACCTTCAATTCCTGGCCATTGCCTATCACGGAATATTCTACAGACACATATAATTCAACTATCAATGTCTCGCAAGACGTACTTGTGCGATCGTCGGCAATGGAGTCTCAGAATTTTCCCAACACGATGGTGAATTACGCAAGACAAATGTCAATACATCCTAAGGACCTGCTACAAAACAATTGTACCTTAACCTTATTGCTTTTGTCTTGTTCGTAAGCAGTTTCGACTCATGGTATTATTTACATTATGACGGTGGAAGTTTCATTCCAAGTTGCATGTAATGATGGTAGCTTTCGTTATCTTGCTAAAAACCCGAACGATATTGGAAATTTGAGCCGATAACGGCATCTCCGATGCTACATATGTCAACTAGAACTTCTGATCAACGGCGATTTGGAAAATATATTCAAAATAGAAATTTTTCACAATAAAACTCCAGCTGATTGAGAATGTCGTGCTTCCACTACTTTTAAAGATACCGCCAACCTCTGGTTTAGAGGAATATAAGCCACCAAGCCGAATTACACAAGTTGCATTTTGTATTACGTAAGATGCATATATGCTCACAATTGCCGAGTCATCAGAACTCATTGTTGGTCAAGAAATAAGTCAGACAGCAACCATTGTAACATATTAACATGCTGACTGCATGTTTTTATGTTAGGGAATATCCAATGATTGATTTCCGGAAGTGTTAGGTTCGAAGGGTTACAGAGTGATGAATTTAACGAGTAAATAACGAGTAACGAGTAACGAGTAAATATTTCAACTTGGCACTCGTCACCGGCCAAAACATGTCAATTTCGAAAGACGATTTGGCTGCACCACTCAATACACCTGTTTTCGTCCAGCATGTGTCCTGGCAGGATACACTCCGCCCGCGAGCTGGTGACCCCTGAAGCAAAGTAATCTGAGAGATGTTAAGGTCGTCTCTTGATTTCTCATAGATGAGTCCTTATTGCCAATAATGATTATTGTAGTGATCTATTCCCAGGCAGAGGCTGAGAGATCAGATTTAAATTGTTCAGGTACTTTGACGCTCGAGATGCAAGAAGATCTTCAGGCACCACCATTATTTTCTCCTCCATGCTAACCGCGGATGCTGGGCGCGAATGCCAGATACTGTAGGGAATTGAACTAGCGACCTACCGATCATGAAGCCGGACGCATCACCAATACGCTATCGCGCTTGGTTACTTATATATATATCCATCGTTTGCCTAAACATGGCTTCTGCGAATCTGTTATTGAAAGTTTTCGCGCCATATATCTTCCAACACCACGTCCCTATTAAACTAACTTACAACTGTGTTCGTCGACGGAAAGCTGGCCCACACTATACAGACCGTCACGTTTTCAGTTGCAACTATGTTCTTAGAGAGTTGAAATTCTCGTAAAGGGAAGTATTCCTAAGTATCGTTTGTATGGCTAAATTATTTCCTGTATAGGCCTATAACACAGAAACGTTAATTGAAGTTGAAGTCAGGCCGAATCGTAATAGGTAAGTGCGATACTTGTTGTCGGCAAGATAACTATCGTAATGTCTAGCGTGCCTTCATGATTACAAACCATTGCACGTTGTTTTTGAACGCTTGTACTCGCAAAAGACTACTACACCAGCTCATGCAGGCGAGCAACGTCATCATGCACATTCACACTTTAAGTGCAAATGTTTAGCATGCGTGCATTGTGTGTCCAAGTCCATGCTGCTGGACAAGGGAGGTACAGGAATAGCATTGTTAGGCTTTCTGACTCTTGCATCACTCCTCCGTGCTATTCCAGAAATGCTGAACGCCAAGCGGGGTTGTTAGTCATGGATACCAGTTTTACTAACGAGGTCTTTTGTCTGACCTGCCCGGGGTATGAATCCATAACTACCGACCAGGAGGTCGGTTTCTCTACCATTATGCTATCTCAATATCGTTTATGTAAAATCGTCAGTCTGTATAGATGGAAATTTGGGAATATAAGACATTTGAAATAAGATAGTATGAACACAAATTAAATAAAAAATAAGCTCTTTAACGTTTACCTTTATCTCGCCACTCACTGGATGAAAACATGACCAGCGGAGCACTGAAAACCGCACGATTAAAGCGATATCGTACAGATAAGCATATTTTGAAGTGATTCGCCTGAACTAATGTTATTTTGTCTACGTTTCGCCGAAGTCTCAATGACTCCAAATATTCGAAAGTAGCAATCCAAAATCTACAGACCTGGGCCTGGATGTTCAAGCAGTATCACAAAGTTCCTTTGTTGGGCATTGTATTTTCGAACTCCATTCACAATCATATCACATCATCGTACGCTTCTCGAATTCTAGATCAAAGTCAGGGCCAAGAAGCTGTATCCACGTCCCCCACGGCATATTTTGCAATGAAACAATTGGATAGCATTAATTTACGTGGCATGGTATGTGACAATGAAATCTCGGCGAACAGTGAACTACAAATACAATCCGCTATTTTGCATCAAAAAATGTGTTATACAGCGCGCTATTAGACTGGGTAAACCTTTTTCTAATAGAGAATTAGAAAATACCAAATTATAAGAAATGAGCCGAGTTCGGAAAGCGACTGGCACAGTTGGTTCAACACGCGACGCCAATGGAAGTGGTTTCGAAACCCGGTACAGACTAGGGATGGTGTGAACGTGAGGTTCACGTTCGCGTTCTGTGTGGGAACCTCCGAAATTGAGAGATTTACGTCCACAAACGAACCTTGATAGGTTCTGCACTGTGATCCGTTTTCATATATCACAATTTTCACGTAGCAGCTTTGGTTGAAATTTACTGTATTTCAACTCCGGGTCACTCTACGCATGGCGCTGGCAGCATAAAAAATCATCACTATAGACAAGCATGCACCTTGACAATCTCGAAAATTTTATCTGCTTTGTTACAGAAGTTGGCTCGAAATATCCAGCTTTCTGTCTGTGAATATCTAGTGATTCTCTGCTGTGAGCTTGACTCGCAATCACACCAGCACCTCAAAAGCGATATACGCTACATGTAGGGAGTCAGCGAATGATGCTTATTCCACCAATCAATGAAATTGATATCGTTGTCTGATGTCCATCTCGATTTCATATGTTTATCGTATCATAAAAAGCTAATCCGTGCGATCGGGGTGTTGGCTACTGTTGTCTAACTTGTTATGGGGTAAAACCCGTTTTACACTCTGCTCAACATCGGCGTAGCAACACTCAGACGCCGACTACATTGTCCGGTCTGGCCTAGACCGTTAAGGCGTAAGCTTATCTTCCTTTGCAAGTCCTCGTCGAAATAGTTGGGAAGCGACGGAAGATATTGATTTTATGGCATTATCATATCATTTGATTGCTTCAGTTAATACATTTGGCGACGCTTAAAAATTCAGTGTGTACTTCAGCATTGTGGATTATGTATACTGAGTCGTCGCTTGGTATCGTGTACCTGTACATTTATATATATCACTCCGCTGAGATGTACTGTTGGAGTTAGCAATATGACGTACCGCGACGTCATGAAGTTCACTTTCGCGTTCACACAGAACCTTTCAGAGGTTTAATTCACTCCATCCCTATACAGATCGACTTCTATGTGCTTATCTATGATCCTCACGGCCGACCTTACTGTAATTGTGCAGTTCATTGACAAGCTCAGACACAATTAGGCAGTCAAGACCACGATAGGGGCGAATGGGAGTGAGACAAATTGAAGAAGACTGCAGAAAGATTGTGAGACGTCCACAAGAATGCCAATGCTAAGTCCTCATGTACATTATGAAATTCGTGTCGTAGTGCACAGGGGTTAAAAGGACGATACGCACCATCTGTGCAGTGACCATTAATACATGCATACAGTTTTTCAATTCCCACGTTGTTCTCCCACTGTATACTCGGATTCTTCCGAATAATCTCCACAAATGTGCCCCTCTGTCCATACGAAGAGATAGCTTATTATGTATGCGGTTTGGCAGTATATTCATATTCATAATCATATTATAAACTGCTGGGTGTAACATGGTAGTATAAAAAAGTTACATACTGGACTGCCGTAGGCTTACTAGCCTATGCGTGTTTATGTGATGTCCATTGTTACATTAACTTGGGATTTACGTCATGTTATGGCAATGCAACGGGATAGTGTCTCTATTGCTATATGACAGGTAAGCGTTTAGCGCAGTTGCTAATCGACTGTCGCGTGGTCTCGACAATCGCATTTACTGCATGTAGAGCGAGTTGTTGGTGACCTCTTGCGATCTGCTGTATGTTAGCCAGTCAGCAACCTTCACAATCGCCGCGTACAGATGAAAGTTGGAGATCAGTGGCGTATCCAAGGGGGGAGGGGGAGGGGGATCCTCAAAATTTACGTCAAATAATAAAGATACACGATTTGCTGAAATTTGCGGTACATAGGAATAAATAAAATGTTACCAATTACGGATTTGATGACTCGCGTTGGTTATTATCACCTTCCATATGTGGCTAATCTGGCCCAATCACACAATTGGCAGTCACGCTTAGCGTTCTAGTTAAAATCATTTTGCCCTTGATTAAAATCGATTTTGATCAAATAAATTATTCAGATCATAATTATTCTGATTCTTGTTTTTTTTTACTTATCATACCAATAACACGAACAAAAGAAAATGAGATGAATGACGACCATGTCAATCAAGGTGATGAAGGATAACGCTTCAACTTTAATAATGTGGGGCTGTGAATCATCATCCAGACAGCTCAAAACGTTCAACCTATGTGGTAATGAGAGCTGAAAACGTTTAACCTCTGTGATAATGATGGGTCGCCAGAATCATTACTGATCTGTTCTTGTAGCGAGGAAACATGTTGAGTCAAATCGGGACCATCCATAATAGTAGCATCTTCATGTTGATCGATGGAGTGGTTTCTGCCAGCAAACTGGATCAAAGATGAGGGAATCTTTCGAATTTGATAGAGACTCCGGATTGCGCGTCGTTTGCGCTATCCCACCAGTGCCGCGGAAATAGCAGCAGCATGTTGCAGACAACTAACTAGTATCCACAGCAAAACGCTAACACATTGATATAATATCGCTCTTTGCTCTTTTCCCGTCTGTCTGTCAAATAGCTGAACTATACCGGTGCGACTGACGAGATGCTATTTCCGGCTCATATATGATACACATGATTATCCGATAATAAACCCCTTTCACGCATCTCGTCTGAAAATTTGAAAAAACCAAAATAATCAATAGAATCAATATAAAAAAATCAACGAAAAAGCCCTGATTTATACCAGAACCCTAGTCACGCTTGAGAATACCTGAGATGGTAAGTGAGATTAATAGTAGGGATGATGTGAACGTGAGGTCAAAGTTCGCGTTCTGCGTGTGAACCTTGGAAATTTAGAGGATCGTGTTCACAAACGAACCTTGGTAGGCTCTGCACTGTAAACTTTTTCCATATATTACAATTTTTCACGTAGTTATAACATCTGTGGTTGAGATTCTTTGCATTTCAAATTCGCACCACTCTATGCACAACGCTGGCAGCATAAAAAGAATCAACACTATAAACGAGCTTGCATCATGCCAATCTATAAAAATGACTTACTTTGCTACAAATGATTGCTCGTAATATTCAACTTTCTGTTATCAATATTTAGTGACTCTCTGGTGTGAGCTTGACCCTCAATCACACAACATCAAGAACGAAATACAAGTAGGTGGTCAGCATGATGCTTATTTAACCAATCAATGAAATTGATATAAAGAATACAAAGTTGTCTAATGTAAAAGAGCTAGCACGCGTATGGGATCCATCTTGATTTGATATGTTTGTTGTATCATAAAAACCAAATAAGCCGTGCGATTGGTGTGTTGGCTTATGTAAAATAGGTTATGAGGTGCTATCAGTAGCAAGTATAGAAATCTGTTATGCACTGTGTTCAATATCAATATAATAATAGTCAGACGCCTAATACAATGTTCGGTCTGGCCTAGACTGCAGAGGCGTAATTTTATAATAACTTGCAAGTCCTCGTCGAAATTGTTGGCAAAGCGACGAAAAATATTGATTTCATGGGATTAATATAGCATTTGACTGAGCCAGTTGATACATTTGGTGACGTTTGAAAAGTGAGCATGTACTTCAGAAGTGTGGCATAATGTGTCTTGAGTCGTCGTTAGGTATCGTGCACATTGATATCTTACTTTCTAAAATGTTGGGTTGGAATTAGCAATATCACCAATGTTCCCTTTGATTTTTTCACGAGTCTGCGCGCACTCATCAACTAACTCCTCGGTCCCTTGGACAACAGTGCGTAACGACGATTAAAAAAGGTCATCCATACTGAGTTTTTGTGCGCAACTTGGATTTGCTGTGCGCAGACAGTGTGTCAGTACTGCGCAGCTCAGAGGGTACATTGAATATGACGTCATGTGATGTCAGAGGTTCACGTTAGCGTTCACACAGAATCTTTCAAAAAGGTTCGCGTTCACACAGGGGCTCGCAGCATCCCTAATAAATAGTAGCATGGCTATTCTCCCGGATTCCGAGGAATAATTTAACTGGGTATGAATTGGATGTAGGCTACTGTTGCCCAATCACACAATTTGCAGTCAAGCTTGAGAATAGGCTACCTGAGATAGTGAGATAAATAGTGCAATGGATATGCGTCCGGACTCTGGGGAATAATTTATCACTCCGAAACTGTGTGCATTAACTACAAAATCGCTTCCGTTAGTTAGTTCTCCTATGAAGAATTACAAAGTGCTGCTGGTTAAAGATAGGGTTGAAAATTCAGCAGACGCTTGGTAATTGTACGCAATATTGCTGAACCATGATGCCTGCAAGTTTTGTGCCACTTGCTGTCTTGTCCCAGGCTCGAAATGAAACGTAATGCGATCTTATTCGCAATGGAAAAAGGCGAATTCATGTGGATACCGTCACACAAACTGGCCGTGCATCTTATGCCTTACATGACCCTTAATATTAAAACTTCCGCTCACAAGTAGGACTGCACAAAATCGAGTACCTGAGGGATGTTGGGCTTAACTACATCATTCTAATATTGTATGTGATATGAAAAGTTCGAAAATATACCTATTATATACTACTCCAAAAAATATAATGTCGTTTCTACTCCACGTAAACAAAATCTGTGTTTCATACCTATTTCATTGCACTTGAATAGAATGATGTTGGTAGATAACTTAGGGCTAACGTACGTCTTAGTTTAAGAGGACTTGTTCTCGTTTTTCAATAAATTGACTGTGTCCTCAGAGAATGCCTAAATGTTTTATTTCTTGGGAATCTGTCCTATCTTTCTGTAAAACGATTAAAATGCGACCAGAAAATGACCCCGACACAGCGAACGTCAGAGTTTCGCAAAAAAAATGGGGAATTCGGGAGTCGATTCGAAGAAATTTTTTAGAGTGAACTAAAAAAATAAAGCTCAACTTTCAGGCGCAATTCCCGAAATGCCCAGCGAGAATGTTACTTGAGTACGGATTTCCTACATCTCAGTCGAATTTTCACCTACCTTTAACCAAAATTTTCAAAAAAGAGGACAAATCCCCATAAAAGAGGACGCTTGGTAACCCTCATCAGCGTGTGCTGATTTAAAATACATGTTTTGGATGTTGTGATACAACCAGTAGATTTTACAAGGCTCCACGTTGGCTAAAAGCATGGCTACTATACTTCCCATTGATAAAACACCTCTTAATGATAGGAGATGTCTAATTTCAGTACTCGAAAATTCTGCCTCACACTACTAGACTCGACAATTAATATTCGATTTGGATTCGATCACTCGGATCATTTTGCACACCCACACACTCGTCTAAAAATGGCCCGGGTTATCTCGGCCGGTCGTTTCGGCAAATTCACTCAGAAAACTTAGGCTTACATTTATACATCCGAAAACTCTTTTTCACACTCCAATTTATAAAAAATTACTATTAATGCCTTAAAGTAGAGTGGACTTCAGTACCTCGAAAAGTAAAATATCTTGTAGTGCAAAAGACCTTCGTAGTTATAAGGACCATAACATGATTTTAATAAAGATATTATTAATAAAAAAAGCCTACCTCGCCACTGACAACCGCTTTTCTAGTGACGTCGAGGGGGATAAAAAGTAGTAAACGACGGACTTGAAGGAAGTGCGCAAGTGCGAGAAGATTTGAAACCGAGCTTCATATATCCTTCTGCCTTATTTTGAAGCGCCTCTTTGCTCTAATCTTAATATATATATATGACATATACGAAGATTCCATCGTCATTTCTCTGCATAGCGCAACTACCCCATTGATCATTGGCCTATGTTCGTAGTTAAAACGTGAATCTTATAGTAGGGTTACCATGTTCCTCATTAAGGAGGATTTGTCCTTCGTTTTGAAGAAATAACCTCCCTTCGCCCAAATGTCCCACTTTTTGACAATATGTTCTCCTTTTTAGTCTAAAATGCCCAACACAACAATATTCCCGGTCAATATTTTACCATCGGCTGTTTTCAATTCCGGTGAGTTAAGTGTTATGATTTCAAAAAAGTGTCCCCCTTTCCCGACTCCAAAATATGGTAGCATGGTAACCCTATCTTATAGGAGACCAGCGGAAGGAATGCGGCATGTGCTGTGTAGGAAAGCATTCGCATTTTTATTGCATTTAATGCTAAAGAGTACCTGAAGGTTGCCTTCAAATACGCGATGCATCCCGGAATCGAAACTAAGAATTGCAACTCATGGAAATACACGATCGCATTAAAATCCCAATCGAGTAAACATCATTGTTCGTATGGAACCGTTGTGGCCATAGGAAAATCATAAAATCAGTAAGCATGACCACGATATGAAGCATATAGTGTCAAGTAAATATCAGCACGCGCTGCCGTAAGAGAGGGCGCTAGAAACATCGTACGTTCTTCAATCAACGCCCGTCACGTACCACGTATTCAAATGTATCGATTACTGATTGCAGCGTTCTTTTTTACAAGCGATGTTGATACCGATTCTGGTACACGAACTGAAAAATGTCGTTGTCGCTAACGAGGATGATGATTTAATTGTGAAAATATCCATATCAGGAGTGTCTGAAGATTCTTTCGATGATTAACCTGCAGGAGGAAAAAAATATAAGGTTGCAAGGTTATCATAGTTCCGCGTTTTATTGACATAATGAATCACGTGTTACTATAGGCGTAACAGTGTTGCACTTGCCTGTAATACTGTGGAATTGATACATAGCGACTGTTAACCGTACGACGTGGGTTAAAAGGGAATATTATGTGCACATGAGATCGGACGGGGGTTGAGTTTGCATTAGAATTAACGGAACTTATGTGATGTACTAAATTTTCAAATGGATTTTCAGAATGGATATGGGATATGAGAAGTGGATACGAGAAATCCGATTGGAAAATTTAGGTCGGATACCAGGCCCAACTCGGATTTGCGTCTTTTCGAAACTTGATTCGGATTCGGACTCGGATTCTAAAAGAAGATTATTTTTCAAGGAAGTATTTGAATGAATTCCAGACTGTTAAAGATTTGGATTAGAATATGGATACGAACTCCAATAAATTCTGGATTTGGATTCATACTTCGATTAAAATCAGCAACATGACTAAGAAAAAGTCTATTACGCCAACCTGATCCCTGCTATGGTGATCCATGAATCGGGATTTCACAACCTATAGTTTGCTGACAGACGGATTGGTTAACATAGTAACGACATGCGACTTCGTGATTCAAAAGCATTTATTTCCATTTTCTGGGACGAATCATACAGATTTCGGGAATATTATTGAAAATAGAAATATAAATATAGGATAAACTCATACCAGCACTCAATGTCGTTATAGTTGTTGTTGTGGTCGTCGAAGGAGCTGTAACAAAAATTCTTAACTGAAAACTGAAGCATGGTAACTTCATCCATTTTTACCATATACCAATCGTTTTCAATGAAGTTACATCACTAGGAAAATCAATCTTGAACCCTCTCCCCGCAGGCATTTCAGTGGGAATCTAGTTTGCCCCATTGAAATACACTGTCCACGATACGAAACGACAAACAGATCGATAAGCATCTCTTTATGTCAATTAACAAGATATGGCATCACGAAAATTTTGTTTGAATCATGTTTGCAATCAAGCATTACTTTCTTGTTGTGTATAAATATATGGAATCAATCGGAGGGCGAAATTGCGGGAGTCAATATTTGTTGGGATTCGTGCGTGGAGATTGTATGTGAGGATTCGGAGACGCAGATGGCCGTTTTATATATGATAATTATTTCCAGCACTCTTGTTGGCCATAGACCTTCGACTAAATTTGTGTGCCCACCTATAATTTATCCAATTTAGCCATATTGCCAACGACCATTGTCGTTGTACAGGATTGAACCCTGAACACGCTGTATAGACGTGTCATAGTAATATTTCGCCAAAGCGAATATAACCGTAAAGTAGAATAAAGGGAGGACAAAAATATATCCGCGAATTCGAAACTTCGTTCATGTTCAACGGAGGTGAAGTCTAATATTTTCCACTCTCTGCAAGTGTGAGGGCTAGACGCAATTCATGCGTTACCACTATGTCACATACCTTTAAATAAGAATCACACCACTTATTGTAAGACATCCTACCTATTGTCGACGTAGTAGTCGATTTTGAAGTTGAAGACAATGTCGCCGAAGGGAAGGTTGAAGATGTACTGGCGCTTTTATCTGTTAGAGAAAACAGCATCATACAATTAGGCCTAATACAATTTTAAGGGATGATATGATCGTTTGATAATATGATTCGACCTCAATAGACAGTATCACGTTACATTACACCATCACCTTAGTCCGAGGCAATATCAAAGTTATATAGAATGCAACTAAGTGCTCTACAGTATACAATGTACATAGCAGAATATAAGCGCAATACAAAATTTAATTTATCAAAACGTTTGTAGGGTCCAGAATTATTTCCCACTTACAGTTGTTTCTCTCCTTAAGTATGGATAGGTGTGAGCATTGTTCCAGATTTGGATTTGGATATGGATAATATATTTAGTAAATTCTTTATCTGGATTCGGACTTCGATTTAAATCCAAAATCAGCAAATTTCATGACATACAAATGGGTTAAAATCATAGTGACACTCGATTTCATGAATCATAAGTTAAATCCTAATTTCGGTAGCGAGTATTACAGATCTTGGTAGCATGAATGAAATTGTATATACAGATACTGAGTAAATTCGTACCAGCAATTATTTCCGTTAAAGTTGTTGAGATCGTTGAAGGGGCTGTAACAGGAAATGAAATTTAATGCGAAACTGAATGGAAGAGCAGCTTGTATGCGGGACGTAGCCATGATAGGACTAAAGGTGTTGTTGCCCCTACAAATCCCCAACGTAAACATGGCAACGTCATCCGTATTGACTGTATACCAACGGTTTTTCATGACGTTACTTCACTACAAAAATGAAGAATCTCGGTTGCCCCATCAAAATGCGCTACCAACAATGCAGAACGGCGAACAGGTAGATAAATATATTTTTAGGCAATCAGCAAGATTTGGCATCAGTAAAGCTTTGTTTAAATTATGATTGAAATCATGTCTTGCTTTATTTTTCTGTATAAATATATGTAATCAATCAGATAGTGAAAGTGACGGATTTCATGGCTCACTAAATTTTTTAGTAGGCCATGTGGATTAATAATTTGTTAGGATTCGTTAGTCGAGATGATATGTAGAGTTTAGGAGACCCACATGGTCGTTTTATGCAGCACTCTTCTTGGTCGTAGGCATCCGACAATATTTCAACATTCATATAAAATTTAGCATCACGAAAAAGGTATGGACGACAATAATCGTTATATAGCATTAAACCCTGAACGTGCCATATAGACGTGTCATAGAAGTGTTTGATCAATCCGAACATAACTGCAAACTAGAATGAAAACCTTTGTTTAAAAATTGAACCACGAATAGTAAACTTCGTTCATATTCAATGAAGGTGAAGTCTAATATTTTCAATTCTCTTCATGTGTCCGGGCTAGACGCAATTCATGTGTAACTACCAAGCAACATACGTTTAAATAAGAATCACACCTCTTATTGTAAGACATCTTACCTGTTGTCGTCGTAGTAGTCGATTTTGAAGGTGAAGACAATGTCGTCGAAGAGGAGGTTGAAGATGCAGTGGTGCTTTTATCTGTTAAAGATACCGGCATTTTACAATTAGACCTTGGCAGAATATAAGCGCAGTTCAAAATTTATTTTATCAAATGGTCTGTAGCGTCTAAAATTCTTTTCAACTGACAAGTCACAATATTAGGGTCTCTCGATTTCATGAGTCATGGTTATTTAATCCTAATTTATGTAACGAATAACACGGATTTTGGTAGCATGAATGAAATTGTTAATATCATTACAGAGTAAATTCACACTAGCAATTATTGTCGTCAAAATTCTTGAAGTCGTTGAAGCTGCTGTAACAAGAATGGAAATTTAATGTGAAAGTGAATGAAACAGCAGCTTGTGTGAGGGACGTAGCCATGATAGGACTATAGGTGTTGTTGACCCTCCAAATCCCCGACGCCATCATGGTACCTTCATCCATTTTAACTATATACCAACGGTTTGGCATGACGTTACGTCACTACGAAAATGAAGTTTTAACCTCCTACCCCCAGACAATGCAGTGGAGAGTTTAGGTTGCCCCATCAAAATGCATTGCCCACGATGCGAAACGGCGAACAGATGGATAAGTATCTCTTTAGGTCAATCAACAAGATTTGTCACCAGTCAAGATTTGTTGAAATGACGATTGAAATCATGTCTTGCTTTGATGTTGTGTATAAATATAAGTAATCAATCAGAGAGTGAGAATGACGGATTCCATGGCCCAATTAAATGTTTTAGTAGGTCATGCAGATTCATAATTCCTTACGAGTCGAGATTATATGTAGAGTTTGGAATACGTACATGGCCGTTTTATGTAACTGATAATTGTTTCCAACACTCTTCATGGTCGTAGGCCTACAACAAAATTTCAATATGCATATATAATTTTGCTTCATCAAAAATGTATTGCCGACAATTGTCGTTATATAGCAGTGGTCGGGAACCTTTTTCGTCCAAAGAGCCATATTGGCCCAATTTTTTCCATTTTAACTCCCCAAGAGCTATACATGTCAATCAACTGTTACGTCACAATTAAAAATTCGTGACGACATGGTATAGCACTTATATTTACCCACAACATAGGATCCTTCGTGTGCGTCTCATTTTCTTTGTAAAAGCTCGTCCGTACCATGCTGGTAACCTTATTCGAGCATGCAAAACTTTAGTTACGAGAACGTAGCTTTGTCGTGATGCTCCTTTTAAATGCCACAACCCGCATGATCATATGCGTAAGTGTCCAGCCAAACATGGTCACTACAGCAGTATATACCCAATGAAAGGTGTGATACATCAGTGACATCGGGTCAGGGGAGGCAAGCGAGGCAGTTCGTCACCTGTCGCCAGGATGAGTGAACGAAAATTGTGGAAATTTCAATTACTATTGGTATTTTTTATCGATGGTAAAGAATGAATGAATTTTGAACATTGTCCTCTTAGAATTAGGCGATTTTCATATTTGTTATTTGGAAATACAGCCCGATGCGAGGGATAAGACTCAGAAAGGCCAAACCTTGCCATTGATACCGTCATTCATCGTGAATAACTTAGGGTTACCATACGTCCTCATTTAAGACGATTTGTCCTCTTTTTTGACTTTTTTGAAAGTGTCCTCGGAGGACGCCCAAATGTCCTCTTTTAAAAGATTCTATCCTCTTTTTTGAGAATTTTGGTCAAATATATGGAAAAATCGACTTCGATACAGTAAATCAGCACTGAAGTAATGCTCCGGCGGGTATTTCGGGAGCTGAGCCGGACAGTTGACCCTTTTTTCAGTCAACCGACCACAAAGTGGGAAAAATGTAACGTTTTTTCAGGATTTACATCCGGTTTTGCAAGTCTGAAAATTTTGAAAAAGTGTCCTCTCCAGATTTCAAAATATGGTAACCCTAAAATAGCTTACAATTTATAGTAAATGTACCTGCTGTTGCACTGATCCCGAAAATCTATGTACTGATCGTCTTCTCAATTCTCAAAGCATTCGGCGAGAACATACAACGTTGCGCTGCACGCCAACATTTTATCGCTGGTGTTACAAAGCGACTAACCAACCAAGAACGTGGATAGCTATGGCGTTGTTTGTAATTCGAGTTTGTAATTGTGAATGTCACTTCCACGGCAGTTCATTTCGCGCCGTGGATCGGGAAGACGGTGACTTTAATCAATCAACGTATCATGCAATCCAAGATATCGAGTCGGGTACATCGTATTCGCGAGTGATATTGTTCGCTGGCGCGACAGTAATTTACATTTGTTGATTTTGAAAAGAGCTGTCCGACTCCGTAACCCTGAAGACGACATTGTCTGTACCTCTCAAAGACATGTTCATGTGCTCACGAGAATAATTATTATGGTCGCGAAAAAAATTTAAAACAAGTTGCTGCAATATCGATCAATTCAGTAAAAAAGTATATATTTGCAAATAGCCATATCTTATACACAAAAGAGCCATATATGGCTCGCGAGCCATAGGTTCCCGACCGCTGTTATATAGGATTAAACCCAGAACATGCTGTATATACGTGTCATAGTAATATTTGGTCAAAATAACCGTAAACTAGAAAAACGGGGTTTATAAATCCTAATCGCGAATTGGAAACTTCGTTGAAGTTCAACGGAGGTGAAGTCTAATGTTTTGAACTCTCGGCAAGTGTCGGGGCAAAACGAAATTCATGTGTGATCATCATGCAACCAAGGCCGTAACAGCACTTTGTCAGCCCCCCAAAAAACCTTAGTCTTGGACCCCCCGTAGGGTGGTAAACCGAACTTCTGGGGGGCTTCGGCCCCAGACCCCCCCGCGACTATACGCTGATTGCTTTGGGTATACGCTGTTTCTTCATTGGCTATCCGGCTGGTGTATCTGCTTTGCTTGCCTTACCGCGCAAAGCGCGAGAAATTTGTATAATTCATGACTGAATCGGTCAATATGACGCTGTTTATACCTGGGGGGGGGGGGGGCGTTTAGTGAGTCAGCCTTGCTTACTTAATCGCGTGAAGCGCGAGAAATTTCTATATTTCATGACTGAATTGGTCAATATGATCATAATTGCTTATATATCTTGTATATATATATTAACAATTTCATTGTGTGCTGTGACGATAAGGGGGGCTCGAAATATTCACTGTCATAAAGTGCGTCTAAAAAAAGTTAGAGAACCAGTGGGCTAAACTAAATCTTAACATTTCAAAAATGGATGAACAGCAAATAAAATCTTCTGAAACCTGTGCTGAACCATTTCCTTCACCACGGTCAAAGTTTTTTTTAAATCTTTTTTTAAACCAGGCTTGTTGCAACATAAGCAAAGAAATTCAAGTTTCCAACCAAGGCTTCATCAAACTTGATCACGCATTTGAAGAGATGTTATCCCAATCTTACCTCCAATCTCGGCCAAATGTACTAGGGCCAGAAACTTTTCGCACCCTGATGTTCATCAAATCCAATCTAACATGTTCCGAGCAAGTGAAAATGTAAATGCGAACCAAAATATTGTAATTCTCAGTTACCAGGAGGTTTGTTCTTTTTGTATATATTGTAATTTTATGCACTTATTGGTATCATCCTTATCGCTCACACCTTACCAATTACATTTCATTATCCTGACTCAGCTCTGAGTAGCCTAATCGTTTGATTACATTTCATTGACTGTCCTGTAGCCTATTCGCAGTTAGTCGCTCAAACCTTTGGTTCTTAACAGTCGCTTGAAAAAAATTTCTGTGCTTGTAGTTGTCAGTACTCAGGATTAGGAATAGTTCGAATACGTTCGAGTTTTTTTAAATAAAGGGTATTTTACATATCAGGAATGAAACATGAATAGCTTGAGATTGTTGTTAATTGCGTCGCTACGGTTGTCAAAGAACACCTCTTTACAGAATCAATTACCTGTTTAAAAGTATTTGTAATTGTAATTATAATTGTAATTAATTACATGTTTGACAGTAATTGTAATTGTAATGTAAATGAAACATGCAAGGAAGTAATTGTAATTGAATTAAAATATTGCAATTCATTCAACTCTGGTGTATACCCGTTGGCAGGAACGAAACAGCACTTCGTCAGGCCCAAAAAAAACTTGAGTCATGGGATCCCATAGGGTGAAAAACCGATCCCTCAATCAAGTTGTTCACTTTTGCCACGAAATTACAGTTGCACTGTTCCGGTAGCCAGCGCTAAGCGCGAAAACTTTTGATCATTCATGATATAATCGGTCAGTAAGATCGGGAATTGCATATATATTACTATCCATTTCTTGTCCTCTCTACTCTCGTAATCAGATTTACCGGTAGAGCTTAGTGAGGTGTCTTTGAAACTGTAGAGCCCGTAAATAATAATTCGAAATATTCTGACGGGCGGACTCGTTGGTATGACGTCGATACATGATGTTATTTCGTGACCCACTGTCTGCTGTATCAAAAAATATAGAATCGCCCAAACGTGCTAAACTAAAAGATCACACGATTTCAAATTGGTATTTACTTCACTGGCGTGTAATTTTACCCTGCGGGATGGTATTTGTCTTGTGAGGTTCAGATTACCAAGACAGGGACATTCGGCGCCAGTCATTTAGGCGGCTATCGACAAATAAACCTATATGTATTTCGTAGCTTATATATAACGAAGTTTTCGGTCATCATAAGGGCAGTCCTTTTTATCCAAGGTTTCTCGCTGCTGGTCGCTCTGGCACACTTCTTGGAGTCGCGTGTTACATGACCTAAAACTGTATATGTCTTGGTGCGTCGTGGCGCGGTCATGTCCAACGCCGATGTGCCCATTTCTATGAATCTTGCGTATTATACCTTGGGGGAAGAGTAGGCCTACCCGACAATCATAACATTTGGCAACTTGAAATCGCGTACAGCGCGAAATTTTTTTAAAAAGTTGCTTGAAGTTTCAAAAAATACTCCATCATTTATGCTAATTCACCGAAAAATTCGGGGCCCACTTCGAGCTCGGACCCCCCCCCCCCAATTGGAGGGTTTGGGTGCGGCAGTTACGGCCCTGCATGCAACATACCTTCAAATAAGATTACCAGATCCATTATTATAAGACATATTACCGGTTGTCGACGTAGTAGTCGATTTTGAAGTTGAAGACATTGTCATCGAAGGGGAGGTTGAAGATGCAGTGACGCTTGCATCTGTCAGAGAAAACAGCATCATACAATTAGGCGTAATACAATTTTAAGGGATGATATGATCGTTTGACAACATGATTCGACCTCAATAGACAATAGGCGATATCAAAGTTATATAGAATGCAACTAAGTGTTGTACAGTATACAATGTACATGGCAGAATATAAGCGCGGAACAAAATTTATTTTATCAATAGGTTTGCAGGGTCCAGAATTCTTTCCCACTTACAGCTGTTTCTCTCCTAAGGTATGGATAGGTAGAGCATTGATTTCTTGACCGTTCCTGATTTTGATTTTGATTTGGATATGAATGCGACAGTTAATAAATTCCTTATCTGGATTCGGGCTTCGATATAAATCCAAAATCAGCAAATTTCATGACAGACAAATGGGTTAAAATAATAGGGACACTCGATTTCAAGAATATTAAGAGTTTATTCCTAATTTCTGTAACGAAACATACAGATCTTGGTAGCATGAATAAAATTGTAAATATAAATATAGAGTAAATTCGTATCAGCAATTATTGCCGTCGAAGTTGTTGAAGTCATAAAAGGAGCTGTAACAAGAATTTAAATTTAATGCAAAACTCAATGGAAGAGCAGCTTGTATGAGGGACGTAGTCATGATAGGACTAAAGATGTTTTGCCCCTCCAAATCCCCGACGTCATCATGGTAACTTAATGATTGAAATCATGACTTGCTTTATTGTTGTGTATAAATATATGTAACCAATCAGAGAGTGGAAGTGATTTTTTTAGTAGGCCATGCGGATTCATAATTTGTCAGAATCCTTTAATCGAGTTTAAATGTAGAGTTTAGAAGACGCAAATGGCCGTTTTATGCAGCACTCTTCTTGGCCGCAGGCGTTCGACAATATTTCAATATTCCTCTATAATTTAGCCCCACGAATATGTATTGCCGACATTTATCTTAATATAAGATTAAAGCCTGAACATGCTATAAAGACGTGTAGCAGTAATATTTGTTCAATCCGAAAATAACCGCAACCTACTTAAAAAACCTTATCTAGAGATTGAACCGCGAATTGTAAACTTCGTTCATGTTAAACGGAGGTGAAGTTTAATATTTTTTACTCTCTGCATGTGTCAGGGCTATACGGAATTCATGTGTGACCACCATGCAACATACATTTGAATAAGAATCACACCTCGTATTGTAAGACATCTTACCTGTTGTTGTTGTCGTCGTAGTAGTCGATTTTGAAGTTGAAGACAATGTCGTCGAAGGGGAAATTGAAGATGCAGTGGCGCTTCTATCTGGTAAAGATACCGGTATCATACAATTCGACCAGGGATGTCAAACATACGGCCCTCGGGCCGCACCCGCCCCGCCAGACGATTTCATCCATGGTCCGCGAAGCAATTACAGTAAATGCTTGTATTATCCAGCACATTTCCAGCCAATGTTCAGAGTTTTAGTATGAAATACATGCATCAAATATCCCTCAAGAGAGCAAATTGCGAGCATGCTCATTGCCCTAATTGACTATTCGACAGTGGTTTTCTAGTTTCACCCTAATCACCATTAGGAACACGTCGGTAACATTGGCGAAAAGGCAAAAATTGCACATTGAATTCATAGTTTTATCGAAAAATTTACCACAAATTTGTTATTCATAAAAGCGAAAACGCCAGTGCCAAACCGTTGCAGGTTACGTGAAGAGTATAATAATTCAACAAAAATATCATTCAGATATCCAAGGTTGCAAGTGTTACATGTCTGACTCAAAATTTGCCCCTACCTGCATAAAAACCTTTTCGCGATTTAATATTAATGAACCAAATTCTGGTAATCTCTGGTATTCCTCGCAACGCATACGCAGGGATAACGTCAGATTACGACCAAAACAAAGGGAAACATAGAAATATGCCATCCTATATCGCTATTAGAGCAACTCTGTTAATGGTCCATATCTGAATTTAACCAACCAATCACCGTGTTTGCCAATTCAGTTGTTTGCGAATAACGGTTTTGCTAGAATAGAACTTAAAGTCTTCAAGTGAAAAACAAGGCCATGGATTTTGAGGTAACATTTTGGAATCATCATCATCATCATTGGTTTATTAGCAATTTTTATCAATTCAATAACACCACAAAAATGCAACACAGTGAAAAGACAGGGAGGTGTCGAAGTGACTTGGAGTAGTCTATGGATTCAAACACACTTTGGCCTAGAGCTAGACGATATAAAGAGGGGGCATGCACACTGAATGGAAAGTAAAAGAAGATAGTATGGAAAATAGCAAGCGACAAAGAATAAGGTGGCATGTCGTGGAAGGTGAGATCGATAGGTCCGGTAATCACGAGGATGGACTAGTATATACTTAGGAGTAGTTGCTTGTGTTTCGACTCGAGAATTGACATGCTGGGTGACGTACATGACCGTTTCATGTAGCTGATAATTGTTAACTACACTCTTTCTTTGTAGTAGGCCACCGACGAAATTTTAAAATGCCTGTGTAATTTGGCTTCATGAAAAATGTATTGCCAACAATTGTCGTTATATAGGATTAATCCCTGAAAATGCAGTATAGACTTGTCATAGTAATATTTAGTCAAACTCAAATTAATCGTAAACTAGAAAAAACTGTGTTTAAAAATTTAACCGCGAATTGGAAACTTGGTTCATGTTCAACGCCGGCGAAGTCCAACATTTCCAACTTTCTGCAAGTGTCGGGGCTAGACGGAATTTATGTGTTACCACCATGCAAAATACTTTTAAAAAAGAATACCACACAACTTATTGTAAGACATCTTACCGGTTGTCGACGTAGTAGTCGATTTTAAAGTTGAAGACAATGTCGACGAAGGGTAGGTTGAAGATGCGGTGTCGCTCTCATCTGCTAAAGATACCAGTATCATACGATTAGGCCTAATATTATTTTGTGGGAAGATATGGACATTTGCTAATATGATTCGGACGCAATAGACACTATCACATGACATTACACTATCACCTTAGTCCAAGGACAAATCAAGTTACATATATTGAAATTAAGTGATGTACACTATACAATGTACACAGCTAATATAAGCGATCTACAAAATTTATTTTATCGAAAGGTTTGTAGGGACCAGAACTATTCCAAACTTACAGCTGTTTTTCTCATAAAGTATGGATAGGGGAGAGCATTGATTCTTCGCCTGTTCCAGATTTGGATTTGGATATGGATGTGACATTTAATAAATTCTATATCTGGATTCAGACTTCGATTTAAACAAAAAATCAGCAAATTTCATGATAGACAAATGGGTTGAAATAATAGGGACACTCGATTTCAAGAATAATAAGAGTTTATTCCTAATTTCTGTAACGAAACATAAAGTTCTTGGTAGCATGAATAAAATTGTAAATATAAATATAGAGTAAATTCGTACCAGCAATTATTGCCGTCGAAGTTGTTGAAGTCGTAAAAGGAGCTGTAACAAAAATTGAAATTTAATGCGAAACTCAATGGAAGAGCAGCTTGTATGCGGGACGTAGTCATGATAGGACTAAAGATGTTTTGCCCCTCCAAATCCCCGACGTCAACATGGTAACTTAATGATTGAAATCATGTCTTGCTTTATTGTTGTGTATAAATATATGTAACCAATCAGAGAGTGGAAGTGATTTTTTTTAGTAGGCCATGCGGATTCATAATTTGTTAGAAACCGTTAGTCGAGTTTAAATGTAGAGTTTAAGAGACGCAAATGGCTGTTTTATGCAGCACTCTTCTTGGTCGCAGGCGTCCGACAATCTTTCAATATTCCTGTATAATTTAGCCCCACGAATATGTATTGCCGACATTTATCTTAAAATAGGATTAAAACCTGAACATGCTATAAAACAGTGGTTCATAACCTTTTTCTACTCATCGCCTCCTTTTCAAACTCCCCACCGATCATCGCCCCCCAAATATTGGGAACACAAAAATGGGGATACAGACTGAAATCAGGGGCGAGTTGACTAAGAAAAAAGGTCAACTTTACGGCTCGACCTCGAAATTACACTTTTTCAACTAAATTTTGGTGAGTTGACTAACAAAAAGTGATTTCTCCGACTTGATTCCAAAAGGACCGTAACAGCACTTCGTTAGCCCCGCCTATACGTTGGTCTTGACCCCCTCCATAGGGCGATAAAGCAAACTTCTGCACCCCCAGACCCAACTCCCCCGATACCTCTCTACCGCTACTTCTCAGCACAAATTGTTGGACTCTTTAGTTAGTCAGTTTATTTCGCCAAGCGCGAAAAATTTCTATTATTCATGATTGAATCGGTCAATATGATCGGGAATTGCATAAATTTTGCTGTCAATTTTTTATCCTCTCTCTGCTCATGTATTCAGATTTACCGGTAAAGCTGAGTGAGGTGTCTTGGAAAATGTAGGGCCCGTAAATAATAATTGAACATATTCGGGCGGACCCGTGGGTATAATGACTTCGTTACGTAATGACATTTCGTGGCCTGTCTGCTATGTCAAAAGATATTCAAATCGCCCATACGTACTAAACTAAAAGACGCACACGATTTCAAATTGGTATTTCTGCACTGGCAACTAATTTTTCTCTGTGAGTTGGGATTTATTTGTGGGGTTCTGATTGGACAGAACAGGAACATTTGGCACCAGCCATTTAGGCGCCTATGGACAATTAAATATATATGTATATCGCATATATATCGAAGTCGGTCAGCATAAAGGCAGTCCTTTTCCGCCAAGGTTTTTTCGTTCTGGCACACTTCTCGGAGTCGCATGTGACATGGCCTGAAACTTCATATGTCTTGGTGCGTCATGGTGTGATAATGGCTGACGCCGAGATGCCCATTTCTATACCTCATGCGTATTATTTCTTGGAGGAAGAGTATACAATAAGCAAGAAATATACGACCAGGAAATGGCGCGCAGCGCGAAAATTTTTTGAAAAAGTTGCCCAAATTTCCAAAATAATACTCTATAATTAATGTTAATGCACGAAAAAATTGTGGGCCCCATTCGAGCTCGGGCCTTCCCATCTGAATTGGGGGCTTAGGTGTGGCAGTTACGGTCATGGACGCCAATATAGCCATTTCAACGCGCCATCGCCCCCCTATCGCCCCCGTTGTCCGTTTTCGCCCCCCTATCGCCCCCTTGGCTATTTTCGCCCCCCTGGACCGACAAATCGCCCCCTAGGGGGCGATATCGCCCACGTTGGGAACCACTGCTATCAAACGTATCAGAGTAATATTTGTTCAATCCAAAAATAACCGCAAACTACATAAAAAAACCTTGTTTAGAGATTGAACCGCGAATTGTAAACTTCGTTCAAGTTCACATGTGTCAGGGCTAGACGAAATTCATGTGTGACCACCATGCAACATACATTTGAATAAGAATCACACCTCGTATTGTAAGACATCTTACCTGTTGTCGTCGTAGTAGTCGATTTTGAAGTTGAAGACAATGTCGTCGAAGGGGAAATTGAAGATGCAGTGGCGCTTTTATCTGGTAAAGATACCGGTATTATACAATTCGGCCAGGGGAGTCAAACATACGACCCTCGGGCCGCACCCGACCCACCAGACGATTTCATCCATGGTCCGCAATGCAATTACGAGTAAATGCATGTATTATCCAGCACATTTCAAGCCAATGTTCAGAGTTTTAGTATGAAAGACATGCATTAAATATTCCCTCAAGAGAGCAAATTGCGAGCATGCTCATTGACTATTCGACAGTGGTTTTCTATTTTCACCCTAATCACCATTAGGAACACGTCGGTAACATTGGCGAAAAGGCAAACATTGCACATTGAATTCATAGTTTTATCGAATAATTTACCACAAATTTGTTATTCATAAAAGCGAAAACGCCAGTGCCAAACCGTTGCAGGTTACGTGAAGAGTATAATAGTTCAATAGAAATATCATTCAGATATCCAAGGTTGCAAGTGCTCACATGTCTGACTCAAAATTTGCCCCTACCTCCATAAAAAAACCTTTTCGCGATTTGATATTCCTGAACCAAATTCTGGTAATCTCTTGTATTCCTCGCAACGCATACGCAGGGATAACGCCAGGTTACGACCAAAATAAAGGGAAACATAGAAATATGCCACCCTATATCGCTATTAGAGCAACTCTGTTAATGGTCTATATCTGAATTTAACCGGCCAAACACCGTTTTTGCCAATTCAGTTGCTTGCGAATAACGGTTTTGCTAGAATAGAACTTAAAGTCTTCAAGTGAAAAACAAGGCCATGGATTTTGAGGTAACATTTTGGAATCATCATCATCATCATCATCATTGGTTTATTAGCAATTTTTATCAATTCAATACACCACAAAAATGCAACACAGTGAAAAGATAGGGAGGTGTCGAAGTGACTTGGAGGAATCTATGGATTCAAAGACACACCTTGGCCTAGAGCTAGACGATGTAAAGAGGGGGCATGTATACTGAATGAAAAGTAAATGAAGATAGTAAGGAAATTAGCAAGCGACAAAGAATGAGGTGGCATGTCGTGGAAGGCGAGATCGATAGGTTCTGTAATCACGAGGATGGACTAGTATATAGGCTACTTAGGAGTAGTTGCTTGTATTTCGAGTTGAGAATTGACATGCTGGGTGACGTACATGACCGTTTCATGTAGCTGATAATTGTTAACTACACTCTTTCTTTGTAGTTGGCCACCGACGAAATTTTATAATACCTGTGTAATTTGGCTTCATGAAAAATGTATTGCCAACAATTGTCGTTATATAGGATTAATCCCTGAAAATGCAGTATAGACTTGTCATAGTAATATTTAGTCAAACTCAAATTAATCGTAAACTAAAAAAAAACTGTGTTTAAAAATTTAACCGCGAATTGGAAACTTAGTTCATGTTCAACGCCGGCGAAGTCCAACATTTCCAACTCTCTGCAAGTGTCGGCGCTAGACGGAATTTATGTGTTACCACCATGCAAAATACTTTTAAAAAAGAATACCACACAACTTATTGTAAGACATCTTACCAGTTGTCGACGTAGTAGTCGATTTTAAAGTTGAAGACAATGTCGCCGAAGGGGAGGTTGAAGATGCAGTGTCGCTTTTATCTGCTAAAGATACCAGTATCATATAATTAGGCCTAATATTATATTTTGGGAAGATATGGACGTTTGCTACTATGATTCGGACGCAATAGACACTATCACATGACATTACACTATCACCTTAGTCCAAGGACAAATCAAGTTATATATATTGAAATTAAGTGTTGTACACTATATACAATGTACACAGCTAATATAAGCGATCAACAAAGGTTTGTAGGGACCAGAATTATTCCCCACTTACAGCTGTTTCTCTCATAATGTATGGATAGGGGAGAGCATTGATTTCTTGACTGTTCCAGATTTGAAATTGAATATGGACGTGACATTTAATATATTCTTTATCTGGATTCGGACCTCCAGTTAAATCCAAAACCAGCAAATTTCATGACAGACAAATGGGTTTGAAAAAATAGGGCCATTGGATTTCATGATTCATAAGTATTCATTCTTAATTTCTGTAAGGAACAATTCCGATCTTGATAGCATGAATGAAATCGTGAATATTAATACATATAGTAAATTCATACCAGCGAATATTGTCGTTGAAATTGTTGAAGCCGTCGAAGGGGCTGTAACTGGAATTGAAATTTAATGTGAAACTGAATGGAAAAGCAGCTTGTGTGCGGGACGTAGCAATGATAGAAATACATGTGTTGTTGCCCCTCCAAGTCCCCGACGTCAGCATGGTAACTTTATCCGTTTAAACTATATACCAACGGTTTTGCATGAAGTTACGTCACTACGAAAATGAACTTTTAACCTTCTCCCCCAGTCATTTCAGCGGGAATTCTAGGTTGCCCACTCAAAATGCACTTCCCACGTTGTGAAACATGGAACAGATGGATAAATATTTCTTTAGGTCAATAAACAACTTCTGGTATCAGTCAAGATTTGTTTAAATTATGATTGAAATCATGTCTGGCTTTGTTGTTGTTAATAAATATATGTAATCAATCAGAGAGTGGAAATGACGGATTCCATGGCCCACTAAAAACGTTTTTAAGAGGCCATGCGGATTCATAATTTGTGGGGATGCGCTAGTCGAGATTATATGTAGAGTTTGGGAGGCGTACACGGACGTTTTGTGTAGCTGATAATTGTTTCCAGCACTCTTCTTGGTCGTAGGCGACCGACAATATTTAAATATTCCTATATAATTTAGCCTCACGAATATGCATTGCCGACATTTATCGTAATATAGGATTAACAGCTGAACATGCTATAAAGACGTGCCAAAGTAATATTTGTTCAATCCGAAAATAACCGCAAACTACTTGAAAAACTTTGGTTTGGAGATTGAACCGCAAATTGTAAACTTCGTTCATGTTAAACGGAGGTGAAGTTTAATATTTTCAACTCTCTGCATGTGTCAGGGCTAGACGGAATTCATGTGTGACCACCATGCAACATACATTTGAATAAGAATCACACCTCGTGTTGTAAGACATCTTACCTGTTGTCGTCGTAGTAGTCGATTTGGAAGTAGAAGACAATGTCGTCGAAGGGGAAATTGAAGATGCAGTGGCGCTTTTATCTGGTAAAGATACCGGTATCATACAATTCGGCCAGGGGTGTCAAACATATGGCCCTCGGGCCGCACCCGACCCGCCAGACGATTTCATCCATGGTCCGCGAAGCAATTACGAGTAAATGCTTGTATTATCCAGCGCATTTCCAGCCAATGTTTAGAGTTTTAGTATGAAATACATACATTAAATATTCCCTCAAAAGAGCAAATTGCGAGCATGCTCATTGCCCTAATTGACTATTCGACAGTGGTTTTCTAGTTTCACCCTAATCACCATTAGGAACACGTCGGTAACATTGGCGAAAAGGCAAAAATTGCACATTGAATTCATAGTTTTATCGAATAATTTACCACAAATTTGTTATTCATAAATGCGAAAACGCCAGTGCCAAACCGTTGCAGGTTACGTGAACAGTATAATAGTTCAACAAAAATATCATTCAGATATCCAAGGTTGCAAGTGCTTACATGTCTGACTCAAAATTTGCCCCTACCTCCATAAAAAACCTTTTCGCGATTTAATATTAATGAACCAAATTCTGGTAATTTCTTGCATTCCTCACAACGCATACGCAGGGATAACGCCAGATTACGACCAAAACAAAGGGAAACATAGAAATATGCCACCCTATTTCGCTATTAGAGCAACTCTGTTAATGGCCTATATCTGGATTTAACCGGCCAAACACCGTGTTTGCCAATTCAGTTGTTTGCGAATAACGGTTTTGCTAGAATAGAACTTAAAGTCTTCAAGTGAAAAACAAGGCCATGGATTTTGAGGTAACATTTTGGAATCATCATCATCATCATCATTGGTTTATTAGCAATTTTTATCAATTCAATACACCACAAAAATGCAACACAGTGAAAAGATAGGGAGGTGTCGAAGTGACTTGGAGTAATCTATGGATTCAAAGACACACCTTGGCCTAGAGCTACACGATGTAAAGAGGGGGCATGTATACTGAATGAAAAGTAAATGAAGATAGTAAGGATAATAGCAAGCGACAAAGAATGAGGTGGCATGTCGTGGAAGGCGAGATCGATAGGTCCGGTAATCACGAGGATGGACTAGTATATAGGCTACTTAGGAGTAGTTGCTTGTATTTCGAGTTGAGAATTGACATGCTGGGTGACGTACATGACCGTTTCATGTAGCTGATAATTGTTAACTACACTCTTTCTTTGTAGTTGGCCACCGACGAAATTTTATAATGCCTGTGTAATTTCGCTTCATGAAAAATGTATTGCCAACAATTGTCGTTATATAGGATTAATCCCTGAAAATGCAGTATAGACTTGTCATAGTAATATTTAGTCAAACTCAAATTAATCGTAAACTAAAAAAAACTGTGTTTAAAAATTTAACCGCGAATTGGAAACTAAGTTCATGTTCAACGCCGGCGAAGTCCAACATTTCCAACTCTCTGCAAGTGTCGGGGCTAGACGGAATTTATGTGTTACCACCATGCAAAATACTTTTAAAAAAGAATACCACACAACTTATTGTAAGACATCTTACCGGTTGTCGACGTAGTAGTCGATTTTAAAGCTGAAGACAATGTCGCCGAAGGGGAGGTTGAAGATGCAGTGTCGCTTTTATCTGCTAAAGATACCAGTACTATACAATTAGGCTTAATATTATTTTGTGGGAAGATATGGACGTTTGCTAATATGATTCGGACGCAATAGACAATATCACATGACATTACACTATCACCTTAGTCCAAGGACAAATCAAGTTATATATATTGAAATTAAGTGTTGTACACTATATACAATGTACACAGCTAATATAAGCGATCAACAAAATTTATTTTATCGAAAGGTTTGTAGGGACCAGAATTATTCCCCACTTACAGCTGTTTCTCTCATAATGTATGGATAGGGGAGAGCATTGATTTCTTGACTGTTCCAGATTTGAAATTGAATATGGACGTGACATTTAATATATTCTTTATCTGGATTCGGACCTCCAGTTAAATCCAAAACCAGCAAATTTCATGACAGACAAATGGGTTTGAAAAAATAGGGCCATTGGATTTCATGATTCATAAGTATTCATTCTTAATTTCTGTAACGAACAATTCAGATCTTGATAGCATGAATGAAATCGTGAATATTAATACATATAGTAAATTCATACCAGCGAATATTGTCGTTGAAATTGTTGAAGCCGTCGAAGGGGCTGTAACAGGAATTGAAATTTAAGGTGAAACTGAATCGAAAAGCAGCTTGTGTGCTGGACGTAGCCATGATAGAAATAAATGTGTTGTTGCCCCTCCAAGTCCCCGACGTCAGCATGGTAACTTTATCCGTTTAAACTATATACCAACGGTTTTGCATGAAGTTACGTCACTACGAAAATGAAGTATCAACCTTCTCCCCCGGTCATTTCAGTGGGGAATCCGGGTTGCCCAATCAAAATGCACTGCCCACGATGTGAAACATCGAACAGAAGGATAATATATATCTTTAGGCCAATAAACAACTTTTGGCATCAGCTAAGCTTTGTTTAAATTATGATTGAAATCATGTCTTGCTTCGTTGTTGTTTATATATATACGTAATCAATCAAATAGTGGAAATGACGGATTCCATGGCCCACTAAAAATGTTTTAGGAGGCCATGCGGATTCATAATTTGTGAGAATGCGCTAGTCGAGATTATATGTAGAGTTTGGGAGACGTATATGGACGTTTTGTGTAGCTGATAATTGTTTCCGGCACTCTTCTTGGTAGTATAGGACTCCGACAAATTTTCAATATGCCTACATAATTTGGCTCCAAGAAAAATGTATTGCCGACAGTGGCTTTTATATAAAAATAAACCCGTACATGTTATATAGACGTGTCATAGTAATATTTGGTCGAACCGGAAATAACCGAAATTTAGAAAAAACTAAATTGAAAAATTTGAACGCGAATGCGAAACTTCGTTGCTGTTCAACGGAGGTGAGGTTTGATATTTTACACTTTCTGCAGGTGTCAGGGCTAGACACAATTCATTTCTTACCACCATGCAACAGACCTTTAAACAACAACCACACCTGTTATTGTAAAACATCTTACCTGTTGCCGACGTTGTTCTCGATTTTGAAGTTGAAGATAATGTCGCCGGATGGGATGTTGAAGATGCAGTGGTGCTATTATCTTTTAAAGACACCACAGTATCATACAATTCGGCCTAATATAACATTATGGGATGTTAGGGACGTTTGTTGATATGCTTTGACCGCAATAGACAATATCGCATTACATACACTATCACCTTAGTCCGGGGCAATATCATGGCATCTAGAATGCAACTAAGTGCTGTACCGTGTACAATGTACATAGCAGAATATAAGCGAAGTACGAATTTATTTATTAAAAACGTTTTTAGGATCCAGAATTCTTTCCCACTAAAAATGCAGTTGTATCATTCTTAAACTGTGGATAGGGGACAGCATTGGCTACTTGACTGTTCCAGATTTGGATTTGGATATGCGGATGAGACATTTAATAAATTCTTTATCTGGATTCAGACTTCGATTTAAATCCAAAATCAGCAAATTTCATGACGGACAAATGGGTTGAAATAATAGGGACATTTGATTCCATTATTCATAGGGCATTTATTCCTTATTTTTCTAACGAATGAAACAGATCTTGGTAGCACGAATGAAATCGTAAAAATTATTACATAGTAAATTCATACCAGCCAACATTGTCGTTGAAATTTTTGAAGCCGTCGAAGGGGCTGTAACAAGAATGGAAATTTAATGTGAAACTGAATGAAAAAGCAGCTTGTTTGCGGGACGTAGCCATGATAGGACCAAAGGTGTTGTTGCCTAGGCTTACCATACGTCCTCGTTCAAGAGGATTTGTCCTCTTTTTTCACTTTTTTGAAAGTGTCCTCGGATGACGCCCTTTTGTCCTCTTTTTTGAGATTTTTTTTTTTTGAAAATTTAGGTCAGATCCAGAGCAAATTGCGAGTGATATGGCGCAAATTAGCACAGAAGTGAAGCTCCGGCGGGTATTTCGGAGTGAAAAACGGTGAGATTTTAGCTCCGAGCGAAAAGATGACTTTTTTTTTTTTTAGTCATCCACCGGGAACGTGGAGAGAGAAACGGTATTTTGAGCTCCAAGCGGAAAAGATGACATTTGTTTTAGTCAACCGATCGCAAAGTGGGAGAAATTCACCGGTTTCTGAGAATTCTACTCCGGTTTTGCAAGTTGCAAATTTCTGAAAAAGTGTCCTCTTTTTGATTTCCAAAATATGGTAAGCCTATTGTTGCCCCTCCAAATCCCCGACGTCAGCTTGGTAATCAGGGCTTTGGAGCTGTCGTAAATTTTAATCGGTTGCAGCCGTCGCAAGGAACCATCATTTTGTGTTGCTATGCAAAGTCCTGTGACGTAATATTTATTTCATATCGTCTGTCGATGACATCATATCCGCACGAGAACGCAATTTACTCCATGCCATTACATGTACATTGTACACACGATACAGCATTAAAACAGTGACGTGATGTTTTAATACCGATAGTGCGCTCGTTAACATCAAGCCATACAGTCCAATTTAATCTTGAAATGGTGCGATTTGTTCTGCTTCAGATGTAACTGCAGAAATGAGCGCATGTCGCGACCTTATCGGCAGAAATTTACTTTTTACCAAATATACCCAATGGCACCAAATTCGATATTGGTGCGCTCGTTACCAGTCCATCTGCCGTCGATCAAGTTTAGTGAATTATAGAAGGTTCCCTTTCAAACGAATCGAATAAACTCGAAATTAGTGCCACTGACAATCTGGATGTGCATCAATATTTGAGAACTTAATTAAATGTCGTGCACAGTACACGTCACTAACTAATTATAGTGCAAGCTCGCAAATGACATCGCGAGACAATTCAGGAATACGAGTGTATCAAGCAGCGAAGAATGAATACACCAGACATGGGGTAATCGTGATTAGTAATCGTAATCGATTACGACGATTACAGCATTTTGAAGTTATCGTAATCGCAATCGATTACATTCAAAAAAATCCGAAGTAATCGTAATTGTAATCGACTACTTCCCATATCTAATCGATTTCTTTGTGAAAGAACGATTACTTTTTGTTTGTACAAGGACTATGACATAAACTGAATATTCGTGAACAAGAATGAGATAATAAACAACGTTAGCGATAGCACAAACGTCTGATTTTCAAACGCCACTACTCATTGTTACGTCAGAAGTATTAGCTCCGCTCGTCATTGCGTAAGAAGTATCCACACATAGTAAACAGACATACGATGGAAATTGTAGTGTGATTGTAAGAACAACCCCCGTGGTGTATATCAGGTTATCAATACACTACAGAAGCCCCTACCTCGCAGCAGGATATTGATCACCACTCCTTCTATAGTTTCAAATAGTAACTTATGTATTGATGGTTGGTTGTGCTTATAGTTAAACGCAGTGTCAACGTTGCTGCTTGGCGAGCAGTAGGCCTACGTACGCACGTACACGTACACCTGACAAAAATTCGGAATTTTGTACTCGTCGAATAAAACATTGCAGTTTCCACAACGAAGCACTGCAAATAAACAGCTGCTGATATATATCATAACCCTGGTAACGGCAGCTCGCAGTATCTGTATTAAGTTGAAGGCAGAATTTTTATGTTCACTATATCTTATTCTCATATAACTACTTGAAACGGGCGCCAATCGTTATTTCACAGTCTGTTACTCAGCATTTGAACCTGCCGCCATAACCATCCGCTTATATAGCCTGACATGTTATCGTGGGTTGTAGCTAGAATCAGAACCAACAGCTATTCGTACCCCAGTCCAACCGTTGGTCAATTTTCAAAACTGAATTTCGTCAATAATATTGGTCATTTCATTAGATTACTATTCATTTTTAACCTCTCTCAGCCCCGAGTGTGATTTACCTGTAGAGCTGGGGCACGTGATTCATAATTATAGCATCTGGTATATTGTTATAATTACTTTATTGTATGTTGTTAATTCATGACCTCCAGTCTGTTGACTAATCAAAAGATATTGTACTCGCCCAAACGTAGCAGACTAAAAGAATATCTTTCGTGAGACGCACACGCAAATTTTCATGGCTTTATTCTTATGTGGATGCGCCGGTTGGCATTTGCATTGTGGGCTCAGATTGGAAGGACTGGACTATTATTACTCACTCCCACCCAGCGCAGCTATTGACAATGGACGAATACTCTAAGTTTCGGCCAAGGCATTTATTTGGTATCGCATCACGTGGAGTTGCGTGTTGGCTGAAACTGCATATGTCTTTTGGTGTGTTGTGGGATCGTGGCGTGGTAATGACCGGCTCCGAAATGCCTGTTCCCATAAAATAGCCTATGCATGTTTTTTCTTGAGGGGGGGGGGGGAGGTACGCATTTCAAACCCAACTATCTACTGGAGCAGGGGTCACCAACCGTTTTGAAACAAAAAGCTACTTCTCGTGTGGTGTGTACTGATTATTGCGACGACCGACGGGTTACCACTTACTACCGCCGTTTATCCGTGCTCAGTTGGATTTCTTCACTTAGAGTAAGACAATCAGAGCACTGGGCTGGGTTTCCGCTCCTTACCAAGAACAAAAAACGCTCACTCGCCGGGACTCACACCAGCTTCTCCGGGCTTAGTTGTATTGCTGCAGTGCGCGCCGAAGCGCTAATCTTCGCGTCGAGATTCGGGAATATTAACTATAGATTCCCGTTGAGCTGCCGCGTGGGCGAAGACGAGCAATGCCCCGAGCAACTGCGTTCGTATGTTCCTTGGGGTCGGCCGACCCATGTTCAACTGCTGCTCATATGAAAGCAGCTTTCAAATCTTTCATTTGAATATTTGCTACAGCGACCGCGGGCAACTCATTTGGTCCGCGTTGGTGACCCCTGTACTAGAGACATTTGAATCGCGAAGCTCGAAGAACATTTTCAAGAATTAATTAAATCCTCGAAAATACTCTATAAATTAAGTTGGTTTACGAAATACTTTTGAGTCCCCTTCGAGCACGCTTCCCGCCCTATTAAGGAATTTGGGGGCGGCAATAATGCAAATCGTTGGGTGCGATAAATCACCCCAATAAAGTTGGGCAATTGGTATATTATGACGTAACAAGCAAATGACGCATGATGTATGAAGAGAGCTGATATCTCATTAGGCCTTTTCATCGCAATCCTTGTATTGTATTCCGATATATCCTTTAAGATTCTAGTCCTAAGAAGCAAGACAAATATAATCGTGAGTAATCGTGATTACTTTTCCAATGTAATCGTAATCGTAATCGACTACTTCCTGATTTTGCTGTAATCGTAATCGTAATCGTAATCGCGTGATTCTGAAGTAATCGTAATCGCAATCGATTACATTCATGAAGTAATCACCCCATGTCTGGAATACACATGCCCTCTTATATTCAACACCAGGGCAGGGTTCGGACACCGCATTAACTCTGAGCTCTCTTTGTTGTTGTGTATAAATATATGTAATCAATCAGAGAGTGAAAATGACGGATTCTGTGGCCCACTAGAAACGTTTTAGAAAGCCATGCGCATCAGGGCTGTTAAAAAAAACTTTTATCCCTGATTTCAGCCGTTCACTGAATGAATTGTCAGGTTACCCTAAAAAAACGCTGCACACAAAATTATATTCAATTCTAACACGTATACGACTCCGCAGATCCAATTAAAAATTTTAATTAATTAGAAATTTTTTTTTTTTAATATTTCAAATTTTTCTGTCGACCCCACGAAATTGTTGAGCTGTCTTCAAAGGCGATGCGAAACAAATTTGAGTCAATTCCAACTAGTAGAAGCGGAGTTATTTGAGTTTTTCGTTGATAATCCAACGATCAAGGATAATACGAGAATTATCAACGAAAAACTCGAATTACTTCGCTTCTACTAGTTGGAATTGACATATATTTTTTGAATCGTCTTTGAAGACAGCTCAACAGTTTCGTGTGGTCGATCGACAGAAAAATTTGAAATTTTTTTTCAAATTTTTCCTAATAAATTAAAGATTTTAATTGAATCTGCGTAGTCGTATACTCGTTAGAATTGAATGAAATTTGGTGTGCAGCGTTTTTTAGGGTAACCTGACAATTTAATCAGTGAACGGCTGGAATCAGGCAAAAAAGTTATTTTTGAACAGCCCTATAACGCATTCATAATTTGTTTGGATTCGTTAGTCAAATTATTTGTAGAGTTTCGGAGACGTACGTTGCCGTTTCCTGTAGTTTATAATACAAAAGTCAATATGCCTATATATTTTGTCATCGTGAAAAGTGTATTGCCCTTTATTACGCAACGACCCCCGAGAAATTATTATTCAGGTACCAAACGAGTACAAATCCTCTAATCCCGAAAATGTTGTTCTGTTTATTCCAATCACAAACTACGTCTTTTCTAAACCGTTTAGAAAGGGTCATATTCGCAGGTAGCACGATGCAAGTTATTTCATTGACACAACTCTTAAAATTTCAGCACAGTCTAGGAATTGTATACAATAAATGGAAATTTTCCTTCCTAATCCATCGTACTTTGGTTCGGGGCACTCTTTCTCATTATATAGCCGTTGAGGAAGTGTGCTAAATAGACCAGGCTGGCTAGTAAATCTTGCCTATAATTGGTTAGTTGGGAAACTCATTGTTTCAGAGCCATCGACTGCTACGGAAAAAGTTGTTACCGATTTTCTGTGGAATGCGCCTTGTACGAACTTAAGCGAGGTTACCGCAGATTCAGATTTCTGATTTTTCGCGCACAAATACCGATAATAATTTACGAATTTTGGGTTGTCGACGTTATTGCCGTAGATGTATCTATGTGTCTGGAGGTTGACACCATCATAGTACCTTAATCTATGATCAATGAAAACGTTATAAAATATACATGAGTAATTGAATATAAATTTGTGAAGCGTATATCATTGATTCTCAATCTTTTTGTCGTGTCGGAGCCCTTTTGGACCGTCAAAGACCCCCGCGGACCCCCACCAGTTATCGATCAAACATTAGCTCAATTATATTATCGTGTAACCGTCATCTTTCTTGTGCGAATATTAACTGTAGGATTGTGCAAATCAGCCACAAAATGACTTTTCTTGCAAATAACATCATACTAAATGTATAAATTGGGCAAAATTTTATTATGTCGAATCGAATTTCGCAGCTGTCTTTATTGTCCTGAAAATCTGCGTCCGCGATTTAATATGAACGAGTCGCGAATATATTTCCACAAAGATAGGTGCTGGGAATGTAATATTAACGCGTAACGATTCCGAAGACACCTTTTGAGTGGTCACAACAGTTATGACACCAAAAAGTTTTTAATTACCTTATATCGTCTAGCCTAGTCATTTCTATCTATAGTTTCATCCAGACGTTATTCTGGAATAGTGGTCATGTATATCACAGAAGAGAGTGAATTTCATAGTGAGGTTTCAATTACTTCATTGGACAGTTTAGGAAAACAATTGGGGAATTTATCTTTCTAACCACCTAAATAAAAACGTCTGTAATTAGCAACATGTTTGTATCAGTAGGCTATTATCAATTTGGCAATAAAAACGGGTTTGCACAGTAGGATATTTTTTATCAAACGACCATTCTAAAGACGTGTGTCCTGAAGTTCTAGCAATTATGAAGCGAGCTGTCTCGCGCTTCCACTAGTATAAAAAATTACAAATTTTATATTATCAATGATTCTACTAATTTAAAGGTTCCGGGGACCACCTCAAAATGCTTCGCGTACCCCGGGGGTTCACGAACCCCCTGCTGGGAACCACTTTCCTATATCGTTGAAATGATTGCTTCGCTATCGCTGAATGTTTATGTTCGGCACGAAAGAGGGATGCAGACAAGTTCTTCTTGCGGTAATATGCTTAGATGTTATTTTGATTGCATTAATTCGTGTTTCCGGTCATACACTGGATCCAGAGGGGGTCCGCAACGAGGTACTTCTACTTTTTTGAAGTACTCAAGTAGTTTTACCCTACTTATGGTTCTTACTCAAGTAAATCTCATTTCCCCTACTATTTGTGATCTTCTTACTTACTACTCGCTGTTTTCAGTTTGTCCAGTAGAAGTAGTGCAATCCTCCGATTCGAAAGAGAGACTGAGGAATTTCGAGGCTATGTTTTCAAAGAGCACCAATTTTTAATTTTCATAAAAGTTAAGTAATGCCCAGAATTTTTATCGCGCTTCCCGCAAAGTAGATATGGAGTGACAAGTATGTTTTCACGAAAGTATTCATGAATAGGCTATAATGTAGGTAGCGGCAGCGTGGCTCCCTCTACTCACACCACAACGTTGCCCATATGAAACAGTTCATCACAGTAAATATGGCTCATCATAACGTTTGAAACTAGTAGTTTCCCAATATAGCATTTACCTATCACATCGTAAACTAGCAGCCCAGCATGACGTGTCCTAATCTGGAGAAGTGGTTTCTGACTTTTTGAGAATGAGACCTGTTTTAGCAGACCGACCACTGTTGAAGCCATCTGGACAAGAGACATGTAACACATTTGCGCTTTTCAGAAGTAGTGTTTGTGGTTCTCTTTTAGTCCGCGTATCATTAGTTTCAATTCCTTTGTCTGGATCTGGAGAACTTACATGTTGAAGTTTAAAAGCAAGTGCAGCAATACCTCTATTTTCCGAAAATAAAATTACACTGTGGTATGGCATCGTTACTATCCGTCATATTTTTTATTAACGCATACTAATCTCGCACCGATACAGCTTCTTGGCATTTCTCTTCGACTAAACTATGGGCCTTGTATTACGGGTGAGGGCGCCGCATCATGACGTTTTTAAAAACGTGGTGTTCGGTAAACAAAGATTAGTGTCCATAGCGATATCTTTTGCATCCCATGATGCGGACGAATGCTTATGCTCTCGAAAATTGATACCTCATGTGATGCATCAATATGAATCAAACTCTCTGCACCTTCCGTATAGCGCGATTTGCAGCTTTTGACAGTCCATGCGAACGTATTATGACCGTTTTCAAAACTACGTACTTACTTGAGTAGATTTTAAGCCAAGAAATTATTCTTCTACTTTAAGCTGTTTAGCTTGCTTTCAAAAAGAGTACTTCTCGTATTTGAGTAGATTTTTTCGTTGCTACATCTACTTCTACTTGAGTAGCCATCTTGACTACTCTGACTACCTGATACCTACCAGCGTTTGATGAGGTGGTTGTTTCGAATTCTCTTGTTGTTGCTTTTTTTGATGCGGACGTAGCAGGGGCAGCAGAAGATTTCGCTGTCGTATATATATACATATTGTAAATTAAATATATATGGTAATGTATATATCAGCACCGAAGCGCAGCGAATACCAATCATACATGCGTAATATTGATCCGATGACAATATCGCTGTTTTGAATGCCCTGAATTAATGACCGCCCTGTGTACTTCCTCACTATTTCATCAACGATATGTTGTTGCTAAAGAAGCAGTTAGACAAATTAAATTTCAAATTCGTTGAATTGTATCAATTACTTTGAGCTTCCCCAGTATTTCTTTAGGAGAGTCACCTTGGTTTCATTCTAATTACTATTGAATATGTAGGCCTATTCGAAATTCGATTTTCCACACATATATTGATTTCTTAGTCAATTACACAAATCCTACTGAACCACATCAAAGTAACCTTACATAAAATATGGCATCAAGGTGAAAACGTGTTTAATCCGTTGTCAGGGAAAATGTGGGTTTCGAAGGTGTAAATTGCATGTATTATATGGAAACGTGGCACAGCTCTAATTCTAATTCTAATCTAATTTGAAAAAATATGTGTCGCTCTAATTCTAATTCGAGTCTAATTCGGAAAATCTGAGAATTATCTACGCCCCGTCACCAGTGGTTGGTTGAGTTGTCGACTTTATTGCTGTGAATGCATCAATGTGTCCGGCGGTTGCCACCGTCATGGTACTTTTATCTATGATCGGTGAAAATGTTGTAAAAATATGCGCGAGTAATTGAATATATATGGAGGTCTATGTAGCCTATAACGTTGAAACGATTGCGTCGGTATCACTGAATGCTGATGTTCAGAGGCAATGTTATATTAGGGTTACCATATTTTTGAAACATAAATTCCGGACGTTCTTTAGCGCCCACTAGCGGATTTCAAAATGAGGTATGAGCACATTGTGGATCAACACGACGTCACACTAGAAAAGCTTTGTCTATCGACTAGAGGTGGTCACGATCCGATCCAGGAGTGTGTGGTTGTGTGTTGTAAGTTGTAACTAGGGCCGAAGTCACATTTTCCAGTCCCCTCGCGCCCAAATAAACACCGATTATGAGCCGATTGTAGGGTAAGCGCAACTTCTGACGGCTTGCTGTATGCATCTGGTCGTTAAATGATTTGAATGAATTATGTCAATAGTATTGGTTCTTTCATAGATTACTATATATTGTCAGAGTTGATGTTTTTGCGACATATACACAGACTCATGATATACATACACACGATCTGAGCACATGATGTGCATATGCCACTGGACAAAAAAGGTGCAGTGTACGGCTTTCTAAGTCTCGCACCGTCTCTCCATGCTATCATAATGCGCCGAGCAGGGAAGTCATGGATACAAGTGTTATTAATCAGGTCTTCGGCCCGACGACCTACCGATCCCACGAACCCACGAACCTACCGATCAAGTAGCCGGACGCGTCACCATTACGCTATCTTGTCTGTTTACGCTATATTGACGCTATCTTGTACATGGCTAAGTCAAATAGTCAAATGTCCAAACAGCCTAAGCCGACTCAATGAATATACCGCTATCTTGTAATTGCAATTACAATTAAACTTATTTCTGTAACTAAATGATATTTTTATTAATTTTTGATCGCAGTTTTTGCGAGGGTGGTAGTCCCCATATTAAAATCAATTTACGCGTTACTAAATCACGCGCAGCGCGAAGAAAAATTTCATGTAGCATAAACTTCCCAAAAATAATATTGTTTATGTTGATTTAGGAAAAAATTATCAGCTTACTTCAAAATTCCGGACATTTAGGCATATTTCAGAAATTCCTCCCGGACGCAGTTTTAACAGTGAAATTCCGGACATGTCCGGGAAATTCCGGACGTATGGCAACCCTATGTTATATCCAGAAAAAATTATTTCAGGTATAATGTACTTAGAGGGTATTTTAATAGCATGAATTCATGTTTCCGGCCCTACAGTAATTCCTACTTGCGTTAGATGAGGTGGTTGATTCGGATTCCCTTGTTATTCCTGCTGCTGTTGATAGGGACGTAGCAGGCGCAGCTGAACTTCTCGCTGTCGTATAGATATACAGATTGTATAATGTATATGCAATGGTAATATATATCTCGACACGGGGGCGCATCGAATACCAAATACCAATCATACTTACGTAATATTACAGTATCGCCGTTTTAAACGTCTTAAACTAATGCTGGCCGCCAGGGACTCTTTTACTTTGTCACCAATGATTTGTTGTTGTTGAAGAGAGAGTTACACAACCGAAAATTCAAATTCGTTGGTTTTCAATAATAACTATGAGTTTCTTCAGTATTTTCCTTCTAAACCGTAGATGAGGGAAAAGCAAAACTTCCCTAACATAATAATGTGGCTAGAAGAGTCTCGTCTACTTCGTGCTAATTACTAGCGAATATTTTATCGAAATTGGATTTTACCATTTATAAATATTGGATTCTTTTGTCAACTACATAATGCCTACGTAACCACATCAAACTAATTGAGATAAAATATTATCATCCGGGTCAAAGCATAGTACGGCACTAGTCTCATGAATAAATATTCAGAATTCTAACCCATTGTCTGGGAAAATGTTTGTTTTGAAGTTGAATAACAAAATTATGATGTTGATGATGTGAAAGTATAGATGCTTTTACGCTTTTCACCAGATGATGTTCCGACTGACAGCGAAATAGGGAAAGGTGCTCATTAGAGTTATGACTTGAAAAAAAAATTCGAAATTTGGTGTGTCCTGTAGTTCAAATTTATGAACTTTTGTGTCCTGATTTGAAGACTCACAAAAGTTAAGACTATGTAAACAAAAATCTCTCGCACAAAAATTTTCCAGTTTTTACTGTATGAAGGATAGACTTTCTTTTGTAGAAACAGACTATATTATATATATATCGACTGATTTGAATTTAACTGACACAATTCCAATTGCGAAGATTTAAAATAGTATTTCGGTAAATTGTGATTGCCCAGATTGAATTAATCCTATCGTGTTCTTGTTTACAGTGAAAAATAAATAATTACTAAATAATTAATAATTTCAATTTTAGCTGCAGACTGTATATATCGTATAATTTTAATTGGTCTGACACAAATCACACTGAGTGCTCGTAATGGCCAAAGTAGAACAACTCAATATATTTTCAGCGGTCTAGAAAACTGATTAGAGGAATATGATGCATAGGAAAATTTGAAAATGTCATTATCATATGAGACACAGCATCTGTTGATACTGGACGGCGGAATGGCGTTGTTCTGAAACTGCAAAATGCAATGATGGGCAGGGGTTTAGATAAACCACAATATCTATTGGTTGCCAACATCATATTATTAAGTCTTGAAGCATATATTAGAATTCTTCAATCCCACGTCCTCAACAAACCCAACACTCAGCTACAAATTTGGAGATGATGTGGTAAAACACTATACGAATACTTGGTACAATCCACCAAGCCAAAAACCGAAGATGGAGGGATGATTTTAAGTTTATCTTTGAGCTGTGCAGAGCATGCCGCTCTTGCAAAGGAAATAATAGCTTACCACTTTTCAAATGGCATATACTTTCATCTCTACGCAATGCGAGATGAAGCTCAAGGGCCATGATTGTGTACTGGAGAGTAACTCCGGAGATATCATGCTTATTCAATGTATCGTGATTATCGGTCAAGGTGTGGGATATCTGTTTTATCGGTATCGACCAATAAATTCAATATCTGTCGGGCTCAAAAATATAACAAAGATTATTTGCTACTATCTTTGAGCTCGAATGTCCTGCCGCAATAAAGTGCCTTAAAACACCGTCGGAAGTTGGATAAGTCCGATGCAGATGTCCCCGGCAGTAACGTAATTACGGAAAGGGAAGTCAAATTGATGGAAGAACTTTACCAGAAGTGCTAAAGGACAAATATTTGAAGATTGAATTTGTAGAAAAGAAAAACCTTTGAATTGTAAATTTTTTCTATATTTGGACCAATGTCGAAAATTGAAGTTGGTTTGCGCGGGACATTTTTTACCATTTGAACAAAACAATTATAATTTTATTAATTTATAACAAAATGTTCATTAATTCCTGCTACAGGCTTTTTTCATGTCATAGCCCTAGTGCTCATACCGCTAGTTGGCGATGCCGTTGATATGAATTCTGTGTATTCTTGCTTTCCCGACGCGGTTCCAGATGTTGTGAAAGTATTTCCTGAGTTGAAAAAGCGAAGTAGACCTTTAACTATTCGGTTCCATTGAATACATGATGGTTTGTGATGTCACAGAAATCTCACCAATTGTGGCCAATGTTGTTGATTCGTATTCTGTGGTCGCTTGGTTTGATGAAGACGTGACAGACACATGGATCGTCTTTCCTGTGATGGAAGCACATTTTAAATCAACTCATCAATTAATAGTTTTTTGTTGAAAATAATGGTTTACTCGAATAACCATAGTACTGTCGTGAACAGCTCTGTTTTAGGGATTTTGAAGACGAAATAGAATATACACATCGATGCAATTAATAATTTTTATATTATGGAATAAAAGTACACCCAGATAATGAGACTCTTAGCATTCGGTAATAGGGCTGACCATCTTTGAGTACGTTAAGACAGGGTGAGCGACATAATTTCTTCCAGCAATGAGGTCAAAACTTACTTGGAAACAAGCGGCACAAAACAATGCTTGATTGTTATTGACTTGTACCGGTAATATGATCATTACAAACCTCCTGTCAACCGCAACCAAAGAACGCAGTAGTTCAAGCGCCATAAAGCCATAATGTGACATCTAACGTTCTCATATTTTGATAATAAATACGTAACAGCGCTTTCTGTATCGAATATGCATTAAAATCTTATATTTGAGGAAAAAGGGAAAAAAGTGCAACCCACATTAGACTAATATACATGATATATCATACAGAATGCAATAATGGGAGTCACTAAAACATACATACAAACACGTCGATAAATGCATGTAAAGGATGTATACAAGGAAAAAATAAATTAGTTGCAACTACGAAGAATGGCCAAATAACCATCATTGGCTAGTAATACGTTTTAATGGAAAACATCATAGTAGTTTTTTTTACCTATTACAGATGAACGTTTCAAGTTATATTCGTATATATGAATATATAGCCCAGAGAAAAAAAACTTTGATTGGGAATCTTTTGATACTTCGGTTAAATTTATTGTTGGAGTAGACTACATGTGATTCCTGTGGGATTAGAAACGATAGCGTTGTATATTATTGATATCAACAATTTATGTTCGAGGTAATATAATAATTCCTACCAGCAGTAGATGAACTGGTTGGTTCGGCTTCGCTTTTTGCTGTTGCTGATGAGGATGTAGAAAACGTGGCGGCACCTATTGCTGTCGTATAGATATTCAAATTTGATATTTAATATATGACCATATATACTCCAGTACAGGCGAGCAACTAATATCATAATCATACCCTCGAAATTTTGTTTCATGACAATATCCCACTAACATAACAATAAACTGCTTAGATTAATATCCGCCAAAGAGAGTTTCTTAATGTATCACAAATGATATGTTGTCGCGAAAGAGACAGTTACACACTAGCTTGGACTAATTGGAATTTTTGCCTATTAATACAATGCACGTTAACTCATCGACATAACTCTAAAATTTTCAGCACAATCAAGGAATGAGATAAAAATAAATGGAGATTTCCCTCTCGAAACCGTCGTACTTTGGATTGATGCATTAGGCATTTAAAACTTCGTTCTCATTCTATAGCTGTTCAAGAACTGCGCTTAATAGACCGCACTGGCATATAATTCTTGTCGTTAATTCGTTAGTTCGAAGAGTCATTGTTACATGGGAATGAACTGCAACAATGAGATTGATTAACGATTTCCTATTGAATCCCCCTTGTACGAACTGAAATAACGTTCCGATATATGCTTTTCGCGCGCAACAGGTAGCCTAATAGTACAGGTAATTATTTACGAATTTTCCAAACAGAGTTCCATAGCGCAACGAATCCTCACCAATGGTTGATTGTATTTTCGACTTTAAAACAGTGAATGCATCAATGTGCCCGGAGGTTCTCACCATCATAGTACTTTTATCTATGATCAATAAAATCGTGATAACTATATGCGTGAATAGTTAAATATACATGTATATCGTATACAGTGGCGGCTCGTCCTATAGGGCAACTGGGGCATTGCCCCACCTAAAATTCGGTTAAATAACAATAATGTATCATTTATAGACGCACAGCAATCAATATATACCAAAATCACAGCGAAAATCGCATTCTTCTTGTGCTTTCGCTTATAAATGCCCATATATAGCGAAGTCTGTGCGAAAATCGAATTCTCTTCCGCGTTTTCGCTTTGCGAATGGCTAGCCGGGGCATGCCCCGGTAGCGCTCAAAACAAGCTTTCACTGTCTATTATCTCAAAGCCGCGCACAATAAAGAAACAATGATTTAATCTCTCCTATTCATAAAATTACCGAGCAGGTAGGGCAGCATAGGCTCGTTGCCCCTAAGGTGTGATGTAACAATCGTATCTATATCTGAACTCGGTTACCGTCATATGCGTGGAGTCGGTCTTTGCTGGTATAGGTCCATTTTGACGGTGCTTCACACCATGATAATCAGGCCGTGTTATTTTTGGCATTTCAGGAGCTAGATGCCAAAACTGCCAAAAATAAAAATTTGAAAATGCCAAAAATAACACGGCGTGCCAAATAGTGTATTTCGTTCATGGTGCTGTGTTAGCAGGACCGCGTTACAAGCGAGAAGAGCGTTTGTGAAAGGCAGGTTTTTTAATCTGGGTCCAGCCCACTCATTAGGGGTGAAAGCATGGTGTCCTAAATGGTTTGGGCAAAGCGAGATTGAACGGCTGACTGCATTTGGTTTGCGTCATACTTTCCATTTGTCCAAAGGCAATTTTACAACCATTTTTGACCGGCTTGTCGAGCACTAAATTTGATAAAAACGGGTATCAATGAGAAGCTGCCGCAATACTGATTTTTAAAATCTAAATTATATTCTGCTCATGGAACTGGAACCCCAAAAATCAACCACGATTTTTGCATTGTGATCGAGTTGAACATTGTGACGCAACAAACTGTCTGGCTATTTCTGAGCTGCATAGTCTCGTTTTGCCAGACAGTCTTGTCGCGTCAATGTTTTTAAACAAGGTAACCTTCCCAGGACTCCTCCATGCGAGTTGGTAATATTAAAGCCACCTGAAGTGACAAAAGTCCTCCGAAAATATATCGCTAGACAGAAGGAGAAATGATAGTCGGGCTACTAAATAGAATGTGTTGAGCGACAACACAGGAAACTCCTGGAAAAGGATCGGGAAGAAAATTCTTTCCGCGATGAGATCGATGGCACTGGCGAAGTGATCTCTTTTCATGATGCATGGAAGCGGGTTCGGCCCTCCAAAGATTTTAAAGCTCTGAAAACCTTTTGTGGATGACTGGCAACATTATTTACCTCAACGGCTACTGTTGAAGCCGATATTTCCCAGATTCGCTAGGCGAGAAATTAATTTAGGAGAAACTTAGCTGTAAGCTTAGTTTGGAAGCACTGTTACAGTTCAACGATTTAAGTCTATTCAACAGCTGTAACAATCAGCTGTTGAGCGTGTTTGTTAGGCTTTTCTTTTTTTTTTCGGCTTATTGGCACCGATTCCGATGGATAGCCTACTGCACATTTTGTGGTTTCGTTTGATATTAATAACCTATGAAATCGTTAGGTTTTTTTCTTCTTCTTATTGTTTGTTGGCACTGATTATACGTGGATGCTGCACATTTCGTGGTGTCTTTTGACAAACTAGCCCAAACAAAGCGTTTTTGTGACTAATTCGAGGCTGAAACTATCTATTTAGAGTAGGGTTGCCATACGTCCGGAATTTCCCGGACATGTCCGGAATTTCACTGAAAAATCTGCGTCCGGGAGGAATTTCTAAAATATGCCGAAATGTCCGGAATTTTGAAGGCTTGAAGCAGGCTCAAAAGTTTTTCGTAAATCAACATAAACAATATTATTTTCAAGCAGATTTATGCTATTCAAAATTGTTCTTCGCGGCGCGGGCGAGTTAATGCAGCGTATAATGATATTAGTATGGGCTCCAGGCACCAACCACCCTCGCCAAAAAATGCAATCAAAATAAATATAAATAACCATCATTTACTGAAATAAGTCTGATTGTAATCGCAATTATAAGCTAACGGTATATTCCTAGAGTTGGTTAAGGCCGATTGGATGCTTCAATCACAGACAGTGGCTCCAAATCTTGGGGTCGTCCGCCTTTAGCTGGAGATCGCGATGATGTTGGACGTAATCAGCTTCCTAGGCCGTGAGTAAGTTTGGGCAAGCTGAATTTTTTTAGTAATCAGCAAGTTTTGAGCTTTGCCACGGAACATTTTCAAGTGGGAAATGAGGTCGCGAGCATAAAAGGCTGGAAATCACCGGATGTGCAACCTGCTGGTGCATTTTATAGTTGCCTAATATATCGAAGAATCAATATTATTGACAGAATTCATACATAAAATTTAACAGCCAAATGCATATAGTAAGTGCCCAACAAGTTATATCGACTACCCTATGGTGGGCCCAAGATCAGTGCTTTTTGGGCGGAAGGGGGGGGGGGAGAAAAAATGTTGTTTCGGACCTGATTAAAACTAGGCTTACCATATTTTGGAAATCTAAAAAGAGGACACTTTTTCAGAAATTTGAGACTTGAAAAACTGGAGTAGAATTCTCAAACAGGTCATCACTTCGCGCTCAGAGCTCAAAATAGCGTTTTTTTCTCCGCATTGCTAGGTGGATGACTAAAAAAAAAAGGTCATCTTTCTGCTCGGAGATCAATATAGCGTTTTTCGCTCCGAAATACCCTCCGGAGCGTCACTTCTGTACCAATTTACGGCATAACACTCGCAATTTGCTCTAAATCTGACCTAAATTTTCAAAAAAGAGGACAAAAGGCCGTCCTACGAGAACACTTTCAAAAAAGTCAAAAAAGAGGACAAATCCTCTTAAAAGAGGACGTATGGTAAGCCTAATTAAAACACATAAACAGATAGCCGCACCGACGTAGCTGTATAGCAGGGCTGTCAAACACAAACCTGACAGGCCAAACACGGCCCGCCAGATGATTTCATCCGGCCCGTGGAGGAATCTATTGCAAACCCTAGCAAGTAGCAATCACCAGAGCTCACATTACAGATGGCCCAATTCATGACCTATGCTCCACTTCATTCCCGTATAGTGTATGCAGTAGATGAGCAATGCTTTGCTAGTGTGACGTCATATTGACGGTCAATGTGTTACACATCATTTTAAAATCCGCTAGTGGGCGCTAAAAAGTGTCCGGAATTTGCTTCACAAAAATATGGCAACCCTAATTTAGAGGACGATGCCAAAACTGCCAAAAATAAAAATCGAAAAATGCCAAAAATAAGTTATTTTTGGCAGTTTCGGCATATGCCAAAAATAACACGGCCTGATGATAATTCTTGAAACTTGGTGTGTTCTGTCGTGATGGTGGTATTTAACACTGCCCCAAGTTTCAGGGTTGGTACTTAAAGATTAGGGCAGTAATTACGTTTCCGAAATTGAGTGTGTGCTGATCCGTCATGTATCGCAAACAGATTTTACTCATAAGCCGGTATTGGTGTCCATTGATTTTGACGATGTTCCATACCGAGATCGGTAATGACATATGGCACGGTAACTCTTAATGTTAGTATCGAATGCTGTACCAAGTTTTAAGTTTGTCACTGAACTGAATTAGTGGTAATTTCGTTTCCTAAGTCGAGTGACAGCTGACTCGTCATTTATCGCGAACAGATTTTACGCAAAGCCGGTATTGGTCTCTATTGATCTTACCGATGCTCCTTACCTAGATCCGTCATGAGTAGGGCGTTTTTTTTTTTGACATGTCAAAATTTGTCAAAATTTTGTCAAAATTGTAGCGTTAGGTCAAAATTTGTCAAAATTGTTCATAAAGTCAAAATTTTTTTGACGTCTTTATTTCGTTTGTATCATAGATTTTGCAGTGTCTGTGAACGTATCATTTGATATTTTACAGCTTGTAGTCTACTTTATAGGCCTACTGTTGTACACGGCGCATTGTCTGCTCAATGAGCAGTGCTCATACTGAATCATCAACGGTCAATGGTCAACGTACCGCAATATCCTAACTGGGGCATCATTCTTATATTGAGAAGCGCATGATGAAAAATTGTAATAGACAACATTGTCAGAATGAAGCAACACCACCAGTAGTGTATGCACATTGCACAACTTGAGTGTTGTCAGCCAACTGCTGCTGTTGAACGTCCTTGGCAAGTAAGGACATGCACTTTTTACACAAGAATATAGGAAAGTATCTCTCGTTGTACTACAATTTTTTTTAATTATTTCCGCCATAATACGTATTGCAACCACTGGAATTCTTCATAGAGCCAGATTTCGGTAAAATATTGTTTTTTATATGTACAAAGTCGCCTGTTTCTAAGCCAAAAACGTTTTTTCAGGCCAAACTACTTCGTTGGGACAGCCAGTTACAACTGGAAATGTAGATAACTGGTACAATTTTGACATTATTTGGGAAAACACATAATTTGCATACGTTAGGTCAAAATTTGGTCGAAATTCAGTTTTTTTAGGTCAAAAAAAGTCAAAATTTTGATTTTTTAGGTCAAAATTTTCTTTTTTTAGGTCAAAAAAAATTCCGCCCTAGTCATGAGCTTTTGCACGGTATGTCTTGATTTTAGTATCGAACGCTGTGCCAAGTATCAAGGTTGACACTCAATGATTAGGGCAGTAATTTCGTTATCGAGGTCGAGTATGGTAGTGATGTGCGCCGATCTGACACTAAGCCTACCTAACGCATTGCGGATTTCACGCAAAAGTCGGTAACGTTAACTGTGTTCAATACTGAGATAGGTGATGAGACGATGATATCATGAAACAGTTTACTAACATTCTCGTTTTGCATTCAAATACTTACTTTTATTTTATATTCTCCAATGTCAATTTCACCGTGTAATTGTGGTCTTCAAGCCATTGGCTTACAACCCCCTGTCATGCGCGAAAGCTATTTCGTTTTCGATGACGGCTATCAGCTGATCTGATCACTTGTTCAGCCTTTTCCTCAGTAAATTTTACGCAAATTCGGTGTTGGTCTGTTCCGAACAGGCTGTTCGTATTAATTTTGACAGTAGGCTACCATACCGAAAAGGGTCATGAGGCTACTTCTCGATGATGTCATGTAACAGTGTACTAAGTTTACAGCTTTCATTCACGTATTTATTCGGTAATACATTTTTCAATGCCGATTTAGCAGCAGGCTTCTAGACAGTAAGCCATTTGTGTTAGCCTATGTCACAGTCTCCAGTTTCAAGGCCAAAGTCTCCTATGTTGTTCCGAGACCGTAATTCCGAGGCTGCTTTCGTCTTACTTCTTCGAATTTAAAATGATGTGTTGGATTCAATATGGCAGGTCCAATCTATGAGATAACAATGGCGTTTGTGTCTGAACTCGTTGACTTTTGCGGTTAGGCTATATAGTAGGGTTGTCCATAATTTGGAAAATCTTACAAATCCTCGGTTGTAATGTCTTATTCGATAGATTATTGATAAAAAACGACACTGAGCCTGAAAGAAGCTCACAGAAAGGCCGTTAAGATTTCGTGCAAAGCGTTTGAAAGTAGCTGCCGTAGAATGGGCGTGCCACCGACCATAGAACGGCGAGAAGACTAGTAATCAAGAAACCACGACTCTTGATTGGATAATCGGCTATGCTTCAATGACCACGTCAGCAGCAGCTTGCTGATTAGGTGAACAAGGAGTCTGCTACTGGCAGCGATTCTGAAAGCGCATTGTATGTAGGTTGACAGATAATGATTTTGGATTGATTCAAGGTATCTTGAGGTACGAAATACATGATGTACAAACAACAGCTGCTTCACAAAAACGTCTAAAGCATGACCGCTTCATTGTGAAGGAAACCGCTGTAGCCTATATGCCTTGTTTTCAACGAGGGAAAGCATAGGCGCTTATGCAAGTGGCAATGGATTCCTAGTTTCAGAAGTAATATATCATTATTGAATACAAAGATGAAGCTTAACAATGACACTATAAGTTAGGTGATCTTATTGGGCTCAGGTTGCAGTACATAGTTGAAGTTTTGAATGCTCTAGCGATCGGCTGAATCAGACGGTTAGGCTTAGCACTCATCAGATGTTTGCGGCAAATTGAATTCAATTGTAAATGTTTTCAAAGTCCCTAATGATGTCGCGGAAACGAGGTTTAAATGCAAGCACAGGCCCTGCTTGATACGATATGCAAACTATGTTGGATACTATGCACTATGCAGCATTGTCTGTGTTTACCTTTACAACCCTTTTCTGCGCGATTATTAAGGAATTTGACATATCATATCCAGCATATTATGTGCTTACTTACGCCTCTTTTCTGCGTCATCATCAAGGACTCTGACAACACTTGCAAGTGAATACAGTTTGATGCAAGCATCTGGCAAGTGCCAAGCATAACCCGCTGATTCAGCCGACCCTTAGAGCTTTCAAAACTTCAACTATGTACTACAACCTGAGCGCAATGAGATCACACAAACTATAGTGTCATTGTTAAGCTTTATCTTTGTATTCAATAATGATATATTATTTCTGAAACTAGGAATCCGTCGCCACTTGCATAAGCGCCTATGCTTTCCCTCGTTGAAAACAAGGCATATAGGCTACGGCGGTTTCTTTCACAATATAGCAGTCATGCTTTAGACGTTTTTGTGAAGCAGCTGTTGTTTGTTCATCATGTATTTCGTACCTCAACATACCCTTAATCAATCCTAAATCATTATCTGTCAACCTACATACAATGCGCTTTCAGAATCGCCGCCAGTAGCAGACTCCTTGTTCACCTAATCAGCAAGCTGCTGCTGACGTGGTCATTGAAGCATAGCCGATTATCCAATCAAGAGCCGTGGTTTCTTGATTACTAGTCTTCTCGCCGTTCTATGGTCGTGGCACGCCCATTCTTCGGCAGCTACTTTCAAACGCTTTGCACGAAATCTTAACGGCCTTTCTGTGAGCTTCTTTCAGGCTCAGTGTCGTTTTTTATCAATAATCTATCGAATAAGACATTACAACCGAGGATTTGTAAGATTTTCCAAATTATGGACAACCCTACTATATAGGTTATAGTCTTATGTCTGCAGATTGTTAGCCAGCGGTCAATTGCGAACATGAATCGTGTTGAATTTCTGCTCCTTACGCCGTTTATGCAGTTTCCTTCAGAGCAATAATTAGAGGTAAAGAGTCACGGTCCTTATCAGCCTAAAAATTGTCCATTGATCTAATTATACGCGGGTGGAAAGCGCACTCTTACCTTTTTCCCAACATATTTCGAGAAAAATGAAGGGCTGAGGTATAAGCGAGGATAAGGACGCCTTGTTACACACTTTTACACTGCTGGTGCCAGAGGCAGTTTATCTAGTTGGAACAAATTGGGTATCGTGATCTGAATCATGTGGTCTCTACTTCAAACGGTGTCTCGATATTACCCGATCGTCGACATTACTCGGTTAGAGTTGACTGGCTTATATTCCAATGCATCTTTTTTTCGAAGTAGTAACCAGTGGTGAACTTTAAAATTTCTGTAGTTGAAAAATCGCTTTCTATCAACTTTGCTGCAGTAACTGGCTTTTTTAATATCATGTTGGCCACTCCGATTTCATCCGAAGAATCCAAGCGTGGTTTCAGCACATTAAAACGCATCGAGACTTCTCTTAGAATCGGGATGTGTAAAGATATAGGCTCGATGAGTTATAGTAGATGTGCTCAGGATTCTCAGCGCTGTCATTATGGGTATTCCAGATATCAATGAATTGGTCATTGAACATCTTGCAACTATGAAATCACGCCGCGCGCAATACGCCTACTGATACAAACGTTAAAATATGCAGGTATGAACTACTGTACTTCATATTTTCTTCCGAATAATTTGAAGAGTGTCAGCTCGAAAAGCTTCGGGTTTTAATATATTTCTGTCATGAATATATTAATAAAATTTGAAATGCGTAAGCCTAGTTAACCATGCCTAATATCTATTCACCATACAAACTGTGTGTGACGACCACGAAGTCACATTTTCACGTCGGAATACACTATTGTGACGTCATTTAGACTATTACCATCACATGCACCCCTTGCCCCACCACCCGATATTGTCACGAGCCGCCACTGATCGTATATAACCTATATCGTTAAAATGATTTCTTCGGTATCATGGGATGCTTATTTTCAGGAGGAATTTTAGATGCAGAAAACTTATTCATGTGGTAATATACTTCGAAGTTATCCTTGATAGCATGAAGTCATGTTTCCGGTCACACGGTTATTCCTACCAGAGTATAATGAGGTGGTTGATTCGGATTCTCTTGTTGTTGCTGCTGTTGATGAGGACGTAATAGGCGCAGAAAAAATTCTCGCTGTCGTACAGATATATCAATTGTATATTCAATATATCATAATATGTATCCCAGCACAGGGGTGTAGCGAATACCAATCATAGTTAAGTAATATTGATCCGAATGCAGTATCACTAGGGTTGGATTTAAAACAAAAATAAATTTAAAACAAACATTTTTTTTTAATTTTAGTTTTTTTTAGCCATGACGTCACGAATATTTAAATGTAACGTCGCATTGGTTTGGCATAGACAAGGGTAAATATGGCTTCTTCGACGGAAAGGGATTTCGACCACTGTCAAAAATAGAACAAAAATATCTTTCGCCAGTACTATATCGTTATGCATCATTTTTACGGTCGGCGGTCATTATCATCAGAACACCCATTCCATACCAATGATTTATATCTACGTGCTGTAACTGATTAATCGACGACGATTTCGAGGGTTCCAGCCACCCCACATCGCATGCTTCGACTATTTTGGGTGCAAATCGTTCGTAGGCTCATACTATATGCTTTTTCGGACGCATTTACACAAGTATGACACAATCAAAAAACGTCGTTTGAAAAAACAAAACAATATTTTTTCAAAATGGCCCTTGTTTAAAACACTGTTTAAATTGTTCAAAACATGTTTTAAACAAAGTGTTCTGACACACCGTTTGTTTTGAATGCAACCCTAAGTATCACCATTTTAAACGTCTTAAACTAATGCTGGCCGCCAGGTATACTTTTTTACTACGTCATCATTGATTTGTTGTTCATGAAGAGACAGTTAGACAACTGAAAATTCGTTGGATTTTAGCAATTACTACGAGTTTCTCCAGTATTTTCTTCTAAACTGTAGATGAGGGGAAAGCAAAAACTTCCCCAACATATTAATGTGACTAGAAGAGTCTCCTCTATTTCATGCATATTACTAGCGACTATTACCCGAAATTCGATTTTACCGTACACATATTGCATTCTTTGTCAATTATATATTGCCTACGGAACTACATCAAACCAACTTTACATGAAATATTTGGATCAGGGTAATAACGAAGTACGGCACTGGTCTTATGAATAGATATCCAGTATTCCAACCCATTGTCAGGGAAAATGTGGGTTTTGAAGTTGAATAATCAGATGATGATGATGATGTGAGACTGGATGGATTTACTTATTTGATCTCATGATTTTCATATAGAAAACGAAATAGGAAAAGTGCTCATACCGCTAGTTGGCGACGTTGTTGATTTGAATTCTGTGTATTCTTCCTTTTCCGATGAGGTTCCAGATGTAGTGAAAGTATTAACTGAGTTGAGAAAGCGAAGTAGACATTTAACTATTCGGTTCCATTGATTATATGAAGGTGCGTGATGTCACCGAAATCTTACCAATGGTGGCCGATGTGGTTGAGTCGTATTCTGGGGTCGCTTGGAGAGATGAAGACGTGACAGACACATTGTTCGTTTTTCCTGTAATAGAAACAGTTTTTAACAAACTCATCAACTGATAGTTTTTAGTTGGAAACAATCTTTTACTCGAATACCAATAGTGCAGCGGTAAACAGTTTTGTTCTAAGCGACGTTGAAGACGACGTCGAAAACCCACATCGATGCAATTGCTTATTATCATAATCCGTATATTACTGAAGAAATTTAGCCCCAGATAATGAGACTCTCAGCATTCGTTTATAGCAGTGGTTCTCAACCTTTTTTGACACGCGCCCCCCTTGGAGATGGTCAAAAAATTCGCGCCCCCCTGACCCCCTTGCATTTATCGTCATGTCAAAAAGAGCACATCATCTAATACAGAGGTGGGCAACGTTTTTGATAATCATGGCCGCATTTCGATTTCTTATGTAGCGTAAGGCCGCATTCCAGGGCATAGCCGCAATGAACGATCTGGACGCAAAATACCTATGGTAAACTGTCCATATCCATTCCCGGTGAACTCCGGACATCTACTTTTCACAATGGCCTATTGTACGCACCGAAATCGCGAGTGGTAATGTTATGAATAGTTGCCGGGAGGTGCATATTGTCGCGCGGCGCGCGAAAATTTTTCAGGGCCGCGAACGAATTGTTATTTCTTGCCAGTTCCCACTCCTGCTCAGATTAAGAAGGGCGCTACTGCATTAAAATCGAAAAATGAAGTCTTGTGGAATTGCGCAGAGGGCGAAGAAAATTTCAAGATTAATTAAAATCTCTCGAAAATGCGGGAGTGAATTCGTAATTGCAATTTGCATGTCTACGGCCGCCAACACATACTAATTGAAATAGGCGTCGACGGCCGCTCCAATTCCCCTCTACGGCCGCAGGCTGCCCACCCCTGATCTAATAGTATACATAAGGTCTATCTTACGCCAATTTTGAATCTGCATTCCAGTTGTTGAGTCTTTTACATTGCTGACAAATTTCTCCAAACTTGTTTGAAAATAACAAAAAAAACATTGAACAAGACATCCATTAATTAATTTCATGGTAGGTCACCCCGAGACTAATCCTGATGCTGGTAGTGAGTACAGAGAGCAAGGCGTCGTTCCGTCCTGCCAGGCTAATTTTGATCAGTTTTGGAAATTAATTAAATTGTATTGATTTAGAGTAGCCTAATTGAGGGCGAAACCGGGCAACCTATGTTGCATCTAAGTCTGTCTTAGGCAGTGCAGTTCGCAAGCTACTAACAAGAGCTGCCCGGCGCGACAAGCTTTAGGCTACTGTCAAAGCTATGAAGCAATAAATGACTTACACGTGGGAATTGCTCTCTATATCTCGAAAGAATTTCAAAAACTTGCTCAAATGAAGTTGAAATCAGACTATACTCCGTTGAGCGCGGTTGCTAGAGTTTGTATTTTGCAAACTTTCTTGAATATGGAATAAATTTCATCTTCATTAATCGTCTTCTCATAATGGATGTGAAACACATGTTCAGACACGGACAATTTATACTGACTTTGTCAATTTCTCGCGCCCCCCCTATACTGACTTCGTCAATTTTTCGCGCCCCCCCTGAGAGCCTCCCGCGCCCCCCAAGGGGGGCGCGCCCCCCAGGATGAGAACCCCTGGTTTATAGGGTTGTCCATCTTTGAATACGTTAAGAGGGAGAGAGAGACATAATTAGCCTACTTCAACCAATGAGATCAAAACATAAATGGAAATATGCGACACACAGCAATGCTTGATAGGTATTGACTTATACCGGTGATATGATCATTACGATCTTTCTGTCAACCGGAACCGGAATACGAGGTTTTTCAAACGTCATAAAGCCATAATGTGACATATGGCATTCATAGGGTTTTATCAATATATTCGTGATACAGATTTCTGTACCGAAAGAGCACTAAATATTATTTATAGGGAAAAAAGGAACATAAAGTGCTATCCAAATAATACTAATATAGATGATACATCATACAACATTCAATAATACCAGTCGCTGAAAACATACATACAAACACGTCGATTTAAAAATGTATACAAGGAATAAATAAATTAGATTAAACTATATATGAAGAATGGACAGATACCAATCATTGGCCTGTAATTGCTTTGGGTGTTGCAGAAATCAGAGTAGTTACACAAATGATATATAGACGGCTAAAGATATATTCCCATTTATCCGAACAATACTGTATGAAAGGTATACTGGTACTTGGTGAAGCTGTTGAATTATTTCCTTCCGATCCTTCCTTGCGAGAAGAGACTGAAGACGTGATAAGAGTATCTGCTGCGATAAGAAAGTGTAAGAGACAGATAAACATAAGTTTTGTCCTCTTGATTTGATCACGGCGTGTGACATTATCTGGGAGATCTTGCCCGGGAACTCTTACCAGCGGTCGTCGTTCCTATGAGAGACACATGTAAAACAAACCCATCAATCGACACCGTCAGCTATAAGTTGAAAATATTCAGTGACTAGATTTCGCTCTAGCACAGTGTTTCCCAGATTTTTATGGCAAGCGATCACCGAGACGCGAACTAGGTACCTAACGGGCCACAATAATCTAATCCAGAAAAAACGTTGTTCTATTTACTTCAACCACAAACCGTTTTACAAGGGTCATATTCACAGGTAGCCCGGTTCGGTTCGGTTAAATTTCAATTTTTATCACTTGAACACACCACAAAAATTGCGATAACAATTAAAAGATAGGAAGGTTTTGAAACTACTCGGAGTTGTCTTTTGAATCTGACACCCATCTTGGCCTATTGGCGATTTAAAGAGGAGGCATGCACACTGAATACACGTTATCGTACTGGCACAGGTTATCTCAGCGACACAACTCTGAATATTTTAGCACCAGTCAAGGAATAAGATGAATGGATGGAAATTCCCCTTCCGAAGCCATCGTAGTTTGGTTTGATGCATTAGGCATTTGAAACTTCACTCTCGTTGTATAGTCGTTCAGAAAGTTCGCTTAAAAACCGCGCTGGCTGGTAATTCTTGTCGTTAATTGGTTAGTTGGGAAACTGATCGTTTCATCACAGTAGAGAGAAAGAGAGAGAGAGAGAGAGGGAGGGATAGAGAGAGAGAATATTAATTCGCATACATCACATATCAACATTACACTACAAAAGTGTAACCGTGAAATGCAACATACAAGGTAGACGGAAGGCTCGATATGACAAATTCTTCAGAGCCGAGCCACCCAGGACAGGAGCAATTTTCACAGTCGATAACTAATAAATAAAAAATAAAAACTAACTAAGGAACGAAAAGAAATACAAGACACAGTATCATGGAACAATTCGAAATACAATCCAAATACAATTTAGCGGTAGCTAGAGGTAAGAGAATGAAAACATTGTTTTTTAAATGCACAAAAGTCTCAATTACGGAGATTCGATGGCGGCTTATTCAAAATATTGACGCCACCTCCGTAGACTGCTACAGAGAGAGTTAAAGGGACCTTCTATTGAATGCGTCTCGTACGATCTTAATTACGTTACCACAGATTCAGGTATCTGCGATTCACGCACATATACATGTAATATTCTACGAATTTTTGAGACAGGTTTCAATTGTGCATAATGCCCCCTCACCAGTAGTTGATTGGATTGTCGACTTCAATGCTTTGTAAGTATCAATGTGTTCGGAGGTTGTTACCATCATAGTACTTTTATCTGTGATCAATGGAAACGTTATAATATGCACGAATAATTGATCATATATGTATATAGCCTATATCGTTGAAACGATTGCTTCGATATCATGGAATGATAAGGTTCAGAAAGAATTTTAGATGCACAAAAAGTTATTGCTATGGTAATATACTTGAAGGTTGTTTTTGATAGCATGAATTCATGTTTTCGGTCATAGCTCAACACATATTCCTACCAGCGTTTGATGAGGCGGTTGATTCGGATTCTCCTGTTGTTGTTGTTGCTGTTGTTGATGAGGACGTAGCAGGCGCAGCAGAACTTTTCGCTGCCGTATAGATAAACTGATTGGATATTCAATATATGATACTGCAGGGGTGGGCATACTGCGGCTATTTGAGCCTTTGGTTGTGGCTTTTTGATGATTATACTATACAAGCATGCCATTTAGCTAGAGAATTTTAAGCTGATTATTAACTGATGTATTCTATCACGTAATAACAATGCTTATTGTTTTCGTCGTGTTCCTTTCCTTCCTTAGGGTTTACGCAACACTTGTAAAAAAATTAGGGGAAGGTGCGCAACAGGGTTAGAGCTTTACAATGGAATAAAACTCTCGAACCAAGTTCACCTAAACGTTTCACCCGCTTCCCCCGCAGCAATTATGCATGGTCATCAGTCGATGATAAATCATTGTGTTCAACAATAAACTTGATAATTATTCACGACAGTGCAGCGCAGGTCACGATTATTTCCGGGCCAACAATACTGAATACGGCTCTTTCATTTGTGTAGTAAAGGCAAGCAGTAACTGCAGAGAAAATGTCGTTAGCGATATTTGCAAGAAAAGAAAATATAATCAGGAAAATATAACTGTTAAAACAGAATGGGAGGAAGAGTTTGCATACGGTGATAATTAGGCTAAGCCATTAGGCCTAATTTGTCAAGATTTGCTCAATAATTACAAAGTTGAATTTGAAACGTCATTACGAAACCAAACACCATAACTTTACCACTTACCCAACGAATACAGATATATTGAGTAATACGATTTACCGAGCTGAAATATTCCTTAACTGCTCAGCAATGCTTTGACGTCATATCAGCCCGATTTCAAACACTTTGCAGCCCAGATGGAGACGCAATGTATCACCCACACAATAATAAACTTCGTTCAAAAGCTTACATTTCATTGTGTCGCAATAAATTCGTATTTTAAATTTTGTGTTGTGGCTCTTTTAAACTTAATATTTGTGATATGCGGCTCGCGCACAAAGCAGGTCTGTCGATACCTGTGATAGTTAATATTTCAGCACATGAGCGTAGCTTATTCCAATCATACTTGCGTGATATTGATCCGATGACAATATCGCTGTTTTAAACGTCCTAAATTAATGATCGCCAGGTGGACTCGCATACCATGTCATCAATAATATGTTGTTAAAGAAACAGTCAGACAACCGAAAATTCAAATCCGTTTGATTGTATCAATTACCATGAGTTTCTTCAGTATTTCTCTCCTAAACTGTGGACGGAGGAGGGCAAAAACTTCCACAACATCTAAATGTGGCTAGTAGAGTCACGTCTGTTTCATACTAATTACTTGCGATTACTTGTTTGAAATTTAACTTACCACTCATATATTGGATTCTTTGTCAACTATATAATGCATACGGCATAACATCAAACTAACTGTATATGAAATATTTGCATCGATGTGAAAACGTAGTACAGCACTGGTTTTATGACCAAGTATCGACAATTCTAATCCGCTGTCAGGGATAATGTTCGTTTTGAAGTTGAATAACCAGATGATGATGTGAAACCATCCGGTTTCACTCGTTTGATCGGATCAATCTCCGATAGACAACGAAATAGAACATCTGCTTATGCCGATAGTTGGCGATGATGTTTTTTTAATTCTGTATATTATTCCTGGTCAGATGAGGTTCCAGATGTAGTGAAAGTATTTACTGAGTTGAGAAAGCGAGGTAAACATTCAACCATTTCCATCGAATATATGATGGTGCGTGAAGTGATATAAATCTTACCAAATGTGACCGATGCGGTTGTTTGATATTCTGTGGTCGCTTGATTTGATGAAGACGTTACAGACACATCGATCCTCTTTCCTGTGATGGAAACATATTTTATACCAACCCATCAACTGATAGTTTTTAGTTGAAAACAATCTTTCACTCGAATACCAATAGTGGAGCGGGTAACAGTTTTGTTCTTAGGGATGTTGAAGACGAAACAAAAAAAAAAACATTGATCCAATTGATAATTATCATTATCATCATTATAATCTATATATTACTGAATAATAATTTTAGACCCAGATAATGAGACTCTTAGCAATTCTTAGGACAGCTGTTCACCTTTGAATATAAAACAGGGAGAGGGACAAAATTTCTTCATCATATTAGGTCAAAACATACGTGAAAATATGCGGCACAAAACAATGTCAATAGGTTTTGACTTATACCGGTGATACGATCATTACGATCTACCTGTCAACGGCAATCGGAGTACGCAGTTGCTCATACGTCATATAGCCATAATGTGACACATCACAGTCATCGATTTCTGTACCGAAAAAGCATTGAAATCTTATATAATAGGGAAAAAGGGAAAATAAATTACAATCCAGATTAGACTAGTATTGAGGAAATATCATGCAGAATGCAGTAATGCGAGTCCCTGAAAACATACATACAAACACATCGAATAATGCATCTACAAAATGTATGCAAGGAATAAATAAATTAGACGCAACTATATATGAAGAATGGAGGGGTGACAGTCATTGGCAAGTAATTCAGACTTGTACAAACTACTCATTTAGTTAGTTGACGGTCAACTAACGATTTTTGAGTAATTATAGTTCTAGTTCTAGTTCTAGCTGCGGATTGTGATGAATTAGTATTTCTAGTTCTAGTTATAGTTATAGTTGCACTTTTCGAAAATCCAGTAGTTTGCACAAGTCTCAATATTCGTTCGGGAGTGGCAGACATCATAGTAGTTTTACCTATTTTAGATAAACAGTTACAGGTATATTACTAATATAATAGTGAAAAAAGTGAGAAAAAAAACTTCGATTAGGAATATTTTGATACTTGCCGTTAAAGAAATTGCATAACTAGTACATTTGATTCCTGTGGGATCAGACACGATAGCATAATATACCCAGATGATATTACTGGTAGCGTGAAATATTGCTTGACGTGATATAATAATTCCTACCAGCGGTAGATGAGCTGATTGAGTCGGCTTCTTTTGTTGTTGCTACTTTTGATGAGGATGAAGCAGGCGCAGTCTTACTTCTCGCTGTCGCATAGATATAGAGATTTTGAATATATAGCCAAGTAGCCATATATACCCAGTACAGGTGAGCAGCGAATATCCATTCATAATTTCGAAATTTTGTTCTCATGGCAATAGACTGCTTTTTCAATAACAATAAACTGCTTCGATTTATTGTTTGACATAACTAATTTGAGTATTTGCATTCAGAAATGCTGATGGTAACGTGAGTAGAATTTGTAATAAAGGCAAAATCCATTGGGAACATTTTAATATCATCGTAAGCGTCTTATGTTAGTTTTGCAGTTGTAGTAAATTCCATTAATGAGATCGTCAACAATTAGGCGGAGTCTCTTTTTGCGGAAGTAAACCAATTGTTTGAAAAGATGATAGTCTCATAGACGTCTTAATAAGAAAAAAAATGCTAATACCGGTGGTTGATGAAGATTTTGTTTTGATTTTTGTTAATTCTTCTTTGACAGAATAGTCTACAGATGTGGTGAAAGTGGTTACTGTAATAGGAAAACGAAATTGAGAGTTAATTACACCGCTATTTCCGCTTGAATATATAATGGTCGTGTTTCTAGGAATTTCATACCAGTTGAGGAAGACGCGGTGGATTCGGATTCCGTGGTCGCTTGGTTTGATGAATACGTGACAGATGCCGTGATCTCATTTTCTATGAGGCAGATGGATATAAAATGAACTCACCAATGGACGCATTGGATAGCTACTTGAAAACAAGTGTTCCTCTAATATCAATAATGTAGTCGTGAAGACTTATGTTCTTGGAAATGGTTCGGATGAAATAGACAGGACAAACTAGGGACAAGAAACGTGATTCCGAGGCTGTGAATCATTTAATACCGCGATGAAATTTGTGAATTGAAGCATCGTTAAGGTTTGACAAGCCAATTTAAGGAGCTGGTCAGCACTCTTTTCATTTTGTTAGCCAACACTTCATTGTGAATGAATGAACTGGTATTTTCTATGTTTCGTCTCTTTTAAAACTAAGCTTTGTAATGTGCTTCTCGGCCACAAAACCGGTCTCGCCACCCCTGATACTTGATAGGGGGAGTTTGCGTTACTTTAATGATTCATACCATCGGTTGGTGAAGCAGCTGAGTCGACTTCTGTTTCGGCTTCTATTGCTGATTTTGGTGTGAAGATAGCAGGCGCAGGGGTGCTCCTCGCTGTCGTATATTGATATACATATTTCATATCAAATGGTATTTCATAATTATAAACATTGGTACAGTTTAGCTTTTGAATAGTCATTCATACTGACGGAATCTCTTGTGCAGCTAGCAGTATCTTGATTTTCAAATGATAATACAACGGCTTAAATTGATGTACATCAATATATGATTTCATTATTCTGCTACGAATGGTATATATGTTGCCGTACAAGTGACTGTTTTACAACCGAAACGAAATTATTTAATGAGGTAAGTTTGTTCGAGTTTCTCCGGCTGTCGATGGTAGCGTCGGTGGAGTAAAAAGATTCATAGTGACAAAATCCTTTGCGAACGTATTCATTTCACTGTATGGCTAATTGTTAGACCTACTTCGTGGAAATTCATATTGGTAAATATTGATATTTAATCGCGATTCAATTTTGTCGTGTGGATGCTGGGATTTTAGCCAAATAACTGGTAATTCCGGAGTCATTTAAAGTATGATGATGCAGAATACCTATGTCAGGATGAAAACGTAGCACAACACTGTTCTCATGGAGAAGTAGGGAGATGTTTTACCCATTGTCAATGCAGATGTTATTTTTGAAGTTGACATTCTTGCTACTGTTGAGGTCGTTTGAGATTGAGTTGGTATTCTTCCTGCAGAAGTGAAACGGATTTAATATTAGATGTCTTGCTTTCAATCAATGCATGAGAAAATTGTTTGATATCCGGCTTTTATTCTTTCAATTGTAAAATAAAATAAAGTAAATTGGAAAATAAACACCCATACCGGTAGTTGAAGGGGTCGCATCTAAATTATTTGATGTTTCGTTTGTAGAGTACTTTCTGGACGTAGTGGTAGCCTTTCCTGTAGTATAAAATGTTATCAGTAGGGCTGTGGTGGTCAATTCAACATGTTTCAACGAATATTGCAAAGTGTCCAATAATGCCCACCAATTTTGGGTGTAGTAGTAGGTCCCGAAATTGAGGATGATGCTACCGTTGGTTGGAAGGTTGTACATTTGTCAAAATAATCTGTAGTATGAAATCGTTGGAAGCAATAAGTATCATGTAGGCTCCGTACATGAATAATTATCATATTACTTTTCGTTATTTTACACCCAGTTGTTTTAACCGCGGCGACTATTCTTCCATACCATGTATCACGTGAACCTGAAGGTATGAATACTGCTATTTCAACTGGAGAGGTTGGCATTTGTGGATTCTTTCTCTAGTCGACAAAAAGATTTCACGTATGTAGGCTATATAGCTTACTATTATACGTGTATCGTTGCATCAGCATTATGTGACGACTGAAAACCTCAAACTATTTTAAATTGAGATTGATTTATGGATATTGTATATCGTTCTATATAGTTTATATAGTTTGCTGACGACATAACGAAATTGTCAAAAATTAGTCGTTCTCTCTTTTGTCGGGAGTTGAAAATATGATATTCCCATAGACGGATAAATGAGAAAATGCTCATACCTGTAGGTGATGATGATGTTGTTTTGATTTTGGTTAATTCTTCTTTGTCAGAAGAGTTTAAAGATGTGGTGTAAGTGTTTACTGTAATATGAAAGCGAAAGTGAGACTAAACTACACCGCAACTTCCGCTTCATACCAGTTGAGGAAGACGTGATTAATTCGGATTCCGTTGTCGCTTGGTTTGAAGATGACGTGGCAGATGCAGTCATCACTTTGCCTGTGAGGCAGACAGATATAAAATGAATCCATCAAAGGACGCATTGGATAGCTACGAGTTGGAAACAAGAGTTTACTCCAATATCAATGATACTGCCGTTGCGACTTATTATGTTCTTGGACATGATTCGGATGAAATAGAAACCTCTTACTACAAACTAGTGACATGAAACCTGATTACGAAGCTGTGAATCATTTAATACCGCGATGAAATTTGTGAGTTGAAGCATCGTTCAGTTTTGACAAACCAATTGAAGGAACTGGTCAGCACTGTTTTCATTTTGTTAGTCCACACTTCATTGTGAGTGAATGAACTCGTATTTGCTATGTTTCTGCTCTTTTAAAACTAAGCTTTGTAATGTGCTTCTCGGCCACAAAACCGGTCTCGCCACCTCTATTACCTTTGATAAGAGAAATTTGCGTTACTATAATGATTCATACCGGCGGTTGGAGAAGCAGCTGAGTCGACTTCTGTTTCGGCTTCTATTTCTGATTTTGGTGGGAAGATAGCTGGCGCAGGGGTACTCCTCGCTGTCGTATATTGATATACATATTTGATATCAAATATTATGTCATAATTAAAAACATTGGTACAGTTTAGATTTTGAATAGTCATTCATACTGTCAGTATCTCTTGTGCAGCTGGCAGAATCTTCATTTCCAAAATGATAATACAACGGCTTAAATTGACGCACATCAATATATGATTTTATTATTCTGCTGCGAATGGTATATATGTTGCGTGCAAGTGACTGTTTTACAACCGAAACGAAATTATTTAATGAGGTAAGTTTGTTTGATTTCTCCTACTTCATATTGGTAAATATTGATATTTAATCGCGATTCAATTTTGTCATGCGTATGCTGGGGTTTTAGCCAACCAAATGGTAATTCCAGAGGCATTTAAAAGTAAGATGATGTAAAATACCTCTGTCAGGATGAAAACGTAGGACGACACTGTTCTCATGGAGAAGTATGGACATGTTTTACCTATTGTCAATGCAGATGTTATTTTTGAAGTTGACATTCTTGCTTCTGTTGAGGTCGTGTGAGATTCAGTTTGTTGATTTAATATACGATGTCTTGCTTCCGTTTAATGCATGAGAAAATTATTTAATATTCAGCTTTTATTCCTTCAATTGTAAAATACAATAAAGTAAATAGTAAAGTATATAGCCTACTATAATAATGCATCGTTGCATCAACATTATGTGACGACTGAAAATTTCAAAATACTGCAAACCGAGTTCGATTCAAGGATAGTGTATATCCTTCTTTATAGTTTATATAATTTGCTGACGAGATAAAAATACAACGGTAGCATCGGAAAAACATTACCACACTACTGTAGCCTGTAGATTGCTTTTTTTTTTATTACACATTGACAAGTTGGGTAATTACATTATCAGTGGTCGTCCATTTATATGCCGCAATGCAGAGCCAAGTCCTACTAATCTACATAACGATGATAAATTCACATTTACTAGGCAGCAATGTTGGTATCAAGTCACCTCCCTTCAATTCCAACTCATTTCGACACCTTGGACATTTTGACTTCGTGAATTCAAGTCATTTGAAAAATTGTCAAGTCTAGTCACGAGTCAAATCATTTCGAATTTTGAGATTTCGACTAAATATGAAGTCACCGAACATTTTCAATGAGAAACGTATGAATTAATGAGTGGATGCAGATGCAGATGCAATCAATCTACTTCGGTTAGTTGTGTTGGGTCAAAGCTGCCGATAATTTGGATGTATAATTACAGGTAAGCGACGTTGTCCTATATTAAGTGAAATGCTACAGGTCCTCTGAGGCAGTGCCGGTTTCAAAGGTGTATGGAAAATATAATTTTGAGCGTTTCACGAAAATTGCTTCAAATTTTTTAAAACCGCAAAAAAATAACAGTTTTGTTCTTACTAAATCGTTACAATTTATTCAGCCACAAATAAACGAATTGTTGTGTATAAATATGTGGGTCGGATTATATGCAGAGGTGGTCAAAGTAGTCAAGAAAGCTAATCAAGTAGAAGTAGAAGTAGCGACGAAAAAATCTACTCAAGTACGAGTAGAAGTACTTCTTCCATGAGCAACCTAAAACTACTTGAAGTAGAAGTAGAATTGACTGACTTTAAAAGTACTCAAGTAAGTAAGTAGTTGTGAAAACGATCCTAATTCGTTCACATGGATTATAAAGAGGTGCAAATTGAGGTATAGGAAAGGTGACGAGCTTGATTCATATTGATGCATACCAGCAGGTAGCCAATTTTCGATAGCATAAGCATTCGTCCACATCATGGGATGAAAATGATAGAAATGATATGGAAATGCGATACTAATCCTTTGCTTACTCAAACAGCACGTTTAAGAAAATATGATGGTGTTGCGCACTCCCCCGTATTATAAGGCCTGTAGTTTAGTCGAAGAGCAATACGGAGATGTTTTGTTGGTTGCGGTGTAAGCACTTTGTGCGATTATTAAACGTTAATAAAAAATATGGTGGACCGTAAAAATGCTATATTGTGTAGCTTTATTTCTGAAAATTGAAGGCATTCTACTACACTTGTTTTTATACTTCAAGATGTGCGTTATCCAGACAAAAGAACTGATATTAATTAGAAATCCAAATATATGGTACTGGGGATTGAAAATGAAATATAAATCTAAAGACGGAACATGTATTTAATGTCTTTAGTCCAGAAAGTTTCGAAGGTTGGTATGCTAAAACAGCTCTAAAACTAAAAAAAATCAGAGTCCACTTTTCCAGATTAGGACACGCCATGGACAGCTAGATTACGGTATGATAAGTAAATGCTAGATTGCGAAACATCAATTTCAAACGTTATGATAAGCTATATATACTGTGATGAAATATTTGTTATGGCGAAGGGTGACAATGCGGTGTGAACGGAACCACGCCAACCCGCTACCTAAATTATATTCACCGATACTTTCGTGAAATCATACTGGATACTCCGCATTCACTGCACGCGAAGCGCGACGAAAATTCTGGGCTTAACTCAACTTTTATGAAAATTAAATGTCGATACTCCGTGAAAATAGCCCCGAAATTTCTCAGGCTTTCTTCCTGATTGGAGGATTAAACTACTTCTACTTGACAAACTGAAAATAACGAAAAGTAAGTAAGTAGATCACAAAATATTATGAAGTAGAAGTTGAAGTAGTGAAATTCAGATCTACTTGAGTAAGTACCAGAAGTAGAGGGAAACTACTTGAGTACTTCGAAAAAGTAGAAGTACTTCGTTACTGATCACCTCTGGTTATATGCGACTCCGCCACTATCGCCGAAATATACGCATTAGAATTCAATGACCTACTTCTGAAACAGCACGAAGCATGTAGTTATTTCAAAACTGTTTCATATTACGGGTGCTTGTAAACCCTATAGTTGCAACCTCGCACATGGTCAAAGACGGATTGAGACAAAAGATATTCTTACTTATATAACTCGGTACTGTAAGGATGACTGATAATACGTCAGTCAATTAAATACCGATGCCGATTGAGGTACACAAACAGAACGCGAACATTAATCTCATGATCACACCATCCCTACTTTATATATCACATTGGAAGATATGTCGAGCTCGAACGATACCAACCAATAATTTTTAATGCAGCAGTTTTTCAGATATTTTGGATGCCTTCGGTGCGAGTTGTATTCCGGCAATATAGGTAAAATAGGTTGAGAGGATTGAATCAGCACCTACATTTCACATATTTCGAAGATTTTAGTAGGCTAACTTGATTTCCTAATATTTTTCAGTGGAAAATCTATGTATTAATCACTAGTGGGCCTACACCAGATTGGCCCCTTTCTTAACCGCTGATGGAACGGTATGTGCACTTCCCATCCGCACGTTGCTTAGGAGGATAAAAATGCTGCCTATTAAATTGTCTGGTTTTCTATGCCTAAATTGCTTATAAAAGTTTGTGTCGGAACGGTGATATCATACCATAGGCAATAGATTCTGTTGATTGCGATTCTGGGGATGCTTGCTTTGGTGACGCGGTTGTAGTCCCAATGACACTTCTTCCTACAGCACATAAACGGATTATAAATCCTCGGATGATGTTTAGTAGAATACAGATATGAGGCGATTCGATATCCATACCTGCAGATGCAGACGCTTGTTCACTTGACCAGTCTGCAGACACTGTCGAAGCTTGACCTGTAATACGAAAAGCGAATAAATTGATAACTGGCAGGTAATTTAGCCATTGGACAACGGATAAAATCATATCATAAGATATAAGTTAACTTGGGTTCAAACTCTATAATTCCTGTTATGATAAACTTTAGGATTAGGTTCTATACCAATACCGACAAAACCGTTACCGAGAATTGTTATTACCAAGAATGCCATTACCGAGAATGTACATTACCGAGAATGGACATTACCGAGAATGGTCATTACCGAGAATGGACACAATCGAGAATGGACGTTACCGAGAATAGCCAATGCCGAGACTCTGACTTACTGAGACGGACGTTGTCGAGAAATTCATATCTGAGAATCGACATCGAATTGGCAACGCCATGATGCACGACCAGTACATTTGCATAACATGCCTGCATTGAATACATTACATCCTGGTTGATATCCATTCTCAGTGGTATCAATTCGTGGTAATGGCATTCTCGTTAATGGTTTTCTCCGTATTGACCGGACACCTTGGGACTAAAGTTATCCAGACGTTTCGTGCGTCTGAAAGTCTTTATTCGCGAAGCTATACAGGCTTCTTAGGATGGCTACGATTTCATTAGGCGTAATTGTGACATCGCTAATTAATAGTAAGGTAGGGTGTGGCAAAATCGAGTACCTGAGTGATTCCATTCTGAATCACGTAATATGCTTCGAGTCGAGTCGAGTAATCGAGTATCACTAATTATGACGTCATAACAGAATGCAATATCTCAAAGTTCAAATATGTACCTTTTATGCGACCAAAAAGAATATAATGCCTGATATCCGTCACATTGAAGATACTTTTGTATTTTTTTCGACCGTACTTGCACTTGGTGACAATGTTGTGGGAGGATCATGACTTGAGAAAGTGTTATTTCCAGTAACGTTCGTAGCTTTGTGCTATATGTTTCGTATGCTACGATACGGCCAATCAAGGTTTCAAAACTTCCACAGCGAAAATTAGTATAGAAACTATAATTCTCGTTGATCCATTAAATTTCAGTGGCGAGGAGCGTATAACTTCAGTACTTCAAAAAATCGTATTTTTACTACTCGCCTCGAATCATTCAATATAATACTTAATTCAGATTCGAGTACTCGAATCAGCGTGCCCAGCCTTATAGTAAGGTCGTCTATAGTGTCTCCTTCAATACTATCTCAATTCTATTGTCCTTTTAGCGGTGGTAGCAGTACGACGGGAATCTCTGGTTAGCATGATACAACAAACATCAAGTTGATGTTCTGTCAGGGATCGGTTAGCACGAACGAACTGTTTTGCAAATATGGTATCTATTGCGAACATTGAGTCAACAAATCGAAATCAACTCAATGCGCTAGGAAATGGCTATCGATGCTTCGTTAGCAAATTTGCACTGTGCATCTACCGATTAATTGGTGGGCAGTATTGAAAAATCTTATGAAAATAGTTGTGATGCGTTGGCTCTATTTTAGTAGGCCAGTATTATTAGTATCATTATTAAAATATGATTTGTTCGAATTCGTACGTATGGCGGTTGTTAATGTTTATTGAACAAGTTTTGACACATTTTGCCCATCCAGGCCATTTGCTCCACGGTAATGAATGTTTTAATGTTCCCAAGTTTCATGCTTTTGGTACGCTTTGTGGACGACTTTCAGTCACTCTCTCTCTCCTCTGTCCCTCTCTCTCTCTCACTCTCACACACACAGTCTTCCATCAGTGTCTTTTTCCTGCCGTTTTGAAGCTAAACCTCACTTGATCCATCTGAATTTTTGTACTGCACCGCTTACACAGTGAGGTCAGCGTTGAGGCGCCCACAAAAACAAAAGACGCACAGAAACAAGGCAGAGCCGAGACTCGAGCTAACAACCATTGGTGTCCTTAGCACAGGGGTGGGCAGTTATTTTTCTCCTCGAGCCAAATGAGAAGCAGAAATATGTTGGCGGGCCGAGTCAGAAATTTTAGAATATCCAGCATATTGATTTTATTTCTAAATTGAAAGCAGCGTATTACACGAATTGGTGCTCAGTCGATGTGTTGATATTGAAGAATGACAAAGTGTACCCAAAAATATATATATTTGCTGTCATATTTTGAAACAATGGTAAACATGATACATTTTGAACTCTCTTTAAACCCCTATCCGTGTTTTTCTATCAATACCAGCTCCCATCGAGATGCACGATGCACGAGCTGTCTTGTATACACTGATCAGCAACGTCTGTGCCCTAATCGCGCGAAGCGCGGAATTTTTTCCTCATTCATGATTCAATCGGTCAATAGTATTGGTAATTGCAAATATAGTGCTATATTTTTTAACCTCTCTCAGCCCACGTGGTGACCGACTCAGTTTTACCGCTAGAGCTGAGTGAGGTACTGTCTCGGAAATATTCGGGAGGATTCGTTGGTATAATTACTTTGTTACATGTTATTATTTCGTGACCTCCCGTCTGCTATGTGAAAAGACATTGAAATCGCCGAAGCGTACCAAACTAAAAAGACGACCCCGATTCTCGGTTGGTATTTCTTCACTGGCAAATATTGGCTATGGACAATTGGACTTTGTGGTTTTCGGTCAACATAAGGGCAGTCCTTTTCGGCCAAGGTTTTCTCGCTGTCGAGCTTTATTCCCTTTACTTAGTTAATTTGATCAGCGGTTGCAATTGCAGAGCATTCTCGGAATCCCGTGTTGGCCTAAAGTTCATTCATCTTGGTGCGTCGTGGCGCGGTAATGGCTAACGCCGAAATGCCCATTCTAAAAACCGTCGAAGTAAGTTGCATAAATTTTCAAAAAATACCTTATAATTTATGTTCACTCATGAATTAATTTTGGGCGCCCGTCGAGCTCGCCACGCAATTGGGGGGTTTGGGGTGCGGGACTTAAGGTCCTTCGGATAATATATAGCTTATTGTCTTGGTAGCTGGTTTCTGAGAAGTGTGCAGCTTGCCGAAATGGCCTTGTTGATTAGCGAAGGTTGCAGTTATTAACCATCTTTGAATTTCAACTTTCGGCTTTCTTTTTTTGACATCCTTTATGGGTGGTGATATATTCATAGAAATCATGGCCATTGATTCACTTGTTCATGAATCATGGATTTGGAAACACATCACGTAACAATTTGAAACACAGACCGTGTAATGCGTAATGTGACAATGGCACCAAAGAAGGTTTGGTGACTTCTTGTGACTTTAATTATAACGGCATAACTGGCTACATTGACTTTAGTTTTAATCGGGATTAGGCATGTGAGGTACGTCGAGGCTGCGTAATCACGGTATGTTTATGAACAGGCTTGATAGTAGCCTAAACGAATTTCCGGTACCGCTTATACATCGTATTGTTTTAGTCCACGCAGCAACATTAAAAATTAGGTTTGATATTTTAAATTTCAAGCAGCCTTTCGCGGGCCACACGGAATCTCTCGGCGGGACGCATTTGGCCCGCAGGCCGCACTTTGCCCAGGCCTGCCTTAGCACAATGTGCCACTCGCTTCGAGTACCCAGGACAGTATAGAGCAGTGGTTCCCAACCATTTTCAACTCATCGCCCCCTTTTCAAGCTCCACACCGATCATCGCACCCCAAATATTAGGAGCCAAAATATGGTCATACAAAGTGTAATCACTGGCGAGTTGACTAAAAAAAATGTCAACTTTTCGACTCGACCTCGAAATTACACTTTTACAGCTAAATTTGCGTGAGTTAACTAAGAAAAGGGTCATTTCTCCGACTTGACTCCAGTATAGCCGTTTTACCGCGCCATCGCCCCCTTCGTTATTATTGCCCCCCATCGCCCCTTCGTCCGTTTTCGCCCCCTATCACCCCCTTCGTTATTTTCGCTCCGCCCCCCTAGATCACCAAATCGCCCACGTTGGGAACCACTGGTATAGAGCATTCAACGGACCCGAGATTTCAAAACCATTGGGGACCCCTGTCTTAACATTTGTTAAAGTGTTAATGTCCGTCCACTCATTTGCCGGAATCATAGCCTACCAGTTGAAAAGGGATGGACATAAAATATTACCCTACCGATAGTTGATGACACTGTTGTTGCGATATCTTCAGATTTCTCTCTAACCGAGTTCGTCGTGGAAGGAATGAGCATATTTCCTGCAAAAGGCAAGCTGATAAACGAGTATACTACACCAGTGGTTCTCAACCGCCGGTCCGCGACGACATTCCTGCCGGTCCGCAAGGTATATTACAATTTTAAACTTCAATTTCAAGATGTAATGTTGAAAGCTTGTCCATTGATAGAATAAATAAAACATCAAATCTTAAAATAATTCAGAATTTCGTGAGGTAGGCTATCATTAGGGCTTGAAACATGTTCGACATGACTTGAAGTTCAAGACGTGTTATTTGACGAGCGACAAGTACAGAACAGGTACGAGCTGATTCATCGCTAAACAGCGCAGTTTGCGCGATCATTCATTTTCGATTCATTCATTTTGTGTAGGACCGTAACTGGGGCACCCAAAACCGCCCAATTGAAGAGGGGTCAAGCTTGAAAAGTGCTCAAAATTATTTTGCAAATGAACCTAAATCATAGCGTATTTTTCTGAAACTTTTTCCAACATTTTTCAATTTCTTTTCGCGCTTTGTGCGATTTAGTGTCACTACATGTCTTGCTTATTAGGTGCCCTTCTCCGGGATATACGCATGATTTATAGAAATAGGCATTTCGGCGTCAGCCATTACCGCGCCACGACGTACCAACCCTAATGAAGTATAGGCTAACATGGAACTCCGAAAGGTGTGCCAAAAATTCGGCTGCGAGAAAACCTATTCAGTCATGAATGATCGATAATATTCGGCATTGCCGCGATTAAGCTACATAAACCCTCTGCTTACACCGAGTAGAATGAATGTACTCACAAGTACAGATGAAAACATTCACCGAACTGTAGGGTCTGGGGGTGAATCGCCGGAAGTTTGACTTATCTCCCTGAGGGCGACCAACACCAACGTTTTTTTGGGTTGGCTAACGAAGGGCTTTTGCGGCCCGGATTTCCGGATGGCCGGTATAGTTGCGGCAAGGCGTTTTCCTGCGGCACACATTGTATTCGTAGTTGCCAAGAGTAGCGTATGCGTCTGATTGAAGTCGGTAATGAGTAGGCTAAGGTAGCACGGCAAGGTGCTTTGTTCGAGTTGGCGTGGTCGGTTAAACCCACGGCCTTCGGCGCGAAAGACTGTGCACGACTCTTGGCGGTAGCACGTTTATCTGGATAACGCACTTTTACCTCGAGTCAGCAAACTGACTACCATAAAATCACATGGATGCTATCATGAGGATAATTAATTACGATCAAAGCCCTTTAAATGTCATTCTCTAGCACCATATGATTGCACAAAACAGTTGCATAGGCTACTTTACATTCTGGCTTCATTTCAATTTTCGAAGTGCACCGGTCCGCCACACATTTTTTGAAATTTTACCGGTACGCGAGGTGAAAAAGGTTGAGAACCACTGTACTACACCCCATAAAATCTTACCAGTGGTCAATGATTCGGGAACTGTGGTTACTTGATTTGCCGAAGACTCGACAGGCGCAGACATCGTAGCTCCTGAATGGTAAGAAATAGATAGGAAAATTCACGCTCACATTACAATATTATCGAAAAAAATATCATACCGATGGTTGCCAGAGTCGATAATTCAATTTCTTTGCTTGTTTCCTTCGCTACGTATGTTGCTGATAAAATTGTACTTATTCATGTGACATCAAAGGATTTTATTAAGGATTGGCAGGTAATTTTTTTCACCAGGGAATATTCTGCCTACCCGCAAAAGATATATGGAGCTAGAAATATGCCATTACTATACCCGGTAATATCCTGCAGTACCACATTGAACAATGCTAGCAAAACATGAAAATGCCAGCCGGACGGCCCGCTAACATAATGATGACGACGTAGTTGTTTGTACTATGAAATTGTCTGCGAGGATTGAAACATTATACATTGGAATCTCCGGTTATCTATGCCTATTGTAGATTTTTCATGGAGACATAATACCAGCGGTTGAAGACATACTTAATTCGGATGGTGCGGATGCTTGCTTTGTTGACGAGGCAGCAGTCACGATAGTACTTTGTCCTACAATAAGTTGCAAGATTTTAGTAAATTTCCAGTCATAAATTCTTAAATAGGGCAATAGAGTAATACGGCATACCGTTGAACATCTGTGTCCTATTACGATATTATAACAACGTGTTTATGAAATACTAGTATGTCTTGTGTTAGTTGAGGGCCAAGTACTATCGGTCTGCATAAACAATGTTTGGAGGCCATGGAGCTTACTATAATTCGAGACTGCATAGTGCATACAGATAACCCAACCATTATATTGCACGGAATATATAGGTTCATGATCTCGCTCTCCTCGACGTTTCGGTCAAGGACGTAGAAGCGGGGGAGCTAGGCAACCAAAATTGCATGATATTCTGAAACGTTATGTTCGAACTTTTTAGCGCCAATGATTCTACTGATACTCCCTTGAAGTATTCCCTACATTTAAGGCAATGTCTGTCATTGTAGGAAAATGCCATTCCATCTCATTGTCTGGGAAATGCCCAAGACCTAAGAACATATATCTTCGTTTTTTTTTGCTTCCGTTATCCTTATAACTTGGCATGTTCCTCATATCCTATTACAATGCTTTCCGCGATATGATTCCCGCGGTGACAATGTTTAGGAAATGATTGGGTTATGAGATATTGAAATACTATCAAATTAACAACGGAAGTGAAATTTGATCAAATGCCAGATCTGACCCTGCCGTAGCTCTACGCACGACTATAATGAAGGAGCATGGTGCTCGTGCACTATGCTAATTGCTAACACGTCGGCCCGGAGAGCTGATGAACGTCATTCTACTCGTAAATCCACAAGATGACTGGAGAATACAAAGAGAGATTATAGCAGTAGCAATTATTTCGATTCAGCTCAAATGGACCTTGTCACAAGATGAGAGGATACATCCATGCGGCCCGCAACACCGTTCTGTGCGGCCCGCGAGAGTCTAAAGAAACTTTTTAGAAATATTGATAAAATGCGTACTAAAAATCGAATTAATGCAGGGACTTGATGAACCTTTTCTTAGTATATTTCACCGTGATAATTCTAAGACAGTAGTTCTCAAACTGGTTGGGACGCCCCCCTAGGGGGCGCGAAAGCATCTGAAGGGGGACGCGAAGCTGAGCTCAACTGAATATTCTTTTGCGCTCCGCGCGATTTACATCCAATTCAAAGTTATTGCTCTGTATTTAGTCTGAATTACATATTTAAAAATCTCTCATCCACAGTCGTACCTTCCATGCCATCAAACTACTCGTAAGGTTTGCTAGCATCCTGGTTGCGTTTTGTGATATGACGATAAGGGGGCGCGAAATCTTTCACCATCGTAAGAGGGGGGCGTGTCCTAAAAAGTTTGAGAACCACTGATCTAAGGTAAATACTTGATATCACAGAGGGATAGCTGCAACGAGATTGACATAATTTGGATCACGAGTGGGATTTCAGATTGGCCACTCCATTTTTAATTATTTCAGTGTTGTGCTTATAAAAACGATTCGGGCGTGTCTTAGGTAGATTCGTTGTCTGTATGCGTATAATTGGGGTATTTATATTTTATCTAGACATAGTAGAAGTGCGTTTGAAGCTAACATGGTTATGATGCTGTCAGCATTGTGTGTCCTGGAACTGAACTAAAAGTGGAATTAGTAAATCTATGAACAGGTCGCTGCTCCCAGATTTAAATTTCAATCCTGTTCTAAGAATCGGGCCAACCGACTTTCATCTCTATAGTTTTGACAAATTGGTTATTGAGGTCCGCAAGCCTATGAAATCTCGCCACTATATGTTTCTGACGGGTGTACGATATCATCAAAGCAATGTTTGGCTTGTTTTAAATAAGCACATATATTATCTCCCTGTCCTCACTATATAATCAAATATCAATATTGCGTTTTGGTTTATAATCCCAATTTTATATAGTGCGGCCCGCGAATGGATTTAGATGTTGAATGCGGCCCGCGAGCTCAAAAGTTTGCCCACCCCTGGTCTAGAGTATGTTAAGATAAACTAGTACAGTGGTTCCCAACCGGGGGGAATTCCCCCCTTAAGGGAAATTTTGAAATTTTTAGGGGGAATCTGGCTTTATGGTTTTATCGTGAAATACGCTGGGTTAACAAGGTTTTTAGATTTCTATGGTAAAACTGTTAAGTATTAAACTAGTTCTTTCCAATTGTATGTTTCTTTGGCGGATTTTAAGCTAGGTGTATGTTTAAATGCCTCTCGTAGATATTACACCCCCTGATAAAGTAAGGCTCGCGAGACGATTTCGTTGAGCCCGTGACAGCCACTAGACGAAATTGTTACTAAGCAGGAAAAAGTGAAGCCGAATTCAGCACGAGGCCGTTGGTGAAAATACTTACGTTTTACGCCAACATATGAGCTAACGTGAAAAACATACCAAATTCATCGATACAACTCATGGTCATAGCACGCATAGGCAAATTTCACTGTACTTTACCAAAGTGTAGTGCGGTCCGGATTCGACATAGTTCGGACATATCTGAATATGTTTGGCCATATATTGCCCAGTCAACAAATGGTTGTGCGTTAAAAAGTATCTTCTTTTAGTTATATGCAACTTTTTCTTTGTGGGGGGAAGTTTTAGCTCCAATATCTGCCAAGGGGTCCATGAGACCAAAATGATTGGGAACCACTGAACTAGTACATGCCGAAACTCCTCATCTTCTCGTACATCAAGATCGAGAGAAATGCCTGAAATCTGAATATTTTTGGACGGTTAAGTATGGAATTGAAGTGAAGTAGGCAGGTAACGGCGAGAGTGAGATATTCGTCCTTCTAAATATGAATATGAATGTATGTATATATATATATAGATAATACAGGTCGAGAGGAAGTAAGCCGAGGGGCATCTGAGTGGCCTAGAAAGATCTCTGCAGCTAATTTGACAAAAGAAGCGTGCATGGTTATGATTGACTCACTGATTTCTTTCACATTTTCACTGGTTGTCATAATCCTTGCAATGAGTCCCGGGCCTGCGGAAATGAAAATAATTCGTACTGGACATGAGACAAGAATGCAATCGATTATCCGCTGAAGCGCTAAATTATGATCTGAGTGTTTCCACTTTTTCCCGCTATTCGTCATTATTCCTGTTTACCAGGGGTCGCCAACTCAGAATGGGTCGCGGGCAACTTTTTAAATTTCATAGCGGCCGTGGCCCGCATGAATTCAATATCGATATAAAATAGGCAACCACATTCTAAATCTCTACGTCAGTACAACGCTGCGCTACCCAACGTAGGCGATGAGCATAGTGACCACAAAAGAAGCAATATTATAATAAAGGAATACAAATACAACAACAACAATAATCATCATCAATTTCATTTTATTTTGATCTCTGAGCTGTGCACGATACCTGGAAACAATTTTCATCGACTTAGGAATCGATAATGAAACTAGCGAGATACGTTACTAGCTAAAGGACTATCTCCACGTAAAGCTTGATCTTGTAGTGATACCGTAAGCCAGTGGTTCTCAAACTTTTTAGACACGCCCCCATTTATGATACTGAAAAATTTGGTTCCCTCCCTTCCTTATCGGCATATCACAAAATGCAACCAGAATGCTAGCAATCCAAACGAATAGTTTGATGACATACAAGGTCATGACCGTTTATAAGAGAATTCTATATAATGAATTACGGACTATACACAGAGCAGGAACTACGAACTGATTGGAAATCGCGCCGTGCGCGGAAGATTTTTCAGTTGAGCGCAACTCCGCGCCACCTTCAGATACTTTCACGCACCCAGAAGGGAGGCGCGCCCCCAGTTTGAAAACCACTGCTCTAAGCCGTTTTCTATGCGTCTCGGTCTTGGCAGAGTTTGAGCCATTGCACCTCAAGGCATTATGGTCATTCATATCAGCTGATTGTCCCTCGATGGAATGCTGTCAACATCGCCACAGCCGTTTTAGCTAGTGACGAATATTGATGCTGGGCACAGGAGAATAGCTTATTTTGAAACAGCAACAACAATATGTTGAAACTGTAGTCAATTTCAGCATTTCAAAATGGTTTTCTTAACTTTCCGCCGAAATCTCAAATCAAGTCGCGGGCCGCAAAATATCACCTCGCGGGCCGCGTGTTGGTGACCCCCGCTGTATACTGTTATTGACCGTGGTGCAAAAGACCGTCGGGCGATAAGCACCAAGTCTTTTTGTTTAATAAACTACAACAACAATAACGACTACTACAAATACTGCAACATCTCGAGGTAGTCGATTTCAATACCATGAAAGTAATCACAATTATTCACGATTACATTTATACTGCTTTCCTGGCTTGAGCTTGAGCGTTAAACATATATTCAAATACAATTTAAAGATGGCAATGACAAACCACGGTGAAAAATATATTTTGGAAGACGTGACGTCCTGTGTTTGTGATGACATAATTATCAATTGCGCAACTTTATCGTCGACATTTTGCCGCCCCTTACAATTTTTACTCTTGCTACAAACCCTGTTAACTTGGTATATAAGCAGATGGCTGACGACAGATTCAAGGTTTGAGTAAATAATTGCCCAATCACGTTAGATATTCACTTCAAGTGCAACCATCGAAAATGAGATAAAATGAGCCTAATATTTTTGCAATAACGAATAATGCATCTCGTGGTTGGATACACCTACAGACCAATCTATACGGAAATTGAGCAAGAAATTCAGAAGTAACGCCAATGAATCACCCCGTTATTATCACCAATGTTCTCTCTGAATCACAAGGTCATAATAAACGAGGTCCTAAACCTCTTATGTCGACCGATGTGTTCTTACTAATCTGTTTCGAATACGAACAGTATCATGATGACAAAACCGAAGTTAAGAACATGCGTATCAGAATCAGAACCGTCGCTGTCATACAGCTACAAATGCATTTCATTTTCGTAGGCTGACACATTACTGGATTTTACGTACATATGGCCGATGATTTAAAAGTAAAATCGCCTTTCAAATGCATGCAGTCAGCTAACCGTGCAAGGCTAGAGGAAAAGGAGTAAGTTGGATAAATCGGAATAGAGATAATACCGTAGGGTTACCGTATTTTGTAAATCTTAAAAGAGGACAATTTTGGAAAATTTTGAGACTTAGAATGCCCGTTTTTGTGGTTGGTTGACTAAAAAAAAGGTCAACTTTCCGGCTCAACTCCCGAAATATCGAATTTCGATGCGTTTTTCCGCTGGTTCACTAAAAAAGGAAATTTCTCTGGCTCAAGTCCCGAAAAGCCCGCCGGACCGTCACTTGAGAGCTGATTTACTATATCTCAGTCCAATTTCCACGTACATTTAACAAAAAATTTAAAAAAGAAGACAAATTCTCAATAAATAGGTCATATGGGCGTCCTCCGAGAACACATTCAAAAAGTCAAAAAACACGACAAATCCTCTTAAAAGAGGATATATTGTAACCCTATAATACCGTCAGACAAATAGTTCATTACTAGATGTCGGTATATATTGTATTGCTTTCAATGTTAATAGCACCCATCATAAATTTCTCCATTAGATCAGACAACATTTGCACGGCAGGTCACCGGTATAGTACAATAGAGCCTCGGCAGTATGGTGATTATTAGGGTTGTCCATAATTTGGAAAATCTTACAAATCCTCGGTTGTAATGTCTTATTCGATAGATTATTGATAAAAAACGACACTGAGCCTGAAAGAATCTCAAAGAAAGGCCGTTAAGATTTCGTGCAAAGCGTTTGAAAGTAGCTGCCGAAGAATGGGCGTGCCACCGACCATAGAACGGCGAGAAGACTAGTAATCAAGAAACCACGGCTCTTGATTGGATAATCGGCTATGCTTCAATGACCACGTCAGCAGCAGCTTGCTGATTAGGTGAACAAGGAGTCTGCTACTGGCGACGATTCTGAAAGCGCATTGTATGTAGGTTGACAGATAATGATTTGAGATTGATTCAAGGTATCTGGAGGTACGAAATACATGATGTACAAACAAGAGCTGCTTCACAAAAACGTCTAAAGCATGACCGCTTCATTGTGAAGGAAACCGCTGTAGCCTATATGCCTTGTTTTCAACGAGGGAAAGCATAGGCGCTAATGCAAGTGGCGACGGATTCCTAGTTTCAGAAATAATATATCATTATTGAATACAAAGATAAAGCTTAACAATGACACTATAAGTTAGGTGATCTTATTGGGCTCAGGTTGCAGTACATAGTTGAAGTTTTGAATGCTCTAGTGATCGGCTGAAAACAAGGCATCTAGGCTACGGCGGTTTCTTTCACAATAAAGCAGTCATGCTTTAGACGTTTTTGTGAAGCAGCTGTTGTTTGTTCATCATGTATTTCGTACCTCAACATACCCTTAATCAATCCTAAATCATTATCTGTCAACCTACATACAATGCGCTTTCAGAATCGCCGGGTATGTCCATCCTCGGTAAGGTCCATTCTCGGTAAGGTCCATTCTCGTTAATCTCCATTCTGGGTTATGTCCATTCTCGGTTATGTCCATTCTCGGTAATGTCCATGCTCGGTAATGTCCATTCTCGGTAAGGTCCATTCTCGGTAAGGTCCATTCTCGTTAATCTCCATTCTGGGTTATGTCCATTCTCGGTTATGTCCATTCTCGGTAATGTCCATGCTCGGTAATGTCCATTCTCGGTAAGGTCTATTCTCGGTAATGTCCATTCTCGGTAAGGTACATTCTCGGTAATCTCCATTCTCGGTCTCGGTTATGTCCGTCCTTGGTAATGTCCATCCTCGGTAATGTCCATGCTCGGTAATGTCCATGCTCGGTAATGTCCATGCTCGGTAATGTCCATTCTCGGTAAGGTTCATTCTCGGTAATCTCCATTCTCGGTTATGTCCATTCTCGGTTATGTCCATCCTCGGTAATGTCCATGCTCGGTAATGTCCATGCTCGGTAATGTCCATTCTCGGTAAGGTCCATTCTCGGTAAGGCTCATTCTCGGTAGTGATCATTCTCGGTAATGGTTTTCTCGGTATTGGTATTGAACCGGATTTATGGCCGCAATATAATTCTGAGTTAAGTTCTGTTTCCGTGTTCCACCCTTTAGGCCTTCTGGGTGTCAATGCACTCTCTGTTCGCTAAGAGTGTAAGTTAAAATAGCTCGACGGTTTTAGTAGGCTAAGTTTATTTCCCAAGATTTTCCAATTGGAAATCCATCTAATAATCACCAGAACACCACGTTTCATGAAATTTGATAAATACGGAAAGGCCATATTGGCCCCTTTTTATACCGCTGATTGAGCGGTTTAGTGCACTGCATATGCGCATTTGCTTAGGAGGAGGAAATTAATACCTATAATATTGTAGGTGTCTGTGTATGCCTATTCAATGTAGTGTTGCCACGGTGATATCATACCAGTGGTTGAAGACATCGTTGATTGTGATTCTGATGATGCTTGCTTTGGAGAAGCGGTTGTAGTAACATTGATACTTTTCCCTACAATATATGAATGGGTTATAAATCCTCGGGTGATGTTTGATTGAATACTTATATCATACGATACGATGCTCATATTGTTCATACCTGCGGACGATAGTTGAGTTGACCAGTCTGCAGACACTGTCGATATTTTACCTGCAATACGAAAAATTAATGAAATGATAACTAACAGGTCATATAGTCATCCGATGGTGGATATAATCATATCATAAAATATAAGTGAACAGCTTCAAACTCCACAATGCCTGATGTGATAAGGGTTCGAGTCCGACCCAGGTCGACTACAGAATTCCTACCTATGTGTTGGTGTTTCATCTAGGCTCGTCCTCGCCATATCATCCGCTTAAGCGGTGCCAAGAAGTGAGCCATGCTACAAGTCGGCAGTTACGGAATCAAAAATAACGAATATCGGCGTGGTGTAAATGACCATTGTAGTCGACAAAAACCATGATTACCACAAACAACAATTAGTTGAACTAAAGTTTGAACATATAATAATGTCGTACCGATAGTTGATGAAGCTGTTGCTTCGCTATCTTCAGATATCTGCTTCACTGAGTACGTCGCGGATGGAATGGGTATGTTTCCTGCAAAATACAAGCTGATTAACGAGTAGGCCTACACTACTCGGTTATTAGAGAAATAATACCCGTGGTCAATGAAGTTCTTGATTTGGAAACTGTGACTACTTGATTTTCCGTCGACCCGACATGCACTGATGTCGTGGATTCTGTATGGTAGGAAATACATATGAAAGTCTACTGTCACAGTTGAATATTATCCAATTAAACATCATACCGATAGTTCCCGAAGTTGATAATTCAGTTTCTTCGTTTAGTTCCTTCGCTGCGTATGTTGTTGATAACATTCTACTCACTCCTGTGACATAAGTGGATTGGATATAGAATTGGAAGGTGATTTTTCACTGGGTATTATTCTGACTACTCTGAAAGATATATGGAGCTAGAAATATTCCAGTCAATGATTATTATTAGGAACAATGCCATTCGTTTTCATTGTGTGGGAAATGCCCCAGACCTAAGACAATATATTCTCTTTTTATGCTTCCGTTTATGCTAATGAATTTGCATATTACTTGGATCCTAAAACAATGCTTGACATGATATAATTTCAGCGATGCCAATATTTGAGAAATGATTGGTTTATGTGATATTGTGATACAACTGAAGTAACATTTGATCTAGTGCCTGATCTGACCAGTGTTTGGATCAAGTCACTACCGTCGAGTCACGAGTCATCTCGAGTCATTGCATTTTTTGACTCGAGTCAAGTCAAGTCAATCGATTTTTAAATGTGACTCGAGTCAAGTCAAGTCAGTCGATTTTTAGAATTGACACGAGTGAAGTCAATTCAAGTCACGAGTCAGGTCGCAATTCAAGTAAAGTTGATTTTACGAAGTACGAGGCATAATTGCGTCATTGAATTTTGATGGCTGTTTGAAAGTTGCCTTTTATTTGGAATCGATGGACGAATATAGAGGTAAATCAGTGGTTCTCGACCGGGGAGGAATTCCCCCCTTAGGGGTAATTTTGCAATTTTTTGGGAGGAATTCCACTTTAGAATTGTAACGGATTTCCCAAATTGTTCATGTCCGAACTGTCATGTAGTCAACCAGTTACATCCGAACGTATGCTCCTTATGGCTTTTTTTGCTGGAAGTATGTTTAAATGCTATTTGAAATCTCTTTTTCACATACCTATTTCCCCTTGTTTTGACTTTAAACTAGTTCAGATGTGCTGCAGTTCGCAAGACAAATTTGTAGGCCAGCGACGGCCTATCAATCAAATATATCCTAAGCGAGCAAATGTCGTGCCGAATCTTTCACAACAAGGCCTCTAGTGAAAGTATTTATCTTATATTTTCAAGTCAACATTTTCAGACAGTGACAAAATATTCCAACGTCATCGATTCAAGTCAAAGAGATCGCTAGTCTTGCCTTATTTTTAGTGAACAGCCACCGGATCGAAAAAAGACATGTTAAACTTGGTGGAATTTTGCCGAAAAGCCGAAAACACAAATTTAAGTGTGGAGGTCTGTTGATTCAAGCCTTCGAGAATTTGTTTGATTGGGACCAAGACCATTGTTTTGGAGGTCTACAAAGTGTTGTTACAGCCCTGCTAGGAACAAACACTCGGTACCGCCCGTCTTATTCTTCAGTCAACAGGTGTTTGCGCGGTAAAAAGGACCTTATTTAATCATCGGGCAGATTTCTCCTATGTGGGGGATCTTGGCTCAAACTTAGGCCAAGGGAGCACGAGATGAAAAAGGTTGGGAACCAGTGAGTTGAATATACAGTCAAAAAAGGTTTCGTATCGCTCACGCATACGTAGTACTGCTAAACTACCTGAGTAACTTTATTGCCCCAGTCCATAATTATCAGCCAAAATAGAGAATAGGAAACCTCAGAAAGTTAAAACGAATTGATATGATGCAATGCACTAGCTAACTACACATCTGTGAGATATAATTTGAGCCCGCGCCCATGGTTGACGAGTAATAGACTTCATTAAAATTCGATACAAATCATACACGAGGTTTGATTCAGGTTGATACCGACCACAATGAACATTCTATAGAAAAGAGATATATACTTTGCCATTAGATTACTTTACGACTAGTTTACGAGCACTGATCACTTTGTGTGCGGTCAATTTATTTGTAGGGCTGGGCACGATGATTCGAGTACTCGAATCTGAATCGAGCATTAATTTTAATGATTCGAGACGAGTAGTAAAAGACGATTTTTTCGAGTACTGAAATTATGCGCTACTCGCCACTGAAAGTTAATTTACTAACGAGAATTATAGTTTCGATACTATTTTCCACTGAGGAAGCCTTGACACCTTGATTGGCCGTGTCGCAGCATACGAGAGATAAAACAAAGCTACGAACGCTACTGGAAATAACACATTTCCGAAGTCATGATCATCCCACAGCATTGTCAAGAAGTGCAATGAAATCGGTACGGTCGAAAACATACCAAAGTATTTTCAATGTAATGGATAGCAGACATTATGTTCTTTGTGGTGACATAGAAGGTACATATTTGAACTTTGACATTTTACATTCTGTTGTGACGTCAGAATGAATGATACTCGAATACTCGACTCGACTCGAAGCGTAATACGTGATTCAAAATCGAATCACTCAGGTACTCGATTTTACCCAGCCCTATTTATTTGTGATCGAACAATGGAGGCGCAGTAAAACGCAAAATCATTGAGTGATTTCTCACTCTCACAGGTCACACCAGCGCATCGAGAACAATCCGAGTATATGCAATATCAACCATTTTTATCGATACCGCTGCTTTATGACTTAAAAGTGACTCGTACATTATGCTCCGAGGCACGAGTCAATCCGCATTTTTGAAACGCCGAGTCAAGTCAAGTCAAGTCATTTTTGCAAAGTGACTCGAGTCAAGTCAAGTCATACATATCATGACTCGAGTCATCCCAACACTGCACACTACTAATCGAGGAGCATGCACTATGCTAACTAGTTGGCCTGGAGAGCCGATGAACGTGATTCTACTCGTAAATCTACAGGATGAATGGAGCATGCACAGAGAGACTATACCAGTTGCTTTTAAAATTGATAATTCCGATTCATCCCAAATGGACCTTGTCACAAGTTCTGAGAATTCTTCCGGTATAGATGATTCTGTGGTGAATATCGAGAGTATGATTAGATATACCAGTAAATGCCGTAATTTCCCATGCTGTCGTATATCGAGATCGTACATCGCGAGAAATGACAAAAATATGAATATGGCTGAACGGTTAAGTATAATCGATGCGAAATAGGCAGGTACCGGCGAGAGTGAGATAATCGTCCTTAATGTTAATCGAGCCTTCTATAGTATAAGGGTAGTTGGGTATTTGTAATCATTTTATAGCAATGCCCATACCGGATGGCGACATGTCATAAGCATCGGCGTGATTAGTTAATGTGGTTATCCGCCAGTGTCTCGTGTCAACCGCCGTGACGGATTAGAATGATTATAGCGATTCCGCGATGGACTGAAGATAGATAACTAGCTGTCGACGTTTACTAAAATTTAAGTACATCCAAACTATGAATAGCAATCGAAAAGCAACTGTCTAAAAGGTCCATCATTGTTGACGAAACCGTGATATTGTTACTTGACCGAGAGGCATGACCCTTTTCAGTCAACTCCACCAGAATATCGAGCTGAACAGTGACTTTTACCGTACGTTGATGACGTTTTGTAGCCATCAGCTTCTGTTCGCAAACTCACGGTTTTTACTGCTCATTAAAGAGACCATGAACAGAGCCCTTGTACCCTTACATTTTTCACTATATCTGGCTATTCCCCTATTTTGGAATCCGGGAAGAAAGACACTTTTTACAAAGCATATAAGTCAGATTACCGGAATAGAAAACTGCCGATTCTATAATTTGTACGGATAACCTTATTGTGTTTGCTTAAAAAGGGTCATTTTTTTCAATCCTATTTGCGTCATTTAGGGCGTTATATTAGTTCAGCCTGTCCATTAGCCTGGCTCTCAAAGCTCCAAATGAGGACGAATTTCCCAAAAGGAGGACATTTAGGCGTCATTGGACGACATCGTCGATTTCCTGAAAAAGGAGGACAAATACTCTGTAAGGAGGACGTATGGTAACCCTCCTTATCGCCAGATACTCTTATCAAAGACAATGTCATTGTGTTGCAATGGAAAAGTAAACAACAGAATTCACCCGAACCGTCACAGTCTAAGGGTGTGGTACATCCAACCATCAGTGAAGTTGGCGATGGAATAGGCCTATATATCGGACGCATTGTGTTGCAATGGCAAACTACACAACAGAATTCACCCGAACCGTCAAAGTGTGAGGGTGTGGTACATCCAACCATCAGTGAAGTGTGCGATGGAATAGGCCTATATATCGGACGCATATGTCATTGAATCGAAATTATATCACAACTGGAATATGGCTAGATGAAAATTTCTACCTGTCGTCGATATCACACTTGATTTTAAAATGGTAGGTGCTTTTGACGTCGCAGCAAATGAAGGATCGTTCATTCTTTCATCTGAAATTGAAATTAATTTTCGGATGTATCATCAATATGATAATAAATACAGAGGTGGTCAAAGTAGTCAAGAAAGCTAATCAAGTAGAAGTAGAAGTAGCGACGAAAAAATCTACTCAAGTACGAGTAGTAGGAGTACTTCTTCCACGAGCAACCTGAAACTACTTGAAGTAGAAGTAGAATTGACTGACTTTAAATTTACTCAAGTAAGTAAGTAAGTACTTGTGAAAACGATCGTAATTCGTTCTCATGGATTGTAGAAAGGTACAAATTGAGTTATGCGAAAAGTGCCGAGCTTGATTCATATTGATGCATACCACGAGGTATTCAATTTTTGACAGCAGAAGCATTCATCCGCATCATGTGATGAAAATGATAGTATTGACTATTGATATGGAAATGCGATACTAATCCTCTGTTTCAGGGGTTCTCAACTTTCCTTGTATAACGGGCCGCATTTTGCCAGCAAAACACGCCGCGGGCCGCAGAACATAATTACCATGTATATGTGAGCTTCTATTAAATGTAGGCGATTGTGGCCTATTTACCACTCGTATACGGGCATTTAGTACATTTTAATGCATTATGAAGCATTAATCGAGAGCGCTCGTAAGTTTGCAGCTGCTGCTTTTTGTGAGAATATGTATCTTCCACCGGCAAAAGTAAATCCCTTCATGAAGCGTGCATTACATTCGCTGCCAGTTCGGCATATGTACTTTGAAACCCTTCCACCAGAGAACCGAACTATCTGTTTGAATGCCTGAGCGAGCAAGTATAAAATTACGGTAACTTTCTCGTTTTTTCTTCACAGAGGCCATTTTCATATGGAGCTCTCATTGATATGAGAAGGAGTCTGGCCTTCTAGGTCATTTCTGACCAAAGCAATCTGCCCTCCTTCTTTCCTTCCATGGCGTGGGCCCTGCACCAATAGTTACAGAAGTCAGCTTTGCTAAGTTGATGCTTTTCGCTAGTCACCTTCTCTACGTTTGTCCAGACAGCATTTCCTCTGCAAATATGTCCAGTGTCTACTCTGATGACATGCACCCCGATAATTAACTATGCAATGTCCTTGTCGATGTCGGTTTCGGTGGATTCGTCCAATGCTAGGCTATAGTAGCCTACGCGGCAACGTGTTTCAGAATGTGCGATAAAATTCGGCTGAAATTGCTGGTCACTCTTCTCTTCACGGTTTAATCAGACAACTATAGCTTCGAAATTTGGTAGGTGATGAATATTCGCACAGCATGTCAAGGTTTCATTGAAATCACACCTTCTCTAGCAGATATCTTGGGTTTAGCGATATTCCAAGCAATTTTGAACGATGTGTCTGTAACGTCGTCGGCAATTATTTCAACAATGACTGATATGTGATATAAGTCCAGAAGAGATTGGCGTGGTATCATTTCAAGCTTCTGCGCTTCGTTACGACTTACGAAAACTGTTCTTCGACAAATATGACACATCGGTTTTCCATTTATATCTGAGAAAGCAAATTCATTGTTCCGCGCAGAGTTACAAACCCAGTTTTTGATGTTTAATTTCCCGTTCCCTGTTCTTGTTTCTGTTCAAACCATTAGCTGTAAGTGGAACAATCGTTAAAAAAATATACTATTATGTAGCGGGATTCTCTTGAACCAGAGTTCAGCCGAATACCGATTCAAAACAATAACAATCTAAATTGAGCATATTTCATGAAACCAGAACACATCAAAGAATGAGCAATGAAACGAAACAAAGATGGTGCGATAAGAGAGCAAAGTAGCTAAATTAATATGTAATAATACCTTGTCAGTAATAATTGCGTTCATAAGGAAAAATGTCGCGGGCGGCAGGGTTGAGAACCCCTGCTCTGTTTAATCGAACAGCACGTTTTAGAAAATATCATGGTTTGGCGAACTCCCTCATATTATAAGGCCCGTAGTTTAGCCGAAGAGCAGTACGGAGAAGTTGTATAGGATACGGTGTAAACACTTTGTGTGATTGGTAAACGTTAATAAAAAATATGGTGGATCGTAAAAATGCCATATTGTGTAGCTTTATTACCGGAAATTAAAGGCATTACTACGCTTGCTTTTATACTTCAACATGTATGTTATCCAGACAAAAGAACCGATATTAATTAGAACTCAAAGCATATGATACTGGGAATTGAATGAACTATAATTACTACTTCTGAAAGCGGAAAATGTATTTCTTATCTTTAGTTCGGCAAGTTTTAAAGGTGGTATGCTAAAACAGCTATAAAAAAGTTGGAGTCCACTTTTCCGGATTGGGACACGCCATGGACTGCTAGGTTACGATATGATAAGTAAATGCTAGATTGCGAAACATCAGTTTCAAACGTTATGATGAGCCATATAGACTGTGATGAAATCTTTCATATGGGCGAAGGGCGACAATGCGGTGTGAACGGAACCACGCCAACCCGCTACCTAAATTATATTCACCGATACTTTTGTGAAATCATACTGGTTACTCCGTATACACTGAGCGCGAAGCGCGACGAAAATTCTGAGCTTTACTCAACCTTTATGAAAATTAAATGTGGATACTCCTTGAAAACAGCCCCGAAATTCCTCAGGCTATCGTCCTGATAGGAGGATTAAACTACTTCTACTTGACAAACTGAAAATAGCGAAAAGTAAGTAAGTAGATAACAAAATATTACGAAGTAGAAGTAGCGAAAATCATATCTACTTGAGTAAGTACCAGAAGTAGAGGAAAACTACTTGAGTACTTCGAAAAAGTAGAAGTACTTCGTTACTGACCACCTCTGAATAAATATGACTGTGAATATATATATGTTACAGTTCGAGAGGAGGAAAGCCGTGGGATATCTGAATCTCCACATTATATGTAGACGAGACAGATTTGTGCAGATAATTTGATGAATGTAGCATGGTTATGATTGACTCACTGATTTCATTCACATTTTTCCAGGTTGTCGTAATCCTCGCAATGAGTCCCAGGCCTGCAGCAATGAAAATAATTGGCACTGGACAGTGGACATGAGAGACAAGACTGTAATCGATTCTTCGCTGAGTCGCTGAATTACGCTTACGATTATAGCAACATCTCGCGGTAGTCGATTTCAATGCAATGAAAATATTCACGATTATTCATGATTACATTTATATTGCTTTCATGGCTTAAACTTGAGCGGTTAAACATATTAAAATACAATATAAAAATGGCAATGAGAATCCACGATGAGAAATAGATTTGAGAATACGTGACGTCATATACTTGTGATGACATAATTATCAATTGCGTAACTTTATCGCTGACAATTTTCCACTCCTAACAATTTTCATTCTAGCTGCAAACCGTGTTAACATGGTATATAACCGAATGGCTGACGACAGAGTCACGATTTGAGTAAATAGTTGCAAAATAACGATAGATACTCATTTCAAGTACAAACATCGAAAATAATATCAAATGAGCTTGAATTTGTTGCTATAACGAATAATGCTTCTCGTGGTTGAATAAACCTACAAACCACTTTTATTACGGAAATTGAGATTTACATTAAGAAGTAACGTCAATGAATCACTCCGTTGTGATTTATATCAGCTAACATCGAATTTTATTAATTTGGTATCGAAATCCGTATGTTTAATTGGCATATAATTTCAAGTCATTAATCCGTTGAGGAGGATTCGTCCGGAATACATAATCCTCAAACTGCCTTTAACAATGTCCAACCGATCATCAATAATTGAGATCATATTCGAGTCTAACCATATATTACCTGATATATCTATCGGCCCCCACTAAAATTGCTTACTTGTCTGATCCCCATGGTACCGCAGCGTTGTCGATTGCTCAGTTGCATTTGATGAAATGTCATTAGCGATTCCATCCAGTTTATCTACATCCGTGGATCAGACGTAAGTACAACGTTATCAGCGACACATAATGGAGTTGTCAGAATAACTAACGGCATAATCCATGCCTCAAAAAAAAGAATCGGAATACATGTATAATTGACGACCGGTCGTCAATAGATCACCTAAAGAAATATGTATAATTGTACATTCATATCATACAAATGAGTCATTTGGTATTCTTAGTAAAACGATCACTGATGAGCACTCGTCATCACAAGGCCATAGTAAACGAGCTCCGAAACCTCTTATTTCGACTGATGTGTTCTTACTAATCTGCTTTGAATACGAACAGTATCATGAGGACGAAACGGCAGTTTAGAACATGCCTTACATGCGTATCAGAGAACCAGAACTGTCGTTGTCATACAGCTACTAATATGTTGCATTTTACGTAAGCTGAGACATTACTGGATTTTGTGTACCTTCGTCCGATGATTTAAATGTAAAATCGATATTCAAATGTCTGTATAGTCATTTGACCATGCAAGGCCAGACCAAAAGGAGGGGTGAATAAATCGGAGAAGAGTTAATAACGTTGGACAATTAGTGCGTTAATAAATGAGCATGAAATGCATATATTTTATTGCTTTAAATGTTGATAGCTCTCCTCATAAATCATGACGTTGTCCGATACTTAGTGCTATATTTTCGCCCGTCACTTTATTAGCCAGACTTTTGTCGATGTAACTAAACGTGCGTTGTAATAAAATCCCGTTCCGAACTTGAGTTTTAAAATGAATTATGAATCCAAATTAAATTTCCGTTCGATATCATGTGGCTCAAGCATATACAAAAGTCGTAGGAAAACTGGTAAATTATTGAAAATTCGACGTGATCTCTTTCCAACATTGTCCGATTATATCATGAGTATAAGTAAATACACGTGTATGCGCTTGTACAACTGTATATGTAAGCTTGTATTGATAAAATATATTTTATATCATGAACTCTAATTACGTATAATAAATGCACCAGTTAAGTATCACTAAGACCAGAGTTGGATCAATTGTAATTTGTAATTGTAATTGAATGTAATTAATTACATTTTTCAATGTAATTGTAATTTAATTGTAATTGAAGCATTTTTATATTGTGTAATTGTAATTGTAATTGTAATTTGACAAAAATTTTGCTCAATTACAATTTCAATTACATTAAATTGCTATTGAGACCTGACAAGCACAACATAAAATAATTGACTTATAATGCATTCTCTTATGTCGACAAGGAATTTGGTGGATCCATTCGCGGAAGCCATTGACTGCGCTCTTGCGGGCGGAGTTTTTTTTATTTTTACCGCTATGCTGGCCTCGGCTGCCATTGTATACAATTTTTAGATTACTAACCAACGGATGGATTCGCAACACGTGACTCACGATTGAATACGCCGAGAAGCGAACTGCTGAGCCGGCTAAAAGCAGCAGAATTGATAGTCCCATAGCTGGCGATCCGAGCGTCGAAATTTGATATGTATGGTCCTAATCGAAAGCTACTGTCGCACTGATTCCGCAATAAAAGTATATTTCCAGGCAATGGTACCATCCCAAAATAGTCGTGAAAGTCTGGGAATCGGCATTGTTCTGAACAATTGCTGGGCGTAATTGGTAATTGTTGTGGTCATGCTGCTGCAGCGCTCTCACGTTTCAGAACAGTCGGCCTTAAACGGCTATTTTGGAGCAGTTACATTGCCCTGACGAGATTTTATTTTGTATTTTCAAAATTAGTACATCAATAGCTTACGATAAAGACCAGATGCATCAAATTTGGACGCATGGATCGCCAGCTCTAGGACTACAAAGTTTGCTGCTTGCAGCCGGCTCTGCAGTTCGTTTGTCGGTACATTCATCCGTGACTCACATCTTGCGCATCTATCCGTGGGTTGGCAATCTACAATACGATTTCAGATCACGATGCTGCATCGTTACTTCGTCTGGCTAACTAACCAGACCACTGGATATTATATAACGTCTTATCTGACAAAGCACGGTTTTGTTTTTACTCCTAATCCCAATTCCTACGTCCCTCGATCAAAATAATATTATTTCTTTAATTATATACTATACACGCAAATCCAACACGTGCATATTATTATAAATCTTTTTTAACGACATACTGCACCATATCCTTAATCCTAACCCATAGGAAATTAGGTAAATAACATTTTACATTTCCAATTACGTGAGCCATAATTACCGAGCATACAAAACACGCATATATTACGTCACAATGACATCTTACATAGCATACTATGTACGCACATAAACGCATTTATTACTGCACAATCTGAACTAGACTTGAATTGTTGTTAAATACGACGCTACGGTTGTTAAGGAGCACGGTTGAATTTATGATTATTCAATTACATGTTCAACAGCAGCAATTGTAATTGTAATTGTAATGTAATTGAAGCATGCAAGGAGTAATTGTAATTGTAATTGTAATTTGATATTTTTAGCATGGAGTAATTGTAATTGTAATGTAATTGAAGCATGCATGAAAGTAATTGTAATTGTAATTGTAATTGAACTGAAATAATGTAATTGATCCAACTCTGACTAAGACTAAACGACGTCATATATATTTATATGATTCGAATTCTCTGTAAACACTATCATAGACGTGATGCACAAAACCCGTGATGTGATAATCGCCACGGTCACGATTTTATTATTATTAACAGTAGTAATATTAAAAACAATGCTTTATATTTGCTGAAATACCAAGTTACTGCGATATATTTTTGAAACAACTCATGTTTCTGCGAGACTTCTGATATTTTTAAAACTGCACCTACCTCGCGGTTTTGGGTCTCTTGTGACAACGTAGACAGTCAGTATAAGCAGAGCACATGCTACAATCAGGATAATTCCGTAAAAGACCTTTGCCTTCCCAAGGCGATTCTTCGATCCTGAACGGCAAATTATTACTATGTTTCATTTCGTTTGTCATAAAATAATTGGTTGATATACGAAAAGTGTGCTGATTCAAATATTTGAATTGCCACAATCCAGTTTTTTTAGCAATATTTGACCCGAAAGTTGAAAAATTTAAGATTTCCATTGCGTTCTTGCTGAGACCTTGAGTTTAGGTGTAGAATACTAGTAGGATCAATATCACACTCAAACATTTTATGATTTATAGATATATTGTGAGGCGCATAGTGTCTCGCAGAGACATGGTTCGCGATACGCTCACGAACAGTCTTACTCGGCGACACATTCGGCCTCTACCGAGAAATCCAATGGTTTTTCAGTAATGGGAAGTGCCGCTATCCTATACTCGCAAAAAGATGTGAAAATTCCCAGCATGGTTATGCCCAGAGTGGATATTCCATACTCATTAAAAAGTAATTTTAAATAAACAGCTTTTTCTGTTTATAAAATACACTAGGCTATTACTCGTTAAGACATTATAGAATAGCATATTGAATACATACCGATACTACGTCTGGCATACCAGTTACGAGGTTCACAAATGTGACGTGTCAGAGCGCCAACGTGACCAATTCAGTTTCCAGTAAATCATATAGGCCTTGTAAAGTTAAAAGTTGAGTGATCTGACTTTTGCAAAGCAATCGAAGAGAACCAGGCGTGGTTTGTAAGAAAACCTTTTTTTAACGCGACCACGAAGCCCAGCCTGTTAAAACAGCACCTTGATGCAAAAATGCAGAAAAATATGCACTGAGATCCTTTGTCCCGGTGTGTTAGTGCGAGAAAAGGCTTTCGGCCGTTAAGAGGATAATGGAAATATTACCCAGTGTGCTATGAGAAATCCGTCACCCCGCACAAACTAGGGTTACCATAATTTGAGGTTCGGATTAGAGGACACTTTTACTAATCACGAAAGATATAAAATCGAACGATGTAACGCGTTAATTGAGTATTTTTACTGGAAACACTGTTGTGTTGACTAAAAAAAAGGTCCGTTTTCAGACTGGACTACAAAAAGACACGCTCTAACATAATACTGTTGTGTGGTGACTGAAAAAGTTCATTTTTCAAAGTTGACTACCAGTTAGATCCGCTCCAACATCACTATTCTCGCATCCTTGCCGTGTTTCGCGCCATTTATGGCATTATTTAGTAGTACCTGTGCAATCGCCTGCCTATCATAGCTATAACGGAGGACATTTTGGATTTATTGTAAAATGCATACAAATCTTCCTAAAAGATGACGTATGGCAACCATAGCATAGACAATCTTATCTACACGAAACCGGCGTATTTAACAAATTAAATTCACTTTTCGTACTATTCATTGGTGTTATGGTGTATTACTAACGCCAATTACTAATACTACTGCTACAGTTTACTAAAATGAATCATTTGGGATCTAGGTGGTACGCGGTGAAGTAAATAAAACAATTTAGTGGTACGTGACTAGAGAAAAGTTTGGGATACACTGTTCTCACTGAACAAACACCATTCGTTACCAGTGTTTGGATGACTCGAGTCATGAATAAAACCGGGTCTTTTTTTTCGAAATATTTGGCAGACTCGAATCCCTGCACCAGAATGATCTTGAATTGACTCAAACTCGACATATGAGAAATGTAACGTGACTGATGATTCGAAGCAGTATTTCAGGTTAATATTTAAATCATCAATTCGTGTGGCATTCGGTAAGGAGACGAGACTGTGTCACCAATACCAATATTTCCGATACCGGGTCCTGATTCCCTTTTCGTTTGCGACATGGTTAATTTCATCTCCACCGACATGGCAGTCAAAACCGCTTCGGCATGCTGCTATTCAACCTGTTTTTGTGAGGTAGGCCTACGCAACTAAATCAGTTGGGCCGAGGTCATAATATATACCCAATTCATCGCGGATGAGTAAAGCGACAAAAATACGATTACTACTGCAACCCGACTGCGAGATCCGCATACGTTGGTCTACTTAATACATAATGTCCACGTGACGGCGAAATTTTTTAAAAAAGAGGTCACTAGCGCCACGGCTGTCTGATTGCGTGGCACCACTCGGCAAATTTCTACAGGGCGTGACTTGACTCTAGTATAAATATGCATTGATTCGACATAACGAGTCGTTACGTTATCAAGACCTGAAAGAGCATAACAACATAGTCACCTCCACTTGCTGCAGCTCCCTCCTTCAGCTCTGGTTCTGCCGCAGACACATCAGACATGATTACTTTAACGCTACAAGATAATATATCAATCTCTGGCAAAATGCAATACCCGCATATCATCAATGTGAGGTTGGCTACACTTGAACGAGAAAGCACCATCCTCGTCGAGCCAAATGAAAAAGCGCGCGAACCGCGGAAATGTGCGATTATTGAAACATGATAAAGTATGTGGGCAGGGACTGAGCGAATTGATTGTTTCCTTCGCCATGAATGAACGGCGAGAACGTTTTCAATTGTTAGGGAAAATTCAAACATATGCAGATAATGGCTCAAAACATGAACTGCTGGAATTCTTAGCGCCTCAACTATGTCTCGCATGGATTAGCTTGCTACCGAAAGTCGCGGATGTATATATCTACATATATTCGTTTCGCTGCTATTAAACATTTCAATCGCCTAACTGAGAAGACTTTTTAACGCCCATTCGCAGTAGGTGACAAAATGGAATTATTGTAGAATATGTCAGATCTGAGGGAATCTCATGAGTAAGCGACATAGCACTAATAACAACAACAAAAAACGACATGACAGCATATTTCATCCTTTTTCAAAACAGTGCCTAATCGCGTTGAAGCGAACCGCTGAAGCTCGGAGAGCCGGTCTCAGAGATTTAGCTGACAACGAGACACAAAATTGACTCATATGAATATTATTCCTGATGTGATGATTTTCCCGTCATGACCGTCATTAACCGCAGGGTATCGACACGATGAGTAGTCGGATTGTGACGGTTTTGGTTATCGTGGCATATACTATGTGGGGTTCGAAATTGGACACTGTCTTCTGAAAATTCCGGTCCCATATATATTAGGTCATTTTAAATTCTGCAACTCGTATGCTGCTGTTGACAGGTCTTTTTCAAGATGAAACCTCGACTTTTCGAATTTGTGATTGAAAGGAAACAGCAGAACACTGACTCTCTGTAAATAGTCATTATAATCATTTTGCTATATCTGACAATCAAGTATTGAATATTTAATTCTATGAACGCTGATGTTGATACACGGTTGCCTTTGTGCATCGGTATTTTAGAGTAAAGATTTGTGCGAGCGAAAAATGAGATCCCGTAATGTGGTAGAGTTTTTTTTTAGACTCAGCGCAAATCTGGCAGTCGCCGAAGACTAGCAGATTAGCGTTGCGTTGGCTTGATCAGCAATGGTTAAGAACCACTGTTTTGAAATGAATCTCTGAAATCGAAAGAACCGCGGTTTTGCCAAACTATAGTTTCAAGAGATTAAATTAAAATGTTTATCATCAAAAAAGTTTAGCCTCTTTTCAGAAAGTGCAGCATATAATTTAAATGAGCTCCATAAAGTCATCTATAAATTGCACACTATAGGCATTTTTTCCTGCGTATTGATTGATTCCACTGCATCTGGTCCTGTTATTATTATTATTCGTATTGTAAAAAGTGATAGTGCTGACGCTTATCTCCGATAAAGAACTGGTGCGCCACGGTCGGTAACTACTTCCTGGTATAAGTTACTTCGGAACATAATTCAGCTTTCGCTACACGGATCAAAATCAAAGGGATCTATCACACGATATCACAACACAGCAACAGGGGTTAATAGCTCAGGCGGGACTAAGAGGTGATAACAAATAGGTTTTGAATGTAATGTTACGATTATGAGAGGATTCGATGACAAAGAAACGCTGAAAATCATATGTTGAACAGTTGAGGAGAAAATGGTCTACGGTTTCGGAGCGTTAAAGGCTTTGTTATGATTGCGTCTACACTTTTACAGTGTGTTGTAAAATGTAATACTCCCATAATATTTATATTTTTGAGGGAATATCCCTGTCGTCTTCGCAATGAGAGACACATGAACTAAACTGCATTCACATATTCCTATAGTTAGGGCCATTCATTAATCTGCGCAACACATAGAAAATCGAATTTATGATTTGCTTCACTCTTGCCGCAATGAATGTTCGCATACCGAATTCCAGACAGGATATTGGATATAGTAAGATATTTCACCCACAATGACTCCTTTTCTGCGGATGTATATGGCGTTGCTATAGCCATTCATATATTGAATTTCTCCTGTAATTTCCTGGCACGTCAGCTCCTCGGATTTTCATTTCGTCTCAAAATCAAACTGCGGATGGAATGTGAGAGAACGATACTCTCATGTTGACGGATAAGCGAGCGACACCATGCTCTCGAAAACGAAAAATCCCCTATTTACATAAATTGTCGCTATCATCATATTACACATGTTTGACGCGACATCAACAGCTGCTCAGATAGCACTGGACAACACAAAAATTTCATCATGATAGGTGAGAACGATTTTTGGGTAAATTCGGGTCGCTGAGCTCGAAAATGGCATTGGTTTCTGCAGATTCTGGCTCTATTTTTCAAGATATCACCGAATTTGGACATTTTTATTTTATTTTATTTATTTTATTCAACCTAGGTTATATTTTACCCTAAAAACCTATATTAAATGTTTTTGTAGGTCCATCTGTGCTGAAACCGCGAGAATATGAGAAATGTAAAACAGGATTAGATCTGCGGAACGAAACTGTGCTGCATAAATATATTATTTTCCGCATATAGAGCACAAAATACCACATTCATTCGTATTCTCATAGGATTTTCCTAATATATTGTAATTTGTCACAATAAGCTTTCCATACCGATCAATGTGCTTGAAGTTAACAACAAATAGTAGTGATTCGGTAATAATAAACCAGTATGCCTGAACCTACAAAAAGACGACAATTTATAAAAACAGACGAAATAAACAAGTAAGCAATATTTTTGTTTTCCAATGAGTATTGAAATCTTCTCGTAGAAATAAATCAAAATCAGGATGTGCATTAGTGAAGTTCTTAGATGCAACTCCTGTTATTAACTCAAATTAGCTTGGAGACATTTGCAGGAAAGTCCTCGTGTACGATTTTCATGGGGACAGATTCGCAATGGGCAGCTGGCGGTAATCAGTCATAATGTGAGCATCCGAACTATCTTGATATTTCTCTTCCATTTATTTGATTTATACGAGAAACCTTCCACCTCATTCCTCACTCATATTTCTCGTTTTTTTTGGAATCGATCATACTGAACTTTTATGCCCGTGCTTATCCTTGATCCAAGGACATTCGTAAACATCACCTCCCCGGAGCCCCATAGTTTCATTTTTGTCGTATCAACGCCAGTCCAGATCTTTGTTGTTTAGCTGATCTCGAGTAAAAGGCGTTGTTCACTCTGTATTCGTACTAATGTTGAGGAGTCGGTGTTTGGATTTTCTATACCATATAGGCCTACTATTACCATCTACATCTTCCGCTGCATCCTATATCGTAACATCATTCGAAATCAGCTCTGGCAGGGACATAAACTGCAACTGGAATTTCAGGGGAGTGGGTAACAGGCTGTAAAGCCAATGTTGAGGAAGTGCCATGACGTATTGTTTTTGTTCCAACCTTACATCTCATTCATGTAGAAATATCAATCATCATGCTGGCTCTTTGGCTCGCACAAAACTACGGGGATTACAAATTACATCATTTAGACCAGTGGTTCCCAACGTGGGCGATATCGCCCTCCAGGGGGCGATTTGGCGGTCTAGGGGGGCGAGAATAACGACGGGGGCGATAGGGGGGCGAAAACGGACGAATGGAGCGATAGGGGGTCGATGGCGCGTTAAAACGGCTATATTGGAGTCGGGGCCGTAACTACCGCACCCCAAACCCCCCAATTGGGGCTAGGGGGACCGAACTCGAAGGGGGCCAAAATATTTTCGTGAATTACCATAAATTATAGAGTAATTGTTTAGAAATTCATGCAACGCTGCGCGCTATTTAATATTTTCATATATCTTGATTTTGGGGTACCCGTCACCCCACAAAAATACGCATGATTAATAGAAATGGGAGACTTCGGCGACGGCCATTACTGCGCCGCGACGCACCAAGACATATGAAGTTAGAGGCCATGTAACATGTGACTCCGAGAAGTGTGCTAGAACGATCAGCAGCGAGAAGACCTTGGCCAAAAAGGAGTGCCCTTGTGCTGACCGAAAACTTCGATATATATACATATACATATACATATACATATATGTTTAATTGTCCATAGGCGCCTCAATGGCTGGCGTCGAATATTCCTGTCCTGACGACCTTCACCCTACAGGACAAATGCCATCCCGCAAGGAAAAAATTATTTGCCAGTAAAGAAATACAAATTTGAAATCATGTGCGTCTTTTAGTTTGGTACGTTTTGACTATTTCCATATCTTCTGGCATAGCAGATATAGGAGGTCACGAAATAGCATCATGTAACGAAGTCAATATAACAACGATTCCGTCCGAAGATGTTTAATTATTATTTTGGGGTCCTACCTTTTTCAGCACACCACACTCAGCTCTACCGGTAAATCTGACTACGTGAGCAGAAATAGGTTGAAAAATTGATAGCAATATATATGCAATTCCCAACCATATTGACCGATTCAAACGTGAATTATATAAATTTGTCGCGCTTCGCACGTTTAAGTGAAATTCGGTGACTCACCAAACAGTACATGAAATAGGGTATAGCTGATATGTAGCGACAAAAATCCCACTTGCTGAGGGGGGTATGGGGTTTGGTTTATCACCCTATGGGGCCAAAGACCAACGTTTTTTGGGGGGGGTTGACGAAGTGCTGTTTTTCGGTTCCCAATATTTGGGGGGCGATGATCGGCGTGGAGATTCAAAAGGGGGCGATGAGTCGAAAAAGGTAGGGAACCACTGATTTAGACTATACCTTGAGTCCATAAGCGCGAAAATTCAGCCTAATGCTGAGGGATTGTTTGCGGTGTCAGGCGTTTATCTTGATCTCTCAACGTCATACCAAAATACTCCTTCTAAATGCACTTGGTGACATTTCACATATTGAATCCCTTCATGTTCAACGTGGTCTCGTAACATATGTAGCAAAACAAATCTAGGTCATTACGACACTTTCTCTGTCTAGCTATCACTCAATTTTAACCATAATTATCAAAACACCCATGAATAGAAATTTCTGAAAATGATAGCAAGGGGCGGTATCTGATATTACGAAGCGTCGGAAAGCGTGTTATACTTGAGCCCACTACTCATCTGTGATGAGATAAATGTCATTTGACTCTTTCTGTAGCTTAAATGAGGGGATGGTAATTGACGTAATATGTCGGAAAAATAGTTCATGAAGGATAATTTTCATGATAAAACTACCTATTGCTTTATCAGTGCACTAAAACGCACGTGTTAGTACTACATGGGAGATGATATAAACTAATCAAAGCCCGTATTCACCTCCTCAAGCGCGGGTTAACCTATATTACCCACAAACGTACTACTTTTCATGGCATATGTAGGAAGAAGCAATATCTCAAATAATAGAGCCAATTCGGCAAGAGTAATGCCATTTTCGGACTCAGCGTCCCTGATATACTGATATTCCAGGCTCCTTGTCCCCCCTGTCGTTGTCCTTACGGCGACAAAAAGTCCAGAAAAAAGACTCGATAAAGAAAGAAAAAGAGCAAGAAAGAGCTTTTGAAAGGGACCGACGAAGAAAGAATAACATCGAAAAAAACTGTGACGTCGGGCAATATGTCGAGGTGGAAGCCAGTTGAAGAGACTCAAACTGATTGGTCGTTCGGCATCCCCCCTATCTGTTCATTACATCGCATTGTGTGTCTTGTATGTCGCGTTGTACATTGTGTGTGTGTCTTGGGCAGATGAAAATATATTCTGTCGATTGGTTAAGTCAGGATTTTGTCACTGGTAATTCGCTAAGCATTGCTCGATTGCTATATGGCGCATGGTACATAATGCTCCGGTATGTTATTAGGCAGTTATATATTCTTCGTCTTGTTACTCCAGCCAAATTCTATTGATTTTAAAAAATTTATTCATCTTCAAATTCTTAAGAGAGGCTGTCATAATAATGCGGTGATCGGAATCACACGATGCAACGGAATGATGGCCATTAAATGGTCCCTCAAATGGCAGATGACAATGCACGGTTATAGAAACGGACAGAAATTGGACGAAATAATATCGAGAAAAACAGTTGTTACTTATTATGTCACGGAGACGAAATAATTTCTTTATTCTAAGCTGAACGCCAGTAGGTTCGCCATGGAATATTTTTAAAAACTGAGAGTGGGCCACGATCAATAAAGGATTAAGAAACACTCACAACGAATAAAAGGACAACGAAACCAAAAAATAGGAATGTCGAACTGGTGTAAAATCAACCACGACATTGAAATACAACGAATAGCAAGCATCAGCAGCAACCACTAAAAAATCAAATGCCTTGTCACTTTGAGTAACATATATATATTCATGAAACCCAATCTTCTTTATCGGCTATGGCTTTGCATCACACTCACAATTTCAAAGTATCAAATACTAAGTGTTATACGAGTCGAAAATGCATTTCAATGAAATATTGGTGTCAAGTGTCGTTACACGCATACATCCTGGATACACTTTTAACCGTCTGACCCTGGGGCAGCAAATGTAGAGCCTGAAATTAACAGAAATATTCTGTGAATCAATACTTGAATTCGTAATGATTCTCAACTCCTTTCAGATCATTTCAGTAATCATTTTCGAATGCTCACGCGAAACGGGCGAAACACAATATTATTCTGAATTCACACAATTGAAAATATATTTTTGTTACCTACACACGCATTCTGCGATGTTGCGAGATATTACATGCGTTAGCCACAGAATCGCCTTCCTTCCATGAATAGGTTTTACATAGATAAGACGAGGAAACATTGTTCCGAAGTCTGCTTTAAATGCGAAACGTCAATATGTAATAGTCCAAAACCGTGCCGAGCTAACAATATAAACATATCTAAATTAGATTAGATAAACCGATTATACTTGTAGATGTATTTAAGACTGGTACTGATTCGATATTCCATTTTTCATGTTGCAGCTTGCGTGATGTCACACTGGTATGATTCATAAGTTATGGTATTTTCTACCAGATGCGCAATCTAAATATGATGTGATCTCAAATGATGGATAAAATCGGGAAGAATTCCATTTTCTCCAGAAACTCACGCTAAAGGAACTACCGTAATATATACGAACGTTGCGTGTAAAGCCATTCCACGTTACGTGAATAAAAAAATTCGATGGTTACGCGGCTGCGCGTCTATAGGTTGCTTAAGCCGTTTCGAAATTGCAGGCACGATTTCGTCATTTGCTCTTGCTCGACATGGTTTCTCGACGCCATGTCTATATTTTATCCTCATCATTTCTTCAGGTATAGTACATTGAGAACATATTATACGTCCCATATACTTTGCTGATGCTATGCAACTTGCAATATATACATATGTATAATCGCCAGAGTGGTTGAGGTTCCGTACAATGCCGGTACTGTGCTGTGCTTTCTGATAAATACAGTCCATCCTCAAGATTACCGGACCACGACTGACCTATCGATCTCGCTTCCCATGACATGCCGCCCTATTTCTTGTCGCATTCTTTATCTATACTATCTTCTTTACTTTCATTCAGTGTGCATGCCTCCTCTTTACATCGCCTAGGCCAAGGTGGGTGTCAGATTCCATAGACTACTCCTTGTCGCTTCGACATCTTCCTGTCTTTTCATTGTATCGCATTTTTGTGGTGTATTGAACTGATAAAATTGCTAATAAACCAATGATGATGATGATCTGATGCGCAATTAATGTAGATCATGCACATCGTATGATGCTTCACTCACTTTGCTGATTATGCAGCAGCCCGGACTCTTATTACAACTCACAATGTATATATATATATATAATATACATAAGTAATCAGTAATCCATGGGACGATTCTTTTGACATGTCAAATAAAGTCAAAATTTTGTCAAAATTGTAGCATTAGGTCAAAAACTGTCAAAATTGTTTACAAAGTTAATTTTTTGTTGCAACCTGCATTTCGTTTGTATCGTAGATTTTGCATTATCGGTGAACTTATCATTTGACATTTTACGGTTTGTAGCCTACTTTATTGGTCTACCGTTGTGGAGTAGGGTAACCATATTTTTGTAACACAAATTTAGGACGTTCTTTAGCGCTGACTAGCGGATTTGAAAATGAGGTATGAGCACATTGTCGATCAATATGATGTCACACCAGCAAAGCTTTGTCTATCGACTAGAGGTGGTCACGATCTGGTTCAGGACTATGTGGTTGTGTGTTGAAAGTTGTAACCAGGGCCGAAATCACATTTTTTCAGCCCCTCCCGCCCAAATATCTGGTCGTAAATGATTTGAATGAATTATGTCAATAATATATGTTTTTCCATATATTACTATATGATTTGATCCTCTCTCCGCCCACATGATCAGAGTTAGCGGTAGAGCTGGTGGAGGATGATGACTTCGAAAATGCAAGGAGCGTTATTGTACATCGTTAAGTCATGTTCATGTCACCCCGATTAGATTAATTATCAACCTACTGCCGGTGCGCAGCACGACACTGAGCTATATAAATACCGCACATCCGGTGGTTTCCAGCCTTTTATGGTCGCGACTTCTTTTGCAACTTGAAAATGTTCCGTGGCCCAGCTCAAAATTTGACAAGCTGATTACTTATTAAAGGGCGGGACAGTTGCCCAGACTTACTCACGGCCTATTTTGGAAGCTAATTACGTTCAACATCGCGAACCCCAGAATAAATGCAAACTACCACCAGGTTTAGTACCACTATCTTTGAATAAAGCATCTAATCGGCCTGAAATGACTCAATGAATATACCGTTATCTTGTAATTGTGATTACAATTATGCTTATTTCTGTAAATGAATGTTGTTTTTACTTAATTTTGATCGAGGTTTTTGCGAGGGTGGTAGTCAATGTTCCCTCAAATTTTTCACGAGTATGCGCGCACTCACCAACTCACTACGCGGTCCCTTGGACAACAGTGCGTAACGACTAAAAATGGTCTTCACTTGTGATTTTTTTGTGGGCAGCTTAGATTTTCTGTGCGCAGATCACGTGTCAGCACTGCGCAACTGCACAAGTGCACAGCTTAAAGGGAACATTGGTGGTAGTCCCCATATTAACAACAAAATATGTGACGCGAAATCACGCGCAACGCGAATAAAAATTTATTGTAGCATATATCGGCCCAAAAATAATATTTTTTATGTTGATTTAGGAAAAAACGAAGAGCTTACTTCAAGCCTTAAATATTCCGGACATTTAGGCATATTTTAGAAATTCCTCCTGGACGCAGTTTTAACAGTGAAATCACGGACATGTCCGGGAAATTCCGGACGTATGGCAACCCTATTGTAGAAGGCCCGTTGTTTGTTCATTGTAAATCATTATCATTCAAATAAAACAAATAGGCTGACATGGTGCTATGCTCAACGTGCCGCAATATCCTAACCGACGCAACACTGCGTGGGCATTGCGTGGTTCTTATATCAAGAAGCGCATGATGAAAATTTTTGGCGTAGACACCATTGGTAGAATGAAGCAACACTGGGTGTCACCAGCAGGGTACGCACAACTTCGGTGTTGTTAGCCAACAACTGCTGCTGTTGAACGTTCTTTTTCCATTCTTGGCAAGCTACTTAGAAAATACAGACACTTTCTACCCGAAAATGTAGGAAAATATCTTTCGTTGTGCTACAACAAAATTTGAATATTTCTACCATAATACGTGATGTAGCTACTGGAATTCTTCATAGAGCCAGATTTCGTTAAAATAGAGTTTTTTCATGTAAGAATTTGTCAGTTTTCTGGTCAAAAAAATTTTTTCAGGCGAAAATACTTCGTAAAGACAGAAAGTTCCGCGCAGAAATGAAGATAAGTAGTACAATGCAAACATTATTCGGAAAACACGAAATTTGCATACGTTAGGTCAAAATTTGATCATAATTAAGTTTTTCAAGGTAAAAAATTTCGAAGTTTTTATTTTTAAGCTTAAAATATTTCGTTTTCAGGTAATAAAATCGCCCTAGTCATCAGTAATCACCATATTGGTCGGGATTCGTCTGTACGCTACTGGTACTGGTACTGTGCCTTCAGATCTGATAGGAATTAATGTCGATGCATACGCATCATATGTTTTCCACGTACTACCTAAGGAAATGACGTGACTACAATATGAAGGTCACGTCGAGAAATTAGGTCGACCAAGTGCAAATGAAGATGTCATGCAAGCAATTTCGCAACGGGTTAAGCAGCGGCGACCATTTAAATGTAATTATTTAACAGGCGTGGAATATGGATAACTGGGATTTTCGTTTAGCTACAGTTTCTTCACGGCGCATTTCCTGAGAAAACGGCTGCTATTTTATATTTGATTCTATACCGCATCATGTTTTGAGCTCAGTGCCCCTTTAATAGTTGATTGGAATATAGTATACATATTGTACGACACATCAAAACTTACCTTGACTACAAAGCCTGGCTTCGAGGTCTTTTATTTTGACTGAGTCTGAAACAGAAGTGGCCAAATAAGTCAGTATTGGTACTCAAGTATATATTAGTAAAATTAGAGCTCTGAATTTCAACTTAATGACAAATAGAATTAACGATTCCCTGGACATTTCAAAGCTACTTCCAGCGAAAGTAAAACATTAAATTTTGAATATTACTCACAGAAGTAGTTACAAAGGGCAGAGCTGGTCTACGGGTCACATACTTTAAGCAGTTGACTGGAAATGGCTATACTTGAAATTACATGTCGAATTTTCGTGACTAACAGAAAATCACTATGGGTCTGTGCAAAATCATCGAATATTATTTATCTAAGTGCTACGATTCCGAGTCAAGTATTACGCTTTAAGTCCAGTATTCGAGTATCGTCGTAGCGGTAATAATGACGTAAAACGATTTGAGCATATATATATATGCCACAAAAAAGATGGTGCCTAGTACGCACTATACACAGTAATTTGGTGGCTCTTGACTATGACTATTTCGTAGCAATTTGTGACCACTGTAAGGGCCGATCAATTCTTGATTGGTTATAACGCCAGCCACATCATGTATTTAAGATATAACTATTGATAGCCTATTTCAAAGGAATTTTGTTATTCACTAGAAATCTCAAGTGAACACATAAATGCGCTTTATGGCTTTTAGACGATCAACCCACCCATTTTATAACTGAGCGGATAAATTTAGTCTGAAAACATATGAAACTAACTATTCATATATTATTCGATGTTCATGGTCGGAAATAAACTAACTTCGGTAATTTTAACCTTGGACTATCTTATATGCATAGAAAGATCTTTGAAATTCTAAGAAATGGGTTTGCATTAAAGTAACATATCGAATAAAGTATTGCATATGCTCAAATTAAATTCACAGCAGCTGCTGGTTGCACGATCAATGTATATGAGTGCACTCATATGTACACCAACTAGATATCTCTCATTTCTAATGAATAATATGTTTTATCGCGCTTTCAGGTGTCTTTCGATTACTATGCCTTAACAAATGGGGGTGAATCGAAAAGAATCGCTTTCGTTACTCCAGTCCGTTCTCCCGAACAACTGCTATATTTTTAGCAAAAAGACTTATTTGTTTTGATATTGGAATCCAGCTGAGTGACATTTGTCCTCAGGTTGTCTATAAGAGCATGCTCTAAAGTAGAAAATATCAACCTTACATAAAGAATTTGCTAGCGTGAGAAATTATTGGTACGGATGGCGGTTGGCACGGCATTTTAGGAAATCCAACCAAACAGATTTCTCGTGATTAGCATTAACTTCTTGACCACTGACTGGACGTCAGCATCGAAATATTGGTTGAGTGTTTTTGAAATTCTCTTGATGGAGCAAACCTCTATAGAATATATAATTCAACTAAATGTTGGTTTATCTCTCTTAGGATGTTGATTTCTGTGTTCAAAGTAATTCATTTGTGGATTGTATCACTGTATTAGGTAGGTATTAGGGGGTTAATGTGGCTTACCTACTCGGCTTTTTACCCCAGGACGATGTATGGCGTTCTTGACTCCGATACTATATCACTGGAGTGCTAACGTGGATATCATAATTTAATAGTAATTACTCCGAGTCGAAATTTATTTTCATGATTTAGCTAGTTAGCCTACACTCAAACGCTATCTCATGGACGTAAAGAGATGAAAACGAGTAAAAAAGCATCACTTTTCCATTAGGCATGGTCCAAACTCGATGTTTGATGACGGCAGCGCGATGAGGTGTTTTTAACAGTCCCAAACCTAAAAATTTCCTAGGTTCACATAGTGAACGCAAACGTGAACCTTTAGTTCACACCATCCTTGCTATTTAGATCAGTGGTTATCAAATTTTATTCGACTTGGCCCCATTGATGACAGTGCACCCCTTATCGTCATATCAAAAAATATCAAAAGAGCAACCAGAATGTTTGCTATCTCAAAGCATTGTTTGGTGTCATGTAAAGTGTTATGGCTGTTGACGCATTTCTCGAATATGGAATTTGGACTATACACAGAGCAAGGTCTTGATGAGAAATCGGGGCGAGGGCGAAACAATTCCAGTTTATTAAATTGTTAAACACAATCTTGCGCGATGATAGGACGGAACACATAGATATTTTTGCGATTTGGGTGCCTAATTCTTTCAATCACGCCACTAGAGATTAACTCAAAATGGCACAGCAACACGCCTTCACCAGGCAGACTCCACTCAGGGATATCTTCTGATTAGTGCCAGGTTCAGTATCAGTCAAAATCTAGCATCAGTGTGTGAGTGGTGCGACACAGTTATGACATTTAAAATCGAAATATAATAATATTTATTGTAATTGCTGAAACTTGGAAGTTTGAGCACAAATTGAACTCATTCCTAGTTCAAGAAACATCATTTCGATAAGGCCTCGTCGCTCCCCCCCTCAGATGCTTTCACGCTCCCCAAGAAGAGTGCGCCCCAAGTTTGAGAAAGATTGATTTAGATGTAATTCTGTATAATATGAAAATAATATTTCGCTACTTGCCAACGACGGGTTGTTTGTAAAACGTAAATCTTAAAATTGACATTCCAATTATAATCTGCATGGAATGAAGAGTCAGTAAGTAAGTGAAGAATCGAAGTTGAAAACGATACGTATCCACCAAATCATTGGATTTTGCCGACTGAAAATCCATCTTTGCTATAGTAATTTACGAAAATCATCAAAATCATTTATCATTCAATTCAATAAATACACTTGATCGCTTTGAGCTATGTGCATCGCTATAAAAAAAAACTATGTGTGGACGCTTATCACATCACAGATTTTTTGCGCCGCTTGTATAACGATTAATATTGCTCTATGAAAAAGCAGAATGACTAGAAAATTTATATAAAAGTTGATTTTTAGCCACAGGTCACCCCATACTTATCATACGTCAAGTCCAAATCACATCAGGTCTACAATACTTACAATACTGATTAGGAAACAATGTACTATTTGTACTTAGTATTAAACTCACGTAGTAAGCTTGAAGCATTCAGTCCCTCAACTTGGTGAGGGATTGATAGGAGCGGAGTGTATTCTGCAAAACAATTTTCATATTTTCATAATATTTTCCTGAAATTGGGGAAAATTAATACAAGAAACAGACCACATGCTGCATGCGACCACGTACAAGCAGTTGAACCGACTGTTTTGAGGGTTCCAACCATCCCGTATCGTATACGTTGGCGTCATCGGGTGGTAATCGTCCGTAGGCTCATACAACGTGTTTTTGGAAAATATTTACACAATTACGGCATAATTATACAACTTCAAAAAACACGATTTTTTATTTTTTTAAAAAGGCCGTTGTTTAAAACACTGTTTAAAGCATGTTTTGAACAAAGTTTTTAAACAACCATTTGTTTTAAATGCAACCCTAATTATTATCATAATATCAGAGGACCCTTCTCGTGCCTAGAAAGTACGCGTGACAGCCACTGTTATGTTGGCGACGGGTGATTGAATATGTATTGAAACTAGCTTTTCATTATCTAACGAAATATTATCGATAATGAAATAAATAACTCACGCTCTGTCACGTTTGATTTAAATAATGCGATGTCGTTCTTTAGAATCTTTAAACTTACATTCTCTGAAAACAATAAATAATGAGTTAGGCGCACAGACATTTCGATTACAGATATAGTGACTGATGGGGATGGCAGAGGTGGTCAAAGTATTCCAGATTTCTATCTCAAGTGCGAGTAGAAGTAATGATTCCGAAGAAATAGTCGAAAACTATTCAAAGTGTAAGTAGAATTGGCAGAGAGAGAGAGAGAGAGAGAGAGTCTTTATTTTCATGCAACAAAAATACATAGCAACAGACGGCAATGACAGCGTGGTACAGAAAATATGCATGCACAGTATTCGGTTTTAGATGGGAATGACCGGTACGATATTACGGGCCAACTAGTCTGATCACACCCACATCGGACCGGTAAACTTGACTCTAACAGTGTGACTGTAAAAAATATTGGTTAAAGCAGGACAATAAAAAGAAATATTAACCGGTGGTAGCAAATGATCAATGAAGCAATGTCTGGGCAAGGTAGGGCAACAGTGTTAGAATAAGGCAGAGGTGGTCAAAGTAGTCACTGTCGCTACTCAAGTAGAAATAGAAGTAACGCTGGAATTTCTACCCAAGTGGAAGTAGAAGTGGTGCTTCACAAGTAAGTAAGTAGGTATTCTACGCTAATTTTTGCCTACAAAACTGAAAACTGTCAAGTATAAGTAGAAGTAGAAGTAGTCTAAAATCATAACTACTAAAAAAGTAGTGTGAGTAGGCAGAATCTACTTCAAGTACTTCAAAAGTAGAAGTACTTCGTTAATGACCACTTCTGGTATAACGACAGTGATTAAGTAGGTCTTTTTTAATCTATTATAAGGCAATTCACGGATATTTGGTGGTAATGTATTTCAGATAATAGGTCCTGAGTATAGTCGATAGATCTCTTGGTTAGGTTGCTATTGGGTGGGGTTAAGTAGATATTTCCCTTTGACGAGGATCTCGTGTAATGGGAATGGACATTTTTAGCAGGTATGAAAATGTCATCAAACACACGAGGCAAACTATTTGAAAAATATTTGTGAATAACTTTTGATACTTCGAAGCTATATAGTCAACTCGCAAAATTCGATGCTTACGGTAGTAAGGCGATAATTTGGTACTTTAAGGTACAGATGAGATCAAGTAGGTGATTATTATAGAAAACTACTCATAAATAGGCCGTCACAGACACTTAAACTCTGGAAGCTGATATGCTGCGAAGAGCTGGTTTCACGCATTGAAAACATGATAATTGGCTGCATCATTACAATCAACACAATTCATCCTGGTTGTAATGCTATTATGTTAGGGTTCTAAGCTCATAGTGGCGAGATAGCGTAGGGGTATAATCCACGGCTGCAACACCAAGGTGTTGCGGGTTCGAGTCCGACCGTGGTCGACTTCAGAGCTCCTACCCAAGTGTTGGAGGAGTATCTAGGCCCCTCCTCAAAATATCATCCGTATAAGCGGTGTCCTATAAAAGTTTATAAGTGGGCCGTGCTTCAAGTCGGCAGCTGCGCAATAGAAATGGTGAAAATTGGTCTGGTGTCGGCAAACACCATGAATACCAGAAACATCGACAAACAACAACTTCATGCTCTTTCCGATTCCGGTAGAACGGGTTAGGAGATCGCAAAGCAGGTTGTCAGTTTTCTAGTTGGCTGTTAAAAACCATCAACCACCATTTCAATCGTTCAACACCAGAACCGCCGGTGCTTTGACATAGAAATGTTTTTGTGTAAAGCCCCTGTGTTCACAGTCCGGGCGTGTCTAATGTGCCACAACCTGTACCGGACTATAACACAACCTAGAGAGAGAGATTTATTTCATCAACCGATGACGCCAAAATAAATAGAACTCATATAAATATGCAATATTTAACAAACATGAAACAGTGTTTTATCGGTATTGAGTGGTACCGGCGATATGATCATGACGATCTTCGTGTCAGCCGGAACCAGAGTATATGGTTAGCATCCTAGCATCGTAAGAGCGTAAGATGCTTCGCTCACCGAGAGAGTCCATCGTAATAGATGAAGTGCTTGGCACAAACACAAACCCAGACAAAGACATAGTCTGCCAAAGACTTAGTGCAGCGGTTCTCAACCGGGGGTCCGCGGACCCCTGGGGGTCCGCGAAGCAATTTCAGGGGGTCCGCGAGACCTCTAAATTTTTGAAATGGTTGATAACCTAATTTTTATTTTATTTTTTAATTTGAGAAAGCATGAGGCAGTTTCGCACCACAACTGCTAAAACCTCATGACTCATATCATCATAATAATCGTGTGACATGGACTATCGTAGTGTGGAAACTCATTTCCATTGCCAATTTTCCAATAACCTGCCAATACAAACAAATTGCTGTTTAGAGATGTTTTGTTGGGGTTTGTGGAAAAAATAAAAATAAAGAGATAGTAACATCAATCAGGGTGACTTCGTAATGTCTGCGAAAACTTTTCGATTTGAAGTTAGCAGTCTCATCAAATTAGTGAACAGTCGTTTGAAATAAAAATGTACAGAACTTTAATATACAATGGAATAGTATATTCATATTGAAATGAACCCGAATATTTTCGGCTGACACTCTTCATAAATCGGACAATGATATACCTGCTCTTAAACCTCGGCTATCAGATTTGCGGATGCCCTATCGACAAGGCTGATTTTTTGATGAACAAGGAGTGTTTCGTTGCTATCAAAGCATTACGCTCCAACCCTGAAATTCATATGACCAGTCATATTGGTATATAGCCTTGTCTTGTTAATGTTCAATTGTTCATGGTCGAAAATGTTTGCTCGTAAATATAGCCTATATGTAAACCCGAACAGAACAAATCGTTTCATGACAGTCTTTCTCTGGTTGGAAAACTTGGATCCATTCTTTGGAGCATAAAATTTGTCTATACTTTTAGATTGGGATTTCACTTTGACGGTAGAAACTCTCTGCGGGCCGATCAAAATGCCGTCGCAGGCCGAATCCGGCCAGCGGTCCGTATGTTGCCCGTCCCTGCGCTAGATGCTGGACGTGATATGTTTATAAAATATGTGTTTCTTCATTTTGGTGTCATAAATGTTGCGATCACACCAAAAGTATCGTCGGAAGCGTTATGCGTTAATATTGCATTAGCCTCCATCTATCTTTGCGGAAATGGTTTTCGGCACTCCTCGTTCATATCAAAACGAAGAAGCGGATTTTCAAGACACGACCACGTACTCCAAGAAATACAGCAGCAAAATTATCTTTGAAATAATAAAAGGCCACCAATTTCTACATAAATAGTATGATGTTATCTTCAAGAAAAATCAATATCTTGCTGTTTATCACAAGCCTACAGCTCATATTTGCACAAGACATATGAAGGTTGCACCATAATAGAGCTAAAATTGTACTAAAACTTGAGGGGGTCCGCGAGGGTCCGTGACGGTCAAAAGGGGTCCGCGAAGCCAAAAAGGTTGAGAACCACTGACTTAGTGCATAAAACCAGCAACATACCAGGCACAGAAATGATCTCATGGTAACACCGATCCTGACGTAGGCTACGGCAAAGTTGTGTGGGTATCACAACACGATTACCACACTTGTGCATATCATCCGTCGATATTTCTTGGGTTCGTTATGTTCGATATGTTCATTATTTTACTTGTACAAAATAATGACAACCTTATCGAGCAGGGCTACTACAGGTTGCCACATCAAAACATCTGAGTAGCTGATCAAGTTTTGTTTAAAAACATAGAACAAGTTTTGTTTAAAAACATAGAAATGGTGCTCCAACACAGTTACAACAGTAATCGTTTCTCGCTGCATATACGCTCTTTTTTATATCTTTGCAAGATATATTTCACACCGTTCTAGAGAATATTGTCATTGCGCTAACATTTTTAATCTCATCTCTATCGTTCAAATAATTGAGAAAAACCTGGGTTTGACAAGTTTTAAGAGGTGTAGCCAATGTGCATATTATATATTGATACCCCTATTATGGTTTCCTCAGTTTTGAAACTCACGACTTGTTGGTGAGATGCAGATAGTAGGCTTGTTATGAAGTGTTAATGGAGAAGACTAGGGACGAATACATCGCATACATTCCACAAGCTCTGCTCAGAAGCGTCACAAGGATTTACCTATGTCGATAAGAATTTATTCTGAAACAGCTATATATATAATGTGAGAAGTTAAGTGGACGTCTGTGATCCTGATCAATCAGCTATGCATCGTGATTTCAGATTGGCAGTGAAACTCTTTCCTGATATGTTTGAGTTTAATATTACAACATCAAACTAAGTTAATGCAAACAGGTACAATAAATGTACGCAGGATCGTTCGTAATCGAGTAAAGGTATATATATAGACTAGATAGATACTTACGCTTCATATATAAACGATCGATGAGCTCTGTGCAGCTATGTTCAACTGAATCGAAATGGTCACGGATGGATTAAAATACTTGATGATATGATATAGATAATAAAGCTTAAAAATGAAGTATATGACAGTAGTCTTTTACGGGATTTTTTTCCACAGAAATTTCTGCTCCTTAGTTTCGATTTTCTTTTCAGTAATTCACATTAAATACATCCCTGAATAACAGGCAAGTCGAATGAATTGGTGAATAATAACAAAAATCGAAATTACAAATACAATTCCATATCGAAAATATTTACTTGACAAAGTACAAGTACATCCATCTATTTCAAACGATGTTGATCAGTTTCAGAATTGGGAAATACCGCACAGACTGTATGCGCAATTAAGTTTCGACAAAATATTAATGGAGGTTCTTACTCACTAAAACGATCCAGTTAGTAAGAAAGCTATAAGTTTGAAATCTACGTTACATACAGCTAGGGTCTTGGTATCCTAGTGGGCTTCCTGTTATCAAGATTCCGCAACAGGGACAGAATCGTTTTCACCAAAGAAGTCATATTAACCTTGTAAAATGAGAGTCATATGATAGTGTAAATCAACTGTGGGTTCAATTTGAACGATTGCATTTCACAATGTGAAATTTGTCGTTTGTACCATCTTTTCTGCGTTCGCAACTGATGTGATGATGCAACACCCGCACTATAATCAAGCCATGGTATAGGTATGAATAAATATCTCTTCCAACAAACAAAGCTCGCTCCGCAGAATCTACATGCGCCGACGATTTTTATAAGAAGGATGTCGGTGGGTATTTGGAAAAGTCAACGTATTGATTGCACTATGCGAAGCTTCCCTTATGTTATCTCGTTATTGCGCTTTTGAAATATGCTGTTCTCATATAATAGAGGCGGGTTACTTCTGCAGTCGGCGGGTCGGATATGAGAAAATGAAATAGCCTGCTTAGCGGGCTGGACTTTTAAATCGATACAATAAAAGTGTATTCTTCCACCTATAGGATTAATCGCGTATTATATAGTCAGGACCGAAAACTGTGTGCGGACGCTCGAAATCCCCTCGCAAACCGTACCTTTCTCGCCGGTAAAATGTATGGTATGCCTACTAGGGGTTGGATTTCTTTCAAATCTACCAATACATCAATTCATTAGGGTGGAGTCCATGCATGAATGCCGGTAATGCAAGCCTTTTCGTTTTGACGAGCTTACGCGTAAGATCCAATCCCGCACGCTACACACATCGTCACATGCACGCTGCAGAATACCCTACAGTTATTCAAATTTAGCGTACTAAGCAAGTAACGGGATATTTCGGCAGACTGTGGCCGCAGGCCACATTATCATGTACGACCTAAAACTTTCTGCGGGCCGCTCAAAATCACCATGTAGAGTCCATCGCAAACTAATTCATGCAATAGGTTACTTATGCTTCGTAATAGACAAGCACAATTATGTTACTATAGATGGAGTGCGCAGTATTTTATTTTTTTCATAGCTGAACCATTTCCGTGATTTTAGCATGATATAACGTACACAAGAATCATTATAATATCAATATAATATTATTAGAAACCTTCTTACCATTACATCTATCCAATTATTAGGGGATTCCACTAATACGAAAATCCTGAAATCTTTGCCCCCTCTGAAATATTTGATCAGTAAAAAAAACTTACGCGAATTGATTGTGGAATTCATTATCATGGCGTGTCCCTTCATTTGGTCCACCACGGCATTTTCTGAACAATAGAGAATTTAGTCTCTTCGAAACACTTTTGAAATTTCGTTAGAATATACTTTAACGAATGACCGTTGTCGCATTATCCAACCATACTATAATAGTTGTCTTCGGTATGTCATTGATCTTTCACAGTAACCAATTATTTTCGAGATTTTCCGCCAGACCCTAGCTTACTATCTGTCCGATTACTCAATGTCTTTATTAGAGTAAGTTTAAAAATCTTTTGAATTCACCACCCAGCTGAATAAATTTTTAGCAATCCTCAAAATCCGTTTTCCCTCATATACAGGTTCTTTTCAGCTCATCAGCTGAATCAAAGTTGTGGTAATTGTGACTGCCAAAATAGCGAGTGTAATATTAGCATGGTATCTAAAGTGCGCGTTTCAAAGCAGTTTTTGTTAAAATTGCGAGTGGCAAACCAATGATCAAAACAAATAGTGTAAAAAATACCGAGGCAGTCAAGATAGCGAGTGTCAAAACATCAAGTGTCATGATCGCGAAACATTCAAACTCCTGCAGGATTTTGATCAGAAAACATTACTTGATACTTACGAGCTGCGCCTGTTGCGTTGAGATCGGCAATAATGTTCATTACATCGTTAATATCGGCAGCGCCTAAAGAATTTTCAAAAGAATTTTGATTACATGTAAACTTTTCAATATGTTCTTAAATGTGTATTCCCAAAAGACGCCCTATTGTAAAACCAACCACACAGCACACTGGTCCCCTTTCGCCCATTTCTATACAAGGGGTATCAAACATACGCCACTGGACTTCATCCGGTACGCGAAGCAATTCCGAGTAAATGAAAAAACGGTTGGGGCGGCATTATCCAGCATACTTCTAATCAAAGCTGAGATTTATCAGGAAATGCTTTCAATACTACATAACAAAAACAAGACAGAAAATGTCGAATATGCTCATTGGTCACATTTTAACACTTCGACGGTAGAGCGGCGTTTGCACTCGAGTCACAATTTGGAACAAGTAGGTGACATTGATACTGAAGGCTGGAAGCATGGAAAAGAAGAATAAGAATTGCAAACTCAGTTCACAGTTTTCTAGGGAGATGGACAAAGAAATAGTAATTGACAGCGACGAAAACGCCAATGCGAAACCGTTGTAGGCTATGCAAGCTACAACCCAAATGGTGATATAATAATGATGAACCAAATACCAACGTCCGCGTTCACAGTTGAATCACCAGTGTCAGGCACAACTCATACGCAGGTTCAATGTCGCATCACGATCAAGGAAAATGGAGCATTCAACTTTCATCGCCGTCAAAGGTACTGTTTTGGCGGTTTATAACTGCAATCATAGAGTTAATCATGGTATGTTTGGCGATTATGTATTTTTGTATAGTTGCTATTTCTGTAATATCATGTATAGGATTGCGAATGACGCATTCCAGTGAAAAACAAAGGTATGGATTTGGAAGTAAACATTTAGGAATCCTGGAACCGGTAACTTACGCTTTGCGACGGCCGAGTGTAATATTCCGACTTCCGTCTTCACGTTCCTAATGGTGGCATTCTCTAGAAACATAGATTCCTACCTAGCGTTGACACAGCTAAAGAAAAATCAAGAAATTTCTTACGATTTGCAACAACTGAGCTCAGCACTTCGACTCTGTCCTCACCTTTCTTCATGTTGGCATTCACTGAAAACATTGATTCCAACATGACATTGACATGACTGGGACGCTGTTACATCGACATATATCGATTCAATATTAAACTTAACATGGGTGAATTTTATCATTATATAGCAGACCGCTGTATCATGATAGCTTTACAATTGCATTATTATTATTATTAGTGAGTGGTGATATACATATCGTCGTTGTGAGTCTTTTGTAACATGGACTATGATTTTACTCTTTCTTTTATAAAAACTCTTACTAAATATCACGAATCCTGCGACTGCAGTCGATAACGATGGTCGAGACAATAGTGATAACAATAAATTAACTCGGGTGACAAGGATTGGAAAAGTGATTCCGTGCAATTAAATATGTATAATACGTATTTACGGAATGCCACAGTCGTGGCACAAGGTCGCATATGCGCAGCAAATGGGAATCGAATGTCGCCAATCCGATTGAAGGCGTAAAAAGATACGATGAATGATTATAAATAGTGGCTAAATGACCAGATGATAATTGTGAAGGTAACGACGAAATATTGCTTTTCTTGGACATAAACTCAAATTGCCATATTCCCTAGGTATGACATGATTGCAATCTTAGTTTATCGCATGAAGAGAATCATGTCTTGTGTCGGTTTGTTAGCAACACCGTGGCTGCACGAACATAGTTACGAGGTAGGTTCGACAAGTTCTCGTGATAGTGTGCATAAAATTACTCATACATACTGCCATTTTTCACGTGCAGCAACCTCGTAGTTTTGCATGCCACCAAATATATCAGTGGCGCAATGAGTCATGCAGAAAAGTGTTTTTTAAGTAGCGAAACTTCTTACGCGTGTTGAGCGTTACTTCAATGGTGGCAATATCTCCCTCGCCCTCCTGCAGTTTATACGCGTCTGAAATAAAACACGTTAATAGCTTTATCTTGTAAACATAAATAAAGAGGATACAGCAAGACATAATCCCTTCATCTTTGCCTCTACAAAAATATGATGGTTAGAAAAAGACTTAAGCGAGTTGATCGTTAAATTCATGTATATAACGTGTCCATACTTTGTCTATCGCAGCATATTATGAACAATAGAGAATGTAGTCAAGTCGGCAGGGACAATCTTCACGAATGACAGTTGCGAAATAATTCATAACATATTATCCATCGATACAAATATCTGTCTTTGGTGGCTCATTCATCTTTTACAGTGACCCAAAAGAGAAGAGACTTTCGGAATTTCACGCCATCCCGACAAATGTCCTTATCGATTTCTCTATGTGTTGATTAGAGCTAGTCACAAAACGTTTTTCAAAAAATGAATTCGTTGCAGCTGAATAAATCGACAGCTGGCCTGAGAAATCATTGGCGAACAAATCTGGATCCTAATTAGCTCTATTGGACCCAAGTTGTGAGAATTGCTCGTGTCACGACGACAAGTGTCATAATAGTTAGGATTCAAAATGGGCGTGTATCAAAATTGTGAATATCAAAATAGTGACAGTAAAACAACGAGTACATGAAAATAACCAGATATTCAGGAAGGAGAGTTTCAAAACAGGAAGGGTTATAGGAGCGAATTATTCCAAAATGCTTCGAGCCTTTCATCAGATTACGTCATGAAAAACTCACGAGCGTTGTCTGTTGCGTTAAGCTCAGCAATATTTATGCTCATGTCTTTGATATCGTTAGTTTATAAATATTAAAGATTATGCAATTTAATAATTACTTTTGATCATCTGAAATGTGTATTCACAAAAGATACTTCAAGTTCATTCTAATCATAAAGTCACTGTTTTTCTTTCAGCCTATAAAATATCTATCTAGTCCGATTGAATATGTATTGAAACCTTTGATATATTGCTAGATGAAAGTAATATGATAGTACAAAAGACTTACGTCTTGTAACGGTCGAGTTCAGTTTTTCGGCTTTCTTCCTAACGTTCTTCATGGTGGCATTCTCTGAAAACATTGATTCTAAGATTAGATTAACACAGTGGTTCTCAGCCTTTTCGACCTCGGGGCACCCTCTCAAAGAGTAAAATAGTTCGCGGCACTCTATAGAGCACTTCGATTTATCCTAGTCTGGGTATCTGGGTGTCCACGCAACACCAGGAGCTCCGCGAGCCGGTCTCAGGGGTTCCACAGGAGATCCAGGCAAAAAACTCATACATATGATTTGTGATGACATTCCATTATCCATGGTTGCAGGCAATTGTGCGCGACCAGTAGCTGAATTGTGAGTGACGTGATTTCGGGTCGTGTGCACTATCGCGCGCAGGGGGTTGTGTTTAAAAGAGAAATCTCGTCCTTTTGAAATCTCGATTTAAACTCGAATATTTATAGTAGTGGTTCTTAATCGGTGCTCCATTGCGCATTAGGGATTTCCTGAGCCAGTCTCAGCGGCTAACTGGAGGTAAAGAGTTAAAGACACATACTCCACTCATCAGTATGATTTGTAATGATACGGCCATCATTGGTTGCGGATATTTAGGCCCGATCTGTAGTCGAATTGCGACTGTTATGGTGGTACGTCTAATGCAATGACGTATGCAGGAGAGGTTGGGATTCGGAATCGAAGCCCTGTCTTTCTGAAATGTCAATGCTATCTCAAATACTTATGAGCTCATTATTAATCAGAACTTCTATCTGGAAGGGAACATCATACTGGCAATGAATAATTATAATGTTTCCGATTTCTGTGGAAATTTTATTTTTCACCACTGCCACAGAAATGGATCATGGGTTCAAGTCTGACCGAGGCCCACTCCAGTACCAGTCCAGAATACCTGCCTAGGTGTTGGCGGTTAATCTAGGCTCCTCCTCGCCCTTCAATCTGCATAAGCAGTGTGTTACAAAAGTATTGAACGACAGTGGGCCTTTCTATAAGTTGGCATTTCAACAATCATTAGTGAGATGTCCATGACTGAAATAATATCACCCTTTACGGCTTTGGAGTACTCAAGCCTATGCTATCAACTTGGTTCTTTTACTCGAGAATTATTTGTTTTGAATAATACTTCTAGTTGAACAAACTGTTAGTGCTGATTGACTAATTTGGTATTGTTAATATTGGTAAAAAGAAAGTATTTTTCGAATGCAAATCTACGTCGAGCAGCTTTGAAGCTGAGTGAACCTGTGAAAAGTTCAATTAAGCTAATGTGAAGCAGATTTCTACGATTTGATCCATTTCACCTCTCTCACCGGCTCAGATAGGAAAAACATTGAGTCAGTCTTCTATCGAAATCCAACGAATAATTATAGAGCTTGCAGGTAACCATACATTAGTGAAATATAATACACTGAATGTTCGAACATTGTCAATCGCCGCTCTCCTAGTTGTTGGCATCCACTTCTCGCTTCGATTTTTGCACTCAATCCCCCCTCGCCGTGTCTCTCAAAATTTCCCGAGAGGGTCAATATGAGAACAACTGTTTTAGAATGCATGGACGTAGTTTTATTTTTGTCCTTGATGTTTCAAGTCATGCACCACCCCTCCATGCTATCCCAGTAATGCATGAGCACCAAGCAGGGAAGTCATGGATACCAATGTTACTAATCAGGTCTTTGGTCTGACCCGGCTGGGGATCGAACCCACGACCTACCGATCTAGAAGCCGAACGCTTCTCCAATACGCTATCTTGTCGGAAAAATGTGAATTTATAATCATATGAATAATCAAATTCTCTATACTAGATACAAATTTGAAAATCGTACAGGTACAATGAATCGAAACAATCTATTGAGAAGTGTTTAGGTCCGATCAGCATATTATCTTAACAATACACCGGCTTTATGTATGTGTGATCCACAAATCCTAGCAATAAACCATTATATATACATACATTCCCTAAAATTGAAAGATGTTATTTCATGACCCCATCACTTTAATTTTGCCATTCAAAAATTTAAATTGGTCAACCAATTCGCATTTAGTTGGTATAGGTTTAGCTAGCAGGTACTGCTATACTCATGTTAGTTTTTTCCTCTCTTATTAAATACAAAATCTTCAATTAATCTGTTTAACAGTCTCAACTTTGAACCTGACATGCCTGCCACGTCATGAAGCAATCAATGTTATCCTTGTATATCAGCACGCCGTGTCATGATTTCACTATTATTATTATGATTGGTTTACGGTTATTAAGGCACTTTTCTACCATGGACGATGGACTACAATTTGTTCACGTTACTTTAGATGGTACGGTTTATATATATAAAGTATTTCGCACTGCGATCGCTACAATAACTTAATCAGCACGATAGGGATCAGAAATATTATATCAAATTCAATGACAAATGCGGGATGACTTATAATTTTCGGCTCTCCAATAACCAGTGTTCAATTATTCTACATATGGGCGTTTCTTGGAAGCAGATACGAAGCAGATATCACCAATCCAGTGTGACCTGGTTGAAGGTGCAAAAAGATACGCTGAAAAATTGTAGTTTCAGCAGAGTGTCAATTGTACGCTAAGTATGAAAGGAGAGAATATATTGTAATGCGTTTTCCTCTCCTCGGACATGAACTCATTCTGCGATCATGCGCTGAAATGCTTTCAAGAGGTGTAACATCTTACGCGTGTAGAGCATGTCTTCCAGGATAGTGATATTGCCCTCGAGCTCTTCCAGTCTCAAGTCATCTGAAAATCAACGGATGCAGCATTTTACGACATAGCATTAAACATTTCCACATCAATTCTCTTTTGAGGCATATCCAATTGGCATTTAGTATAGAAAATCTATGCTTGTATCAATAAAGTTCCGATTTCATGTTTAGCAAAAGAGAAATAATACACGAATCAATTGTATAATATCGATTATATTTATTGAGAAGCGCATGATGAAAAATTGTAAAAGACAACATTGTCAGAATGAAGCAACATGGTGCGTCACCAGTGGTGTATGCACAACTTGTGTGTTGTCAGCCAACAACTGCTGCTGTTGAACGTCCTTGGCAAGTAAGGACATGCACTTTTTACCCAAGAATATAGGAAAGTATCTCTCGTTGTACTACAATTTTTTTTACATTATTCCCACCATAATACGTATTGCAACCACTGGAATTCTTCATAGGGCCAGATTTCGTTTGTTTTTTATATGTACAAAGTTGCCTGTTTCTATGCCAAAAACGTTTTTTCAGGCCAAACTACTTTGTTGGGACAGCCAGTTACAACCGGAAATGTAGATAACTGGTACAATTTTGACATTATTTGGGAAAACACCTAATTTGCATACGTTAGGTCAAAATTTGGTCAAAATTCAGTTTTTTTAGGTCAAAAAAAGTCAAAATTTTAATTTTTTAGGTCATAATTTTCTTGTTTTTAAGTAAAAAAAACGCCCTAATGATCACTTATTAATACTTCAGTTTTTTTTATCATGCTGGAATCTCATAATTCAGAAGGAATCTCAGAGATTGATGCAATCGAACAATTTACAGCTCAGACTAGTCAAATTCCTTGTAGGGGAAATTTGTGTTACAATTGTTTTTAGCTCGTGGATACCCGCCGAAATAGCAATCGCGCCGGAATGATTGAAGTATGTCAATTCTGAACAACCACAAGAAACACGTGGAACATTGAATAGATTTGATCAGTGCGACAACTACACATTTTTTCAGTGTCGTCAACAAAACATATTAAGTACCGCAGAATCTTACGCGTGTTAAGGGTTTCACTCATATTACTGATATTGCCCTGGAGCTGTTCAAGTTCAGTGCGATCTGGAAAATAACGAACTTAACATTATACGAAAATAACTCAAATGTATTTTTCGAGCATATTGATAAACTAAAACAGCCTATGGAAGCGTCAAAAAGTCTCTATTCTCAAAGGTTGAGTACTACGTTTAGAAATTGGATAATACAGTTGAAATGAATTCCGTCATGCCAAAAAATATTTCAAAACACTGGAATATCTTACGAGCGTTCAGCGTTTCATTCTGAATATTTGTCTTGTTTTCGACAGTATCCAGTCTAGCATCGTCTGAAAAATACCAAATTTTCATAAGTAAATAAGAGGTAATCGAAACAATGGCGTTGTACTATATATTCGTAAATTTCGCACTACATATGACAATGAGATAATTGGGCTACTAAAACTCTCACAATTACAATTACAGGATGCAACTTCTAACTGCCTTACTATGAACAACTGTTTGGACGACAGTAGGTATATCCGAAGAGATAGCGCACACGTCGTTTATGGAATTCAATAAATGACTATGGCAATCTTCGGTCCATTCCGTCGTGCATAAACATGTTTTAATGTAATTGACTATCTTACGAGCGATCACCGTTTGATTCAGGACATTGGTCTTGTTTTCAACAGTTTCCAGTCTAGCATCGTCTGAAAAATAACGAAATGTTACAGACCTACGTGGATACTTTCATCGTCTTAATATAATTTTACTTTCCGAGTGTATCATATTGGCATTTGGTAAGCATTAATCACATTATCATGAGCTCCAAGCTTCCAATCTTACGCTTCCAAGTATATGCAAATAGCAATTGCTAAAATAGGAAAATACAGCAATACCAACATTAGTGGCATGACATGAACTTAATGTGAAATAACCCAAGAATCACCAAAATCAGGTCTACCTAATCAGGAAAAAGTGGATGTTTACCAATGAAAATTTGGAAAACATGCACAAAAACAACAATAGGTCATGAAAGGATGTTCTATCATTGAATTTGGGGTACTCGCAGTAATCAGATATCAGAGCTTTTGCGTGCCTAATTTACGTTACTGTATATGAGTTAGATAAGTGTTGAACCATTCTATGCGCGTTCCCATGAAATAATGTGAACAATACAAAATATGGTGTTGATCCCTGGATATTTACTGGATCAGTAAACCACGTGGCCAGCTAGGTTAGAGTTGGGGTTGCAATAAAAACAAATCCTAATTTATCATAAGCCTGTTTAAATCATGTTTGTCATTGTTTTTTATACATGTCGTCACGACGTGACGTCACAGTGGATTAGTAGCTCTATACAAATAGACGTAGCACACACCAACTCCATGGAATTCAACGAATCACAATCTTCAATTCAGTCCGTCATGCATGAAAATATTTTAAAATACTTGAATATCTTACGCGCATTCATAGTTTCATTCAGAGTAATGGTATTGTTTTCGACAGTATCCAGTCTAACATTGTCTGAAAAATACCAAATTGTTATACGTAAATATGGGGTAATCGAAACAATGACGTTGTACTATATATTCGTAAATTTCGCGCTACTTGTGACAATGACATAATTGGGTTACTTAAACTCTCACAGTTACAATTACAGGAGGCAACTCCTAACTGCCTTACTTTTTGGACAAAATTAGGTGTGCCTGAAGAGATAGCGCACACGTCGTTTATGGAATTCAATGAATCACTATTACAATCTTGGGTCCATTCCGTTTTCAAGTAATTTATAATCTTACGAGCGTTCAGCGTTTGATTCAGAATATTGGTCTTGTTTTCGACAGTATCCAGTCTGGCATCGTCTGAAAAATAACGAAATGTTACAGGCCTACGTGGAAACTGTCATCATCCCACTATAATATTACTTTCCGAATATATCATATGAGCATTCGGTAAGCATTAATCACATTATAATGAGCTCCTAGCTTCCAAGCTTCAGCTTCTAAGTATATGCACCTAGCATTTGGTAAAATAGGAATGTACAGTAATACCATCATCAGTGGCGTAACGTGAACTCAATGTGAAATAACACAAGTATCACCAACATCAGGTCTACCTAATCAAGATACAGTGGACGTTTTTCAATGGAAATTTGGAAAACATGCACACCGACAATAATACGTCATGAAATGATGTCCGATCATTGAATTCGAGGTACTCGCAGCAATGAAATATCAGAGCTTTTCAGTTTTTAATGTGCATTATTGTATATTAATTAAATCTGAATTGAACCATTCTATTCGTGTTCCCATGGTATAATGTAAAGAATACAAATTATTACGTTGATAGCTTGATATTTTCCGGATCAGTATAGCCACATGGCCAACTAAAATAGAGTTGGGGCTGCATTAAAAACAAATCTTCATTTCAAATAAACCTGTTTAAAACATGTTTGTAATTGTTTATTGTTTAGACTTTTCGTCACGACGTGACATCACAGTGGAATAGTCGCCCTCTCCAGAGTGACGCAGCACACACTTCCTTTATGAAATTCAACGAATCACTATAGCAATCTTTAATTCATTCCGTCATGCCAAAAAATATTTTAAAATATCGGTATATCTTACGAGCGTTCAGCGTTTTATTCAGAATAATGATATTGTATTCGACAGTATCCAGTCTATCATCGTCTGAAAAATACCACATTGTTATACGTAAATATGAGGTAATCGAAACAATGGCGTTGTACTATATATGAGTAAATTTCGCGCTAAATATGACAATGAGATGATTGGGCTACTAAAACTCTCACAATTACAATTACGGGATGCATTCCTAGCTGCCTTACTATGAACAGCTTCTTGGCCAAAAGTAGGTGTATCCAGAGAGATAGCGCACCCATCGCTTATGAAATTCAATAAATCACTATGGCAATCTTAGGTCCCTTCCGTCCTGCATAAACATGTTTTAAGAGTAATCGAATATCTTACGAGCGTTCAGCGTTTCATTCAGAATAATGGTCTTGCTTTCGACAATATCAGGTCTATCATCGTCACAAAAATACCAAATTGTTATGCGTAAATATGAGGTAATGGAAACAACGACGTTGTACTATATATTCGTAAATTTCGCGCTACCTATGACAATGGGATAATTGGGCTACTAAAACTCTCACAATTACAAATACAGGATGCAACTACTAACTGCCTTACTATGAAAAACTTTTTGGTCAAAAGTAGGTGAATCCAAAGAGATAGCGCAGCCGTCGTTTATTGAACTCAATGAATTACTAAGGGAATCTTAGGTTCTTTCCGTAATGCATAAACATGTTTGAAAGTAATTGAATATCTTACGAGCGTTCAGCGTTTCATTCAGAATAAAGGTTTTGTTTTCGACAATATCCAGTCTCTCATCGTCTTAAAAATACCAAATTGTTATGCGTAAATTTGAGTTAATCGAAACAATGGCGTTGTAACTGCATATTCGTAAATGTCGCGCTACATATCACAATGGGATAATTGAGCTACTAAAACTTTAACAATTACAATTACATGATGCAATTCCTAGCTGTCTTACTATGAACAGCTTTTTGGTCAAAAGTAGGTGTATCCAATGAGATAACGCATCCGTCGTTAATGGAATTCAATAAATAACTATGGCAATCTTAGGTCCATTCCGTCGTGCATAAACATGCTTTAAAGTAAGTGAATATCTTACGAGTGTTCAACGTTTCATTCAGAATAATGGTCCTGTTTTCGACAATATCCAGTCTCTCATCGTCTAAAAAATACCAACTTGTTATATGCAAATATGAGGTAATCGAAACAATGGCGTTGTACTAAGTATTCGTAAATTTCGCGCTACATATCACAATGGGATAATTGAGCTACTAAAACTTTAATTACAATTACATGATGCAATTCCTAGCTGCTTTACTGTGAAGAGCTCTTTGGTCAAAAGTAGGTGTATACAAGGAGAAAACGCATCCGTCGTTTATGGATTTCAACAAATCACTATGGCAATCTTAGGTCCCTTCCGTCGTGCATGAACATGTTTTAAAGTAATTGAATATCTTACGAGCGTTCAGCGCTTCATTCAGAGTAATGGTCCTGTTTTTGACAGTATCCAGTCTGTCATCGTCTGAAAAATACCAAATTGTTTTACGCAAATATGAGGTAATCGAAACAATGGCGTTGTACTATGTATTCGTAAATTTCGCGCTACATATCACAATGGTATAATTAAGCTACTAAAAATCTCACAATTACAATTACGTGATACAACTCCTCGCTGCCTTGTTATGAACAACTTTTTGTTCAAAAGTAGGCATATACAAAGAGACAGCGCACCTGTCGTTTATGAAATTAAAAAAATCATCAAGGCAATCGTCCATTCCTTCGCGCATAAACACGTTTTAAAGTAATTGAATATCTTACAAGCTTTCAGCGTTTCATTCAGAGTAATGGTTCTGTCTTCGACAGTATCCAGTCTCTCATCGTCTGAAAAATACCAAATTGGTATACGTAAATATGAGGTAATCGATACAATGGGATTGTACTATATATTCGCAAATTTCGCGCTAAATATGACAATGAGATAATTGGGCTACTAAAACTCTCTCAATTACAATTACAAGATGCAATTCCTAGCTGCCTTACTATGAACAGCTTCTTGGTCAAAAGTCGGTGTATCCAAAGAGATAGCGCACCCGTCGTTTATGGAATTCAATAAATCACTATGGCAATCTTAGGTCCCTTCCGTCCTGGATAAACATGTTTGAAAGTAATTGAACATCTTACGAGCGTTCAGCGTTTCATTCAGAGTAATGGTCTTGTTTTCGACATTATCCAGTATCTCATCGTCTGAAAAATACGAAATTGTTATACGCAGAGTTGGAGTAATTGTATTTTGTAATTGAGCTGAAAGTAAGTATTACATTTTTTCATGTAATTGAAATTGTAATTATAATTGAAGCATTTTCATTTTGTATAATTGCAATTGTAATTATAATTTGATAAAATTTTTGCCTAATTAGAATTTAAATTACAGTACATTGTTATTGATACCTGACAAGCACAACACAAAATAATTGACGCTTTTTCGTTCTACGATCAACAGCTAACCAGTGTTCACCGCGACCCTAATAACTGTTTTCCATCAACATGTTAAAATTTGTAAACGGTGGAATAATTGTTTTTCGCGTTGGGATTGTTGTTGTGGGTGCGGGATATTAGGGTACCTTACACATACCACTTCCTTTCCATCGCTTGCTTTTATGTTATCTTCTCTCGCTTTTCATTCACTGTGTACATGCCTGTTCTTTACATCGTCTAGGTCAGGGGTCACCAACACGCGGCCCGCGGGCCGCATGCGGCCCGCCAGGTCATATTTTGCGGCCCGCGACGTGATTTGAGATTTCGGAATAAAGCTAAGGAAACATTTTGAAATTCTGAAATTGACGTGCAATGGCCCAAACACTTCCAATACCGATATGCCTCGAATTCTGCTTAGGGAAGTGGTTTCAAAACTGAGGGTACGTCCCCCATATGGGAGCGTGAAAGCACCTGAAGAAGCCGTGGAGCTGCGTTCAACTAAAAATTTTTCGCGCTCGGCGCGATTTTCCTCGAATTCATAGTTATAGCTAGTGCTCTGTGTAAAATCCGGAATTCATATTATAGAATTCCCTCGTCAACATTCATAACCTTCCATACCATCAAACTATCCGTTCGGATAGCCAGCATTATGGATGCATTTTGTGATATGGCGATAAGGGGTCGCGAAATTTTTCAGTATCATATAGGGGGCATATCAGTTTGAGAACCACTGGCTTAGGGCTTACCCACAAGATTATGCTTCAAGTGGGGATGGTCTTATAGCTATAGTTACGTATCTCGCTAGTCCCAAAAAGCGTTTCTAGGTATCGTGCACAGCTCGCAGTTTAAAATAAAATGAAATTGATGACAGTGATACTTAATAAAATATTACTTTTTTGTGGTCACTATACCCATTGCCTATGTTAGGTAGAACAGCGTTGTACTGACCTAGAGTTTCAAAACGTGGTTGCCCACTTTATATCGATATGGAATTTATGCGGCCCGCGGCTGCTACGAAATTTGAAAAGTGGCCCGCGACCCATTTTGAGTTGGCGACCCCTGGTCTAGGTCAAGGTTCATCAAACTGGGGTACGCGAGCAGACTCACATAGTACACATTCACAGTGACAATTTCAAGGTTTATGTGTCAAGCGAGATAAAAGCTTGGGCTTGCCAGCTGTAGCGCTTAGGGCTTGAGCCACGATGCCGTTTGACTAATAATTGGGTTGTTTGTTGTGCAAGGCCGTAACTGCCACACCCCAAACCCCCCAATTGGGAGAACCCGGAGCTCGAACAGGGCTCAAAACGAAATCATTATTAAACTGGAATTACAGAGTTTTGTTTTAAATTCATGCCAATTTATGCCGAATTAATGCTGGCAAGTGTATTGATTTTTTGGTACTCTTTGCCCAAGAAAAACTATGCTAGATTTATATAAATTGGCATTCCGGCTTCGGACATTATTGCGCCACGGCGTGCCAAGACATGAAGCTTAGGCAAGCATGGGACTCTGAGAAGTCAATAAAAACTTTATAATAATATATTTCAACATGATAATGACAAGTTATATTCTTGTAATAGTATGTTTTTATTTCATTGATGTCGCGATAGCCCGACCTCGAGGCCGATGCATTTTGAAAGGTTTCAATTGCTTAACATAAAAGGAAGTGAAACGTGACTGACTTAAATTCGGATCACGAGTGTGATTATTTATATATTGTAGAAGCGTGTTTATAGGTAACACGGTTATGATGCTGTCAGCATTGTGTGTCATGGGGTAACGAAATATACAATCAGCAAATCTATGAACAGATCATTGCTCACAGACTCAAATTTATATCCAGTCCGAAGAATCGGGACAACCGACTTTCATCCCTACTTTTGACATTGAAGACAACCAGCTTATAAATTCGAAGAGCTTAATAGTTTAGTAATTTTACGTTGCTCATCAGCCGCGGTGATGAGTTTTTCGTAGCCCATGGTTGATTTCGGATTAGTTCCGTCAGCAGTCAGTCACTGAATATGATGATTACTCTATAGACGCTAATTCAATGTTCGGTGTTTTGCTTCTGTACAAATAGTCCTGGTCGAGAAATACCAGATTATTTCGTTGTGAAGCAGCTAGCATTATTTTCCATACAGTGACCAAGTTAGCTACAAATTAAAACTTGAAAAACCATTCATTAGGCTATGACAATATAACAGTATGTAGTAGGGGAGATGTGGTACCGATGGATCAAGAATTGGAAAATGATCACTGGCCCCAAAATGTTCAGCCGAAAGCAGCAGATCTTTTGCTGGCTCAGCACTTTGATACAAGCTCTACCTATCGCGCACATATACATGTATATCCGTCTTTTCAAAAAATATTTATGGACGTTCAAAATTTGTTGCTCGAACGTACCATCGGTCCCCACCCGGTGGGTCCAATGGCACACGACCCGGGGACCTATGCGACCTATACCCTAAAAAACTCAGATGTGACAACTTTTCTTGCTCAGTATTATAATCTAAGCTACAGCAAGACAGAGAAGAATGTTTGGTCGCAACCGTCAAAAAATACAATCATTATTAACTCAAATATTGTCATAAAATCACGATTCGATTTAGGCTCGAACTTATAAATTTGAGGGTACATACATATTGCCGGAAAATCGACAGTGTGACTTCCAAATACCTCGTTATAGCGATAAAACATCATATGCAATCATTACATCAATATTTTTTGTACGTAGGCATGTTTCATTAGTTTCATGACTAGTATGCTTGTTTATTTTGCTTGATTTGGCTATTGTATCATCGGTCCCCACCCTACGAATTTTATACATGAATCGAAAAAAATTCCACTCAAGGAAGGTACTGAAAAAAATAATAGGTGTTATTATATAGCCTGATACAAGCCCTACACTTCACAATAAAAATGATTGCTGGTTTGTTCGTGCTGAAGGTTACAAGGAAAAATGTATATGTCGATCTAAATTTAGTTTATACCCTCCAAAACAAAAAACATCTGTGAGAGACCCCATAGCTCGCGCACGTCGAATGTTTTTGTATGTGAAGAAAGATTTTGCCAGCATGCAATTGTAGACAGGTTCACGAAGTGTAATCATGAAATGATCATAGAGAATTTTCAAAGTATTTTCGGTCCCAGTGATCCATCGGTACCACATCTCCCCTACTCAAATCTAGAGTTGGACAATTAATTTTAATTGTAATTGGAGCGAATGAAATTGATTACATTTTTGACGTAATTGTAATCGTAATTTGATATTTTTTGTATGGAGTAATTGAAATTGTAATCTAATTGACACAAGCAAGAAAGTAATTGTAATTGTAATTGTAATTGAGCTGAAATAATATAATTGATTCAACTCTGAATCACATAAATACTTTTCAAGCTGTTCTGAAATAAGTAATAAAAAAATGAAACCTTAATGTCGAACCGACCACTTATCAGCTCGTATCATGTCTGATTGAAACTGAATTGAGACTTTCTATACAATGAGGTGTCAAACATACGCCACTGGATATCAACCGGTTAGCGAAGCATACTCATTGGTACCATACTAGCACTTCGACGGCAGTGCGTCGTTTGAACTCGAGTCCCTATTTGGAACAATTAGGCGACATTGACACCGAAGTCAGCGAATCATAAGAATAGAAGAAGAATTGCAAACTCCGTTCACAGTTTTCTGGGGAAATGGACCAGAAATAGTCATTGGCAGCGAAGAAGACGCCAATGCGAAACCGCTATATTCAAGTTACAACCCGAATGGTGATATAATAATAATGAACCAAATACCAACGAACGCGTTTGCAGTTAATTCTCTTGTGTTAGAAAGAACTCATACGCTTGTGCAATGCTTCATCACGACTAAGGCAAAGGGAACAGCCAACGTATATCGTTGTCAGAGCTACTGTTTAGCGGTTTATAACTGCATCCACAGAATTAATATCCGTATTTTTACTGATTATGTTTTTTTGTGTATTAGGGTGTTGCTAGAATAGAGTCGCCGCAGCTGTAATATATTGTAGCCTATAGGCTTGCGGATAAAGCGCTCTAGTAAAAAACAAATTTTGGATTTCGAAGTTACCATGTTGCAATCATTTGATCGGTCCAACCCGCAAGCCATCAAATGGTTTGAATCCGACCGCCGACCTAATTTTATATATTGCCACATGACATCTATTTGATATTACAAATAGGCCTACATAACTTACGTTTTGTGACGGTCGAGTGTAACATTTCGACTTCCGTCTTCACGTTCCTAATGCTGGTATTTTCTACAAACATAAATTCCAACCTTACGTTGACTGACGACAAATGAACAAAATACATACGATTGATAGCGGTTGAGTGCAGCATTTCAACTTTCTTCTCACCTTTCTCCATGGTCGCATTCACTGAAAACATTTATTTCAACATTACATTAACATGACTGAGCCTCTTTTCTATCGACATATATCGATTGAATAACTTAACATGTGCGAATTTATCATTAAATAGCCGCCCGCTGCATCATGATAGCTTTATTAGCTTTACTATCATCATTATTATTGGGTATAATAGCAGTGTTGGGATCAAGTCACTACATTCGAGTCACGAGTCATTTCGAGTCATTGCCCATTTTGACTCGAGTCAAGTCAAGTCAATTGAATTTCCAAGGTGACTCGAGTCAAGTCAAGTCAGTCGATTTTTGGTGGTGACTCGAGTCAAGTCGAGTCAAGTCAAGTCACAATTCAAGTCAAGTTGCCGTTTCGAAGTATGATGCATGATTACGTCATTGCATTTTGCTAGCTGTCTGAGATACAGATTGAATGGTCATTGATTCCGAACCGAATAACGAATATGGAGTTGAATAAACACGCAAGACGGTGCTGCATCGGTCACATATACGTAGAACTGTTAAACGACTGTTAAGTAATTGCATGGCCTCAGTTTATAGTTACGAGCCAAAATAAAGAATGGCGAATAGAGAAAAGAATTGATAAGATGCAATACATAACCCGATTAAAACTTGATATGATACAATTCGAGCCTGCGCCAATGGTTGAGGACTTTATAAACTGTAACCGAGATGGTTAAAGTAAGAACAGAGCACAGAAATTGAGATTTTGCTATTTTATTACTTTACTACGTGTTTGCGACAACGTAAGTTATAAGCTTCGATCACTTCGATTGTGGTCGATTGATTTGTGAGAGATCAATGGAGGCTCAGTGAAAAGCACGATCATTGAATGATTAGTCGCTCTCACGGGTTACACAAGCGTTTCGCGAACAATCCGAACATATGCAAGAAAGCAAGTCACAGTGATTTTTATCGACACCGATTACTTGATGACTTGAAATTGACTCGTGAATTTTGCTCCGAGTCACGAGTCAATCCACATTTCTGAAGCGCCGAGTCGAGTCAAGTCAAGTCATTTTAGCAAAGTGACTCGAGTCAAGTCGAGTCATACGAAAAAGGTGACTCGAGTCTGACTCGAGTCAAGTCATGACTCGAGTCATCCCATCACTGTATAATAGTGATACTTATCGTCGTTGTGAGTCTTTTGTAACATGGAATATGATTTGTTGTCTTTTTTTTTATAAAACCTCTCTTACTAAATATCACGAAGCCTGCGACAGTAGTCGATAACGATGGTCGAGACAATGGTGGAGACCAGGGCTTTGGAGCAGCCGTAAATTTAAACTGCTCCAGCTCCGGCTCCGGAGCTTTCTTCTATTGTACATTACCTCCGGCTCCAGCTCCGGAGCCGCATTATTACCACTGCTCCGGCTCCGGCTCCAGCTCCGGCTCCGGCCCGGAAATTATCGAATGGGCCTGTCTATATCAGGGGTGGCCAACCCGAGAGGGTTTTGCGCAGCCCGCGAGATGGTTTTGTGTAGCCTGCGAGGTAATTTCCTATTATAATATCGAAAATGAATTGCTCGAATTGTGAGCTTGTAATGCCAACCAAAAATTACAAGTCTGGCTGCGACACTTGGGATGTTGATGACTAAAATATTAGTTCCGACGCATTGGCAGATCCAGGGTCCAGTCACATTTTCAGTAAATCGTCCTACATTACAATAAACTAAAATAGTAGTGAAATTTTTCTTCACGCTTCGCGTGTTTAATTGTCACACGATTTCTTGCTTCGTAGCCTACCCCCTACTGAAAATGAAAAAAACGCCTAATTTACCCGATTGAGTCTAACTGTATTCGCAATTACGGGAGAAAGTCTTTTCGCGTTTGCGCTCGCATAAAGATCGTCGACGGTGAATTGTAGGCCCAAAATGATTGTCGCATATTATCGGATACCTTCGATATCGATGTGGCCAGACGCCGAATAGTCGTGTCCTTGCAAACTGAGCTTAGCGGGCGGTATACAGTAGACCCGCAATATACTCAAGTAATAATATTATTGACCTAGTTTATTTATAAACTTTGAAACTTTTACCCGGTTGGCGCGGCTAGTGGACCGCGCACTCGTTTGTCAATTTCATGTGCCCCTTTAGCCGAAAAGTTCGGCCATTCCTGATCTATATAGATTACTAATCTACCCATAGGTTAGTTATCTATAGTACTCTCGAGTCTGTCAGCCGTCAGTAATATCCGATGTAGCAACGAAGACATAAGTGCTGCCATGTCGGCTTGTGACGTCATAATGAATACTTCTCAATTGTCGATAACATCATAGTTGCACTAGAACGCACTTTACTCCATGCCATTGCTGTGAACAGCAATAAAATTCAGGCTTGCTGTTCAATTGTGATAAATCAGCAGATGTGGTTGCTGCATAGGCCCATATAATAGCATCTTATGAAATACGTCGGAGCCGGAGCTACTCCTTAAACAACGGGCTCCAGCTCCGGCTCCGGCTCCGGCTGGATTTTATGTAGAGCTCCGGCTCCGGCTCCAGCTCCAGCTCCGGTGAAAATGCACGGCTCCGAGGCTCCGGCTCCGGGCTCCGGATCCGGCTCCAAAGCCCTGGTGGAGACAATAACTTAATCAATGTGACAAGGATTGGAAAAGTGATTGTGTGCAATTAAACAAGTACAAGTATATACGTAATGCCACAGTTGTGGCACATGGTCGCATCTGCACAAGAAATGGGAAGGAAATGTGTAGCCAATCCGATTGAAGGCGTAAAAGATATGATGAATAATGATAAATGGTGGTTAAATAACTAGTTGATAATTGTGAAGGTAAAGACGAAATATTGCTTTTCTTGGACATAAACTCAAACTGCCAGATTTCAAGGCAACAAATAATTTTAGTTTATCGTATGAAGAGATTGGTGTCTCGATCGTTTCGGTTTTTTAGCACGCCGTGGCTGCACGTGAGTACATATGGGCGCGAGAGGCGCGAAAAGTTTTCGTGATAGTCTGTATAATATTTACTCCTAAATACTCCATATTTAGAGCACAGCAACCTCGTAGTTTTGCATGCCATCGAATATATCAGTGGCGTAATCTCCGATGCAATCAGCCATGCAAAAAAGTGTTTTAAGTAGCGAAACGTCTTACGCGTGTTGAGGGTTTCTTTAATGGTAGTAATATCTCCCTCGACCTCGTGCAGTTTCGAAGTGTCTGGAAAAAACGTATTCAGTCTATATGTAAATACCTTTACGTTGTAAACATAATTAGAGAGTGTACAGCGAGGACATAATTCCTTCGTATTTGGCTCTAGAAAAAATGCAAAAATACTTACGCGAGTTGATCGTTAAATTCATGTATATAGCGTGTCCATTTACTTCGTCTATCGCAGCATATTCTGAACATTAGACAATGTAGTCATGTCGGTAGGTACTATCTTCGCGAATGACAGTTGCCAAATAATTGATTGCTTGATGAATTGATCGTTGAATTCATGTTAGTGACGTGTCTCTTTACTTTGTCGATCACGGCATTATTTGAACAATGGAGAATTTAGTCTCACCAAAATGCTATCATTTCGTTAAAATGCATTGCCACGAATGACCGTTGCCATATCATCCTACATACTAATTTTCATCCTCAGTATGTCAATGATCTTTCACAGTAAACAAAACAACGAATTCTCGAGATTCTACACTAGCCCCTAGCCAATGTCAGAGCTGTTACTCAGTGCGTTTATTAGAGCTAGTTAAAAAAAACTTTTTCAATCGCTACGCTGCTGAATAAATTTTCAGTTATCCTGAAAATCCGTTATCCCCCAAATCTGGGTCCTTTTTCGCCAAATTGAAGAAAAGTTGTAAGAATTGTGAGTGCCACAACAGCAAGTGTTATAATTGACGGGAATGTAAAATGCAGGTTAAAAACAGTGTGTTAAAATTGCGAGTGTTAGAACAATGATCGAAACAACGAGTATAAAATTACGGAAAGTCAAAACAGTCATAGTCATGATAGGGAAACCGTCCAAACCCTGCGGGACTCTTATCAGTCAACATTACGAAACACTTACGAACGGTATCGGTTGCGTTAAGTTGAGCAATAGAGTTCTTTACATCGTTCATATCGTCAGTTTCTAAAAATGCAAGATAGTGATCACATAAATACTTTTCAAGCAGTTCTGAAATGAGTAATAAAAAAATGAAACCGTAATGTCAAACCAACCACACAAAGACTGATCCGTTTTTCACTTATCTGCTCGTATCATGTGTGATTGAAACTGAATTGAGACTTTATACAATGGGGGGGTCAAACATACGCCAATGGATATCAAGCGGCAGCACTTCGACGGCAGTGCGGCGTTTGCACTCGAGTAACTATTCGGAACAATCCATAGAATTAATAGTCGTATTTTTAGTGATTAAGTTTTTTTTTTTGTACAAAGAAGTTGCTAGAATAGAGTAGCTATAGCTGTAATATAATGTATAGGATTGCGAATGATGTTAACATCTTGGAATCATTACACCGGTCCAACCCACAAGCCATCGAATGGTTTGAATCCGGCCAGCGACCTAATGTGAGTCTGACAACCCCTATTCTCTATATTGCCACATGACATTCATATGATGTTACAAGCACATAACTCACGCTCTGTGACGGTCGAGTGCAGAATCTTGACTTCCGTCTTCACGTTCGCAATGGTGTTATTCTCTAGAAACACAGATTTCAACCTTGTGTTAACACGACTAAAGACAAACAAAGAAATTACTTACGATTTTCAATGGCTGAGTGCAGCATCTCAACATTGTTCTTAACCTTCATCGTGGTCGCATCCACTGAAAATATTGATTCCAACATTACACTAACACGACTTAGCAGCTCTTCTATCGACATATATCAATTAAATAATAAACTCAACAATGGTGGATTTTATCAATATATAGCAGCCAGCTGCATAATGATAGCTTTACAATTGCATGATTATTAATATTTGGATATTATAGTGTTACTTATCGTCGTTGTGAGCCTTTTGTAACATGGACTATATGATTTGCTCTCTTTGCTTTAATAAACCCCTTACTAAATATCACGAATCCTGCTACTGCAGTCCATAACAATGGTGGATACGATAAACTAGTGAGATGACAAGGATTTGAAAAGTGAGGCCGTGCAATTAGATGTGTACAAGTATTTACTTATGTAATACCACAGACTGAAAAGAAATATGTCCCCAATTCGATTGAAAGCGTAAAAAGGTATGATGATAAATGGTTGTTAAAAGACCAATTGTCAATTACAAAGTTACTACTAAATATGGCTTTTTTTGGACATAAACTCACACTGCCATAGTTCCATAGGTAGTCAATGCAATCTTAGTTTATCGTATGAAGTGATTGATGTCTCTTGCCGACTTGTTTTCATCGCCGTGGCTGCACGTGTTAACATATGAGCGCGATAGGCGCAACAAGTTACCGTGATAATGTGCATCATAATTACTCATAAATACTGCCATTTGTAACGTGCAGCAACCTCGCTGTTTAAATGGTCTCTTTCGAGGTTGAGATACGGGAGAGATTTTCATGTATATCAGTGATTAATTCCGCAGCAGTGAGTAGGTCAATTCTAATACACCCATCGTACGTACGTCATCACTGAGTGCTTTTAATTTCTTCTTACGCCATTATTGCAAAAGATCAACTGGTGATAAGCGCCCATTTTTTCTTTCAATAAACAACAACAGATCGAGAATGCCACCGAATATATGAGTGACAAAATCTGCGATGCATTCAGTCATTCAGAAAAGTGATTGTAGCGAAACGTCTTACGCGTGTTGAGCGATTTTGAAGTGTTAGCAATAATTTCCTCGACCTCCTGCAGTTTGGAATCGTCTGAAAAAAAAGAGAATTTATAACAAACATCGCGTAAGGCCTACGGGCTCATAGCATTTGGTTCGAGATCGATGTAGACACCCCGAATTCTCCTCTGCGATTGGCAATACGGAAAAATTAATTGTATTACGTTTTGTTTTGTTTTATTGCTTTGTGTGACTACTGAATCTATTGAGAATGTGGTGGAGATTTTCTCACATTGAATTGAGTCCTGCACCAAGCTTTCAACTTTAACATGAATGGGGGTAACAACACTAAGCAGTATCATCCTTTGTGGTGCGATGAAGAAATATTCTGACAGTTGAATTTTTTATCTCTCAATTACAAGTCTATTTAGTTTAATTTTGCCAAAAAGCTTCAAAACATCTTTATTGTACAAAGGGCATCACACTCAAAAGTTGTACCGTAGCATACAGTGCCTTTTCAATTTCGACACGCAGTCCAATGCAGGATAAAATACCTAGTTCAAATAGTTTGTGGACAATAACCCGAGCTATGTCAATATAATTATCAGTTTATTAATATTTTCATCATTTTACGACACCACAAAACTGCGATACAATGAAAACATAGCAAGGTGTCGAGTAGCTAGCTCGACGGGAGTGTTTTAGCAGGAATCGGCAATCCAAAAGTACGCCAAGTTCATTTTGCATGAATTAAAATAACCCACTGCATTCATCGAAACATGGTCGGTGGATATTTTGCAATGAGCGCAACGAAAAACATTGTGATGTGACAGATTTCGTCGAAGGTTAGTTTGCAATGAGCACTCGTGGATATATAGAACTATTGTTCTCCTATATAATCATATCTTCTTAGTGCACCATCTACGCCGATACCATTTTTCTCAAGCGCCCCCACATTTCGCCCTTGAGCCTCTCCGCCCCCGTCAAAATCCAAATCGCCCCTTAAGGACGCTGGAGACAAGGTTAAGACCCACTAACTTAAAAGAAAAGGGTGATCGACAGGAAAAATACTTACGCGAGTTGATCGCTGAATTTATGTACATAACGTGTCCATTTACTTCTTTCATGGCAGCATATTCTGAACAATGACTAATTTATTCTAACATAAACAATTTTGACATGTCGGTAGGGAGAAGTTTCACGAATAACAGTTGAAACATAATTTATAACACATTACCCATCAATACAAATATGTCCTTGTTGGCTCACGATATTTTACAGTGAACTAATAGACTTTAGAGACTTAACATCAGCCTGCGGAAAATGTTCATTAGTGATTTCTCAATGTCTTTATTAAAGCTGGTTAAAAACATTTTTTCGAAAATGAATTTGTTGCAGCTGAATAAAACGGCAGCTTCCCAGAAAAGTTATTGCTGAAATATTCTGGATATAATGCGCTTCATTGAACCAAAGGTATATGAGAATTGCGAGTGCCACAACAGCGTGTGTCATAATAGTTGGTGACCCAACTTGCCGTATATGAAATTGTCTAGTGTCCAACTACGGAGGGTAAAACAACGAGAATGAAAATACCAAGCAATTCAAGATGGAGAGCTTCACAAGGGCAAGAGTTATGATGACGAAGTAATATAAAACTTTGTGGGCTTTTAATCATACATATGACGTCACTGAAAACTTACGAGCGGTGTCTGTTTTATTAAGCTGAGCAATATTGGTCTTCACTTCGTTGATATCGTCAGCTTCTAAAAATTCAAGATTGTCTGAATGAATAGATACTTTGGATGTTAGAAAAAAATGGTTATCAAACTTTTTTATACAGGTCCCTTGATGATGGTCAAAAGATTTCGCACCCCTTATCGGAAAATAAAATAAATATCGAAAAGGGCGGCCCGAATGTTTGCAATCCCAACGTGAAGTTTGATGGAATGGAAGGTTATGACTGATCGGAGATTTATCAAACAGAACATTGGGATAATGTACAGAGCAATAATATTGATTAGCTGGAAGTAAATCGCTCGCAGAACGAAAAATCTTTATTTTAATATTTTATCAAAAATAATAACATTCAATTGTTGCATGTAGCATCAGGCAATCTTGGCGTCTAATCCAGTTTTTCCAAAACTTTTTTGAGCTACCGCTGACTGGACAACGAATTAAGTACCAGCGCCCCCCGACCCCCTCACCGCGCCTAAATGATAAAATGAACGTTGTTTGGCATTTATTATAGCTAGTAATGAGACGGATGAAGCTGGTCTAATGTCATCATACTCATTATATTGGGGCTTGAGCTTTGGTGAGTACAATTTCCTTCTAAAATCTACAGTCTCCACGTTCCGTATTGTCAAGTCGTTTCTGCTATGAATCAGAATCTTTTTCACGGCACTGATAGTACGTTCTATCAAATACAAGCGGGGAAGCGCAATGACGAAAAGTCAACCCGACTCTAGTCAGAGTATTTCTTCTCGATTTAGTGCCCGTCAAGTAGACGCGACATCGTTTATCGTAATCAGAACACCATGTCAGACGCCACAATCGCAGCACTGTGGAAAATCTACGATAAGTTGCAACAGATATCAAAATTACACATGAAAGTTTCTCTTAAAAAGTCATTTTCAAGTGACGTAACATCTTACGCATATGTAAAATTTCTTCATGAATGGTGATATTGCCTTCGACCTCTTCGAGTTTAGAATCGTCTGAAAAACAACGAATTCCGCCTTATATGCGTTTACTATGAAATATTACCATGAATTCTATTTTAGACCTCCAATAAGAATTTCCCACAGGAAAATTATTCATGTATCAATAACATTTCAAATCCATGTTAATTTAATTGGAGATAATGAAGTAAAATTCGAGATGATTTTCAAATACTTGCTTGCACTCCCCTAATTAAAAGTCATGGCTAGCATCTTCCATGAGCCCGAGGTTCAGAGGCTCCGCAATAGTCGAAGTAAAGTATAACTTGACAGCTTCAAGGGTTGCATTACTTCGAAATATATTTCCCCATGCAAACCCATATCTGATATTCAAGTGAAAGATGTTCAAAATACATGACACGCATATCAATGACTTAATGTATGTTTTGTCCAAAACCATGATAGGGCAAAGCAACTTCTGGTCGAAAAATGCTAATTTGGAATGCTGGTATATCTCTGATTGCAATTACAATAGAAACTCACGTTTGCTATCGCCACTTGCTCTGATATTGACTTCATCAGCGAAACTTCTGCGAACTGAAAAAATAATGCCAACTACATTTATCTGATACGAAACTGCTCCAGATAAATTTGAATACAACTCTGTGTAGAGCAAATGTTTTTCTAATTACATGTAGAATGTCAGAGAAGCACCACAAAAATAAGTGAATTCAGGAGTCATTTGAATTGCATTCTAGCAATAACCGATAACATATATAACCGTTTAAATTAATATATACATTTAACCGAACATCTTACGCTCGTTTGCAGCTTCATTCAGATGGGTGATATCTGATTTGACCTCTTTAATTTTTTCATATTCTGAAAATAAATGTATTCAACATACAAGCATTGTTTTCTAGTATACAGCACCGGCAAAAATATATTTTCATGCAGTCAGCAAAAAAAGTTATATTCAAAATCTCGTTCGCAGCTTATTATCCCAGACATATAGACATAGCGTCACCAAAACGCTTATAGTATGTTATAAGCTACTGCCAGGTTACAGTATACTGCAAGGACGATGCCCTGCGTTCCTTCTGGCTGCTTTACAGCTATCTATCGTACGCACCAAAGTCACGTGTGGTGACTACGAGCTCATGCTACGGGACTGGCCATAATCGTGCCTTTTCTGTTTCCCTAGTGAAATGTGTCATAAATATATGTAGTTTCATATATTACTATTAAAAATGTATCCCATCTTAGCCCATGTGATCAGATTCACTGGTAAAGTTGATGGAGGGGGTGTTTTCTAAAATTTAGGGCAAGTTATAAATGATAATGCGTCTTCACTGGATCTATTATTATTAATTACTTTGTTGCATGCCGTTATTTCTTGACCTTTCATCAGGATGTTCGGTTTAGTGGGCAGCACACGATTGCGAGTCTGTATTTCAGTATGGGGCGAATATGTACTGTGGGTGCTGATTGGAAAGGGCGCTACTATATATTGAAATCGAAAAAATGAGGTCACATTGAATCGCGCGCAGAGGGAAGAAAATTTTAAGATCAGGTAGTCGGGAGTCAATTCATAAATTTACATTGCATGTCAAAGGCCACCAAGACATGCGAATAGAATAACGTGCTGCCGCTGCACAGTCGAAAGCGGCCGTACCGCCGCAGTTTGGTCATCCCTGCCCCAGAGTCACTATTCAGAGCCGTTCCATATTGTCCTCTAACCTTGTGATTGTAAGCGATTTCAAATAGTTTGAAATAATCGGAACAATAGTCCTGCAGCCTACTATTCATTCGAAAATTTCGCGATACAGTAACAATGAGATAATTGGACTACTAAAACTCTTAGATTTAAAATTACAGGATATAACTCTGGGATAACCTTACTGAACAACTATTTGACCAAAGTATCGTTGTCCAAATAGACGTGACATTAGCATCGTTTATGGAATTCAAGGAAACACTATGGAAATCTTCAATTCTTTCGTTCTTGCATGAAAAGAGTTGTAAGTAATGGAATATATTACGCGCGTTCAACGTTGCTGTCAGAATGATGGTCTTATTTTCGACAGTATCCAGTTTTGCAACGTCTGAAAAAATAAACGAATTGCTCTACATTAATAACTCCATCATGTCAATATGATTTCACTTTTAGATTGTATCATATGGGTCGTCGGTAGAGAAGCGTAGGCATTAATTACATTATCATGAGTGAAAACAGGTGCTCGTCACGAATAATAATTTTCCTCTCTTATGTATCTTCCATCATGGAGGTAAGACACAAATTGACTTTATTGCCTTGTGGAATACGACATGAAAGTTTCACCAGTATCTCGCTCGATATACAATATTATAGTTCCTCTAACTGTGATTGTTCCTCCCCCTCCCGCCCGTATAATAAAGCAATCTGGGGTTGAGTTGTATCTAAATTATCGATACCGTTAAAGCCCTGGAAAATAACATCTAATGTCGTCTTCCATCCGACTTCTGGTTTCGTTTTTCAAACTATCGTTACCGGAAATAAAAAACCCAATCGGGTAATTGGGTGAATACAGAGAATAAATAGAGATGTAGTCAAACTGCGGTCGAACCAACTTCAATTTCGTCAACATACGGTATATCCGTAACCGAAGTATTGATGGATGATAATCATCGTAATTTAAATCATTCGAATTTTAAAACTCACGATTTTCATCCGTTGTTTCGAGTTTGGTCACTCTGCTGTTGAAAGTATTTTTTTCTAAAGGCAAAATGAACCTATGATGAGCTGTTAATGATACGCTGTGAACTTTTTAACTCAATTTGCTATCTGAGATTATGATATATGAATATTAACGAATAATTTTGTGGTCTTTATCTTCAGTACTGGCGCATAGCATCAAAAATATTAATATTTAGGATACTTTGAATAAACTTGTTACGTTTATTTCCAATTTGACAACTAGTGTCGCTATCGCGAGTAATGAAAATAAGTTGATTCATGTGCAAGTCACTCAGAATGAAAAATGTGCGGTAAAAGTAGAAATTTCGTCACTCGAAGACATGAAGTCCATATCATTTTATTGATACCGGTATACATCGGTCAGTTTGATGGTGGAACAAGATAGGATATGTGATACCGGCTGCTCTTCATTTCACCTCCAGTGATTGCTGTCTTTTTAGGTATTGTCAGTATCACTTTGGTTGCCAAGGCCTGCTGATTAGTATGTGCATGTCCGAGTGTCGAAATTGAGGATTATTCGGAACTGTCTTTATCATCGTTCACAAATTCGGACAATTCTGTATTTAATTTTGATCAAGTACTCATGTTGATCCATTGAATATAAATATATATAATATCGTACGTTCACAAGCCGCGACGACACTTTTTATGAGACTTCTTTTTTTGCGGCATATACGCCGACTCATGATACACATACACACGATCTGTCTATATGCATACCATGAGTGCATGATGTGCATACGCCGCTCGACAAGGAAGTGCAGATATAGCCTTTACGGCTTTCCAAGTCATGCATCACCCCTCCATGCTATCCCAGTAATGTATGAGCGCCAAGCAGGTAAGTCATGGATACTAGTGTTAGCAATCAGGTCTCTGGTCTGTCCCGGCATGGGATCGAACCCACGACCTACCGATCAAGAAGTCGGACGCTTCACCATTACGCTATCTTACGGTGCATTTTGAGCACTGATAAATAATTCAGTAGCACATTGACCACCTTCGTTTTATATCGTTCGTGATCTCATAATTTCAATACCTCCCGACGAGGTCGAAGCCGAAAGCTTGGCAATACTTATCAATTAAGCAGAGAATGGGTTAAGTGAGGTCAAAAACTCTTTCTATACCTTCGAGTCATAACGCGCGCAAACTCTTGATATAAACAATCGTTTGCTGATGATAAAAGTGAACATTGAATCAACGGGATCAATGTGTCAACTTCGAATTCTTTCGTCGGTGAACAAACATATTTTAAGCAATAAGGATCTTACGCTGCCCAAGAGCTGTATCCAGAATAGTGATATTATGCTCAATTCGCTTCAAGTTAGCATCGTCTGGAAAATAGCGAATTCGAAATGTCATGAGAATACTTTCAACATGCTAACACAAAAAACGCCTATGGTCGTATTAAGATAATCTTCATTCATTTTTACCGCCACTTAACCAATGCATCGAACAATAGAATCATATATTCGATATTTCATGACTATACTGTACTAGTACGAATTTATTGTATGTCGATGAAGCACAGCGAAAACTACCTATACGATTCATCATTGGCTGAATGTACAGGGTATGTATTTTGTGAACATTTTTCATGAACTAATAACTAATTTGCACTTTTATAACGTAAAATGAAATATATTGAACTTGCTATATATTTCCCGAAGCAATTTTAATAACTGCGAAAGTAACTCAACGCAAATGGCGCATCTATGATTCAATGAAATTTCCAGAGTCCCCAAATGAATTTATCATCATATTCGATGTTTCTCGTAGCTCTCATGATGATCAAAGTAAGCATCATCAATCGTACAAGTTGGGATAGCAGTATCTACACAATTAGCTACTCAATGCTAGGAATTTATCCTATTTCGTGACTCACGATTTCTGTCACTTCCTTCCAGATCCGCCACTTTATTGTTAAAAGCAATGATTTCTAAATTACAAACGAGGGTATAATCAGCCGTTGTACCCATGCTTGTGACTGTTCAGTCAATGATGTGTAAATCATCAGTGCCACCATTTTTATATTATCTTTTCATCCAGCATTCAGCTTGATCCACTTGAATCGAAACAATAGACCTCAACTATTCATTAGTAAATTTCGCTATACACTGACAATGAGATAATTGGGCTACTAAAACTCTTATAATTACAATTACATGTTATAATTCTGGAATACCCTTACTATGAACAACTGTATGGACAAAAGTAGCTCAGTCCAAATAGACGTGGTGCAAACATCGATTATAGAATTCAATGAATAACTATGGCAATCTTCAATTCATTCGGTCTTGCATGACAATATTTTCAAGTAATGAAATATCTTACGCGCGTTTAGCATTTCATTCAGAATAATGGTCTTATTTTCGACAGTATCCAATTTAGCATCGTCTGAAAAATAACCAATTGTTATACATGAATACTTTCATCATCTCAATGTAATTTCACTTTTCTAATGTATCATATGGGCCTTCGGTAGAGAAGCGTAGGCATCACATTATCATGAATGAAAAATGATGCTCGCCTGGAGGAATAATTTCTCTCTCGTGTGTATCTTGAATTATGGAGGCATGACCATAATTTACTTTATTGCCTTGTGGAATGCGACAGGAATGTTTCACCTATATCTCCCTCGATATAATATTATTGTTACCCTTACTGTGATAGTCCTAACCGTATAATAAAGCAATGTTATGCAATAAGTCAATAAGTGGATCTAAATTATGGAAAACAACCTCTTCAGTCATCTTGCATCCAATTTTTGGTTTCATTTGTCAAACTATCGTTAACAGAAATAAACAATCCAACAGGGTAATTGTGTGAATGAAGAATATTAAAAGAAATATAGTCAACCTGCTATTGAACAAACTGCAATTTCACTAACATACGGTATATCCGTAACCGATGTATTGATGGGGACAGTAATCTTCCTTATTTAAATCAGTCAGATTTTGTGACTCACGATTTTCATCCGTTGTTTCAAGTCTGGTCACTCTGATGCTGAAAGTACTGTTTTCTAAAGGCAAAATTAAACTATGCTGAGCTGTTGATGATACGCTGTAAACCATTGTTTCTTAACCTCGTCGACAGCGTCGTTCCTCAAGGACGATTTGTATTTTGAAGAGGGCTGAAAGGCTCAAGGGGCGATATGGGGACGCTGGGGTCAGAGGGCGGAATGGGGGCACCAACGAAAAATAGCGTTGCAGTAAAGGGTGCAGCGGGGACATATGATTATATAGTACAACAAAAGTTCTATAGGCTATAACCTTGAGCTCTCGTTGCAAATTATCATTCGACATAATCGGACAAATCTCGAAATTTTTTCGTCGCGCTACCCGCGAAAATCATGCCGACGATGTTTGCAACATGTATTTTTGTAGGTAGTGGTTTAATATAATTCATGTAAAATAAATTTCGCGGAATTTTAGATCACCAATTCCCGTTAACATACTCCCGTTACGCTATCTCGGGTTATTTTCCACAAAATGTTTCGAACTAGGTATTTATACCACAGCGAACAGCTTGTCAAAGTCGAAGAAATAGCCACTCTGCCACTTTTGTATTCTAGAGCTACAAAATTAAATCGTCAGAATACTTCTCAATCGTATCATCGAGGATGATACTGTTTCGTGTTGTGACTGGTAACCTCACATGAATGTTACTTCGTTTGGAATACATTCATGTCAAAGTTAATAACTGAGTGGAGTACTAAATTCAATGTGAGCAAAGATATCTACCGCTATCTCAGTTGATTTAGCACATAGTCATAGAAAACAATAAAACAAAACCCAATACAAATAACGTATTGCCAGTGGCAGAGGTATCCCCATATTCCCAGTCGCAGAGGTGAATACTGGCTGTGTACACTGGGCTCGAATCATATGGTATGAGCCAGTATCTTATGGTTGTTATAACAACCTTGGTTTGATTCCGAATAGCTCACATACAATTATGATGGTATTATTTAGTCGAGTGGTACTCGGGCGCGATTCAGGCTTTCCATTACTAAAGACCCAATCCAAAAAGACCGAGTGAACTTCGAACCCTTACCCCGTGCTTTTACTACCGTCCCTCAAAATATGAGGGGCAGTGGTGGACCAGACCTAGGCAATTTTATCCGATGATTTTCAGAAACGAGGATATTCCCGCAAAAATACTTCTGTCACGCACAAGATATAGTCGAGAACAACCACCAATTCCCGTCTGGGTCGTAACAAATTAGCTCGCGATTAGAAATCTCTCCGTGCTGTATACACCGTGCAGTATACGGTTCCAAAATAACTTCTTTCCCGGATTCCGGGGAATCACTTATTAAATTGTTAGGTTAACGAAAAAATGCTGAAAACCATGTTTGGCTCAATACCAAGCAGGAGAAGCAGCGGCAGAGCCAATAGAAATTTTTATATTTAATAAAAACAATTCAAATTTTTTTTCCAAATTTTATTGTCTAACATATGAAATTATTCAGTTGTCTGCGAAAACTCTGCATAACAAATTTGAAGCGTTTCAAACCCGTAGAAGCGAAGTTATTTGAGTCTTCCATCAATAATTCTGGGATTACCCACCATCAATCCAAATAACTTCGCTTCTACCGGCTGGAAGTGAGCAGAAATTGTTATACATCGTTATTTTAGGCCAGTGGTTCCCAACCTTTTTGTCTTCATTCCCCACTTCAGATTAATTCCGAGCCTTCATTCCCCACCAAAACAGTAACAGCACTTTGTCAGCCCCGCCATAAAAACGTTGGTCTTGGGCCCCAAGAACCCCCTCAGCCCCGCTGAGCCTGTAGGCTTTTTCCCTGCAACTTATCAGTTACATTGGGTCCACTGTTTAATGCGTCGCGCGTCGCGTTATTTCGACTTAACGCGCGAAGCACGATAAATTTATATAATTCGTGTTTGAATCGGCCGGCCATTATGATTGGGAATGGCATATATTTTGCTATCAATTTTTTTATCCCCTCTCTGCTCACGTAATCATATTTGCCGCTAAAGTTGAATGAGTTGTGTTGGAAGCAGTGTTGGGATGACTCGAGTCAGACTCGAGTCACCTTTTTGTATGACTTGACTTGACTCGAGTAACTTTGTTAAAATGACTTGACTTGAATTGACTCGGCGTATCAAAAATGTGGATTGACTCGTGACTCGAAGCAAAATTCACGAGTCAATTTCAAGTCATCAAGCAATCGATGTCGATAAAAATCACTGTATCTTGCAATCGGATTGTTCGCGAAACGCTGGTGTAACCCGTGAGAGCGATCAATCATTCAATGATCGTGCGTTTTACTGAGCCTCTATTGTTCTCCCACAAATAAATTGACCGCTTACGAAGTGATCGAAGCTTACAGCTTACGCTGTCGTAAACTAGTATAGTAAATTATTTTAAGAGAAAAATGTCTATAACTGTTCTCTGTACCGCAACCAAACCTCTTAATTGAAATTAAATTCGAAGATAGTTTATATAGTCCTCGACCATTGGCGCAGGCTCGAATTGTATCATATCCATTTGTAAATGAATAATGTATTGTATCTTATCATCATCATCATCATCATTGGTTTATTAGCAATTTTATCAGTTCAATACACCACAAAAATGCGATACAATGAAAAGACAGGAAGATGTCGAAGCGACACCCACCTTGGCCTAGGCGATGTAAAGAGGAGGCATGCACACTGAATGAAAGTAAAGAAGATAGTATGGAAGAAGAATGCGACAAGAAATAGGGCGGCATGTCATGGGAAGCGAAATCGATAGGTCAGTCGAGGTCCGGTATCAATTCGTTTCTTTACTCTCTATATTGGCTGGTAACTACAAACTGAGGCTATGCCATTATAAATGCGTAGTTTAGCATTTCTACGTATATGTAAGCGATACAGCGCCGTCTTACGTGTATATTTGACTTCATATTAGTTCATCGGTTCAAAATCAATAACCAGTTAATCAGTATTTCAGACAGCTAGCAAAATGCAATGGCGTAGGCATTCGAAAAGGCAACTTGACTTGAAATGTGACTTGACTCGTGATTTGACTTGACTTGACTCGACTTGACTCGAGTCACCTCCAAAAATCGAGTGACTTGACTTGACTCGAGTCACCTTCGAAAATCGATTGACTTGACTTGACTCGAGTCAAAATGTGCAATGACTCGAAATGACTCGTCACTCGAAGGTAGTGACTTGATCCCAACACTGGTTGGAAGAGGTAGGACCCCTAAATGAGAATTGAACATCTTCCGGAGGACCCGTTGGTATATTGACTTCGTTACATTATGCTATATCGTGACGTCATATCTGCTATATCAAAAGATATGGAAATCGCCAAAACTGAAAGGCACACACGATTTCAAATTGGTATTGCTTTACTGGCAAATACTTTTTCCCTGCAAGATGGCATATGTCCTGTGGGGTTCAGATCGCCAGAACAGGAATATTCGGCGCCAGCCATTTAGCCAATTAAACATATATCCATGTTACATGGCCTATAACTTCATATGCCTTGGTGCGTCGTGGCGCAGTAATGGCCGACGCCAAAGTATATATTTCTATAAATTCTACATATTCTCGTGGGGAAAGGGTATCCAATAATCAGATATTCGGGAATATTAAATCACGGGATTTGGGGTGCGGCAGTTACGGTCCTGTTCCCCACTACCCAGCACTTTGTCATCAAAGAGCAGCTATATGCTGGTATGACTACACAAGACACACAACCACACCGGTACACAAGACAATCGCCTATAACTGCATCATAAAACGTAATGTGAACCGATACCAGTAACGCTCAAAATTTCGCGAAAGCGTTATCTCACGTCAAACTAGTCGTGCTGGATGCGTTGTGACGCCATCATTGGCCATCCAGAGTTTAAAATGAGGTTATGTGAACAACACGCAATATAATTTTCGACACATACATTCCAGAGCATTTAACTGGTAACGGTAATTGCGCATGTGTCTCCGTGAATATGTAGACTGTCCTCTATATAATTTTGAACAAATTCGTCTATTCCACACCAGAAATCATTGAATTCCCCACCAGTGGGGAATTCCCCACCGTTTGGGAACCACTGTTCTAGGCCAATTAACAATTTATTAGGGTTGACAGCAAAATTTAGGAAACAATCTCTAATTAATATCTAAATGTGTGACTTAATATGTTTATAGGTAGATATCTTACGCGAATGGATCATTTCATTCAGGTCGTTGATGTTGGATTTAACCTCTTCCCATCTTTGATTATCTGAAAATTCAACAATTCGACTTACTGCGTGAAGAAAATCAATGCATAAGTTTAGCTTCTAAGTGTATGCCAAGGGTAATTGGACGAGGGAAGGACGATGTTTGTCGCGTGGGACCACTTTACTTTCGTCTAGCTCAAAATTTGGATAAATATCCGACACCTACTCGAATGCATAGTAAAAATATGGAATGAACGTTGCACCTATCATTCCCAGGATATTACATTTTAATGTATGCCACTGCGATAGTCTTACCAGTGTATTGAAGGGGACTGACTGAATCTATGTTCCGGAGTATCGATTTCGCCAAAGCTCTAAAAACTTACGTGTTTCATCGACTTCCTTCCTGATCCTGGTTTCATTCGTCAATTGCTGGTTAACTAGAACAGGAATGCGATATGTTAATTTGATGAATAAAGTAAAAGGAAATCTGAGCTTATATAAATTTTTGAAACAACGGTAATTGCACTGCCATGGTGCCGTGCAAGTGACTGTACAAAACGCAAAAGACGCATGTATGATACAAAAAACTCTCGTTCAATAACACTGGTCTACAAATTTCGAAAAAAATTGCGTCGAAAATTTTATTGGTTTATTCAGGCTAATTTAAAGTTGCTGAGACGGATTCTGTGATCAGAAATTCTTTATCATGTCAGATTTTTTCCGTATGAATTTTTCTCATTTTTATAAATTATTCAAATTTCGGCTTTCGTTAGTGAAATCACGGTTAGCACACAACAACGATAGTTCAAATATTGTTATTCAAATCATCAATCCTAAACCTGGGTTGTTGTAGTACCGAATGAGTGAGTTTTTGGTGAACTTGAATCCGGTGATTCTCTCTTTTCTTTCATTCGGAAGCTCATATGTGGATGCAACTATTATTAGTCGGTAGTAGTTATTATCTTTATATACTAGCTCCCCAGTTTTAGGAAGCACTGCCCTAAGCCGTTTTATAAGCGTCTCGGTCTTGGCAGTGTTTGGGCCATTGCAAGTCAAAACAGTATGCTCATTCATATCAGCTGATTCTCCCTCGATGGAATGTTATTGCTCTGTGTATAGTCCGGACTTCATCTTAAAGAATTCTCTTATCAACTGTCATCCCCGTCCATGTCACCAAACGAGACGTTGGGATTGCTAGCATTCTGGTTGCATTTTGTGATATGACGATTTCGGAGTATCATAAATGGGGGCGTGTCTAAAAAAGTTTGCGAACCACTATGGCTTCGTGTTTCGACACAAGATCAAGCTTTACGTTTAGATGTTCTTTCGGCTAGTCACGTATCTCGCTAGTCCCAATATCGATTCCCTAGTCGCTGAAAATCGTTTCCAGGTATCGTGCACAGCTCACAGTTCAAAATAAAATAAAATTGATGATAATTATCTTTTGTTGTATTTGTAATCCGTCAGTAAAATATTATTTCGTTTGTGGTCAATATGCTCATTGCCTCATGTTAGCTAGCTCACCGTCGTACTGACGTAGAGTTTTAGAACGTTGTTGCCTATTTTTCATCGATATCGAATTCATGCGGCCCGCCGCCTATTCGAAATTTGAAAAGTGGCCCGCGACCCGTTTTCAGTTGGCGACCCTTACACTATAGGCTATCTCGCCAATGGGGAGTATTTTACTGGGAGAGTACTTTGCCTCATCAAATATTGTTATTTCCGGATACGCCTTTGTGGACGACTATCAATCACGAAGACATACGACTAAGTTAATGTACTGGGAAATATTTTGGTTAGGAAATATCTTACACGTGCTGAGCGTTTTTTTCAGAGTGTCGATGCTTCCCGCGATCCCATTCAGTTTATCAATATCTGTAAAATAACGAATTAAATCGTAATGATGAATACCTTGAACATTACAATATAAACTCATCAATGTAGATGTTTTTGTCGCTCTGGAAACTTACGTTTTCTAGCGCTATCCCCCCTGATTTTGGCTTCACTTGTGAAATTATCGTTAACTGGAAAGGAAATTCGAATTGGTAATTAGATAAAAGAGTAAGAAAATATAACGATATTTGATTATTTTTCTCCACGCTAGTGCTACTTCCCTATCATTAGGTTTGATAGTGATGATGCACAGCGAGCACGGTACTTGAATGCACCGAACTCGCAATGTTCGTCACTACGGATGACTCCTATGAGAAGCATATGTATAGTTTCCTCAACGCTATCCACCACGCCGTTTCGTATATTTGATCTTGTGATTAAATTTACATTATGGTACATTTAAGCATACTAAAAATGTCGTGTGATAAATAGAGCCGGCCATATCGATTGTATCACTCAAAATTAGAGCTGTTTTTGTTGATGTTGGTCAGGAATGGTGCTTTAGCCTACTGGCATGACTGCTTCCACTTGCATGCTAATGTGTTCCCATGCTCATTTGTCACCATGCTCATATGTCAATATGCTTAAGTGTCCTCATGCTTACGTGTCACCATGCCAATATGTAACCAACTATGCTTATATCTCAACATGCTTAAGTGTCCCAATGTTGATGTGTCCTCAACTCCTCATGGTTACGTGTCACCACGTCAATATGTAACCAACCATGCTCATATGTCAACAATGCCGTGGCTATGCCGTAGTGTCACATGCTCAATTGTCGTTTTGCATTGGGTCGCACGCTCAAATGTTGGGCAAGCGTTTTTATTGCCTAGTCTGCTAATAACATTCCATATAACTAGATGCTTAGGGCCCATGCGTTTGCAGCAATTTTTGCCTGGCTTCTCAGTACAACTCAAATAATGTTGTAGCAATGAGGATTGAATTCTCCCTGCCAGTCGGCGAAGCAAACAGTCGCCATTGCCAGCAACGGAACATTGTGTCTCAACAATCGTACCACAAAATATGACGTCACCAGCACGTCGAATACGAATACGAGAGCGTTCAATGTACTATTTTCAGACGGTACACGAACTCTCTTTGTTGAAACTGCCTTGTCTGGTGTATTTGATAAAGTCGACAACAAAGCACACAAATGAAAGTGCAAACGACCCCTTACGACGACGCGAAATCTGTCGTCTCGATAATTTTTCACACATGCTGGATTATCCCCCTATTGTTTGCCAATTGTAAAATTCATGAACTTTGATTGTTCCGCATCGATCTTGAGCGGTGAGTCAGGGATTAGGACATGGTAACATATCATATATGATATCATACCTCTCACCATATGTCATTGTTGTTATTTATGTAGAACAAACGTAAAAGTCGTAGCGATTACTCACATATTCGATATTCTTCTCGAAGCCCCGTTACCGTATCATTTAGCAATGCCAACTCGACCATGATGCGAGTTAGGTTTTCCTGCTCTAGAAATGAGAAAATATTTTGAATCATGATAAATTGGCGGAAAAGCTGTTGTAAAATGCGTTTAATAGCAAAGCATCGAATTATTCACGTCTTACTTTGTTCATCGCTCATCTGCACCTCTCTAATCCGGGCGTTCAAATCATTGATAGCTAAAATATAAATGATTTTATTATATATTGCCAGATAACATATCAATAATCATTATATTCAGCAAAAAAAATTGATATCGACAATTTCATATGATGACTTGATGGTGACTTACATGTTGCAAAATCCCCTTCAATAGTCGACACAGTGTCGTTGAGCAATCGAAATTCTGAAATTTAGTATTATTAGTAAAGAGAGAACAAATATATTCATCATTGCAAAATAACAAAAATATTGAGACATATACTTTAAACTACAAACTACAAATGACACAGAAAAATTCAACTGTCGTAGTAACTGAACTGTAGTTATTGAAATATTCGAAATAAAGTGGTGAGGGAATTATCGTAGTAATGACGATAATCTCTTACTACCCACGCGGCTCAGGTTAGTAAAGAGACCTCCAACCGCAATGACGTGTTTTGTGACGGCGAGGAAGATAACCAACTTTTAGACCCGTTTAGAACGGGAAAGGACGAGTTATTATTGGATATACTGGATGTTTACTCGATGTACTGAATATACTTGATATTGGATATACCGAATAGCCTGATTTTCGACGATACAATTCAGGGATTAACCGGTTAACAATGGCCACGGACATTGAGACCTTCAACACTGACGATATCGGTACAGAAAGAAATGCTACACAGGTATCATATGGAAAGAACAATAACGAGAAGACCAGAAAATACAGCCGTTCTGAGAAAAAAAAACAATCAGGAATCACCGATTCTCAACCATACCAGACGAAATACTTTCTTTATAAAGGGAAACGAAGACCTTGACGCTGATACCACAACAGAAGAAATACAATGCAACACTATCACAGGAAAATGCTATAAACACATTGCAGGATTATATGAGCTAAAGAGCGGAACATTGATTTTGAATATGAAGACAGAAACCAATGGAAAGATGAGACAAAACCCTAATCAAGCAAAATTTCGCAATATAACTTTCGAACTCCTACGACGTCCAGCGACACATCTCATTGTTAACAGAATACCATACGACTTTACAGGGGACGATATAAGCAGTAACTTCTAGATGGCAGAATTCAGGGAAAAACTTGCCCTACCATGTAAAATTGATGGGCATGGGTGCCGTATCAGAACAGCTGACGACGCCAATCGGAAACGATGTTACAACTACAAACAGACGGGTCATATTATCAATGACTGTCCAAAGGAAAAATGAGCCTGCACCGCGTGCCCGTGTTGGGACGACGTGAGTCCCCTTTTTCGTATGACTTGACTTGACTCGAGTCACCTTGCGAAAATGACTTGACTTGACTTGACTCGACGTTTCAGAAATGTGGATTGACTAGTAACTCGGAGCAAAATTTACGAGTCAATTTCATGTCATCAAGCAATGGTGTCGATACAAGTGGCAGATACTGCATATATTCGGATCATGCGCGAAACGCTGGTGTGACCTGTGAGAGTGACCAATCAATCAATGATTGTGCATTTTACTGAGCCCCCATTGTTCTGTCAGATCGCAAACGAAGTGATCTGAGCTTACAGCTTGGGTTGTCGTAAACAACTACAAAAGTAATCTAATTGCAAATTATTTATCCCTGTTTTATAGACTGTTCATTGCGGTCGGTACTCAATCCAACCAAACCTCTTGTGTGATTTAAATCGAATTTTAATATAGTTTATAAGGTAACGTTACTCGCCCCCATCGGTGCTGGCTCAAATTGTCTCTCACGGATGTGTAAGTGTGCTCATATCAATTCGTTTTTGAGGTTTCATATTATATTCTCTATTTTGACTGATAATTATAGACTGAGGCTATACAGTTACTTATACATAGTTTAGCCATTCTACGTATGCGTGAGCGATGCGACGCCCTTTTCCTGTGTTTTTACCGTATATTTGTCTCTCAATTCAAAATAGATGACGAATTTTTAACAGCTATCAAAATAAAACGACGCAATGATGGCTTGTACTTCTGAAAGCAACTGGACTTGAATTATGAGTTGTAACTTGGCTCGTGACTTGACTTGACTTGACTCGACTTGACTCGAGTCACCTCTAAAAACCGAGTGACTTGACTTGACTATAGTCAAAATGTGCAATGACTCGAGAGGACTCAGGACTCGAAGGTAGTGACTTGATACCAACACTGCCGCGTGCAGACGACTGGGACATGGCGCAGAAGAATGCAAGTCTATAATTCGACGAGGGAAACTCGGACATGCGACCAACAATGACACAGTAAATACGAAGTCGGTCGAAAACCCACTTAACCCCATATTGGAGAGAGAAGAGCTGCCGAAACAAAGGCTTTAAGCAAACCAACAACAGAGAAACCGGTCGACCCGAAATCGACTCGAAATGAGGACACGAAGAGAAATGGAACAAGGTCTAAGAGCCCGGCAATAATCAAAGTATATTCCTCAACTGACGTCGCATTCGAAAATGCAGACACAATACAGAACAAACACCGAATCAGTGCAAGCTATTGTTAAAAGCTACAATACTGACAAACAAAGAGAAACACAGATGGTCGACGTATACGAAACGGGGGACCGATATTTCTACAGAGGCAGCTATTGGGTGAAATATGATTTATGAATAATAAATGACAGTAATCTATAATTAATCGGCTGTCATATTTTTCATGCGGTCAAGAAATACAATGTACAATAGGTAAGGCAATTATTCAAGTTACGCAAACTGATGGAGAATTAAATAGGCAGGCACTGCTATATAAATCGATATTTGCAAACTAATACCTTTATACTCGATTCATAGGGACAGACAGACATAGTTTCAATTATCAGTATAACGAGGCATATATTGCATGACAAAGGAAAGTACATATTGTGCTCACGTTGTTCATCGCTGCTTTTCAGGGTTCGAATCTTCTCTTTGAAATCGTTGAATACTAAGAAAATGATATAAATTTCAGATTGACTGAAAGATGTGCGGGACAGGATTTTATTACTGATATCTCAAAACTCACCGACTTCGTTGTCATGTTTCATAGCTGTCAGGGTACGGTTGAACAGATGCGATTCTGAAGTAAAGATTCCTTGAATAAATGATACTATGCCGGGAACGAAAGAGGCGGTATTGAGTTATATAATGGTATGCAAAATTGTAAAACATATGCTGCTCACGTTCTCTATGGGATTGTTCTTGCTTTCGTATTTCGGTATTCAATTCCTTATTTGCTAAACGAAAACACATACTTTTGAAATTAAAATATATACGGAAAGATAGAAAAGTGGTTTTTGCCGCAATCGATCTATCAGCGTCGTTAACTCACAAATGTTCATGGTCCGCTGCAATTCCGTGACGATGAAGCTGAAGTTTTCTTTTTCTAAAAGTTCGAAATACGTTGCGATTATAAGAAATTCATGAAATACAGTGATAAAAGTATGTCATAATTTATGGGAGAATGAAGAGATATCATTATAAGAGTCGGGCCGATATCTTAATTTTGAACAGTAAACGATATTTCAGATATCACACATAGGCCTACTTGCAGATAAACCGATATTCACAATAAATCAGCAACAGGGTTAACGAAATAGCATTTCCATTACGAAATAAGTATAGTATAGTCGCGGTAACACAAATTTGTTCGATATGCCACCAAAGCGTGAAGTGATATGGTGTGCATGAAACAGATAGCGTAGTGCAGGGGAGTTAAATTCAACTGGCGTCGCGGGTCGGATTCAAAACCTCAGCTGGCCCGCGGGCCACACCAGTAAAATGAATCCATAATGTTGCCTCGAAATCCATGGCCTTGTTTTTCACTTGAATACTGGCATCATATTATGAAACATAGAGATTATCTTCTAGCAACACCGTTATTAGCAAGCAACGAAATCGGAAAAGTACGATGATATACGCAGAAGTTGAATACAGCCACAAAAACAGTGACTCTAACAGCGATATAAAATGGTGTATTCCAATGCGCCCTTGGTTTTAGTCGAAGCCGTTAGCCAGGCGATTTTAGTATGCGCTGTAAGGAATACAAGAAAATCGTAAACGCGGACGTTGGAATTTGGTTCATTAGGCTAGTATCATGAAATCGGGGTACCGGTTTCTCTGGAGGCCGGAAAGTATTGAGTAAGATTTGATAAATAGTGCGATCTCGTATATTTGATTTCTATTTTTGTGTATATATATGCTTTATGTAACCTGAATATAACAGCATTTCATTGGCGTTTTCGTTTTTGTAAATATCTACTTCTCGGTATTTTTTGCGTGTTCAAGTCCGCCCGAAGTCGACTCCAGATTTTCCACGTAAGAGTTGGAGATTTATCTATGCTCCTCCTCGCCATTTCATCCGCGTACGCAGTGTCATAAAAAAGTCCGTACTGTCCGTAATGATGCAGCAGCGAGCAGTGTAACGCTCCATCAGTACCGTTGCATAATTATGGTGCGGGCGACAGAATCCACATGTTGTTGTAGTGGCATTATCCGTCGATAAAACGAATGGATATAAGACAACAGTGGTATCAAAATAGTGCGATAGCTAAAGTGTTGACCTTATTTGACGGGCCAATACGTATTGGACCGAGATGGGCTTCGTTTGTAAGAAAATTATGTTTTAATGATTTTCCTCTTTGAACACTGTTGGTGAGCAGAATTCCGTTAGACATGTAGCTGCCTGACTTGCTGGTGAATTGTGTGATTTGAAAGTGACCTATGTATTTTGTAATGCTGCTGTGCGAGATAATTAAAAGACGTGACGCGAGGAAACAAGACATAGACCTCGATACTACTGTCTCTTACAAATTCACGAAACAACATCAGACAAATATTTGGTGGATACAATTTAGAAAATGGACGCATCTTACGCTGTTCGTCGCTCAATTCCAGCTCCAGAATCTTGTTGCGTAAACCGATTTCAGCTGAACAGCATAATATTGAATTTTATAGATTTATTTCTGGATCATAATTATTCGTATACAAGAGCGGTTCCCAACCTTGTTCTGAGTGAGTACCACCATAAGGTTCTATGATTTCGTTCCGTAGCACAACATTACCGAATAAACTCAACCTTACTCGAAATCTATATGGTTAAATACCATATAAGTCGGCCAGCAAATTTTAAAATTAATGACCAAAAGCTAATTCGCATCTGATTATTAATAACAGACACTGACAATGCACAATTAAAGTGATGATTGCAATTGTTTCATGTACACAAGCTGATCGAGGCGGGGTGCAACCGTGTAGCATGACACATACCTTATTTTTCTGTGCGCTCGATGAAGACATTTCTAACATTTGAAAAAATAACGTTAACGATTTATAAAACTCTAATTGTACTTGGCGACCAACTCATATGACGTCGTGTACTACTAATGGTATATACCACAGGTTGAGAACCACTGGTATACATAGATACGTGCGAAATAGTGATGCTGGCATGGTGTGCCACATTAAAATAGTTGATTTTTCCCTCTGTCGCTTCCATTGTAAATATATTACTCACAAGCTTCATAATCCGTTCTGAGCGTCGCCAACGCAATGCCCAACTTCATGATTTCTGTAATCAACAGAAATACTCTCAGCACTTATATAGCCTTACCTTGCGTATCGAAAGTAATAAACACTGATAAACTATGGGTTCCTAGCCTTGTTACGGTCGCGACCGTGAATTTCAATTTGAAGATGTTCCGCGACCCAGCCTCTCACTTTATCAGCACCTTTGTCCAAACCTACTCCCGATTATTTGGAAGTTGACGAATATGTATCCAGTAATAGAAATTACGCTAGGAATACCGTAATTTGGATTCGGGAAATGAGGACCCTTTTTGCAAATCAGAGAAGCTAGTTGATCAAAACTGAAATAAGTCGATTTCGCTATTTCGGCTGAAAAAATCGGGTCATCACTTTCCTTCAACTCACGATTTACACGCTTGTCACTTAAAATTAGTGGCCTTGACTAAGAACAAGGTCATGGATTTCGATCAAACCACGAATTTCCTATTTAGAGTCATTATGCCCATTTTCACTCGAATCTATCCATTATCTTAGCTGTAAAAGCTGTAAAGGAGTACATTTTCAAAAATCTGTAAAGGGAGGCCAAATCCTCGTAAAGAAGGCCGTAGGTAACCCTAAATTATTCAATTACGAACTCGTCAACCCCCGTCAAAATGGACAATTGCAACGTATATAGGTATTTTTCCTTGAAGGAAAAATGACCGTGCTATTAATCTTTAAGCTCCCGACACTTCAACCGTAATAGAGGTGGCGGACACCTACTTTGAGTTATAGTAGTGTCGCTTTAAAATAATTATTGAGCTGATCTGCTACCAGGCTCGCCGTCCTCGTTTATATTTTTGTTGTGAAAAATGAAACAAAATTTTCAGAAATGAGCCGTCGATAGCATCCGCTTGATTTGCATTCTTGTAATAGTCATTATTGCAATTTACTTGCCGTGTTCATCAGCTCACACAATAGGCAAACGGTCCCATTGGACTCGCGGCCCCTAGGTTAAGATTCCCATGCTATACATGGTTAAGGAACGTTATGGTATATTTATTATAAAACATCATATTGGCAAAGTTTTGATTTCTTCCGACACGCCAGCAACCACCCAATTGAAATAAGTTTGATAAGAATATTACGTTTATCTAACTGCTCACATAAATAAAATGTCTTGATGAGATCATTCACAATATTTATTAATCTGCACGGTGTATAGAGCTTATACAAACAAAGTTTGACTCACGCGTCTGTTGCGCAGTTTCCAGTCTTGATACCGTGTCATTGAAATCCCGAATAACTGTGACGAAAGACGATGATTATGTTATGATACAGAAAATACACGCAACTTTCTCGTCCGCAAATGCTCCGACCTATGTTGGATCGCCTTGATTGCTGTGCAGTATATCAAAGATAAGTAGTCTGTTTGTTAAAATCAGTCAAGTGCGGCGCGGTCCATGAGGCACTGACCCCTTCCGAGTCATATTTACAAATATATAAATCCAAAATGCTAGCTGATGCAGTTGACGACTTGAAAGCAGGTGTGAGTGGAAAACATTTAAATGCAACATCAGTTAGCGAATGTGGCACTTCATGCTGGCCGCTACATCTACACGATTCATATACTACATCGTCGGTTTGCAAAATCGGCAGCGCATTGTTTCCCTGCACTGCGATTTTTGATTGTCAGCCAAAAATGAGTTAGTCAGATAAATCTGTGCCTCACCAAGTTATTTTTTCTCTGCACTTTCATAGTACGTCACAAAGCTGAGTTCAAATATATTGGTGATTTTCTGGGGGTGCTGTTGTTTTGACAACAGTAATATTTGGATTTCAGGAATCACGGCAGTGGCATTCGACTAATACCAGTTGACATAAATTCTGAGTTGATTAAGATGAATTGGCCGATCTCATGGAGGCGTGACGCGTCTGTACCTCAATTCTGCCTCACACTTACTTTTGCGCTATATTTTTGGACAATAAATACGTATATACCGTCATTTTGGATGCAAAAGTATTTAACATTTAGTTACCCATGGACATCGACATAAAATACATATAATTATTCATGTACTAATAATGAAAGGATTTCACAATTCTCTTTCCTCATCCTGACTACGGGACTGAATCAAAAGAATATGTGAAGTAATTACATCACAAATCTATTTTTATCATCATGTTCAGCCTACCTTCCTCATCAGCTTTTTCCAGTGTCGCCACGAAATCGGTAATTATTCCCGTTTCTGAATGAAGTGACATCTTGTTATAGTGAAGCGATAATAATTCGACAAGAAAACCCGATTACGAAACAATAACAGAGTGTAGAGTGAGAGTTGAAGTTATAAACTGGAGCAAATAACAGAACTAACTCTTACACGAAATAGTGGAGTGGAACTCTAATTGACCAATGCACTGAAAGCAAGAATACATATCACAGCTGTAGGTGAGTCTTCTCAAAATATAGGGCTCCACCAAGGTTTGAAACAATAGTTGAAGCCTGGGTCACTCTTAACATGCCCAAGCGCATCTACACTAGGGTTGCCATACGTCCGGAATTTCCCGGACATGTCCGGAATTTCACTGTTCAAGCTAGCGTCCGGGAGGAATTTCTAAAATATGCCAAATGTCCGGAATTATGAAGACTTTACGTGGGCTCATAATTTTTTCGTAAATTAACGTAAAATAATTATTGTTGTGACTATTTATGCTGATGCATGATATTTTTCTTCGCGCTGCGCGCAATTTACTAACACATTTATTGATTTTGATATGGAGATTACCACCCTCGCAAAAAACTGCATAAAAAAAAAATAAAAACAACCTTTATTTACTGAAATAAGCTTAATTGTAATCGCAATTATAGGAGAACGGTATATTCCTAGAGATCATTAAGGCCGTTTAAATGCTTTATTCAAAGATAGTGGTTCCAAACGTGGGGGTCGTTTGCCATTATTCTGGGGTTTGCGAATATGTTGAACGTAATCAGCTTCTAAAATAGCCCGTGAGTAAGTCTGGGCAAAGGTGCTGACTTCTTTTAGTAATCAGCTCGTCAAAATTTGATCTGGGCCACGGAACATATTCAAATTGGAGATGGAGTCGCGAGCATAAAAGATTGGAAACCACTGGATCCGGGGTGTTTATAAAGCTCCTTGGTGCGCACCGGCATAAGGCTGATAAACAATCTTATCGGTAGGGCATGAACATGACTTAACGATGTACAATTACGCTCCCTGTATTTTCGAACTCATCCTCCTCCACCAGATCTACCCCTAACTCTGATCATGTGACCGGAGAGTGGTAGGCTATCCATATAGTAATATATGGAACAACCAATATTATTACCAGAATTTATTCAAAAAATTTAACGACCAGATGCATATAGAAACTAGATTCATGTAGCAAGCACCCACCCCCCTCCCCAGAAGTTGCATCGTTTACACCATAGTGTGGGCTCAAAATCATTGTTTATTTGGGCGGGAAAGGGCTGAAAACACGTGCTTTCGGTCCCGTTTACACAACACACAGCCACATACTCCTGAACCGGAACGTGACCACCTCTGGTCTATGAGCAAAGCTTTGCTAGTGTGGCTTCATAACTCATTTTTAAATCCACCAGTGGGCGCTTCAGAGTGTCCGGAATTTGGGTCGCAGAAATATGGTAACCCTAATCTATACCTACACCTATCAGATTATAGTAGCTCCATATCAAACTGACCAAATGAAAGAACTCATTTGTTTTTAGAGATGCATGCCAACCGCAATCCTGCAACCGTAAAGCCCAACAAAGACCGCTACAGGTCACGGATACTTGTAAGCCGATTAACGCTTCTGATATATTCTTACATTAAGAGTGGGGGTAGCTCTCACAACACTGTTTTCCACGAAGCTCATAACACGCATCCTATTTAAATGCTTTGAGACGTACTTACACGGGGTTAGAATATGACCACATGACTCTCACCACAGCTACTTCCAGTTCATGTTACTCAAGTTACTCGAGTTACTCATGCTTTGAAGGTACCTATACGTATTTTAACAGTAAATTTATATTTATTGACTCGAAGAACTTTTCGCGTGCCTCTTATCAAGAGCAACCGGCACGATAAAGGATACGGAAGAAAGATGGATTCAAAACCAAATGGCGAATAGTGACGCAATAATAAAAATTTATAAATAACATGAATGAAAATTCAACCATAGCAACAACGCGGCGTATATAGCAACAAGCAACTTGAAGAAGTAATGCCCGTGAGGAATAACATACAACTACAATGAGACAATGCAGCAATACAGAAAAAAAATTGTACGGAAATACGGACGAACAGCTAAGCAACAACAACTAGTGTGAGATTTTAAGATTACACAAAAATTCTTTCTGGCATCAAACTATTCAGACGATCTGTTTTCAGTTTTATCCAAGGGTAGAACCATATTTCATTTAACAGCTTTGGAATCTACTTTCATCAAACTAAACAACCCGGTCCTTTGTCGCCAGAAAGAATTTTTGTATAATCTTAAAATCTCACTCTAGTTGTTGTTGTTTAGCTGTTCGTCCGTATTTCTGTACCAGTTTTTTTTCTGTATTGCTGCATTGTCTCATTGTAGTTGTATGTTATTCCTCACGGGCATTACTTCTTCAATTTGCTTGTTGCTATATACGCCGCGTTGTTGCTATGGTTGAATTTTCATTCATGTTATTTATAAATTTTTATTATTGCGTCACATTTCGCCATTTGGTTTTGAATCCATCTCTGTTCCGTATCCTTTATCGTGCCGTTTGCTCTTGATAAGAGGCACGCGAAAAGTTCTTCGAGTCAATAAATATGAATTTACTGTTAAAAGCCGTGTTCAAGTTTTGTACCACCAATCAGTTATTCAAGTACCTATACGTGTTTTTATCATAATCTTTCACACATAATTTGTTGATGAAAAATAGAATTTAGTGCTTACGACTCAAATGAGTTCTTTGCAAACTTGCCATTGTTTCATTCAACAATTGCATTCCTGAAAAACAATAAAACATGGTCTTTTCATTCGAATCTTTGTACATCATATCCAGTCCCAATCTTCGTTACAAACCCAGCACTTCTTGTCGTTGACTTACGCAGTATCGAAGCAGGTTAGAACGGTGAAGATGAACACCTAGTTGGACATGTTATTATGTTTCATAGAACTACATGTTCCTCTTAGTTGATGCATTTCCACTATTACCTAAACTTTTGGGTAACCTACTTATTTGAGTTCAGCTCCCGTATGCTACTTCTTTTATGGAAACGATTTCAGGATACTTTCACTCCTAAGGATACTTTACTTTTGCGAAACTTTTCGCAGCTGACCCACTAACATATTACGTTTTCGATTTTGTCAAGTGATAAGTAATGCTGATGAATTGAAATAACTTTCAATACAAAAGTATCAATGACAGCAGCACAATACAGAACCAATATGGTTATAATATGATATTATTAATATTTCTTATTATTATATTGCTTTTGTTTTCATTGCAATTATATATAGGCCTACTTCTAACGACGATTGCTATTTTGCGTTTGCCAAAGAGATGAGTCTTGCAATCTTCATAAATTGCACCGATGTTTATCAACAAAAGTCATTTAGAGATCGTACCAATCTACTGCTTTAACGTAATTACTTGACTACTTCTCTGACATCTTATGTTTTTGCTTCACATGAAGTAGCTTTAGCGTGCATTGAAAGTCTTGAAGTCAACTTCACGACAATACTAATCAAAGTGATATAGAGAAACAATTTCTTTCGATGTGTTACTAACCATCAGTATAATTAGTTTCCATCTTTTTCAATCTTTCCGCCAAATCGTCTGCTCCTGTATTGAGGCGATGTCATGTAAATTTCAAGGGTAAAGCATATGACCCAGTGAACGAATGTTACCTTTTTGAACGGAATTATCCACCAGCTCTGCCATACTCTTCTGGAGCGCAGTGCCTGAAAACATTCCGACTAGAAATCAAAATTTTAGAAAAATAATTTATAGAATATAATCAATTTTGTCTCAATGACATTATCCAGTCAAAATGACTTTGAGGATTATTCGGATATTAGTTGCACTTTCGTGATCTGTATAAAAACTTTGATAACTCGTACGCTCGATTTGGTAAATAAACTGTGGCAGATTTTATCATGAGAACAGTTTTGTGAAATACATTTCTAGCAATCTGTACCATAATATTCAAAATTTATTTCCTTTCAAATTCATATTCGCTCATGCGTCACGATGGTAAAATGGAAGAAGTCAAATTATTATTATCATTATTATATTTAAAAGCAATTTTAGTGACGCATATAACAACTATGGTCTTTTGCGTCACGACATAACGGTTGCTAATCGAATCGATATTGCAATAAGTAAATACAGTCAACTAAACATTTAGTACTGTCTCTTTGTCTTCGCAAGGAATTACCACAGCAAAGGTAATATATAATCAATAGTTATTATATTTTCCATGGTGAAGGGTACTCTCAGGTCCATTACGGCAGCTATAAACTGGCATCTTTCGTTAGCGTACTTTGCACACTTGATAATAACGTGCTATGCAGTTTCTTCAACATGGCATGTGGTACAATCAGGGGTATCGGAGCATCCAATTTTGCTAAGATGGGAGTTGAGACGACAGTGTCCGATCCGTAATCTGAAAATGGTGGTTTCGGCACGGCGTGGCGTGGTTAAAGTAGGTAGTTTTGTGTATATGTCAGGGCAGAACTGTTTGAAATGTGCTCCAGAGGCGGTTTCGAAAGAAGTCAAATTGAAGGTAAATCGGATGCAAAACATTGATGAAGCAATATGACGTCATAAATAAATCTCTTTTTAGGAACTATACTTAATATGTCACCCAATCGTGATTGTTAACATGATTAATATATGAATACTATATCAACCACTGTGATCACTGCTAGATATGCGGCATACAGCTCAATGCTCCCATCGATATTAACGTTTGATGAGTGGAAGATATATTATATATTTTCGGAATAGTTCTTTATCTACAAATATTCACCGTGTAACCTGACAAAATTATATCTAGTATAATATAGAATTGACCAGACCATTCGCTATGGTACGCAATATTTCTAGTCTGCAAACAGGTGGTACGCTAGTAGATTCTTTTTTTTTTCTAGACCGAAAGTAATTATTAGTTCAGGTGGGATTTTTTGTCAACTTCGTGAATGAATTTCGTCGATAATATCAGTAGTTTCAGATATTACTGTCAAATATTTATTCATTCTCAGCCCAGGTGATCAGATTAACAGGCATAACTGATGGAGGGGTGTCTTCGAAAAAGTTGTGCCAAAATAAATGATGATGCACTTTTTTGCATGATGTTTCATCTCTTGAAGTTACATTTGGATTGTCGGTACAGTAAGAATTTGTTGGAATCACCCTAATGTACCAGAAATAATTTCATTCGTGAGACGCACGCTATTCTAACTTGATATTTCTTTGTGGCGAACCTTATGTAGGTGGTACGAGAGCATTGCATAAAACTTCGAAATGGTGCGTGGGTGCAAAAAGGTTGGGAACCACTGCATTAGAATGTTACCAACGAGTTGTTAGAACATCTTGCGATAAGACATTTTGTCGCATAGGTATGACTCGGGTGGTTTTTTATCATACCAAAATAAGGTAATATTTTGTCAAAATTGTAGCGTTAGGTCAAAAATTGTAGAAGAATTTTACGAAGTCAAAAATTTGTGGACTCCTGCATTTCGTTTGCATCGTAGATTTTGCACTGTCGGTGAACTTATAATCTGATATTTTACAGCTCGTTGCCTAATTTATATGCCTATCGTAGTAGACGGCTCATTGTCTGTTCATTGTGAATCATAAACGGTCAAATGAAACAAATAGTTTGACATGATATTATGGTCAACGTACGGCAATATCCTAACTTAAGCAAGACTGCTCGGGCATTGCATGGTTCATAAATTAGGCTTACCATACGTCCTCTTTTAAGAGGATTTGTCCTCTTTTTTGACTTTTTTGAAAGTGTCCTCGGAGGACGCCCTTTTGTCCTCTTTTTTGAGATTTTGTCCTCTTTTTGAAAATTTAGGTAAGATTTAGAGCAAATTGCAAGTGATATGCCGCAAATTAGCACAGAAGTGAAGCTCCGGCGGATATTTCGGAGTGAAAAACGGTGATTTTAGCTCTGAGCGAAAATATGACCTTTTTTTCTTTTTTTTTTTAGTCAACCGATCACAAAGTGGGAAAAATTCACCGGTTTTTGAGAATTCTACTCCGGTTTTGCATCTTGCAAATTTCTGAAAAAGTGTCCTCTTTTTACATTTCCAAAATATGGTAAGCCTATATGATGAAGCGGATGATGAAAAATTGTGGTACAGACAACATAGTCAGAATGAAGCAATACGCTGTGTCAACAGCAGTTTACACATAACTTCAGTGTTTTCAACCAACAACTGGTGCTGTTGAACGTTCGTTTTATATTATTAGCAAGCTACTTAGTAAGGGCATTCTCTCGGTGAACGTCGTAGCGATAGGACTTGCCTTCAGCGCGATCATTACGTGTGCGAATTAGTTCGGAGAAAGTCTTGTAATTAATTCCAGGGGCATTTGTCTCGCATTACAGCGATACTGTGTGTCCATTGCTATAGACGTTATAAGATGAGCGGATCTGGCGGGCATAAGCGCCCAGCTAGTGAGGAAGCCGAAGGTCCTGCATCAAAAGGTAGGAGTAGCGGATCGTTTGGCCACTGCCCGGATGACACCTCGGTAGTTATTTCAGAAATCGCTAAACCTCTGCAACGGTACGACCCGATTACTATCAATCGGAGTTTAGTGCGAGTCATTGGCGGTTCGTACAAGGAGATCAAGGTCCTTCCCTCGGAAAACCTTTGTGTCGTTTGTTCGAACTCAAATCAGGTGACAAAACTCTTGGCGTGCATCGATCTTGGAGAGGGGAAAATTAAAATTGTAATAAAGGCAGAGCTATATCGTAGTAAACCAGAGGAAAGTCGAGGCGTCATATCGGATGTTCCTATCGATCTATCCGACCAGGAAATACTTGAAGCTCTTGAAAACTGTCGTGTCACTTTCGTACGTCGCTTTCCGTATCGTGGTGTTAAAGGTCCAACGAAGAGTACCTCTGTTCTCTTATGTTTTGCGTCTACCACTCTACCAACTGTGGTGCAAATAGGTTTTCTTCGATTCCGGACCAGGGGCTATAATCCACCACCCACTCGGTGTTTCAATTGTAACCGTTTCGGGCATAAAACCAAGTATTGCAGGAGCGCGCAGAGATGTACGAAATGTGGAAACAGACATACATACGACAATTGTAATAATGAACTACATTGTGTCAATTGTGGCTTAGCCCACTCTGCGGGATATGCGGGATGCTCCCGGTTTAAGAAGGAGGCGCGAATTCAATCTATTATGGCTAATGATAAGTTAAATTATTGGGACGCGCGTAAATTGGAAGAACAGAAAACCGCCCCTAAAGAAGTGGTATTTGCTGAGACACGATCAGGAAGCTCTGTACGTCTGAACACAGAGGCGCATGCACCTACAGAACGAGCGTCGAAGCCCGTTGCGGATTCGAACGCCGTCCCCATGCACAGTAAATCACAGAGCTCTGCAGGCCTTGCCCAAACAAATGGTAACATAACGATCCCAACCGAATCCTTCTTCACCTTCATTGCTGAAGTGATCAAAAATACCCTGCTATCTTTTGCGGAGAATAAGACAGTTGATATCGAATCGATCATCGCGAAGTCCGCGGGAGAAAACCTAGGTATATCCGTACCGATTCCCAGAATAAATAACGAAGTAGCAATGGACTTATCTGCCAACAGAGCTACTACATCAAATAGGCCTACCATAGTTTTGAATGTAGAACCTGTCATCTCCATCCCTGACGTGCAACGGTTTGAGCCACATGGCTCCACCTTGGTGACACAATCTATTGCCTCTATTACCAACCCGAGTGCCATGGCAACTCACAATAGTTCATCTATTACTGACTCCAATGCATCAAGTAACCGAACACAATGCCGATAAGAATCATGCAATGGAACTGTAGGGGGATATATCGGAAAATCCACGAATTGAAATATTACTTGGAAAATCTTGACAAAATGCCCGACATCATTGCCGTGCAGGAAACGCACCTGATCGATAAGTACACTCCCAGAATTGCGAATTACAAACTTATTAGAAAAGATCGCGACCAGCACGGAGGTGGTGTCTGTATCTTTGCCAGACAAGACCTGTCTTTCTTCGGAGTCCCCATAGACAACATTTATCCTATAGAGGCCCAGATTATCAAATTGCACGATTTGAAATTAATGAACGTGTACATCCCACCGAATCGAGCAATTTCACACGCTCTCTTCGAGCAATGCTTTGCGCAGTGCAACTCGAGAGCGATCCTGTTGGGTGACTTCAATTCTCACCATCCAATATGGAGCAGTGGCGCCATCAATACGAATGGTCGTCATCTTCACTCAATAATAGACGATAATGACTTGGTTGTTATCAATACAACAACGCCAACTCGTATTGATATTTCCGTATCGAGTACCACACGGACTTCACTTCTAGACCTATGCATTGCATCCAGAGATATCGCCCCGAAGGTTGTGACCTCGGTGACGGACGAACTATTGGGGAGCGACCATTTTTTTGTTATGAACGACTTGCAGTTATCCAGTCACGGTGATGATTTCCATTACCGGTCTTGGTCTTTCAAGAAAGCCAACTGGGACGTCTTTCAAAAGCTATGTTCGCAATACTTTAAAAATCTAGACGAGATAACTATAGAGAAGATCAGCAACTCGATAATCAAAGCCGCGACCGAAAGCATACCCGTAACAAAACATATCAAAGGAAAGAGTTCCGTCCCATGGTGGAACGAGAGTTGCTCCAGGGCGGTTCGCCGGAAACGGGCGGCCTTCTGCAAATTGAAGCGATCATTCAGAATGGAAGATATCGTAGTCTTCAAACAAAGACGAGCAGACGCTAGAAGAATCATACTTTCAGCCAAAAAATTCTACTGGGATAACTTCTGTAGTTCTCTTGATCACAATTCTAAGTTGTGCCAAGTGTGGCGTGTCGTGCGGTCGATTAACGGTTGCAGCAGATCCTGGAACCAGATCCGTGTACTCAATCATCTTGGCAACCATCTGACTGACAGCAAGGACAAGGCCAATGCTCTCGCAAATAGTTTTGCTGAAATCAGCAGCAACAATAATTTAGATTGCCAATTCGTACATCGGCGAACTTTAATGGAAACCAATCTTTCGTTGCCCCCTGTTGAAAATAATACTCAAACACTCGGAGTAAACGCGCCATTCAATATGGTAGAAATGAAACGTGCAATTAGTAATCGCAAAAACACTTCTCCGGGAGCGGACAGAATCTGCTATCAGATGCTGCACCACCTGGACGAGGAAAGTCAGTTGGTCATGCTAACAGCCATCAATAACATTTGGGCAGTCGGTTCTTGTCCCGAATCGTGGAAGCATTCAATTGTTGTGCCAATACTTAAGCAAGGTAAAGATGAAACCAAGACATCCTCTTATCGTCCTATCTCACTCACGAGCAACATGTGTAAAACAATGGAGCGGATGATCGTAAATCGTTTGGAATGGTGGCTCACTAAAAACTATTTGTTGAACCACCATCAGAGTGGGTTTCGTCGACATAGGTCCACGAACGACTGTATTCTCGCGTTACATGACCATGTATATAAAGCCATTTGGAGCAAGCGGTATGCCATAGCAGTTTTCTCAGATATAGAAATGGCATACGACATGATATGGAGAAACGGAGTCATTCTCAAGCTTCAACGTCTCGGTCTTGGAGGTAATATTCTCCATTGGTTACACTCCTTCATGGCACATCGGACGTTTCAAGTTCGCATTGGCAACACACTATCGGACGTTTATGAACTTGTGAATGGAATCGTGCAGGGCAGTGTTATTAGTCGCATCGGGCTGTGGTTCATGTTTCTTCGTTGAGAATAGCGACGACTGTTACAGCTACACCCTCGACGGTCATTTATCCGTCCTCTCGACAGAATTGAACGCCATTCGGAATAGTTTAGAATGGGTCAAACGCAATGGTACGCCTGAAAGTCGTGTGGCTATTTTGTCGGACAGTCGGAGCAGTCTAGTGGCGATTCGAAATTGCTCTCCGGACAATCAACTCATCGCCGATATCCCCCTCCTAGGATCGGATTTACATGCACTAGGGATCGAAATTGTTTTGGCCTGGATCCCTGGCCATAAAGGTATCCGCGGCAACGAAAAAGCCGACGAAATCGAACGAAGAGCAGCACTGATGCCACTCGTGCGAGATCCAAACCTTCAGCAAAAAATTACTATGAAGGAAATGAAATCCTACATTGCCGATATATGTCGGAAAAAGTGGATCGACCACATGAATGCCCATGACGACGACTCGCAATATAGAAAAATTATTGGAGACATCAGGGACATTAACCCAATTATCGATTTGTCACGCAGGGAGTTTGGAATCCTAATTAGACTGCAGACTGGTCACTCTAGACTGAACGGTCATCTACACAGAATTAAATGTCATCAAAATGGCCTTTGTGATGCATGCGGGATCAAAGAAACCGTCGAGCATTTCCTCCTCCATTGCCCTAAATATGACCGTGCCAGGATCAATCTAATTCAGACTGCTGATCAAAACAGAGTACCCCTAACACCCGAGTCCCTACTCACAGACGCGCATACTATATGGCCGGTCATCGAATTCACAATTTCAAGTGGCAGAGAGATATAAAGAATTGTAATTCCTTCAGATAGTACGGGAGTAATTATCACCAGATATCGCCCTGGGGCAAAAAGCCGAGTAGCTAAGCCCCACTCCCCCCCCTCATACCTACCTACCTACCTACTTAGTAAGGACAGACACTACCCGAGAATGTAGGAAAGTATCTTTCGTTGTACTACAAGAACTTTAAATAATTCCACCAAAATACGTGATGTAATTATTGGAATTCTTCATAGGGTCAGATTTCGTTAAAACATATGTGTTTTCCTTTGAAAATACGTCTCCTTTTAAGTCAAAACGTTTTTTCATGCCAGACTACTTCGTAAGCACAGACAGTTCCAACCAAAATTGAGGATAACTGTAACGATTTTAACATTATGTGCGAAAACACTCAATTTGAACACATGAGTTCAAAATTTGATCAAAATTGAGTTTTTTTTAAGTCAAAATTTTGATTTTATAGGTCAAAATCCTCCATTTTTTAAGTCAAAAAATCGCCCTAGTTATGACTGATATCTTCGAATTGCACAAAGTGTGCTCTGTGTTCGGCTTTCTTACTGGACAATATCTTACACGGACATTCACACGGACGGAATGTTAATCTCGATTTTGTAGAACTAGAGAGGTGATATTCCAATGAATTTAGTAAAGATTTTTGCGGGTTCTGATAAGTGATTGAAAATGTGATGTCTATCAATCGACATAAAAATTGGTATATTTGCGTTATAAGTTCGTGTTCAGCACGTTTGTCTCGCACTAACAAGAAACTTCCAGGGGTTCGCACGATGCTTATATACTCACGTTCCACATTCCGCTCTTCCAAGGTTTCAATCTTCCGACTTAAATTTTGATCCTCGATATTCATCATAGCTATGCTTTCTTTCAAATTGGCAATGGCTGAACATAATTTAACACTCAATCTAAAAGCATCTAGTGGAAGCATTTCAGGAAATTGCCAGCTATTTGCAACATAGCGCGCGTATCACAGGCAGAGCTGGTCGAGGGGGTGAGAGCTGGTGTTCGAGAAAAAGTAAAAGGTTGGACGTAAATGTCAACTCAAATTGAAGCAATGATGCACAAGAAATTACAAAATTATTTGAAATGGAAATAGAAAAACACATCATAATAAGTACCTATGTAGGAACTATCAAAAGTGGATTTGGTGGAGAAGTCGCTTACTGAAGTTTACCATGCAATTGAATGATATATTCATATCGAATTTAATCCGAATATTGTACGCTAACACTTATCATGGGTAGCACGCCTAATAGAGAATTTATTGGAATATTGTTATTTCAACAATCGGTTAACAGGTTATTTCTACGTCTCGAATTTTCAAATTGCATTTTTGCGACCATCGCAAACTAACGAATGACATTATAAATTTGTGCAATTTTCGATGGCAAATTCAGTTACCTTGATTCAGAGGCTATTTCGCCCTGCCAAGATCAGAATTTTGAAGATAAAGACTATACAACGATATACTCCAAATCTATCCTACTTAAAAGAAACATAAGTAGGAATAACTTCGCCCTAAAAGCTACTATGGAGACGTGGAAGAAGACTAAAAGCAAAAGTACATATGTAAGTTTCACATGGAGAGCTGCGAGCATATTTTAGCCAAGAAGAGTTCAGACAAGAAATAATATTGCTACTAACCTTGCCATGTGAATACAATATTAGTTGCCAACCCAGCAACTAATAATATTACCATTGTTACTGTTATGCAAAGTCTCCAGCCTTTTGTGTTGTGCTCCATTTTCGAGTGATTTCGTGCTATTTTTATATCCTGCTTCGATGATAAAACATTCACCGACTACAATTGCACATATCTAGAATGCACGAATTAATCAAAACAGTTATTGACAAACTGATATACATATGTACAATGTATATATACTGATGGTTATCTATCAGCATTGGGATTGGCAGTGCTAGTCATAACCAATACCCAAACAATTCACCTGATTATCATTGAGCATGCAAGAACAAGGCATAATCCAAATCAGCCCATGATTTTTATGTTTCAGGCTTATGTATGCAAGCCGTTACTGGATTACCTGTGTGGGTATATTTCATTCTGAAAATGAAATTTTTCTATTGTTTCCAAATTACTTACACATTGCTTGACAGCGACGTTTAAACGTTCGAAAAATTATCCTACATTCGTACAACTTTTATTCGCAGCCCCTGTGAGCCACTCATACGAGGTTGGCTTTACCTGTAATATTCGTGCAATTATTTGCTTGCATGATCAATAATCGTCGTTCACAACAAATTCTACTCCAATAGTACTCAGCATGGTGGAGTTGATCCTGTGAGAGGCTTTCTTAACGACTTACAAAACAAATAAATAATAAACCATGACTCATGAAGTTATAGTAGCTTGAAAATGACATCACACCACTTTTGACAAGTTTGATGTGGTCATTGCGGTGTACGACCAATATCTGCATAAGCTTTATGAATCTACATCCGCACGGTGAGTGTATTATGACAATATCTGTTGTTCAGAAAGTGAGTTGAAACTATAGAAAATCTGCTTGACTCAACTGGTGACATGATTCGGAGACTATGGAAATGACGTGACGTGATTCGAATTCAAATTGACGATAACTAGAAATTATACCTACTGCTCTAAGGTAGTGATATAATTCCAACACGCCGAATCTCTAAATTATACTAACTTTAACACAGCAGTATTACTTTGACTTGTTGCAGGTTACTCCTTCAGCTCTAGTTTTGTCGCAGATGCCTCATACATAATTTCCTAAACTCGTAACTCGCAACTCGTAAAACGGTATCATAACTTACTCTATGGGATAAATTTACCCATTACATCTATTACAGGTAAATTTGAACGAGCAAAAAGCATGCCTGCCAGACGAAATTAGAAAGCGCGCGAAAAGCTTCAATACACGATCATTGAAACTTGAAAACGCCGGTTGAGCAGAGACTAGGGGATTTGATTATTTCCTTAATCAGGAAGATGCAACGAGTCCGTTTTCGATGATTAATTATATTTAAATCGCTGGACTTTTGACTTTTTGGTGCAACGTGGGAATCGCTTACTCTCTTATCGGGATGACTATCCCACGGGGAATTGGTTGCTACTCGAAGTCGAGGATACAAATATATGTCATCGTTCCAGCGCAAATGAATATTGGAATCGCATAGCCGATCCCGGTGAGAAATTTTTCTTACCAAGTTGCGTCCTCAATAAATAAAATTTAGATTTGAATAAAATAGTATTTGCGGTGAGCACAACTATAATGAATAAACAAAGAATCGGTCACCGTAAATACTATTTTATTCAAATCCAAAATTTTCGACGGTAATAACTCCGCTTCCACTGGTTGGAAGTGAACCAAATTTGGTGAGCGTCGTTTCTATAGACAGCCTAACACTTTCATGGGGTGAACAGAAAATTTTCAAATTTTTTATCATTTATTTTTATATAATGAATAGAAACTTTCTTCTCCTGTAGCAAAGCGGTTACTGGCTGGAATTGAAACAAATTTTGTGTGTAGGCCTAAATTAGGTAGCCGAACAATTTTATCAAGTAGCCAGTACGATTTTAGAAAAAAAGTCATTTTTGAAGAGCCCCAGTGCACATACATCCATCAAGCGTAGCCTATATTATTAAGGAAATGAAGCTGTCGTGCTCTCCTGTCCTGATCGCTCGCTTCCGCAATTGGTCGACACAACAGAGAGCAAATTGAATGCATAATTTTCCCCACTTCAGTCATGCTGCAATGAAACTAATTCCCAACGGAATATTAGAGATTAGTTTCACAATGAATAGTGTTTGGGGCGGAGGTATTTGGCGTGGCTATTGTCTTTTATGTTTCATGCTTCTCATGTAAATTCCTAATACGCACCCGAAGGTTCTCATTCCGTCTGGCAAGGAAATTGTCGATGCAATTTGACACAATGGTTTGCTTACGCTGCAACGTGACGAAGCGATACTATTTTCTCGCAAACGCAAATTCCCTGTTATTGGAAATTTCGTCTCCTAAACTGCGTTACCGATTGACCAGGTAATACTTTGGCGGGCCCGTATTCTATCAAAACTCGAAAAATCTCTTTTGTGTCAAGATATTGTCGTGATTATTGCGATTGCTATATATCAGGGATGGGCTCTTTTAGCGTTTGATTGCGGATATTTAATGATTGCACATGCACATGCTTTTCGCTATAGTGAGAGAGAGGTGATTATAACTAATGCATATGCGTATTGTTTTCGTGTTGCTTCTTTTCTTGTGGTTTACGCAGGACTTTTACATTATACACTTTTGGGGAAGATGACACTACATGCTCAGAAATTTGCAATTGAACTCTCGAATCGAATTCACATAAAAGTTTTACCCGCAGCAATGGAAACCTGGTCATCAATCATTGATAAATCGTTGTGTTCAACAATGAACGTGATAAGTAATTACGCGAGCGCATGTCACAATCATTTCCGGGCTAGGAATGGTGAATACGGGTCTTTCATCTGTATTGTAAAGGCTAGCAATAACTGCTGAGTTTGACCACGAAAATGTCGTGATTACCATGCTGACATCTTCCTAAAGTCTCATCAGCACTTGAAAGAACTGCTCCGTACTGCTCGGACGTCATATCAGCATGATTTCAAATACTGTGCCGTATGAACACACAATATTAAACTTCACTCGATAGTCTAGTTTTCCTTGTCACGTCATAAATTCGTATTTTTGAATTTTGGTGTTGTGGCTCCTTTAAAGCTAAGATATTTAATACGCGGCTCGTTCATGACGCGGGCCGGACCACCTCTGCTATATATGGAAGCTCGTCTATAAAGTTAACCCGCGAATAAAATGTATCAGAAACGTGAGTTTCCATGTCGAAACTTCCGCACTGAGTCAATTCAATGAAGCTAAAGCATATTACCAAGATCTGAATTTGAAACACATCTCACAAACCCCAATGCTATGCGTTTTAAAAGCATCACGATGACCCTATATTTATTTAAAGGAACTTTATTCTTCTGTTTTTTGGCTCATCGCTGAATATTAATTGATGCATGGCAGGTAGAAATACACTGATACAAACAGCTCAAATTTTTACGAAATGCTTTTTATTATTGCTGATCGGTTTTTATGTTGTTTTTATATCGATGATCATTTGACGACAGCCCCTGTTTAAATTTTGATTTCTGAGCTGCCGATTTACAGCTCCACTCATTGTCTATGACCTTCTAGGGTTCTGTATGACGTCGAATATTCGGATAGAGTGACAACGAGGAGCATTTAATTACCTCCGACTAATAGGACCTCGCATATAATACACGTTGAGTAGTCCTGCATTCAACGGATGTCACGAAGCGTTATATATCGATGGTGGACTAAAATCGCGACCTGACTGTGAGTGGGAATGCAGTATACACATATAACCAATTCCCAATATCTAACAACGGTAATACTTTTAATAAATTTGGAATCGAATGTACTTTGGAATAATGACCTATACCAATCGGCAGTGGCGTTGATTTGGTGATGGGTAAAAATGTGTTGAATCCAGGGCTGTGGAGTCTGCAAATTTTACCACCGACTCCAACTCCGACTCCAGACATTTTCAATAGACCTATACTCCGACTCCGAACCTTGCAGCCGAATACGGCTCTGAGAGGCACGGTTGGGAATCACTGGTCTATATAAACTTAGTCAAGTATTCTTGGACTAGGACTATTGCACCCTTTCTTAAAGATTTGTTAGACCCATGTGGCTGAACAACATACTATAAATATGTTCGATTTTGTAAAGAGAGAAGCAGTTTTTGGTTATATTTTCATCATTGTTACGAGTGATGTTGTCATTAACAAAACCGGACGATGTATTTACCTTTTCATAATATCATGGCATAATTGTAAAAATTGAACCAATTTGTGACTGCATCCGTAATATTTAAATAGGTTCCTTGTGGTACAGAATTTGAATATTGCAACGAACAACACATTCATATTCGCACTTTATTCACTATAAGCTTTTCAACTGATCCTCATCGGTAGTGGCCGTCAGTATAAGACGGAGGTTGCAATTCTCCGTGTATTTCATCAGTGTTGCGTCTCTGGCTATAGCTGATTTGTATTGCACTAATTGCATTTTTGCTTAACGCTCTCGTTTTCTGAAATCTCTCGTTGTTGTTGTTATACCATTCTCACGTCACACTACATATTTCATCTTTACATTTCGAATTGCAATCTCCGTATTATACTGACGGCCACTACCGATGAGGGTCAGTTGAAAAGCTTATAGTGAATAAATTGCGAATATTAATGTGTTGTTCGTTGCAATATCTGTAATATTGTGATATCGCGATAGAGTTGAATTTTTTTCCTCTAACCAATTAAATTGCAATATCCAATAAATGTCCAGTGTTATCAATATACAGCAGTTACTAGCACCTATAATTTTTGGTACGTGCATACCCTATTTTATTTATTATTAGCAATTTCAAGACTAGAGACCGTTGAAAGCAGTTGTTTTCATATTGAAGAAGTTACACATATTTGTTACACAAGAATTGTAATTGATATATTTGTGGTCACATTGCAGTATATCTTCTGCCTGAGAAGGCCTCCTGCCTCTAAGGAAACGCGAATTTTCATTTAATAATAATGAAACGAATTCTAACATCTGCGCTAACAGTTACATCATGTTTTTCTTTGCATATATTTAGTCCTCCTTGCCGTCACTGTCGTCGAAATCCAGACTTGCGTCATTGATGGCATTTTCTAACTAACCGTGAATAGTTCTTTGGCTCTCTAAACGGCAAAGTAGGAGAAATTGCCAAAAACGAGGACATTTGTGGGTAATCGGAGGACTTTTCGATTTCTTGATTGAGGAGGACAATTCCTTCACGAGGAGGACGTATGGTATCCATCCATTATCCTATATGTACGGATTTGATAATATAGCAGTCGAAATGGACTTTCGACACCCCTGGCCTACATAATCGTGAAATCAAGCGACAAAGCTGTAGGACATGAATGATAACGTCATTTATTCGACCTGAGTGCCGTATTATTCCGTCTGTTATCTCCCATCAAATGCCGTTGTTTCGGAATTTGTATTTCAATTCTGCGACAAATCTACGCATCACCAATTATGACATAACTGAATAATGGAGAGTCATGTAGTTACTATGCTGACGTCCACATCATCGCATATATTCGTAAAAGTTGGGATACAAATTAACGTAGGCTACATTGCGAACATTCGGTAGAACAATATTCTTTATATTACAATATCAACTTCACCTATAAGTTAACTGAAATGAGTGATAATATAGTGACAAAATCGTCGTAACAGAGTCTAATTTAATTTATCAACACGAAGCGTCACATACTTGCAGAAATATGTCTAACAAAAACAGTATATGCCCAATTACGAGATGTGGCTTAATGTTGATAATAAATTCTAAGAAGTTGCATTTTTCATGTGTTTATAACTAAACTTCTGTAATTGAACGCAACGTTTTTAATACCTCATACAGGAAAATGACTTTGTGTCGAGGTGGGCAGCAAAGTTGGTTCGAAAATTATGGAAAGTTGATGAGAAGTTTGACTTTTCTTCCACTTGAATTATTAATATTATTGTAAAATGGTAAGCTGAATTAATAATATAACAAGACAAATCTAGATTTCGCGAAATGATGTCCAGTAAATTGGTCGTAGAATAGCATATCAAAATACACGGCTATTAGCAACGGAAAGCAATTGGATCAGCGGTTCTCAACCGGGGGTCCGAGAAGCTTTTTCAGGGGTCCACGAAGCCTCTAAATTTACAAAATAGATGAAAACCTAATTTGAATTTATTTAAATTAGGAATTTCAAGAGGCAGTTTCGCTTCATTACTAGTGGAACTCATGATCTCAAATCAACAGAATGGCCGTCTGAGATGAAATATCCCCCTGTGCAGACTCATTGTAATTGAAAAATTGCCAATAGACTACTGATACAAATATTCTGCTGTTTAGAGATGTTTTGTTGGGGATTGTGGAAAAAATAAAGAGTTGGATCAGTAAGGTCAATCACGGTTACTTGGAAATGTTTTCAAAAATCCATTTTGTTCTGTGATATACATAACCATTTCCCCATTTTCCATGATAACTTCAAAATGAGCTGACAGATACAAGTGACAAGGTTTGACGTTATATGTTCATTAACAAAATGTTTGTCAATTTCGGTGCCATATTTGTTGCGATCGTACTGAAATGTGTCGTCGGAAGCGTTACGCCACTACCTATCTTTGTGGGAATGGATATTCGGAACTCCTTCATATCAAATCGAAGGTGTGAATTTCCAAGACACGACCGTGCCTTTTAAGAATTGCGGTTGCAGAATTCGCTTTGAAATATTAAAAGTCCAATCCAATCTCTACATAAATAGTATGATGTTATTTTCAAGAAAAGTCATTTTGTTGCTGTTTATCACTAGCCTACAGTTATCATTTGCACAAGACAGATGTCGATAGCACGGTAACTGAGCTAAATTTGAACTGAAACTTCAGGGGGTCCGCGGGGCTCCGTGACTGTCCAAAAGGGTTCCGCGAAGACAAAAATGTTGAGAACCACTGATTAACATTATAAAATAACTGCAAAGCAGCACAAAAGCAATGGAATATTGTCCGGGTCAAATGCTATATTTTATTCTGATATTTACGTCACGAAGACAAGATTCCTTTTGATGTTGAGTTTCGATGTGAAATTTGAGAGGTCGGGCCACGAAATATTCTCCAACGGCGACTGAGTAACTATTACTATTAATATTTGTCCAAAAAGCACATAACGAGAACGAGTTGAAGCCGCGGAAACCAGCAATCATAAAAAAGTATCTTGGGTCTGGTTTAAAGTGACTAATGAAAATACCAAACAAGAGTCACAACTTGGACGTATATACCTTATTATCGTTTCGGGCCACAAAAAGATCAAAAACATTTCTGTAGTCCTATCCATATTTCAGACATTTCTCTGCAGATATGTAAATAATAAATACAATGAATCATACACGGTTCAGAAATGCATTCAATGAAATATTGGTTGACAATTTTCGGATCACATATACATTCACGAAACAACTTTATTCTCATGTGCTCGGGATTTCCGTTGGATAACGAGACATTTGCGTTGAAGAACTTGCTGTGAAAAAAATTGATAAGCATCAAGACTCTACTCACGATCAGTAATTTGGCAGAGTGAGTATCCAGGCAAACATATGGGACGATATTATAGAGCACCATTCATAGTAATATAACTAGAATTCGTTTCGTGGTCTAGCCCTGTGCTTTTCAACCTATTTTCAGCCCCATTCGCACCTTTTTTGGAAAATAAATTTCATTTCCACAAACCAACCGAAAATAGTTATACAACAGGATGATTATTGTTTTAATGATGAAGCCTATGTACTGTCTGTTAAGAGTTTTTTATGCAGATTTTCGTGATTCGCCGATTAAATTGTCAGGTTTACCTTAAAACACGTCGCTCACCAAATTCGGTATAAGCCGCCGCAGAGCCATTTTCATTTTATTTTGAAAAATTAGAAAAAATTCCAATTTTTCTGTCAACCATATGAAATAGTTGAGTTCATAAACGATGCAAAACAAATTTCACTCGATTACAACCCATAGACGCGAAGTTATTTGAGTTTTTATATATTAATTTTGGGATTAGCCACCGTCAATGCTATTTTTACAAATCCATAACTTTGAACTGCAGAAAACGTCAGAAAAAAAAAACAATTATGTAAGTTTTTCATTCGCACCAACTTCGTCATTGTCATTCGCACTCTAAATATTTCACTTCGCACATGTGCGTACCATCATTCAGCTTGAGACGCACTGGTCCAGCCTATATACGACGTCTATATATCAGAATTAAATGGAATGACAAAGCAATGCTCATGATTTGTGAACTGGTGATCTCGTAGGATTCATGACGGCATTTTTTCATTTAAAACTTTCGATTAAAAATGGACCGCCATGATCTGTCCAGTTATATTATGTATTCTCCGAATGATTCGAAAGTATGATGGCATGGGAATGTATGAATGGAAAATTCATATTTACACGTCGTCAGTCCGAAAATCAGTGGTCAGATCCCTATGCTTTCCTCTATATGTCACTACTGCTCTCAGTTATATAAGACGTGGGTAGATAGGTGTAGTCGAATATACCGTCTGCCTAACCGACATCAGTTTCACGTATAAAAAGCACACGTGAACAGTATTCGGAATTCGAATATATTGCATAACGTGGCATAGCTTGATTATGAGTAACCCAAATTCGTTTCCCAACCATGGCCCTGATACGAATGCTGACACGAGTCCAACTATCGTCATGCATAGATTAATTAAATTCAAACAGGCCCTCATGCCGAAAATACTTGCAGATGCTACATTTAAGTATTCGAAAGTTTATTCCCGCCATAGTTTTTTACTCACTCTCCTTAGGAGGACGGGACGTCGGTAATTGCGGCTGACCAAAGTCGCAATGTCAAAATATCTGCACGTTGTGATGTTTAATTACAAGTATACAGACTCGTGTAGGGCGTGTTAAAAAGCTTTTTGATTTCTCAACAGAGATTAATTACGATATAAAATACACCTCAGCTATATTGCTCCACTTATGAAATATCCCACCTGTCGCAGCTATATAAAGACTAATTCACTTACTTCTGCAGGGAACAGAGAAATTGGTCATAGAAAATGACGGAGCAATGATTACTCTACCATAATGTTGGTCATATTCGGGGTGTATTAGGAGGTGTTCCTCGATGGACTAATTTTAACCAGTTATTAGGCCATAGTCGCCCACGATAACTAGTTACTGTGAAGCTAGGATGAAAACGTCACCATCTTCAGATTTTATAATTTGAGTCGGAACATGTTGACGATATCTATGTAGCAATCGCATGATGCGCATGATGTTTCCAATGTATTCTAATGTATGTATTGTACACTGTACAGTAGAGTTGAATAGGATTGAAATGCTAGGTGCCCTAAAAACATTGCATTTTAATTTTTGCTCAATTCCAACCAGTATACACCAATGCAGAGCCCATTGAAATTTAAATATAATAATAAAAAATATATATAAAATTATACTCTCAATCGTATTAAACTGTTGAGCTGCCTAAAAAGATGCCGAACAAATTTGACGTAATTCCAACACGTAGAGGCGAAGTTATTGCAGCTGAAAGTTGAGGATTTGCAAAAATATCATAGACGCTGGAAAATTCCGGAATTATGGATGAAAAACTCGCGGCATAGCAGTCTGTATATGAATCGCACACACAGCGTTCGCAACACAGAATTCGTGAACTTGCTCCATGAAAAATTAGAAAAATGCTAGCACTTGACACTTTTATTCCCAGCATTACATTCTCAGCTCTTCAGTTACTATGCGCGACTACGAATAGATTACGGCTTGCATTTCTGCCATCTGACAGCACCCGCTAAAACAACCTAGAAAAATATTGTGTTACTAATGAGTGTTGAATTATCGCTGGACGACACATTCTCTTTCACATTCAAGGATATTTGAATCAAGAATTATAAAGCTGCAACGACCGATACTCTGTCGTCGTTGAGAACATCTCTTCAATCTAGGGATATTTCACATGTATTGTTTTGTTATTCCGTTATATTTTTAGCTAAATGATGTCTTAGTTATACCATAATTGAGATTTTTCATATGCCTACGGCAAGTCTATAGACCAGTGGTTCTCAACCGGAGTTCCGCGTGCCCCCAGGAGCCCGCGAAACATCTAATGTTACAAATCGGTTGATGACCTAATTTGAATATTCATTTAATTGCGAAAATACGAGGCAATTCCGTTTTATTACTGGTAAAACTCTACGATTAACATCAATACAATGATGATCTGAAATGCAATATTCTATTGTGCAAACTCATTTTAATTGCTGAATTGCCAATGATCTACAGATACAAACATATGTTTTGTTGGGGATAGTGGATGAAATAAAAATAACTTGGACAAGTAAGGTCAATCACGGTGACTTCGAAACGATTCCAAAAATCCATTTTCTCCTGTGATATACATAGACACCATTCCAAAATAACTTTAAAATATGCTGCTACATAGAAATGACCAAGTCAGAAGTAATGTGTTGATAAAACATATGTTCCTCAATTTTGATGCCATATTTGTTGCAATCATACCCAAGGCGTCGTCGCAAGAATTACGCGTTATTATTGCATTAGCCATCACCTCATCATCTTTTCGGAAATGTATTTTAGGCACCATTTCATGTCAATTCGAAGGCGCGGATTTTCTAGACACGATCACTTATCTCAAAAATGCAGTTGCAGAATTCTCTAATAAAAGTACATCCAATTTCTGCATAAATAGTATGATGTTATTTCTAAGAAATGTTATTTTGTTGCCATTTCTCACTAGCCTAGGATTAATATTTGCAAAGGACAGATGGTGGTTACACCATAGTTGAGCTAAATTTGAACTAAAACGTCGGGGGTCTGCTACGACAAAAAGGTTGAGAACCATTGCTATAGACTTTTCATTACTGCGCCACAACGCTCAACCTGAACCTCTTTCTGTATTTCGAATTCGGCTAACTGCAGTGACTGAGGTCCGCTCCTGATGAAGGTCAATCGGAAAGCTTGGAGTGGAATAAATTTGGCATCATCAGTATGTATTGTCGATTTCGATACTGAAGTTATGTACATCTAAATGTCTATTCATAGAGGTGTTGACAGGGCCGTAACTGCCGCTCCCCAAACCCCCCAATTTGGGGGGGGGCGAGCTCGAAGGGGGCCCAAAATTATTTCGTGAAGTAGCATAAATTATAGCGTATTTTTTTACAATATATACAACTTTTTCAAAAAATTTTCGCGCAGTGATTTCACGTCGCTGAATATCTTAATTCTAGGGTCCTCTTCCCCTAAAAAAACACCCAAGATTTATAGAAATAAGCATATCGGCGTTGGCAATTACTACGCCACGACGCACCAAGACATATAAAGTTTTAGGCCATTAAACATGCGATTCCAAGAAGTGTGCCAGAATGATCGGCAGCGAGAAAACCTTGGCCGTAAATGACTGCCCTTATGCTGACCGAAAACTTCGTTATATATACAAAATACATATAGGTTTAATTGTCCATCTAGGCGCTTAAATAACTCTCACCGAATGTTCCTGTCTTGGCAATCTGAGCCTCTCAAGAGAAATACCATCGCGCAGGAAAAATTATATGCCAATGAAGAAATGCCAATCCGAAATCGTGTGATCTTTTTCAATTTAGTACGTTTTGGCGATTCTATGTTTTTTTGATATGGCAGATAGGATATCACGAAATAACATTATGTAACGAAGTCATACCGACGGGTCCGCCCGCCCGCAGATGTTCAATTATTATTTACGGGCTCTACAGTTTTAAAGGCACCTCACTCATCTCTACCGGGAAATCGGATTACGTGAGCAGAGAGGACAAGAAATTGATAGCAATATGTATACAATTCCCGATCATATTGACCGATTTTACCGTGAATTATCGAAAGTTTTCGCGCTTAGCGCTGGCCCACCTTCAGTACAACTATAATTTCGTGGCAAAAGCGAACAACGTGTTGGGGGGGGGGCAGTTTATCACACTATGGGAGCTCAAGACTCCATTTTTGGGCGGGCTTAGGGCCTGCCGAAGTGCTGTTTTGTTCCTGTCAACGGGTATACACCCGGAGATGTTTAATTATTATTGAGGGGTCCTACCTTTTCAAACACACCTCACTCAGATCTACCCGTAAATCAGATTACGTCAATAGAGAGAGGATCAAAATTGATAGTGATATATATGCGATTCGCGATCCTATTGTCAGATTCAGTCATGAACTATAGAAATTTCTCGCGTTTCGCGCGTTAGGCGAGAAAAGCTGACTCACTAAATGGACACCGAATGTAGCTGATGAAAAGTAGATAAACAGTGTATAACCTGAGGAGGGAGTTCGGTTATCACCATATTGGGCGCCCAGGACAAACGTTTTTTTTGGGGGGGAGGGGCTGACGATGTGCTGTTACGGCCATGGGTGTTGACATAATGGGGTGTTGATTTTAATTTAGATTGTTCAAAATAATATTTGATGACTTACATGTATCTAAATTATTGGTTGATGTATCGTAATCACATTGTACGGTGAGTTAAAACTTACTTGCATAGACCAGCTTCGATTGAATATCGGTTATATCCTGAGAGTCTGAATAATAAATATATAAATGCTATATAAATCTACCATATGCAATTGTACGATATCTTATACAAATCAAAGCTTCCAAGTATATCACGAAAGATGTTACAGACACATAAATGCTAATTTCGAAGCAGGTAAACAATGTCACCCAAAATCCTGTTGTATCCTTATTCCTAGTCGTTGAAATATTACCTAATTAAGATGAAATTTTGTTCGGAATTTATAACATATTTTGCTTTTCAGGAATAAATGATATTGGAAGGATAGTATCAAGTTGACAATTTGCGCAAAAACATCATTTTTTCTGTAATTTTTCATCAGCTCTCTGCATATTTCTATAATTTATGTCAAAGGATTCAGTGCAATACGGAAATAAATTGAAAAATTGGATCAAAGCAGTGTATTTATGAATATTTAAACGGGAGAAAATTTTCGCGAAGCAAAAGGCGCTAAAGACAGTGGACGTATTTCTGGTGCATCATAAAATGCGTATTTTCAGTTGTTTTATATCGCATTAAGCGTAGGTCTTCAAGTTTGTTTGTTTGTTTTGGGGTATTCATGGTGTTCGTCGACTGCTATGGTCATTTACACCAGGCCGATATTCTTCATATTTTCCGTAACTGCCGACTTATAGCACGGCCCACCTCTAGGCTTTTGCAAGACACCGCTGACGCGGATAAGGTGGCGAGGAGGAGCCTAGGTAAACCTCCAACACTTAGGTATCGGAATTCGGAAGTCGACCTCGGTCGGACTCGAACCCGCGCCCATTGGTGTTGCAGCCGCGGATTATACCACTGCGCTATCTCGCCACAAGGTCCACAAGTAAGCACCAGCTATATGAAACCGATTGTTCGAGTTCAACGTCGATGTGTCGTCATATCTGTATTTGTTAAATATAAAGCGAAAATATGGCATGCTATGAAGACCGGGTTACCGTTCTCTTTCAATTTCACATGAAATGTAGCCGATGTAGGGTTCACATGATGCGTCAGTAAAACTTACTCTGATTGGCGGCAGTCTTTATGGAATCGAACGTGCTGCGTAAACTTGATAGTTCTGCTCTTTCTGAATGATTATTGTTTAGGATTAATGTAAATACTTTTATTATGTCGTTAGAGATGATTAGGCAAGAGTGCATCAAGTACTGATTTGCAACGAATTCACATGAAAATCTTTACTGTTTCATCTGCCTCACCATCATTGATCAATGAAATAGGCTACCTCTGCCATCTATATATAGGTCGAAGATGATAACTAGCAGATTGCACGCAAAATGCCAAGTCATGAAATTTTCCAACAACACAAAACACTAGAGCCAATACTTCCAAAATGAGGTGCCGCATAACGGATTACATTCGATTTGAATAAAACCTATTATGAAATTTTTGGAATTGTGAAACTAAATGTATTCACCAGATTCCAACAAAAGCCTGCTCTCACAATTACTGCAATGAGTGAACACTAGTCAAATACCCCAATTCTCATAAATATATATTCCAGGACTGTATAGTTGTCTATTAATGTGCATATTCTTGGAGTGGTAGAAGAAGATATATATCCCCTTCACTCCTGGGATATATCTTCAGGAGATTTAGCGCATTCGATGGGATGTTGACTTTATCTAGGGCAGTGGTTCTTAACCTTTTGTCTCCAAGCGCCCCCTTTCAAAAATTATCGTGTTCCAGCGCCCTCCCCCAACTTCATATTGTAAGGAATGTAATAAAGACAATGAGTAAAAGGGAGGGCCGTAACAGCACTTCGTTAACCTCCCTAAAAACGATTGCCTTGCGCACCGATAGCGTGATAAACCGAACTTCTGAAGGCTTCGCCCCCACGAACCCCATATCGTGATTTTGATGGTCAGCAAAGTTTGTGTGGCCTGGTCGCCCTAGGTACCAAAATTTTCCATAATGCATGAATGAATAGGTGGTAATTACATATATAACTCGCTATAAACTTTTTATCCTGTCAGCCCACGTAATCAGATTTACCAGTAGCACTGAGTGAGCTGTTGTATAGGAAAATAAAGGGCACGTAATTAATAATTAAACATATTCGGGCGTGCCCGCAGGTACAATTATTCATTACCAGGGCCGTAACAGCACTTCGTCAGCCCCCCAAACAAAAAACGTTGGTCCTGGGCCCCCGTCGGGTGATAAACCAAACTTCCGGGGGACTTCACTCCCAGACCCCCATTAGGCTGTCCGATATTTGCTGATAGCCTATTAGGTATCTACATTGGGTGTCCATTTACTGAGGCAGCAATTCGAGCGAAGTGCGAAAAATTTCCCTAATTAATGATTGAATTGGTCAATATCATCGGGAATTGCATGTAAATTGAGATCGATTTTATCCTCTCTCTGCTCACGTAAACATATTTACCGGTAGAGCTGAGTGAGGTGCAATGTTCCCTCTAAGCTGCGCACGTGCGCAGTGCTGACACGGTATCTGCACACAGAAAATCTACGTTGCGCACAACAAATCCGGAGTTATTACCTTTTTTTAGTCGTTACGCACTGTTGTCCAAGGGTCCGCGCAGTGAGTTTTTGAGTGTGCGCCGACTCATCAAAACTTAAAGCGAACATTGTGAGGTTTCTTGGAAACTGTAGGACCCGTTACTAATAATTAAACATATTCGGGCTGGCGAACCCGTTGGTATGACTTCGTTGCATGATGTTATTTCGTGACCCCCTGTCTGCAATATCAAAAAAATATAGAATCGCTCAACGGGGATATCGCCCAACAGGAATATCCCTGTCGCCCAATCGTACTAAACTAAAAGACGCACACGATTTCAGATTGGTATTTCTTCACTGACATATAATTTTTCCCTGTGGGGTTCAGATTGCTAAGACAGGAACAGTCGGTGTCAGTCATTTAGGCGCCCATGGACAATTAAACCTATAAGTATTTTGAAGGCTATATGTAACGAAGTTTTCGGTGTTAATTTGCTCTGAATACTCATTAAGGATATGTCCTATCACCATATCATCTATACTGCGAAGCCATTTTTTTTTTCAGCGTCCCCCCCCATACCACCCCCCTGAGCCCAGCGCCCCCCATATCGCCCCTGAGCGTTTCCGCCCCCTTCAAGATCGCCACCGCCCCCTGGGGGGCGCTGGAGGCAAGGTTAAGAATCACTGATCTAGGGCATAGGGATGATTTTTATGATGAAGAGAATGTTAAAGGATTTGTCAAATTAAGAATGCAACAGTTTTCATTATCGGGTCGTGAAATATCTTTGAAGTGATATGTAGGCTAGGAAATAAAATGGATGACCTGTTTAATTTGTGATAACTCTCGAACTTGATAAGAAGCAAAACGACGATTCAATATAACGTTTTATACAACGTTTACACGGTACTTCTAATTTATTTTACTATTACGCAGTAGTAATTGAATTATTCCCTTGCTGTAGGACTGATTAACTGATTAACTGTTTAACCGTTCCACGAGGATCAAACTCCTACTGAAAAATTTATGGATGCACGAAATTTGCAATGAAAGTATCATTTACAATACGTACGTGTCCATAACAACAATTTGAAAATAAAATTACAGCATTGTATATTTGTAAAGTTATATTGCCATGGATTATGATATGCGCCAGGGGTGTCAAACATGTCGCTTTTATTGACACCCAATTCCGAGTGTTGTTGCAGTTTCAATGTAATCACCATCAGCAACGTTTTGGTATCTCCATTGACACCAAAGTCCGAGAAGGAGGAAAGTTCACATTGACCACAGAATTTTGTTGTGAAATGGACCAAAACGCAAGAAGTGAAAATCCCAGTTAAAAACCGGTATATGCAGGCCACATGGAGAACATGATTTTCACACCAAAATGTAACAAATATATCTGCGGTCCCACATCATTTTCGCTTGCGACTTAACTTGACAGCTCCTCTCCAGAAAAATCCGAAAAGAGATATAATAACAATAAACCAAGTTCGAACGACTGCGTTGACAGTTAAATCTTTACTATTATTCACGGGGCATACACAAGACTATTTCCTGATAACGACTAAAAATGCAATTGTAGCAATATGCCAACGTTGATCGTCGTTACAGTCACTGTTTTAGCAGTATATATAACTGTATTCAATCGACCAATCATCGACATTATACGAAATCTATTGTTTGCGAATAGATTGAATGTGATCCTGTGACGGTAGGCTTGATGATTGAGTATGCGATTGAACAAAACGAGTGAGGATTTTGAAATAACATATTGAAAAAATTTGACTGGTTCGACCCGCTAACGATTTGAAGGTTTGAATCCGACCCGCGACGCAACTTGAGTTTGACAGCTCTGATATACGCCATCGAGAGGTCCAAGCCACGTCTGCTATTGTTGAATGGCTGAAATGACCTATGAATGTCTATCACACTGGAATATGAACACATTATATTAAACCTCGTCAGCTGTCAGTTCTATTTTCTGGTTACGTCACGAAAGTAATCGTATTCACACGGAAACTAGTCTCGATTGAGTCAAACTTGTCGTCTGACTTGACGGTGATCGTAATAAATAATTATCAGTATTATGTACTAGGTATTAAAATTACGCGATCTCAAAAATTCCCTCAAATTCGTAATTTGGCCAGGCATCAGAATGATCGGAGCATATCCTTCCAAAAAAAAAATTCCATGTACCAAATATAGTGAGGAAAAAAGTACCAATAATATAGCAAAATATACAATATTTGTACAATATCTAGGACAGGGGTGCTTACTGCAGCAATTGCGATATACAGACAGATCAAATGGCCTTTTCAGTGGATTGCGAGTACGTTTCTGCAGACCACTCAGCAATACTAACTATTGGTTATACGTAGGGCTTGGCATAATAGATTAATCGATTTAATTCTGAATCGATTATATTAGGTTTCGAGTAGTGCGGAGCATGGAACGGAGCCGGATTAGATATCTGGCCAGATTTTTTTCAATTTTGGCCGGACCGGATCGTAGCCAAATCGGTACTTTTTCTGATACGGCTGGAGCCATATCGGAGCCGGATCAGTACTTTTTGATAAGGCCGGAATTTTTATGGATAAGAATGACGTTTGTAACTAAATAACTACAAACCAACCTTACGCAAGTAACCACCAAACCAATGCGAGAATAAACGAGCCATATTTATAAATTCACAGAACCACCGTACCGTGTTGGGCCGGATTTCCAGCCAAACGCTTTCATTTTTGGCCAGTGCCGGATCGGAACCGTACCAGAGAATTGGAAAACCGGATGGGAATTGGACCACAGAATTTGTCGATCATCTCCGCACTAGTTTATAGTTGTAGAATGAGAAGAGTAACTACTTGGGTGATTCCAGTATCTTTTCTTTTACTGAAGGTAACAGAAAACGGCTTTGATCCTAATTAATTTTTCTGGCCCTACCGACTTATACATATCTATATAATATCATTTTCGCCGCGTCATCTGTATTAAGCTATCTTTATCAATTTAATAATTTATTTATTGTATCAACGAAAAAGAAGGGATATTATGAAGTGAATCTTTGCTTCAATTTGCAGTAACAATCATCATTACCAGCTAGACAAATCACAAAATATCTTACTAATAAGATATCTGTTGCTTTCACACCTCATTTAACGTCCACTTGCAAAGTAATATTTATATTCAATACACGAGCTTTCGGGGCGCCGCTCCGTCATCGGGTGGTAAAGTGAAAATAACGCAAAAGATTTTGAATTCGAACGTATACGCATATTGTGATATCATAGACAAAAGTACTTTTAGATCATAAAAATGTGTACATTTATGACTTGACTTACGTTCTTTAAACCTAGTATCCAGGCTGGTGTAATTTGTCTTTACTGCGTCGATCGAGGATTTATCTGAATAACACGAATTGTAGCATTGCGTTACCGTAAACCTGAAAAATCCTACATCAGTTTTAGTTAAATTAGATCTAAGGACTATAGGGAGTAAATAAAATCCGGTCAGCCAGTAATATTACAAATTTCAGGGTGGGATAGGTGTTTATGATTCAGCAAAGAGGTATATGGCCAAAGTTCAGATACAGAACATACCATATTCTACAATGCAACATCCTAAAAGACATTATTTTGAAAGTCACACTTTTTGAAGCCTTGTGTTATAGAACTGGCTAATTAGGCCCTCATCCGTTAGAATATCTCCCTACTGATACGGCGGTCACTGTTTTCAAAATCACAATTTTCGACGAAATCCACCCAAGCTGCATGTTGCTGTACAATAACATGTACACTTTCAACAAATGCGGTTTATACAAATACTGTTCAGCCGGGTGTGTCGTACACCCCAGGACAGAGAAGGGCCGACATTTTCGTTGGTGGGCTGCATTCAGCATCTAAATATATTCGCGAGCCGCACTATAATAAATTGAGATTATTAGCCAAAACGAAATATTTATATTTAATTATATAGTGATCGAGGACATACGAAGTTACTATTATTTTTGAAAGTTTTCAGTGGCAGTTATTACCTGTTAATGGTCATAACTTCTAGTTCCAGCTGTGAGATTTAATACAGAGTAGGGGAGATGTGGTACCGATGGATCAAAAATTGTAAAATGATCGCTGGCCCAAAAATGTTCAGCCGAAAACATCAGATCTTTTGCTGGCTCAGCACTTTGATACAAGCTCTACCTATCGCGCACATATACATGAATATCCGTCTTTTAAAAAAATATTTATGGACGTTCAAAATTTGATGCTCGAACGTATCATCGGTCCCCACCCGGTGGGTCCAATGGCACACGACCCGGGGACCTATGACACATATACTCTAAAAAACTCAAACGTGACAACTTTTCTTGTTCAGTATTATAATCTAAGCTACAGCAAACCAAAGAAGAATGTTTGGTCGCAACCGTCAAAAAATAGAATGAATATTAACTCAAATGTTGTCATAAAATCACGTTTTGATTCAGGCTCGAACTTATAAATTTGAGGGTACATACATATTGCCCGAAAATCGACAGTGTGACTTCCAAATACCTCGTTATAGCGATAAAACATCATATGCAATTATTACATAAAGATTTTCTGTACGTAGGCATGTTTCACTTGTTTCATGATTAGTATGCTTGATTATTTTGCTTGATTTGGCTATTGTATCATCGGTCCCCACCCTATGAATTTTATACATGAATCGAAAAAATTCCACCCAAGGAAGGTACTGAAAAAAATCATAGGTGCCATTATATGGCCTGATACAAGCCCTACACTTCACAATAAAAATGATTGCTGGTTTGTTCGTGTTAAAGGTTACAAAGAAAAATGTATATGTTGATTTAAATTTAGTTTACACCCCCCAGAACAAAAAACTTCTGTGAGAGACCCCATAGCTCGCGCAATTCGAATTTTTTTGTATGTGAGGAAAGATTTTGCCAGCATGCAACTGTAGACAAGCTCACGGAGTGTAATCATGGAATTATCATAGAGAATTTTCAAAGTATTTTCGGTACCAGTGATCCATCGGTACCACATCTCCCCTAGTTCTAGCTCTAGTTTTAGTTGAGCATTTTATAAATCCAGTAGTTTGTACAGGTCTGTACGTGCAAGTGCCGGTGTACGTGATGTGCATTACTGTGTATGGATGATCACGATCACACTGCGATGTTTAAAGATATTCTGGTATTTCAGAATTAACAAAATTTACTTTTTGTGTGTGAAATACCAATATGAATGCAAGTTGATATTAACTGGTTGTTACATTTTCATTTTTTCGGTTATTGACAGAATAATGATATTAGGATTTTGTCTTATACTTACGATCTTCTCGAAGACGGCTGATGTTCCCTGCACACTCATCTTCAACTAAAAAATACAACTTCATGGTTGGTTAGAATCTTTGATATCAAATATGGTTAATCGTACAGAAACATTAAACATGCGACAGGATTGTGTGCAACAAAATTTACTGAGACTGGAATTCCAACTTTTTAATTCGGTTGTGTTGAATTTACTTACTTAATTGTATTTTTAGCGAACGACTGATATCGAATTTTCGAGCCGACACCGATGAAATCGATAGCTTGCTCTTTTAGCGATAACCCCGATATATTAGACCGATCCTCAAAATATACATCATCTGTAGCAGGGGCGGCCAACCCATGGCCAGCGAGGCAATTCTCGAAGTTTGTTATATTATCAAAAAATTATTTACCCATCGAATTTATTGTGAAATTGCAAGGCCAATCGAAAAAAAATTGATTAACCTGACCGCGAAATACGGGATATTGATGACTGAAATATTAGTGCTGACACTTCGGCGTAGCAAGGGACCAGTGACATTTTTGGTAGATCTTGGTATATGACCCTACAATAGAATATTTCGTGGCAGATTTATTTGACTTGATAATTTTCTTAGCACTTCGCGCTATTCATTTTTAATCGATTTCTCGCTTTTAGTATCGGTACCCTCTCCTGAAAATTTAAAATACGTCGAGTTTATAGATTTGAGTTTAATTATATTACCAATTACACTGGGCGACAATTTTGAACGAAAAATTTGTTGACTTTGATTTTGCACTTGATTATAATTTCGGCGTGCTGATTCCAAAAATGCTGGTTTTCTTCAATCACAACAAGTTTTTGCTCTAAGACATATGCCCAAAATATGCTAATTTTCACGAATTTGGCCATATTACTTTTCTATATCATATAATAATCCACACTTTTACCATATAATAAGTTATATAGTCAAGGGCTCGATTGAACTATGTATGGAAAAGGTACGGGTATCGATCTAGGCCAATGCTTTCACCAACTTTTGGTTAGGGGATGCAATCATCCGAGGATATTTCACATACATATTTGATTTTGATTTTGTAATCGAAGATGATTCAGAACGTAGAGTATTCCATCAACACGAGTTATTGATCTGACTGAGACTGGAATCTGGGATTTGGAATAGAAATCTTGTGAGCTTTTAACATCCTTATGAAGTGAGAATTGATTACTTGGAAAGATAGAGAAGGTATCTCACTTTTGATCAGCAGAAGCAGTCTTTTCTTCGTAGGCCCACTTTCGGTAGCTTTGTGTATTGCCGTTATAATGGCATTGGCATGATACCGTTACCATGGATTACTGGAGGAGTTAGGAATCCCGATTTACAAGTCAAGTGAATGGAAAATGCCTATAGGTAGCTCAAGAAGGATCTTAAACTGTGCCATTCTCCAAATTGGCAAAGTCTTGAGTGCGGTATCAGCTGCACACTCATTTAGTAATCTTCGTGAATAATACAGAAACATTAAGAGTAATACAGAAACATTGAATTGTTGCAATATCACAAGCACGATTGGATCATATGTGTCAGCTTTGAAATATTGTGTGTTCTAGTGATCAGACTATAAGGTTGCACATGCAACCCTGATACACATGTGTCACTGCCATATCTTTATGTCGGACAGCAGACATTCAAAAAAGCTAAAATATCTAACTAATTTCTCTAAAAACCTTGACATAGTCAGAGATGGACAAGGAGAAAATGTCCCCTAACATCCGAAGATGATGGGGGTAAGATACCAGAGTAGATTGGAGCTTACATATATTAGCAGACTATTGCTCGAGTATCAAACTAGACAACCCATGTAATTATAGGTTATTAGCATAAATTTCGACCCTGAAACTCTCACTTTATTTGTCATGTAGAAGCAATATTAGTTTAAATCAACCAAATAAATCAGTGAAAATGTCGCCACGTCTGCTATTCTCTTTCGTCGATCAAGGTATCGTGAAATCCACGATTTCTAAGCGCTTGATGGTGGGTAGATCGAATTCGCGAGTGGTGTTAGTCGCCGGTGCGACAGCAACTTAAATTTAAGAGATTTTGAAAAGAGGGCGCTATGAGCCCCTAACCCTGGATACTCCATTGTCTTGACCTCTCAAAGACACGTTCATGCTGCTACGAGAATAATTATTCTCGCTGTCATGAAAATTTGCGGCAATATTATTAAATTAGGTTCAAAATTAAAAATTTCTCAAAGAGCCATATCTTATATCCAAAAGAGCCATATGTTCCCGACCACTGTAATATGGTGATTAAAAATCTGTTTCTCAATTTTGATGCCATATTTGTTGCGATCACATCCAAGGTGTCGTCGCGAGCGTTACGCGTTACTATTACATTGCCATCACCTGTATTTTTGGAAATGGATTTTAGGCACTAGTTCATATCATTAAATAGTATATTCATATTGAAATGAACCCGAATATTTTCGGCTGACACTCGTCAGGGGCAATCGTCAGCAACTAGTAGAGAATTGGAAAGAACATTGTATATCAACAATCGTATCACAAAATATGACGTCACCAGCATGAAATTTCGAATGAGAGAGCGTTCAATGTACTATTTTTAGGTGGTACACGAACTCCTTTTGTTGACAGAGTTTTGGTTTGTGTATTTTGATAAAAGTTGATTCCAAGGCACACAAATGGAATTGTGAACGGCCTCGCCCTACGATTCGAAATCGGTCGTCTCGATAATTATTCGCACAAATCGGATTATCCAACAGATGTTTGCCGATGGCAGAATTAATGGCCTTTGATCGATCAGCATCAATCTTAAGTGGATGAGTTAAGGGTGAGCTTTTCACATCGCGTGACGCACGTGTTCTGATAAATCTGGGGACATGTTGGTTTATGCGGTCCTGCAGACGTCTTGACGTTCTTCCCACGTAGCCACAATCACAGTGGCACCTATATTCGTACACTACATTACTTTGTTGAAGTGCAGGAAGCACGTCTTTGCGTGTTGAAGGGAGCAGTTGTGTTGTTGTAAAAATCACATTGGTTTTGACGGGTGCCTTTATTTTGTGCTAGGAAACTTATGAAAATTATTGAAACTTATGAAACTTATGAAAACTTATGAAACTTATGAAAACTTATGAAACTTATGAAACTTATGAAAACTTATGAAAACTTATGAAACTTATGAAAACTTATGAAAACTTATGAAACTTATGAAACTTATGAAACTTATGAAAACTTATGAAAATTGTGGAAACTTATGAAACTTATGAAAACTTATGAAACTTATGAAAACTTATGAAACTTATGAAAACTTATGAAAATTGTGGAAACTTATGAAACTTATGAAAACTTATGAAACTTATGAAAACTTATGAAACTTATGAAACTTATGAAACTTATGGGAACTTATGAAAACTTATGAAACTTATGAAAACTTATGAATCTTATGAAAACTTATGAAACTTATGAAACTTATGAAACTTATGGGAACTTATGAAAACTTATGAAACTTATGAAAACTTATGAATCTTATGGGAAATTATGAAACTTATAAAACATGAGGTAAATTAATTCAGATTCGAAGTTTATTGCGAGACCATTGCCTCGGTATTCGATACCAAATAGGGATTTTTAAATCATGATTGCAATAATGGCAATCAAGATTTACATAGACCATGCAGTGGTTGCCAAAATCTTCAACCTCGCGGCACCCTCTGTAAATGGAAAATAGTCAGCGGCACCCTAGCATTATCGACCTTTTTTGGCTAGCAGCACACTGTAAACTACCGGAAGATTTGAGAGCACCGATAGACACGCGGAGGTGATCTCTGACGAAGCTATTTTACCTATTCGATGACCGCGAGTAGGCTTTGCCTTCTTGTACTATACTTGAAACCATGCGATAACCAATAGCCAGCACGCCTAATAAGAGAATGGGGACTGTTCTGATTACAATATGAATTTATAAACTTGAACATCGACGACACTTCATTTCTTTATGGTAATTAGGAAGGCAATGAGGTTTTGAAAACCGCATTGTCTCACAGGCGCCAGTATGTCTGCGATCAATCAACGCATCGTACAAAACTGGATTAACCCTTCTCGGCACGCGATACGTCTGGTAAACCGAGTTCGCGTGGATATTGGTTGTCGGCATGACAGAAATTATATTTTTACAAATGAACATCACATCGAGACCGACGGATTATAATTTAGATTATTGATCGTTTTCTTTAGACTACAGTTATTTTAAGCATAATTTCAAATTTTCGCTGAATATATTCACAACGCCACCGCTGCAAAATGAATAGGTTGTGAATTCGAGTCAGGCTGAGGTCGACTCCAGTATTCCTACCCATACGTGTTTTGGGTTTATGTAGGCATGGACTCGTCGTACAAACCGAATAAGCGGTGTCTTGCGACGGCCCCGAACCATAATAGTCGGCGTATGAGGAACCATAATAAGGAATACCACTAGCCTGGTGTAAAATAACCAGACCACAGTAGTCGAACACCATTAATACCAACCTACTACGTTAGTGTGACCATTGACTGGTGTGTGTGACTGGCTGTCTCTTACGCTGATTTTGCAATTCACATATAGATACATTTGCACGTGTACTTGAGGTAGAATCGCAACGTCACCAGAGAGTTAACATGTAGTTATCAAAGCACCTCATTGCAATGTCCCCTCGCTTCAGATTTGTGCAAAATTTGCAACTTACCCCCGCGCGGCAGTAATCGAAGCAAGCAGACAGGTGTCATCATTTGAGGTATCATAGGTCAATAGTGGGAAGGATAGCAAACATTATTGTATTTTTTTGCAACAACGCTGCATGTTCGTCTTGGATTATGTCTTATCCTTGTACTGTGTGCGGACTGGATTTTTCAAAGTCCGATGAGTTCGTCGAATGCTACGAATGCAACAGATACTCTCACTGTTCTTGTGCGAAGATCGGTAACTTCAAGTGGAAAAGCCAGATTTTCATATGCCACTCTTGTATATTCTTCGAAGGCGGATTCAATTATCGATGGACATTGGAACACTTTCGAGCCCATCCGGGACATTGTACAGCTATAAAACGAATACTTCGTTTGTATAATGTACCCGAGCCTGATCGGAGCATGCCAAACGAGGCTGCACTGGTGGATGATGTTTCATTGACGATTTTGAAGCAGTTTCATTATATTATCACCACGGATCACACGGTTTTGCGCGTTGATGGCGATGGGAATTGTTTTTATCGCGCAGTGTCGCTGGCCCTATACGGTACTGCGAAACACCACTTGCGCTTGAGGCTCCTGACTGCGCTCGAAATTATTGAGAATCCAAAATATTATGACGAAGACGCAGAGGGATTCGTAGACCTTATAGATGACATTCGAGTTGTGTCATCACCTTATGCCCTTCTGGTACAAAAAGCATGCATTCCGGGGCAATGGTCCGAGATGATGCATATTTACGCGTTGAGTGCAGCCCTTGGCTCCGCGATTCGCTCATATTATCCGCCAACATCGGAAAACGAATACTTGACAGAACCGTTCTCACGCAAATGTTGCGGCCGCGGTGTATCGAAATCTGCAAGACCTGTCGCGACTCTCATGTGGACACAAACGACTGTGCCTACGACAAGTTATCCATTTCGACCGAATCACTTCGTACCAATGATCAAAACCAGCGATCTAACTTCAAGTGATCCAGGTCTTGCATGCGAATCAAAACTGAAATTGGAGGATCAGGAAAGCGACATTGACAAACCGATTATACGCGAACCAGACAACTCCAAAACATCTCATAGGAACGAACATGGCGATGTAATTGCTAATGAACAGAAGTATTCGCTGCCAGACATCACCATTCCGAGCGAAGATTCGCCTATGGACCAAACGAATGGTGAACAGATGAATACTGAAATGAGAGAAGTTGCTGACGGAGAAAAACCCGAATCAGTTAAACCTAACAAGACTTTAACAAATATAACAAAACTGCCATTTAACGAGTTTTTGAGTACGGAGGAGGCAGTTAACAAAATTATGGATTGCAAAAATGCTCTTTCGAAGATGCCTTCAGGACGGAAAGACAATTGTTACATTATGATAGATTTCACAACGAACATACTACGAAAGGCTGCCAAGATTCGTCGCATATTTTACGATGACATGGGAGCTTGGACGAAAACCATGCAGACATATTCGTATTACTTGAAGGTCGCCAACCGACTCAAGTACGTATACAAGCCGCGTTGCCACAACGGTGCCATTTGTACACTGCGGATGAAGGAGTATTTGCCGTTATCACCGCAGCCTAGTCCAGGTGACGTTATCACGGTTGGGCGATACTACGCTAAATCAAAGAACAACCCTGGTTACGAAAAACGTATAAGCTGGATTGAGAGTGGACCGTCGGAACCATGTAATGTGTGTGTCGTGGAGTACAAGGGTATTTCTGGGGACTGCGGTTCACATGGAAACAGCTCTGTCAATCTTCAGAATTACACCCGCACTCCGCCGAGCGTTATTGATAAGATAAAAGAAAAGGTTAAATATGGAACTGGAAAGCGCATTTACGTTGATCTTCAAAATGAATCTGAAAGTATCTCGCAAATGCCTCGAAATATAAATCAAATTCACCAAACTAAGCACCGGGACAAGGTCAGCAAAGAAGGGCACAATAGCCTGCCGTGAAAATGTTATGCAGACGAACTTTTGGATGTCGTTAACATGATGCACACGGAAAGATTTGTGAGAAGAGTCATCCATTCTCCAGGGAAAGCATCTAGCATAATCATGTACACCGATGACCAAATAACAGATATTAAAAAAATGTGTTGTACTGGAAAAACCGTACTTGGAATTGATAAGACTTACAACCTGGGCAATGTGTACGTTACCGTAGCAGTTTTCAAAAACCTGAAGATGATAAGCACCAGAACGCAGGAAAATCCTATTTTTATCGGTCCAATATATCTCCACCATAGTTCAGATAGAGGGACATTCAACGACTTCTTTAATCATCTCAGCTCCGCTATATGAGGTTCTTTTGATCGGCTTGTCGTGGGGACAGACGACGAAATTGCACTACACTCGGCCATCGAAAACTCGTTCAAAAACTGCAAACATGTTCTCTGCGTCAATCATTAAAAAACGAATTTGGTCGACAAACTTCAGCACGACATCGGTACAATAGGGTGGAGTGAAAAATGAAAATTTTCGAATTTCAAAAAGGGGTCTTGATATGTGGTGCCAAATAGTAAACAAATAAATTCTATCATAATTTTGGGTTCGTACACCCTCTAGTGGTCGTGCAATTTCACCGAACGAGCAAAAAACAGCTAATTTCGCCATATCTTGATCATCACTTACACTAGAAAGTCGGTTTTGGGCTTAAAAGATGCAGAAGCAACATGTTTCCATCTCACTTCCACAGAACTTACTCTAAAAAATGAACAGAAAAAAAGTTATGAGCAAATTTCGGATTTTATAGGTAAAATTAAGCACTGAAGCAGTGGGTAGGATGTCAAAAGCGTGTAGTGATTGATCCTATGACTGAGCAACATACCCATCAATAATAACTACTTTTCAAAACTTTCTCAAACTAATGAAACCCCCTCCAAGCATAAATAGGGCACGGGCATCGATTAGAGACTGCTGAAACTGTATTTAAAAAAGCGTATATTGGTAGTGCGGCATCACGATATCGGTAAGTTTATAACAACGGCCCTCATGAGATTTGTTACCAAAATGCTGTCGTAGGGTTTGTATTATATTTGTCACAAAGCTCCTGGATGAAAGCGCAAAAATTGAAAATACACATTCAAAACACAAACATCAATTCGATACTGGAAACATAAAATTTTTGTAGCAGTATCATATGAGTATCAGTGTGCACAAACAATAAAGTCATGTTTAGTATTGAAAGATTTCATCTGCTTTCAAGACTTCAGTTTTTGTCTGATGAGGCCAGCTCTACGTTTAAATCCTGAAACATTGAGCAGATGCTTATGTCTCCACTGTCACATGTCTTTCCACTGCCTGGTTTTGGCAAGGATAACTGAGCCTCAATGGTGATGATCATAGGTTTCCCAGCTCATGATCAGACAAGGTCTTGATTGCGATGCTGGCGGTTGTTCAATATTTTTGAGGTTTAAGTTGACAATTTGGTGGAAAGATTAAGCCTTGATGTTGATAACTGGAATTTGGAAGAATCTGATGCTGGTGTCAATGTTGCTGCTTTAGGATTTGGTTTCATTTATATATTCACCTTAAAAGCCATCAATTGGAACCAGATCTGCAATATTTAGAGGCTGGGCCCGTCGTTCATTCAGTATGGTTGACTCTCGCATCTCAAATTTCAAAGTACTATGTGGGACAGAGTCGTCCATCTAAAAATCTGAATTGTCTTGCTCAATTCTGCATGGAGGTCTACTTTCCGTCATGGTTTGAAATAAAAATGCACAATTCCATTGTAGATGGTGCTAAAAATTTCCACAATATAGTTTCCCGCGTCACAAAGCTGACTAATACCTGAATTCACTCCCTTGCTCTATCTTTACTACGAAGAAATGCTCATTTTGAACACCCAGAAAATGTTTTGCTGGGAATGCTTTGGTGACGAGGAGGGAAACGTCTGAAGATTTACAGTTAACAAAATTACAGCTATGCGCAGAACAACCACACCATACCAAATTCCAATTATGAATTCGAAGGAAGATATAAATGACACCAAACCTAAAAACAGCGACATTGAGCATCAGTTTCTTCCAAATTCCAGTTATCAACATCAAGGCTCAATTTTTTCACCAAATTTTCAACTTGAACCCCAAAGATATTGAACAGCCGCCTGCAATCAAGACCTTGTCAGATGTCGAGGTGGAAAACCTAAGATCATCACCATTAAGGCTCAGTCATCCTTGCCACAACCAGGCAGTGGAAAGACATTAAAAGGTGGTTACTGAAGCATCTACCCATGTTTCAGGATCTAAAGGTAGAGATAGCCTCATCAGACAAAAACTGAAGTCTTTGAAAGCAGATGAAATCTTTCAATACTAAACAGAATTTTAATGTTTGTGCACACTGATACTCATATGATACTGCTACAAAAATTTTCTGTTTCCTGTATAGAATTGATGTTTGTGTTTTGAATGTGTACTTTCAATTTTTGTGCTTTCATTCAGGAGCTTTGTGACAAATATGATACAAACCCTACGACAGCATTTTGGTAAGAAATCTCATGAGGGCCGTTGTTGGAAACTTGCCGATATCGTGGCGCTGCACTACCAACGGAAGCTGTTTAAAATACAGTTTTAGCATGCCCGAGCCCTATTTATGCTTGGAGGGGGTTTCAATTGTTAGAGCAAGTTTTGAAAAGTGGTTCTAATTGATAGGGTATGTTGCTCAGTCATAAGATCAATCACTACACGCTTTTGACATCCTACCCACTGCTTCAGTGCTTAATTTTACCTGTAAAATCAGAAATTTGCATACTCTGATACTCTGATACTCTGAAACTTATGTATACTCTCTGTTCTTCACAACAGATTAAATAAAAAATGCTCACTCTCCGGACGAAGCTTTAATTCTTCCACAATTACGAACAATGTTTATGTAAATTGCAATGTTAATTTAGGAGAATACTTGGAGCGAAATGCTGGTAATCTCTAATTTATTTCTGATATTTTTCAAGGCTTTACAATTTTGAATCTAATCTACTTCTGGTTTTCCGGAAAATACTACTGAACTGTATAGTACGAAACGATCCGAGGTTGCTGTACGGAAATTTGCCATTCTCGTGCTTATGACAAATAGCTCTGACTTGTTATGCTATGAACTGAACTTATCTCAATTTCCAGAACTGTACGTGAAAATTTTCCGAGTTATCCTACTTCACACTGACAACGCCCACGGTTTTCACTTGGCATTCGAAATAAATTGAAGCAAAGTAAAGGTGAATGAGTCTAGTATAATTCACGGTAATAAATTTTCTTTCCAGTCAGGTTTATGGTATAAGATGAAGCGGGTGTATGCATACTGAATTCTCACCATTACGCTATGAAATAGGCTAAGTAGCATTGGTGTGCGGGATGCCATGCGTTCATATCAAACATCGACACAGCACATATGCGATGACAATAAGGTACGACATATCTGGACGGTTTCAACTCAAATTGATTGATTATTTATTGGCTTGTATTCATTATGTCATTGCGATTGTTGCTTTACAGTGTTCTTTTCCATTCTCTACTAGCTACTGACGATTACCCCTGACGTGTTTCAGCCGAAAATAATCGGGTTCATTTCAATAGGAAGATATTCTTAAATTGTATGTTGAACGGCTCTTCATCCAAGAGCTCTTTATCTTCATAAGTTTCCATAAGTTTCATAAGTTCCCATAAGTTTCATAAGTTTTCATAAGTTTCATAAGTCTCATAAGTTTTCATATAAGTTTCATAAGTTCCCATAAGTTTCATAAGTTTCATAAGTTTTCATAAGTTTCATAAGTTTTCATAAGTTTTCATAAGTTTCATAAGTTTCATAAGTTTTCATAAGTTTCATAAGTTTTCATAAGTTTCATAAGTTTCCATAATTTTCATAAGTTTTCATAAGTTTCATAAGTTTTCATAAGTTTCATAAGTTTCCATAATTTTCATAAGTTTCATAAGTTTCATAAGTTTTCATAAGTTTTCATAAGTTTCATAAGTTTCCATAATTTTCATAAGTTTCCTAGCACAAAATAAAGGCACCCGTTTTGACTGTATCGTAACATTTACTGACAGCAGAAATCAATTGTTTTTCAAAGCGGGTGGAAATGGGGCCAATCCAGGGTAGATGGATATAAACATCATTTATTGTTCGTGCGGTGGGCTCTGTTCGTTTTTCTGCGTTGAATTGCGTTAATTTCCTCTCCATGCCGCGGCTGATGACGTGTTCAGGGTAACCGTTATCAAGTAAGATTTTGCGGATGTAGTCAAGTTCTAAACTCAGTTTGTTACCCGAACATATCATCAACGCTCTATGCACGAGTGTGCCTATGAGGTTAATTTTTCTGCGTCGAGGACTGAATGAATTCCAGCGAAGGTATTGGCCTGTGAATGTCGGTTTCCTGAAAACAGACGTTTCAAATTTGTTGGTATTGCGCTTTTCAACTAATACGTCCAGAAATGATAATGAGTTATTGCGTTCTTTTTCTATTGTGAATTGCAAGGCCGGGTGAAGCGAGTTTAAGCGAATGAGAAATTGGTCACACTCCGATTCATTCCTGAATATGACAAATGTGTCATCTACGTATCGGCGGTACAATAGTGGTTTGGCGGACTCACGCTGGGACAGAAGCTCGCCCTCGTAATACTGTGTTTGTGGTTTTCAGTACTCATGATTAGGAATAGTTCGAATACGCTCGAGTTGTTTTTGATTGAAGGGTTCTCTACGTATCATGAATGAAACATGACTAGCTTGAGATTGTTGTTAATTACGTCGCTACGGTTGCCAAAGAGCATCTCTCTACCGATCTAATTACATGTTTAACAGTAAATGTAATCGTAATTGTAATTGTAATTTACTACATGTTTAACAGTAACTGTAATTGCAATTGTAATTTGGTATTTTTAGCATTCAGTAATTGTAATGTAATTGAAGCATGCAAGGAAGTGATTGTAATTGAACTGAATAAATGTAATTGATCCAACTGCCAATACTTCCCTAAAATGGGGTGTCACATAGCGGATTACCTTTGATTTGAATAAAGCCTATTATGAAATATTGAAATTGTGAAACTAAATGCATTTACCAGAACTCAACAAAATCCTGCTCTCACGCTTATTGCAATGAGTAAACACTAGTCAAATACCCAAATTCTCTTAAATATATATGCCAGGACTGTATAGTTGTTCTATTAATGTGCATTTCGTTATTTCCTATTCTTGAGGTGGTAGAAGAAAATATATTCACGTTACTTCTGGGATTTATCTTCAGGAGATTTAGCGTATTCGATGTGATGTCGACTTTATCTTTTTCACAATCTTTAACAGTGTATGGTTTCAAATTTCCCAAATACGCCATAGGGATGATTTTTATGACTAGGTTCAAAGATTTGTCGAATTCAGAATGCAATAGTTTTCAGTATCGGGTCGTGAAATATCTTTGAAGTGATATGTAGGCTAGTGAATAAAATAGGTGACCTGGTAAATTTGTGATAACTCTCCGACTTGCTAAGAATCAGAACGAAGATTCAATATAACGTTTATATCACGTTTATACGCTACTTCCAATTGCTTTGACTATTACGCAGAAGTAATTGAATTATTCCCTTGTTGTAGGACTTATTAACTGATGCCGTCCCACGAGCGTCAACTTCCTACTGAAAAAGCTAGGGATACACGAAATTTGCAATGAAAGTATCATTTACAACACGTACGTGCCGTTGTACATAACAACAATTTGAAAATAAAACTACAACATTGTATATTCGTAAAATTATATTGCCATGGATTATGATATGCGCCAGGGGTGTCTTACATGTCGCTTTTATTGACACCCAATTCCGAGTGATGTTGGTGTTGCAGTTTCACTGTAATCACCATCAGTAACAAGTCTCTGCCATTGACACCAAAATCCGAGAAGGAGAAAAGTGAACACTGACCTCGGAATTTTGTTGTGAAATTGACCAAAACGCATGAAGTGAAAATGCAAGTTAAAAACCGTTATATATGCAGGCCACATGGAGAGTTTAATTTTCACACCAAAATGTAACAAATATATCTGCGGTCTCACATTATTTTCGCTTGTAACTTAACTTGACAGCTCCTCGACCTCCAGAAAAATCCGAATAGCGATATAATAATATTAAACCAAATTTCAACGACAGCTTTGACAGTTAAATGTCTGCTATTCTTCACAACACATACACAAGACTATTGTCAGGTAACAACTACAACAAAGCAATCGTAGCAATATGCCAAGATTTATCGTTGTTACAGTCACTGTTTTAGCAGAATATATAACTGTATTCAATCGACCAATCATCGACATTATACGAAATCTATTGTTTGCGAATTGATGGAATAGGATCCTGTGACGGTCGGCTTGATAATTGAGTATTCGAGTGGACAACACTGGTAGGGATTTTGAAATAACATACTGGAACAATTTGACTGGTCCGACCCACTAATGATTTGAAGGTTTGAATCCGACCCGCTACGCAGCTTGAGTTTGACACCTCTAATATACGCCATCGAGCGGTTCAAGGCACATACATCTGGTATTATTGAAGGGCTGAAATGACCGATGAATGTAGCCTATATCACGTTGTCTCGTGGTAACCTTTCATGCAGCCAGCGTAACGCATGGACCATAAAGTGATTCGAAGTTGAAATGCAAAGAATTCTAACCAAATGTTAAAACAATAATATTTGAAACCGAAAATGTTACGCGTTCTTATTGTCTCATTGAGACTATATTGATGTATTATTCACGTTCCCTCGCCGTTTTCTTCAAATAATATTGCGAGACATATACGTTAACCAACGGAACGGATTATTTCAGATTCCAAGTATATGCAACCAGCATTTGGTAAAATAAAAATATACTGCAATATCATTATCAGCGGCTTAACTTAACCTCAATGTGAAATAACGCGAGTATGACCAACATCAGGTCTACCTAATTTAGAAACAGTGGAAGTTTTTATTGGAAATTTAGATAACATGCAGACCAACAATAATAGGTCATGAAATGATGTTCGATCAATGAGTTCGAGGAACTCGCAGTAATGAGATATCAGAGCTTTTGCGTGTTTAATGTATATTACTGTATATGAATTAAATCAGTATGGAACTAATTTATTCGTGTTCTTATGAAATGATGTGAACAAAACAAAATATCACGTTGATCGCTAGATATTTTCTGGATCCTCAGAGTCACGTGGTCAACTAGGTTAGAGGTAGGGCTGCATTAAAAAGAAATCTCAATTTACAATAAATCTGTTTAAAACATGTTTCTCATTGTTTTCTTTAGAAATGTCGTCACTACGTGACGTCACAGTGGATTAGTAGTTCCATCCAAAGAGACGTAGCGCACGTCTCCTTCAAGAAATGCAACGAATCTTTATGGCATTCTTCAATTCATACCGTCATACAAAAAAAAATTTAAAATGCTGGAATATCTTACGCGTATTCAGAGAGTCATTCAGAATAATGGTCTTGTTTTCGACAGTATCCAGTCTCTCATCGTCTGAAAAATACCAAATTGTTATACGTAAATATGAGGTAATCGAAACAATGACGTTGTACTATATACTCGTAAATTTCCTGCTACACATGATAATGGGATAATTGGGCTACTAAAACTCTCACAATTACAATTACAGGATGCAACTTTTAACTCCCCTACTCTGAACAACTTTTCGGCCAAAAGTAGGTGTATCCAAAGAGATAGCGCACCCGTCGTTTACGCAATTCAGTAAATCACTATGGCAATCTTAGGTCCATTCCGTCGGGCATAAACATGTTTAAAAGTAATTGAATATCTTACGAGCGTTCAGCGTTTCATTCAGGATAATGGTCTTGTTTTCGACAGTATCCAGTCTCCCATCGTCTGAAAAATACCAAATTGTTATACGTAAATATGAGGTAATCGAAACAATGACGTTGTACTATATACTCGTAAATTTCCCGCTACACATGATAATGGGATAATTGGGCTACTAAAACTCTCACTATTACAATTACAGGATGCAACTCCTATCTGCCTTACTATGATCAACTTTTTGGTCAAAAGTAGGTGTATCCAAAGAGATGGCGCACCCGTCGCCTATGGAATTCAATAAATCACTATGGCAATCTTAGGTCCATTTCGTCGTGCATCAACATGTTTTAAAGTAATTGAATATCTTACGAGCGTTCAGCGTTTCATTCAGAATAATGGTCTTGTTTTCGACAGTATGCAGTCTGTCATCGTCTGAAAAATACGAAATCGGTATACGTAAATATGAGGTAATCGAAACAATGACGTTGTACTATAGTGGCCTATACTCATAAATTTCGCGCTACATATGATAATGTGATAATTGGGCTGCTAAAACTCTCACAATTACAATTACAGGATGCAACTCTTAACTCCACTACTATGAACAACTTTTCGGTCAAAAGTAGGTGTATCCAAAGAGATAGCGCACCCGTCGATTACGGAATTCAGTAAATCACTATGGCAATCTTAGTTCCATTCCGTCGTGCATAAACATGTTTTAAAGTAATTGAATATCTTACGAGCGTTCAGCGTTTCATTCAGGATAATGGTCTTGTTTTCGACAGTATCCAGTCTCCCATCGTCTGAAAAATACCAAATTGTTATACGTAAATATGAGGTAATCGAAAGAATGACGTTGTACTATATACTCGTAAATTTCCCGCTACACATGATAATTGGATAATTGGGCTACTAAAACTCTCACTATTACAATTACAGGATGCAACTCCTATCTGCCTTACTATGAACAACTTTTTGGTCAAAAGTAGGTGTATCCAAAGAGATGGCGCACCCGTCGCCTATGGAATTCAATAAATCACTCTGGCAATCTTAGGTCCATTCCGTCGTGCATAAATATGTTTTAAAGTATTTGAATATCTTACGAGCGTTCAGCGTTTCATTCATAATAATGGTCTTGTTTTCGACAGTATCCAGTCTCTCATCGTCTGAAAAATACGAAATTGTTATACGTAAATATGAGGTAATCGAAACAATGACATTGTACTATACACTCGTAAATTTCGCGCTACATATGATAACAGGATAATTGGGCTACTAAAACTCTCACAATTACAATTACAGGATGCAACTCCAAACTGCCCTACTATGAATAACTTTTCGGTCGAATGTAGGTGTATCCAAAGACAAAGCGCACCCCTCGCCTATGGAATTCAATAAATCACTATGGCAATCTTAGGTCCATTCCGTCGTGCATAAACATGTTTTAAAGTAATTGAATATCTTACGAGCGTTCAGCGTTTCATTCAGAATAATGGTCTTGTTTTCGACAGTATCCAGTCTCTCATCGTCTGAAAAATACGAAATCGGTTTACGTAAATATGAGGTAATCGAAACAATGACGTTGTACTATATAGGCCTACTCGTGAATTTCGCGCTACATATGATAATGGGATAATTGGGCTACTAAAACTCTCACAATTACAATTACAGGATGCAACTCCAAACTGCCCTACTATGACAACTTTTCGGTCAAAAGTAGGTATGTATCCAAAGACATAGCGCACCCCTCGCTTATGGAATTCAATAAATCACTATGGCAATCTTAGGTCCATTCCGTCGTGCATAAATATGTTTTAAAGTAATTGAATATCTTACGAGCGTTCAGCGTTTCATTCAGAGTAATGGTCTTGTTTTCGACAGTATCCAGTCTATCATCGTCTGAAAAATACCAAATTGTTATACGCGGAGTTGTAGTAATTGTAATTTGTAATTGAGGTGAGTGTAGTATTACATTTTTCATGTAATTGTAATTTTAATTGTAATTGAAGCATTTTCAATTTGTATAATTGTCATTGTAATTGTAATTTGATAAAATTTTTATCTAATCAGAATTTTAATTACAGTAAATTTTTATTCATACGGGACAAGCACAACATAATATAATTGACGCTTCTTCGTTATACGATCAACTGCAAACCAGTGTTCACCGTGACACAAATAACTGTTTCCCATCAACATGTTAAAATTTATAAACGGTAAAATAATTGTTTTTCGCGTTGGCATTGGTTTTGTGGGTGCGGGATATTAGGGTTCCCACACATGCCACTTCCTTTCCATCGCTTGCTTTTATGTTATCTTCTCTCGCTTTTCATTCACTGTGTACATGCCTGTTCTTTACATCGTCAAGGTCAGGGTTTATCAAACTGGGGTAGACCAGCAGATTCACATATATAGTACTATATAGTACTATAGCACACATTCACTGTGACAATTTGAAGGTTTATGTGTCAAGCGACATAAAAGCTTAGGCTTGCCAACTGCAGCGTTTAGGGCTTGAGCTAAGATGCCGTGTAACTAATAATTTTTTTTTTTTTTGTTGTGCAGGGCCGTAACTGCCACACCCCAAACCCCCACACCCCAAATTGGGGAACACCCAAGCTCGAACAGGGCTCAAAACGAAGTCATTAATGAACTTGAATTATGGAGTTTCTTTTTAAATATATGTCAATTGATGCGGATTTAATGCTGGCAAGTGTATTGATTTTTGGGTACTCTTTCCCCAAGAAAAACTATGCATGATTTATATTAATAGGCAATCCGGCATCGGCCATTATTGCGCCACGGTGTGCCAAGACATGAAGCTTAGGCAAACATAGGACTCTGAGAAGTCAGTCAAAACTGAATAATATATTTCAACATGATAATGACAAGTTATATTTTTGTTTTTATTTCATTGAGGGCGCGATCGTCCGAACTCGAGGCCCGTGCGCTTTGAAAGGTTTCAATTGCTAAACATCACAGGAAGTGAAACGTAACTGACTTAAATTCGGACAACGAGTGTGATTATTTATATATTGTAGAAGCGTATATTTAAAGGTAACATGGTTATGATGCTGTCAGCATTGCGTGTCCTGGGAATACAATCAGCAAATCTATGAACAGATCGCTGCTCACAGACTCAAATTTCTGTCCAGTTCGAAGAATTGGGTCAACCGACTTCCATCCCTACTTTTGACTTTGAAGACGACCAGCTTATAAATTCGAGGAGCTTGATAGTTTAGTAATTTTACGTTGCTCATCAGCCGCGGTGATGAGTTTTTCGTAGCCCAATGTCGATTTCGGATTAGTTCTGTCAGCAGTCAGTCACTGAATATGATGATTGCTTTATTAGCGCTAATTCAATGTTCGGTGTTTTGCTTCTGTACAAATATTCCTGGTCGAGAAATACCAGATTATTTCGTTGTGCAGCAGCTGGCATTATTTTCCATACAGTGACCAAGTTAGGTACAAATTAAAACTTGAAAAGTCATTCATTAAGCTGTGACATTATAACAGTATGTAGTACTCAAATCTAGAGTTGGACAATTAATTGTAATTGTAATTGGAGTTAATGAAATTGATTATATTTTTGACGTAATTGTAATCGTAATTTGATATTTTTAGTATGGAGTAATTGTAATTGTAATCTAATTGACACATGCAAGAAAGTAATTGTAATTGTAATTGTAATTGAGCTGAAATAATATAATTGATCCAACTCTGGATCACATAAATACTTTTCAAGCTGTTCTGAAATAAGTAATAAAAAAATGAAACCTTAATGTCAAACCGACCACACAGAGGCTGGTCCGTAATTTGCTTATCAGCTCGTATCATGTCTGCTTGAAACTGAATGGAGACTTTCTATACAATGGAGTGTCAAACATACGCCACTGGATATCAACCGACTCGCGAAGCATACTCATTGGCCACACACTAGCACTTCGACGGCAGTGCGGTGTTTGCACTCGAGTCCCTATTTGAAACAATTAGGTGACATTGACACCGAAGTCAGCGAATCATCAAGAAGAAGAAGAAGAATTGCAAACTCCGTTCACAGTTTTCTGGGGAAATGGACCAGAAATAGTCATTGACAGCGACGAAAACGACAGTGCGAAACCGCTGTATTCAAGTTACAACCCGAATGGTGATATAATAATAATGAACCAAATACCAACGACCACGTTTGCAGTTAATTATATTGTGTTAGAAAGAACTCATACGCTTGTCCAATGCCGCATCACGACTAAGTCAAAGGAAGCAGCCTACTTATGTCGTCGTCAGAGCTACTGTTTTAGCGCTTCATAACTGCATCCATAGAATTACTAGTCGTATTTTTGCTGATTAAGTTTGTTTTGTGTATTAGGGTGTTGCTAGAATAGAGTCGCCGTAGCTGTGATGTATTGTAGCCCATAGGCTTGCCAATAAAGCGCTCTAGTATAAAAAGCTATGGATTTCGAAGTTACCATATTGGAATCATTTGATCGGTCTAACCCGCAAGCCATCGAATGGTTTGAATCCGGCTGCCGACCTAATTTGAGTGTGACACCCATATTTTATATATTGCTACATGACATTTATTTGATATTGCAAGTAGGCCTACATAACTTACGCTTTGTGACGGTCGAGAGTAACATTTCGACTTCCGTCTTCACGTTCCTAATGGTGGTATTTTCTACGAACATAAATTCCAACCTTGCGTTGACACGACTGACGACAAATGAACAAAATACATACGATTGATAGCGGTTGAGTGCAGCATTTCAACTTTCTTCTCAACTTTCTTCATAGTCGCATTCACTGAAAATATTTATTTCAACATTACATTAACATGACTGAGACTCTTATCTATCGACATATATCGATTGAATATTAAACATAACATGTGTGAATTTTATCATTAAATAGCCGCCCGCTGTATCATGATAGCTTTACATTTGCACTATCATTACTATTATTGGGTACAATGGTGATACTTATCGTCGTTGTGAGTCTTTGTAACATGGAATATGATTTGTTCTCTCTTTTTTTATATAAAACCTCTCTTACTAAATATCACGAAGCCTGCGACAGCAGTCGATAACGATGGTCGAGACAATGGCGAAGACAATAACTTAATCAGTGTGACAAGGACTGGAAAAGTGATTCTGTGCAATTAATCATGTACAAGTATATACGTAATGCCACAGTTGTGGCACAAGGTTGCATCTGCGCAACAAATGGGAAGGAAATGTGTAGCCAATCCGATTGAAGGCGTGAAAGATATTATGAACGATGATAAATGGTGGTTAAATAACTAGTTGATAATTGTGAAGGTACAGATCAAAAATTGCTTTTCTTGGACATAAACTTAAACGGCCAGATTTCCAGGTAACCAGTTCTGGCACACTTCTTGGTAGTCGCATGTTACATGGCCTGTCACGTCATGGTGCGTCGTGGCGCGGTAAAGGCCAACGCCGATATGCCCATTTCTATAACTCATGCGTATATTTTCGCGGGAAAGAGCACTCATAATCAAGATATTTGGCAACTTGAAAAGGTTGCATAAATTTTCAAAAAATACTCTAAAATTTATGCTAATTCACGTAATAATTTTGGGCCTCCTTCGAGCTCCCCCCCCCCCATTGGGGGGTTTGGGGTGCGGCATTTACGGCCCTGATTACAGTCCTTACAATATGAGGGCGGCGCTGGAGCACGAAAATTTTCGAAAGGGGGCGCTGGATGAAAAAAGGTTAAGAACCACTGGTTTACGTCATCTATCGCAGCATTTTCTGAACAATAGACAATGTAGTCATGTCGGTAGGGACTATCTTCACGAATGACAGTTGCGAAATAATTGATTGATTGATGAATTGATCGTTGATTTCATGTTAGTGACGTGTGTCTTTACTTTGTCTTTCGCGGCATTTTTTGAACAATGAAGAATTTAGTCTCACCAAAATGCTATTGATCTTTCGTTAAAATGCATTGTCACGAATGACCGCTGCCGTATCATCCTACATACTAATTGTTATCCGCGGTATGTCAATGATCTTTCACATTAAACAAAACAACGAATTCTCGAGATTCTACACTAGCCCCTAGCCAATGTCAGAGCTGTTACTCAGTGTGTTTATTAGAGCAAGTTAAAAAACTTTTTCAATCGCTACGCTGCTGAATAAATTTTTAGTTATCCTGAAAATCCGTTGTTCACCAAATCTGGGTCCTTTTTCGACAAATTGAAGAAAAGTTGAAAGAATCGTGAGTGCCACAACAGCAAGTGTTATAATTGCTGGGAATGTAAAATGCAGGTTAAAACAGTCTGTTAAAATTGCGAGTGTTAAAACAATGATCGAAACTACAAATATCAAATTACGGAGAGTCAAAACAGTTATAGTCATGTTAGGGAAACCGTCAAAACCCTGCGGGATTCTCATCAGTCAACATTACGAAATACTTACGAGCGGTATCGGTTGCGTTAAGCTGAGCAATAGAGTTCTTTACATCGTTCATATCGTCAGTTTCTGAAAATGCAAGATAGTGATCACATAAATACCTTTCAAGCAGTTCTGAAATGAGTAATAAAAAAATGAAACCGTAATGTCAAACCAACCACACAGAGACTGATTCGTTTTTCGCTTATCTGTTCGTATCATGTCTGATTGAAACTGAATTGCGACTTTCTATATAATGGGGGACAAACATACGCCACTGGATATCAAGCGGCTCGCGACGCATGCTCATGCTCATTGGCCATATAATAGCACTTCGACGGCAGTGCGGCGTTTGCACTCGAGTCACTATTCGGAACAATCCATTAAATTATTAGTCGTATTTTCGCTGATTAAGTTTTTTTTGTACAAAGTAGTGACTAGGATAGAGTCGCTATTGCTGTAATATATTGTATAGGATTGCGAATGAAGTTAACATCTTGGAATCATCACACCGGTCCAACCCTCAAGCCATCGAATGGTTAGAATCCGGCCACCGACCTAATATGAGTCTGACTATCCCTATTCTCTATATTGCCACATGAAATTCAATGATATTGCAAGTACATAACTCACGCTTTGAGACGGTCGAGTGCAGAATCTTGACTTCCGTCTTCACGTTCGCAGTGGTGTTATTCTCTACAAACACAGATTTCAACTTTGTGTTAACACGACTAAAGAAAAACAAAGAAATTACTTACGATTTTCAATGGCTGAGTGCAGCATCTCAACATCCTTCTTAACCTTCTTCGTGGTCGCATCCACTGAAAACATTGATTCCAACATTATACTAACACGACTTAGCAGCTCTTCTATCGACATATATCGATTAAATAATATATTCAACAATGGTGGATTTTATCAATATATAGCTGCCAGCTGCATAATGATAGCTCAGGGGTTCTCAAAGGGTGGGCACAGGAGTATTTGAGGTGGGCCACCAAGCTATTTGGAATATTGTAGAACTAGTGAAAATTTGGTTATATTTATTATGTTGTTCGCTCAAAAATATATTCATATTATCAAATTATACGTAGGCTACCTTAAGCTTTTCATCCGAATCTGATGGGACGTAGTGGCACGTATTTAGTCATAATTTACAAGTCGAAAATGGGAGGGGACGCGGTGGCTTTTATCCAGCGGCTACGACAACCTACGGCTAACGGCAACGAAAATAATTTCGATTATATATTAACTTGAAGTTAGTGATGAAGTGACCAAGTATTCCAGCAGGGTCGTGTATCGTGTGCAATCGAAAAGGGTGTGCATTAAATTAGGACAGAAGTGTATTTCATGTAGATTTACGGTGCCATGGCAGGTCGTATTATTGCAATATCAAAATAGCCATATACGCAATTTATTAATAATTATCAACTTCCTATTGAAGTAAACGGCACCACCGCAACGAATCGTAATGTATTGAGGATTTGGCGCAGCACATTAATATTTGGAGTCGCTTTAAAATTTCCGGTCTTGAAATCATTGTACATAATATAAGAGTCACATGAAATTATTGTATCATTGGATTGAATGTTCTGACATCGCAATGTCAGTAGATACAGGACATACTAATGTAGGCCTACATTGTACAGCTTGAACTTTAAAATATTCTTTCTCCACATATGTGCAGTATCCCTTTAACCAAAGAATTGTTTGAAGCTGGCCCAGCCCCAATCCCCAATGCTGCACCTAGAACTCCCAATTGGGGGGGGGGAGCTCAAAGGGCTCAAATTTCATTGGTTGGTTGGTCGTTTGTTTGTTGGAAAAGATTTATTCAACTTGAAAATTTCCGTCGCGCTTCGCGCGATTTCACTAATATGAAGGTCTACATTGGTAATGATCAGTTAGAGAAAAATGCACATATTTTAGAGAAATATGCATATCGGCGCCAGCGATGACCACGCCTTGAACGGGACTATGACTTCAGGATAAGAGGTGAGCCACAGAACATTTTCGAACCGGAAAATGGGCCACGAGCAAAGAACGACTGGGAACCCCTGTGATAGCTTTACAATTGCATTATTATTATTATTTGGATATTATAGTGTTAATTATCGTCATTGTGATCTTTTTGTAACATGGACTATATGATTCGTTCTCTTTGCTTTAATAAACCCCTTAATAAATATCACGAATCCTGCTACTGCAGTCCATAACAATGGTGGAGACGATAAACTAGTGAGATGTCAAGGATTTGAAAAGTGATTCCGTGCAATTAGATGTGTACAAGTATTTATTTATGTAATACCACAGACTGAAAAGAAATATGTCCCCAATTCGATTGAAAGCGTAAAAAGGTATGATGATAAATGGTGGTTAAAAGACCAATTGCCAATTACAAAGTCACTACGAAATACGGCTTTTCTCAAATTTTTCTTTTAGTAAACAACAACAGATCGAGCATGCCACCGACTACATGCCTATATGTGATTGAATATGTGATGCATTCAGTCATTCAGAAAAGTGTTTGTAGCGAAACGTCTTACGCGTGTTGAGCGATTTTGAAGTGTTAGCAATATAGCCCTCGACCTCCTGCAGTTTGGAATCGTCTGAAAAAAAGAGAATTTAGACTTTTTCGTAAATACCTTCACCCTGTGGACATAATTTAGGAATGTACAAAACACAAAATCCCTAAATCTTTACCAAAAGCAGTGGTTCGTAACCTTATTTTCCCCAGCACCCATTTCAGAAATTGCCGGAGTCTAGCGCTCCCCTAAATCAAGGAATCTAGTAAAAACTATCGGCAAGTGGTCGAAGTCCGTTTTCGGGCTGATACTTCGCTATTAAGCCACTCGACTAATTAACGGTATAATTGTATGTCATATTGTCATATTGTCTTGTTGCTTCAATGTTCTTAAACAATCTAACCTTCCCAGGACTCTTCCACGCGAGTTGGTAATATTAAAGCCACCTGGAGTGACAAAAGTCCTCCGAAAATATATCGGTAGACTGAAGGAGAAATGATAGTCGGGCTACTAAATAGAATGTGTTGAGAGACAACACAGGAAACTCCTGGAAAAGGATCGGAAAGAAAATTCTTTCCGCGATGAGATCGATGGCACTGGCGAAGTGATCTCTTTTCATGATGCATGGAAGCCGGTTCGGCCCTCCAAAGATTTTGAAGCTCTGAAAACCTTTTGTGGATGACTGGCAACATTCTTTCCCTCAACGGCTACTGTTGAAGCCGATATTTCCAAGATTCGCTGGGCGAGAAATGAATTTAAGAGATACTTAGCTGACATGAGTTTGGAAGCACTGTTACAGTGCAAACGATTTAAGTCTATTCAACAGCTGTAACAATCACCTGTTGAGCTTGTTTGTTAGGCTTTTCTTTCTTTCATTTTGCTCATTGGCACCCATTCCGATGGATACTGCACATTTTGTGGTTTCGTTTGATATTATTAACCGATGAAGTCGTTAGGTTTTTTCTTCTTCTTATTGTTCGTTGGCACTGATTATACGTGGATGCTGCACATTTTGTAGTGTCTTTTGACAAACTAGCCCAAATAAAGCGTTTTTGTGACTAATTCGAGGCTGAAACTATCTATTTACAGGACGATGCCAATGCTGCCAAAAATAAAAATCGAAAAATGCCAAAAATAAGTTCGCCTAAAATCTTTTTTTTAATGTCAGGAATCCGGCCCGCCTTATGTTCATGTTCTCCTGTCCGGCCCACTGGATGGAGAAGTTGCCCACCCCTGGGTTAAGGGAAGTGCAAAACTTTTTCTATACCTTCAAGTCATAACGCGCGCAAACTCTTGATATATTCAATCGTTTGCTCAAGATAAAAGGGAACATTGAATCAACGGGATAAATGTGTCAACTTCAAATTCTTTCCACGGTGAACAAAAATATTTTAAGCAATAAGCATCTTACGCTGGTCAAGAGTTGTATCCAGAATAGTGATATTCTGCTCAATTCGTTTCAGTTTGGCACGATCTGGAAAATAACGAATTCGAAATGTCGTGAGAATACTTTCAACATGTAAACAAAAAACGCCTATGCTCGTATTAAGATAATCTTCATTCTTTTCACCGATACTTTACCAATGCGTCAAACAATAGAATAATGTGTTCGATATTTCATGACTATACTGTACTAGTAACAATGTATTGTATGGCGATGAAGTACAGCGAAAACTATGTATACGATTCATCGTTGGGTGAATATATACACTGTACAGGGCTTGTATTTAATGAACATTTTTCAAGAACTAATATTAATTTGCACTTTCATAACGTAAAATGAAATATATTGAACTAGCTATATATTTCCCAAAGCAACTGTAATACCTGTGAAAGTAACTCAACACAAATGGCGCATCTATGATTCAATCAAATGGCCAAAGTCCACAAAATGAATTCATCATCATAATCGCTGTCCCTCGTAACTCCCATGATGATCAAAGTAGTAGGCATAATCAGTCGTACAAGTTGAAAAAGCAGTATCGACACAATTAGCTAATCCGTGCCAGGAATTTATCCTATCTCGCGACTCACGATTTCTGTCACTTTCTTCCAGATCCGCCACTTTGTCGTTAAATGTATTGATTTCTAAATTACAAAACAGGGTATAATAAGCCGTTGTATCCATGTTGGAGACTGTTCAGAAGGGCTGTTCAAAAATAACCTTTTTTCCGGCATCTTGCAGGTTACGTGATTAAATCGTTAGGTTGCCTTAAAAAACGACGCCAACCAAATTTGAATCCACTCCAACCAATATTCGCGGATTTCGTACAGTTTGAAAATTTTGAATTTGCCAAAAATGCAAAAAAAAATGTTTTTTCAAATTATCCTTCCAACGCCATGAAATTGTTGCGTTATCTTCAAAAACGATGGAAAACAAATTTGACTCAATTCCAAGCTGTAGAAGCGGAGTTATTCAAGTTTTTTTGATGATAATTCGGGGATGATCCACCGATCAAGGATGATCCCAAAATTATCAAAGAAGTCATATTTTGTGACTCACGATTTTCATCCGCTGTTTCAAGTCTGGTCACTCTGATGCTGAAAGTGCTGTTTTCTAAAGGCAAAATTAAGCTATGATGAGCTGTGGATGATACGCTGTAAACCATTGTTTCTTAACCTCGTCGATAGCTTCGTCAGCAAGGACGATTTGGATTTTGAAGAGGGCTGAAAGGCTCAGGGGGCGATATAGGGAAGCTGCGGTCAGAGGGCGGAATTGGGGCGCCAAAGAAAAATAGCGTTGCAGTAAAGGGTGTAGTGGGTACATATGATTATATAGTACAACAACAGTTCTATAGGCTATATCCTCGAGTTCTCATTGCAAATTATCATTAGACACAATCTGGCAAATCTCGAATTTTTTTCGTCGCGCTACCCTCGAAAATCATGCCGAAGATGTTTGCAACATGTTCTCATGTAGGTAGTGGTTTATTATTATCCATGTAAAATAAATTGCGCGTAATTTTAGATCGCCAATTCCCGTTAAAATACTCCCGTCACGCTAGCTCGGTTTATTTTCCACAAAATGTTTCGAACTAGGTATTTTATACCACAGCGAACAGCTTGTCGAAATCGAAGAAAGAGCCACTCTGTCACTTTCAAGATTGAGAGCCTTTTGTGCATTAAAGATGATTTGAAGCTTTTTGTTCAGACTGTTACATTTGTATTTTAGAGCTACAAAATTAAATCGTCAGAATACTTCTTCATCGTATCATGGAGGATGATACTGTTTCGTGGTGTGACCGGTAACCTCACATGAACGTTACTTCGTTTGGAATACATTCATGTCAAAGTTAATAACTGAGTGGAGTACTAAATTCAATGTGAGCAAAGATATCTACCGCTATCTCAGTTGATTTAGCACGTAGTCATAGAAAGCAATAAAACAAAACCCAATACAAATAACGTATTGCCAGCAGAGATGGCCACAGTCCGGTTCAGGAGCCGGAGCCGGAGCAGGATTTTGATGAATTTTACTGTGGCCGGATCGGAGCCGGATTCTGAAACTGCCACATGAGCCGGATTTAAACAGGATTTGATATTCATAACAAATATTGGATGATAAAGGTTCAAGATATCTTATATTCAATGAAAAATTCTGCTTCGGTATTATTTCCGTAGTTAAATGCATTCAATGCTATGGATCAAGCCCAGGCTGGTTCCGACAATAAATAACTACGTTGAAACCGCTGATACCGGTCACGTCGTTGAAATGCGTAAGCAACATAAGTAAAGTTTCTGCAATGATGAGATTGCTGCTGGATGAGATGAGGACGAAGGCAGGCTCCAGGAAGCGAGCTGCAGAAGTGTTTGTTTTCGAATTCAGTTGTTCCTCAAATATTGATTCTTGTACTTCCTGTTCATCAGCCATTAGGGTACTTGATATCAGTTGTCAGGATGACAGAAAAGCGAGGTATCGTTGTTGTTACAGAATGCAGAGGTAACTATGGTGGTTCTGATGATTTCTGATATCATTTGGAATGATTGTGTGGTGTGGTAATGTATGAATATATGCTGGCATGGTCATGTTTATGATTTCGGAAACACACTAGAACTGAAGTACCACCGGTACTCTCTGATTGATTGTGCACATCATCATGCTGATTATATAATATTATATATATTTCCTATTCATTGCTGCCTGCTCTATCAAGTGATCATTTTGATTGATTCATCCATTTTGATTGATACATGTCTGTTCTGTGAAAATTTAGTTCCATTCTTCAGTAGTACTATAGGCCTAGTTGTCTTGGCCAAGTCACAATGCACAATATCTGATTTTGTTGTTGGCAATTGGCATCATGGCATGCCTGGGTTACTATGTTTACCCTCTCCGTAAAGCAACTGATATTGCTTTCTCTGTTCTCACAGTCTTCTTAGCTCATTTCCCCTGCCTAGTTCCTACTACTCGCATTTATATGATATCATATATACCGTACCTAACATTATTGATTTGAAATGTGATATAAATAAACCCTTGTAAGGCATTATTTGATACTAATTTGTTGATTATAATGTTCATATCTGTTTTGCAGGCTATATTTAATGTCAAATAGCACTAAATCAATAGCAGGATTTTTTCGGATCCTAATTTTGTTGCTCAACTGTCGGACTCCGAAATCCTATTTGACTGTCGGATCAGGACGGATACGGATTCCCGAAATGTGGAATCCGCCCATCTCTGATTGCCAGTGGCAGAGGTATCCCCATATTCCCACACTGTAAAAAATCTGGTAGATTTACTGGGAAATCTCTGTAAATTTTGCAACGAATTACCGGTAGCTGCCAATAACTGTGCGTAGCTTGTAATTTTACATTTTGATATGCAATATTACCTCAATTTAGCTCTAAAGTCAAGTTACCAGAATTTCTTCGAAAAATTACTGACGTTTACTCGTTACTGAAGTTTACCAGGCTATTGGCAAAATTGATTAGCTTGAAAATCTCTGCAGCCAATGTATACGTGGAACTGAATGTTAGTGATATCATTCTCGTGGTGATTTGACCTGATGCAACCTCGTTCGCGAGACTGGGGTCTGTCATACAGAAATTGTTGGCCCTAGTACCAATTTCAGTATAGTACATAGTAGTAAAAGAAACAACTGGCAATCGTAGATAGCCACTATATTATATTTTAAGGCTATGGCTATACGGCCGGTCTCGCTGGTTACATTCGTATTCACGGATAGGACTGATGAGTTAGAATATCAGTTTAGGATGTATAATATTGTTCGGGAAACTAGAAATATCAGCACCGCATACTAAGTTGACCATTCGTTAATGGCGAACAACGTGAGTCAGGCGACCTACGCGTTACTGCTTTTTCTGAGATTCGTAGTAAACAACCAACGCACAACTGTGACATCACAAGCAGCGTCTGGTTAAGTAAGTACGGTAAGTAGTGACAACACATGGAATAAATATCAATATATACGCAATTAGATGGAAAAGAAAGGGACTAGATGTAATGATAAATGTTTCTGTATAAGAAAAAACGACCTAAATCAAACATTATAACGCAGTGGCCAGTAAATATTATTGGTGGCATGTCGGCGGATGAATACGACTTATTTCGAAATCGTTAGAGTGTCGACTGTCGTATCGTCGTCTGGCCATTATAGAGATTTGAGCAAAGGGTGGAGCGAAGCTTGTTGTTCTTGAAGAAAGTGGACACGATCGTTGAAGATTCCTAGGAATGCTGATTGGGATACGCATCGTAAAAGGTACAGTACTACATAGTATTCGTTACCGTGAATATCTACGACTGTGCACACCACCGGGATGACTTTGATTTCATGATTGAAATATTTCATTCGCCGCATTCTCCGTTCTATTTTGGGATGTTAGTCGACCTATATACTGACCTGTGACACCACATACTCTGCCGCGGAGTAGTTGAAACTGTTGGCATGTTTATGTCATTTTTGGGCCATAGCATAGAGATGTTTCCATCCACTGCTGGATTTGTTTGGCACACATCCCACCTCTAATGAGGAACCTTTTGCTTCAATACATAAGATCAGTGGTTCTCAACCTGTATGAATTCTGACTAAATATGTGTTTTGCAACCATTTTCAGAAGACGATTGTTGAAGATGAAAATTATTTCGTATTCAAGAAAGCTCGCCAAATTCAAACTCCAGCAGTCGCGCTCAACTTCATTTAAGCAAATTTTTGATATTCTTTGAAGATTTAGAGCAGTGGTTCTTAACCTTGCCACCAGCGCCCCCCAGGGGGCGCTGGCGATTTTAAAGGGGGGCGGAAACGCTCAGGGGGCGATATGGGGGGCGCTGGGCTCAGGGGGGCGGTATGGGGGGCGCTGGAGAAAAATGGCTTCGCAGTAGATGATGTGGTGATAGGACATATCCTTAATGAGTATTCAGAGCAAATTAACACCGAAAACTTCGTTACATATAGCCTTCAAAATACATATAAGTTTAATTGTCCATGGGCGCCTAAATGACTGACACCGAATGTTCCTGTCTTGGCAATCTGAACCCCAGAAGACGAATTCCATCTGGCAGGGAAAGTGATATGTCAGTGAAGAAATACCAATCTGAAATCGTGTGCGTCTTTTAGTTTAGTACGATTGGGCGACAGGGATATTCCTGTTGGGCGATATCCCCGTTGAGCGATTCTATATTTTTTGGTATTGCACGGGGTCACGAAATAACATCATGCAACGAAGTCATACCAATGGGTTCGCCCGCCCGAATATGTTTAATTATTAGTAACGGGCCCTACAGTTTCCAAGAAACCTCACAATGTTCGCTTCAAGTTTTGATGAGTCTGCGCGCACACTCAACAACTCACTGCGCTGACCCTTGGATAACAATGCGTAACGACTAAAAAAAGGTAATAACTCCGGATTTGTTGTGCGCAACGTAGATTTTCTGTGCGCAGAGACCGTGTCAGCACTGCGCACGTGCGACGCTTAGAGCGAACATTGCACCTCACTCAGCTCTACCGGTAAATGTGTTTACGTGAGCAGAGAGAGGATAAAAATTGATCTCAATTTACATGCAATTCCCGATGATATTGACCAATTCAATCATTAATTAGTGAAATTTTTCGCACTTCGCGCAACTAGGCGAGAATAGCTGCCTCAGCAAATAGACAAACAATGTAGATACCTAATAGGCTATCAGCAAATAGCGGACAGCCTAATGGGGGTCTGGGAGTGAAGTCCCCCGGAAGTTTGGTTTATCACCCAATGGGGGCCCAGGACCAACGTTTTTTGTTTGGGGGGGCTGACAAAGTGCTGTTACGGCCCTGGTAACGAATAATTGTACCTGCGGGCACCCCTGAATATGTTTAATTATTAATTACCTGCCCTTTATTTTCCTATACAACAGCTCACTCAGTGCTACTGGTAAATCTGATTACGTGGGCTGAGAGGATAAAAAGTTTATACGACTTATATATGTAATTACCACCTATTCATTCATGCATTATAGAAAATTTTGGTACCTAGGGCGACCAGGCCACACAAACTTTGCTGACCATCAAAATCACGATATGGGGTTCGTGGGGGCGAAGCCCTCAGAAGTTCGGTTTATCACGCTATGGGTGCGCAAGGCAATCGTTTTTAGGGGGTTGACGAAGTGCTGTTACGGTCCTCCCTCTTACTCATTGTCTTTATTACGTTCCTTACAATATGAAGTTGGGGGGCGCTGGAGCACGATAATTTTTGAAAGGGGGCGCTGGAAGAAAAAAGGTTAAGAACCACTGATTTAGAGGAATTCCCACGTATAAGTCATTTATTACTTCATAGCTTTGGCAGTAGCCTAAAGCTCGTTGCGCTGGGTAACTGTTGTTAATAGCTGGCAAACTGCACTGCGTAAGACAGACTTAGATGCAATATAGGTTGCTCGGTTTCGCCCTCAATTAAGCTACCCTATATCAACACAATATAATTCAATTCAATTCCAAAACTGATCAAATTGAGCATGGCAGTACAGAACGACGCCTTGTTCTCTGTAGTCACTACCAGTATTAGGATTAGTCTCAGTGCAACCTGCCTTGAAACAAATTGATGTCCTGTCCAATGTTTTTTTGCTATTTTCAAACGAGCTTGGGAAAATTTGTCAAAAATGTTAAAGACTGGAATACAAATTCAAACTTGGCGTAAGACATACCATAGGTATACTATTAGATCAGGGATGGGCAACCTGCTGCCGTAAATGGGAATTTGTGCGGCCGTCAACACCTAATTCAATTAATATGTGTTAGCATCCCTCGACATGCAAATTGAAATTACTAATTCACTCCCAATTTTTTTAGAGATTTTAATTATTCTTGAAATTTTCTTCGCGCTCCACGCAATTCATCATAACTTAATTTTTCGATTCTAATATAGTAGCGCCCTTCTAAATCTGAGCAGGAATCAGAATCATGTGCTCCTCACGAAAGAAATTTTTTTATGGTACATTTGGGCGATTTCAATATGTTTGCACTACCAATACAATACGATGGACAATCCTGATCGGGGGTCAAGAAATAACAGCATGCAATAAAGTGCATGACTTATAATAATTGGCCTACACGAAGATGCAGTATCATTTATAACTTGCCCGCTGCATTTGATAAAGTAAGTCATGAATCTCTGCTATATCATGTAAAAGGCGGAGCCGTCACCACACAATGTACCAGTACCGGTACTTCAAAAATTGTTATATTTTTGTTACCCTATTTGTCTTAGTAGTCTTTATAATGTCATGTCTAGGTTAGGAACTTTGCTTCATATACAGACTTACGCATGAATTCTTTTTAGTGGAACTGCAAGAATGCAAGATACTACCTACACAGAAGGAATGTGGACGAGAAAAAGAAACAATTGGAAGTTTGGCCGATGGTGGAAGACCACTCGTGTTACTGCATGTCTCCCAAAGAAGAATTAGACCTCCAGCAACAATACTTTCCCATTGATAATCTTCTCATCGTGAATCATGAATGAATATACACTATACAGTTTGTTCCAATGTGGTTTTGGGGGTGTGAAGAAGCTTTTGCGATATTTTAGCATCGGGTTGCTTTGCGATAGATATGGGATGTACGTGAATTTACAAGCTGGTATGTAATCCTGATTTACACAGACAGCATGTATCTAGGTAGGCGGTAAAATTACAGTCTGAGTGGCAAATATACAGGATAAAATGTAGATTGGATATACCGGAGGTGACTGTAACATTACAGTCTGGCGTGTAAAGTGAGATTACCGGACGAGTGTAAGTTAAATTTACATTGACTAACGGTAATGTTAAATTACCACGAAATGTCTGGCTACCGTGCTTCCAAACATTTCGCGGTAAATCGAGGTTTTTTTTTTACAGTGCAGTCGCAGAGGTGAATACTGGCTGTGTACACTGGGCTCGAATCATATGGTATGAGCCAGTATCTTATGGTTGTTATAACAACCTTGGTTTGATTCCGAATAGCTCACATACAATTATGATGGTATTATTTAGTCGAGTGGTACTCGGGCGCGATTCAGGCTTTCCATTACTGAAAGACCCAATCCGAAAAGACCGAGTGAACTTCGAACCCTTACCCCGTGCTTTTACTACCGTCCCTCAAAATATGAGGGGCAGTGGTGGACCAGACCTAGGCAATTTTATCCGATGATTTTCAGAAACGAGGATATTCCCGCAAAAATCCTTCTGTCACGCACAAGATATTGTCAAGAACAACCACCAATTCCCGTCTGGGTCGTAACAAATTAGCTCGCGATTAGAAATCTCTCCGTGCTGTATACACCGTGCAGTACGGTTCCAAAATAACTTCTTTTTCGGATTCCGGGAAATCACTTATTAAATTGTTAGGTTAACGAAAAAAATGCTGAAAACCATGTTTGGCTCAATTCCAAGCAGCAGAAGCAGCGGCAGAGCCAATAGAAATTTTTGTATTTAATAAAAACAATTCAAATTTCTTTTCCAAATTTTACTGTCTAACATATGAAATTATTCAGTTGTCTGCGAAAACTCTGCATAACAAATTTGAAGCGTTTCAAACCCGTAGAAGCGAAGTTATTTGAGTCTTCCATCAATAATTCTGGGATTACCCACCATCAATCCAAATAACTTCGCTTCTACCGGCTGGAAGTGAGCAGAAATTGTTATACATCGTTATTTTAGGCCAATTAACAATTTATTGGGGTTGACAGTAAAATTTAGGAAACAATCTCCAATTAATATCTAAATGTGTGACCTAATATGTTTATAGTCAAATATCTTACGCGAATGGATCATTTCATTCAGGTCGTTGATGTCGGATTTAACCTCTTCCCATCTTTGATTATCTGAAAATTCAACAATTCGACTTACTGCGTGAAGAAAATCAATGCATAAGTTTAGCTTCTAAGTATATGCCAAGGGTAATTGGACGAGGGAAGGACGATGTTTGTCGCGTGGGACCACTTTACTTTCGTCTAGCTCAAAATTTGGATAAATATCCGACACCTACTCGAATGTACAGTAAAAATATGGAATGAACGTTGCACCTATCATTCCCAGGATATTAAATTTTAATGTATGCCACTGCGATACTCCTACCAGTGTATTGAAGGGCACTGACTGAATCTATGTTCCGGAGTATCGATGTCGCCAAAGCTCTAAAAACTCACGTGTTTCATCGACTTCCTTCCTGATTCTGGTTTCATTCGTCAATTTCTGGTTAACTAGAACAGGAATGCGATATGGTAATTTGATAAATAAAGTAAAAGGAAATAGGTTCTTGAGCTTATATAAATTTTTGAAACAACGGTAATTGCACTGCCATGGTGCCGTGCAAGTGACTGTACAAAACGCAAAAGACGCATGTATGATACAAGACACTCTCGTTTAATAACACTGGTCTACAAATTTCGAAAAAAAAATCGTCGAAAATTTCATTGGTTGATTCAGGCTAATTTAAAGTTGCTGAGACCGATTCTGTGATCAGAAATTCTTTATCATGTCAGATTTTTTCCGTATGAATTTTTCTCATTTTTATAAATTATTCAAATTTCGGCTTTTGTTAGTGAAATCACGGTTAGCACACAACAACGATAGTTCAAATATTGTTATTCAAATCATCAATCCTAAACCTGGGTTGTTGTAGTACCGAATGAGTGAGTTTTTGGTGAACTTGAATCCGGTGATTCTCTCTTTTCTTTCATTCGGAAGCTCATATGTGGATGCAACTATTATTAGTCGGTAGTAGTTATTATCTTTATATACTAGCTCCCCAGTTTTAGGAAGCACTGCCCTAAGCCGTTTTATAAGCGTCTCGGTCTTGGCAGTGTTTGGGCCATTGCAAGTCAAAACAGTATGCTCATTCATATCAGCTGATTCTCCCTCGATGGAATGTTATTGCTCTGTGTAGAGTCCGGAATTCATCTTAAAGAATTCTCTTATCAACAGTCATCCCCGTCCATGTCACCAAACGAGACGTTGGGATTGCTAGCATTCTGGTTGCATTTTGTGATATGACGATTTTGGAGTATCATAAAGGGGGGCGTGTCTAAAAAAGTTTGCGAACCACTATGGCTTCGTGTTTCGACACAAGATCAAGCTTTACGTTTACATGGTCTTTCGGCTAGTCACGTATCTCGCTAGTCCCAATATCGATTCCTTAGTCGCTGAAAATCGTTTCCAGGTATCGTGCACAGCTCACAGTTCAAAATGAAACAAAATTGATGATAATGATCTTTTGTTGTATTTGTAATCCGTCAGTAAAATATTATTTCGTTTGTGGTCTATATGCTCATTGCCTCATGTTAGCTAGCTCACCGTCGTACTGACGTAGAGTTTTAGAACGTTGTTGCCTATTTTTCATCGATAACGAATTCATGCGGCCCGCCGCCTATACGAAATTTGAAAAGTGGCCCGCGACCCGTTTTGAGTTGGCGACCCTTACACTAGGCTATCTCGCCAATGGGGAGTATTTTACTGGGAGAGTACTTTGCCTCATCAAATATTGTTAATTCTGGATATGCCTTTGTGGACGACTATCAATCACGAAGACAGACGACTAAGTTAATGTACTGGGAAATATTTTGGTTAGGAAATATCTTACACGTGCTGAGCGTTTTTTTCAGAGTGTCGATGCTTCCCGCGATCGCATTCAGTTTATCAATATCTGTAAAATAAGAATTAAATCGTAATGATGAATACCTTGAACATTACAATATAAACTCATCAATGTAGATGTTTTTGTTGCTCTGGAAACTTACGTTTTCTAGCGCTATCCCCCCTGATTTTGGCTTCACTTGTGAAATTATCGTTAACTGGAAAGGAAATTCGAATTGGTAATTAGATAAAAGAGTAAGAAAATATAACGATATTTGATTATTTTTCTCCGCGCTAGTGCAACTTCCCTATCATTAGGTTTGATAGTGATGATGCACAGCGAGCACGGTACTTGAATGCACGGAACTCGCAATGTTCGTCACTACGGATGACTCCTGAGAAGCATATGTAGTTTCCTCAACGCTATTCACCACGCCGTTTCGTATATTTGATCTTGTGATTAAATTTACATTATGGTACATTTAAGCATACTAAAAATGTCGTGTGATAAATAGAGCCGGCCATATCGATTGTATCACTCAAAATTAGAGCTGTTTTTGTTGATGTTGGTCAGGAATGGTGCTTTAGCCTACTGGCATGACTGCGTCCACTTGCATGCTAATGTGTTCCCATGCTCATTTGTCACCATGCTCATATGTCAATATACTTAAGTGTCCTCATGCTTACGTGTCACCATGCCAATATGTAACCAACCATGCTTATATCTCAACATGCTTAAGTGTCCCAATGTTGATGTGTCCTCAACTCCTCATAGTTACGTGTCACCATGTCAATATGTAACCAACCATGCTCATATGTCAACAATGCCGTGGCTATGCCGTAGTGTTACATGCTCAATTGTTGTTTTGCATTGCGTCGCACGCTCAAATGTTGGGCAAGCGTTTTTATTGCCTAGTCTGGTAATAACATTCCATATAACTTGATGCTTAGGGCCCATGCGTTTGCAGCAATTTTTGCCTGGCTTCTCAGTACAACTCAAATAATGTTGTAGCAATGAGGATTGAATTCTCCCTGCCAGTCGGCGAAGCACACAGTCGCCATTACCAGCAACGCAACATTGTATCTCAACAATCGTACCACAAAATATGACGTCACCAGCACGTCGAATACGAATACGAGAGCGTTCAATGTACTATTTTCAGACGGTACACGAACTCTCTTTGTTGAAACTGCCTTGTCTGGTGTATTTGATAGAGTCGACAACAAAGCACACAAATGAAAGTGCAAACGGCCCCTTACGACGACGCGAAATCTGTCGTCTCGATAATTTTTAACATATGCTGGATTATCCCCCTATTGTTTGCCAATTGTAAAATTCATGAACTTTGATTGTTCCGCATCGATCTTGAGCGGTGAGTCAAGGATTAGGACATGGTAACATATCATATATGATATCATACCTCTCACCATATGTCATTGTTGTTATTTATGTAGAACAAACGTAAAAGTCGTAGCGATTACTCACATATTCGATATTCTTCTCGAAGCCCCGTTACCGTATCATTTAGCAATGCCAACTCGACCATGATGCGAGTTAGGTTTTCCTGCTCTAGAAATGAGAAAATATTTTGAATCATGATAAATTGGCGGAAAAGCTGTTATAAAATGCGTTTAATAGCAAAGCATCGAATTATTCACGTCTTACTTTGTTCATCGCTCATCTGCACCTCTCGAATCCGGGCGTTCAAATCATTGATAGCTGAAATATAAATGATTTTATTATATATTGCCAGATAACATATCAATAATCATTATATTCAGCAAAAGAATTGATATCGATAATTTCATATGATGACTTGATGGTGACTTACATGTTCCAAAATCCCCTTCAATAGTCGACACAGTGTCGTTGAGCAATCGAAATTCTGAAATTTAGTATTATTAGTAAAGAGAGAACAAATATATTCATCATTGCAAAAGAAAAAAATATTGACACCTATACTTTAAACTACAAACTACAAATGACACAGAAAAAATTAACTGTCGTTGTAACTGTAGTTATTGAAATGTTCGAAATAAAGTGGCGAGGAAATCATCGTAGTAATGACGATAATCTCTTACTACCCACGCGGCTCAGGTTAGTAAAGAGACCTCCAACCGCCATGACGTGTTTTTCGACGGCGACGAAGATAACCAACTTTTGGACCCGTTTAGGACGGAAAAGGACGATTTACTACTGAATATACTGCATGTATACTCGACATACTGAACATACTTGATATTGGATATACCGAATAGCTTGATTTTCGACGTTACAATTCAGGGATTGACCGGTTAACAATGGCCACGGCCATTGAGGCCTTCAACGCTGACGATAGCGGTACAGAGACAAATGCTACACAGGTATCATATGGAAAGAGCAATAACGAAAAGATCAGAAAATACAACAGAAAAAAAACAATCAGGAATCACCGATTCTCAATCATAACAGACGAAATACTCTCTTCATAAAGGGAGACGAAGACCTTGACGCTGATACAACAACAGAAGAAATACAATGCAACACTATCACAGGAAATGTTATAAAGACATTGCAGGAGTATATGAGCTAACGAGCGGAACATGGATTTTGAATATGAAGACAGAAACCAATGGAAAGACGAGACAAAACCCCAATCAAGCAAAATTTCGCAATATAACTTTCGAACTCATAAGACGTCCAGCGACACATCTCATTGTTAAAGGAATACGATACGACTCTTAAGGGGACGATATAAGCAGAACAATAAAATGGATATGCATTCGGAACGGTTATCAACCAGACAAGAGTCTTCAGAAAAAACACTAAATGGTGCAATTGATTCAGTAACTTCTAGATGGCAGAATTCAGAAAAAAACTTGCCCTACTATATAAAATTGATGGGTATGGGTGCCGTATAAGAACAGCTGACGACGCTTATCAGAAGCGATGTTACAACTACAAACAGACGGGACATATTATCAATGACTGTCCACAGGAAAAATGAGCATGCACCGCGTGCCTGTGTTGGGACGACGCGAGCCCCCTTTTTCGTATGACTTGTCTTGACTCGAGTCACCTTGCGAAAATGACTTGACTTGACTTGACTAGACGTTTCAGAAATGTGGATTGACTAGTGACTCGGAGCAAAATTTACGAGTCATATTCATGTCATCAATTAATGGTGTCGATACAAGTGGCAGTTATTGCATATATTCGGATTATGCGCGAAACGCTGGTCGTGTAGGAAAGAAAGGAAAGAAACGTATGTGTAGGTGTGCTCATATCAATTCGTTTTTGAAGTAGCATATTATATTCTCTATTTTAACTGATACCTATAGACTAAGACAGAGGTCTCAAACACGCGGCCCGCGACAGCATTTTGGAATTTCAAGTATTCAACAATATATTCAACTGTCATATATTTTTTAGATATAAGAGCTTAAAGTTCAATATAAAACTAATATAAAAATCACTTGGATCTCAACAAACTTCACTATCACATCACTTTTAAAAGCTACGATGAGGTAGAAGATCAGCTATTACGTCACATTTCTAGTTCATGACGATAGAACATGACCCGTTGATGATTCGTGACTTAAAATTGTGGTTTGGTTTGGTGCGACCTTCTCGTAAAATGACTCGGTTTTGGATTGACAGAGTGATTAAATAAAAATGACTCGAGTTGAGTCGGATCAAACGTTAAAAAGAGACAATGACTTGCGAATCGAAACGGTGACTTGTTAATCCTACGGGCGCAACAATCTATGAAAATGTCATGGAGAATAGTAATATATCAAAAGGTCGTAGCTAGCGCTGCTTGGGGTATATAACTATCTAATCAGGTCAGTAAGGCAACCATTGGCATTCTATGACCCCCGTGACGTATAGTTGGTTACATGCTGGGTGTTGTTTGTTCTCTTTGTCCATGTTATTATCGTAGGCGAGTAGGGTAGTACTATGCTCTACAGCTGTAACACCAATGAATTATTCGTCGATTGGGCATATCTATTCCAGGGGTTCTTAACCAGGGTCCATAGACCCCATCGGGGTAGGAAGCACCACATCAGGGTGTTGGAGATGCATTGTGGAATTAGGCCTATATGCTGTAGAATATTTTCTTGGCCAATTTATTGAACTGGAAAATAGTCTTGTGTGAATGGGGTTTCTGATTTTAATATAGGTACCATCAGAAATTGTGCTGAAAATGGATAGGCGCTACGAGAAATCTCACTGGAAACACAAGGGGTACGATCGCTAAAAAGGCAAAGAAGCAATGCTATTACTGTGGCTCAAAATTATTATATTCAAGTTGTTATTGACATGTTACAATAATATTCGAATGCAAAATTTAGCGCGGATTTAATTTGACTTTGGCAATGACAATAACAATAGCTTATATTTATCACGACTTTATCAAAACCAGGATTAGGCTATACGCCGCTCAAATGCTCTGATATCAGATCAATCTTCTGTATATTTTAAATTATACCACATAAAATTGTGGCACGTCAAAGGTCCCCTTACTGCACTATTATAACCCGACAGTTTTACGATGTCATGATGCATCCTCCCGTATTATGTCTATAACTTATTCATTAGAAAAATTATGCCAGGCACAAAAAAATTATTTAAATATTTGAGAATGTGATTTTATTTCGTGTCAAGCGTGAATAATGCAATCGTAAATCACATTTCCACGATGTTTGTGGAATGCCTGTCTGCAAGGACCCGTCAAATAAGGCATAGTTGGAACCTATACATTGAATATCCCGATTATTGATGCTGCGGCCCGCGGCGTCATCAAAAACTAGAAAATGGCCCGCGAGCACATTTGAGTTTGAGACCTCTGGACTAAGTCCATACAGTTACTTATACATAGTTTAGCCATTCTACGTATGCGTGAGCAATGCGACGCCCTTTTCGTGTTTTTATTTTATTGTATATTCGTCTCTCAATTCAAATTAAATGACTATTTTTTAACAGCTATCAAAATGCAATGTGTCAATTATGGCTCGTACTTCTAAAAGCAACTGGACTAGAATTATGAGTTGTAACTTGACTCGTGACTTGACTTGACTCGACTTGACTCGAGCCACCTCTAAAAATCGAGTGACTTGACTTGACTCGAGTCAAAATGTGCAATGACTCGAGAGGACTCGGGACTCGGAGGTAGTGACTTGATCCCAACACTGCCGCTGCAGACGACTGCGACATAGCGAAGAAAAATGCAAGTCTATAATTCGACGAGGGAAACTCGGACATGCGACCGAGCCTGAAAAGGCTGAAATAGCCAACAATGACACAGTAAATCAGAAGTTGGACGAAAATCCCACCTAACCCCGTATTCGAGGGAGAAGAGCTGCCGAAACAACGGCTTTAAGCAAACCAACAACAGAGAAACCGGTCGACCCGAAATCGACTAGAAATGATGACACGAAGAGAAATGGAACGAGGCCGAAGAGTCCGGCAATAATCAAAGTGTACTCTTCAACTAACGTCGCATTCCAAAATACATACACAATACAGAACAAACACTGAATTAGTACAAGCTGTGGGTAAAAGATACAATACTGACAAACAAAGAGAAACACAGATGATCGACGTATACGAAACGGGAGACCGATATTTCTACACAGCCAGCTATTGGGTGAAATATGATTTATGGATTATTAATGACAGTAATATCGGCTGTCATATTTTTCATGTGGTCAAGAAATACAATGTACAATAGGTAAGGCAATTATTCAGGTTACGCCAACTGATGGAGAAATAAATAGGCAGGCACTGCTATATAAATCGATATTTGCAAATTAATACCTTTATACTCGATTCATAGGGACAGACAGACATAGTTTCAATTATCAGTATGACGAGGTAAATGTTGCTTGACAAAGGAAAGTAAATCGTGTGCTTACGTTGTTCATCGCTGCTTTTCAGGGTTCGAATCTTCTCTTTGAATTCGTTGAATACTAAGCAAAACCATAAAAATTTTAGATTGACTGAAAGATGTGAGGGGAGGATTTTATTCCTGATATTTCAAAACTCACTGATTTCGTTGTCACGTTTCATAGCTGTCACGGTACGATTGAACAGATGCGATTCTGAAGTAAAGATTCCTTGAATAAATAGTAATATGCCGGGAACGAAATAGGCGGTATTAAGTTGTATAATGGTATACAACAGGGGCCGGCAACATACAGCCCGCGGCTACATTCTGCCGAGATTCCCCGCCACTTGCTTACTACGTCAAATTTTAGTGACTGTATGTTATTATATACAATACATGTAAGCGCACTGCGCAGCGTGCGAGGATGGAGCTCACGCGTAAGTTCGTCGAAACGGGAAGAGTTGCATTATCGGCATTTACGATGTGCTCAACCCTAATATCGTTTGTGGTAATCGTGGTGGTGGTCAACTACAATGGTCATTTACACCAGGCAGATATTCCTTTTCTTGATTCCGTAGCCTGGTCGCGGGCCAATTTTCAAATGTCGTAGAAGCCGCGATCCGCATGAGTTCAATATCGACATAAAATAGGCCACACAGTTGAACAACGACGCTAACACGTCACCTATTGAGCCCTAATGAATTGATATCTTGGTACATTTGGGGTACTGGGCTTATCGAACGCCTTGAAATCTTAATTAGCGATTGCTGCGTGTGTTGATTGATCAGAGAGAAGCAGACATGGCGGCGCCAGTATGACAATGCTGTTCTCAAATTCACATCGTCTTCGTCATTATCGGCGAGAAATGGCATTGAAGTGACATTGCTGTCGTTAAATACATTCATTAAATGCGATTTACACCTTGTATACGTGGATAAATGGGCGAATAATTCATCGATTCAGCAATCCGGCCCGTCAAGTACATAATTTTCCTATATCCGGCCCGCCGGCTGGAGAAGTTGCCGGCCCCTGGTATACAACATTGTAAAACATATACTGCTCACGCTCTCTATGGGATTGTTCTTGCTTTCGTATTTCGGTATTCAATTCCTGATTTGCTAAACGAAAAACACGTACTTTTGAAATTGAAAGATATACGGTAAGATAGAAAAGTAGTTTTGGCCGCAATCGATCTATCAGCGTTGTTAACTCACAAATGTTCATGGTCCGCTGCAATTCCGTGACGATGAAGCTGAAGTTTTCTTTTTCTAAATGTTCGAAATACATTGCGATTATAAGTAATTCATTAAATACAGTGATAAAAGTATGCCATAATTTATGAGAGAATGAAGAGATATCATTATTAGAGTCAGAGCAATATCCCAACTTTGAACAGTAAACGATATCTCAGATATCACACAGGCCTAATTGCAGATAAACCGATATTCACAATAAATCAGCAACATGGTTAACAAAATAGTATTTCCATTACGAAATAAGTATAATATAGTCGCGGTAACACAATTTTTTTCGATATGACACCAAAGCGTGAAGTGATATTGTGTGCATAGACCAGATAGCGTAGTGCATGGGTGTTAAACTCAACAGGCGTCGCGGGTCGGATTCAAAACCTCAGCTGGCTCGCGGGTGACAACCAGTAAAATGAATCCATAAAGTTGCCTCGAAATCCATGGCCTTGTTTTTCACTTGAATACTGACATCATGTTATGAAACATAGGGATTATCTTCTAACAAAGCCGTTATTAGCAAACAAAGAAATCGGGAAAGTACGATGACATACGCAGAAGTTGAATACAGCCACAAAAACAATGACTCTAACAGCGATATAAAATGGTATATTGCAATGCGCCCTTGGTTTTAGTCGAAGCCGTTAGCCTGGCGATTTTAGTATGCTCTGCGAGAAATACAAGAAAACCGTAAACGCGGACGTTGGAATTTGGTTCATTAGGCTAAAATCATGAAATCGGAGTACCGGTTTCTCTGGAGGCCGGAAATTATTGGGTAAGATTTGATAAAGCAATGAGATCTCGTATATTTTTGTGTAACTAAGATATGCTTTATGTAACCTCAATATAACAGCTTTTCATTGGCGTTTTCGTTTTTATAAATATCTACTCGGTATTTTTTGCGGGTTCAATTCCGCCCGAAGTCGACTCCAGATTTTCCACCTAAGAATTGGAGATTTATCTACGCTCCCCCTCGCCATTTCATCCTCGTACGCAGTGTCTTAAAAAAAGTCCGTACAGTCCGTAATGATTCAGCAGCGACCAGTGTGACGCTCTATCAGTATCGTTGCATAATTATGGTACGGGCGACAGAATCTAAACATTTTTGTAATGGCATTATCCGTTGATAAAACGAATGGATATAAGACTACAGTGATATCAAAATAGTGCGATAGCTAAAGTGTTGCCTTATTTGACGGGCTGATACATATTGGACCGAGATGGGCTTCGTTTGTAAGAAAATTATATTTTAATGGTTTTCCTCTTTGAACACTATTGGTGAACGGTATTCCGTTACGCATGTAACTACCTGACTATAGCTGGTGAATTGTGTGATTTAAAAGTGATGTATTTTGTAATGCTGCTGTGCCGTGTCATTAGAAGACGTGACGCAAGGAAACAAGAGGTAGACGTCGATACTACTGTCTCTTACAAATTCACGAAACAACATCATACAAATATTTGCTGTATACAATTTTAAAAATGGACGCATCTTACGTTGTTCGTCGCTCAATTCCAGCCCCAGAATCTTGTTGCGTAAACCGATTTCCGCTGAACAGCATAATATTGAATTTTATATCTATGCTCTTGCATCATAATTATTCGCATACAAGAGCGGTTCCCAACCTTGTTATGACTGCGTACCATCATAAGGTTCTATAATTTCGTTCCGTAGCACAACATTACCGAATAAACTCAACCTTACTCCAAATCTATATGCGATTATTAACATTGGTGAAATACCATATAAGTCGGCTTGCAAATTTTCAAATGAATACGACCCAAAAGCTAATTCGCATCTAATTATTAATAACAGACACTAACAATACACAATTAAAGTGATGATTGGAATTGTTTCATGTACACAAGCTGATAGAGGCGGGGTGCAACCGTGTAGCATTATTTTTCTATGCGCTCGATGGAGACATTTCTAGCATTTGACAAAATAACGTTAACGATTTATAAAACTCTAATTTTACTTGGCGTACCACCTCATATGACGTCGTGTACTACTAATGGTATATACCACAGGTTCAGAACCACTGGTATACAAAGATACGTGCGAAATAGTGATGCTTGCATGATGTGCCACATTGAATTAGTTGATTGTTCCCTTTGTCACTTTTTACCACATTCCACACTCCACATTCCATTTTAAATGTATTACTCACAAGCTTCATAATCCGTTCTGAGCGTCGCCAACGCAATGCTCAACTTCATGATTTCTGTAATCAACAGAAATACTCTTAGCACTTATATAGCCTTACCTTGCCTATCGAAAGTCTCAAACACTGATAAACTATGGGTACTTAGCCTTGTTACGGTCGCGACCGTAAATTTCGATTTCAAAATGTTCCGCGACCCAGCCTCTCAATTTATCAGCACCCTCATCCGAACCTACTCCCGGACTATTTGGAAGTTGACGAAATTATGCTACGAATACCGTATTTTTAATTCGGGAAATGAGGACCCTTTTACTAAATCAGAAAAGTTAGTTGATCAAAACTGAAATAAGCCGATTTCACCATTTCGGCTGAAAAATTCGGGTCACCACTTTCGTTCGACTCCCGATTTACATTCTATTTACTTAAAATTAGTGGCGTTGACTTAAAAAATGGTCGTGACTTTCGATCGGACAACGAATTCCATATTTAGAGTCATTTATGCTCATTTGCACTCCAATCTATCCATTATCTTAGCTGCAAAAGCTGTAAAGCACGACGAATTGACAAAACGGAGGACATTTTCAAAATTCTGAGAAGGGCGTACAAATCCTCCAAAAGGAGGCCGTAGGTAACCCTAAATTATTCAATTAAGAACTCGTCAACCCCCGTCAAAATAGACAATTGCAACGTATGTAGGTATTTTTCCTAGAAGGAAAAACTACCGTGCTATTGATATCTAAGCTCTCGACACTTTAATCGTAATAGCGGGGTGCCGGACACCAATTTTGAGTTATGATAGTGTCGCTTTAAAATGATTCTTCAACTGATTTGATACCAGGCTCGCCTTCCTCGTTTATATTTTGTTTGTTATGAAAAATGAAACAAAATTTTCAGAAATGAGCCGTCGATAGTATCCCCTTGATTTGCATTCTTGTAATATTCATTATTGCGATTTACTTGACGTGTCCGTCACCTCAGACGTCAGGCAAACGGTACCGTTGGGCTCGCGACCCCTAGGTTAGGATCCCCATGCTATACTTGGTTAAGGAACGTTATGGTACATTTATTATAAAACGTCATATTGGCAAAGTTTTGAATTCTTCCGACATGCCAGCAACCACCCAATTGAGATAAGTTTGAGAGAATATCACGTGTAACTTCTCGCATAAATAAAATGTCCTAATTATAGCATTCACAATACCTAATTTAATCTGCACGGCGTATAGCGCCCATGCAAACGAAGTTTGACTCACGCGTCTGTTGCGCAGTTTCCAGTCTTGATACCGTGTAATTGAAATCCCGAATAACTGTTACGAAAGATGATGATCATGTTATGATACAGGGAAAAAGAGACCGTGTACACGCATTTTTTTTGTCCGCAAATGCTGCGACCTATGTTGGATAGCCTTGATGTCTGTTCAGTACATGATATTATACATAGTCTGCATGTAAAAATCAGTCAAGTGTGGTGCGGTCCATGAGGCACTGACGCGGGCCAAGGCACTGACCCCTTCAGAGTCAGATTTACAGATATATAAATCAAAAATGCTAGCTGATGCAGTTGACGACTTGAAAACAGGTGTGAAAAAGGTGTGGAAAATATATAAAGCTACATCAGTCAGCGAATGTAGGCTCTTTGCTCTGCACTTCATGTTGGCCGTTACATCCACACGATTCATATACTACATCGTCAGTTTGCGAAATCGGTAGCGCATTGTTTCCCTGCGCTCTGATTTTTGATTGTTAGCCAAAAATGAGTGTATTAAATAAATCTGTGCATCACCAAGTTATTGTTTCTCTGCGCTTTTATAGTACGTCGAAAAGCTGAATTCACATTAATTGGTGATTTTCTAGGGATGCTGTTGTTTTGACAACAGTAATAATCGGATTTCAGGAATCACGGCAGTGGCATTCGACTAATACCATTTGACATAAATTCTGAGCTGATTAAGGTGAATTGGCCGATCTCATGGAGGCTTGACGCGTCTGTACCTCAATTCTGCTTCACACTTACTTTTGCGCTATATTTTTGGACAATAAATACATAAATGCCGTCATTTTGGATGCAAAAGTATTTAACATTTAGTTTCCCATGAACATCGACATAAAATACATATAATTATTTATGTACTAAAAATGAAGGATTTTACAATTCTCTTTCCTCATTCTGACTACAGGCGAGGTGCTGCTATACTTGCCGACTCCAACTGCACATCGCTGGTACAATTTTATATTTACGTAATATTGCTCCGTGACCTATTCGTTCTATCGCAATGATATCATAACAATCTGATCCTAATTACGAGGACTGAATCAAGAGAATATTAGAAATAATTACATCACAAATCTATTTTTATCATCATGTTCAGCCTACCTTCCTCATCAGCTTTTTCCAGTGTCGCCACGAAATCGGTAATTATTCCCGTTTCTGAATGAAGTGATATCTTGTTAAAGTGAAGCGATAATAATTGGACAAGAAAACCCGATTTCGAAACAATAACAGAGTATGGAGTGAGAGTTGAAGTTATATAGCCTACTCGAGCAAATAACAGAACAAACTCTCATACGAAATAGTGGAGTGGAACTCTAATTGACCAATGCAATGAAAGCAAGAATACATGTCACAGCTGTGGGCGAGTCTTCTCAAAATATAGGGCTCCGCCAAGGTTTGAAACAGTACGGGTCACTATTATCATGATCGTATCATATAGTAGCTTCATATCAATCTCATCAAATGGAAGAACTCATTTGTTTTTGGAGATGCAGACCAACCGCAATCCTGCAACTGTAAAGCCCAACAACGACCGCTACAGGTCACGGATACTTGTTAACCGATTAACGCTTCTGATATATTCTTTCATTTAAGAGTGGTGGTATCTCTCACAACAGTGTTTTCCACGAAGCTCACAACACCTATCTCGTTGAAATGCTATGAGACGTAGCCTACTTGCACGGGGTGAGAATCTGACCGCATGACTCTAACCACAGCTATAGCCAGGTTATGTAGCTCAGGTTACTCGGGTTACTCATGCGTTGGAGGTATATAGGTGTTTTCATCATAATCTTTTATACATAATTTGTTGATGAAAGATAGAGTTTAGTGCTTACGACCCAAATGACGTCTTTCCAAGCTTGCCATTGTTTCATTCAACAATTGTATTCCTGAAAAACAATAAAACATGGTCTTTTCATTCGAATCTTTGTACGTCATCTCCAGTCCCAATCTTCGTTACAAACCCAGCAAATCTAGTCGTTGACTTACGCAGTATCGAAGCAGATTAGAACAGTGAAGATGAACACCTAGTTCAGTGGTTCTCAACCTTTTTGGCTTCGCGGACCCCTTTGGGCCATCACAGACCCTCGCGGACCCCCTCGAATTTTAGTTCAAATTTAGCTCTATTAAGATGCAGCCGTCACATGTCTTGTGGAAATATGAACTGTAGGCTTGTGATAAACAGCAACAGAATGTGTTTCTTTAAAATAAAACCATACTATTCATGTAAAAATTGGGGAGACCTTTATTATTTCCAAGGTTATTTTGCAGCTGTATTTTTTGAAGTTCGTGGTCGTGTGATGAACATCCGCGTCTTCGATTTGATATGAACGATCAGTGCCGAAAATCCATTTCCACAAAGATAGATGGAGGCTGATGCAATATTAACGCTAAAGTTATCATACGTCCTCCTTTTTCAAGTTTTTGAAAATGTCCTCCAACTCCGAAGACGCCTAAATGTCCTCTTTTTTCCAATGCGTCCTCCTTTACAGCTTTTACATCTAAGATTATGGATATATTCGAGTGAAAATGGGCATAAATGACGCTAAAGGTAATTCGTGGTCAACGACTTTTTTTAGTCAACACCACTTATTTCGAGAAAAAGTGTGTACATCGTCATTCAAACTAACGTAATGGACTTTTTTTAGTCAACCAATCAAATTTGTCAGCAAATATAACGAAATCGGCTGATTTCAGTTTTCATCGAAGAATTGATAAAAGTGTCCTTATTTCCCTGTTCCAAAATATGGTAACCCTAATTAACGATTAACGATTACGACGATACTTTTGGTGTGATCGCAACATTTATGGCACCAAAATGATGAAACAGATTTCTAATGAACATATCTCGTACTGCCTAATAATTTTTATCTAGCATCTCATCTTGAAGTTATTCTGGAATAGTGGATATGTATATCACGGGATAAAATTGATTTCGTGTCATGTTATCAATCTCTTCATTAGGATATATTACTGAATATATTTCAGAAATTTTTATTTTAAATGACTGTTTACTACTTTGATGAGACTGACAACTTCAAATCGAAAAGGTTTTGCAGAAGTGACGCTGATTGACCATGGTATAGATACTATATTTCCATATTTTTATTTTTTCTACCAACCCCAACAAAACGTCTTTAAACAGCAATATGTTTGTACTATTAGGTTATAGGTAATTTGACAATCAAAATGAATTTGGACTGCAGGATATTTCATGTCAGACGATTAGTATGATGAAGTGAGTCATGAGGTTTTACCAGTTGTGGTGCGAAACTGCCTCATGTTTTCTAAAATAGAATAAAAAATGAAAAATTAGGTTATCAATAATTTTGAAAATTTAGAGGTCTCGCGGACCCCCTGAAATTGCTTCACGGACCCCTAGGGGTCCGCGGACCCCCGGTTGAGAACCACTGACCTAGTTGGATATGTTATTTTGTTTCATGGAACTACATGTTCCTCTTAGTTCATGCATTTCCATTATTAACTAAACTTTGGGGTAGCCTACTTATGTAAATTCAGCTCCCGTATGCTACTTGTTTTATGAAAACGATTTCAGGATACTTTCACTTCTAAGGATACTTTACTTTTGCGAAACTTTTCGCAGCTGACCCACTAACATATTACGTTTTCGATTTTGTCAAGTGATAAGTAATGCTGATGAATTAAAATAACTTTCAATACAAAAGTATCAATGACAGCAGCACAATACAGAACCAATATGGTTATAATATGATATTATTGATATTTATTATTATTATATTGCTTTTGTTTTCATTGCCATTATATATAGGCCTACTTCTAACGACGATTGCTATTTTGCGTTTGTCAAAGAGATGAGTCTTGCAATCTTCATAAATTGCACCGATGTTTATCAACAAAAGTCATTTAGAGATCGTACCAATCTACTGCTTTAACGTAATTACTTGACTACTTCTCTGACATCTTATGTTCTTGCTTCACATGAAGTAGCTTTAGCGTGCATTGAAAGTCTTGAAGTCAACTTCACGACAATACTAATCATAGTGACATAGAGAAACAATTTCTTTCGATGTGTTACTAACCATCAGTATAATTCGTTTCCATCTTTTTCAATCTTTCCGCCAAATCGTCTGCTCCTGTATTGAGGCAATGTCATGTAAATTTCAAGGGTAAAGCATATGACCCAGTGAACGGATGTTACCTTTTTGAACTGAATTATCCACCAGCTCTGCCATACTCTTCTGAAGCGCAGTGCCTGAAAACATTCCAACTAGAAATCAAAATTTTAGAAAAATAATTTATAGAATATTATCAATTTTGTCTCAATGACCTTATCTAGTAAAAATGACTTTGAGGATTATTCGGATATTAGTTTCACTTTCGTGATCTGTATAAAAACTTTGATAACTCGTACGCTCGATTTGGTAAATAAACTGTGGCAGATTTTATCATGAGAACAGTTTTGTGAAAGACATTTCTAGCAATCTGTACCATAATATTCAAAATTTATTTCCTTTCAAATTCATATACGTTCATGTGTCACGATGGTAAAATGGAAGAAGTCAAATTATTATTATTATTATTATATTTAAAAGCAATTTTAGTGACGCATATAACAACTATGGTCTTTTGCGTCACGACATAACGGTTGCTAATCGAATCGATATTGCGATAAGTAAATACACTCAACTAAACATTTAGTACTGTCTCTTTGTCTTCGCAAGGAATTCCCACAGCAAAGGTAATATAAATATCAATAGTTATTATATTTCCATGGTGAAGGCTACTCTCAGGTCCATTACGGCAGCTATAAACTGGCATCTTTCGTTAGCGTACTTTGCACACTTGATAATAACGTGCTATGCAGTTTCTTCAACATGGCATGTGGTACAATCAGGGGTATCGGAGCATCCAATTTTGCTAAGATGGGAGTTGAGACGACAGTGTCCGGTCCGTAATCTGAAAATGGTGGTTTCGGCACGGCGTGGCGTGGTTAAAGTCGGCAGTTTTGTGTATATGTCAGGGCAGAACTGTTTGAAATGTGCTCCAGAGGCGGTTTCGAAAGAAGTCAAATTGAAGGTAAATCGGATACAAAACATTGATGAAGCATTATGACGTCATAAATAAATCTCTTTTTAGGAACTATACTTAATATGTCACCCAATCGTGATTGTTAACATGATTAATATATGATTACTATATGAACCACTGTGATCACTGCTAGATATGCGGCATACAGCTCAATGCTCCCATCGATATTAACGTTTGATGAGTGGAAGATATATTATATATTTTCGGAATAGTTCTTTATCTACAAATATTCACCGTGTAACCTGACAAAATTATATCTAGTATAATATAGAATTGACCAGACCATTCGCTATGGTACGCAATATTTCTAGTCTGCAAACAGGTGGTACGCTAGTAGATTCTTTTTTTTTCTAGACCGAAAGTAATTATTAGTTCAGGTGGGATTTTTTGTCAACTTCGTGAATGAATTTCGTCGATAATATCAGTAGTTTCAGATATTACTGTCAAATATTTATTCATTCTCAGCCCAGGTGATCAGATTAACAGGCATAACTGATGGAGGGGGTGTCTTTGAAAAACTTGTGCACAAAATAAGTGATGATGCACTTTTTTGCATGATGTTTCATCTCTTGCGTTCCATTAGGATTGTCGGTACAGTGAGAATTTGTTGGAATCACCCTAATGTACCGGAAATACTTTCATTCGGGAGACGCACACTATTCCAACTTGATATTTCTTTGTGGCGTAACTTATGTAGGTGGTACGAGAGCATTGCATAAAACTTCGACATGGTGCGTGGGAGGAAAAAGGTTGGGAACCACTGCATTAGAATGTTACCAACGAGTTGTTAGAACATCTTGCGATAAGACATTTTGTCACATAGGTATGACTCGGGCGTTTTTTTCGACATTCCAAAATAAGTGAATATTTTGTCAAAATTGTAGCGTTAGGTCAAAAATTGTAGAAAAATTTTACGAAGTCAAAAATTTGTCGACTCCTGCATTTCGTTTGCATCGTAGATTTTGCACTGTCGGTGAACTTATATTCTGATATTTTAAAGCTCGTAGCCTACTTTATATGCCTATCGTTGTAGACAGCTCATTGTCTGTTCGTTGTGAATCATAAACGGTCAAATGAAACAAATAGTTTGAAATGGTGTTATGTAAACGTACGACAATATCCTAACTGAAGCAAGACTGCTTGGGCATTGCATGGTTCTTATATAAAGAAGCGCATGATGAAAAATTGTGATATATACAGCATTGTCAGAATGAAGCAATGCGCTGTGTCACCAGAAGTATTCGCACAACTTGAGTGTTTTCATCTAACAACTGCTGCTGCTGAACGTTTTTTTTTTTCTATTCCTGGCAAGCAACTTAGTAGGGACAAACAATACCCGAGAATGTAGGTAAGTATCTTTCGTTGTACTAAAAAAATATATATATATATATATTTCAACCAAAATACATGATGTAATTACTGGAATTCTTCATAGGGTCAGATTTCGTTAATATATAGGTGTTTTTATTTAAAAATTTGTCTGTTTTTATGTCGAAAACGTTTTTTCAGGCCAAACTACTTCGTAAACACAGACAGTTCCAACCAAAATGGGAGATAACTAGTACAATTTAAACATTATGTACGAAAATACCTAATTTGCACACGTGAGGTCAAAAGTTGGTCAAAATTGAGTTTTTTTAAGTAAAGATCCTGATTTTATTGGTCAAAATCTTCCGTTTTTATGTAAAACAAATCGCTCCAGTTATGGCTGATATCTGCGAATTGCACAAAGTGTGTCTGTTTTCGGCTTCCTTATTGGACAATATCTTACTCGGACATTCACATGGACAGAATGGTAATCTCAATTTTGTAGTACTAGAGAGCTGATATTCCAATTAATTTAGTGAAGATTTTGCTGAATCTGATAAGTGATTCAAAATGGGATGTCTGTCAATCGACATAAACGTATATGTAGAAACGTACATCAGCTTGAAATAGGCATTTTTGCGTTATAAGTCCATGTTCAGCACGTTTGTCTCCCACGAACCAGAAACTTTCAGGGGATCGTACGATGCTTAGGCCTATATACTCACGTTCTACATTCCGCTCTTCCAAGGTTTCAATCATCCGACTTAAATTTTGATTCTCAGTATTCATCATAGCTATGCTTTCCTTCAAATTGGCAATGGCTGAACATAAATTAACAATCAATCTAAAAGCATCTAGTGAAAGCATTACAGGAGATTGCCAGCTATTTGCAACATAGCGTGCGTATCACAGGCAGAGGTGGTCGAGGTGGTGAGAGTTCGTACTCGAGGAAAAGTAAAAGGTTGGGCGTAAATTTCAACTCAAATTGAAGCAATGATGCACAAGAAATTTCAAAATTATATGAAGTGGAAATAGAAAGTCACAGTATAAAAAGTACCAATGTAAGAACTATCAAAAGTAGATCTGGTTAAGAAGTCGCGTAGAGAGTTTACTATGCAATTGAATAGTTTATTCATATCGAATTTAACCAGAGAATTATATGTTAACACTTATCGTGGGTAGCACGCCTAATAGAGAATTCAATGGAATATTGTTATATCAACCATCGGTTAATGGGAGATCTCTACGTCCCGAATTGCAAATTGCATTTTGCGACCAACGTAAACTGACGGATGACATTGGAAATATGTGCAATTTCTATGCCGAATTCCGTTACCTTGATTCAGAGGCCATTTCGCCCAGCCGTGACCAAAACTTCGCTGATAAATAATATGCAGCGATATACTCCAAATCTATTCTACTTCAGAAATTAGAAGAGAAATAAGTACGTAGCTTCGCCCTAAAGACTGCTATGTAAGCCACTAGACGTGGAAGAAGTTTAAAAGCAAAAGTAAATATGTAAGTTTCACATGTAGAGCTGCGAGCATATTTTAGTTAAGCAGAGTTTAGGCAAGAAATAATAATGCTACCAACCTTGACATGTGAATGCAATATTAGCTGCCAACCCAGCAACTAATAATACCATTATTATTGTTATGCAAAGTCTCCAGCATTTTGTGTTGTGCTCCATTTTCGAGTGATTTCTTGTTATTTCTATCTTCCGCTTCGACGATAAAACATTCACCGACTACCATTACACATATCTAGAATACATGAATTAATCAGAACAGTTATCGACAAACTGATATATAAATGTACAATGTTTTTGTATATATACTGACGGTTATTTATCGGCATTGTGATTGGCAGTACTAGTCATAACCAATACCCAAAAAATCTCACCCGATTATCAATGAGCGTGGAAGAACAAGGCATAATCCAAATCAGGATCCGATTTTTATGTTTCAGGGGTATGTATGCAAGACGTAACTGGATTATCTGTGTGGGTATATTTTAATATGATGTATTATTAGTGCAGTATACGAAATCAATGGCTTCGCTATATATTGAATTTGACATCACAATGCATGGCTTTCATTTTTGCACCGGTGTAAACTCGCATTGCTTTGTTGAATATAGCTTCCTATCTGATTACTGTATTCATTACACTGTGCTGCGTTAATTTTAGGATTACTAAAGTATTCATTGGTTCTTAGTGTAGGCCTACTTCTGCTGCTGAATCCGAAACTGTTATCCGTTTTTTTCAATCACTTATATTTTTTGGGCAAATTGCATTTGAATTTTCAAAAACTGTAGATTTAAGGGTTATGCGATAAAGATTCATGACGCCATAAAAAAGGATTTCGCAATAAAGTTTAGATGAAAAGTTGAGAATATATTTCAATTATGTCGAATAGTATTCTCTATACTGTACAGCAGTGGCGGGCAACTTCTCCAGTCGGCGGGCCGGATATAGGAAATTAAGTACTTGGCGGGCCGGATTGCAGAAGTGATACATTATTCGCCTACATATCCACGTATACAAAGAATAAATCGTATTTATTGAATGTATTTTAACGACAGCAATGCAACTTCAAAGCCATTTCTCACCGATAATGACGAAGACAATGTGGATTTGAAAACATCATTGTCATACAGCAGGGGTGGCCAACCGTTTTGCCGGTAACGGCGCATTTCGACTACTCATGTAGCCGCCTTCCAGGGCATAGTCGTAATGAACTAGCAGGACGCCAAATACTCATGTTAAAGTGTCTATGTCCATTTCCGGTGAACTCCGTGCTAATCTATTAAATATTGCAGGCTGCTCATAGTCGCGCCAAGCGCGGAAATTTTTTCCGATTCATTCATGAATTTCGTCATTAAAATAAGTAGTATTACATATTATTTCCCATCCCCTGTGATCGTATTCACCGGTAGAGTTGATGGAGGGCTGTTTTCGAAAATTTAGGGCAGGTTATGAATGATGAGGCATCTTCTGGCATGTCAATTATTATTAGTCACTTTGTTGCAGGATGCTGTTCTTCGCATGTCTCGACCTCCCGTCGGGATTGTCGGTATAGTGAGGAGCACACAATTCCGAGTTGGCGAACATCTCGATTATAGGCACTATTCATATTAGAAACTTCCTAATTGAACTGAATTAATTTAAAATCACTGAAAAGACTCTCAGAGGCACAAAACGTTATACAAGAGAGTGATATATTTTCACTGAAATGAACTTACTTTCGGGTGACACTTGGTCTGCGTAATGCCAATATTTGAGCCATCTGCTCACCTCGATTAAGATTCAACTTGGCAGACAATGCTATTTTCAATTCTTTACTGGTTATTGACGATTACCACGAACGAGCCTCAACCGAAAATATTGGGTTTATTTTAATTGGATTGTATTATTCAATTTCAAAATCATGATGTTTTATTATTAGGTTATTTAGGAATTTCCCTATGGCTTCCAATTTACATGCACATTGCTTGACAGCAACACTTCGAAAAATTATCCTACATTCGTACAACTTTAATTCGCACCACCTGTGAGCTACTCATACGAGGTTGGCTTTACCTGTGATATTCGTGCACTTATTTACTTGGTCAATAATCGTCGCTCACAGCAAACTATACTCCAATAGTACTCAGCATGGTGGAGTTGATCCTGTGTGCGCCTTTCTTAACAACTTACATAACAAATATATATTAAGCCATGTCTCATGAAGTCATAGTAGCTTGGGAATGACCTCACACCACTTTTGACAAGTTTGATGTAGTCATTGCGGTGTACGACTCATATCTGCATAAGCTTTATGCATCTACATACGTACGGTAAGTATATTATGACTATATCTGTCGATCAGAAATTGAGTGGAAACTCGAAAATCTGCTTGACTCAACTGGTGACATGATTTGGAGAATATTGAAATGACGTGACTTGATTTGAACTCAAATTTGCAATAACTAGAAATTAGTTACCGCTCTAAGGTAGTGGTATAATTCCAACACGCGGAATCTTAATATTATGCTGACTTCACACAGCAGTATTACTTTTCCTTGCTGCAGGTTCCTCTTTCAGCTCTAGCTCTGTCGCAGACGCGCCATACATACCTCCCTAACTCGTAACTTGTAAAACCGTATAATAACTTACTCTATGGGAAAAAATATACCAATCACATCAATTATAGGTAGATTTGAACGGGCAAGAAGCATGCCCGCCGGATGAAATTAGAAAGCGCGCGAAAAGCTTCAATGCACGATTATTGAAACTTGAAAACGCCGGTTGAGCAGAGACTGAGAGATTTGATTATTTCCTTAATCAGGAATACGCAACGAGCCCGTTTTCGATGATCAATTCTATGCAAATAGCTGGACTTTTTGGTGCAACGTGGGAATCGCTTACTCTCTTATCGGGATGACTATCCCACGGGGAATTGGTTGCCACATAGATACATGTAATCGTTCCATCGCAAATGAATATTGGAATCGCATAGCCGATCCCGGTGAGAAATATTTCTTACCAAGTTGCGTCCTCAATAACCAGGTAGAAAATTAGCTCTGGCAGGTTATAAGAAGTTTTGTAAGTTATTCAAAAGAGCTCTGAATAACCTATTAATATTACCATTATAGATAAAACAAAGGAACGAGTGGCCTTGTCACAACTAAAGGCTGTTTGCGCCGCAGACAAGACAAGTGAAAAGATGCAGAACAATCACCATATATTATGAAAATATAACATACTAGACATGTAGACATAAAAATGATAAATGGGTTTTACAGTGTTAATCACCTCCTTATATCATATTCAACCACATATTGCAATACTTGTGGGTCAGTCAGTAGACTACACATACCGAAGGTTACATTCATTGACCATGCATGGCGTCGTGGGTATTTTCTTTGAACGTGGTAACCTTTGCAATTCATCTGATAGTGTTCAACGGTTCCATCAATACCGCATTCCTCCGTCACGATGTAAGACGTTTTGTAATTTAAATAAAAGAGCTCTATAAAGATAAAGCTTATACTGCACCTTAATTGTATTCCGATTCTTTCGTTTCATTAGCCCCACTGAATCTATTTTCCTGTTAGTATTATCTGGTCACATGACCCGTCCCTTTTCAATTCAAAACGTTTCTCCTTATTATAGTTCTGGGTATGGCTTCGATAACTACATTGGATTCCTTGATAGGGAACTTTGATCGACGCGGAGGAAACATATTTCCCGCGTGAACTCAGTAATGTGTGAATTAATATGAATCTTTAGCAGAGGCCGTGACTATAAGACGGTTGCAGGTGGGGTGGGCTCCTTCGGACAATGCACACTGCACAGTGCACATACATCCATCAACCGTAGCCTATATTATTGAGGAAATGAAGCTGTCGTGCTGTCCTGTCGTGTTCGCTCGCTTCCGCAATTCGTTGACACATCAGAGAGCAAATTGAATGCATAATTTCCCACACTTCATTCATTCTACAATGAAACTAATTCCCAACGGAATGTTGGAGATTAGTTTCACAATGACTGGTGTTTGGGGCGGAGGTATTTGGCGTGGCTATTGTCTTTTATGTTTCATGCTTCTCATGTAATTTCCTAATACGCACCCGAAGGTTCTCATTCCGTCTGGCAAGGAAATTGTCGATGCAATTTGATACAATGGTTTGCTTACGCTGCCACGTGACGAAGCGGTACTATTTTCTCGCAAACGCAAATTCCCTGTTATTGGAAATTTCGTCTCCTAAACTGCGTTACCGATTGACCAGGTAATACTTTGGCGGGCCCGTATTCTATCAAAACTCGAAAAATCTCTTTTGTGTCAAGATATTGTCGTGATTATTGCGATTGCTATATATCAGGGATGGGCTCTTTTAGCGTTTGATTGCGGATATTTAATGATTGCACATGCACATGCTTTTCGCTATAGTGAGAGAGAGGTGATTATAACTAATGCATATGCGTATTGTTTTCGTGTTGCTTCTTTTCTTGTGGTTTACGCAGGACTTTTACATTATACACTTTTGGGGAAGATGACACTACATGCTCAGAAATTTGCAATTGAACTCTCGAATCGAATTCACATAAAAGTTTTACCCGCAGCAATGGAAACCTGGTCATCAATCATTGATAAATCGTTGTGTTCAACAATGAACGTGATAAGTAATTACGCGAGCGCATGTCACAATCATTTCCGGGCTAGGAATGGTGAATACGGGTCTTTCATCTGTATTGTAAAGGCTAGCAATAACTGCTGAGTTTGACCACGAAAATGTCGTGATTACCATGCTGACATCTTCCTAAAGTCTCATCAGCACTTGAAAGAACTGCTCCGTACTGCTCGGACGTCATATCAGCATGATTTCAAATACTGTGCCGTATGAACACACAATATTAAACTTCACTCGATAGTCTAGTTTTCCTTGTCACGTCATAAATTCGTATTGTTGAATTTTGGTGTTGTGGCTCCTTTAAAGCTAAGATATTTAATACGCGGCTCGTTCATGACGCGGGCCGGACCACCTCTGCTATATATGGAAGCTCGTCTATAAAGTTAACCCGCGAATAAAATGTATCAGAAACGTGAGTTTCCATGTCGAAACTTCCGCACTGAGTCAATTCAATGAAGCTAAAGCATATTACCAAGATCTGAATTTGAAACACATCTCACAAACCCCAATGCTATGCGTTTTAAAAGCATCACGATGACCCTATATTTATTTGAAGGAACTTTATTCTTCTGTTTTTTGGCTCATCGCTGAATATTAATTGATGCATGGCAGGTAGAAATACACTGATACAAACAGCTCAAATTTTTACGAAATGCTTTTTATTATTGCTGATCGGTTTTTATGTTGTTTTTATATCGATGATCATTTGACGACAGCCCCTGTTTAAATTTTGATTTCTGAGCTGCCGATTTACAGCTCCACTCATTGTCTATGACCTTCTAGGGTTCTGTATGACGTCGAATATTCGGATAGAGTGACAACGAGGAGCATTTAATTACCTCCGACTAATAGGACCTCGCATATAATACACGTTGAGTAGTCCTGCATTCAACGGATGTCAGGAAGCGTTATATATCGATGGTGGACTAAAATCGCGACCTGACTGTGAGTGGGAATGCAGTATACACATATAACCAATTCCCAATATCTAACAACGGTAATACTTTTAATAAATTTGGAATCGAATGTACTTTGGAATAATGACCTATACCCATCGGCAGTGGCGTTGATTTGGTGATGGGTAAAAATGTGTTGAATCCAGGGCTGTGGAGTCTGCAAATTTTACCACCGACTCCAACTCCGACTCCAGACATTTTCAATAGACCTATACTCCGACTCCGAACCTTGCAGCCGAATACGGCTCTGAGAGGCACGGTTGGGAATCACTGGTCTATATAAACTTAGTCAAGTATTCTTGGACTAGGACTATTGCACCCTTTCTTAAAGATTTGTTAGACCCATGTGGCTGAACAACATACTATAAATATGTTCGATTTTGTAAAGAGAGAAGCAGTTTTTGGTTATATTTTCATCATTGTTACGAGTGATGTTGTCATTAACAAAACCGGACGATGTATTTACCTTTTCATAATATCATGGCATAATTGTAAAAATTGAACCAATTTGTGACTGCATCCGTAATATTTAAATAGGTTCCTTGTGGTACAGAATTTGAATATTGCAACGAACAACACATTCATATTCGCACTTTATTCACTATAAGCTTTTCAACTGATCCTCATCGGTAGTGGCCGTCAGTATAAGACGGAGATTGCAATTCTCCGTGTATTTCATCAGTGTTGCGTCTCTGGCTATAGCTGATTTGTATTGCACTAATTGCATTTTTGCTTAACGCTCTCGTTTTCTGAAATCTCTCGTTGTTGTTGTTATACCATTCTCACGTCACACTACATATTTCATCTTTACATTTCGAATTGCAATCTCCGTATTATACTGACGGCCACTACCGATGAGGGTCAGTTGAAAAGCTTATAGTGAATAAATTGCGAATATTATTGTGTTGTTCGTTGCAATATCTGTAATATTGTGATATCGCGATAGAGTTGATTTTTTTTCCTCTAACCAATTAAATTGCAATATCCAATAAATGTCCAGTGTTATCAATATACAGCAGTTACTAGCACCTATAATTCTTGGTACGTGCATACCCTATTTTATTTATTATTAGCAATTTCAAGACTAGAGACCGTTGAAAGCAGTTGTTTTCATATTGAAGAAGTTACACATATTTGTTACACAAGAATTGTAATTGATATATTTGTGGTCACATTGCAGTATATCTTCTGCCTGAGAAGGCCTCCTGCCTCTAAGGAAACGCGAATTTTCATTTAATAATAATGAAACGAATTCTAACATCTGCGCTAACAGTTACATCATGTTTTTCTTTGCATATATTTAGTCCTCCTTGCCGTCACTGTCGTCGAAATCCAGACTTGCGTCATTGATGGCATTTTCTAACTAACCGTGAATAGTTCTTTGGCTCTCTAAACGGCAAAGTAGGAGAAATTGCCAAAAACGAGGACATTTGTGGGTAATCGGAGGACTTTTCGATTTCTTGATTGAGGAGGACAATTCCTTCACGAGGAGGACGTATGGTATCCATCCATTATCCTATATGTACGGATTTGATAATATAGCAGTCGAAATGGACTTTCGACACCCCTGGCCTACATAATCGTGAAATCAAGCGACAAAGCTGTAGGACATGAATGATAACGTCATTTATTCGACCTGAGTGCCGTATTATTCCGTCTGTTATCTCCCATCAAATGCCGTTGTTTCGGAATTTGTATTTCAATTCTGCGACAAATCTACGCATCACCAATTATGACATAACTGAATAATGGAGAGTCATGTAGTTACTATGCTGACGTCCACATCATCGCATATATTCGTAAAAGTTGGGATACAAATTAACGTAGGCTACATTGCGAACATTCGGTAGAACAATATTCTTTATATTACAATATCAACTTCACCTATAAGTTAACTGAAATGAGTGATAATATAGTGACAAAATCGTCGTAACAGAGTCTAATTTAATTTATCAACACGAAGCGTCACATACTTGCAGAAATATGTCTAACAAAAACAGTATATGTCCAATTACGAGATGTGGCTTAATGTTGATAATAAATTCTAAGAAGTTGCATTTTTCATGTGTTTATAACTAAACTTCTGTAATTGAACGCAACGTTTTTAATACCTCATACAGGAATATGACTTTGTGTCGAGGTGGGCAGCAAAGTTGGTTCGAAAATTATGGAAAGTTGATGAGAAGTTTGACTTTTCTTCCACTTGAATTATTAATATTATTATAAAATGGTAAGCTGAATTAATAATATAACAAGACAAATCTAGATTTCGCGAAATGATGTCCAGTAAATTGGTCGTAGAATAGCATATCAAAATACACGGCTATTAGCAACGGAAAGCAATTGGATCAGCGGTTCTCAACCGGGGGTCCGAGAAGCTTTTTCAGGGGTCCACGAAGCCTCTAAATTTACAAAATAGATGAAAACCTAATTTGAATTTATTTAAATTAGGAATTTCAAGAGGCAGTTTCGCTTCATTACTAGTGGAACTCATGATCTCAAATCAACAGAATGGCCGTCTGAGATGAAATATCCCCCTGTGCAGACTCATTGTAATTGAAAAATTGCCAATAGACTACTGATACAAATATTCTGCTGTTTAGAGATGTTTTGTTGGGGATTGTGGAAAAAATAAAGAGTTGGATCAGTAAGGTCAATCACGGTTACTTGGAAATGTTTTCAAAAATCCATTTTGTTCTGTGATATACATAACCATTTCCCCATTTTCCATGATAACTTCAAAATGAGCTGACAGATACAAGTGACAAGGTTTGACGTTATATGTTCATTAACAAAATGTTTGTCAATTTCGGTGCCATATTTGTTGCGATCGTACTGAAATGTGTCGTCGGAAGCGTTACGCCACTACCTATCTTTGTGGGAATGGATATTCGGAACTCCTTCATATCAAATCGAAGGTGTGAATTTCCAAGACACGACCGTGCCTTTTAAGAATTGCGGTTGCAGAATTCGCTTTGAAATATTAAAAGTCCAATCCAATCTCTACATAAATAGTATGATGTTATTTTCAAGAAAAGTCATTTTGTTGCTGTTTATCACTAGCCTACAGTTATCATTTGCACAAGACAGATGTCGATAGCACGGTAACTGAGCTAAATTTGAACTGAAACTTCAGGGGGTCCGCGGGGCTCCGTGACTGTCCAAAAGGGTTCCGCGAAGACAAAAATGTTGAGAACCACTGATTAACATTATAAAATAACTGCAAAGCAGCACAAAAGCAATGGAATATTGTCCGAGTCAAATGCTATATTTTATTCTGATATTTACGTCACGAAGACAAGATTCCTTTTGATGTTGAGTTTCGATGTGAAATTTGAGAGGTCGGGCCACGAAATATTCTCCAACGGCGACTGAGTAACTATTACTATTATTATTTGTCCAAAAAGCACATAACGAGAACGAGTTGAAGCCGCGGAAACCAGCAATCATAAAAAAGTATCTTGGGTCTGGTTTAAAGTGACTAATGAAAATACCAAACAAGAGTCACAACTTGGACGTATATACCTTATTATCGTTTCGGGCCACAAAAAGATCAAAAACATTTCTGTAGTCCTATCCATATTTCAGACATTTCTCTGCAGATATGTAAATAATAAATACAATGAATCATACACGGTTCAGAAATGCATTCAATGAAATATTGGTTGACAATTTTCGGATCACATATACATTCACGAAACAACTTTATTCTCATGTGCTCGGGATTTCCGTTGGATAACGAGACATTTGCGTTGAAGAACTTGCTGTGAAAAAAATTGATAAGCATCAAGACTCTACTCACGATCAGTAATTTGGCAGAGTGAGTATCCAGGCAAACATATGGGACGATATTATAGAGCACCATTCATAGTAATATAACTAGAATTCGTTTCGTGGTCTAGCCCTGTGCTTTTCAACCTATTTTCAGCCCCATTCGCACCTTTTTTGGAAAATAAATTTCATTTCCACAAACCAACCGAAAATAGTTATACAACAGGATGATTATTGTTTTAATGATGAAGCCTATGTACTGTCTGTTAAGAGTTTTTTATGCAGATTTTCGTGATTCGCCGATTAAATTGTCAGGTTTACCTTAAAACACGTCGCTCACCAAATTCGGTATAAGCCGCCGCAGAGCCATTTTTATTTTATTTTGAAAAATTAGAAAAAATTCCAATTTTTCTGTCAACCATATGAAATAGTTGAGTTCATAAACGATGCAAAACAAATTTCACTCGATTACAACCCATAGACGCGAAGTTATTTGAGTTTTTATATATTAATTTTGGGATTAGCCACCGTCAATGCTATTTTTACAAATCCATAACTTTGAACTGCAGAAAACGTCAGAAAAAAAAAACAATTATGTAAGTTTTTCATTCGCACCAACTTCGTCATTGTCATTCGCACTCTAAATATTTCACTTCGCACATGTGCGTACCATCATTCAGCTTGAGACGCACTGGTCCAGCCTATATACGACGTCTATATATCAGAATTAAATGGAATGACAAAGCAATGCTCATGATTTGTGAACTGGTGATCTCGTAGGATTCATGACGGCATTTTTTCATTTAAAACTTTCGATTAAAAATGGACCGCCATGATCTGTCCAGTTATATTATGTATTCTCCGAATGATTCGAAAGTATGATGGCATGGGAATGTATGAATGGAAAATTCATATTTACACGTCGTCAGTCCGAAAATCAGTGGTCAGATCCCTATGCTTTCCTCTATATGTCACTACTGCTCTCAGTTATATAAGACGTGGGTAGATAGGTGTAGTCGAATATACCGTCTGCCTAACCGACATCAGTTTCACGTATAAAAAGCACACGTGAACAGTATTCGGAATTCGAATATATTGCATAACGTGGCATAGCTTGATTATGAGTAACCCAAATTCGTTTCCCAACCATGGCCCTGATACGAATGCTGACACGAGTCCAACTATCGTCATGCATAGATTAATTAAATTCAAACAGGCCCTCATGCCGAAAATACTTGCAGATGCTACATTTAAGTATTCGAAAGTTTATTCCCGCCATAGTTTTTTACTCACTCTCCTTAGGAGGACGGGACGTCGGTAATTGCGGCTGACCAAAGTCGCAATGTCAAAATATCTGCACGTTGTGATGTTTAATTACAAGTATACAGACTCGTGTAGGGCGTGTTAAAAAGCTTTTTGATTTCTCAACAGAGATTAATTACGATATAAAATACACCTCAGCTATATTGCTCCACTTATGAAATATCCCACCTGTCGCAGCTATATAAAGACTAATTCACTTACTTCTGCAGGGAACAGAGAAATTGGTCATAGAAAATGACGGAGCAATGATTACTCTACCATGATGTTGGTCATCTTCGGGGTGTATTAGGAGGTGTTCCTCGATGGACTAATTTTAACCAGTTATTAGGCCATAGTCGCCCACGATAACTAGTTACTGTGAAGCTAGGATGAAAACGTCACCATCTTCAGATTTTATAATTTGAGTCGGAACATGTTGACGATATCTATGTAGCAATCGCATGATGCGCATGATGTTTCCAATGTATTCTAATGTATGTATTGTACACTGTACAGTAGAGTTGAATAGGATTGAAATGCTAGGTGCCCTAAAAACATTGCATTTTAATTTTTGCTCAATTCCAACCAGTATACACCAATGCAGAGCCCATTGAAATTTAAATATAATAATAAAAAATATATATAAAATTATACTCTCAATCGTATTAAACTGTTGAGCTGCCTAAAAAGATGCCGAACAAATTTGACGTAATTCCAACACGTAGAGGCGAAGTTATTGCAGCTGAAAGTTGAGGATTTGCAAAAATATCATAGACGCTGGAAAATTCCGGAATTATGGATGAAAAACTCGCGGCATAGCAGTCTGTATATGAATCGCACACACAGCGTTCGCAACACAGAATTCGTGAACTTGCTCCATGAAAAATTAGAAAAATGCTAGCACTTGACACTTTTATTCCCAGCATTACATTCTCAGCTCTTCAGTTACTATGCGCGACTACGAATAGATTACGGCTTGCATTTCTGCCATCTGACAGCACCCGCTAAAACAACCTAGAAAAATATTGTGTTACTAATGAGTGTTGAATTATCGCTGGACGACACATTCTCTTTCACATTCAAGGATATTTGAATCAAGAATTATAAAGCTGCAACGACCGATACTCTGTCGTCGTTGAGAACATCTCTTCAATCTAGGGATATTTCACATGTATTGTTTTGTTATTCCGTTATATTTTTAGCTAAATGATGTCTTAGTTATACCATAATTGAGATTTTTCATATGTCTACGGCAAGTCTATAGACCAGTGGTTCTCAACCGGAGTTCCGCGTGCCCCCAGGAGCCCGCGAAACATCTAATGTTACAAATCGGTTGATGACCTAATTTGAATATTCATTTAATTGCGAAAATACGAGGCAATTCCGTTTTATTACTGGTAAAACTCTACGATTAACATCAATACAATGATGATCTGAAATGCAATATTCTATTGTGCAAACTCATTTTAATTGCTGAATTGCCAATGATCTACAGATACAAACATATGTTTTGTTGGGGATAGTGGATGAAATAAAAATAACTTGGACAAGTAAGGTCAATCACGGTGACTTCGAAACCATTCCAAAAATCCATTTTCTCCTGTGATATACATAGACACCATTCCAAAATAACTTTAAAATATGCTGCTACATAGAAATGACCAAGTCAGAAGTAATGTGTTGATAAAACATATGTTCCTCAATTTTGATGCCATATTTGTTGCAATCATACCCAAGGCGTCGTCGCAAGAATTACGCGTTATTATTGCATTAGCCATCCCCTCATCATCTTTTCGGAAATGTATTTTAGGCACCATTTCATGTCAATTCGAAGGCGCGGATTTTCTAGACACGATCACTTATCTCAAAAATGCAGTTGCAGAATTCTCTAATAAAAGTACATCCAATTTCTGCATAAATAGTATGATGTTATTTCTAAGAAATGTTATTTTGTTGCCATTTCTCACTAGCCTAGGATTAATATTTGCAAAGGACAGATGGTGGTTACACCATAGTTGAGCTAAATTTGAACTAAAACGTCGGGGGTCTGCTACGACAAAAAGGTTGAGAACCATTGCTATAGACTTTTCATTACTGCGCCACAACGCTCAACCTGAACCTCTTTCTGTATTTCGAATTCGGCTAACTGCAGTGACTGAGGTCCGCTCCTGATGAAGGTCAATCGGAAAGCTTGGAGTGGAATAAATTTGGCATCATCAGTATGTATTGTCGATTTCGATACTGAAGTTATGTACATCTAAATGTCTATTCATAGAGGTGTTGACAGGGCCGTAACTGCCGCTCCCCAAACTCCCCAATTGGGGGGGGGGGCGAGCTCGAAGGGGGCCCAAAATTATTTCGTGAAGTAGCATAAATTATAGCGTATTTTTTTACAATATATACAACTTTTTCAAAAAATTTTCGCGCAGTGATTTCACGTCGCTGAATATCTTAATTCTAGGGTCCTCTTCCCCTAAAAAAACACCCAAGATTTATAGAAATAAGCATATCGGCGTTGGCAATTACTACGCCACGACGCACCAAGACATATAAAGTTTTAGGCCATTAAACATGCGATTCCAAGAAGTGTGCCAGAATGATCGGCAGCGAGAAAACCTTGGCCGTAAATGACTGCCCTTATGCTGACCGAAAACTTCGTTATATATACAAAATACATATAGGTTTAATTGTCCATCTAGGCGCTTAAATAACTCTCACCGAATGTTCCTGTCTTGGCAATCTGAGCCTCTCAAGAGAAATACCATCGCGCAGGAAAAATTATATGCCAATGAAGAAATGCCAATCCGAAATCGTGTGATCTTTTTCAATTTAGTACGTTTGGGCGATTCTATGTTTTTTTGATATGGCAGATAGGATATCACGAAATAACATTATGTAACGAAGTCATACCGACGGGTCCGCCCGCCCGCAGATGTTCAATTATTATTTACGGGCTCTACAGTTTTAAAGGCACCTCACTCATCTCTACCGGGAAATCGGATTACGTGAGCAGAGAGGACAAGAAATTGATAGCAATATGTATACAATTCCCGATCATATTGACCGATTTTACCGTGAATTATCGAAAGTTTTCGCGCTTAGCGCTGGCCCACCTTCAGTACAACTATAATTTCGTGGCAAAAGCGAACAACGTGTTGGGGGGGGGGGCAGTTTATCACACTATGGGAGCTCAAGACTCCATTTTTGGGCGGGCTTAGGGCCTGCCGAAGTGCTGTTTTGTTCCTGTCAACGGGTATACACCCGGAGATGTTTAATTATTATTGAGGGGTCCTACCTTTTCAAACACACCTCACTCAGATCTACCCGTAAATCAGATTACGTCAATAGAGAGAGGATCAAAATTGATAGTGATATATATGCGATTCGCGATCCTATTGTCAGATTCAGTCATGAACTATAGAAATTTCTCGCGTTTCGCGCGTTAGGCGAGAAAAGCTGACTCACTAAATGGACACCGAATGTAGCTGATGAAAAGTAGATAAACAGTGTATAACCTGAGGAGGGAGTTCGGTTATCACCATATTGGGCGCCCAGGACAAACGTTTTTTTGGGGGGGAGGGGCTGACGATGTGCTGTTACGGCCATGGGTGTTGACATAATGGGGTGTTGATTTTAATTTAGATTGTTCAAAATAATATTTGATGACTTACATGTATCTAAATTATTGGTTGATGTATCGTAATCACATTGTACGGTGAGTTAAAACTTACTTGCATAGACCAGCTTCGATTGAATATCGGTTATATCCTGAGAGTCTGAATAATAAATATATAAATGCTATATAAATCTACCATATGCAATTGTACGATATCTTATACAAATCAAAGCTTCCAAGTATATCACGAAAGATGTTACAGACACATAAATGCTAATTTCGAAGCAGGTAAACAATGTCACCCAAAATCCTGTTGTATCCTTATTCCTAGTCGTTGAAATATTACCTAATTAAGATGAAATTTTGTTCGGAATTTATAACATATTTTGCTTTTCAGGAATAAATGATATTGGAAGGATAGTATCAAGTTGACAATTTGCGCAAAAACATCATTTTTTCTGTAATTTTTCATCAGCTCTCTGCATATTTCTATAATTTATGTCAAAGGATTCAGTGCAATACGGAAATAAATTGAAAAATTGGATCAAAGCAGTGTATTTATGAATATTTAAACGGGAGAAAATTTTCGCGAAGCAAAAGGCGCTAAAGACAGTGGACGTATTTCTGGTGCATCATAAAATGCGTATTTTCAGTTGTTTTATATCGCATTAAGCGTAGGTCTTCAAGTTTGTTTGTTTGTTTTGGGGTATTCATGGTGTTCGTCGACTGCTATGGTCATTTACACCAGGCCGATATTCTTCATATTTTCCGTAACTGCCGACTTATAGCACGGCCCACCTCTAGGCTTTTGTAAGACACCGCTGACGCGGATAAGGTGGCGAGGAGGAGCCTAGGTAAACCTCCAACACTTAGGTATCGGAATTCGGAAGTCGACCTCGGTCGGACTCGAACCCGCGCCCATTGGTGTTGCAGCCGCGGATTATACCACTGCGCTATCTCGCCACAAGGTCCACAAGTAAGCACCAGCTATATGAAACCGATTGTTCGAGTTCAACGTCGATGTGTCGTCATATCTGTATTTGTTAAATATAAAGCGAAAATATGGCATGCTATGAAGACCGGGTTACCGTTCTCTTTCAATTTCACATGAAATGTAGCCGATGTAGGGTTCACATGATGCGTCAGTAAAACTTACTCTGATTGGCGGTAGTCTTTATGGAATCGAACGTGCTGCGTAAACTTGATAGTTCTGCTCTTTCTGAATGATTATTGTTTAGGATTAATGTAAATACTTTTATTATGTCGTTAGAGATGATTAGGCAAGAGTGCATCAAGTACTGATTTGCAACGAATTCACATGAAAATCTTTACTGTTTCATCTGCCTCACCATCATTGATCAATGAAATAGGCTACCTCTGCCATCTATATATAGGTCGAAGATGATAACTAGCAGATTGCACGCAAAATGCCAAGTCATGAAATTTTCCAACAACACAAAACACTAGAGCCAATACTTCCAAAATGAGGTGCCGCATAACGGATTACATTCGATTTGAATAAAACCTATTATGAAATTTTTGGAATTGTGAAACTAAATGTATTCACCAGATTCCAACAAAAGCCTGCTCTCACAATTACTGCAATGAGTGAACACTAGTCAAATACCCCAATTCTCATAAATATATATTCCAGGACTGTATAGTTGTCTATTAATGTGCATATTCTTGGAGTGGTAGAAGAAGATATATATCCCCTTCACTCCTGGGATATATCTTCAGGAGATTTAGCGCATTCGATGGGATGTTGACTTTATCTAGGGCAGTGGTTCTTAACCTTTTGTCTCCAAGCGCCCCCTTTCAAAAATTATCGTGTTCCAGCGCCCTCCCCCAACTTCATATTGTAAGGAATGTAATAAAGACAATGAGTAAAAGGGAGGGCCGTAACAGCACTTCGTTAACCTCCCTAAAAACGATTGCCTTGCGCACCGATAGCGTGATAAACCGAACTTCTGAGGGCTTCGCCCCCACGAACCCCATATCGTGATTTTGATGGTCAGCAAAGTTTGTGTGGCCTGGTCGCCCTAGGTACCAAAATTTTCCATAATGCATGAATGAATAGGTGGTAATTACATATATAACTCGCTATAAACTTTTTATCCTGTCAGCCCACGTAATCAGATTTACCAGTAGCACTGAGTGAGCTGTTGTATAGGAAATTAAAGGGCACGTAATTAATAATTAAACATATTCGGGCGTGCCCGCAGGTACAATTATTCATTACCAGGGCCGTAACAGCACTTCGTCAGCCCCCCAAACAAAAAACGTTGGTCCTGGGCCCCCGTCGGGTGATAAACCAAACTTCCGGGGGACTTCACTCCCAGACCCCCATTAGGCTGTCCGATATTTGCTGATAGCCTATTAGGTATCTACATTGGGTGTCCATTTACTGAGGCAGCAATTCGAGCGAAGTGCGAAAAATTTCCCTAATTAATGATTGAATTGGTCAATATCATCGGGAATTGCATGTAAATTGAGATCGATTTTATCCTCTCTCTGCTCACGTAAACATATTTACCGGTAGAGCTGAGTGAGGTGCAATGTTCCCTCTAAGCTGCGCACGTGCGCAGTGCTGACACGGTATCTGCACACAGAAAATCTACGTTGCGCACAACAAATCCGGAGTTATTACCTTTTTTTAGTCGTTACGCACTGTTGTCCAAGGGTCCGCGCAGTGAGTTTTTGAGTGTGCGCCGACTCATCAAAACTTAAAGCGAACATTGTGAGGTTTCTTGGAAACTGTAGGACCCGTTACTAATAATTAAACATATTCGGGCGGGCGAACCCGTTGGTATGACTTCGTTGCATGATGTTATTTCGTGACCCCCTGTCTGCAATATCAAAAAAATATAGAATCGCTCAACGGGGATATCGCCCAACAGGAATATCCCTGTCGCCCAATCGTACTAAACTAAAAGACGCACACGATTTCAGATTGGTATTTCTTCACTGACATATAATTTTTCCCTGTGGGGTTCAGATTGCTAAGACAGGAACAGTCGGTGTCAGTCATTTAGGCGCCCATGGACAATTAAACCTATAAGTATTTTGAAGGCTATATGTAACGAAGTTTTCGGTGTTAATTTGCTCTGAATACTCATTAAGGATATGTCCTATCACCATATCATCTATACTGCGAAGCCATTTTTTTTTTCAGCGTCCCCCCCCCATACCGCCCACCTGAGCCCAGCGCCCCCCATATCGCCCCTGAGCGTTTCCGCCCCCTTCAAGATCGCCACCGCCCCCTGGGGGGCGCTGGAGGCAAGGTTAAGAATCACTGATCTAGGGCATAGGGATGATTTTTATGATGAAGAGAATGTTAAAGGATTTGTCAAATTAAGAATGCAACAGTTTTCATTATCGGGTCGTGAAATATCTTTGAAGTGATATGTAGGCTAGGAAATAAGAAGGATGACCTGTTTAATTTGTGATAACTCTCGAACTTGATAAGAAGCAAAACGACGATTCAATATAACGTTTTATACAACGTTTACACGGTACTTCTAATTTATTTTACTATTACGCAGTAGTAATTGAATTATTCCCTTGCTGTAGGACTGATTAACTGATTAACTGTTTAACCGTTCCACGAGGATCAAACTCCTACTGAAAAATTTATGGATGCACGAAATTTGCAATGAAAGTATCATTTACAATACGTACGTGTCCATAACAACAATTTGAAAATAAAATTACAGCATTGTATATTTGTAAAGTTATATTGCCATGGACTATGATATGCGCCAGGGGTGTCAAACATGTCGCTTTTATTGACACCCAATTCCGAGTGTTGTTGCAGTTTCAATGTAATCACCATCAGCAACGTTTTGGTATCTCCATTGACACCAAAGTCCGAGAAGGAGGAAAGTTCACACTGACCACAGAATTTTGTTGTGAAATGGACCAAAACGCAAGAAGTGAAAATCCCAGTTAAAAACCGGTATATGCAGGCCACATGGAGAACATGATTTTCACACCAAAATGTAACAAATATATCTGCGGTCCCACATCATTTTCGCTTGCGACTTAACTTGACAGCTCCTCTCCAGAAAAATCCGAAAAGAGATATAATAACAATAATCCAAGTTCGAACGACTGCGTTGACAGTTAAATCTTTACTATTATTCACGGGGCATACACAAGACTATTTCCTGATAACGACTAAAAATGCAATTGTAGCAATATGCCAACGTTGATCGTCGTTACAGTCACTGTTTTAGCAGTATATATAACTGTATTCAATCGACCAATCATCGACATTATACGAAATCTATTGTTTGCGAATAGATTGAATGTGATCCTGTGACGGTAGGCTTGATGATTGAGTATGCGATTGAACAAAACGAGTGAGGATTTTGAAATAACATATTGAAAAAATTTGACTGGTTCGACCCGCTAACGATTTGAAGGTTTGAATCCGACCCGCGACGCAACTTGAGTTTGACAGCTCTGATATACGCCATCGAGAGGTCCAAGCCACGTCTGCTATTGTTGAATGGCTGAAATGACCTATGAATGTCTATCACACTGGAATATGAACACATTATATTAAACCTCGTCAGCTGTCAGTTCTATTTTCTGGTTACGTCACGAAAGTAATCGTATTCACACGGAAACTAGTCTCGATTGAGTCAAACTTGTCGTCTGACTTGACGGTGATCGTAATAAATAATTATCAGTATTATGTACTAGGTATTAAAATTACGCGATCTCAAAAATTCCCTCAAATTCGTAATTTGGCCAGGCATCAGAATGATCGGAGCATATCCTTCGAAAAAAAAATTCCATGTACCAAATATAGTGAGGAAAAAAGTACCAATAATATAGCAAAATATACAATATTTGTACAATATCTAGGACAGGGGTGCTTACTGCAGCAATTGCGATATACAGACAGATCAAATGGCCTTTTCAGTGGATTGCGAGTACGTTTCTGCAGACCACTCAGCAATACTAACTATTGGTTATACGTAGGGCTTGGCATAATAGATTAATCGATTTAATTCCTAATCGATTATATTAGGTTTCGAGTAGTGCGGAGCATGGAACGGAGCCGGATTAGATATCTGGCCAGATTTTTTTCAATTTTGGCCGGACCGGATCGTAGCCAAATCGGTACTTTTTCTGATACGGCTGGAGCCATATCGGAGCCGGATCAGTACTTTTTGATAAGGCCGGAATTTTTATGGATAAGAATGACGTTTGTAACTAAATAACTACAAACCAACCTTACGCAAGTAACCACCAAACCAATGCGAGAATAAACGAGCCATATTTATAAATTCACAGAACCACTGTACCGTGTTGGGCCGGATTTCCAGCCAAACGCTTTCATTTTTGGCCAGTGCCGGATCGGAACCGTACCAGCCATAACATAACCATAACATTAGCCTCAATATTCATCTAATCACAGAAAAAACATTGGTGCCCTCTCGTGTTTAGCATGGACTGTCCACATGCACTGTTATACGAAATGGTAAAAATCCGTATTGAAAACTCCTATGCACTGGTACATGAGATAATTATGATGATATAGATATATAACATAATTTATATGTAACTTACGCTTTGTGACGTTCGGTCGTAGCAATTTGATGTCTTCCATTACGTTTTCTATGGTGGAATTTTCTAAAAACATAGAATCTAGCATTTTATAAACATCCGAAAACTGTTTGTTTTCTGTCAGAGTGTATATAGCGGACGGAAGGTCACGAGATTACAAATGCAGGGTAATGTGATCATAAAGAACGGGAATACGTAGGCCATCATTGATTGCTTTTCATTCATTACCCAATTATTGACCGTGATGACAGGTGATAAGCGCCAAATTTTTCTTTCAAAAAATAATAACAACAACAACAAAAACAAAAATAACAGTTCCACCCGAAGATGTGAAAGTACTTCCTCTATGTTTTCGAAGACACCGTCAGTAGTTATGTAGATCGCTCGTGAGCGGCTATTGGTTCTTATGGGCGGGGTCGCATGCTAACGAGAAATCGGGGGTGGCATGCTAACGTTTTCGTCTTATGGCGGGGGTGGCATGCTAACGTTTTCGTCTTATGGTGGGGGTGGCATGCTAACGTTTTCGTCTTATGGGTGCGGTCGCATGATAACGCGAAACTCGTGTTGGCATATCGTACTTTTGGACCCCCCTATCGCTCGCACATCGTAATGTGTTCTTATGGGTGCGCTCGCACATCGTACTTTCGCATGTCGTACTTTTGCGTATAGGTTGTGTTGGTGATTCGCCATGTGTTCTTATGGTTGCGTCGGTATATCGTACTTTCGGGTAAAGGCATCTCTCGCACGTCGTACTTTCGCATGTCGTGCTTTCGCGTATAGGCTGTGTTGGTGATTCACCATGTGTTCTTATGGGTGCGGTCGTGATGCGCACTTTCAACCATCTCTCGCGTGGTGTTGAATAGTCACCAACAATATCCGCACAAACGGAAACGTGGCTTGCAAGAGGATTAAGCAGTGCGACCTATATTCCGAATGACCTGCGCACTGAATTGTTTCACGGCCAACCGCGTGCTACTATCGATTATTGCACTAGACCCGCCGAGTGAAATAGTTTGATCGTAAATTATGATATATGATGTCGTAGTTTAGTCGTGTCAAACGACCGATCGTGTTCTCTTTCCTCGCTATTGATTGCTACCTGAATAATACTTTCGGCTTATTCGCTGTTTCGCGCCTACAGAATAGTCTGCTGTTGACAGTCGCAACTTCATCGCGATAGCACAATTTTCACACCTCGATCAGTAGAACAACACCGCACTAACCCAGTTGTCGAAACACATAGGTCATACATTTTACGTGAAAATGAAATATTGTATTGTGGTATACAAATATGCAAACTATTCTTTCAATTCGACAAGTCTAGTTAACTGATCGATTTTCAAGCTACCGACACAGTTTTTAACACGAGTGAGTTGATATTTCTTCCCGGGTACGAGCGAGGCTTTGTTCCATTGATCCAAAACCACCTCGCCAGTATCATCCTTCAATGTAAAACTGTATAATTTCAACTCCTTTCCGGTACCAGAATTGACCATCTTCTCCTCTCGAGAAACACAAGTAGCGGCGATCGAGACGTATTCATCTTTATTTCCGTATACCGATTCACAGGTCAATAATGGGTATTCTTCAGTCGTATGTCTCGATTTTCCATGTAGAGTTACTGACGAAGCCCGACCAAGTAATACAGCGGGTTTTCCAGTAAATTTATCAATTTGAACCCAACCGGATTTGACCATGAGTTTTTTTCGTTTGGTGAATGCTTTCTCAATGTTACCGAACAAATCACGATTGAAACACGTGAAAGATATCTCTTCGTTATTGCCATCGATGAATATACCTTTGAGATATTGGCTAACGCCACCTCTTTTGGGTGATGAGACGAATTTGACGCCGACGTGAAAATTTGAAGTTGCTCCGACTTGCATAGTGTTGACGCTGTTCGATGCCATATCGTTTGATAAAGTGGGAGTCATCAACAATCCCGTCGATATTTATAGAATTAGGCACGTGGTATTGAGTGAGTTACCAGTCTTTGTATAATCCTGATGACCCGCGTGAATAGACTTGGATTGAAATAAACTTTACAGGAGTTCTGTAAGAAAGGATGCCGTTCACAAGTGACAAACGACACGAATGAATTTTCTTCTTACCCAGTCAATTATCAATGTACTGTAGTGAGTATTCAAGATGTCTGTTGCTAAATCTCTGTACGCCGCTAGGGTACGTATGTCACTTTTCATCGCTGCAATGCTTATGACACTAAAAACCCCATTCCAGTCGATGCCGTATGATCGAATCGAGTTAACCAATGCGGTAAAATCACACTTTCGAACACGGCTCACGTTTTGTCCATGTACATAGAAATCTAGTACTCCGTGGATGAATTTTTCCGTTTCGCTCAATGTGGGGGTTGTCAAGTTATGATAGTAGAGAAGGTAATTCTCAATAATCGCGCTAGTTGCCATAACGAGTATATGTAACTATCAACTGAAAAAGTAAACCATGAGAATGACACCACAATGTGTTAAAATGGTGAAATACACCGCTCAGATTTCGAAAAAACAGATGTTGGCGGGTGCGTTTGACATGTGTGACACAATAAAATCGCCCGTTTCGCTAAACAGGAAATTCACTAAAGCGCAGTGCGATTTTGAAAAATCAGATATCTGTAGCGACGTTTTGATCTGTGACACACTAAATACGTCCGGTTCTGAAAGTCGGAAACGCAATCGGTTCTGAGGATTACGCAGTGTGCGTGCGGCCTATATTTCGAATGACCTGCGCGCCGAATTATTTTCCATCCAACCGCGTGCTACTATCGAATTAAATCTATAAATAGCCAACACCCACGAGTCGATTGTTATACTTCGCTGTCGCAGACATAAACGTTGGTTGAAGCAGTTAGATTAATTATTATACAATGGTCGAGGTTCAGATAGATAATCTTGACAAATTTGGTTATGAACCAAATGCATTCGAATCACAATTTGAAGAGAACGCGGATATCTTTGATGCGATTAATCCTGGTGATCTGATGACGCCGGATTTAAGAGTTGAATCCGCAGAACGCGACCTTACGGCAACGATCGAAATGCAGTCAAACTATACAGATATAGCGCACCAGGCGTGGCTGAAGTCGGGTCAACTAGCTAGAGAAAGCGCGATTAACGATCTCACGAACTTGGTGACGATGCCGTGTGTACCGACCGACGAGACAGCCGTTAGCAACGAATTACCGAATCCCGAGAAACCGTCGACTTCTGGGATGACGATACCGCGCCCCGCGGGGTCGCTATCGGTGACTGATACTCCTAAATCTGTATCAACCGGCAAGCCAACTCGAAAAAGAACCATATCGACAACGGCGGGCATACCACCGGCTAAACAGCTTCGTAATGGGAAATCGAAAAATTTGAATCGTACCGAACCCAGACAGAAGGTTGGTAAGAAACCTGTGAAATCTAAAAGCGCGAGTGACGATGATTTTCGCGACGACGTGAAGGGAAAAAAGAAGCAGGAAGAAAAGTTATGTCAATACACAGTTGACAAGATGGTCACCTACCTCCAGACTATTGACGTTGTTAAGCCGCATTTAGGATCAATACTATGTTATGTTGATTCGTTGACGGAGAAAAAAAATTTGACTGTCACAAAGCTCATGACTGATATCAAACGATTGCTTACTGTCAAGGGTCAGCGTTGGAGTCTTGATGAGATTCAACCTGAATTAAATACCGCAACCAATGAGTACTTGCATCGACTTCTAGAAATTAGAACAAAATTGAAGTATAATTTGTGCTGAATGATTTTCATTGTTGTGAGTGTCTATTCTCAATTTCTGTTTTCCGTTTCAGATTTTACATTAGAGCCATAAATAAACAATAGATTCTAAAAGCGCAACCACTAGTGGTGCTGGCGCTCTTGTAATCTCGAATCAGCGGTTTAGGTCTTTCTCTCCGGGTATCGAGCGGTGAACAACGTGGCTTACTGTCTGGGTATATTCGATCGCGAATTTGTGGATAAGGAGTTAATTAGTAAGTTATTCGGTACGATTACTTTGATTTATGAACGTAATATGTTATTCGTTTATCCTACAGACAAAACAAACGTCGGAATTAAAGAATTGCATAGGTGAGTTATTACTGTTCCGGACTAGTGAACATGATGTAATGATTTTGTTGTTGAACAGACAGAGCAAACTCAAGTTGAACGCACGAGTCTACTGGTAAGTTATCTGCTATAACACAACGTTAATGAGCATAGCATTATGTGTTGTTTGTTTTATTAAGCATAAAGGAAGACACCAACAAAGAAACTAGATTGTAAGTAAGACTAGTTAAATGTTCCCCAAGTGCTAAATTTAACCGTGTGTTATCAATTTTACAGATGAGTCGACGCAGGCGGAATCGTGTTCGCAAAGAACCGAATGCACCACCAGAGATTGGGGACGAACGCCAAGAAGTTGTAAATCAGAACTGGCAAGCGATAAAATCGTATGTAGTGAATCAGAGTCGGCGCGTGTATAATATTCGAGTCATCGGTCGGGAGCTAGCGGATGTGTTCCGCGATATACAAGCTATATTTTTCTCAGAGTCGACTCGTTTCAAAATCAATTTCGCGTATGCATTTATTTTGTACCACGTCGAGACTCTAAGATTTCGCTATTTTCATGCATCGGCGAATGTTGATAGTGTATTAGAAACACCAGCGGCGATTTCGACACTAGCTAAATTCGATGAATTTGTTGAATCTATTCGCTTGGAAACCGCGCTTGATTTATTACGAAATTCTCGACCAAACACAAAGTCGCTGCCGGTCTGTCTGACTAATGTACAGTTTTATGTATATCCTACCGATGGTGTGTTGATTGGTTGTGCTGGTATTAAACTACCGACATGGCTTACAAAATCAAAATGCATCATGACAATGTTGCGTCGAAAAAACGGTACGAGACACAATGACAATCTGTTTGCTTTTCGCTGTATCGCACACTTACTAGGAAAAGATACAAAAGCATTGGCTCAACAATTTACTTCGGTGTATGGTATCAATGTAGAATCTGGTGTAACTCTTGATATGCTGGACGATATCGAGGACTTGTTTAATGTGGCCATAGTTGTGTACACAAAAACTGAGGGTAAAGCTATCGCGCTCCGTCGTAGTACATTTGAAGCGAAACGTGTGTACTTACATTTAGAAAACAACCATTTCTGTCTTATTACTGATATATTCCGTTACGCAGAGAGTTATCAATGCGATGTTTGCGAAAGATTTTTCAATTTGCAGTATGAATTGACCAGACACAAATGTACAACAGAACCTATTGAAGTGTTTCCGGGTGGTGTGTATACACCTCCTCTGAACATCTTTGAAAAGCTTGATTTAGAAGGGGTGTTTGTTCCTCACCAGCTTCGTTATTTCAAATACCGTATCGCGTTTGATATCGAGAGCATGTTCGAGAAGTGTGATATTCCAGATTCCTCCAAAACTACATGGGAGTGCAAACATATCCCCATTTCTGTTAGCATATCTTCTAATGTGGAAGGGTTCTTGGAACCGTATGTAATTGTCTCGAACGGTGACCCAAACGACTTGTGTGCGGAAATGGTTGATCATTTTCATGATATTCAAAGTGAGTCATTTAGGTTGTTACAGATGGAATATCAACACTACTTGGACATGCTCGAAACTAAAATTACCGAAATGAAAGCACTCGATCCTTCCGAGAGAAAAATACCTCTTGAACGTTTACAAGAGGAGTTTATGCGATATTTAAAACAAATCCCTGTTTTATCGTTCAATGGCGGTCGGTATGACTTGAACTGTCTCAAAGAGTACTTGATGGGTTTACTCGTTGATGAAAATCTGAATGTATTGAAACGAGGTAACAACTTCCTCTCGTTGACAACCAATAGACTTAAATTTTTGGACATTGTAAATTACTTGGCACCTGGGTTCTCGTACGATGCTTATTTGAAAGCCTTCAAATGTAGCGCAGCTAAGGGTCATTTTCCGTACGAGTTTCTGACTAGTTTGGAAAAGTTAGATTACCCGAGTCTTCCTAGCCACGATGAGTTTTACAGCTCGCTAAAAGGTCGTAATATATCCACAGCTGAATATGAAAACTGTTTGAAGGTTTGGAACGATAACAAAATGACAACTTTACGTGATTATCTCAAATGGTACAACGCAATCGATACTCACTACTTCATTGAGGGGTTAGAAAAACAATTTCAATCTTTCAAAAGTCAGTTCAGTGTGGATATATTCAAGGAAGCTGTCTCCCTACCTGGGGTTGTATCAAGACATCTTTTTAATAGCATTCCGCGTGATTTCACCTTGTTCAATGATAAACACCAAGATCTGGTTTCGCTATTCAGAGCCAATTTAGTGGGCGGACCGTCGGTCATTTTCCATCGATATCAAAAACAGGGTGAAACTCGAATCAAAGAAGTTTTTTATAAGGAAAACGCTCAGATTACCCAACATGTAACAGGGCTGGACAGCAATTCGTTATACCTTTTTGCTTTGAGTGAACCTAGTCCAACCGGTTTCCCGGTACATTGGCAACCACTCGATGCTGAGTGTACTAAATTCAAACCGGTGAAGACCGCACCGAAATGGGGGGAGACAGCAGCTCAATGGCTAAACTGGTATTCGTATACCCACAATGTACATGTCCACCATGCTTTTAATGGACCTGAAATCCGCGTAGGAGTTCGTAATTACCCTGCTGATGGGTTCTATCGTAATTCAGCTGGTCAAGGGGTAATCTTGTCTTTTCTTGGATGTCATTTCCATGCACATCAGTGCAGATTTGGCTGTGATGATTTGGAACGTCGAGAACGGACTAAACGTGTTCATGATTATTACAAAAGCCTCAATTATCAAGTCATATGTAAATGGGAATGCGACTGGCGCACGGAGAAACAGGAAAATCCTGATATTGTGCGGTATCTTAATGGTATTCAACCACAATTGACTCGAACGAAGTCTGTCACCGCACAAAAATTGATGGAGATGGTAATGACTCGTACATTCTTTGGGTGTTTATCAGTCGATATTTTTACGCCAAAACATTTGCAAAGGAAGTTTGTTGAACTATGTCCGATATTCAAAAATACGATGGTGTCTCGCGAGCATTTGACAGGTCACATGAAACAGTTCGCCATTGATCGTAAATTACTCACCAAACCCACGCGCATGTTAGTTGCTTCATACTGGGGCAAGAAAATCTTGTTGACCTCTGACTTGATCAAGTGGTATGTAGAACACGGATTGATTATATCCAAAATTCACGAAGCGATCGAATTCACAAAAAAGACCTGTTTTGACAACTTTGCGAAAAATGTCTCAGACTGTCGACGAGCTGGGGACCGCGACCCTAGCCTAGAGATCATTGCGCTGACGCAAAAATTAGCCGGAAATAGCAGTTATGGTCGCGTCTTGATGAACCCACGTAAATTCAAACGAACCTCCTACTGTGATAAAAGCGAATTGGGTGTCAATGTGAAGGATCGTTTTTTTGTGAAATGTGACGAATTGAGCGCCGATCTATTTGAAATAACGAAGCGACCTAAAACGATCAAGTGGGGTAACTGTATTCAAGTGGGGTTCTGGGTGTATAACAATGCTAAGCTCAAGATGCTCTCGTTTTTTTATGACTGCTTGTGTAAATATTTCCGTGACGAGTGCTTCATGCTATTAATGATGGACACAGACTCCCTCTATCTTTCGCATTCAGCCTCATTCGATGATATTCTTATCCCCGAGAAAAGGGATGAATTTTATCTTGAATACGAGAACTGGTTTCCACGCTATTTTTGTGATGAACACCGAGCTGAGTTTTTGGATGATCCGGTTTCTTTTGATCGCTCGAGGCAGTGTTGCAAAGACACGTATGCGTATTACCTTCGTCAACCGGGTTTGATGAAAGTGGAGTATGAAGGTGGTACATCTTTCTGCGGTCTCCAATCCAAAAATTACTTTTGCGATGGGGCAAAGAAAAAATTAGCTTCCAAAGGCCTCCAGAAATCCAACCCAGTCGATTTCGAAACTTTTCTGGGTGTCTTGACATCTAGGCAATCTGTCGGGGGAGTGAACAAGGGGTTTCGGTGCAGAGATAGGGGTGTCTATACGTACGAACAACAGCGTAAAACATTTTCCTATTTCTATGCCAAACGCCGAGTGCTCGAGGATGGTGTGTCAACCCTGCCATTGAATGTGTAATACCATTGTGACGTAATTGTATATTTTGTGTGCTATTGTATTTTATCTGTGTGTCTGCTATTATTATGATTTCCTTGTGTTGATGTGTCATTTGTTTTCCAGATGGATAACGCTATTTCATATATTGAGTCAGTAATTTCAGAATTGGGTTTAAATAGTTTGCACAAAGAGACGCTTGAACTGGAGCAGGAATTAACACAGCTCATTCACGGTACCGACGACAACTCACAAGACCGCATGATACCCGATCGAGCCAAGGCGCGCCGTCAGGAACTAGACGAGAAATGGAGCCGTGTCCGAAGTGTCTGCATAGAAGCGCTACTTCAACTACAATTTCCTGATCGAAAGACGCCGAGTGATAACCACATCCTATTCAACAGAGCAAAGCTTACAAATTATGTGGTCTTGGGAAAAAATTGTTCGTGGATACCACTTTTCGCTCACGAAGAGAGACAAGCCTACTTGAGAACCCGCAAGCGACATCGAAAATTCCAATTTTTCCTTGATCAACATCGAGTTGCAAACAGTTTGAAACGAACTCGTTCTGACTCTGAGAGTAGCGATGCTACAACCGACGATTTTTGCAAACATGATTCCCTTGGTCATTGTGAACATAATCTTGTGGTGAACACTGATAGTTTTAGGTGAAACTTTGTTTACAATCTGTGGGTGTTTTCGAAATGTCAACTCGCAATGGAAACATTTTAGTAACAATATTTACTGATATATGTGTCTTGTTTTTACAGATGGCTAGTGATTACATAATATCTGTTCTGGAACAAGCAGGCCTGACTCGGTTACACGAAAAGACACTTGTACAACGCCGCGATCATGTACACTTCGTAGAGCTGTATTTGAATCGAGAGATATCGCATGAATTATACGAACAACGCGTGTCGAGACAACATAAAGATTTGAAAGAGTGTTCCAAGGGTGAGGTCTATAGTTGTTATAGAAACACTGTTAGATTTTAAAGCGCTATGAATCCTCTCTTATTATGAATCCTCTTATGTGATTTATTATTTTGCAGATTGGGATCAGCTGCTTGATGACCTGAATAAAGCATTCGTAACACTACAACTTCCACTGACGAAATTACGAGGGACAGATGAAGATTTCATAACCCGGGGAAAATTGTTAAATCGAACTCTACTGGGTTTATATATTCCACTAGAACAAGATGACTACAACAGTGGATATTCCCAACCTTGTTGATATATAAACAAATGCACTTTATCGAGTTTTCAATAAACAACAAATGATGGAATTGATCCACCCATTCGCGTGTATTGTGAGTGGTCCTTCAAGAAGTGGGAAGACTACTTTTGTTGCAAAGCTGATTAGGCATGCCACATCAATGATTAAACCAAGTGTATCCAGGGTCGTATATTGTTACAATAATTATCAGGAGGTTTTCAAGACGATGCATAATGTAGAATTCCACGCCGGTCTAGATATTTTAGAAGAGTTGAAGGTTTGCTCTGAAGACACCTTGATTATAGTGGATGATTTCATGACTGAGACAGCGAAAATTGCAGACTACTTTACAAGATTTTCACATCATTCAGCCAAATCAATTTGCTATATCACGCAGAACCTGTATCACAAGGGTAAAGGAGCACGTGACTTGAGTCTTTCAAGCTCGTATATGGTGATTTTCAAGAATCCACGCGACCAAAAGCAGATCAGTTTTCTTGGTCGACAAATGTACCCAAACTCTAGATTTTTAACAGAGGCTTATCGTGACGCTGCTAGGCAACCTCATAGTTATTTATTCCTTGATCTCACGCAAGAAGCACCTGAAAATCGACGAGTTATGACCAATATATTTCCTGGTGAAACCATGGTGGTTTATAGTCCGCTGGTATAAATAGCCAGGTGCGGAGACGATTTTAAATTCAAAATGACGAAGGTACCAGCTCGGACACGGCGGCATATTCCCACACTAGAGTTCCTACATAAAAGTAAACCCGAGATACGCAAGCAAATTATATCGGGAGCCAGCAAAGAATTGATCGAGTGTATATGTGATTGTACAAAGAACGTTTTAAACGGCAACATCCCTCTTTCAAAGTATAAAAGAAAGCGACTATCAGCTCATAAATGTAGTTTACGTCGACTTGTCAGGAAAGACATCCCTATTCGACATAAGAAACGTATGGTTAACCAGCATGGGGGTATGTTTATGACTCTATTATCAAGCATCCTACCCGTCGTCACTGGTTTACTCGGTAATCTTTTCAAAAAATGACTTCTTTTAAAAAAATCTTCATAAATCCGAGCCCGATCAACGGAGCTGACGTTCAGAAATTGAATTTGGATATCGACAAATGTATGAGCGACATATTACAGATGAACATACCCCAAGAACGAAAATTAGCCTTATATAACGACGCACTAAATCGTTATCAAACAAAACACGACACATTGAATCAACCGATGAAAATCGATATATCAGAACAAAGGAATCTATTTTCGGCTAGTGAGTTGGACGCACTGCGACGCCTGATCAAGGGTGAACCATCAAGGATTCCTATACCATCACCGAGTAGCCAACGAAGCAAAGTAAAGACTCAGCATGCCCCGACGAAAAGCGGTCGTACACCCAAGACCCCGAGACGATACGGATGGGAGCCATACTAAGTATTTCACGCCAGGGCTACCCGGTAGTTATCGCGGTGCATACGTATTCTCTAGAGGTCGGAATAGAGCCAAAGTCAAGGAGTTTCTTTCGAGCAAGGACGCGTACACAAAACATTTTCCCTATCGAAAGAAATTTAAGAGACCTAGAGTGATTACGTCCGGTCTCGGTGTTCAGTATCAAACCGATCTCATGCATATGCAAAATCTTTCAAAAGAAAACGATAATTTTAAATATGTGTTGGTGACGATCGATTGTTTCAGTCGATTTTTATATCTGTATCCACTCAAAAACAAAACCTCGCAAGGTATTATTCGCGGATTCAAGGAAATATTTAAGGATCGTATACCTCATGTTATTCAAAGTGATCAAGGTTCTGAGTTTACTAATCGTGCGTTTCAGACTTTCTTAAAAGAGAACAATGTGCGACATTTTCATACAAATAGTGAACTGAAAGCATCGATATGCGAGCGTGTTATTCGTACTGTGAAGCAAGTGTTATACCGTTATTTCACGCATAATAAGACTTTGAATTATGTCAGTGTCCTGTCTGAGATATGCCGGGGGTATAACACTACTTTTCACGTTGCTATAGGGTGTCCTCCAGCGGATGTTAATTATTCGAATCAAGAACAAATTTTCCATAGGTTATACGGTGACATGACCCCCAAAAAACCCAAACTAGCTATAGGCACACCAGTCAGGATTTCGAAATCGCGTGGTAATTTTGTAAAAAGTGCCTTGGCGAGTTGGACCGAAGAAATCTTTTTCGTATCTCAATGTCGTAAAGGTGACCCTCCTACTTATCAATTGAAAGACTACCATGGTGAAGTTATAGACGGTCGCTTTCAGCGTGAAGAGTTACAACCAATAACTAAAAATAATAATATTTACAATATCGAAAAAATCCTGTCTACTCGCAAGAAAGGAAAGAAAACGCAATATCTTGTTAAATGGTTGGGTTACCCGTCTACATTTAATTCCTGGGTCTCGGATTTGTATAAATAGACGCTGAAAATGTTGTTCAACCAAACTATGGATTCTGATTCCGTCTCATCTCGCATGGGCCAAGTCTCGAACAGTCTGAAAAACCATATTGTGTTTATTGTACAGATTTGTATGTTAGTGTGTGTAATCGTGTTTTCATTATATCAAATTTCTGTCGGGGTGGATCGTGAGATATATTTAACGCTACTGTCTTCTTCACTTGGGTATTTATTACCGAATCCATCACCTCATCGTATATGTTGAAAGAAACAATAAAATGTTGTTGACTCTACCTTCGAATGCGAGTTTGGATAAATTCCCGAATACTAGCACAGATTTTCAAACGGAACTTTACAAAGAATTAGAAATGAATCGCCATGAGCTGGGATTATGTGAGCTGACCTTCCCCAATGATTTTCAACCGCGAATTGAAGTGACAGCGAAAAGTATAGGTTTTGGATTTGTCGATGCAAATGGATACACCGAACGGTATTATATTCCCGAAGGCTCGTATTACAACATCGGTGAAATGTTAGAATCGTACGAGAAATATTACATGGGGGACATTTTCATTTTACAAGGATTCGGAGACTTTAGAATCACATTCAGAAGATTAGTCACGAGTAAAAAAAGACCCAAGCGGGGTGTACCCATAAATACCGATACCGCAGACTCTAGTGCCAAACACATACCCCGTACCACACATGATTCACCCGAACCTTACGGACTGATACCGCTTGGTTCTGTGTTGGACATAATAACATTTAGACGCGTTGTATCTCGTCGCCGCGGAGTGGTAGAATTTATATTTACACCTGCGATAAAGTTGGAACGGATTGATAAGGTTTATGTGTATTGCGATCTGATACAACCAAGACCACATGGTAACAAGCTGCAACAACTTTTACGGGTGGTTACTGTAACCGCTAAACCGAATGAAAACCAAATCAACATATTCCCAAAACCATACTTCTTTGCTTTAGCGAGAAACAATTTTAGAACGATACGAATTTATCTACGTGATGCAGCTGGCAACCCTATTAAATTTCGAAAAGCACCAGTGACAGTAACCCTACGCTTCCGTCGTAGAGCTGTTGATTCAATATGAGTTACATCACGTTGTGTGGCACCCAAGGTGAATTCTCGGTGGTGTTACCGAATGAAATTATTTGTAATGAGCTTGCGTTGATGGATATGAGTTTTGTCAGTGAATCTCTTGATCGAATAATAATCAATCGTGATCAAGCACTCTGGGAGCTACATAATGAGAAAGATCGAATAGTAGAAGCGTACCTAACACCACTTGGGAATTATGCAAACAACCTCGAGTTGACGCGAAGAATATTATCTGACAGTTTCAAACACTGTTTCACCGAAAGAATCAACGATGAACTTTTCCGAATTCGTTACTCGAAACGTATCACACTCCATCCCACGGATATATTCACGAATTATTTCAGTGTAGTTGATCAAGTGTCGACACCACTATGTAATGTTACATCGATCAAACCTAAACCAACTCAACCCCACCTCAGATATCTTTTTGTGTATATGAATGTACTACGACATCATCCGGTGGGTGATTACATGAGTCAATTGCTTCGTGTGATCCAAGTAAATAACGAGACGTGTATGAGACAAGAAGTTGTATATGAAAAACCGTTTTATTTCCCAGTGTCGATTAACCACGTCCGCGATATAAAAATCACCATCAGGGACCAATACGGTCAGTTAGTACATGATATAGAGACCACATTGACACTTCACGCGCGATGAAAATAGTGACGTTAACCACCTCTATGCGTGGTGCTGATTTTGAACACAGACTACTCACCATCAACAACATCCCGACGAGATATTGCGAATTAGCCCTCATGGAGATCGATTTCACTTTAACCGAACCGGTGATTGGGCAATATTTGTTTGTGTATTGTGATATTATTCACCCTCACTTACTTGGAGATACGTTAGCGCGTTTATTACGAGTTATACCGCTGACACCTGGTGATGTCACGCATAATTGGGTAGCGACAAATCCGTATTATTTCCCTGTTTCAAAAGATGTCGTAGATTCTGTATGTCTTTACCTCAGGGATGAGTTTGGGGAACCTATAAATATAATAAGTCGTTCATTGCAAGCTACATTTAACATTAGGAAGCGATTATGAAAGTTGTTTTCACGTGTGATCATCATTCTGTCCATCGTCATTATAACCAGACAGGTGATGGTTATGGATATTTTAGTGGTGGAGTTCAAGCCGGTTCGGGTATCGGGAGTTTGTTTAAATCACTCGGTCGTTTAGTGACACCTATTGCGAAATACGCCGGTGGTCAATTGTTACGGACTGGAGGTGAAATAGCGAGAGATCTATTACGGGGTAACTCGATCAAGTCTAGTGTTGTCAAGAGAAGTAAACAAGCTGGCGGTCGAGTGATTGATAAAATTTTAACCCCAAAAGCTATAAAAAGGAAAAAAACAAAGTCAAAGAACACTTCATCCAAACGTCGTCGTAAACAACAGGATATATTCGACTAAGAACAATGTTGATGCACGCAGGTTCCAGAGAATGTCATAACTCGGGATTAAACATATTTAGTATACCCCACACACAAACCAGTATTGAGGAATCGCAATATGTCGTCGTCAAACCCCATAGTTTAGGTAATGTCATGGAAGTACAATTACCAAGGACGGATCGATATATGGATCTACAAAACACGTTCTTGAGATTACGTTTGAAGCTCACTAAACGCGATGGAACTGATTTGGCAAACGATACACAAGTGGGTCTTGTTAATAACATGTTGGATTCTCTTTTCAAACAAATCGATGTAACTATTTCAAATGAGGTTATCACAAATTCGGATAATTGTCATGCCTACAAAGCTTATATCTCGCGGTTGTTGAATGATACTCACGGCGCCTCGGAGAGTTTTGTGCAAGGACAAGGTTTTTATAAAGATGTCGCTGGCTCTATGGATGTTCTTGGTGCAGCGAATACTGGATATGTTAAACGAAAAGACCTTACCAAAAACAGCACCCCGCTAGAGTTGATCGGAAAAATTCGAATGGGTCTTTTTGAACAGTCTAGATGTATGCTGGATAATGTCGACATGAAATTAAAGTTTACACGTAACGAAGATAATTTCTGTCTGCTCGGTGATGCGGAGGATGTACAAATTGTTTTACTCGAAATGGAAGTGTATGTCAAACAGATGAAGATCGCTGAAAGTGTAAGCTTAGCACACAAGTCTGTATTACAGAAGAATACTGCCAAGTACCCCTGGATACGCTTACAAATGTCGACTCATACATTCGCGGCGGGCTTGTCGAAAATTGATAGAGAGTTAGTTAGCGGTACCATGCCAAAGAAGATCGTAATTGGTTTAGTCGAGACCACGACATTTAATGGTGTTCGAGTCAAAAATCCATTCAACTTTAAACACTTTGATGTTCAAAATCTTTCGTTAAGTGTGGATGGGCGTCAAATTAACGGACGCGAATTTCATTTCGATTTTGATAAACATGGCGGACTCGAAGGTTATATGACACTATTCTCTCAGACAGGTCGCTGGGAATCCGAGGCACCTTTAAATATTTCTCGCAAAGATTATGTCAATGGGTACACTCTTTTTGTGTTTGATTTGACGCCTGATAATAGTTTGGGCTGTTATCAACTTCATAAGACAGGAACTGTGCATCTGGTTTTGACTACATCGAAGCCTTTACCAACCTCCGTAACCTTGTTATGTTTGAAGGAGTTTCAACATCTTCTACAGCTGAATCAAAAAAGACAAGTCGTCGAAATATGAATACGTCTGAGATCAATGATATTCTCTATAACCACCCTGACACACAAAGTCTATATCTAGGAACTTATCCAGTAGACCAGTTACCAAAGAAACCAATTAGCGGGAAATTCGCTATCACCATTAATTACGACGAGTCGAGTTTGCCCGGGTCTCACTGGGTTTCTATATACAGAGATGAGGATACTCATTTTCATGATTCACTGGGTTTCGGACCACTAAAACCTCAGATAATCGAATTCCTGGATCCGGATGAATTTTCCGTGACTGGCAAACAGCTACAGAGTAAAACTTCGGATGTGTGTGGAGATCATGCTATTGCATTCTTGATAAAAAGAGCTCAAGGGTTTTCAACCGAGGAATACTTGGATAATTTTGGCGATGATAAAAAAGTGAATGATACGATTGTACGTGCTTTTGTGAAGAGTTTGATTTCAGAGTAATAAACGAATGTGTAAATGTGTATACTTGTGATTCTTGTTGTGATTGTGAACAGCAGACTATTCCGTAGGCGCGAAACAGCGAATAAGCCGAAAGTATTATTCAGGTAGCAATCAATAGCGAGGAAAGAGAACACGATCGGTCGTTTGACACGACTAAACTACGACATCATATATCATAATTTACGATCAAACTATTTCACTCGGCGGGTCTAGTGCAATAATCGATAGTAGCACGCGGTTGGCCGTGAAACAATTCAGTGCGCAGGTCATTCGGAATATAGGTCGCACTGCTTAATCCTCTTGCAAGCCACGTTTCCGTTTGTGCGGATATTGTTGGTGACTATTCAACACCACGCGAGAGATGGTTGAAAGTGCGCATCACGACCGCACCCATAAGAACACATGGTGAATCACCAACACAGCCTATACGCGAAAGCACGACATGCGAAAGTACAACGTGCGAGAGATGCCTTTACCCGAAAGTACGATATCCCGACGCAACCATAAGAACACATGGCGAATCACCAACACAACCTATACGCAAAAGTACGACATGCGAAAGTACGATGTGCGAGCGCACCCATAAGAACACATTACGATGTGCGAGCGATAGGGGGGTCCAAAAGTACGATATGCCAACACGAGTTTCGCGTTATCATGCGACCGCACCCATAAGACGAAAACGTTAGCATGCCACCCCCACCATAAGACGAAAACGTTAGCATGCCACCCCCGCCATAAGACGAAAACGTTAGCATGCCACCCCCGATTTCTCGTTAGCATGCGACCCCGCCCATAAGAACCAATAGCCGCTCACGAGCGATCTACATAACTACTACCGTCTCCCCTAGATCAACCGGCAAAACGGATCCCGTGGGCTGGGAGAGTCTTATTTGTGACATTATTGACGACATTCAGTGTTTCGCGTTACTTGACAACAGATACATACTCAGTTATCATAAAATACCATCGCGCGTTCAAGAAGAGGTGAAAAGGCCTGTTGGGATAACGGGGGTCATTAGGCTTTGGTAATCATGTGATCCTATCAGCTACGTTCTTCCGGAAAGGTTTTCGCCAAGTGCTGTGTCGGCCGTGCACATGACAAGGCGCGTCTTCGCTTTGCAATTATGTCGAGTCAGTTTTGCCCATGACGCCAACAAATGTTTTTCATGAACAAGTAAAAATATACTGTTTTTTGCTTTTGGAGAGATGAATATTAAGGTTAGAGAGGGAGTATTCGGGTTGGGGGAGATGTTGGGTTTTGGGAGGGGGATTTTATGGTTGGGGAGGGGAATATTATTGTTATGATTAGGGGGAATATCACGGTTGGCAGAAAGCGGATATTGAGTTTATAGGTGGTTTAGGGTCAGAGTTGGGGTTAGGATATCCGAAGATAAGGGTTGGGGGAAGGGGGATATTGAGGTTTGATTGGGGGGGATATTAGGGTTGGATGTTGGTTACGTTATCCCAAAATTAGGGTTGGGGTGATGGATCGTGTGCCTTACCTCAACTCTAATTTTGGGATATCCAAACCCCAACGTTGACCCTAACCCACATCCAACCCTAAAATCCCTCTCCTATTATCACCCCATCTCAAACCCTAATATCCCCCCATCTCTAACCCTGATATAAACCCTACCCCAACCCAAATATCCGTCTCTCCAAGGAAAAAAATACAATTTATTTTGAAAATTATAAATTTTGACGTGTTCATCGGAAACATTTGTTGATGTCATGAGGAACACGGACTTCAACGATTTACGATGGTCCTAATCGTGATTTTTGGCTCGATTTGAAGCTTTTCGGCTAGCCATGCGGTTACCCGAATCGCTAAATATAAGTAATGCCGATAATTCTAAAGCAGAAACGCATGCCTGTTCAGGACCTAAATGTCAATAAACGACTCATCTATATAGTATATAAAATCATGTATCGTTTAGATTGTGTAATTTACGTACCCTATTGGCGATTTTCAGTAGTCGGAACCTTATTCGACCGAAGAGCCATATTGACCCTACATTCTCCTGTTCAACTCCGGAAGAGCCATACATTTCAATCAACTTTTACATCAAAATTTAAAAAATCGTGACGTCATTGCAGCGCAAATTCGAAATTACTAGATGGGGTTCGTCGTTTGGACCGTTTTTCTGTGTAAACCACGTATTGATCACGATGGTTGCCTCATTTAAGTGATGAGTATTCGAAACTTGACTTATATAGACATTTTACAAGTTCTAATTTTTAATTGTATTGCACTGAGAGGTATACGATATTTTTCGAAGCTGAAGACAGCTACCATGTAGATTTCCAATAGACGTAGACAACAATAAAGCATGAAACTACTATTTGCAGGCTTTCGCAGTAAGATGACATACGTAGGTGGAGCCAAACATGGTCATTATACAGCGGAATATATACCCTCTGTAATGTGTGATGCGTCAGTGACGTGGGGTCAATGACGTGGAGGCAAATGATGCTGTGCCTCACCTGTCTACTAGATTTCGAACATTTTTACTACCAAAATCATGCAACTTGCCTATTTATTGCTCGAAAATAAAGCGTGAAAGGAGACGCAAGGCATTGTTGAGGCACGGCCAGGCTCATTCTGAAAATTTGAAATTTAGAAAGTCAATGTATTTACCAGTTTTGAACAAAATCTTGCTTTAATGCCAATTGCAAAGAGTGAACAATAGTCAAATACTTCAATTCTCATACACATACATTCCAAGGCAGTATAATTGTTCTATTTATGTATGTCACGTTTTTTTCCTATTTTTGGAGTGGTAGAAGAAGGTAGAATCCACTCCACTCTTGGGATACAAAACGGCTGTGAAGCCAATTAACTTTCCTGGGCCTGTCGATATATACATACATATATGCAATATTTGTTTTCGCCTCGACAGATGTATTTATCTTACTTAATGAATTTATTTATTTATTGTGTAATTACAAAGAAGAGATATCATGAGGAGAGTATTTGCTTCAATTTGTTGTAACAATCACAATTACCAACCATGCAAAATAAATCACAAATTACAAAATAACTTACGATTTGATATTCTAGTATTCACGATCGTGAAATTTGTCTTTACTTCGTCGATCGAAAAATTAACTGAATGAAACAAATTGTGGCATTGCGTTAGCTTAAGTCTGAAAAATCCTGCCTCAGTTGTAGGTACATTAGGGAACTATCGGGAAGTCTTTAAAATTCAAGCTGCCAGTAATATTACCAATAATAAGGCGCTATTGGTATAGAACCGTAAATGCCGATAATGCAAGTTATCTCGCTTCTACTTACTCACGCGTAAGCTCCACTCTCGCGCGCTACACATACACGCTGATAATAACATACAGTCACTAAAATTTGACGTAGTAAGCAGGTAGTGGGGAATCTCGGCCGACTAGGGCCGCGGGGGTTCCATGTCTATACCGAGAAAAACATTACCGAGAATGCGTGCGAGAGTGGAGCTTACGCGTAAGTTCGTAGAAGCAAGAAGACTTGCATTATCGCCATTTACGATGTACTCAAGCCTAATGAATTGATAGCCTGGCAAATCTGGGGTACCGGGCTTATCGACCGCCTTGAAATCTTAATTAGGGATTGCACCGTGCGTTGATTAATACGAGAGAAGCAGACATGGCGGCGCATTTATGACAATGATGTTCTCAAATCCGCATTTCCGTCGTCATTATCGGTGAGAAATGGCTTTTAAATGACATTGCTGTCGTTACATGCATTCCTTAGATGCGATTTATCCCTTGTATATGTGGATGAATGGGCGAATAATATATCGTTTCAGCTATCCGGCCCGCCAAGTATAGTTAATTTTCCTACATCCGGCTCGCCCCCAGGGCCGACCCCCAGGGGGCGATGTTTATTTGTAAGTGGCCGAAACGCTCAGGGGGAGAATTGGGGGGCGCTTGGCTCAGGGGGTGGTATTGGGGGCACTGAAGACAAATGATCTCGCAGTAGAAGGTATAGTAAGGACATATGATTATATAGTACATGGGTGGGCAGACTACGGCCCGCGGGCCGCATGCGGCCCCCAACATCGTTCTGTGCGGCCCGCGATAGTCCAAAGATTTTTTTTTAATATTGATAAAATACATACTCAATATCGAATTAATGTAGGGACTTGATTAAACTTTTTCTTAGTATATTTCATCGTGATAATTTTAAGACAATGGTTCCCAAACTTGGGTGCACGCCCGCCTAGGGGTGTGAAGGCATCTGAAGGGGGCGCGAAGCTAGGCTCAACTGAAATCCACTTCATAATTGTTGCTTTGTATTTAAACCGAATTTTATTGTTAATAATCTCTCATCTACAGTCGTTATCTTCCATATCTTCAAACTAGGTTAGCTAGCATTCTGTTTACGTTTCACCATCATAAAGGGGGGGGGGTGTCTTAAAAAGTCTGAAAACCACTATTCTAAGGTAAATACTTCCTATGTTAAGTTTTATGTTCAATTTCCGGCACGACAGCCTGATCTCAAGGCCCACGCAGTTTGAAAGGTTTCAATTGCTAAACATCACAGAAATCCTAAACGAGATTGACAAAATTCTGATTACGAGTGGGATTTCGGATTGGCCACTCCGGTTTTAATTATCTCAATAATGATGTGCTTATAAAACGATTCGCCCGTGTCTTAGGTAGATTCGTTCTCGGTATGCGTAGAATTGGGGTATTTATATTTTACCAAAAATAGTAGAAGTGTGTTTGAAGCTAACGTGGTTATAATACTGTCAGCATTGTGTGTCGTGGAACTGAACCAAAAGGAGAATTAGTAAATCTATGAACAGATCGCTGCTCACGGATTTAAATTTCAATCCGGTTCTAAGAATCGGGACAAATCTCTATAGTTTTGACAAATTGGTTATTGAGGTGGACCAGCAGCCGATGAAATATCGCCACTGTGTTTCTGACGCGAGTACGATATCGTCAAAGCAATGTTTGGTTTGTTTTAAATAAGCACATATATTATCTCCATGTCCTCACTATATTATCAAATACCAATATTGCGTTTCGGTTTATAATCCCAATTTTATATAGTGCGGCCCGCGAATGGATTTAGATGTTGAATGCGTTCCGCGAGCTCAAAAATTTGCCCACCCCTGATATAGTAGAACAATAGTTCTATATGTCTCCCAGTTCTCATTGCAAACTAACATTCGACAAAATCTGTCGAATCACAACGTTTTCGTTGTGGTCATCGCGAAATATCCGCCGACGATGTTTCCATGAAGTCAGTGGTTTATTTTAATTCATGTAAAATTACTTTGGCGACTTTTGGATTGCCAATTCCACGTTGAAACACTCCCGTCACGCCAGCTACTCCACGTTGTTTCGACACCTTGCTATATTTTCATCGTATCGCAGTATTGTGGTGTTGTGAAATGATGAAAATAGTAATAAACGTATACTTATACTGATAGATCGGGTTATTTTCCACAAAATGTTTTGAACTTTAGGTATTGTATACGGTAGAGCACTGCGTGTCGAAATCGAAAAGGCACTGTAGCCTACTGTACAACTTTTCAGAGTTATGCCCTTTGTAGATTGAAGATGTTATGAAGCTTTTTGGGCAAATTGATTATTAAATATACTTGTATTTGAGAGCTACAAAATTAAATCGTCAGAATATTTCTTCATCGTATGATAAAGCATGATACTGCTTAGTGCTGTTGCCCCCATTCATGGTAAAGTTATAGGCTTGGTTCAGTACTAAAATTAATGTGAGCACATCTTTACGACATTATCAGTTGATTTAGTATTCACACAAAGCAATAAAACAAAACCCAATACAATTAACTTCCCGGCATTGTTGGATGGGATGTGTACATCGATCTAGAACCAAATGCATTAAGCCCGTAAGCATTACTCGATTGTTGTTATAGCAACCTGGATTTGATCCCGAAAATACCGCATACAATTATACCGTTAATTAGTCGAGTGGTCTAATAGTGAAGTCCCAACCCGAAACCGGACTTCGACCACTTACCCATTGTTTTTCACTACAGTCCTTAAAATAGGGGGTGCCAGACCCAGTCAAATTTTGAAAGGGGCATTGGAGCAAAAAAGGTTAAGAACCACTGATTAAAACTAATGTTTATATGAGAAGTATTACATGGGTTTTAATCCAGTAGTTTGTCCAAGTCTGCACGTGTATGTTCAAGATTACGTGATCTTCGTGTGGATGATCGCAATTACGCAGCGGTATTTCAAAATATTCAGCTATTTCGGAGATAACAGCCTGCGTTTTTTTTTCTTCTGTGAAATACCAATATGATGCAAGTTGATATTAGCTGGTAATTTGGTTTTTAGATTTATGACAGAAAACTGATGATGGGATATTGTCTTATACTTACGATCTGTTCGTAGACGACTGATGTTCTTTGCACAGTTATCTTCAACTGAAAATACAACTTCATGATTGGTTTAAAATCCTCGATAATAATATAATGAATCGTGCAGAAACATTAAGCATGCGGCAGGATTGTCTGCAACAAAAAAATTTTAGGACAATAATTTCAGCCTCGAGATTATAAATTCAATAGTGTCAAATTTACTTCGCATTTTTAGATAACGATTGATATCGTATATTTAGGCCGTCACCGATAAAACCCATATCCTTCCCCTTTATCGTTAACCCAGTTATATTCATCTAGCTTGAGACGCATTTCCACAATTGCAGAACATTTATTGAAAAAGTTTCACATTTAAGAAATGAAATAAACTCGAAAGGCTTCACCGCGACACCCGATGTTATAAGATTAATATATATTCTCCCTCTATAGCAGTCTAATACCATTCTGTGACTAGGCAAAACTTGCCGACATTTATTTAAAGGTAAAGTTGGTAATTAGATAATATCATGTGGATGTTATAGTCGAACGAATAATAATCGGCCAAGCTCTACTTGCGAACCCCGATACCTTTAGGCATAAGCCCCTGTCTGAGAACTCATGAGCTACTTTATATCGTTTGAAAGTAAGCATATATTGTACATGATTATTCAAAAAATAATTTATCCGCTGATCTATTACACATATCACATCAGCCCCGTGGGCGCTACGAGATAAATATTGCAATTTTCACCAAAAAATATTGATAATTACAATGATATAAGTTTAAATCGTATGTTTATATTAAAGTTCATTGACCCGAACAACTTCTCGTGTGCTTCATATTGGCCGGGGCCGTTGTATATATGTCGAATTTCCCTTGTCTATAGACGCCTAAAAGTGTGGCGCCTAATATTCTTGTCCTGGCAATCTGAGAACCGATGCCACCTAACGAGAATAATATGCGCTCATGAAGAAATACGTCTTTGAGTCGCTTTCGTCGTACGGAAGATATTCTGTAGGTGTGGTGCGTTTCAGCGATTCTGAAATTTTCAGCCTATATAGCAGACCGAAGGTCACGAAGTATTGATACACGGTAAAGTAAGTGATAACAACAGACTCACCTGCAGTTGTAAATATATTAATTACACCGTCGCCAAAATTTTTAAATACACCTATTCCTTTGGTAATAACAGTAAATCTGAGCACGCGAGATAGTAGATGGAAATTCGTCAGTAACACATGCAATTCCAATTGGACTGACGGAATTTAATCACGAATTTCATTTATTTCCGTGTCATGATCGACGAGACAAAAATAACTCGCGGCAACCATCATTAACAAAACCACTACATTAGTGATAACGTACGGCGCAAATGGGGTGTGGTTGGCGAAGCCCTTCAGACATTTGGCTAATCACTCGATGGGGGGCAAGACCAGCGTCTATTTGGTGGAAGGGGCTGACGAAGTGGTGTTACGGTCTTGGCTCTTGATAATAGGCACGCGAAAAGTTATTCGTGTCAATAAACGTCAATATGAAAGTAATGTCGGATGGTGTATTATAGTTCTGTACCACTATCCCTCCTGCGCGTTTCCTTCCGAGAATTCAAAACTGCAAGAATGTCCAAATGGTAAAAATACTTCAATGTGTAAATCGTCGAATTGAGGTTCTTAACATTAATCTGTAACGCCATTACGGAAGCATGGTCTGAAAATAAGCAGCAACCCCGTGCAAGAAATAATCCAGCAGTGTCGTCGAAATTTACTTCCGTCTTGCGATGATAACTTCTTGCGCAAGGCTCTGTGAGATTGCACTTCCAAGTCCTACATTTCGTCAGTTTTTGGAATTTCAAGTTTTAGTTGCAAAATGAATACTTTTGACGACGTGCGGAATGTAGATTCAATATCAATTAATCAGAAAGTCACTAGCTAAATTATTTGGCATTTCTGTGGTGGTATAATCGAGTTTTTATTGAAACCTTTTGTTCATTGCCACATGACATAATTTTGATCTTACAAATAAATAATTCACGCACTGTGACGTGCGATTTTAACGACTTGACATTGGTCGTCGCGTCCTATATCGTGTGATCCTCTTATAATATTGTATCAAACTCTATTGAATTGTTTTGACATTCGAGTACAACAAGTGTTGCTTGGAAAGGGCAGCAACATTTTAATCGACGCCCTATGTCTTTAAGATATTGTCGGATAGCAGGCAATAATCAAAGTTCAATTTGTGCAATTTGTCAGAGTTCACCCATGACGATGTGATTTTATTGAAGAGTTTCATCTTCTAGTGCTATAACAACACGTTAGTTGAATTCTAAAAGATTCTGGATCATTATTTTTCGGTAGGAGTCCCTTATTCGCATCCTGCAATGTGGAAGCAAGTTATCTATTTCACCGCACACCCAAAAATGTCATACCTATCTAGAAAGGGGAAGGGAAGTCCTCCCGATAAATGTAACAATATATATATACTATTAGAAATTGTGACATCATCACTTTACGCCCATGTTCAACACGCAGCGCCGGGTTTGTGGCAGTGACGGAAGCTCGTCACATTGGTATTACTATATATTTTCACCCTAAACTGACTTCTGAAAAATACTGGTATTTAACATCAAAATATTGGCATGTTAGACCCTGCCAAGGTTCGTTGTTGAACACGTACCGTTGAACTATCAAGATTTGGCTACCAAATGCAACCGTTAGCCGAACGAACCTGCGATATGCAATAATTAGCCACAATATTCATCTAATCCTAGAAAAAAATATTGGTCCCGACTCGTGGTTAGTGTGGACGGTCAACATACAGTGTTGTGCGAGATTGGATAAATTCGTGTTGAAAACTCAAATTCATTGGTACATGCGATAATTATGATGATATAGATATATATACCTTAATACAGTGCTTTTCAACCTGTGTGACGGTTCGCACTGGTGCGAATGAAAAAAATTGCAGTGCGAATGACGAAGGTGGTGCGAATAGTGCGAATGAAAATCCGGGTCAAGTGCGAATGACGAAGATGGTGCGAATGGAACGAATGAAACTCCGGATCAAGTGCGAACGAAAATTGTGATTAATTATTAACTTTTCTGACGAGGAATAATTCAAAAAAACTTAATGGGAAATTTAGAATCTGTGTAACTTTTGTAGTTGCAACGCAATTGTAAAAACTTATTACGATGCACCATTAATCGTAGCTCTCACAAGCAGTAGTGAATTAATATTCCCACACTATAATTATTACGCCACCAAAAGTCCGGTTTGGAAGCTGGTGTAGTGGCAGTATAGAGATCTCTACAATATCTCTACTGGCAGACATACGGTATATCAGCCCGTCTGATCCTGCGACAGGCTCGAAAAATGATGTCAAATTGACTTCCTGCATTCTTTCGCTAAACAATCATCATATTTTCGTAATAACTGTTCGATTAGCGCGAGGTAAGAGGATAGTAGTAAATACCATCATAACAGCGACTCACATTCGCAAGTTACTGGAACGTAAATTTTTACCCCTTCGTGGTTATTAAAGTATAGGGACTGCAAAGGGTATAATTTTGGGTCGACACGGTGCCAGAGCTATCTGTTAATTTGTACGTAATTTTTATTTAATTTATTGCAAAAAATCCTGCGATTGTTTCTCCACATCCAAGTTCACTGTGTTGGGTACTGTAGCCAATAAGCGAGGCATGCAGAAAATATGGCATATGGCATGGAATTCTTGATCAGATTTTTCCGACTGTTTTTTTCTGGAAATCATGGTCGAAGACCGTTGGGATGAACTAGTGTGGGGGAGTGCAACGAGCGAGATCAGGCCTATGAGACTCATTCATTCCGAGGCCAACCCCTTCTGCGTCGGGGCACATGAAGACGTAAAGTTTTGGCGAATAAACCGCTGATAAAATGCGGTGCCAAAAACATGAGCGGCGACAAAACCTTGGTCGAAAAATGACCAATGCCGGATGGCCAAACCTTTCGAGATGGATTGGATATGCTCCATTGTCGGCACGGAATAGTCGCGTTCTTGCAATCTGAGTAGACAGTAGGACAACTGTGATACGCAGAGGAATTTAATTCGCCCTAATTTGAAATCGCGTACGTCAGACATGTGTTGTAGAGCTGTGTTGTTAGAATTGTGATGTGCGCGTTCTGTATGTCATACATTCCGTAACATCGTAGCATACAACTGTAATATTATATATAAATTCCTCTTCATGGGTGAGGCTCGGGTCGCGAGATGCCACAAATACTCAGATTTTGGTGGTAGTCTAAAAGCTGGTTTGCCGTTATTAAACTGTTATGAATTCTCAAGTTAGATTGAGGTGAAGAGTAGAACACGCAGTACCATGAGTTATTTGCTCTTCTCATAAACTTGCGAGACAGAAGTTGGAGCAACGTATCATCAGGTATCGAGCTTTAATGTGCCAACTCTCCTTGATCGTTTTGCACCTTATGTTACAAAGACATAAGGCAAAAGCCTCAACACAAAGATGTGTTTTTTTCATCCTTTCGGCAAACTGGAGCTTCGCGGGACCTTTGTGTCAGCTCTCAAAACCGATTTCTGCCAGCAAGCATTTTTCACTCGCGAAAAAGACGCTGTATTTTGGATAGGAGTGCAAAACAGATTTTAATACCTGGCCATCCAAGCACTAGTAAAAGTTCTTGTACAAATTCCGAAAATCATTGTTTGGTCGAGAAGGGTTGTATTGAAATAATTGAAGTAAAACAAACGAAAAAAGTTGCCTTTTTAATAGCTCCGTATCACTAATCCTCCAGCACAGTTCATTGTGGAAATTCAAAATTGCAAGAATGTAAAAATGATAAAAATACTTACGCGTGTAGATCTTCGAATTGAAGTCACTAACGCTAGTCTGCAGCGCCATTACGGCATCATGATCTGAAAAAATGCAATTACCTCTTACGAGAAGAAGTTTGACGTATCGTCTAAAGTTATTTTTGTCTTACGAGTGTTTTTTCGTTCGCAAGGCTGTGATATTGCACTTTAGGTCCTACATATCGTCCTTTTTTCCGATTTCAAGTTTTAATCGCGGCATAAATAATTTTGACGATGTGTCGAATGTAGATTCAATATCAATCACGAACTCAATAACTGACTGCTTCGGCATTTGTGTGATGGTTTCATTGAAACCGTCTGTTCATTGCCCGTGATATAATTTTGAATATAAAAATAAATAATCCACGCACTGTCACAAACGATTTTAAAGATTCGAAATTGTTAGTCGCATTCTGTATCGTGTCATTCTCTAAAATATTGAATCAAACAATATCAAATAGTTTGGACATTCGAGTCGATCAAGAGTTGCTTTATAAAGGTTATCAGCATCTTAATCGACCCATATGTCTATAGGTATTGCCAGATAGTAGCCAATCAAATTACACTTGTTGAAATTTATCAGATGTTATCATGACGACGTGACTTTATTGAAAAGTTTCGTCTTTTGGTGTTATGACAACACGTTCGAAACCAGGTCGGAAAGGGTCTCGCATTCGCACCTGGCAATATGGAAGCAAACTAACTATATTACGCGCCGTACACCCGAATACATCATACCTACAGGTAGAATGTGGGAGAAGAAGTGAATCTCCTCCGTAAAAATGTAATTATATATATATAATATAGGGAATCGTTACGTCACATATTATCATCAGTTTGCGCCCATGCTCAACACGCCGCGCAGTCTTTATGGCAGTGACGAAAGTTCGTCATTTTGTTATTAATGAAAAAATTATAACTAAATAATTATATCGTAAACTGATTTCTGGAAATACTGGTATCTTACCAAAAAGATTGAAGTGATAGACCCAACCAAGGTTCGTTTGCGAGAGCGAGCAGTTGGTACATCAAAACTTGCCTACCGAATGCAAACAATAGTCGAACGATCGATCTATCGCTACTCTATGCTTTTGAAATATGCAAACATTAGCCTCAATATTCATCTAATCACAGAAAAAACATTGGTGCCCTCTCGTGTTTAGCATGGACTGTCCACATGCACTGTTATACGAAATGGTAAAAATCCGTATTGAAAACTCCAATGCACTGGTACATGATATAATTATGATGATATAGATATATAACATAATTTATATGTAACTTACGCTTTGTGACGTTCGGTCGTAGCAATTTGATGTCTTCCATTACGTTTTCTATGGTGGAATTTTCTAAAAACATAGAATCTAGCATTTTATAAACATCCGAAAACTGTTTGTTTTCTGTCAGAGTGTATATAGCGGACGGAAGGTCACGAGATTACAAATGCAGGGTAATGTGATCATAAAGAACGGGAATACGTAGGTCATCATTGATTGCTTTTCATTCATTACCCAATTATTGACCGTGATGACAGGTGATAAGCGCCAAATTTTTCTTTCAAAAAATAATAACAACAACAACAAAAACAAAAAGAACAGTTCCACCCGAAGATGTGAAAGTACTTCCTCTATGTTTTCGAAGACACCGTCTCCCCTAGATCAACCGGCAAAACGGATCGCGTGGGCTGGGAGAGTCGTATTTGTGACATTATTGACGACATTCAGTGTTTCGCGTTACTTGACAACAGATACATACTCAGTTATCATAAAATACCATCGCGCGTTCAAGAAGAGGTGAAAAGGCCTGTTGGGATAACGGGGGTCATTAGGCTTTGGTAATCATGTGATCCTATCAGCTACGTTCTTCCGGAAAGGCTTTCGCCAAGTGCTGTGTCGGCCGTGCACATGACAAGGCGCGTCTTCGCTTTGCAATTATGTCGAGTCAGTTTTGCCCATGACGCCAACAAATGTTTTTCATGAACAAGTCAAAATATACTGTTTTTTGCTTTTGGAGAGATGAATATTAAGGTTAGAGAGGGAGTATTCGGGTTGGGGGAGATGTTGGGTTTTGGGAGGGGGATTTTATGGTTGGGGAGGGGAATATTATTGTTATGATTAGGGGGAATATCACGGTTGGCAGAAAGCGGATATTGAGTTTATAGGTGGTTTAGGGTCAGAGTTGGGGTTAGGATATCCGAAGATAAGGGTTGGGGGAAGGGGGATATTGAGGTTTGATTGGGGGGGATATTAGGGTTGGATGTTGGTTACGTTATCCCAAAATTAGGGTTGGGGTGATGGATCGTGTGCCTTACCTCAACTCTAATTTTGGGATATCCAAACCCCAACGTTGACCCTAACCCACATCCAACCCTAAAATCCCTCTCCTATTATCACCCCATCTCAAACCCTAATATCCCCCCATCTCTAACCCTGATATAAACCCTACCCCAACCCAAATATCCGTCTCTCCAAGGAAAAAAATACAATTGATTTTGAAGATTATAAATTTTGACGTGTTTATCAGAAACATTTGTTGATGTCATGAGGAACACGGACTTCAACGATTTACGATGGTCCTAATCGTGATTTTTGGCTCGATTTGAAGCTTTTCGGCTAGCCATGCGGTTACCCGAATCGCCAAATATAAGTAATGCCGATAATTCTAAAGCAGAAACGCATGCCTGTTCAGGACCTAAATGTCAATAAACGACTCATCTATATAGTATATAAAATCATGTATCGTTTAGATTGTGTAATTTACGTACCCTATTGGCGATTTACAAAAATCATAGGAATACGCTATAATTCAGTAGTCGGAACCTTATTCGACCGAAGAGCCATATTGACCCTACATTCTCCTGTTCAACTCCGGAAGAGCCATACATTTCAATCAACTTTTACATCAAAATTTAAAAAATCGTGACGTCATTGCAGCGCAAATTCGAAATTACTAGATGGGGTTCGTCGTTTGGACCGTTTTTCTGTGTAAACCACGTATTGATCACGATGGTTGCCTCATTTAAGTGATGAGTATTCGAAACTTGACTTATATAGACATTTTACAAGTTCTAATTTTTAATTGTATTGCACTGAGAGGTATACGATATTTTTCGAAGCTGAAGACAGCTACCATGCAGATTTCCAATAGACGTAGACAACAATAAAGCATGAAACTACTATTTGCAGGCTTTCGCAGTAAGATGACATACGTAGGTGGAGCCAAACATGGTCATTATACAGCGGAATATATACCCTCTGTAATGTGTGATGCGTCAGTGACGTGGGGTCAATGACGTGGAGGCAAATGATGCTGTGCCTCACCTGTCTACTAGATTTCGAACATTTTTACTACCAAAATCATGCAACTTGCCTATTTATTGCTCGAAAATAAAGCGTGAAAGGAGACGCAAGGCATTGTTGAGGCACGGCCAGGCTCATTCTGAAAATTTGAAATTTAGAAAGTCAATGTATTTACCAGTTTTGAACAAAATCTTGCTTTAATGCCAATTGCAAAGAGTGAACAATAGTCAAATACTTCAATTCTCATACACATACATTCCAAGGCAGTATAATTGTTCTATTTATGTATGTCACGTTTTTTTCCTATTTTTGGAGTGGTAGAAAAAGGTAGAATCCACTTCACTCTTGGGATATAAAACGGCTGTGAAGCCAATTAACTTTCCTGGACCTGTCGATATATACATACATATATGCAATATTTGTTTTCGCCTCGACAGATGTATTTATCTTACTTAATGAATTTATTTATTTATTGTGTAATTACAAAGAAGAGATATCATGAGGAGAGTATTTGCTTCAATTTGTTGTAACAATCACAATTACCAACCATGCAAAATAAATCACAAATTACAAAATAACTTACGATTTGATATTCTAGTATTCACGATGGTGAAATTTGTCTTTACTTCGTCGATCGAAAAATTAACTGAATGAAACAAATTGTGTCATTGCGTTAGCTTAAGTCTGAAAACTCCTGCCTCAGTTGTAGGTACATTAGGGAACTATCGGGAAGTCTTTAAAATTCAAGCTGCCAGTAATATTACCAATAATAAGGCGCTATTGGTATAGAACCGTAAATGCCGATAATGCAAGTTATCTCGCTTCTACTTACTCACGCGTAAGCTCCACTCTCGCGCGCTACACATACACGCTGATAATAACATACAGTCACTAAAATTTGACGTAGTAAGCAGGTAGTGGGGAATCTCGGCCGACTAGGGCCGCGGGGGTTCCATGTCTATACCGAGAAAAACATTACCGAGAATGCGTGCGAGAGTGGAGCTTACGCTTAAGTTCGTAGAAGCAAGAAGACTTGCATTATCGCCATTTACGATGTACTCAAGCCTAATGAATTGATAGCCTGGCAAATCTGGGGTACCGGGCTTATCGACCGCCTTGAAATCTTAATTAGGGATTGCACCGTGCGTTGATTAATACGAGAGAAGCAGACATGGCGGCGCATTTATGACAATGATGTTCTCAAATCCGCATTTCCGTCGTCATTATCGGTGAGAAATGGCTTTTAAATGACATTGCTGTCGTTACATGCATTCCTTAGATGCGATTTATCCCTTGTATATGTGGATGAATGGGCGAATAATATATCGTTTCAGCTATCCGGCTCGCCAAGTATAGTTAATTTTCCTACATCCGGCTCGCCCCCAGGGCCGACCCCAAGGGGGCGATGTTTATTTGTAAGTGGCCGAAACGCTCAGGGGGAGAATTGGGGGGCGCTTGGCTCAGGGGGTGGTATTGGGGGCACTGAAGACAAATGATCTCGCAGTAGAAGGTATAGTAAGGACATATGATTATATAGTACATGGGTGGGCAGACTACGGCCCGCGGGCCGCATGCGGCCCCCAACATCGTTCTGTGCGGCCCGCGATAGTCCAAAGATTTTTTTTTAATATTGATAAAATACATACTCAATATCGAATTAATGTAGGGACTTGATTAAACTTTTTCTTAGTATATTTCATCGTGATAATTTTAAGACAATGGTTCCCAAACTGGGGTGCACGCCCGCCTAGGGGTGTGAAGGCATCTGAAGGGGGCGCGAAGCTAGGCTCAACTGAAATCCACTTCATAATTGTTGCTTTGTATTTAAACCGAATTTTATTGTTAATAATCTCTCATCTACAGTCGTTATCTTCCATATCTTCAAACTAGGTTAGCTAGCATTCTGTTTACGTTTCACCATCATAAAGGGGGGGGGGGTGTCTTAAAAAGTCTGAAAACCACTATTCTAAGGTAAATACTTCCTATATTAAGTTTTATGTTCAATTTCCGGCGCGACAGCCTGATCTCAAGGCCCACGCAGTTTGAAAGGTTTCAATTGCTAAACATCACAGAAATCCTAAACGAGATTGACAAAATTCTGATTACGAGTGGGATTTCGGATTGGCCACTCCGGTTTTAATTATCTCAATAATGATGTGCTTATAAAACGATTCGCCCGTGTCTTAGGTAGATTCGTTCTCGGTATGCGTAGAATTGGGGTATTTATATTTTACCAAAAATAGTAGAAGTGTGTTTGAAGCTAACGTGGTTATAATACTGTCAGCATTGTGTGTCGTGGAACTGAACCAAAAGGAGAATTAGTAAATCTATGAACAGATCGCTGCTCACGGATTTAAATTTCAATCCGGTTCTAAGAATCGGGACAAATCTCTATAGTTTTGACAAATTGGTTATTGAGGTGGACCAGCAGCCGATGAAATATCGCCACTGTGTTTCTGACGCGAGTACGATATCGTAAAAGCAATGTTTGGTTTGTTTTAAATAAGCACATATATTATCTCCATGTCCTCACTATATTATCAAATACCAATATTGCGTTTCGGTTTATAATCCCAATTTTATATAGTGCGGCCCGCGAATGGATTTAGATGTTGAATGCGTTCCGCGAGCTCAAAAATTTGCCCACCCCTGATATAGTAGAACAATAGTTCTATATGTCTCCCAGTTCTCATTGCAAACTAACATTCGACAAAATCTGTCGAATCACAACGTTTTCGTTGTGGTCATCGCGAAATATCCGCCGACGATGTTTCCATGAAGTCAGTGGTTTATTTTAATTCATGTAAAATTACTTTGGCGACTTTTGGATTGCCAATTCCACGTTGAAACACTCCCGTCACGCCAGCTACTCCACGTTGTTTCGACACCTTGCTATATTTTCATCGTATCGCAGTATTGTGGTGTTGTGAAATGATGAAAATAGTAATAAACGTATACTTATACTGATAGATCGGGTTATTTTCCACAAAATGTTTTGAACTTTAGGTATTGTATACGGTAGAGCACTGCGTGTCGAAATCGAAAAGGCACTGTAGCCTACTGTACAACTTTTCAGAGTTATGCCCTTTGTAGATTGAAGATGTTATGAAGCTTTTTGGGCAAATTGATTATTAAATATACTTGTATTTGAGAGCTACAAAATTAAATCGTCAGAATATTTCTTCATCGTATCATAAAGCATGATACTGCTTAGTGCTGTTGCCCCCATTCATGGTAAAGTTATAGGCTTGGTTCAGTACTAAAATTAATGTGAGCACATCTTTACGACATTATCAGTTGATTTAGTATTCACACAAAGCAATAAAACAAAACCCAATACAATTAACTTCCCGGCATTGTGGGATGGGATGTGTACATCGATCTAGAACCAAATGCATTAAGCCCGTAAGCATTACTCGATTGTTGTTATAGCAACCTGGATTTGATCCCGAAAATACCGCATACAATTATACCGTTAATTAGTCGAGTGGTCTAATAGTGAAGTCCCAACCCGAAACCGGACTTCGACCACTTACCCATTGTTTTTCACTACAGTCCTTAAAATAGGGGGTGCCAGACCCAGTCAAATTTTGAAAGGGGCATTGGAGCAAAAAAGGTTAAGAACCACTGATTAAAACTAATGTTTATATGAGAAGTATTACATGGGTTTTAATCCAGTAGTTTGTCCAAGTCTGCACGTGTATGTTCAAGATTACGTGATCTTCGTGTGGATGATCGCAATTACGCAGCGGTATTTCAAAATATTCAGCTATTTCGGAGATAACAGCCTGCGTTTTTTTTTCTTCTGTGAAATACCAATATGATGCAAGTTGATATTAGCTGGTAATTTGGTTTTTAGATTTATGACAGAAAACTGATGATGGGATATTGTCTTATACTTACGATCTGTTCGTAGACGACTGATGTTCTTTGCACAGTTATCTTCAACTGAAAATACAACTTCATGATTGGTTTAAAATCCTCGATAATAATATAATGAATCGTGCAGAAACATTAAGCATGCGGCAGGATTGTCTGCAACAAAAAAATTTTAGGACAATAATTTCAGCCTCGAGATTATAAATTCAATAGTGTCAAATTTACTTCGCATTTTTAGATAACGATTGATATCGTATATTTAGGCCGTCACCGATAAAACCCATATCCTTCCCCTTTATCGTTAACCCAGTTATATTCATCTAGCTTGAGACGCATTTCCACAATTGCAGAACATTTATTGAAAAAGTTTCACATTTAAGAAATGAAATAAACTCGAAAGGCTTCACCGCGACACCCGATGTTATAAGATTAATATATATTCTCCCTCTATAGCAGTCTAATACCATTCTGTGACTAGGCAAAACTTGCCGACATTTATTTAAAGGTAAAGTTGGTAATTAGATAATATCATGTGGATGTTATAGTCGAACGAATAATAATCGGCCAAGCTCTACTTGCGAACCCCGATACCTTTAGGCATAAGCCCCTGTCTGAGAACTCATGAGCTACTTTATATCGTTTGAAAGTAAGCATATATTGTACATGATTATTCAAAAAATAATTTATCCGCTGATCTATTACACATATCACATCAGCCCCGTGGGCGCTACGAGATAAATATTGCAATTTTCACCAAAAAATATTGATAATTACAATGATATAAGTTTAAATCGTATGTTTATATTAAAGTTCATTGACCCGAACAACTTCTCGTGTGCTTCATATTGGCCGGGGCCGTTGTATATATGTCGAATTTCCCTTGTCTATAGACGCCTAAAAGTGTGGCGCCTAATATTCTTGTCCTGGCAATCTGAGAACCGATGCCACCTAACGAGAATAATATGCGCTCATGAAGAAATACGTCTTTGAGTCGCTTTCGTCGTACGGAAGATATTCTGTAGGTGTGGTGCGTTTCAGCGATTCTGAAATTTTCAGCCTATATAGCAGACCGAAGGTCACGAAGTATTGATACACGGTAAAGTAAGTGATAACAACAGACTCACCTGCAGTTGTAAATATATTAATTACACCGTCGCCAAAATTTTTAAATACACCTATTCCTTTGGTAATAACAGTAAATCTGAGCACGCGAGATAGTAGATGGAAATTCGTCAGTAACACATGCAATTCCAATTGGACTGACGGAATTTAATCACGAATTTCATTTATTTCCGTGTCATGATCGACGAGACAAAAATAACTCGCGGCAACCATCATTAACAAAACCACTACATTAGTGATAACGTACGGCGCAAATGGGGTGTGGTTGGCGAAGCCCTTCAGACATTTGGCTAATCACTCGATGGGGGGCAAGACCAGCGTCTATTTGGTGGAAGGGGCTGACGAAGTGGTGTTACGGTCTTGGCTCTTGATAATAGGCACGCGAAAAGTTATTCGTGTCAATAAACGTCAATATGAAAGTAATGTCGGATGGTGTATTATAGTTCTGTACCACTATCCCTCCTGCGCGTTTCCTTCCGAGAATTCAAAACTGCAAGAATGTCCAAATGGTAAAAATACTTCAATGTGTAAATCGTCGAATTGAGGTTCTTAACATTAATCTGTAACGCCATTACGGAAGCATGGTCTGAAAATAAGCAGCAACCCCGTGCAAGAAATAATCCAGCAGTGTCGTCGAAATTTACTTCCGTCTTGCGATGATAACTTCTTGCGCAAGGCTCTGTGAGATTGCACTTCCAAGTCCTACATTTCGTCAGTTTTTGGAATTTCAAGTTTTAGTTGCAAAATGAATACTTTTGACGACGTGCGGAATGTAGATTCAATATCAATTAATCAGAAAGTCACTAGCTAAATTATTTGGCATTTCTGTGGTGGTATAATCGAGTTTTTATTGAAACCTTTTGTTCATTGCCACATGACATAATTTTGATCTTACAAATAAATAATTCACGCACTGTGACGTGCGATTTTAACGACTTGACATTGGTCGTCGCGTCCTATATCGTGTGATCCTCTTATAATATTGTATCAAACTCTATTGAATTGTTTTGACATTCGAGTACAACAAGTGTTGCTTGGAAAGGGCAGCAACATTTTAATCGACGCCCTATGTCTTTAAGATATTGTCGGATAGCAGGCAATAATCAAAGTTCAATTTGTGCAATTTGTCAGAGTTCACCCATGACGATGTGATTTTATTGAAGAGTTTCATCTTCTAGTGCTATAACAACACGTTAGTTGAATTCTAAAAGATTCTGGATCATTATTTTTCGGTAGGAGTCCCTTATTCGCATCCTGCAATGTGGAAGCAAGTTATCTATTTCACCGCACACCCAAAAATGTCATACCTATCTAGAAAGGGGAAGGGAAGTCCTCCCGATAAATGTAACAATATATATATACTATTAGAAATTGTGACATCATCACTTTACGCCCATGTTCAACACGCAGCGCCGGGTTTGTGGCAGTGACGGAAGCTCGTCACATTGGTATTACTATATATTTTCACCCTAAACTGACTTCTGAAAAATACTGGTATTTAACATCAAAATATTGGCATGTTAGACCCTGCCAAGGTTCGTTGTTGAACACGTACCGTTGAACTATCAAGATTTGGCTACCAAATGCAACCGTTAGCCGAACGAACCTGCGATATGCAATAATTAGCCACAATATTCATCTAATCCTAGAAAAAAATATTGGTCCCGACTCGTGGTTAGTGTGGACGGTCAACATACAGTGTTGTGCGAGATTGGATAAATTCGTGTTGAAAACTCAAATTCATTGGTACATGCGATAATTATGATGATATAGATATATATACCTTAATACAGTGCTTTTCAACCTGTGTGACGGTTCGCACTGGTGCGAATGAAAAAAATTGCAGTGCGAATGACGAAGGTGGTGCGAATAGTGCGAATGAAAATCCGGGTCAAGTGCGAATGACGAAGATGGTGCGAATGGAACGAATGAAACTCCGGATCAAGTGCGAACGAAAATTGTGATTAATTATTAACTTTTCTGACGAGGAATAATTCAAAAAAACTTAATGGGAAATTTAGAATCTGTGTAACTTTTGTAGTTGCAACGCAATTGTAAAAACTTATTACGATGCACCATTAATCGTAGCTCTCACAAGCAGTAGTGAATTAATATTCCCACACTATAATTATTACGCCACCAAAAGTCCGGTTTGGAAGCTGGTGTAGTGGCAGTATAGAGATCTCTACAATATCTCTACTGGCAGACATACGGTATATCAGCCCGTCTGATCCTGCGACAGGCTCGAAAAATGATGTCAAATTGACTTCCTGCATTCTTTCGCTAAACAATCATCATATTTTCGTAATAACTGTTCGATTAGCGCGAGGTAAGAGGATAGTAGTAAATACCATCATAACAGCGACTCACATTCGCAAGTTACTGGAACGTAAATTTTTACCCCTTCGTGGTTATTAAAGTATAGGGACTGCAAAGGGTATAATTTTGGGTCGACACGGTGCCAGAGCTATCTGTTAATTTGTACGTAATTTTTATTTAATTTATTGCAAAAAATCCTGCGATTGTTTCTCCACATCCAAGTTCACTGTGTTGGGTACTGTAGCCAATAAGCGAGGCATGCAGAAAATATGGCATATGGCATGGAATTCTTGATCAGATTTTTCCGACTGTTTTTTTCTGGAAATCATGGTCGAAGACCGTTGGGATGAACTAGTGTGGGGGAGTGCAACGAGCGAGATCAGGCCTATGAGACTCATTCATTCCGAGGCCAACCCCTTCTGCGTCGGGGCACATGAAGACGTAAAGTTTTGGCGAATAAACCGCTGATAAAATGCGGTGCCAAAAACATGAGCGGCGACAAAACCTTGGTCGAAAAATGACCAATGCCGGATGGCCAAACCTTTCGAGATGGATTGGATATGCTCCATTGTCGGCACGGAATAGTCGCGTTCTTGCAATCTGAGTAGACAGTAGGACAACTGTGATACGCAGAGGAATTTAATTCGCCCTAATTTGAAATCGCGTACGTCAGACATGTGTTGTAGAGCTGTGTTGTTAGAATTGTGATGTGCGCGTTCTGTATGTCATACATTCCGTAACATCGTAGCATACAACTGTAATATTATATATAAATTCCTCTTCATGGGTGAGGCTCGGGTCGCGAGATGCCACAAATACTCAGATTTTGGTGGTAGTCTAAAAGCTGGTTTGCCGTTATTAAACTGTTATGAATTCTCAAGTTAGATTGAGGTGAAGAGTAGAACACGCAGTACCATGAGTTATTTGCTCTTCTCATAAACTTGCGAGACAGAAGTTGGAGCAACGTATCATCAGGTATCGAGCTTTAATGTGCCAACTCTCCTTGATCGTTTTGCACCTTATGTTACAAAGACATAAGGCAAAAGCCTCAACACAAAGATGTGTTTTTTTCATCCTTTCGGCAAACTGGAGCTTCGCGGGACCTTTGTGTCAGCTCTCAAAACCGATTTCTGCCAGCAAGCATTTTTCACTCGCGAAAAAGACGCTGTATTTTGGATAGGAGTGCAAAACAGATTTTAATACCTGGCCATCCAAGCACTAGTAAAAGTTCTTGTACAAATTCCGAAAATCATTGTTTGGTCGAGAAGGGTTGTATTGAAATAATTGAAGTAAAACAAACGAAAAAAGTTGCCTTTTTAATAGCTCCGTATCACTAATCCTCCAGCACAGTTCATTGTGGAAATTCAAAATTGCAAGAATGTAAAAATGATAAAAATACTTACGCGTGTAGATCTTCGAATTGAAGTCACTAACGCTAGTCTGCAGCGCCATTACGGCATCATGATCTGAAAAAATGCAATTACCTCTTACGAGAAGAAGTTTGACGTATCGTCTAAAGTTATTTTTGTCTTACGAGTGTTTTTTCGTTCGCAAGGCTGTGATATTGCACTTTAGGTCCTACATATCGTCCTTTTTTCGGATTTCAAGTTTTAATCGCGGCATAAATAATTTTGACGATGTGTCGAATGTAGATTCAATATCAATCACGAACTCAATAACTGACTGCTTCGGCATTTGTGTGATGGTTTCATTGAAACCGTCTGTTCATTGCCCGTGATATAATTTTGAATATAAAAATAAATAATCCACGCACTGTCACAAACGATTTTAAAGATTCGAAATTGTTAGTCGCATTCTGTATCGTGTCATTCTCTAAAATATTGAATCAAACAATATCAAATAGTTTGGACATTCGAGTCGATCAAGAGTTGCTTTATAAAGGTTATCAGCATCTTAATCGACCCATATGTCTATAGGTATTGCCAGATAGTAGCCAATCAAATTACACTTGTTGAAATTTATCAGATGTTATCATGACGACGTGACTTTATTGAAAAGTTTCGTCTTTTGGTGTTATGACAACACGTTCGAAACCAGGTCGGAAAGGGTCTCGCATTCGCACCTGGCAATATGGAAGCAAACTAACTATATTACGCGCCGTACACCCGAATACATCATACCTACAGGTAGAATGTGGGAGAAGAAGTGAAGCTCCTCCGTAAAAATGTAATTATATATATATAATATAGGGAATCGTTACGTCACATATTATCATCAGTTTGCGCCCATGCTCAACACGCCGCGCAGTCTTTATGGCAGTGACGAAAGTTCGTCATTTTGTTATTAATGAAAAAATTATAACTAAATAATTTTATCGTAAACTGATTTCTGGAAATACTGGTATCTTACCAAAAAGATTGAAGTGATAGACCCAACCAAGGTTCGTTTGCGAGAGCGAGCAGTTGGTACATCAAAACTTGCCTACCGAATGCAAACAATAGTCGAACGATCGATCTATCGCTACTCTATGCTTTTGAAATATGCAAACATTAGCCTCAATATTCATCTAATCACAGAAAAAACATTGGTGCCCTCTCGTGTTTAGCATGGACTGTCCACATGCACTGTTATACGAAATGGTAAAAATCCGTATTGAAAACTCCTATGCACTGGTACATGATATAATTATGATGATATAGATATATAACATAATTTATATGTAACTTACGCTTTGTGACGTTCGGTCGTAGCAATTTGATGTCTTCCATTACGTTTTCTATGGTGGAATTTTCTAAAACCATAGAATCTAGCATTTTATAAACATCCGAAAACTGTTTGTTTTCTGTCAGAGTGTATATAGCGGACGGAAGGTCACGAGATTACAAATGCAGGGTAATGTGATCATAAAGAATGGGAATACGTAGGCCATCATTGATTGCTTTTCATTCATTACCCAATTATTGACCGTGATGACAGGTGATAAGCGCCAAATTTTTCTTTCAAAAAATAATAACAACAACAACAAAAACAAAAAGAACAGTTCCACCCGAAGATGTGAAAGTACTTCCTCTATGTTTTCGAAGACACCGTCTCCCCTAGATCAACCGGCAAAACGGATCGCGTGGGCTGGGAGAGTCGTATTTGTGACATTATTGACGACATTCAGTGTTTCGCGTTACTTGACAACAGATACATACTCAGTTATCATAAAATACCATCGCGCGTTCAAGAAGAGGTGAAAAGGCCTGTTGGGATAACGGGGGTCATTAGGCTTTGGTAATCATGTGATCCTATCAGCTACGTTCTTCCGGAAAGGTTTTCGCCAAGTGCTGTGTCGGCCGTGCACATGACAAGGCGCGTCTTCGCTTTGCAATTATGTCGAGTCAGTTTTGCCCATGACGCCAACAAATGTTTTTCATGAACAAGTCAAAATATACTGTTTTTTGCTTTTGGAGAGATGAATATTAAGGTTAGAGAGGGAGTATTCGGGTTGGGGGAGATGTTGGGGTTTGGGAGGGGGATTTTATGGTTGGGGAGGGGAATATTATTGTTATGATTAGGGGGAATATCACGGTTGGCAGAAAGCGGATATTGAGTTTATAGGTGGTTTAGGGTCAGAGTTGGGGTTAGGATATCCGAAGATAAGGATTGGGAGAAGGGGGATATTGAGGTTTGAGGGGGGGATATTAGGGTTGGATGTTCGTTACGTTATCCCAAAATTAGGGTTGGGGTGATGGATCGTGTGCCTTACCTCAACTCTAATTTTGGGATATCCAACTCCCAACGTTGACCCTAACCCACATCCAACCCTAAAATCCCTCTCCTATTATCACCCCATCTCAAACCCTAATATCCCCCCATCTCTAACCCTGATATAAACCCTACCCCAACCCAAATATCCGTCTCTCCAAGGAAAAAAATACAATTGATTTTGAAGATTATAAATTTTGACGTGTTTATCAGAAACATTTGTTGATGTCATGAGGAACACGGACTTCAACGATTTACGATGGTCATAATCGTGATTTTTGGCTCGATTTGAAGCTTTTCGGCTAGGCATGCGGTTACCCGAATCGCTAAATATAAGTAATGCCGATAATTCTAAAGCAGAAACGCATGCCTGTTCAGGACCTAAATGTCAATAAACGACTCATCTATATAGTATATAAAATCATGTATCGTTTAGATTGTGTAATTTACGTACCCTATTGGCGATTTACAAAAATCATAGGAATACGCTATAATTCAGTAGTCGGAACCTTATTCGACCGAAGAGCCATATTGACCCTACATTCTCCTGTTCAACTCCGGAAGAGCCATACATTTCAATCAACTTTTACATCAAAATTTAAAAAATCGTGACGTCATTGCAGCGCAAATTCGAAATTACTAGATGGGGTTCGTCGTTTGGACCGTTTTTCTGTGTAAACCACGTATTGATCACGATGGTTGCCTCATTTAAGTGATGAGTATTCGAAACTTGACTTATATAGACATTTTACAAGTTCTAATTTTTAATTGTATTGCACTGAGAGGTATACGATATTTTTCGAAGCTGAAGACAGCTACCATGCAGATTTCCAATAGACGTAGACAACAATAAAGCATGAAACTACTATTTACACGCTTTCGCAGTAAGATTACATACGTAGGTGGAGCCAAACATGGTCATTATACAGCGGAATATATACCCTCTGTAATGTGTGATGCGTCAGTGACGTGGGGTCAGTGACGTGGAGGCAAGTGATGCAGTGCCTCACCTGTCTGCTAGATTTCGAACATTTTTACTACCAAAATCATGCAACTTGCCTATTTATTGCTCGAAAATAAAGCGTGAAAGGAGACGCAAGGCATTGTTGAGGCACGGCCAGGCCATGCCTTACCTGTGATAGCAATTCATCGCAATTATCGCAGAATTTATAATAACTCATATTAATCGAATGTAATTGTCGCACTGATTGCGATTCGACTTCTCAATTCTCATATTATTAAGCGGTAACATAACGTTGCGCCACACGGCTACATTTTAGCAGCGACTCCAAACCTATACGTTATCAATCAAGAATGTGAATAGTTATGGCGTTGTTTGTAATTTGAATTTGTAATTGTGAATGTCACTTCCACAGCAGTTCATTTCACGCCGTAAATCAGAAAGATAATGTGTATTTGAAAACATCATTGTGATACAGGCGACCTGATGTTACCTACTCTCTTTGACCAATCAACGTATCGTGCAATCCAAGAATTTGGAAGTGATATTGCTCGCCGGTGTAACCACAAATTGAATTCGAGGATTTTGAAAAGGGGATCCGAGCCCCTAACCCTGAATACCCTGTGTTAACCTCTCAAAAATATGTTTTATACTACCACAAGACCATACCGGTCGTGCTGAAGATTTAATAACAAGTGGCTACCATATTGATAAATTAACCACCAAAATCAAAATTTCGCTTACAGCCATAAATTCTGTCCAAAAGAGCCATATATGGCTCGCGAGCAATAGGCTCCCGACCACTGCAATAATCACTTGCATTGACGAGTTTCCCACAACGTTAGTGTGTTGGTGTATGGGATATTCATGGAGTTTGTCGACTACTATGGTCATTTGCACCATTCCGCAGCTTTCGACATGTAGCACGGCTCACTTATAGGCTTTTATAAGACACGGTGAGGAGGGGCAGCTGTGGATCATACCTCTGCGATATCTCGCCTCATGCCCACGTGTGACTTGATGAGCATCATTACCACACTTCTACCAATACTAATATTAAAAATATTAGACATAATGGCAATTTAATAATAAACGAAGGAGACGGTAATAATCATTGCCCTAGCAGTCTGGTGAGATATATTTTCGACTTTCGATATTACGTATCTAAATGTTCCTAAAAAGTGTCAATATACGACTGTTCCTTGATATAAGGTGACTAAAATGATAAATGAGAAACATAATTTGTGCCGTACATTTTCACGTTCACAGAACTCGAACAGGTCTACCCTATAGTCCTGCCGCAATATACAGTTATACGAATATATATAACATATAGGCTATCGCCAGTTTTATAAGAGATATTAAAAAATGACTTACGTTCATATATTGTAGCATTCATGTATTTTAAATCTTCCTTCACTTCTTCCAACGAGCCGTTATCTGAATAAGATGGATTGTAGCATTGCGCTAACTTGTATCCGAACAATTTTATATCAGTTTTAGTTCCCTTAGATCGAAGGACTATCGAGGAAGTGCATGGAATCCCATCGACCAACAAAACCACCAATTGCAGGGCGTTTATTGTGTTTGTTACTCAGCAAACAGCTATGGGCAAAGCTCAGAAAGACAGCATACCATATGGTACAATGCAACACCCTGTCATACGAGATTTTGAAGGTCACAATTTTAAATGTCTTGTATTTTAAAACTCGCTGTTTAAGCACTCATTGGTTAGAATTTCACCTTCTTTTGCAGGGTTCGCTTATATGGCAGCTGCTGTTTACAAAATCACTATTTTGTACGCAAGCCGGATCGTACTTCCGAATGGTTCTGTACACAAACCCGTACGCGTATAACGCAAGCAGTCTACAGCAGTGCTGCTAAACCCCGTGTATCGTCTTCCAACCATTGTTTTTACTACAATCCTTCAAAGTATGGGATAGAGGGCGCTAGAGCATGAGCACCAATGCTCGTTTTCCTTATAATTCAATTGCGATATAACTTATTATATGATAAAAATGTGCATTTCTATATGGTATGGAACAGTGATATGGCTAAATTCGTGAAAATTGGCATATGTTAGGCTAATGCCGTAGTGCAAAAACTTGACGCGATAGAAGAAAACCAGCGACAATTTTGGAATCTGCACGCCAAAATGAGCCTAAATTAGGTGCAAAATCAAAGTCACCAAATTTTTCTTTCTAAATTATTGCCCAGTGTAATTATACCTGTCATAATAAGTAGAAAGGGAATGCATGGAAAAATCAAAAATGAAATCTTTTTCAAGCGTCAAACGACATCAAATTTAGTTACTAATGTCCTGATACTGACACCTTGCAATAGAGAAAGTGTCGCAAACATTGTGAAGTTACCCCGATTGACCTCGCTATTCCAAATGTCCGTTTCGTCCACAACTCCGAAAAACATCTATATACAGCGATTCGTTTGTAACAATGGAACTGGCGTTGACTATGTACCAAGTATTTGATTAAAATGAATGGCCATTCCACCCTTTTTTCAGCAGTTATGAATCACATTCCCAGAATCCATATAGGTTTGCCCTTATCCTACTAAAATATACATATATGTATAATATATGCGTTCTCGCTTCGAAAGAGATATTTATCTGTACTTATATATTTGTATATTATATAGGAGATATCACGAAATGAGTCTTTGTTTCAATTTACAGTAACAATCTTCTTCATCGTCCGTGCAAAAATAAATCGCAAATTTTAAAATAACTTACGTTTCTTTATCCAAGCATTCAGCTTTGTGAAATTTGTCGCTACTTCTTTGATCGATTTATTATCTGAATAAACCGAATTGGGACATTGCGTTAACTAAAATCTGAACAAGCCTACATCAGTTTATTTGAAAGTGTCCTCGGTGTACGCCCAAATGTCATCTTTTTGGAGAATTTGTCCTCTTTTTTCGAAATATTTGGTAAAATATAAGTTAAAATTCGACTGGATATAGGACATTAGTATTGAAGTAACGTTCAGGCGGGTATTTCAAGACCAACCACAAAGTCGAGAAATATTTACCATTATCCCGAATTTACTCCAGTGTTGTAAGTCTGAACTTTTTTAAAAAGTGTCCTCTTTTCAGATTTCCAAAATGTGATAATCCTATAGTTAAGCATTTTTAAAGATCCAGTAGTTTGTCCAATTCTGCACGTGTATGTGAAGGATTACGTGATCTTTGCATGGATGATCACAATTCCGCAGAGGTATTTCAAGATATTCTGCTTTTTCGGAGTTAACAGAATGTGGTTATTGTGCGTGAACTACAAATATGCATGGTAGCTGATTTAGCTGGTAAAACATTTGTAAGTAGGATCGTTTATGACTGAAGGCTAGTATTTGGATATCACCATATACTTACGCCTATCTTCTCGTAGATCCATTTCACTTGTACAGCTTTCTTCAACTATAAAAATACAAATTGTTGATTGGTCTAAAATCTTCGGTAATAAAATGGTTAGTCGTGCAGGAACATTGAGCAGGTGGCAGGATTGTCTGCAGAAAATGTTCTGAGATAGGAATTCCTGCCTCGACATTTTAAATTTGGTAGTGTCGAATTTACTTATTTATTCGTATTTTTCGAGAACGCCTGAAGCCCGGTGGATATTGAATTCTTGAGCCGATATCGAGAAAACCAATGACTAGCCCGTTTATCGATAACCCCGATATACTAAACAATATTCAAAAGATATAGAATCTAGCTTGAGACGCATTTCCGTAATTGCATAGCATTTATATTTACTGGCAGAGTTTTACATTCAAGGCTCTGCTTGGTCAATATTCCTTTTATAACAGTGTACTATACCATTCCGTGACGTGGCGAAAAATGCCGGCATTTACCAAAGGTAATATCATATATTGTACTGTATCGGCTTTTATGTGCGAACGTATACTCGGAAGAGCTCTACTCTCTGGAGTCGTCACTCTGCAATGGGAACTCATCAACTATTTTATTTCGTTGCGAAGGTGACAAGTAATTTACATGAGAATCCAAACAATAATTTATCAACTGATATGCCGCAATAATCACAATAATCGTGTGGACGCTATATGTAAATCCCCCCGTCCCAAAATAAATGAATTACATTAACATCACTTTCAATCTTAGTTTCAAAGTTTATTCACCCGGATAACTGTACGCATGCCTCATCTTATCAAGAGAAACCGGCACGGATGAGGACACGAGTTAGATTTGAAACCAATGATAAGCTACGATATGATAAGATCGGCACGCAGTCGCTCAATGAGAAAAATGCAATACATGTATGTAAACAGGCCCCAATATATACATCATACAGCCGAGGGTCGATGCGTAATCCATCCATTGGAGAGCATTCGATTGTTTACTCCCAGAACTATTCAGACGATATGTTTTCAGTATTATCCGAGGAGAGAATTAAATTTAATTTATCAGCTTTGGAATTCACATTCGCCAAACTGAACAACCAGGTCCTATGTCGTTATTCGAATAAATAAACGGCAATAGGAAAGTAATATTGAAAGGTTTATTATAGTTCGCTACCATTATCCCTTCAGCGCATTTCATTATGAAAATTGAAAATTGCAAGAATAGCCAAATGATGAAAAATACTTACGCGTGTAAATCGTAGAGTTGAGGTCACTAACGTTAGTCTGTAGTACCATTACGTCATCATGGTCTGAAAATAAGCAATTACCTTTCACGAGAAGAAGTTTGGCGTGTCGTCGAAATCTACTTTCATCTTGTTAATGTTATGTTATACTCAAGGCTCAGGGATATTGCTTTTACGTCCTTAATTTCTAGTTCTAATTGCGACATAAATAATTTTGACCATGTGCGGAATGTAGATTCAATATCAAATATTCATTGACTCACTAAATAGCTGATTCGGCATTTCTGTGGTGGTCTTATCGAGTCTATATTAAGATATCCCGACAGCTTCCTAGATACTCGGAGTCTATGTACAATGATGTTTTAAGCTGTTTGGCGGAATTTTATATTGCAACTTCTTGCAACTTTTCTCTATATTTAATACCAATTTTTACTGCAACTTTCATCAAATATTGCGTAAAACCGTAAAGGTGTGATTTAAAAACATGCTATACACTATTTCTACTATAGTTCTATTCTCTTTGATTTGCATATCAAAGTGCTATATGATGTATTAGCTGCATTTCACCATGTTATCTCTGACATAATGGCTTGCAAGCAAGAAGTTCAGCCAAGCACGAGCGTGTCCGAACAATATGTAAATATATCGCTTTATTGATTCTGTCGTCTGAATTTGAGATAGTTTCCCATTTCACGAACGCCCGGCGAGACCGCCTAAAATTACATTTTCACTGGATCACATTATTCATGCTATTGATTTTGTTAAAGTCGCCAAGAGTGAGTTTTTTTGCAACGCCTTGCGTCAAGTTTGCAGACCTAGGGGGTTGGGGTGTGTTAGTTTACTTGCTTCAGAAGAGGGGGTCAACGCTATGCAGTTTGGCTTTTTGGGGGAAATTTATTCCCGCATTGCGTAATTTTCTTGCTGTGTAACGGGGAAAAAATGAATTTCGCTGGTCTCGGCGGAATGTCCGTAAAATGGAAAAGTAACAAATTTGACAGCTCTGCGTGAACTAAATTATACAACGGAACCTTTCCAGTATCTTATACCCTACTAATTCAACAAAAATTATAAATTCAACTTTTTACTGTTACTTTTGTCAAAATTAAGTGCAAGTTTTCTCGCGATTTTAGTGCAACAAAAACTTACCCTACTTATATTATGGTAAAATTGTGGATTTCTATATGGTATGGTAAAGTAATGTGGCTAAATTCGTGAAAATTTTCATATTTTGACATATGTCGTGGAGCAAAAACTTGACGTGACAGAAGGAAAACAAGCGGCATTTTTTAAATCAGCATACTAAAATTAGCCTAAATCAAGTGAAAGAGCAACGTCAACAAATTCCTGGTTCAAAATTGTTGCCCAGTGTTTTTCTTTCCTTACAATAAGTTAATTCAATTTTTGTCCCTCGATTTTCATCCATTCTTACAAGATTGGACACTCGTCTAAATCCATAACTAATGTATATTTATTACGACAGTGAATTCATAAATGAGGAATGTCTTACCGAATACAAGCATTGAACGTTTCAGTCTCATCAAATTTGATTAAACAGTATAGTTCTAAAATAGGGGAATGATCGTGTTTTTTCTTGAGGTAATGTAGTCGGCAAGATTTTTATATATAATTTCAAATCTGTAGTAGTCACTGACATCCGATCAAGTTGGGAAAATTAAAAGCATGTATTGATTACTAGTCCGTATCTATTCAGCATAATTGGGATTATTTGGATACCTAAACTCTTGGTAATAAAATTTCCAGGAATACTTCGTGGGTAACTTCACAAAAGATCGCTCTGATAGGTGAATTTGCAGCAACCTTCGCCCACACGTCGAACATAAAATTTATTAAAAATAATAGTGACAGTTTTAAACTTATCAGTCGTACGTAAGATATCTTAAGTATTAAATCATCTTACGCGTGTTGAGGGTGTTATTCAGATCCGTGATATTATCCTCGACTTCGTCCAGTTTAACATCGTCTGAAAAATATCAAGTCCAACGTTATACCTTGATACATTTATCGTGCAAACATAAATTCATGATTCGCATTTATAAAATGACCATGCCTACGCATCAAGAAGATTGGTGGGACTTTTGGTATTCCCCAATACGAGTGTACGATGAAAGTATAATTTTCGGTACTTCGTGGTATATGGTACATTCGTTGCCGCCGTATTAACGGATTTTTCCTATTATAAGTTAATTGTATATCACGACATACGATGTTCATCCCTTGAAAGTGTTGTTTTTTGACGTAAACAATAAGCTATAATTATATGACTGTCAATGTATTTAGTAATATTTTTAGTAAACTGTTTCAGTCTTTATTATCTACATCAGGGGTCACCCAGCTGAATTGGACAGCCAGCTGAATTAGACATTTTTAAATGACACTTTGCATCATTATCACTTACATATATTTCAGTTTTTTTTCAAAATGCTGGAATCTTATAATTCAAATTTTTTTCAGACGACGAGAGACTGAAAATGGCATTGATGCAATTAAAAAATCTACAGGTCGGACTGGTCCAATTCCTTGTAGCGGCAATTGGATATTTGTGCTACAAATTTTTTGAGCTCGTGGAAACCCGTCGAAATAGCAATCGCATCGGAATGATAAAAGTAGGCCAATTCTGAACAAGCTCAAGAATCACATCGAACATGGAATAAATTTGATCAGTGAGGCAACCACAAATTTTTTGAGTGTAGTCAACAAAATCTATTAAGCATCGCAGCATCTTACGCGTGTTAAGGGTTTCACTCATATTACTGATATTGCCATGGAGCTGTCCCAGGTCAGTGCCATCTGGAAAATAACGAATTAACATTATACGAAACTAACTGAAATGTATTTTTCAAGCAAATTGATCAGCTAAAGCAGCCGATGGATGCGTCAAATACTCTCAATTCTCAAATGTTGAATACTACGTCGAGCGATTGGATAATTTATTTGAAATTTAATTAATAAACACTGGAAATCTTCTGCACTTTGGTGTGCTACAATGAAACCGACGAACACAGTGGAGGCTTGGGATCGAAATCGAAACTCGGTCCTTCAGAAAAATGACATCGCTATCCTAAAAATTTATAAATCGATTCATGATTAGGTAATTGGTGTCACGTTATGAGTTTCAACCGAACATTACGGTGACACATTTTAAATTGGAGCCTCCCATTTCCTGACTGGTATCTAAAAACGAACAGCAGAAGTTACAAATATTCGCTAAATAAATTCATCATGATATTTTCGTTTTCTGTGAAAATTATTTTTGTTTGTTTTGTTCGTTTGGCATTCTTTTGACGCACGTTTTTCAATGGCAATCAGTAAAACGAACATATGAAAATGACCAGGTCGTGAAAGGATGTTTATGATTGCATTTGACGTACTCGCAGTAATGACATAAAAATCACAACTTTTGCGGGATATGTGGACATAACTGTATAATCACATTTTCTCTAAATGCATCAAACATTATCAAATGGGTAGGTGAGAACTAAACGTATACTTGATCATTGTGTCTATCCATTACAAATGAGTACGTGGATGAAAAAATTATTTCCTGCAAAGTTATAGTCACATTGTGGTTACTTTCAAGTTGAGCTAATCATAATATTCCAAGATTTTTTGTTTCATTTTATATGCAACGAAATTGGGATTATTTGGATACCTAAACACTTGGTAACAGTATTTTATGTGTAACTCATGGACACCATAACTCTAACAATCGTTTCGGTGATCGATTCCGTGCAACCCCAGCACACACATTGAACATCTAATTTACAATAAAATCAATAATAATCAGAGTCTCGAATTCATTCAATTCTGCATAACATATTAGTATACGAAAATCTTACGCGTCTTGACGCTGTCATTCAGATAAATTAAAACGCTGTTGACTTCCTTCAGTTTAGCATCGTCTGAAAAGATCGTGATCAACTCTATACGTGAATACTGCTATAACGTAAACATATAATTTCACTCTTCGGGTTTGTAAAATGGAAATATGTTATAGAAACCTAGAAATAAATTAAGTACTGGTGGGATGTTTGGCCAATTCTGATTACAGATGTGCGATGGAAGTAGAATTTTCATTTAAAAAACAGATCTCAATTTGGAGCAAATATGTTTGTATCATGTTTTCCATATTTTTAGACATGTCGTCACGAACCTTTAGCTGAGTTCTTACGTCACAGTGGATAAGTAGCCCTATCCGAATAGATGTGGTGCACACCCTTTATGGAATTCAACGAATCACTATGGCAATCTTCAATTCATTCCGTAGTGAATAAAATATATTAACGTATTGGAATATCAAACGCGTGTTCAGCGTTTAATTCTGAATAATGGTATTTTTCGACAGTATCAAGTTTAACATCGTCTGAAAAATACCGAATTGTTACGTGAAAGGTATGAGGTAATCGAAACGATGCCGTAGTGTTATTTATTTGAAAATATCGCGGTACAGATGACAACGAGATATTTGGGCTACTAAAATCTCACAATTCAAGTGACACGACATAACTCCTATTTTGCTTACAATGAAACTGTTTGGACGAAAGTAGGTATATCAAATATGGAATTCAATGAATCACTAAGGCAATATTCGGTCAATTCCGTCGTGCATAATTATATTTCTATGTAATTGAATATCTTACGAGCACGCAGCGTCTGATTCAGAATATTATTCTTGTTGTCCACGGTATACAGTTTAACATCGTCTGAAAAATAACGAATACAAGATAATATGAGAAGGCTTTAAATATGCAACCCTGAATAATAATACTCTTCAATCATATTGAACTGGTACTTGCTAAAAACACCGATGGACGTATCAAAATAATCTGCATTCATTTTTATCGAGACTTTAAGAATGCCACAAACAACACCATAATATATTTGGCATTTAAAGACTACATTTTACTAGTCGATTAAGCATAGCCAAAACGATAAATACGATTTATCATAGGGGAAATGTACAGAGAGCGTATTTTTTTAACACTTTTCAGGAACTAATTTGCGTATCTGTGTTCAAATCTCTGGCTGTCACGGTTGAAGTCCAGATATTCTAAATTGTGGCATTAACAATCAATTTCCATAGGTTGCATAACGGTATATGAATGTTATACGCAAATATATTCGTAACGGGCTGATGAGATTGCTGACGGACATTCAGTTTTGGACAGTATATATTTTTTGTGTTTGTATGGATGAAAAAATTAGACGACTGGGTCGCGGATATTTAAATCGGAGACAAAGTAATACTTCTTCAAAATACATCATGGAATGGCACGTTTGCCACCCATGATATATATATAAATTAAATTCATCTTTCTGTACGTGGTAAATGTACCGATTTTGTTACTCAAGTACATTTTGAAGTGACGTCACTAATTTGTACTTATCAAGAGTACAAGTATGGATTTCCAAAAGATTAAAAAGGAAGTTTCACCTAAGAAACAGATTCAGTTAAGTACACGAAGTAGTCTAAAGTCACACACCACGAGAAAGCTATACAACTATAGAAAAAAATCTGCTTGATATTTCCTCAGAATTAGCAATATGTTGGTAACGATTAGGCGATTGCTACTGCCTACACTTTCGAACAATGTCAGCTTACTATTAAAGTTTGTGAAAAAGTATCGACAATAAGCTACCGGTAACGAGCGCCCCGATACCACGCTTTCTTCAACCGTAAGTAAGTGACATCCATTCATTCGATTGTCAAATGTAGAATTCTCTAAAACACTGGTTCTTAACCTATTTTCCCACAGTGCTCCTTATAGAAAATTGCCTAGGTCTATCGCCGCCCCCGCATATTGTAAGGACGGTAGTAAAATAGCTGATTCGGCATTTATGTGATGATCTTATCGAGTCTCTATTAAGACCTTCTGTTCATTGTCGCATAACATTATTATGAATATACAAATCAATAATTCGGGTATTGTAACCTTCGATTATAACTAGGGCAAGTTTTTGCAACTTTTGCAACTTTTATTACAGCTGCCGGCAGCTTCCGAGATAGCCTACTCAGAGTCTATGTACTATGATATTTCAAGCTGTTCGCTGGGATTTGATAGTGCAACCTTTATCCACTTTTCTCTATTTTTCATACCAATGTTTAGTAGAACTTGGATCAAATATTGCGTAAACATGTATAGGAATGACTTAAAAACATGCTATAAAGTTTATAGTATATACTATTCCTAGTACGGTTTCGTTCCTATTTATTTGCATAACCAAGAGCTATATGACGCGTTAGCTGCATTTCTCCGTTACGAGTGACACAATGACTTTCAAGTACACCTGCCAAGCACGACCGTGTCCGAACTATATAGATCTCTTTATTAATTCTGTCGTTTAAATTTGAGAGAGTTTAGTTTCCCATTAGACGAACGCCCAGGCGAGACCGCCGAAAATTACATTTCACTTGGTCACCTTATTCTTGCTATTGATTTTGTCAAAATCGCTAAGAATCAGTGTTTCTTCTACAACTTTGGTCGAATTTGCAAGCTAAGGTGGTTTTGGGTGTCTTATTTGACTTGTTTGAGGGAGATGGAATTATCGCATGGCTCACCAACAAGCTGCCCGCTTCAATAAAATATTATTTCTTTTGGGATAACTACGCCCGCCGCCCATGTCTGACAAAGCAGCGCTGTACTGACATATAGTTATCAAAAGGTGGTTGTAAAAATGCATTGACGATTTTTATGTCGATATTGAAGTCATGCGGACCACGGCCTCTTCGAATTTTAAAAAGTGGCCCGCGACCAATTTTGAGATAGCCACCCCAGGGTTATTGCTATGTTGTTTAGCTTGTCTGAGAAATCACAGCATTTCGTAATGTTCTTGCTGTGTACAGGAAAAAAAATAATTTTTGGCGGACTTGTAAGAATGTCCGTGAAATGGCAAAGTAACAAATTTGACAGCTCTGCAAAAACTGGGTTATGTAACGGAACCTGTCGAGTATCTAATACCCTGCTAATTTAACAAAATTATAAATGCAACTTTTTACTGCAACTCTTGTCAAAATTTGGTGCAACTTTCTTCTAATGTCAGTGCAACAAACACTTGTCCTAATTATTACGATTCAACATAGTTCTTCACGTTCTCTATCGTGTCATTCTGTTGGTATATTAAATCAGATTTTATTTCATTTGATAGACATTTAGGTCGATCATGAGCTGCTTTGGAAGGGGCATTAGCATTTCGGTCGACATTCCATGTTCATACTATATTGCCTGATAGCAGCCATTAATCAGCATACAGTTGGTACAATTTGTGAGATGTCACTCATATGAAGAATGAAGTTATTGAACAGTTTCATCGTTTTCTGGTATAACAACTCGCCAGTAAAATGCTAAAACAGGGGCGGCCAACCTTTACGGCCCACGGGCCTCATGAAATATACGAACCATTAAGCGGACCACTTGAATGTTGATGTCCTTTGTTAATCTTCCTATAGGAGCGAACCGAGCTAGTTGACGATGTAAAAATTCTTATCTCACTACGCTTCAAACCGGATAACAATCATGTCATGAAAACTTAGTGTGCGGTGATGTCCCGGGGGCGGGTAATTTTTTCGCAATTATTTATTGGATTCCGTCAATAATAATGTTAATTGCATGTAGTGCGAGTCACCCCTGTGTACAATTGGCTCAATTGGCCAGGACACGATTATTCGGCGTTTCGTCATGTTAACATCGAAGATTTCAGTTAATATGGGTCTATGATTTTTTTCGAAGGTAGCATCGCCAACTATATTTCTGTGGGTTTACATGCGAAGTAGCTTGTTGAAAGACATGTTCTCTTACAATTGCGAATATAGTTCGACTCAATTCTTTCTAGCGAGTCACATTTGGCCTGCGGGTATCCGGCTGGCCGCCTCTGTTCTAAAAGATTCCGCGTCATTCATCGTCGGTTAGGGTCGCGCATTCGCACCAAGTAATATGGAGCAAATGAACCACTTGCATCATATCTACAAGTGGAAATGGTGCTTCAGTCTTCCCGTATAAATGTAAATACATATATATGAAATATGGGGATTTGTGACATCATATATTCTAAACAATTCGTGCTCATGTTCAGCGCGTAGCGCAGCCCATGTGGCAGCGACAAAAGCTCCTCATTTTGTTATTAACGACAATATATATACCAGATGTTCCGATCTTGGATTGAGTTCCAGAACATACCGGTATTTTACAAAAAATATTGACATGCTAGAGCAGGGCCGACCAACCCGTGGCCCGCGGGAAGGTTTTGAGTGGCTGCGAGGTGATTTCCGAAATTAGTAATATTATAAAAATGGATTGCACAGATTGTGAACTAGCAAGGCCAACAAAAAATTTGATTAGTCTGGCCGCAATACTTGTGATTGGATGACTAAAATATCAGTTCCGACGCATTGGCCGATCCATGAGCCAGTCACATTTTTGTAGATCTTCGTACACTACAATAAAGCAGAATAATTTGCGATATATTTATCGAAAGTAAAAAATTTCTACACGCTTCGCGCAACATGTTGTCACTTGATTTCTTGCTTTTAATATTGTACCTCTTTGTGAAAATAAAAGAACGCATAATGTATCAGATTGAGTCTAACTATATTCGCTATTGCGAGACAAAGTGTCGTTCAACATATGTGACCTTGCTTTTGCGCTCGCAGAAAGACCGTCGACTTTGAAACCTAGGCATAAAATGATTGACGCATGTTGGTCGAAGCTTTCGATATCGATATGTCCATTGTCATGGCGCCGAATAGTCCAGTCCTTGCAAACTGAGCCCAGCGATATACAGCAAGCCCGCAATATAGTCAAGTGACTAAATTATTGACCTATGAACTTCGAAATTTTTTCGCGCTTTGCCCGGCTAGTGGCCCGCGCAATAGTTCGTCAATCGAATGTGGCCCTTTAGCTGAAAAGGTTGGCCACCCCAGTACTAGAGTCTACCAAGGTCACTTGCAAACGCGAACCGTTGAATTATCTTGACTTGCTTACCGAATGCAAGCGTGAGCAGTCCGAGCGATCTAGCATTACTAAATACTTTTGCGAGAGGCAAATACTAGCGTCAATATCCATCTAATCATGAAGTAAACATTAGTCCGCTGTCGTTCTTAACGGACGGTTCACAAGCACTATTTTGCGAGTGAAATTAATTTTGTGTTGAAAACCACCGTTAATTGCTATATGAGATAATTATGATGACATAAATATATAACCTAATTTATGTGACTTGAGCTTTATGACTTTGATTTTAACAAACGCGTAACAAACGGCGTATTCCATTGCGCTTGATATGGTGGAACATTCCAAAAACACAGAATCCAGCCTTTCATAAACAGATGAGTACTTCACGTTCTGCATTATCTTCGATTTCAAAATCTTCAGCATTAGGCCTGTCATTCCTAAAATCTTCATCTTGACCCAAATTATCGAGCTATTCGGAGTTTCAAGTTACGCTGGATAAGCTGGATGAGGCTGCGGACATATAGCTGATAGTAAATGTAATGTTTATTTTTCTTGCCGTATCATGCAGTTTGCATCAAATATGTGTCTGAAATATCCTCGGATGATTGCATCGTCTAACCAAAAATGGGAGAAAACATCGGCCTAGATCGATAACAGTACCTTTTTTCCAAATAATTCAATTGATCCATTGGCTATATAACTTATTATATGGTAAAAGTGTGGATTTCTATATAGTATGAAAAAGTAATATGGGTAAATTTGTTAGAATTTGCATATTTTTGAATCTGCATACGAAAATTACCCAAATCAAGTGCAAAATCAACGTCAGCAAATTTTTCGATCAAAATTGTTGCACAGTGGTATTGTTTTTTTTTCTCAATAGTACGTTAGTTCCATTTCTTGTCTTACGATTTTCATCCATTCTTACAAGATCGGACACTCGTCTAAATCCATAACTAATGTAGATTTATTACCACAGTGAATTCATACATGAAGCATGCCATACCGATTACAAGCATTGAACGTTTCAGTCTCACCAAATTTTATTAAACAGTATAGTTCCAAAATATGGGAATGATCGTGCTTTTTTCTTGAGGTAATGTAGTCGGCAAGATTTTTAAGAATAATTTCAAATCTGTTGTAGTCACTGACAACCGATCAAGTTGAGAGAAAGAAAAACCTGTATTGATTACTAGTCCGTATCTATTCAGCGTAATTGAGATTATTTTGATACTAAAACTATTGATAATAAAATTTTCAGGAATATTTTGTGGATAACTTTACAAAAAATCGCTCTGATATGTGAATTTGTAACAAGCCTCGCCCAGACGTCGAACATGAAATTTATTTAAAGTAATAGTGACAGCTTTAAACTTATCCGTCGTACGTAAGATATCTTTAGCATTTAATCATCTTACGCGTGGAGAGGGTGTTATCCAGATCCGTGATATTGTCCTCGACTTTCTCCAGTTTGACATCGTCTGAAAAATATCAAGTCCAACGTTATACCTTGATGCATTCATCATGTGAACATAATTTCAAGGTTCGCGTTTATAAAATGACCCTTCCTAGGTATCAAGAAAGAGTTGGTCGGAATTTTGACTAATCCCCAATATGGGTGTACGATGAAGGTATAATTTTTGGTACTTGGTGGTATATGGTATATTCGTAACACCCGTATTAATGGACTTTTTCCTATAGTAAGGTAATTGTTTATCGTGACTTACGATGTTCATCCATTGTTCCAGGATCTGTCACTTTGTCGTTGGAAGTGTTGTTTTTTAAAGTAAACAACAAGCTATAATTATATGATTGTCAATGTATTTATTAATATATTTACTAAACTGTGTCAGTCGATATTATCTACATCAGTGTTCACCCAGCTGAATAGCTTGACAGACAAGCGATTACAATATAGAATCATTAATTATGGGTAATATATTGCCTCACATATTCATTGCTATACCATAGCATCAATTTTTTCATTTGTATTTAAAGACACTTTAAGTGACGCATTACTGCCACTTCGATCGCTAACTTGAGCGGTGACAATATGTTGATCGATATAAAGGTCATTACCTATGTTAGCGAAATTTGATGACGAAATTCGTCGCATGCGTGCGAATCCGTCAAGCCGCTGAAAAAACTGATTTTCAGTCAATCCACATTGACCAGTTTGACGGTTGTTGTTATTGTTTATTAAGCAAAACGATTTGGCGCTTATCGAGTGCCTTTGGCACTACGATTAAAGACATTGTGAAGGAAAAGAGGAGGTCGTATAAAATAATGAGGGATATCATACTAGAGTAAATAGTTTGAAGTTAAAATAAAAGAGATGATATCGGCGGTTTAAGTCTAAGTATCATGGACGAATGCGGACGCTACGAAAAGGAAACTTATAATGCTGTATGCTATCTTCGAAAATAACGTTTTTCTATCACGATTCCCTTGAGGATTTTTCCCTGATGCTCTCAGTTTATCAGCCAGTCTTAGGTGGCATTACCGAGTATCAATGTCTAAGGCAGTGGTCGGGAACCTTTTTCGTCCAAAGAGCCATATTGATCCGATATTTTCCATTTGAACTTCCAAAGAGCCATACATTTCATTCAACTATTACGTCGCAATTGAAGAATCGTGACGTCATTGTAGCGCAAATTCGAGATCACTACATGGGGTTCGTCGTTTGCACTTTATTTCTCTGTAAAAACTCGTACTAATCATGCTGGTGGCCTTTATTTGCGAAATGAGTATGCAAAACTTGAGTTACATAGATCTTTTGCAAGTTATGCATTTTTAATTGTATTGCGCAGAGAGGCATATCATATATTTAGAAGCTTAAGACAATTACCATTAAGATTTCCAACAGACGTACACACAGTAAAAGTATGCATCTAATTTTTACTCGATTTTACAGTTAATGCGTCTTTTGGTGTTGCATGGCATTCCTGGTGACTTTGTAGTGTGGTTAATAATAATTGTTGAGATTAAGCTTCATAAAAAATTTGAGACTTTCTTTAGTCATACGAGATCGTAAGTTCGTCTCGATGCTTATCATAAATGCGAGGACCCATAATTCGTAGGTGGAGCCAAAGATGGTCGCTATGCAGCAGTATTCAGTACCCACTGTAATGTGTCATACGTCGGTGACGCAGTGTTGGGATGACTCGAGTCATGACTTGACTCGAGTCAGACTCGAGTCAACTTTTTCGTATGACTTGACTTGACTTGACTCGGAGCTTCAAAAATGCGCATTGACGCGTGACTCGGAGCAAAATTTACGAGTCAATTTCAAGTCATTAAGTAAGCGGTGTCGAATAAATCACTGTATCTTGTGGATGTTCGGATTGTTCGACATACCATGGTGTCACTTGTGAGAACAACCAGTCATTCACTGATTGTACGTTACAAGGTTCATCCATTGTTCGATCACAAATAAATTGACCGCAATATAGAAAATTAATCTAAATATTAATGTGTCTCTGTTTCTTAGACGGCTCAACGCTTACGTTGCCCAGTGCTCACATTTACCAATCCTCTTGTGTGATTTAAATCGAACGAATATATTGGGTGCGTTTATATTCTCATGGAAGTGAAGAAAAGTAGTGTAGGCTATTATACCATATCAATTTGTTTCAACTTCTCGAAGCTTCGTATTAGGTCCTATATTTTGGCTGATAAGAAATGACTGTAGTATGGAGGTGTACAGTTACTCAAGTACTTTATTAGCAGTTCTACGTGTGCGTGAGGGATATACCGTCTTTTTGCATGGATATTTAACGAGATATTCGTTATTTGATTAAGATAAACGAATAATTATTCTGTCTATCACACAGCTAGAAAAAATGTAATGACTTTGAATCATCACTCATACTTCGAAAATTCAATTTGACTTTAATTGTGACTTGACTCGTGACTTGACTTGACTTGACTCGACTTGACTCGAGTCACCTTTGAAAATCGATTGACTTGACTTGACTCGAGTCAAAATCTGCAATGAGTCGAGATGACTCGTGACTCGAAGGTAGTGACTTGATCCCAACACTGCGGTGACGTGGGGTCAGGGGAGGCAGGTGACGCACTGCCTCACCTGTCTGCTAAACGCGACAGCAAATTAAGTTTGAGTATTTTGAATAGGGGGTCCGATCCCCTAACCCCGAATACGCCACTGAATATTAAACCTTCGGAGACATTTTTATATACTTTCACAAGAATAATTATACTGGTCGTGCTGAAGATTTAATAACATGTTGCTGCAATATAGATATATTAAACACAAAAATAATAATTTCGCAAAGAGCCATATCTTATGCCCAAAAGAGCCAAATATGGCTAGCGAGCCATAGGTTCCCGACCACTGGTCTAAGGTTATCACATACTCTCTGTGTTCTGTATACAAATACCGACAAGTCAGTTATTCAGTTGCACAAAGTATTCAGCTAATACGGCAACTTTATAATCAGTGACGACATCTTTAATGACAATTTGCATCATGATTGCTTATATATGCTTCATTATTTTTTATCATGCTGGAATCTCATAATTCAAATGGCATCTACGAGATTGGTGCAATCGAATAATCTACAGATTGGACTGGTCACATTCCTGGTAGGGGCAATTGGATATTTGTGCTTCAAATTTTTGGAGCTCGTGGATACCCACCGAAATCGCAATCGCATCGGAATGATAAAAGTTGATCATTTCTGAACAAGCACAAGAAACACATCAAAAATAAAATAAATTTTATCAGTGAGGCAACCACAAATTTTCTGAGTGCACTCAACAAAATCTATTAGGCATCGCAGCATCTTACGCGTGTTAAGGGTTTCCCGCATATTACTGATATTGCCCTGGAGCTGTCCCAGTTCAGTGCCATCTGAAAAATAACGAATTAACATTATACGAAAGTAACTGAAACGTATTTTTCAGGCAAATTGATCAGCTAAAGCCGCCAATGGATGCGTCAAATGTTGAATACTACGTCAAGCGATTGGATAATATATTTGAAAGTTATTGACTAAACACTGGCAATATTCAGCACTTTGGTGCGCTACAACGAAACCGACGAACACTGAGGAGGCTTGGGATCGAAATCGAAACTCGCTCCTTATGAAAAATGATATCTCTATCCGAAAAATTTATAAATCGATTCATGCTTAGGCAATTGGTGTCACGCAATGAGTTTCAACCGAACATTATGATAACACTTTTTGAATTGAAGCCTCGCATTTTCAGACTGGTATCTAAAAACGAACAACAGAAGTCACAAATATTCGCTAAATAAATTCATCATGATGGTTTCTTTTTCTGTGAAAATTATTTTTGTTTGTTTTATTCGTTTGGCATTCTTCTGACGCAAGTTTTCCAATGGAAATTAGTAAAACGAACATATCAAAATTACCAGGTCGCGAAAGGATGTTTATCATTGCATTTGACGTACTCCCAGTAATGACATTAAAATCATAACTTTGCGGGATCAGTGGATATTGCTGTATAATCACATTTTCTTTAAAGGCATCAAACATTATCAAATGGGTACATGAGAACTAATCTTATACTTGATCATTGTGCCTATCCATTACAAATGAGTACGTGGATGAGAAAATTCTTTCCTGCAAAGTTATAGTTACATTGCGGTTACTTTCAAGTTGAGCTAATCAAAATATTTCAAGATTTTTTGTTTCATTCTATATGCAAGGGGGATTATTTAGATACCTAAACACTTGGTAACAGCATTTTATGTGCAGCTCATGGACACCATAACTCTAACAATCATTTCGGTGATCCATTCCGAGCAACCCCAGCACACACATCGAACATCTCATTCACAATCAAATGAATAATAATCAGGGTCTCAAATTCATTCAGTCCTGCACAACATATTAGTATATGAACATCTTGACGCTGTCATTAAGATAAATTAAATTGCCTTCGACATCCTCCAGTTTAGCATCGTCTGCATCGTTTGTAAAATGGACATATGTTATAGAAGCCTAGGAATCAATAAAGCGCTGGTTGGATGTTTGGTCAATTCTGATAACAGATGTGCGATGGAAGTAGAATTTTCATTTAAAAAACAGATCTCAATTTGGAGCAAATATGTTTGTATCATGTTTTTTATATTTTTTTAGACATGTCGTCACGAATCTTTAGCTGAGTTCTTACGTCACAGTGGATAAGTAACCTTATTTGAATAGATGTAGTGCACACTAGGGTTATGACTGGAAAAAAAAATTCGCCTGTAGCAGGAATTGATGAGCATTTTGGTATAAATTTAAAAAATTATAATCATTTTGTTCAAATCGAAAAAAATTTCCCGCACAAACCAACTTCAATTTTCGACACTGGTCCGAATATAGAAAAAATTTACAATTCAAAGGTATTCTTTGCTACAAATTTAATCTTCATATATATGTCCTGTTGTACTTCTGGTAAAGTCCATTCATCAATTTGACTTCTCTTTCTGTTATTATGTTACTGCCAGGGACAGCTACAACGGAAATATCCGACTTCCAATGGGATTTTAAGGCACTTTATCGCTGCAGGACATTCGAGCGCAAAAATAGCAGCAAATAATCTTTGCTATACTCTAGAGCCCGATCGATATTGGATTTTTGGGTGGATACCGATAAAACCGATATCTCACACCTTGACCGAGAACCCCAATACATTCAACCGATATTCAAAAGAAGTTGGATATACATATGCACAGTTTTCAAAGCTTCAGAGCATTTATTTGAACATCCTTACAGCCATTGTTATATTTGAACATGAAATCAACTAGAAAGGCTACATCTGGACACCTGTTAAGTGCAAGCTTGTGACATATATCAATATTCTCAATCCAGCGGTCAAAGATTATAGTTTTCTGACTTCCTACCGCCATGTTGTGACGTCACGATAATTGCCGATAATTTTTCAGCTTCAATGGCTGATACCGATAATTCTGTCGAAGTGTGATATCGTCCCGAAATTATCGGCGAACCGATAAACGGTCGGGCTCCAGTATATCCCATCTATAGACATCTGTTTAGAATACCAGGCTTCCTGACACGCATTTGCGAGGAATAAGCATGATAGCTCAAGAGTTACTCTCCATCTGGGGACTTGGAAGTACGGAATTATAGCCCTTGGGCTCCATCTCGCATTGTGTAGAGATGAAAGTTTATGCCATTTGATTAGTGGTAATATACTATTTTCTCTGATAGAGCCGCATGCTCTGCACAGTACATAGATAAACTTAAAATCACCCCTCCATCCTCGGTTTCCTAATATTTTCATTTGAAATCCTGGTTGGATGGATTGTACCAAGTTTTCGTAGTATTTTACCATATCATCTCCAAATTTGTATCCAAATTTGTAGCCGAAAGTTGGATTTGTTGAGGATGTTGGAATGAAGAACTCTGATATATGCTTTAAGGATCGATAATATATGTTGGCAACCCATGTATTGTAGTTTATGAAAACCCTTGCTCATCACTGCAATTTGCAGTTTCACAACAACGCCATTCCGCCGCCCAGTATCAACAGATGCTGAGTCAGATATGATATGACATTTTCAAGTTTTCATCATATTCCTCTACTCGGTTTTCTAGACGACTGAAAATATGTTGAGTTGTTCCACTTTCGCCTTTTCGAACAACCAGTTCGATTTGTGTCTGACAAATTGAAATTATACGATCAATACAGTCTACATCTGTAATGGTTAAGCGTCCGGCTTCTTGATCGGTAGGTCGTGGGTTCGATTCTCGGCCGGGTCAGACCAAAGACCTGATTAGTAACACTGGTATCCATGGCTTCTCTGCTTGGCGCTCATGCATTACTGGGATAGCATGGAGGGGTGGTGCATGACTTAGAAAGTCGCAAAGGCTATATCTGCACTTCCTTGTCCAGCGGCATATGCACATCATGCACTCATGGTATGCATATGCGCAGATCGTGTGTATGTATATCATGAGTCGGTGTATATGCCGCAAAAACATCAAGGACAAAAAATAAACTACGTCCTTTCCTTTCCTTTCTAAAATCGAAATTATTAATTATTTTTTAATTATTTAATTTTGACTGTAAGCAAGAAAACGATAGGAATAATTCAATATGAGCGATCAAAATTTACCAAAATACTATTTTAAATCTTCGCAATTGGAATTGTGTTAGTCGGAATATATATTATATAGTCTGTATCTACAAAAAAAGCCTATACTTCATACCGTGAAAACTGGAAAATTTTTGTGCGGGAGGTTTTTGTTTACCCAGTCTTAACTTTTGGTAATTTTGCAATCAGGACACAAAAGCTCATCGTTTGTGACTACAGGACACACAAAATTTTGAATTTTTTTCTAGTCATAACCCTAGTGCAAACCCTTTACGGAATTCAACGAATCACTATGGCAATCCTCAATTCATTCCGTAGTGCATAAATATATATATTAACGTCTTGGAATATTCAGCGCGTGTTCAGCGTTTAATTCTGAATAATGGTCTTTTTTCGACAGTATCAAGTTTAACATCGTCTGGAAAATACCGAATCGTTAGGTGAAAAGTATGAGGTTATCGAAACGATGGCGCAATGTTATTTATTTGAAAATATCGCGGTACAGATGACGATGAGATATTTGGGCTCGTAAAAATCTCACAATTCAAGTTACAGGATATAACTTTTATCTTGCTTACTATAAAACTATTTGGACGAAAGTAGGTATACCAAATATGGAATATAGAATATCAATCTTCGGTCCATTCCGTCGTGCATAATTATATTTCTATGTATTGAATATCTTACGAGCACGCTGCGTCTGATTCAAAATATCATTCTTGTTGTCCACGGTATACAGTTTAGCATCGTCTGAAAAATAACGAATACAAGATCTTTTGAGAAGGCTTTAAACATGCAACCCTGAATAATAATACTCTTCAATCATATTGAACTGGTATTTGCTATTAACACCGATAGACGTATCAAAATAATCTATATTCATTTTTATCGAGACTTTTGGAATGCCTCAAACAACACCATAATATAATTGGCATTTCAAGACTATATTTTACTATAGTCGATTAAGCATAGCTAAAACGATAAATGCGAGATTCTAAATTGTGGCATTAACAATCAATTTCTATAGGGGGCATAACGGTCTATGAATGTTATACGCAAATATATTCGTAACGGGTTGATGAGATTGCTGGCAGACATTCAGTTTTGGATAGTCTATATCTTTTGTGTTTGTATGAATGAAAAAATTAGACGACTGGGTCACGGATATTTAAATCGAAGACAAAGTAATACTTTTTCAAAATACATCAATGAATGTCACGTTTGCCACCCAGCATGGTATATAATAAATTGAATTCATCTTTCTATACGTGGTAAATGTACCGATTTATTTACTCGAGTACAATTCGAAGTGACGTCACTAATTTGTACTTATCAAAAGTACAAGTATGGATTTCCAAAAGATAAAAAAGGAAGTTTCACCTAAGGAACAGATTCAGTTAAGTACACGAAGTAGTTTAAAGTCACATACCATGAGAAAGTTGTGCAAGTATAGAAAAAATCTACTTGATATTTCCTCAGAATTAGCAATATGTTGGTACCGATTAGGCGATTGCTACTGCATACACTTTCGAACAATGTCAGCTTACTATAAAAGTTTGTGAAAACGTATCGACAGTAAGCTAACGTTAACGAGCGCCCGGATACCACGCGCTCTTCAATGGTAAGTAAGCGACATCCATTCATTCGACTGGCACATGTAGAATTCTCTAAAATAGTGGTTCTTAACCTATTTCCCTGCAGTGATCCTTATAGAAAATTGCCTAGGTCTTTTGCCGCCCCTCGCATATTGTAAGGACGGTAGTAAAAACAAGGGGTCCGATCGGTCTTTTCGGGTTGGGACTTCGCCATTGCAAATATAGCTTGAATCGCACCCGAGTAGCACTCGACGAATTACCGCTCTAATAATTGCATGTGTTACATTGGAGATCGAATCAAGGTTGAAATAAAAACCATTGTGGACGGGCTCATTCAATCTGGTTTGAGCCCGGTGTAAACATTCTAAATTCACCTCTTTTACTGGCAATACGGGGCCCTTATTTGTATTGATTTTCCTTCTGCGACTGATAAATCAACTGAAATAGTGGTAGAGACTGCATCCAGTTATTTACTGGCGCAAAACCCTGAAAGGCCAGGTTCGCTTCAAAGGGAACCCTCTTGAAAGGTTCCAGGTGAACGCGAACGTGATCCTATGACATCACGTGATGTCATATTGCCAATTCCGACCCTACGTTTCAGTGAAGTGATATATCAATGTACAATTGTAGATCTACATTACACGAGCGGCGACTCTGGCCACATCATGCCGCAATGCTGAAGTAGGCCTACATGCCGCATTTTTAAACGTGACCAAATGTATTAACTGGGGCAATCAAATGGAGGACGTTAAAGTCAATTCTTCGAACGCTTTGCCAACATATTCGACTAGGACTTAAAAGGAATATATGCTCACGCCTGACAGTCAAGGCCAGACAGACAATGAATTCGGCGTCCGATTAATGCTGCATTGATATCTCGCAAAGTGTAGATGTAGTTTTTATGCTTATCACCGATATTACCAAATAAACAAGTTCTGCAGCAGCCGACACTGCAATCGCACGTATTAGGTTTATATATTACTATAAAAATACCAAATCAAGATAACGGATCCGGTGCACCTGCTATAGATTTACATTTGACATGGATGAATTATTTTAATCAATTTTCCTGATTGGTTAAAATAAGCATCATTCGCTGTCTGCCTGAAGTGTATTTCGTTCTTGATGTTGTATGATGGCCAGTCAAACTCAAAGCAGAGAGTCACTGAATATTCACAAACCGAAAGCTGAATATTTCGAGTAAACTTTTCTAACGAAGTAAGAAAAAAATTTCGAGATTGGCGCAAATGGCATGCTCGTCTCGTGGTGACCTTTCATGCAGCCAGCGTAACGCATGGACCATAAAGTGATCCGAAGTTGAAATGCAAAGAATTCTAACCAAATGTTAAAACAATTATATTTGAAACCGAAAATGTTACGCGTTCTTATCGTCTCATTGAGACTATAGTGATGTATTATTCATGTTCCCTCACCGTTTTCTTCTCATAATATTGCGAGACATATACGTTAACCAACGGAACGGATTATTCCAGATTCGAAGTATATGCAACCAGCATTTGGTAAAATAAAAATATACTGCAATATCATTATCAGCAGCTTAACTTAACCTCAATGTGAAATAACGCAAGTATGACCAACATCAGGTCTACCTAATTTAGAAACAGTGGAAGTTTTTATTGGAAATTTAGATAACATGCAGACCAACAATAATAGGTCATGAAATGATGTTCGATCAATGAGTTCGAGGAACTCGCAGTAATGAGATATCAGAGCTTTTGCGTGTTTAATGTACATTACTGTATATGAATTAAATCAGTATGGAGCCATTCTATTCGTGTTCTTATGAAATGATGTGAACAATACAAAATATCACGTTGATCGCTTGATATTTTCTGGATCCTCAGAGTCACGTGGTCAACTAGGTTAGAGGTAGGGCTGCATTAAAAAGAAATATCAATTTACAATAAATCTGTTTAAAACATGTTTATCATTGTTTTCTTTAGAAATGTCGTCACTACGTGACGACACAGTGGATTGATAGATCCATCAAAAGAGACGTAGCGCACACCTCCTTCAAGAAATTCAACGAATCTTGATGGCATTCTTCAATTCATACCGTCATGCAAAAAATATTTTAAAATGCTGGAATATCTTACGCGTATTCAGAGAGTCATTCAAAATAATGGTCTCGTTTTCGACAGTATCCAGTCTCTCATCGTCTGAAAAATACGAAATTGTTATACGTAAATATGAGGTAATCGAAACAGTGGCTTTGTACTATGTATTCGTAAATTTCGCGCTACATATGATAATAGGATAAATGGGCAACTAAAACTCTCACAATTACGATTACAGGAAGCAACTCTTAACTCCCCTACTATGAACAACTTTTCGGACAAAAGTAGGTGTATCCAAAGAGATAGCGCACCCGTCGTTTACACAATTCAGTAAATCAATATGGCAATCTTAGGTCCATTCCGTCGTGCATAAACATGTTTTAAAGTAATTGAATATCTTACGAGCGTTCAGCGTTTCATTCAGAATAATGGTCTTGTTTTCGACAGTATTCAGTCTCTCATCGTCTGAAAAATACCAAATTGTTATACGTAAATATGAGGTAATCGAAACAATGACGTTGTACTATATACTCGTAAATTTCCCGCTACACATGATAATTGGATAATTGGGCTACTAAAACTCTCACAATTACAATTACAGGATGCAACTCCTATCTGCCTTACAATGATCAACTTTTTGGTCAAAAGTAGGTGTATCCAAAGATATGGCGCACCCGTCGCCTATGGAATTCAATAAATCACTATGGCAATCTTAGGTCCATTTCGTCTTGCATAAACATGTTTTAAAGTAATTGAATATCTTACGAGCGTTCAGCGTTTCATTCAGAATAATGGTCTTGTTTTCGACAGTATTCAGTCTCTCATCGTCTGAAAAATACCAAATTGTTATACGTAAATATGAGGTAATCGAAACAATGACGTTGTACTATATACTCGTAAATTTCCCGCTACACATGATAATTGGATAATTGGGCTACTAAAACTCTCACAATTACAATTACAGGATGCAACTCCTATCTGCCTTACAATGATCAACTTTTTGGTCAAAAGTAGGTGTATCCAAAGATATGGCGCACCCGTCGCCTATGGAATTCAATAAATCACTATGGCAATCTTAGGTCCATTTCGTCGTGCATAAACATGTTTTAAAGTAATTGAATATCTTACGAGCGTTCAGCGTTTCATTCAGAATAATGGTTTTGTTTTCGACAGTATGCAGTCTGTCATCGTCTGAAAAATACGAAATCGGTATACGTAAATATGAGGTAATCGAAACAATGACGTTGTATTATATATAGGCCTACTGGTAAATTTCGCGCTACATATGATAATAGGATAATTGGGCTACTAAAACTCTCACAATTACAATTACAGGATGCAACTCCAAACTGCCCTACTATGAACAACTTTTCGGTCAAAAGTAGGTGTATCCAAAGACATTACGCACCCCTCGCTTATGGAATTCAATAAATCACTATGGCAATGTTAGGTCCATTCCGTCGTGCATAAATATGTTTTAAAGTAATTGAATATCATACAAGCGTTCAGCGTTTCATTCAGAATATTGGTCTTGTTTTCGACAGTATCCAGTCTCTCATCGTCTGAAAAATACGAAATTGTTATACGTAAATATGAGGTAATCGAAACAATGACGTTGTACTATACACTCGTAAATTTCGCGCTACATATGATAACAGGATAATTGGGCTACTAAAACTTTCACAATTACAATTAGAGGATGCAACTCTTAACTCCCCTACTATGAACAACGTTTCGGTCAAAAGTAGGTGTATCCAAAGAGACAGTGCACCCGTCGTTTACGGAATTCAGTAAATCACTATGGCAATCTTAGTTCCATTCCGTCGTGCGTAAACATGTTTAAAAGTAATTGAATATCCTACGAGCGTTCAGCGTTTCATTCTGAATAATGGTCTTGTTTTCGACAGTATCCAGTCTCTCATCGTCTGAAAAATACCAAATTGTTATACGTAAATATGAGGTAATCGAAACAATGACGTTGTACTATATACTCGTAAATTTCCCGCTACACATGATAATGGGATAATTGGGCTACTAAAACTCTCACAATTACAATTACAGGATGCAACTCCTATCTGCCTTACTATGATCAACTTTTTGGTCAAAAGTAGGTGTATCCAAGGAGATGGCGCACCCGTCGCCTATGGAATTCAATAAATCACTATGGCAATCTTAGGTCCATTTCGTCGTGCATAAACATGTTTTAAAGTAATTGAATATCTTACGAGCGTTCAGCGTTTCATTCAGAATAATGGTCTTGTTTTCGACAGTATCCAGTCTCTCATCGTCTGAAAAATACGAAATCGGTATACGTAAATATGAGGTAATCGAAACAATGACGTTGTACTATATAGGCCTACTCGTAAATTTCGCGCTACATATGATAATGGGATAATTGGGCTACTAAAACTCTCACAATTACAATTGCAGGACGCAACTTCAAACTGCCCTACTATGAACAACTTTTCGGTCAAAAGTAGGTGTATCCAAAGACATAGCGCACCCCTCGCTTATGGAATTCAATAAATCACTATGGCAATCTTAGGTCCATTCCGTCGTGCATAAATATGTTTTAAAGTAATTGAATATCTTACGAGCGTTCATCGTTTCATTCAGAGTAATGGTCTTGTTTTCGACAGTATCCAGTCTATCATCGTCTAAAAAATACCAAATTGTTACACGCGGAGTTGTAGTAATTGTAATTTGTAATTGAGGTGAGTGTAGTATTACATTTTTTCATGTAATTGTAATTGTAATTGTAATTGAAGCATTTTCAATTTGCATAATATTCATTGTAATTGTAATTTGATAAAATTTTTATCTAATTAGAATTTTCATTACAGTGAATTTTTATTGATACCTGACAAGCACAACATAATATAGTTGACGCTTCCTAGTTATACGATCAACTGCAAACCAGTGTTCACCGTGACACAAATAACTGTTTCTCATCAACATGTTAATTTTTATAAACGGTAAAATAATTGTTTTTCGCGTTGGGATTGGTTTTGTGGGTGCGGGATATTAGGGTTCCCACACATGCCACTTCCTCTCCATCGCTTGCTCTTATGTTATCTTTTCTCGCTTTTCATTCACTGTGTACATGCCTGTTCTTTACATCGTTAAGGTCAGGGTTCATCAAACTGGGGTAGACCCGCAGATTCACATATATAGTACTATATAGTACTATAGTACACATTCACTGTGACAATTTGAAGGTTTATGTGTCAAGCGACATAAAAGCTTAGACTTGCCAACTGCTGCGTTTAGGGCTTGAGCCACGATGCCATGTGACTAATAATTGTTTTTTTTTTGTTGTGCAGGGCCGTAACTGCCACACCCCAAACCCCCACACCCCAAATTGGAGAACACCCAAGCTCGAACAGGGCTCAAAACGAAGTCATTAATGAACTGGAATTATAGAGTTTCTTTTTAAATATATGTCAATTGATGCCGATTTAATGCTGGCAAGTGTATTGATTTTTGGGTACTCTTTCCCCAAGAAAAACTATGCAAGATTTATATTAATAGGCAATCCGGCATCGGCCATTATTGCGCCACGGTGTGCCAAGACATGAAGCTTAGGCAAACATGGGACTCTGAGAAGTCATTCAAAACTGAATAATATATTTCAACATGATAATGACAAGTTATATTTTTGTAATAGTATGTTTTTATTTCATTGATGGCGCGATCGTCCGACCTCGAGGCCAGTGCATTTTGAAAGGTTTCAATTGCTAAACATCACAGGAAGTGAAACGTAACTGACTTAAATTCGGACAACGAGTTTGATTATTTATATATTGTAGAAGCGTATATTTAAAGGTAACATGGTTATGATGCTGTCAGCATTGCATGTCTTGGGAATACAATCAGCAAATCTATGAACAGATCGCTGCTCACAGACTCAACCGACTTCCATCCCTACTTTTGACTTTGAATACGACCAGCTTATAAATTCGAGAAGCTTGATAGTTTAGTAATTTTACGTTGCTCATCAGCCGCGGCGATGAGTTTTTCGTAGCCCAATGTCAATTTCGGATTAGTTCTGTAAGCAGTCAGTCACTGAATATGATGATTACTTTATTAGCGCTAATTCAATGTTCGGTGTTTTGCTTCTGTACAAATATTCCTGGTCGAGAAATACCAGATTATTTCGTTCTGCAGCAGCTGGCATTATTTTCCATACAGTGACCAAGTTAGGTACAAATTAAAACTTGAAAAGTCATTCATCAAGCTGTGACATTATAACAGTATGTAGTACTCAAATCTAGAGTTGGACAATTAATTGTAATTGTAATTGGAGTTAATGAAATTGATTACATTTTTGACGTAATTGTAATCGTAATTTGATATTTTTAGTATGGAGTAATTGTAATTGTAATCTAATTGACCCATGCAAGAAAGTAATAATAATTGTAATTGTAATTGAGCTGAAATAATGTAATTGATCCAACTCTGGATCACATAAATACTTTTCAAGCTGTTCTGTAATAAGTAATAAAAAAATGAAACCTTAATGTCAAACCGACCACACAGAGGCCGGTCCGTAATTTGCTTATCAGCTCGTATCATGTCTGCTTGAAACTGAATGGAGACGTTCTATACAATGGAGTGTCAAACATACGTCACTGGATATCAACCGACTCGCGAAGCATACTCATTGGCCACATACTAGCATTTCGACGGCAGTACGGCGTTTGCACTCTCGAGTCCCTATTTGGAACAATTAGGTGACATTGTCACCGAAGTCAGCGAATCATCAAGAAGAAGTAGAAGAATTGCAAACTCCGTTCACAGTTTTCTGGGGAAATGGACCAGAAATAGTCATTGACAGCGACGAAAACGACAATGCGAAACCGCTGTATTCAAGTTACAACCCGAATGGTGATATAATAATAATGAACCAAATACCAACGACCGCGTTTGCAGTTAATTATATTGTGTTAGAAAGAACTCATACGCTTGTCCAATGCCGCATCACGACTAAGTCAAAGGAAGCAGCCTACTTATGTCGTCGTCAGAGCTACTGTTTTAGCGGTTCATAACTGCATCCATAGAATTACTAGTCGTATTTTTGCTGATTAAGTTTGTTTTGTGTATTAGGGTGTTGCTAGAATAGAGTCGCCGTAGCTGTGATGTATTGTAGCCCATAGGCTTGCCAATAAAGCGCTCTAGTATAAAAAGCTATGGATTTCGAAGTTACCATATTGGAATCATTTGATAGGTCTAACCCGCAAGCCATCGAATGGTTTGAATCCGGCTGCCGACCTAATTTGAGTGTGACACCCATATTCTATATATTGCTACATGACATTTATTTGATATTGAAAGTAGGCCTACATAACTTACGCTTTGTGACGGTCGAGAGTAACATTTCGACTTCCGTCTTCACGTTCCTAATGGTGGTATTTTCTACGAACATAAATTCCAACCTTGCGTTGACACGACTGACGACAAATGAACAAAATACATACGATTGATAGCGGTTGAGTGCAGCATTTCAACTTTCTTCTCACCTTTCTTCATAGTCGCATTCACTGAAAATATTTATTTCAACATTACATTAACATGACTGAGACTCTTATCTATCGACATATATCGATTGAATATTAAACATAACACGTGTGAATTTTATCATTAAATAGCCGCCCGCTGTATCATGATAGCTTTACATTTGCACTATCATTACTATTATTGGGTACAATGGTGATACTTATCGTCGTTGTGAGTCTTTGTAACATGGAATATGATTTGTTCTCTCTTTTTTTTTTTATAAAACCTCTCTTACTAAATATCACGAAGCCTGCGACAGCAGTCGATAACGATGGTCGAGACAATGGCGAAGACAATAACTTAATCAGTGTGACAAGGACTGGAAAAGTGATTCTGTGCAATTAATCATGTACAAGTATATACGTAATGCCACAGTTGTGGCACAAGGTTGCATCTGCGCAACAAATGGGAAGGAAATGTGTAGCCAATCCGATTGAAGGCGTGAAAGATATTATGAACGATGATAAATAGTGGTTAAATAACTAGTTGATAATTGTGAAGGTACAGATCAAATATTGCTTTTCTTGGACATAAACTCAAACTGCCAGATTTCCAGGTAACCAGTTCTGGCACACTTCTTGGGAGTTGCATGTTACATGGCCTGTCACGTCATGGTGCGTCGTGGCGCGGTAAAGGCCAACGCCGATATGCCCATTTCTATAACTCATGCGTATATTTTCGCGGGAAAGAGCACTCATAATCAAGATATTTGGCAACTTGAAAAGGTTGCATAAATTTTCAAAAAATACTCTAAAATTTATGCTAATTCACGAAATAATTTTGGGCCTCTTTCGAGCTCCCCCCCCCATTGGGGGGTTTGGGGTGCGGCATTTACGGCCCTGATTACAGTCCTTACAATATGAGGGCGGCGCTGGAGCACGAAAATTTTCGAAAGGGGGCGCTGGATGAAAAAAGGTTAAGAACCACTGGTTTACGTCATCTATCGCAGCATTTTCTGAACAATAGACAATGTAGTCATGTCGGTAGGGACTATCTTCACGAATGACAGTTGCGAAATAATTGATTGATTGATGAATTGATCGTTGATTTCATGTTAGTGACGTGTGTCTTTACTTTGTCTTTCGCGGCATTTTTTGAACAATGAAGAATTTAGTCTCACCAAAATGCTATCGATCTTTCGTTAAAATGCATTGTCACGAATGACCGCTGCCATATCATCCTACATACTAATTGTTATCCGCGGTATGTCAATGATCTTTCACAGTAAACAAAACAACGAATTCTCGAGATTCTACACTAGCCCCTAGCCAATGTCAGAGCTGTTACTCAGTGTGTTTATTAGAGCAAGTTAAAAAACTTTTTCAATCGCTACGCTGCTGAATAAATTTTTAGTTATCCTGAAAATCCGTTGTTCACCAAATCTGGGTCCTTTTTCGACAAATTGAAGAAAAGTTAAAAGAATTGTGAGTGCCACAACAGCAAGTGTTATAATTGCTGGGAATGTAAAATGCAGGTTAAAACAGTCTGTTAAAATTGCGAGTGTTAAAACAATGATCGAAACTACGAATATCAAATTACGGAGAGTCAAAACAGTTATAGTCATGATAGGGAAACCGTCAAAACCCTGCGGGATTCTCATCAGTCAACATTACGAAATACTTACGAGCGGTATCGGTTGCGTTAAGCTGAGCAATAGAGTTCTTTACATCGTTCATATCGTCAGTTTCTAAAAATGCAAGATAGTGATCACATAAATACCTTTCAAGCAGTTCTGAAATGAGTAATAAAAAAATGAAACCGTAATGTCAAACCAACCACACAGAGACTGATTCGTTTTTCGCTTATCTGTTCGTATCATGTCTGATTGAAACTGAATTGCGACTTTCTATATAATGGGGGTCAAACATACGCCACTGGATATCAAGCGGCTCGCGACGCATGCTCATGCTCATTGGCCACATAATAGCACTTCGACGGCAGTGCGGCGTTTGCACTCGAGTCACTATTCGGAACAATCCATAAAATTATTAGTCGTATTTTCGCTGATTAAGTTTTTTTTGTACAAAGTAGTGGCTAGGATAGAGTCGCTATTGCTGTATTATATTGTATAGGATTGCGAATGAAGTTAACATCTTGGAATCATCACACCGGTCCAACCCTCAAGCCATCGAATGGTTAGAATCCGACCACCGACCTAATATGAGTCTGACTATCCCTATTCTCTATATTGCCACATGACATTCAATGATATTGCAAGTACATAACTCACGCTTTGAGACGGTCGAGTGCAGAATCTTGACTTCCGTCTTCACGTTCGCAGTGGTGTTATTCTCTACAAACACAGATTTCAACTTTGTGTTAACACGACTAAAGAAAAACAAAGAAATTACTTACGATTTTCAATGGCTGAGTGCAGCATCTCAACATCCTTCTTAACCTTCTTCGTGGTCGCATCCACTGAAAACATTGATTCCAACATTATACTAACACGACTTAGCAGCTCTTCTATCGACATATATCGATTAAATAATATATTCAACAATGGTGGATTTTATCAATATATAGCTGCCAGCTGCATAATGATAGCTCAGGGGTTCTCAAAGGGTGGGCACAGGAGTATTTGAGGTGGGCCACCAAGCTATTTGGAATATTGTAGAACTAGTGAAAATTTGGTTATATTTATTATGTTGTTCGCTCAAAAATATATTCATATTATCAAATTATACGTAGGCTACCTTAAGCTTTTCATCCGAATCTGATGGGACGTAGTGGCACGTATTTAGTCATAATTTACAAGTCGAAAATGGGAGGGGACGCGGTGGCTTTTATCCAGCGGCTACGACAACCTACGGCAAACGGCAACGAAAATAATTTCGATTATATATTAACTTGAAGTTAGTGATGAAGTGACCAAGTATTCCAGCAGGGTCGTGTATCGTGTGCAATCGAAAAGGGTGTGCATTAAATTAGGACAGAAGTGTATTTCATGTAGATTTACGGTGCCATGGCAGGTCGTATTATTGCAATATCAAAATAGCCATATACGCAATTTATTAATAATTATCAACTTCCTATTGAAGTAAACGGCACCACCGCAACAAATCGTAATGTATTGAGGATTTGGCGCAGCACATTAATGTTTGGAGTCGCTTTAAAATTTCCGGTCTTGAAATCATTGTACATAATATAAGAGTCACATGAAATTATTGTATCATTGGATTGAATGTTCTGACATCGCAATGTCAGTAGATACAGGACATACTAATGTAGGCCTACATTGTACAGCTTGAACTTTAAAATATTCTTTCTCCACATATGTGCAGTATCCCTTTAACCAAAGAATTGTTTGAAGCTGGCCCAGCCCCAATCCCCAATGCTGCACCTAGAACTCCCAATTGGGGGGGGGAGCTCAAAGGGCTCAAATTTCATTGGTTGGTTGGTCGTTTGTTTGTTGGAAAAGATTTATTCAACTTGAAAATTTCCGTCGCGCTTCGCGCGATTTCACTAATATGAAGGTCTACATTGGTAATGATCAGTTAGAGAAAAATGCACATATTTTAGAGAAATATGCATATCGGCGCCAGCGATGACCACGCCTTGAACGGGACTATGACTTCAGGATAAGAGGTGAGCCACAGAACATTTTCGAACCGGAAAATGGGCCACGAGCAAAGAACGACTGGGAACCCCTGTGATAGCTTTACAATTGCATTATTATTATTATTTGGATATTATAGTGTTAATTATCGTCATTGTGATCTTTTTGTAACATGGACTATATGATTCGTTCTCTTTGCTTTAATAAACCCCTTAATAAATATCACGAATCCTGCTACTGCAGTCCATAACAATGGTGGAGACGATAAACTAGTGAGATGTCAAGGATTTGAAAAGTGATTCCGTGCAATTAGATGTGTACAAGTATTTATTTATGTAATACCACAGACTGAAAAGAAATATGTCCCCAATTCGATTGAAAGCGTAAAAAGGTATGATGATAAATGGTGGTTAAAAGACCAATTGCCAATTACAAAGTCACTACGAAATACGGCTTTTCTTGGACATAAACTCACACTGCCATAGTTCCATAGGTAGTCAATGCAATCTTAGTTTATCGTATGAAGTGATTGATGTCTCTTGTCGACTTGTCATCGCCGTGGCTGCACGTGTGATCATATGAACACGATAGGTGCAACAAGTTACCGTAATAATGTGATCATAATTACTCATAAATACTGCCATTTGTAACGTGCAGCAACCTCGCAGTTTAAATGATATCTGTCGAGGTTGAGATACGGGAAACATTTTCATGTATATCAGTGATGAATTCCGCAGCAGTGAGTAGGTCAATTCGAATACACCCATCGTACGTACGTCATCACTGACTTCTTTTCATTTCTTCTTACGCCATTGTTGACCGTGGTGCAAAAGACTAACTGGTGATAAGCGCCAAATTTTTCTTTTAGTAAACAACAACAGATCGAGCATGCCACCGACTACAGGCCTATATGTGATTGAATATGTGATGCGTTCAGTCATTCAGAAAAGTGTTTGTAGCGAAACGTCTTACGCGTGTTGAGCGATTTTGAAGTGTTAGCAATATAGCCCTCGACCTCCTGCAGTTTGGAATCGTCTGAAAAAAAGAGAATTTAGCCTTTTTCGTAAATACCTTCACCCTGTGGACATAATTTAGGAATGTACAAAACACAAAATCCTTAAATCTTTACCAAAAGCAGTGGTTCTTAACCTAATTTTCCCCAGCGCCCATTTCAGAAATTGCCGGAGTCTAGCGCTCCCCTAAATCAAGGACTCTAGTAAAAACTATCGGCAAGTGGTCGAAGTCCGTTTTCGGGCTGATACTTCGCTATTAAACCACTCGACTAATTAACGGTATAATTGTATGTCATATTGTCATATTGTCTTGTTGCTTCAATGTTCTTAAACAATCTAACCTTCCCAGGACTCTTCCACGCGAGTTGGTAATATTAAAGCCACCTGAAGTGACAAAAGTCCTCCGAAAATATATCGGTAGACTGAAGGAGAAATGATAGTCGGGTAACTAAATAGAATGTGTTGAGAGACAACACAGGAAACTCCTGGAAAAGGATCGGAAAGAAAATTCTTTCCGCGATGAGATCGATGGCACTGGCGAAGTGATCTCTTTTCATGATGCATGGAAGCCGGTTCGGCCCTCCAAAGATTTTGAAGCTCTGAAAACCTTTTGTGGATGACTGGCAACATTCTTTCCCTCAACGGCTACTGTTGAAGCCGATATTTCCAAGATTCGCTGGGCGAGAAATGAATTTAGGAGATACTTAGCTGACATGAGTTTGGAAGCACTGTTACAGTGCAAACGATTTAAGTCTATTCAACAGCTGTAACAATCACCTGTTGAGCGTGTTTGTTAGGCTTTTCTTTCTTTCATTTTGCTCATTGGCACCCATTCCGATGGATACTGCACATTTTGTGGTTTCGTTTGATATTATTAACCGATGAAGTCGTTAGGTTTTTTCTTCTTCTTATTGTTCGTTGGCACTGATTATACGTGGATGCTGCACATTTTGTGGTGTCTTTTGACAAACTAGCCCAAATAAAGCGTTTTTGTGACTAATTCGAGGCTGAAACTATCTATTTACAGGACGATGCCAATGCTGCCAAAAATAAAAATCGAAAAATGCCAAAAATAAGTTCGCCTAAAATCTTTTTTTTTAATGTCAGGAATCCGGCCCGCCTTATGTTCATGTTCTCCTGTCCGGCCCACTGGATGGAGAAGTTGCCCACCCCTGGGTTAAGGGAAGTGCAAAACTTTTTCTATACCTTCAAGTCAAAACGCGCGCAAACTCTTGATATATTCAATCGTTTGCTCAAGATGAAAGGGAACATTGAATCAACGGGATAAATGTGTCAACTTCAAATTCTTTCCACGGTGAACAAAAATATTTTAAGCAATAAGCATCTTACGCTGGTCAAGAGTTGTATCCAGAATAGTGATATTCTGCTCAATTCGTTTCAGTTTGGCATGGTCTGGAAAATAACGAATTCGAAATGTCGTGAGAATACTTTCAACATGTAAACAAAAAACGCCTATGCTCGTATTGAGATAATCTTCATTCTTTTCACCGATACTTTACCAATGCGTCAAACAATAGAATAATGTGTTCGATATTTCATGACTATACTGTACTAGTAGCAATGTATTGTATGGCGATGAAGTACAGCGAAAACTATGTATACGATTCATCGTTGGGTGAATATATACACTGTATAGGGCTTGTATTTTATGAACATTTTTCAAGAACTAATAATAATTTGCACTTTCATAACGTAAAATGAAATATATTGAACTAGCTATATATTTCCCAAAGCAACTGTAATACCTGTGAAAGTAACTCAACACAAATGGCGCATCTATGATTCAATCAAATGGCCAAAGTCCACAAAATGAATTCATCATCATAATCGCTGTCCCTCGTAACTCCCATGATGATCAAAGTAGTAGGCATAATCAGTCGTATAAGTTGAAAAAGCAGTATCGACACAATTAGCTAATCCGTGCCAGGAATTTATCCTATCTCGCGACTCACGATTTCTGTCACTTTCTTCCAGATCCGCCACTTTGTCGTTAAATGTATTGATTTCTAAATTACAAAACAGGGTATAATAAGCCGTTGTATCCATGTTGGAGACTGTTCAGTAGGGCTGTTCAAAAATAACCTTTTTTCCTGAATCTTGCAGGTTACGTGATTAAATCGTTAGGTTGCCTTAAAAAACGACGCCAACCAAATTTGAATCCACTCCAACCAATATTCGCGGATTTCGTACAGTTTGAAAATTTTGAATTTGCCAAAAATGCAAAAAAAAATGTTTTTTCAAATTTTCCTTCCAACCCCATGAAATTGTTGCGTTGTCTTCAAAAACGATGGAAAACAAATTTGACTCAATTCCAAGCTGTAGAAGCGGAGTTATTCAAGTTTTTTTGATGATAATTCGGGGATGATCCACCGATCAAGGATGATCCCAAAATTATCAAAGAAGTCATATTTTGTGACTCACGATTTTCATCCGCTGTTTCAAGTCTGGTCACTCTGATGCTGAAAGTGCTGTTTTCTAAAGGCAAAATTAAGCTATGATGAGCTGTGGATGATACGCTGTAAACCATTGTTTCTTAACCTCGTCGATAGCTTCGTCAGCAAGGACGATTTGAATTTTGAAGAGGGCTGAAAGGCTCAGGGGGCGATATAGGGAAGCTGCGGTCAGAGGGCGGAATGGGGGCGCCAAAGAAAAATAGCGTTGCAGTAAAGGGTGCAGTGGGTACCAGACATGGGGTGATTACTTCATGAATGTAATCGATTACGATTACGATTACTTCCGAATGACGCGATCACGATTACGATTACGATTACAGCAAAATCAGGAGGTAGTCGATTACGATTACGATTACATTGGAAAAGTAATCACGATTACTCACGATTACATTTATTTTACATTTTATAAGCTATGCTGGAAGACAATATATGGATTGCGCTGAAAAGGCCTAATGAGATAACAAACTCCCTTTAAAAAAGATGCGTCATTTGCTTGTTACGTCATAATGTAACTATTGCCCATTTTTAAGGAGGTCAATTTATCGCGCCCATCGATTTGCATTCTTGCCAGGGCCATAACTGCCGCACCCCAAAGTTCCCAAAAGGGTGGAGAGCGAGCTCGAAGGGGACTCAAAAAGTATTTCGTAAACCAAAATAGTTATAGAGTATTTTCGAGAGATCTAAGTAACTTGAAATCCTCTCTAGATTAGTGATTTCCAACCAGCGCTCCCAGCCAGCCTACTCGCAGCTCCCATTGACGTTGGAAAATCCAACAAAAATAATAAAAAATCAATCTATAACACACAAAAAAATTGATATTATAAATTACACTTGCTTGGCTTGGAAACTGGAGTTTATAATTAAGGGTGGAGACCAATTCCTTTGCTGTCGAGTAACGATTCTCTACTCAGCAACGATTTCGTTACTCAACTCACGTCAGAAAGTATGCTCACACTCAAATGCGTTTGGATGGGCACTTAGATTTAAGTTTGCTTAACATCGGACTTAATAAAGAGCAAGTGGTGTTACAACACGTTTTACAAGGCTATCTGACCATCAAACCAATTGACTTGATTGTTAAGTTCAACGGCCGCATTGACGGAATGAATGCTTTTTTGCTTATGATGAAATTGTTTTCAAGTCCTATTGTAGTTAATGTGGCCACTTACCCTAGTAATTTACAACTTGAGTTGCTAGACATGCAGTCATGATATAAGACATGACAATTTGTTTGTGCGTCTCACGAAAGTTTTTCTTTTAGTCTGCTATGTTTGAGCCAATACAATATCTTTTGATTATATAACAAATCGGAGGTCACGAATTAACAACATACACTAAAGTAATTATAACAAGATAATATGAAATATGAATTACGTTCCCCCAGCTCTACTGCTAGGTAATTGTGTGGCGAGATAGCGCAGTGGTATAATCCATGGCTGCAACACCAATGGTTCCTACCAAAGTGTTGGAGGTTTATCTAGGCTCCTTCTCGCCGCCTCATCCGCATGAGCGGTGTCTTACAAAAAGCCTAGAAGTGGGCCGTGCTACAAGTTGGCAGATACGGAATCAAAAATGTAGAAAATCGGCCTGGTGTATAGAACCGTTAGTCGACAAACACCATGATTACCTTAAACAAATAAACAAACTCTACAGGTAGATCTGACCATCGGGGGCTGAGAGAGGATTAAAAACGAAGAGTAATATAATGCAATTACTAATATTATTGACTTATCAACTTGAGATTGCCACCCTATGGGGCCAAAGACCATGCAACGTTTGGACTGGGGGACGAATTGCTGTTTTGGTCCCGAATCCAGCCACATCCCACGCTAACATGATGTATAAGCACATGGCCATGGCGGTAGATCCCAATTTTGAGTAAATAATTGTGAAATAACGATTGGCGCCCGTTTCAAGTAGAGTCATATGAGAATAAGGAGAAGCGAACATAAAATTCTGCCTTTAACTTAATCAACTTAATACTACAAGCTGCAGGGGAAGCGAGTGGCGCAGTTGGTTAATCACTGCAGCCACGACACCAATGGTTGGTGGTTCGAGTCTCGGCTCTGCCATGTTTCTATGTGTCGGAGGTTTATCTGGGCTCCTCATCGCCGATCCCGCTGTAATACAGCGCCTTGAAAAGCTCAGACGAAGAGAGAGCCGAACTCTTGAAAGATGGCAGCTAAAGAGCAAAAAGCAGAGCAAAAAGCAAAGAGACATCTGACGTTTATGAATTCCATGTACTGGGTGCAAATGACTATAATAGCGATAAGCGCCAATGATGTAATAAAACAAACAAACTACAAGCTGCAGTTACGAGAAACGGAAAAAATGGCTCGGTTATGATATATATATATATCATCAGCTGTTGATTTTACTGCTTCGTTGTGGAAACCCCAATGTTTTATTTGACGAGTACAAAATATCAAATCTTTGTCCAGTGTCCGTACGTACTAGATAGGCCTAATGCTCGCCAAGCACCAACGGTCAAACTGCGTTTAACTAAGCATAACCAAACATCAACACATAAGGTACTATTTTAAACTAGGCAGAGCGGAGACAAATTATACTGCTGCAAGGTAGTAGCGTGTGTAACGTTGGATAACCTCATATAAAGCACGGCAGGTGTTATTACAATCACACTAGTGTACGACGTATACGTAGGCCTACATCGAATATCTATTTACTGTGGATACTTCTTACGCAATGACGCGCAAAGCTAACTGCGGCTTCTGACGTAATAATGAGCAGTGGCGTTTGAAAATCAGACGCTTGTGCTATCACGAACCTTGTATAATATCTCTTCCTTGTTCACAAATGTTCAGTTTATGTCATAGTCCTTGTACAAATAAAAAGTAATCGTTCTTTCATAGATAAATCGATTAGATATGGGAAGTAGTCGATTACGATTACGATTACTTCGGATTTTTTTCGAATGTAATCGATTGAGATTACGATTACTTGAAAATGCTGTAATCGTCGTAATCGATTACGATTACTAATCGCGATTACCCCATGTCTGGTGGGTACATATGATTATATAGTACAACAACAGTTCTATAGGCTATATCCTCGAGTTCTCATTGCAAATTATCATTAGACACAATCTAGCAAATCTCGAATTTTTTTCGTCGCGCTACCCTCGAAAATCATGCCGACGATGTTTGCAACATGTTCTCACGTAGGTAGTGGTTTATTATAATCCATGTAAAATAAATTGCGCGTAATTTTAGATCGCCAATTCCCGTTAAAATACTCCCGTCACGCTAGCTCGGGTTATTTTCCACAAAATGTTTCGAACTAGGTATTTTATACCACAGCGAATAGCTTGTCGAAATCGAAGAAACAGCCACTCTGTCACTTTCAAGAGTGAGAGCCTTTTGTGCATTAAAGATGATTTGAAGCTTTTTGTTCAGACTGTTACATTTGTATTTTAGAGCTACAAAATTAAATCGTCTGAATACTTCTTCATCGTATCATGGAGGATGTTACTGTTTCGTGTTGTGACCGGTAACCTCACATGAACGTTACTTCGTTTGGAATACATTGATGTCAAAGGTAATAACTGAGTGAAGTACTAAATTCAATGAGAGCAAAGATCTCTACCGCTATCTCGGTTGATTTAGCATGTAATCATAGAAAGCAATAAAACAAAACCCAATACAACTAACGTATTGCCAGTCGCAGAGGTATCCCCATATTCCCAGTCGCAGATGTGAATACTGGATGTGTACCCTGGGCTCGAATCAGATGGTATGAGCCAGTACCTTATGGTTGTTATAACAACCTTGATTTGATCCCGATCACATCCAATTATGATGATATTATTTAGTCGAGTGGTTCTCGGGCGCTATTCAAGCTTTCCATTACTAAAGTTTTAATCCGAAAAGACCGACTGAGCTTCGAACCCTTACCCGGTGCTTTTACTACCGTCCCTAAAATATGATGGAGAGTGGGGGCCCAAACCTGGGCAATTTTATCCGATGACTTTCATTCAGGCGGATAGTCCTGCAACACTCCTTCTGTCACGCACAAGATATTGTCGATAACAACCACCAATTCCCGTCTGGGTCGTAACAAATTAGCTCGCAATTAGAAATCTCTCCGTGCTGTATACACCGTGCAGTACGGTTCCAAAATAACCTCTTTCCCGGATTCCGGGAATCACTGATTAAATTGTTAGGTTAACGAAAAAAACGCTGAACACCAAGTTCGGCTCAATTCCAACCAGCAGAAGCCGCGGCAGAGCCAATTGAAATTTTTATATTTAATAAAAACAATTCAAATCTTTTTTCCAAATTTTACTGTCGAACATATGAAATTTTTAAGTTGTCTGCAAAAACTCTGCATAACAAATTTGACGCGTTTCCAACCCGTACAAGCGAAGTTATTTGAGTCTTCCATCAATATTTCTGGAATTACCCACCATCAATCCAAATAACTTCGCTTCTACCGGCTGGAAGTGAGCAGAAATTGTTATACATCGTTATTTTAGGCCACTTAACAATTTATTGGGGTTGACAGTAAAATTTAGGAAACAATCTCCAATTAATATCTAAATGTGTGACCTAATATGTTTATAGTCAAATATCTTACGCGAATGGATCGTTTCATTCAGGTCGTTTATGTCGGATTTAACCTCTTCCCATCTTTGATTCTCTGAAAATTCAACAATTCGACTTACTGCGCGAAGAAAATCAACGCATAAGTTTAGCTTCTTAGTATATGCCAAGGGCAATTGAACGAGGGAAGGACGATGTGTGTCGCGTGGGACCACTTTGCTTTCGTCTAGCTCAAAATTTGGATAAATATCTGACACCTACTCGAATGCACATTAAAAATACGGAATGAATGTTGCACCTATCCTTCCCAGGATATTACATTTTAATGTATGCCACTGCGATAGTCCTACCAGTGTATTGAAAGGGACTGACTGAATCTATGTTCCGGAGTATCGATGTCGCCAAAGCTCTTAAAACTCACGTGTTCCATCGACTTCCTTCCTGATTCTGGTTTCATTCGTCAATTTCTGGTTAACTAGAACAGGAATGCAATATGGTAATTTAATGAATAAAGTAAAAGGAAATAGGTTTATGAGTCTCTATAAATTTTTGAAACAACGGTAATTTCACTACCATGACGCCGTGCCAGTGACTGTACAAAACGCAAAAGACGCATGTACCATACAAGACACTCTCGATCAATAACACTGGTCTACAAATTTCGTAAAAGAATTGCGCCGAAAATTTTATTGCTTGATTCAGGCTAATTTAAGGTTACTGAAATCGATCCTGTGCTCAGAAATTCTCTATCATGTCAGATTTTTTGCCAACTGCAAAATTCATGAACTTTGATTGTTCCGCATCGAGCTTGAGCGGTGAGTCAAGGATTAGGACATGGTAACATATCATATATGATATCATACCTCTCACCGTATGTCATTGTTGTTATTTATGTAGAACAAACGGAAAAATCGTAGCGATTACTCACATATTCGATATTCTTCTTGAAGCCCCGTTACCGTATCATTTAGCAATGCCAACTTGACCATGATGCGAGTTAGGTTTTCCTGTTCTAGAAATGAGAAAATATTTTGAATCATGATAAATTGGCGGAAAAGCTGTTAGAAAATGCGTTTAATAACAAAGAATCGAATTATTCACGTCTTACTTTGTTCATCGCTCATCTGCACCTCTCGAATCCGGGCGTTCAAATCATTGATAGCTAAAATATAAATGATTTTATTATATATTGCCAGATAGCATATCAATAATCATTATATTCAGCGCAAGAATTGATATCGATAATTTCATATGATGACTTGATGGTGACTTACATGTTCCAAAATCCCCTTCAATAGTAGACACAGTGTCTTTGAGCAATCGAAATTCTGAAATTTAGTATTATTAGTGAAGAGAGAACAAATATATTCATCATTGTAAAATAAAAAAATACTGAGATATATACTTTAAACTACAAACTACAAATGACAAAGAAAAATTTACCTGTCGTAGAAAGTGAACTGTAGTTATTGAAATATTCAAAATAAATTGGTGAGGGAATTATCGTAGTAATGATGATAATCTCTTACTATACCCACGCGGCTCAGGTTAATAAAGAGACCTCCAACCGCGATGACGTGTTTTCCGACGGCGAGGAAGATAACCAACTTTTAACCCCGTTTAAAACGGGAAAGGGCGAGTTTTTACTGGATATACTGGATATACTTGATATTGGATATACCGAATAGCTTGATTTTCGACGTTACAATTCAGGGATTAACCGGTTAACAATGGCCACAGCCATTGAGACCTTCAACGCTGACGATAGCGGTACAGAAAGAAATGCTACACAGGTATCATATGGAAAGAGCAATAACGAAAAGATCAGAAAATACAACAGAAAAAAAAAACAATCAGGAATCACCGATTCTCAACCATACCAGACGACATACTCTCTTCGTAAAGGGAGACGCAGACCTTGACGCTGATACAACAACAGAAGAAATACAATGCAACACTATCACAGGAAATGCTATAAACACATTGCAGGATTATATGCGCTACAGAGCGGAATATGGATTTTGAATATGAAGATAGAAACCAATGGAAAGATGAGACAAAACCCCAATCAAGCAAAATTTCGCAATATAACTTTCGAACTCCTACCACGTCCAGCGACACATCTCATTGTTAAAGGAATACCATACGACTCTAAATGGGACGATATAAGTAGAACAATAGAATGGATATGCATTCGGAACGGTTATCAACCAGACAAGAGTCTTCAGAAAAAAACACACTAAATGGTGCAATTGATTCAGTAACTTCTAGATGGCAGAATTCAGAAAAAGAAATTGCCCTACCATATAAAATTGATGGGTATGGGTGCTGTATCAGAACAGCTGACGACGCTTATCAGAAACGATGTTACAACTACAAGCAGACGGGACCTATTATCACTGACTGTCCACAGGAAAAATGAGCATGCACCGCGTGCCTGTGTTGGGACGACGCGAGTCCCCTTTTTCGTATGACTTGACTTGACTCGAGTCACCTTGCGAAAATGACTTGTCTTGACTTGACTCGACGTTTCAGAAATGTGGATTGACTAGTGACTCGGAGCAAAATTTACGAGTCAATTTCATGTCATCAAGTAATGGTGTCGATACAAGTGGCAGATATTGCATATATATATGCGCGAAATGCTGGTGTGACCTGTGAGAGCGAACAATCAATCAATGATTGTGCATTTTACTGAGCCCCCATAGTTCTATCAAACCGCAAACGAAACGATCGGAGCTTAGAGCTTGGGTTGTCATAAACAATTACTAAAGTAATCTATAATGGCAAATTATTTATCCCTGTTTTATAGACGGCTCATTGCGGTCGGTACTCAATCCTACCAAGCCTCTTGTGTGATATAAATCGAATTTTAATATAGTTTATAAGGTAATGTTACTCGCCAACCATCGGTGCTGGCTCAAATTGTATCTCACGAATGTGTAGGTGTGCTCATCTCAATTAGTTTTTGAGGTTTCATATTATATTCTCTATTTTGACTGATAACTATAGACTGAGGCCATACAGTTACTTATACTTAGTTTAGCCATTCTACGTATGCGTGAGCGATGCGACGCCTTTTTCCTGTTTTTTTACCGTATATTTGTCTCTCAATTCAAAATAAATGACGATTTTTTAACAGCTATCAAAATAAAACGACGCAATGATGGCTCGTACTTCTGAAAGCAACTGGACTTGAATCATGAGTTGTGACTTGACTCGTGACTTGACTTGACTTGACTCGACTTGACTCGAGTCACCTCCAAAAACCGAGTGACTTGACTTGACTCAAGTCACAATGTGCTATGACTCGAGAGGACTCAGGACTCGAAGGTAGTGACTTGATACCAACACTGCCGCGTGCAGACGACTGGGACATGGCGCAGAAGAATGCAAGTCTATAATTTGACGAGGGATACTCGGACATGCGACTGAGCCTAAAAAGGCTGAAATAGCCAACAATGACACAGTAAATAAGAAGTCGGACGAAAACCCCACCTAACCCCATATTGGAGGGAGAAGGGCTGCCGAAACAACGGATTTAAGCAAACCAACAACAGAGAAACCGGTCGACCCGAAATCGACTCGAAATGAGGACACGAAGAGAAATGGAACAAGGCCTAAGAGCCCGGCAATAATCAAAGTATGCTCCTCAACTGACGTCGCATTTGAAAATACAGACACAATACAGAACGAACACCGAATCAGTGCAAGCTATCGTTAAAAGCTACAATACTCGCAAACAAAGGGAAACACAGATGGTCGACGTATACGAAACGGGGGACCGATATTTCTACAGAGGCAGCTATTGGGTGAAATATGATTTATGAATTATAAATGACAGTAATCTATAATTAATCGGCTGTCATATTTTTCATGCGGTCAAGAAATACAATGTACAATAGGTAAGGCAATTATTCAAGTTTCGCAAACTGATGGAGAATTAAATAGGCAGGCACTGCTATATAAATCGATATTTGCAAATTAATACCTTTATCCTCGATTCATAGGGACAGACAGACATAGTTTCAATTATCAGTATAACGAGGTATATATTGCATGACAAAAGAAAGTACATATTGTGCTTACGTTGTTCATCGCTGCTTTTCAGGGTTCGAATCTTCTCTTTGAAATCGTTGAATACTAAGAAAATGATATAAATTTCAGATTGACTGAAAGATGTGCGGGACAGATTTTATTACTGATATTTCAAAACTCACCGACTTCGTTGTCACGTTTCATAGCTGTCACGGTACGATTGAACAGATGCGATTCTGAAGTAAAGATTCCTTGAATAAATAATACTATGCCGGAACGAAAAAGACGGTATTGAGTTATATAATAGTATACAACATTGTAAAACATATACTGCTCACGTTCTCTATGGGATTGTTCTTGCTTTCGTATTTCGGTATTCAATTCCTTATTTGCTAAACGAAAAACACATACTTTTGAAATTGAATTATATACGGAAAGAAAAGAAAGTGGTTTTTGCCGCAATCGATCTATCAGCGTCGTTAACTCACAAATGTTCATGGTCCGCTGCAATTCCGTGACGATGAAGCTGAAGTTTTCTTTTTCTAAAAGTTCGAAATACGTTGCGATTATAATAAATTCATGAAATACAGTGATAAAAGTATGTCATAATTTATGGGAGAATGAAGAGATATCATTATAAGAGTCGGGCCGATATCTTAATTTTGAACAGTAAACGATATTTCAGATATCACACATAGGCCTACTTGCAGATAAACCGATATTCACAATAAATCAGCAATAGGGTTAACGAAATAGCATTTCCATTACGAAATAAGTATAGTATAGTCGCGGTAACACAAATTTGTTCGATATGCCACCGAAGCGTGAAGTGATATGGTGTGCATGGACCAGATAGCGTAGTGCAGGGGAGTTAAACTCAACTGGCGTCGCGGGTCGGATTCAAAACCTCAGCTGGCCCGCGGGCCACACCAGTAAAATGAATCCATAATGTTGCCTCGAAATCCATGGCCTTGTTTTTCACTTGAATACTGGCATCATATTATGAAACATAGAGATTATCTTCTAGCAACACCGTTATTAGCAAGCAACGAAATCGGAAAAGTACGATGATATACGCAGAAGTTGAATACAGCCACAAAAACAGTGACTCTAACAGCGATATAAAATGGTATATTCCAATGCGCCCTTGGTTTTAGTCGAAGCCGTTAGCCAGGCGATTTTAGTATGCGCTGTAAGGAATACAAGAAAATCGTAAACGCGGACGTTGGAATTTGGTTCATTAGGCTAGTATCATGAAATCGGGGTACCGGTTTCTCTGGAGGCCGGAAAGTATTGAGTAAGATTTGATAAAGCAGTGCGATCTCGTATATTTGAATTCTATTTTTGTGTATATATATGCTTTATGTAACCTGAATATTACAGCTTTTCATTGGCGTTTTCATTTTTGTAAATATCTACGTCTCGGTATTTTTTGCGTGTTCAAGTCCGCCCGAAGTCGACTCCAGATTTTCCACGTAAGAGTTGAAGATTTATTTATGCTCCTCCTCGCCATTTCATCCGCGTACGCAGTGTCATAAAAAAGTCCGTACTGTCCGTAATGATGCAGCAGCGAGCAGTGTAACGCTCCATCAGTACCGTTGCATAATTATGGTGCGGGCGACAGAATCCAGATGTTGTTGTAGTGGCATTATCCGTCGATAAAACGAATGGATATAAGACAACAGTGCTATCAAAATAGTGCGATAGCTAAAGTGTTGACCTTATTTGACGGGCCAATACGTATATTGGACCGAGATGGGCTTCGATTGTAAGAAAATTATGTTTTAATGATTTTCCTCTTTCAACACTGTTGGTGAGCAGAATTCCGTTAGACATGTAGCTGCCTGACTTGCTGGTGAATTGTGTGATTTGAAAGTGACCTATGTATTTTGTAATGCTGCTGTGCGAGATAATTAAAAGACGTGACGCGAGGAAACAAGACATAGACCTCGATGCTACTGTCTCTTACAAATTCACGAAACAACATCAGACAAATATTTGCTGGATACAATTTAGAAAATGGACGCATCTTACGCTGTTCGTCGCTCAATTCCAGCTCCAGAATCTTGTTGCGTAAACCGATTTCAGCTGAACAGCATAATATTGAATTTTATAGATATATTTCTGGATCATAATTATTCGTATACAAGAGCGGCTCCCAACCTTGTTCTGAGTGAGTACCACCATAAGGTTCTATGATTTCGTTCCGTAGCACAACATTACCGAATAAACTCAACCTTACTCGAAATCTATATGGTTAAATACCATATAAGTCGGCCTGCAAATTTTAAAATTAATGTCCAAAAGCTAATTCGCATCTGATTATTAATAACAGACACTAACAATGCACAATTAAAGTGATGATTGCAATTGTTTCATGTACACAAGCTGATCGAGGCGGGGTGCAACCGTGTAGCATGACACATACCTTATTTTTCTGTGCGCTCGATGAAGACATTTTTAACATTTGAAAAAATAACGTTAACGATTTATAAAACTCTAATTGTACTTGGCGACCAACTCATATGACGTCGTGTACTACTAATGGTATATACCACAGGTTGAGAACCACTGGTATACATAGATACGTGCGAAATAGTGATGCTGGCATGGTGTGCCACATTAAAATAGTTGATTTTTCCCTCTGTCGCTTTCTACCACATTCCACACTCCACATTCCATTGTAAATATATTACTCACAAGCTTCATAATCCGTTCTGAGCGTCGCCAACGCAATGCCCAACTTCATGATTTCTGTAATTAACAGAAATACTCTCAGCACTTATATAGCCTTACCTTGCGTATCGAAAGTAATAAACACTGATAAACTATGGGTTCCTAGCCTTGTTACGGTCGCGACCGTGAATTTCGATTTGAAAATGTTCCGCGACCCAGCCTCTCACTTTATCAGCACCTTTGTCCAAACCTACTCCCGATTATTTGGAAGTTGACGAATATGTATCCAGTAATAGAAATTATGCTAGGAATACCGTATTTTGGAAATGAGGACCCTTTTTGCAAATCAGAGAAGCTAATTGATCAAAACTGAAATAAGTCGATTTCGCTATTTCGGCTGAAAAATTCGGGTCATCACTTTCCTTCAACTCACGATTTACATTTTCAAAAATCTGAAAACGGAGGCCAAATCCTCGTAAAGAAGGCCGTAGGTAACCCTAAATTATACAATTACGAACTCGTCAACCCCCGTCAAAATAGACAATTGCAACGTATATAGGTATTTTTCCTTCAAGGAAAAATTACCGTGCTATTAATCTTTAAGCTCCCGACACTTCAATCGTAATAGAGGTGGCGGACACCTACTTTGAGTTATAGTAGTGTCGCTTTAAAATGATTCTTGAGCTGATCTGATACCAGGCTCGCCATCCTCGTTTATATTTTTGTTGTGAAAAATGAAACAAAATTTTCAGAAATGAGCCGTCGATAGCATCCGCTTGATTTGCATTCTTGTAATAGTCATTATTGCAATTTAATTGTCGTGTCCGTCAGCTCAGACAATAGGCAAACGGTCCCATTGGACTCGCGGCCCCTAGGTTAGGATTCCCATGCTATACATGGTTAAGTAACGTTATGGTATATTTATTATAAAACATCATATTTGCAAAGTTTTGAATTCTTCCGACACGCCAGCAACCACCCAATAGAAATAAGTTTAATAAGAATAACACGTATATCTAACTGCTCACATAAATAAAATGTCTTAATGAGAGCATTCACAATATTTAATAATTTGCACGGTGTATAGAGCCCATACAAACAAAGTTTGACTCACGCGTCTGTTGCGCAGTTTCCAGTCTTGATACCGTGTCATTGAAATCCCGAATAACTGTGACGAAAGACGATGATTATGTTATGATACAGAAAATACACGCAACTTTCTCGTCCGCAAATGCTCCGACCTATGTTGGAAAGCCTTGATTGCTGTGCAGTATAGCAAAGATACATAGTCTGTTTGTTATTATTATATTCTTTATTCACAGTAACACTGGTAGATACACACATAATCCGGGGAGCAACCTGCCCCCAAAGGAAAATGGCGAGATTGGAGTAAATTTTTAAAATTTCAGTAATACATTCAAATTGTTATTCCTATGCAATACACGGAGAAGTCAGATTACAGAATTGCAGCAGATGAAGAATTGGCAAGGGTTACAGAGCAGAGGTAGAGATGATTGAGGATGAAGAATCGAAATTACAGAAATTATGCTGTGATTCACAAACGTAATTTTAGTCCAGTGGTGCATTCAAAGCCTTCCGAAGAATGTGCACAGTGCCCAATAATGTGATCTTTTGGATCATGTCGAATCGAACGTTACCCGGAATTTGTTGGATATGTCTCATGAGTTTTTTGCTCACGACCCCTGTAGCACCAATGACTATCGGTACAATGTTTATTTTGCATCGCCACATTTTCTCACATTCCATTTTGAGGTCTGCGTATTTGGAGTATTTTTCTGATTCTTTTTGCAGTAGGTTGTGATCAGCTGGGACAGCCAGTTCAATGAATAAGCATTCTCTTTTCTTTTTTAGTTTGACGATTATATCCGGGCGGTTGCTCCTGATTTCGCGGTCAGTTATAACTGGTACATCCCACAGAATTTTTACTTGTTCGTTTTCTGTCACTGGTGCTGGGCTGTAATCGTACCAATTTTTTGTCGAAGTGGTGATGTTAAAATGTTTGCATAATTCAAGATGAATGTAGTGACCAATCCTATTGTGTCTCCATGTGTATTCGGTAGCTGCAAGTGCACCACAGCCGGACATGAGATGTGCTACAGTTTCATTTTGGTTGTGGCACATTCTGCATTCTGCATTCTGCATATTATTATTATTTATACACATTTACAGTGGCGCGTATCGCCTGTTTTAGGCCTTGTGCGCCACGACAGTACATTTCTTAAAGTCCAGTGTCTTTGCTTTCGTAATGAGGACGACTTCTTCACTTCCACGCGCACACCCACTCTTCATTCTCGCTCGGTTTCGTGCGTCCTCTTTCAGGTCTTTGCTGCCGACTTTCGAGCGCGGCTCACTCTTCTTCTGGGCTTTTTCAAGACGCTGCGTTAACAGCGAGGTTGGCGATGAGGAGCCCAGATAAACCTCCGACACATAGAAACACGGTAGAGCCGAGACTCGAACCAGCAACCATTGGTGTCGTGACGGTGAGTCTGTTTGTTAAAATCAGTCAAGTGCGGCGCGGTCCATGAGGCACTGACCCCTTCCGAGTCATATTTACAAATATATAAATCCAAAATGCTAGCTGATGCAGTTGACGACTTGAAAACAGGTGTGAGTGGAAAATATTTAAATGCAACATCAGTTAGCGAATGTGGCACTTCATGCTGGCCGCTACATCTACACGATTCATATACTACATCGTCGGTTTGCAAAATCGGCAGCGCATTGTTTCCCTGCACTGCGATTTTTGATTGTCAGCCAAAAATGAGTTAATCAGATAAATCTGTGCCTCACCAAGTTATTTTTTCTCTGCACTTTCATAGTACGTCACAAAGCTGAGTTCAAATATATTGGTGATTTTCTGGGTATGCTGTTGTTTTGACAACAGTAATATTTGGATGTCAGGAATCACGGCAGTGGCATTCGACTAATACCAGTTGACATAAATTCTGAGTTGATTAAGGTGAATTGGCCGATCTCATGGAGGCGTGACGCGTCTGTACCTCAATTCCGCCTCACACTTACTTTGCGCTATATTTTTGGACAATAAATACGTAAATACCGTCATTTTGGATGCAAAAGTATTTAACATTTAGTTACCCATGAACATCGACATAAAGTACATATAATTATTCATGTACTAAAAATGAAAGGATTTCACAATTCTCTCTCCTCATCCTGACTACAGGACCAAATCAAGAGAATTGTGAAGTAATTACATCACAAATCTATTTTTATCATCATGTTCAGCCTACCTTCCTCATCAGCTTTTTCCAGTGTCGCCACGAAATCGGTAATTATTCCCGTTTCTGAATGAAGTGACATCTTGTTATAGTGAAGCGATAATAATTCGACAAGAAAACCCGATTACGAAACAATAACAGAGTGTAGAGTGAGAGTTGAAGTTATATACTCGAGCAAATCACAGAACTAACTCTTATACGAAATAGTGGAGTGGAACTCTAATTGACCAATGCACTGAAAGCAAGAATACATGTCACAGCTGTAGGTGAGTCTTCTCAAAATATAGGGCTCCACCAAGGTTTGAAACAATAGTTGAAGCCTGGGTCACTCTTAACATGCCCAAGCGCATCTACACTAGGGTTGCCATACGTCCGGAATTTCCCGGACATGTCCGGAATTTCACTGTTCAAGCTAGCGTCCGGGAGGAATTTCTAAAATATGCCAAATGTCCGGAATTATGAATACTTGACGTGGGCTCATAATTTTTTCGTAAATCAACGTAAAATAATTATTGTTGTGACTATTTATGCTGATGCATGATATTTTTCTTCGCGCTGCGCGCGATTTACTAACACATTTATTGATTTTAATATGGAGATTGCCACCCTCGCAAAAAACTGCATAAAAAAATAAAAACAACCTTCATTTACTGAAATAAGCTTAATTGTAATCGCAATTATAGGAGAACGATATATTCCCAGAGATCGTTAAGGCCGTTTAAATGCTTTATTCAAAGATAGTGGTTCCAAACGTGGGGGTCGCTTGCTATTATTCTGGGGTTTGCGAATATGTTGAACGTAATCAGCTTCTAAAATAGCCCGTGAGTAAGTCTGGGCAAAGGTGCTGACTTCTTTTAGTAATCAGCTCGTCAAAATTTGATCTGGGCCACGGAACATTTTCAAATTGGAGATGGAGTCGCGAGCATAAAAGATTGGAAACCACTGGATCTGGCGTGTTTATAAAGCTCCTTGGTGCGCACCGGCATAAGGCTGATACACAATCTTATCGGTAGGGCATGAACATGACTTAACGATGTACAATTACGCTCCCTGCATTTTCGAACTCATCCTCCTCCACCAGATCTACCCCTAACTCTGATCATGTGACCGGAGAGTGGTAGGCTATCCATATAGTAATATATGGAACAACCAATATTATTACCAGAATTCATTCAAAAAATTTAACGACCAGATGCATATAGAAACTAGATTCATGTAGCAAGCACCCACCCCCCTCCCCAGAAGTTGCATCGTTTACACCATAGTGTGGGCTCAAAATCATTGTTTATTTGGGCGGGAAAGGGCTGAAAACACGTGCTTTCGGTCCCGTTTAAACAACACACAGCCACATACTCCTGAACCGGAACGTGACCACCTCTGGTCTATGAGCAAAGCTTTGCTAGTGTGGCTTCATAACTCATTTTTAAATCCACCAGTGGGCGCTTCAGAGTGTCCGGAATTTGGGTCGCAGAAATATGGTAACCCTATTCTATACCTACACCTATCAGATTATAGTAGCTCCATATCAAACTCACCAAATGAAAGAACTCATTTGTTTTTAGAGATGCATGCCAACCGCAATCCTGCAACCGTAAAGCCCAACAAAAACCGCTACAGGTCACGGATACTTGTAAGCCGATTAACGCTTCTGATATATTCTTACATTAAGAGTGGGGGTAGCTCTCACAACACTGTTTTCCACGAAGCTCATAACACGCATCCTATTTAAATGCTTTGAGACGTACTTACACGGGGTTGGAATATGACCACATGACTCTCACCACAGCTACTTCCAGTTCATGTTACTCAAGTTACTCGAGTTACTCATGCTTTGAAGGTACCTATACGTCTTTTAACAGTAAATTCATATTTATTGACTCGAAGAACTTTTCGCGTGCCTCTTATCAAGAGCAACCGGCACGATAAAGGATACGGAAGAAAGATGGATTCAAAACCAAATGGCGAATTGTGACGCAATAATAAAAATTTATAAATAACATGAATGAAAATTCAACCATAGCAACAACGCGGCGTATATAGCAACAAGCAACTTGAAGAAGTAATGCCCGTGAGGAATAACATACAACTACAATGAGACAATGCAGCAATACAGAAAAAAAAATTGTGCAGAAATATGGACGAACAGCTAAGCAACAACAACTAGTGTGAGATTTTAAGATTATACAAAAATTCTTTCTGGCCTCAAACTATTCAGACGATCTGTTTTCAGTTTTATCCAAGGGTAGAACCATATTTCATTTAACAGCTTTGGAATCTACTTTCATCAAACTAAACAACCCGGTCCTTTGTCGCCAGAAAGAATTTTTGTATAATCTTAAAATCGCACACTAGTTGTTGTTGCTTAGCTGTTCGTCCATATTTCTGCACAAATTTTTTTTCTGTTTTGCTGCATTGTCTCATTGTAGTTGTATGTTATTCCTCACGGGCATTACTTCTTCAAGTTGCTTGTTGCTATATACGCCGCGTTGTTGCTATTGCTGAATTTTCATTCATGTTATTTATAAATTTTTATTATTGCGTCACAATTCGCCATTTGGTTTTGAATCCATCTCTGTTCCGTATCCTTTATTGTGCCGTTTGCTCTTGATAAGAGGCACGCGAAAAATTCTTCGAGTCAATAAATATGAATTTGCTGTTAAAAGCCGTGTTCAAGTTTTGTACCACCAATCAGTTATTCAAGTACCTATACGTGTTTTTATCAAAATCTTTCACACATAATTTGTTGATGAAAAATAGAATTTAGTGCTTACGACTCAAATGAGTTCTTTGCAAACTTGCCATTGTTTCATTCAACAATTGCATTCCTGAAAAACAATAAAACATGGTCTTTTCATTCGAATCTTTGTACATCATATCCAGTCCCAATCTTCGTTACAAACCCAGCACATCTAGTCGTTGACTTACGCAGTATCGAAGCAGGTTAGAACGGTGAAGATGAACACCTAGTTGGACATGTTATTATGTTTCATAGAACTACATGTTCCTCTTAGTTGATGCATTTCCACTATTAACTAAACTTTTGGGTAACCTACTTATTTAAGTTCAGCTCCCGTATGCTACTTCTTTTATGGAAACGATTTCAGGATACTTTCACTTCTAAGGATACTTTACTTTTGCGAAACTTACGTTTTCGATTTTGTCAAGTGATAAGTAATGCTGATGAATTGAAATAACTTTCAATACAAAAGTATCAATGACAGCAGCACAATACAGAACCAATATGGTTATAATATGATATTATTAATATTTATTATTATTATATTGCTTTTGTTTTCATTGCAATTATATATAGGCCTACTTCTAACGACGATTGCTATTTTGCGTTTTTCAAAGAGATGAGTCTTGCAATCTTCATAAATTGCACCGATGTTTATCAACAAAAGTCATTTAGAGATCGTACCAATCTACTGCTTTAACATAATTACTTGACTACTTCTCTGACATCCTATGTTTTTGCTTCACATGAAGTAGCTTTAGCGTGCATTGAAAGTCTTGAAGTCAACTTCGCGACAATACTAATCAAAGTGATATAGAGAAACAATTTCTTTCGATGTGTTTCTAACCATCAGTATAATTTGTTTCCATCTTTTTCAATCTTTCCGCCAAATCGTCTGCTCCTGTATTGAGGCAATGTCATGTAAATTTCAAGGGTAAAACATATGACCCAGTGAACGGATGTTACCTTTTTGAACTGAATTATCCACCAGCTCTGCCATACTCTTCTGAAGTGCAGTGCCTGAAAACATTCCGACTAGAAATCAAAATTTTAGAAAAATAATTTATAGAATATAATCAATTTTGTCTCAATGACATTATCTAGTAAAAATGACTTTGAGGATTATTCGGATATTAGTTTAACTTTCGTGATCTGTATAAAAACTTTGATAACTCGTACGCTCAATTTGGTAAATAAACTGTGGCAGATTTTATCATGAGAACAGTTTTGTGAAAGACATTTCTAGCAATCTGTACCATAATATTCAAAATTTATTTCCTTTCAAATTCATATCCGTTCATGTGTCACGATGGTAAAATGGGAGAAGTCAAATTATTATTAATATTGGTATTAATATATTTAAAAGCAATTTTAGTGACGCATATAACAACTATGGTCTTTTGCGTCACGACATAACAGTTGCTAATCGAATCGATATTGCGATAAGTAAATACAGTCAACTAAACATTTAGTACTGTCTACTTGTCTTCGCAAGGAATTCCCACAGCAAAGGTAATATATAATCAATAGTTATTATATTTTCCATGGTGAAGGCTACTCTCAGGTCCATTACGGCAGCTATAAACTGGCATCTTTCGTCAGCGTACTTTGCACACTTGATAATAACGTGCTATGCAGTTTCTTCAACATGGCATGTGGTACAATCAGGGGTATCGGAGCATCCAATTTTGCTAAGATGGGAGTTGAGACGACAGTGTCCGGTCCGTAATCTGAAAATGGTGGCTTAGGCACGGCGTGGCGTGGTTAAAGTAGGTAGTTTTGTGTATATGTCAGGGCAGAACTGTTTGAAATGTGCTCCAGAGGCGGTTTCGAAAGAAGTCAAATTGAAGGTAAATCGGATACAAAACATTGATGAAGCATTATGACGTCATAAATAAATCTCTTTTTAGGAACTATACTCAATATGTCACCCAATCGTGGTTGTTAACATGATTAATATATGATTACTATATGAACCACTGTGATCACTGCTAGATATGAGGCATACAGCTCAATGCTCCCATCGATATTAACGTTTGATGAGTGGAAGATATATTATATATTTTCGGAATAGTTCTTTATCTACAAATATTCACCGTGTAACCTGACAAAACTATATCTAGTATAATATAGAATTGACCAGACCATTCGCGATGGTACGCAATATTTCTAGTCTGCATACAGGTGGTACGCTAGTAGATTCTTTTTTTTCTCTCGACCGAAGGTAATTATTAGTTCAGGTGGGATTTTTTGTCAACTTCGTGAATGAATTTCGTCGATGATATCAGTAGTTTCAGATATTACTGTCAAATATTTATTCATTCTCAGCCCAGGTGATCAGATTAACAGGCGTAGATGATGGAGGGGGTGTCTTTGAAAAACTTGTGCACAAAATAAGTGATCATGCACTTTTTTGCATGATGTTTCATCTCTTGACGTTCCATTAGGATTGTCGGTACAGTAAGAATTTGTTGGAATCACCCTAATGTACCAGAAATAATTTCATTCGTGAGACGCACACATTCTAACTTGATATTTCTTTGTGGCGTAACTTATGTAGGTGGTACGAGAGCATTGCATAAAACTTCGAAATGGTGCGTGGGTGGAAAAAGGTTGGGAACCACTGCATTAGAATGTTACCAACGAGTTGTTAGAACATCTTGCGATAAGACATTTTGTCGCATAGGTATGACTCGGTCGATTTTTTATCATACCAAAATAAGTCAATATTTTGTCAAAATTGTAGCGTTAGGTCAAAAATTGTAGAAGAATTTTACGAAGTCAAAAATTTGTCGACTCCTGCATTTCGTTTGCATCGTAGATTCTGCACTGTCGGTGAACTTATAATCTGATATTTTACAGCTCGTAGCCTAATTTATATGCCTATCGTTGTTGACGGCTCATTGTCTGTTCGTTGTGAATCATAAACGGTCAAATGAAACAAATAGTTTGACATGATGTTATGGTCAACGTACGGCAATATCCTAACTTAAGCAAGACTGCTTGGGCATTGCATGGTTCATAAATTAGGCTTACCATACGTCCTCTTTTAAGAGGATTTGTCCTCTTTTTTGACTTTTTTGAAAGTGTCCTCGGAGGACGCCCTTTTGTCCTCTTTTTTGAGATTTTGTCCTCTTTTTTGAAAATTTAGGTAAGATTTAGAGCAAATTGCAAGTGATATGCCGCAAATTAGCACAGAAGTGAAGCTCCGGCGGATATTTCGGAGTGAAAAACGGTGATTTTAGCTCTGGGCGAAAATATGACCATTTTTTCTTTTTTTTTTAGTCAATCGATCACAAAGTGGGAAAAATTCACCGGTTTTTGAGAATTCTACTCCGGTTTTGCATCTTGCAAATTTCTGAAAAAGTGTCCTCTTTTTACATTTCCAAAATATGGTAAGCCTATATGATGAAGCGGATGATGAAAAATTGTGATACAGACAACATTGTCAGAATGAAGCAATACTCTGTGTCAACAGCAGTTTACGCATAACTTCAGTGTTTTCAACCAACAACTGCTGCTGTTGAACGTTCGTTTTATATTATTAGCAAGCTACTTAGTAAGGGCATTCTCTCGGTGAACGTCGTAGCGATGCCTTCAGCGCGATCATTACGTGTGCGAATTAGTCCGGAGAAAGCCTTGTAATTAATTCCAGGGGCATTTGTCTCGCATTACAGCGATACTGTGTGTCCATTGCTATAGACGTTATAAGATGAGCGGATCTGGCGGGCATAAGCGCCCAGCTAGTGAGGAAGCCGAAGGTCCTGCATCAAAAGGTAGGAGTAGCGGATCGTTTGGCCACTGCCCGGATGACACCTCGGTAGTTATTTCAGAAATCGCTAAACCTCTGCAACGGTACGACCCGATTACTATCAATCGGAGTTTAGTGCGAGTCATTGGCGGTTCGTACAAGGAGATCAAGGTCCTTCCCTCGGGAAACCTTTGTGTCGTTTGTTCGAACTCAAACCAGGTGACAAAACTCTTGGCGTGCACCGATCTTGGAGAGGGGGAAATTAAAATTTTAATAAAGGCAGAGCTATATCGTAGTAAACCAGTGGAAAGTCGAGGCGTCATATCGGATGTTCCTATCGATCTATCCGACCAGGAAATACTTGAAGCTCTTGAAAACTGTCGTGTCACTTTCGTACGTCGCTTTCCGTATCGTGGTGTTAAAGGTCCAACGAAGAGTACCTCTGTTCTCTTATGTTTTGCGTCTCCCACTCTACCAACTGTGGTGCAAATAGGTTTTCTTCGATTCCGGACCAGAGGCTAAAATCCGCCACCCACTCGGTGTTTCAATTGTAACCGTTTCGGGCATAAAGCCAAGTATTGCAGGAGCGCGCAGAGATGTACGAAATGTGGAAACAGACATACATACGACAATTGTAATAATGAACTACATTGTGTCAATTGTGGCTTAGCCCACTCTGCGGGATATGCGGGATGCTCCCGGTTTAAGAAAGAGGCGCGAATTCAATCTATTATGCTAATGATAAGTTAAATTATTGGGACGCGCGTAAATCGGAAGAACAGAAAACCGCCCCTAAAGAAGTGGTAGTTGCTGAGACACGATCAGGAAGCTCTGTACGTCTGAACACAGAGGCGCATGCACCTACAGAACGAGCGTCGAAGCCCGTTGCGGATTCGAACGCCATCCCCATGCACAGTAAATCACAGAGCTCTGCAGGCCTTGCCCAAACAAATGGTAACATAACGATCCCAACCGAATCCTTCTTCACCTTCATTGCAGAAGTGATCAAAAATACCCTGCTATCTTTTGCGGAGAATAAGACGGTTGATATCGAATCGATCATCGCGAAGTCCGCGGGAGAAAACCTCGGTATATCCGTACCGATTCTCAGAATAAATAACTAAGTAGCAATGGACTTATCTGCCAACAGAGCCACTACATCAAATAGGCCTACCATAGTTTCGAATGTAGAACCGGTCATCTCCATTCCTGACGTGCAACGGTTTGAGCCACATGGCTCCACCTTGGTGACACCATCTATTGCCTCTATTACCAACCCGAGTGCCATGGCAACTCACAATAGTTCATCTATTACTGACTCCAATGTATCGAGTAACCGAACACAATGCCGATAAGAATCATGCAATGGAACTGTAGTGGGATATATCGGAAAATCTACGAATTGAAATATTGCTTGGAAAATCTTGACAAAATGCCCGACATCGATCAGGTGCGTTTCCTGCAGGGCAATGATAAGTACACTCCCAGAATTGCGAATTACAAACTTATTAGAAAAGATCGCGACCAGCACGGAGGTGGTGTCTGTATCTTTGCCAGACAAGACCTGTCTTTCTTCGAAGTCCCCATAGACAACATTTATCCCATAGAGGCCCAGATTATCAAATTGCACGATTCGAAAATAATGAACGTGTACATCCCACCGAATCGAGCAATTTCACACGCTCTCTTCGAGCGATGCTTTGCGCAGTGCAACTCGAGAGCGATCCTGTTGGGTGACTTCAATTCTCATCATCCAATATGGAGCAGTGGCGCCATCAATACGAATGGTCGTCATCTTCACTCAATAATAGACGATAATGACTTGGTTGTTATCAATACACCAACGCCAACTCGTATTGATATTTCCGTATCGAGTACCACACGGACTTCACTTCTAGACCTATGCATTGCATCCAGAGATATCGCCCCGAAGGTTGTGACCTCGGTGACGGACGAACTATTGGGGAGCGACCATTTTGTTGTTATGAACGACTTGCAGTTATCCAGTCACGGGGATGATTTCCATAACCGGTCTTGGTCTTTCAAGAAAGCCAACTGGGAAGTCTTTCAAAAGCTATGTTCGCAATACTTTAAAAATCTAGACGAGATAACTATAGAAAAAATCAGCAACTCGATAATCAAAGCCGCGACCGAAAGCATACCCCTAACAAAACATATCAAAGGAAAGAGTTCCGTCCCATGGTGGAACGAGAGTTGCTCCAGGGCTGTTCGCCGGAAACGGGATGCCTTCTGCAAATTGAAGCGATCATTCAGAATGGAAGATATCGTAGTCTTCAAACAAAGACGAGCAGACGCTAGAAGGATCATACTTTCAGCCGAAAAATCCTACTGGGATAACTTCTGTAGTTTTCTTGATCACAATTCTAAGGGTGGGTTTCAAATAGTCGACTTAGGCCCGTCGTCGGGCTTAAGCTACACCCCTCAGGCTGAAGTCGGTTTCAAAACTGTGACTTGAGGGGATTTCCCCTCCAGCGTGCGCTTTGTTAAGACAGATATCCAAGCCAGCTAGGAGGTAGGCTGAAGTCAACAGTGCTGATAACTGTTGTGCTGTTTGTTGAAGGATACTGGCCGTTCTTCTGATGTATAGCTTGGCAAATCAGATTAGATCATTTTATATTGATGTCAGGCAGTTTGGAACAATGTTTATATCACAAACGTGACAAGTTGGTATCATATACCGTTATAGTGGGATTTACAGTGGAATGCTGCAGGGGTCTTCGTATACTGAACGGATTTCAATTCAAATGGATAGCCAGAGCCCTGAGGCACACAGGACACATCAGCACTTCTTCCATAACCGCACCATATAGTATCAAGCAATGTTCCCCATGACCACCATAACCCGCGTTCGCTGGCTCCAATCGATTCGGTTACTAATATGATATGACTATGGTTACGAGACACGAGAAGTGATATTTGGGGTAAGGCGTAAAGGTGTGCCTAGCGTTGGACTTGCGAATCCCGCCCATTTTGGCAAAGAAAGGTCAGCGATAAGAATCCGCTACGGGTAATGATGCTGATCAGTGGTCATGGGGAACATCAGTTAATATAGTGCATGTATCGAAGAAGCCCCAAGATGAGATTTTAGGTTGCGGCAGATCCTTTATTGATAGCCTACATGCTACGTCAACTCATCATTATAGTTTTCTCGACTGGTTACGTCTTTTAACTTAGGCACGTTGACGTTTTGACAGTTTGGCTATGCTGTGGTTATAGCCAAAAAGTGAACACACGACGCATCACCAGAAAATGGAAAATATGTATCATACTCATTTTCTTGAGCCTAATCAATGTTACACCACTTGCACGCAACTGTGATTGATTGCAGGGTTCCCCTCAATATCCATTTTCGCTCCACCCCTATGAGCATTGTCATAAATATGTTTAACTGCTACTTTCTAGAATAGTGCCGACTACATGGAACTTTGATCAATATGTGTCTATTCAACCAGCATTGTATTGATATTCCGTTCACTGCACGCGCACCGAATTTCAGCATACTGGATAAAGATCCAGAAGTTTCAGAAAGAAAAATGACATGACTTTGCATGAAGTTGTTAGTGAATTGCTATAGATGTGAAGCAATGTTCCCTCTAATTTTTGACGAGTCTGTGCGTACACTCAAGAACTCACTACGCAGACCCTCGGAAAACAGTGCGTAACGACTGAAAAAGGGTCATGACTTCAGATTTTCTGTGTGCATAAACCGTGTCAGCACTGCGCATTTGCGCATGTATGCAGCTTAAAGGGGCCATTGATGTGAAGTGATATATGCCAATAATATTCAAAGTGCAGTACATGCTAACGCTTCAGTAATCCAAATGTTTTGAGATATATGTCAATTCAACATTGATTTTCACAGATTTGCTACCCAGTCATAGTATCGACATAGTAGCATAATCAGTCCATGTAAAAATTATTATATAGCTGTGCAATGTGCCACCAGAGTGAGCTGCAGGCTGTGAAACAAATGATAGCACCATTCTTTTGGAACACAGAGAAAATCAAACGAGCAGTGATGTGCCAAGCCATCAAACAGGTATTTATCTATCTATCCGTATATGTGAGTGTGAATGCGCATACCAATATCCAGTTCCTTTTATATTAAGGTTTTTCTGAAAGCACTTTGCTCGAGCTTTATCCAGTTCCTCGCACCATGATACCAACACTGGGCTGTAAGTATGTCATTTCCATTCATATTTATACCATGCTTGATAAGTTGTTTTGTGATAGATGCTGACCCATCTGATGTGCCAACTTATGGAGTAGCAGTTGGGAGCTGCATCTGCTAGTTGTTTGGGCAACATTTCCAACCAAATCAAGGTAAGTTTGCATTCATTACTAGGCCATCAATTGTCTGTTTGTTATCTCATTATTATTGCTATTAATTATTATCTCATTATTATTGCTATTAACATTCGTATAGTTTGCTGATGCTATGTATTACAATAGACTATTGAGTTTTGTATGGATAGCAACAGTATAAAATTTAAAAAATTCGTTCGAAATTTATCAGTTATATCTCTACCAACAGCTCACCGAAGTCCAGGCCCAAAGTCAACTATGAAGCAGCGAAGATTTGAAAATCAGTGATAAAGCAGAAGAGAATGAAACAAGTTGAGCATGGTCTCAACGTTAATAATTATAGAAGATGCTGAACAACATTAATTTGACGCTAGCCGAATCTAGAGTCAAAACATGTCTTTTGTACATTTCATTCAATTTTGTTCAGCCGTTCATGTTCGCCTGCTCCAGTTTTCCAAGCCCCTTGCAATAACTTTGCTATCTTATGTCCAAATTTATGAACTTGAACTTACTTAAAGCCATAATGCACATTTTACCTCATTTTAACGTGTCACAAGAAATAAAGCACGAGTATGTTTTGGAATGTAATCTAATGTATTGCAAAAATCTGTAGATCATGCGTTGTCGTGCAGATTTCTCTGTAGGAGTCGATACTGTGGGAGTGCGGTCAACGCTTCCAGTTGCAGTATGTCATCAAATTCAGCTCCATCTGCCTTGTCAGCATTGCTATGATTGTAAAGGCAGAAGCAGGCTATTGTCATATCGATATTCTGAGGTTCTTCCTTGAATATAGCCAATGAGCGAGATATTTTCTTCAAGACAAATCACTGCGCTCTGCCAGAGGGTAACGATATGCATGAAAACAATAGTGACTTTTTTCGGTCAAAGTTCTTGGGCATAATAGTGGCGTGAGTAATAAGTCCTCAGTGGATATTCAGCATCTCCAAGAGCATAATCTTCATCAATTAATATGCCAAAATGCTGGGCAGTTGTGTCTTCAAAAATCGGTATCACAGCCGCACTATTGCTTCGAATACTTTGCGATAACGTGCTGATCATTTGCCAGATACTTCCTCGGGGTTCCGTTCTGATCATCCGTCCGTAAATTTCAACAACTCAAGCAATTCCGTATTCCTTCACAGCATCGCTACCATACTATACGACATCAGCAAGCAACTCAAAACAATAACAACTGGCCTCGGTTCCGTGTTGAACTCGCTACAGCGACGAAGTAGACAGTAATTACTCGCAACTAACGGACTTGGCCGAGCGCGGCGCCAAATTGACATTTGAAACCGAATTAAGACCGCCGACGTCTGGCGTCTTGAGCAAGTCAATCACTGGCCTTAAGCCAGGTCTAAATTAAGACAACTTTTTGAAACCCACCCTAAGTTGTGCCAAGTGTGGCGTGTCGTGCGGTCGATTAACGGTTGCAGCAGATCCTGGAACCAGATCCGTGTTCTCGATCATCTTGACAACCATCTGACTGACAGCAAGGACAAGGCCAATGCTCTCGCAAATAGTTTTGCTGAAATCAGGAGCAACAATAATTTAGATTGCCAATTCGTACATCGGCGAACTTTAATGGAAACCAATCTTTCGTTGCCCCCTGTTGAAAATAATACCCAAACACTCGGAGTAAACGCGCCATTCAATATGGTAGAAATGAAACGTGCAATTAATAATCGCAAAAACACTTCTCCGGGAGCGGACAGAATCTGCTATCAGATGCTGCACCACCTGGACGAGGAAAGTCAGTTGGTCATGCTAACAGCCATCAATAACATTTGGGCAGTTGGTTCTTGTCCCGAATCGTGGCAGCATTCAATTGTTGTGCCAATACTTAAGCAAGGTAAAGATGAAACCAAGACATCCTCTTATCGTCCTATCTCACTCATCAGCAACATGTGTAAAACAATGGAGCGGATGGTTGCAAATCGTTTAGAATGGTGGCTCACTAAAAACAATTTGTTGAACCACCATCAGAGTGGGTTTCGTCGACATAGGTCCACGAACGACTGTATTCTCGCGTTACATGACCATGTATATAAAGCCATTTGGACCAAGCGGTATGCCATAGCAGTTTTCTCAGATATAGAAATGGCATACGACATGATATGGAGAAACGGAGTCATTCTCAAGCTTCAACGCCTTGGTCTTGGAGGTAATATTCTCCATTGGTTACACTCCTTCATGGCACATCGGACGTTTCAAGTTCGCATTGGCAACACACTATCGGACGTGCATGAACTTGCGAATGGAATCGTGCAGGGCAGTGTTATTAGTCGCATCGGGCTGTGGTTCATGTTTCTTCGTTGAGAATAGCAACGACTGTTACCGCTACACCCTCGACGGTCACTTATCCGTCCTCTCGACAGAATTGAACGCCATTCGGAATAGTTTAGAATGGGTCAAACGCAATGGTACGCCTGAAAGTCGTGTGGCGATTTTGTCGGACAGTCGGAGCAGTCTAGTGGCGATTATGTGCGAAAACACTCAATTTGAACACACGAGTTCAAAATTTGGTCAAAATTGAGTTTTTTTAAGTCAAAATTTTGATTTTATAGGTCAAAATCCTCCATTTTTTAAGTCAAAAAATCGCCCTAGTTATGACTGATATCTTCGAATTGCACAAAGTGTGCTCTGTGTTCGGCTTTGTTACTGGACAATATCTTACACGGACATTCACATGGACGGAATGTTAATCTCAATTTTGTAGAACTAGAGAGGTGATATTCCAATGAATTTAGTAAAGATTTTTGCGGGTTCTGATAAGTGATTGAAGATGTGATGTCTATCAATCGACATAAAAATTGGTATATTTGCGTTATAAGTTCGTGTTCAGCACGTTTGTCTCGCACTAACAAGAAACTTCCAGGGGTTCGCACGATGCTTATATACTCACGTTCCACATTCCGCTCTTCCAAGGTTGCAATCTTCCGACTTAAATTTTGATTGTCGATATTCATCATAGCTATGCTTTCTTTCAAATTGGCAATGGCTGAACATAATTTAACACTCAATCTAAAAGCATCTAGTGGAAGCATTTCAGGAAATTGCCAGCTATTTGCAACATAGCGCGCGTATCACAGGCAGAGCTGGTCGAGGGGGTGAGAGCTGGTGTTCGAGAAAAAGTAAAAGGTTGGACGTAAATGTCAACTCAAATTGAAGCAATGACGCACAAGAAATTACAAAATTATTTGAAATGGAAATAGAAAAACACATCATAATAAGTACCTATGTAGGAACTATCAAAAGTGGATTTGGTGGAGAAGTCGCTTACTAAAGTTTACCATGCTATTGAATGATATATTCATATCGAATTTAATCCGAATATTGTACGCTAACACTTATCATGGGTAGCACGCCTAATAGAGAATTTATTGGAATATTGTTATTTCAACAATCGGTTAACCGGATATTTCTACGTCTCGAATTTCAAATTGCATTTTTGCGACCAACGCAAACTAACGAATGACATTATAAATTTGTGCAATTTTCGATGGCAAATTCAGTTACCTTGATTCAGAGGTTTTTCGCCCTGCCAAGATCAGAATTTTGAAGATAAAGACTATACAACGATATACTCTAAATCTATCCTACTTAAAAGAAAAATAACTAGGAATAACTTCGCCCTAAAAGCTACTATGTAGACGTGGAAGAAGACTAAAAGCAAAAGTACATATGTAAGTTTCACATGGAGAGCTGCGAGCATATTTTAGCCAAGAAGAGTTCAGACAAGAAATAATATTGCTACTAACCTTGCCATGTGAATACAATATTAGTTGCCAACCCAGCAACTAATAATATTACCATTGTTATTGTTATGCAAAGTCTCCAGCCTTTTGTGTTGTGCTCCATTTTCGAGTGATTTCGTGCTATTTTTATATCCTGCTTCGAAAAAACATTCACCGACTACAATTGCACATATCTAGAATGCACGAATTAATCAAAACAGTTATTGACAAACTGATATACATATGTACAATGTATATAGCCTATACTGATGGTGATCTATCGGCATTGGGATTGGCAGTGCTAGTCATAACCAATACCCAAACAATTCACCTGATTATCATTGAGCATGCAAGAACAAGGCATAATCCAAATCAGCCGTTGATTTTTATGTTTCAGGGTTATGTATGCAAGCCGTTACTGGATTACCTGTGTGGGTATATTTCATTCTGAAAATGAAATTTTTCTATTGTTTCCAAATTACTTACACATTGCTTGACAGCGACGCTTAAACGTTCGAAAAATTATCCTACATTCGTACAACTTTTATTCGTAGCCCCTGTGAGCTACTCATACGAGGTTGGCTTTACCTGTAATATTCGTGCAATCATTTGCTTGCATGGTCAATAATCTTCGTTCACAACAAATTCTACTCCAATAGTACCCAGCATGGTGGAGTTGATCCTGTGAGAGGCTTTCTTAACGACTTACAAAACAAATAAATAATAAACCATGACTTGTGAAGTTATAGTAGCTTGGAAATGACATCACGCCACTTTTGACAAGTTTGATGCGGTCATTGCGGTGTACGACCAATATCTGCATAAGCTTTATGCATCTACATCCGCACGGCGAGTGTATTATGACAATATCTGTTGTTCAGAAAGTGAGTTGAAACTAGAAAATCTGCTTAACTCAACTGGTGACACATGATTTGGAGACTATGGAAATGACGTGACTTGATTTGAATTCAAATTGACAATAACTAGAAATTATACCTACTGCTCTAAGGTAGTGATATAATTCCAACACGCCGAATCTTTATATTATACTAACTTTAACACAGAAGTATTACTTTGCATTGTTGCAAGTTAGTCCTTCAGCTCTAGTTCTGTCGCAGATGCCTCATACATAATTTCCTAAACTCGTAACTCGCAACTCGTAAAACCGTATCATAACTTACTCTATGGGATAAATTTACCCATGACATCTATTACAGGTAAATTTGAACGAGCAAAAAGCATGCCTGCCAGACGAAATTAGAAAGCGCGCGAAAAGCTTCCATACACGATTATTGAAACTTGAAAACGCCGGTTGAGCAGAGACTGGGGGATTTGATTATTTCCTTAATCAGGAATATGCAACGAGTCCGTTTTCGATGATCAATTATATTCAAATCGCTGGACTTTTGACGTTTTGGTGCAACGTGGGAATCGCTTACTCTCTTATCGGGATGACTATCCCACGGGGAATTGGTTGCTACTCGAAGTCGAGGATACGTATATATGTCATCGTTCCACCGCAAATGAATATTGGAATCGCATAGCCGATCCCGGTGAGAAATATTTCTTACCAAGTTGCGTCCTCAATAAATTTGAATAAAATAGTATTTGCGGTGAGCACAACTATAATAAATAAACAAAAAATCGGTCACCGTAAATACTATTTTATTCAAATCCAAATTTTTCGACGGTAATAACTCCGCTTCCACTGGTTGGAATTGAACCAAATTTGGTGAGCGTCGTTTCTATAGACAGCCTAACACTTTCATGGGGTGAACAGAAAATTTTCAAATTTTTTATCATTTATTTTTATATAATAAATAGAAACTTTCTTCTCCTGTAGCAAAGCGGTTACTGGCTGGAATTGAAACAAATTTTGTGTGTAGGCCTAAATTAGGAAGCCGAACAATTTTATTAGGTAGCCAGTACGATTTTAGAAAAAAAGTCATTTTTGAAGAGCCCTAGTGCACATACATCCATCAAGCGTAGCCTATATTATTAAGGAAATGAAGCTGTCGTGCTCTCCTGTCGTGATCGCTCGCTTCCGCAATTGGTCGACACAACAGAAAGCAAATTGAATGCATAATTTTCCCCACTTCAGTCATGCTGCAATGAAACTAATTCCCAACGGAATATTGGAGATTAGTTTCACAATGAATAGTGTTTGGGGCGGAGGTATTTGGCGTGGCTATTGTCTTTTATGTTTCATGCCGCTCATGTAATTTCCTAATACGCACCCGAAGGTTCTCATTCCGTCTGGCAAGGAAATTGTCGATGCAATTTGACACAATGGTTTGCTTACGCTGCCACGTGACGAAGCGATACTATTTTCTCGCAAACGCAAATTCCCTGTTATTGGAAATTTCGTCTCCTAAACTGCGTTACCGATTGGCCAGGTAATACTTTGGCGGGCCCGTATTCTATCAAAACTCGAAACATCTCTTTTGCGTCAAGATATTGTCGTGATTATTGCGATTGCTATATATCAGGGATGGGCAAACCGTGGCTCGCTAGCCGCATGCGGCTCTTTTAGCGTTTGATGGCGGATATTTAATGATTGCACATGCACATGCTTTTCGCTATATTGAGAGAGAGGTTCCACCTGATTATAATTAATGCATTTTATGGCGTATTGTTTTTGTGTTGCTTCTTTTCTTGTGGTTTACGCGGGACTTTTACATTGTTCACTTTTGGGGAACGTGACACTACAGGCTCAAAAATTTGCAATTGAACTCTCGAATCGAATTCACATACAAGTTTTACCCGCAACAATGGAAGCCAGGCCATCAATCATTGATAAATCGTTGTGTTCAACAATGAACGCGGTAAGTAATTACACCAGCGCATGTCACAATCATTTCCGGGCTAGCAATGGTGAATACGGGTCTTCCATCTGTATTGTAAAGGCTAGCAATAACTGCAGAGTTTGACCACGAAAATGTGATTACCATGCTGACATCTTCCTGAAGTCTCATCAGCATTCGAAAGAACTGCTCCGTACTGCTCGGACGTCATATCAGCATGGTTTCTAATACTGTGCCGTATCAACACACAATAATAAACTTCACTCGATAGTCTACATTTCCTTGTCACGTCATAAATTCGTACTATTGAATTTTTGTGTTGTGACTCCTTCAAATCAAACATATTTAATACGCGGCTCGCTCATGACGCGGGCCGGACCACCTCTGCTATACATGGAAGCTCGTCTATAAAGGTAACCCGCGAATAAAATGTACCAGAAATGTGAGTTTCCATGTCGAGACTTACGCACTGAGTCGATTCAATGAAGCTAAAGCATATTACCAAGATCCGAATTTGAAACAAAACTCACATATCCCAATTCTACGCGTTTTGAAAGCATCACGGTGGCCCTATATTTATTTGAAGAAACTTTATTCTTCTGTTTTTGGCTCATCACTGAATATTAATTGATACATGACAGGTAGAAATACACTGACACAAATAGCTAAAATTTTTACGAAATGCTTTTTATTATTGTTGATCGGTTTTTATGTTGTTTCGATATCTATGGTCATTTGACGACAGCCCCTGTTTAAATTTTGATTTCTGAGCTGCCAATTTACAGCTCCACTTATTGTCTATGACCTTGTAGGGTTCTGTATGACGTCGAATATTCGGATAGAATGAAAACGAGGAGCATTTAGTTACCTCCAACTAATTGGACAACGCATATATCAGAGGTGGTCAGTAACGAAGTACTACTTTTTAGAAGTACCCAAGTAGTTTTCCTCTACTTCTGGTACTTACTCAAGTAGATCTTATTTTCTCTACTTCTACTTCTACTTCGTAATATTTTGCCATCTACTTACTTAATTTTCGCTATTTTCAGTTTGTCAAGTAGAAGTAGTTTAATCCGACTATACGGAAGATAGCCTGAGGAATTTCGGGGCTGTTTTCACGGAGTACCAACATTTAATATTCATAAAAGTCAAGTAAAGCCCAGAATTTTTTTTTGCGCTTCGCGCACAGTAGTTATGGAGTGACAAATTTATTTTCGTTAAAGTATCAGTGAATATGATTTAAGTAGCGGATTGCTTAGTTCCGCTCACACCGCATTGCCGCCTATACCAAATATTTCATAACAGTAAATATGGCCAGCCATAACGTTTGAAACTACCGTTTCGCAATCTAGCAATTACCTATCATATCGTAATCTAGCAGCACATTAGGTGTCTTGTTAATCTGGAAAAACAGCTTTTTTGAATGTTACATCTGTTTTAGCAGATCGCCTTTGAAGCTTGATGGACAAAAGACATGAAATATATTTTCCTCTTTTGAGAAATGGTATTTGTTTTTCACCGTCAATTACGAGTATCATACTTTGAGTTCTAATTACTTTCAGTTCTTTTGTCTTCAGAACACATATGCTGAAGCATAAAAGCAAGTGTAATAATGCCTCTATTTTCCGAAAACAAAGCTACACTAAATATAACTTTTACGATCAACAATATTTGGTATTCGTGCAAAGTGATGAAACCGTATCCGATACAACTTCAACGTATTGCTCTTCGCCTTAACCTGGGGTCTTATCATATGCGGTAGGGTGCCATGCCATGATATTCTCTAAAATGGGGTCTTCTAGTAAATAAAGGGCCACTATCGCATTTTCATATCAATACTATAATTTGCATCCCATGATGCGAAGGAATGCTTATTCTGTCGAAAATTGATACCTCCTGGGATGCATCAATACGAATCAAGCTCTTTCTAACCTTCTGCATAGCTCAATTCGCGGCTTTTGGCACCCTATGCCAGGGGCGGGCAACTTCTCCAGTCGGCGGGCCGGATAAGAAAAATTAAGTACTTGGCGGGCCGGATTGCTGAATCGATACATTAATAACCCATTTATCCACATATGCAAGGAATAAATCGTAGTTAATGAATGTATTTTAACGACAGCAATGTCGGTTCAAATTCATTTCTCGTCGATAATGACGAAGACAATGTGGATTTGAGAATAGCATTGCCATACAGAGGCCGCCATGTCTGCTTCTCTCTGATCAATCAACACACGGTGCAATCCTTAATTAAGATTTCAAGGCGTTCGATAAGTCCGATACCCCAAATTTACCAAGATATCAATTCATTAGGTTGAGCAGGTGACGAGATAGCGTCGTTGTTCAACTGCGTGGCCTAATTATTCTCGATATTGAATTCATGCTGTCCGCGTCCTATGCGAAATTTGAAAAGTGGCCCGCGACTCGTTTTGAGTTGGCGACCCCTGGTATAAGCAGTGTCTTACAAAAGCCTAGAAGTGTACCAAGCTACAAGTCGGCGGCTACAGAATCTAACATAAAAAATATTAGCCTGGTGCAAATGACCATTGTAGTCGACAAACACCATGATTACCACAAACGACATTATGTTTGAGTACATCGTAGGTGCCGATAATGCAAGTCCTCTCGCTTCGACGTACTTACGCGTAAGCTCCACTCTCGCACGCTGCGCATAGTGCGCACACACGTATATATTAACATACAGTCACTAAAATTGACCTAGTAAGCAAGTATCGGGGAATCTCGGCAGATTGGGGCCGCGGGTAACATTATCATGTATGACGGAAAACTGTCCGCGGGCCGGACAAAATCCCTTCGCGGGCCGGATCCGGCCTGCGGGCCGTATGTTGCCCGCCCTTGCTCTATGCGAACGAATTAGCACTGTTTTCAAAACTACTCACTTACTTGAGTAGATTTAAAGTCAGTCAATTCTACTTCTACTTCAAGTAGTTTTAGGTGTCTGATTTAAGAAGTACTTCTACTCGTACTTGAGTAGATTTTTTCGTCGTTACTTCTACTTCTACTTGAGTAGTTTTCTTGACTACTTTGACCACCTCTGCAATACACGTTGAGTAGTCCTGTTAGGTGCTATATTCAACTCATGTCAGAAAGCGTTATAGATCGATGGTATACTAATTAGTGGACTAAAATTGCAACCTGACTGTGAGTTGGAATGCGGTATTCACATATAAACCAATTCCAAATATCTAACAACGGTAATACTTTTATTAAATTTGGAATCGAATGTATTTTGGAATAATGACCTATACCCATCCGCAGTGGCGTTGATTTGGTGATGGGTAAAAATGTGTTGAATCCAGGGCTGTGGAGTCGGCAAATTTTACCACCGACTCCAACTCCGACTCCAGAGATTTTCAATAGACCGGCTTCGACTCCAAACCCAGACTCTTTAAACGTACTGACCCCGATTCCGGCTCCGACTCCGACTATTTTCCCGCAGAACTCCGACTCCGACAATCAGAGCCGCAAAAAGGCAACCTTGCAACCGAGTACTGCTCTGAGTGGCACAGTTGGGAATCAATGGTCTATATAAACTTAGTCCAGTATTCTAGGACTAGGACTATTGCACCCTTTCTTAAAGATTTGTTCGACCCATGTTGCTGAACAACACACTCTAAATATTTTTTATTTTGTAAAGTGAGAAGCAGTGTTTGGTTATATTTTCATCAATGTTACAAGTGCTGTTGTCACTTACAAAATCAGACGATGTATTTACTGTTTATAATATCATGGTATAATTCCAAAAATTCAACCAATTTGTGACTGCATCCGTAATATTGTGTTGGTCGCGATTTGGTTGAAATTCTCCCCTCTAACCAATTAAATTGCAGTTTGCAATAGATTTCCATCGCTATCAACATAGTTACTTATAACTGTGATTGCTGGTACGTGCAAACCATATTTTATGACTAGCAATGTTAAGAGAACTTTGAAAGCATTTGTTTTCATATTAAAGAAGTTCCACTAATTTGTTACACAAGGATTGTAACTGATATATTTGCGGTCGCATCGCAGTATATCTTCTGGTTGAGAAGGCCCACTGCCTCTAAAGAAGCGAAACTTGTCATTTGATAATAATAAAACGAATTCTAACATCTGCGCTTACAGTTACATCATGTTATTCTTTGTATATATTTACTTATCCTTGCCGTCACTGTCATCGAAATCCAGACTTGCGTCATTTATGGCATTTTCCAAGTGTCGGCTAGGTAAGAAAAAATTTCCAAAAAAGATAACATTTTGGGGTCATCGGAGGCCATTTTCGATTCCTTGATAAAGGGGGAGAATTCCTCCAAAAGGAGGACGTATGGTAATCATCCATTAGCCAGCGTATATGTATAGACTTGAAAATATAGCAATCGAAATGGACTTTTGACAGCCCCGGCCTACATAATCGTGAAATCAAGCGACAACGCTGTATAGAACATGAATGATACGCCATCTAGTCGACCTGATTGCCGTATTGTGCAGTCTGTTATCTCCCACCAAATATCGTTGTTTCGAAATTTGTATTTCAATACTGCGACATACATCGCCATTAATGATATAACTGAATAATGAAGAGCCATGTAGTAACGGTGCAGACATCAATATTATCACAGATATATGTAACAGTTAGGATATAAATAAACGTCTGTTCGAAACATGTGGTAGAACATTATTTGTTATATTGCAATATCAACACCACATATAAGCTAACTGAAGTGAGTGATATTATAGTGAAGAGAAATTGTCTAATTTAATTTATCCACACAAAGCGTCTCTTACTTGTAGAAATATGTCTAGCAAAAACAGTATATGGCTAATTACGAGATTGGGCTACATGTTTATAATAAATTCTATAAAGTCAAATTCACATTCTTTCTATGTGTTTATAACTAAACTCCTGTATCCAAACGCAACGTTTTCAATATCTTATACAGGAAATGTCTTTCTGTCGAGGTTGGCAGCAACGTTGGATCGAAAACGATGGATTTTAGATGAGAAGTTCGATTTTTATTACTCTTATATTAATAATATTACTAGGCGGCAAGCTGAATTAATAACATAACAAGAAAAATCTCGATATCACGAAATGATGTCAAGTCAATGGTCGCAGAAGGACATATCAAAATACACGGTCATTAGTAACGGAAAGCAATTAGATAATTAAATAACTGTAAAACAGCACAAAAGATATGGAATGTCGACGGGGTTAAATGCTATACGGTATCTTTATAACTACATCACGAAGACAGGATTCCTTTTGATGTTTGATCTGAAATTTTACAGGATGGGCCACGGAATATTCTCCAACGGTGAGTAGATAACGAATATTATCGCTCTAAAAAGCACTGAACTAGAACGAGGTGTGGCCGCGGAAAGAAATCATGAAAAAGTGTTTTGGGTCTGTTTTAAGTGAGTTATAAAAATACCAAACAAGAGTCACCACCTGCACTCAGATGCCCTGGGGCCACAAAAGGGACAACAATATTTCTGAAACCCTACACATCAGTTACTTAGTTTAAGTAAATATTATTCACAATTAATAATACACCGTTGGAATATGCATCCAATGAAATATTGGTTGACAAGTTTCGAGTCACGTATATATTCAGGATACAACTTCATTTTCAGTCGTTCGAGAGCTCCGGTGAATAAGTTGCATTTTGCGATGAAGGCACTGCAAAAAATACAAAAGCATTGAGACACTCTACTCACGATCAGTAATTTGGCTGAGTGAATGTCCATGCAATCATAGTACGAGATCATAGAGCATCACCTCATCGTGGCATAAGTATACCTAAAACTTGTTTCATGGTGTCGATAAAACGCGTATGCTTCAGTATTATATGCAACAACAGCGCCATACGAATAATGTGGCCACTAGTCATATCCTCAAAGGTGATCCAAGTAATCAAGACGGCTACTCAAGTAGAAGTAGAAGTAACGACAAAAAAATCTACTCAAGTACGATTAGAAGTATTTCATCCATAAGCAAACCAAGACTACTTGAAATAGAAGTAGAATTTACTGACTTTTAATCTACTCAAGTAAGTAAGTAGTTGTGAAAACGATCTTAATTCGTTCGCATGGATTGTCAAAAGCTGCAAATTGAGCTATGCGAAACGTGCCGAGCTTGATTCATATTGATGCATACCAGGAGGTATCCAATTTTCGGCAGCATAAGCAATTAAGCATTCATCTGCATCATGAGATGACAATGATTGTAATGATATGGAAATTGGATACTAATCTTCCAGTTACTCGAACAGCAAGTTTTAGAAAATATCATGGTATGGTACATGGTATCCCATTTTATACGGCTTAGTCAAAGATCAATATGGAAAAGTTGTCTAGGATATCGTGTAAACCAGTGGTTCTCAACCGCCGGTCCGCGGACCGGTGCCGGTCCGCGACGACATTCTCGCCGGTCCGCCAGATAAATTATAATTTTATACCTCAATTTCAAGATGCAATGTTGAAGGCTTGTCCAGATGTCCATTGATAAAATAAATAAAACATCAAATTTTAAACTGATTCAGAACTTCATGAGGTAACAATGGGGCTGGAAACATGTTCGACTTGACTTGAAGTTCAAGTGACAAGTACAGAACAGATACGAGCTGACTCATCGCGGAACAGCGCAGTTTGCGCGATCATTCGTTTTCGATTCATTCGTTTGTGCAGGACCGTAAATGGGGCCCCCAAACCGCCCAATTGGAGAGGGGCCGAGCTTGCAAGGGGCCCAAAGTTATTTTGCAAATGAACATAAAACATGGCGTATTTTTTATTTCTTTTCGCGCTTTGCGCGAGTTATTGTCACTAAATGTTTTGCTTAGTAGGTGCCCTTCTCCGAGAAATACGCTTGAGTTATAGAAATAGGCATTTCGACGTCGGCCATTACCGCGCCCTGAAGTACCACCACATAATGAATTTAGACTTATATGAGACTCAGAAAGGTGCGAAAAAAAATCGAAAATTTTCGCTTATCGCACTGTGGGGGCCTAAGACCAACGTTTTTGGTGGGCTGACGGTGTGCTTTTTCGACCCGGATTTGCGGATGGCCGGTATAGTTGCTGTACGGTGTTTTCGTGCGGCGCATAGTAACCTGATTCTGGTGGTAGTGGGAAATGAGCAAGGTAGCACGACAAGGTGCTTTGTTCGACTCCGAAACGCTTCGTCTCTCGGTATTGTCAAAGAGAAGGATATTATTCGAGTTGGCGTTGCCGGTTAAACCCACGGCCTTCGGCGCGAAAGACTGTAAACCAGGAGTCACCAACCTTTTTGCAACCAAGAGCTACTTCTTGTGTACTGACTGAAGCGACGCGCTACCATTTACTTCCACCGTTTACCCGTACCACACGTAATTCCCGCTTTGATATTCATATCACTGGGCAGGTATCACATTGCGGTAAGACTTCTAAGAAAGTCTTTCAAATCGAAACATCGCATTTCAACTAGCTAGCCACTAAGATTTTTTAAGAAATCATAAATTACTTCGCACCATGTTTGTATAAATTATACAACAACAGCCAACTCAAATTTTAAAATATATCATGCCACACTGTAGACTGGACATCATATTATCTGTTTTTATACCAGTCAGTGGGAAGAGTGGCATTACATGCTATCAACTGGTGCGCTGTACTCTGGTATGTCACTTGACACTGCAAGTCTGAGTGAGTGTTCCAGATGGGCATTAGTGAGGCGTACTCTGTGTTAGTTTTTGATGAAGTTTACGTTCGAAAAGGTTGAATCACAACGATAAGTTACACCAAACACGCTTGCAACCTTCATAGATGGCGCGCAGTGCGCATACACCAATGTACGTTGCCGTGTCAACAAGGCATCAAATGTTTACTGCAGCCTGGCGGGCATTGAGGTGCAGGACTGCAGGTCACTTTGCAGTGTTACAATTTCGATATCCAACTGTTGAGCATGCGGACATGACAGATTTCATTTTACCGGACTGCTGCAACGATTACAGAAAGTTAGAAAAATGGTACTAAACTGCGATGAGAGTATAAGAAACAAGCTCTGTCAAAAGATGCAATGCGTAATGGACATACAGATATTAAAAATCTGCTAGTACTTCACGGCTGTCTGCTACACAGCTACCGTATAGTAATGTTGCATACTGCTGTGGCATTGTTCTCGACGTCGAGCTACCATAACGGACCCCCCTCCATTTCACGAAGACCGTGCCATGGATGGCATTCCGTCATGTTGCATGTATAGTCAGTGCGTTGTATCCTACGGCTTCGATATCTTGTGATTCTATTACATGTTGGTAATTACTAATTGTAATTGAGGATATTTGATATCATCATTTGAAGTGTTTATATATATATGTATTGTCATTTGTAAGTTACATGTTAATGTGATTCGAACACGAATAGATAAACCAATCAATCTATATATTGAAAAGCTCACTGGTAATAATCTGACGAATATTGGTAAATGCTGCCATTCGTTCTATTTTTAGAACAGGCTCGAGGGCTACTCATCTAGTCCTCGCGGGTATCGCGTTGGTGACCCCTGCAGTAAACGACTCTCGGCGGTAGCACGTTTATATGGACAAGGCAATTTTGCCTCGACTCAGCAGACTCACTACCATAAAATCACATGGATACCACCATGAAGATAATTAATTACGATCAAAATCCTCTAAATGTCACTCTCTAGCACCATATAATTGCAAAGAACGGTTGCATCCTTTACATTTTGGGTTCATATTAATTTTTGAAAGTCCACCGGTCCGCCAGACATTTTTTGAAATTTTACCGGTCCGCGAGGTGTAAAAGGTTGAGAACCACTGATCTATAATATTTCAAACGCAGCGACTAGCTCGAAATCTTTGCCTCAACATGTAAGCCGTCTGCTATACTAAATGGCGCAATCACAGATGCACAACGGTGCCGAGTAATGAGTATTATGGCTTCAAAGTGGGGGTCTTCTGGTAGAAATCGAAAACAATCGCCGATGTCTGTTTTGCGAACGTCGGCATCCCCGATATTGCAAGTGAAATGCGCCATAAGGCCGTAAGTTATCGTAGGCCCTGGACCAATCTTCCTAATACCTGCGTAAATTGTACTTTCAAAATACAGCACAAAATGTAATAAACTTGCAGGAATTGCTAATTTAAAATCTCAATGTCATCGGACTTATGATAGCTCCGTTTCGAATCTCAGTGATGCATGGAAGTAAAAACGATTCAAACGCACGGTCTTTGAGGACAAGCCATTGCGCTAGCAACAAAATAAATGGGCAAAATCGTGGCACGACTTCACGTTATGATTGTCATGGTAAAATCACCTTAGAAATTGGAGATTTCGCCGACCCCCCGAAGGGATTTGTGGACATCTGGCTGGAAACCACCTTGCTATACTGCGATACGGTATTATCGGACACTGATTTGTATTTATCATTAATCTATGGTAGGCGAAGTAATTTCAGACTGTAAGCACTTCTGTATATGCATTCAACTAATCACCCAGTTTTCACAAATCGTTTATGTGATTAGTTTTTATGTGATATACGTATTCATCGAGAGAAATACCTTATACGTCATGCGATTCACTTCCACCCCAACAATATCAGTTTGTGGAGAAGAAGCGATTGCAACCGTCGTAAGAATTGTGTCGTAAAAGTATCAGTATTTTTGTTTTGCGGTATTCATGATATTTGTCGACTGCTAAGGTCATTTTACACCAGGCCGATATCATTCTTATTTTTCCGTAACTGCCGACTTATAGCAAGGCCCACCTTCAGGCTTTTTGTAAGACACCGCTGACGTGGATGAGGTGGCGAGGAGAAGCCTAGGTAAACCTCCAACACTTCGGTATCGGAATTCGGAAGTCGACCTCGGTCGGACAAGAACCCCCACCCATTCGTGTTGCAGCCGCGCATTATACCACTGCGCTATCTCGCCACGTTAAAAGTATCAGTGTTGGGATCCAGTCACTACCTATACTAGTCACAAGTCATCTCGACTCGTTGCACACTTTGACTATCGTCAAGTCAATCAATTTTCAAAGGTGACTCGAGACAAATCAAGTTAAGTCACGAGTCAAGTTACCAGCCAGGTCAAATTGATTTTTTTTAGTAGTCGGCATGATTCATATTCATTGCATTGCTTTAACATCGCACTGTTGGAAATACAGATTGAGTCCCCATTTGCTCTGAATCGAGTCAAACAAAGAGTTGAATTAGTACACGCCCAAAAAGGCGCTGTATCACCTGTTGAAAATGATGATTTTCATGTTACATGAGACATTGTTAAACTGTTGTATATATTTTACATAGTGTGTATTCGTTGTATACCAGGGCCGGGAAACATACGGCCCGCGGCCCGAGAGGGGATTTTGTCCGGCCCGCGGACAGTTTCCCGCCTTAGTTAATAATGTGGCCCGCCATCCGGTGTCCGATCAATACCGATAAAACCAGTACCGAGAAAGCCATTACCGAGAAGGGACACCACCTAGAATGGCCACATTACCTAGGATTTGTCCTCTTTTTTTACTTTTTTGAAAGCGTCCACGGAGGACGCCCAAATGTCCTATTTTTTGAGATTTTGTCCTCTTTTTTGAGAATTTCGGTTACATAACTGAGATACAGTAAATCAGCAGTGAAGAAACGCCCCGGCGGCTATTTCGGGAGCTGAGCCGGAAAGTCACGAGTCACGAGTCACGAGTCAATCCGCCTTTCTGCAGGGTCGAGTCAAGGCAAGTCATTTTTGCGAAATGACTCGTGTCAAGCCAAGTCATACGGGCATGCTTGATTATCACTGGTCTAGACAAACTCTGTTCATCAGGCGTGACTAGAGCGGCACTTCATCGTCAAAATATATTTGTTATAAATGGTGTTATGAGTTAAGCAAGTGTCCAGACTTGCAAAATCTGCCAATCTAGCTGGCTGGTTGTCACGGTTTAACCAACCCCTGTTTTTGAGTAGCCCATTACTAATTCTAGAACTAGTTTCAGGTTTCGAAAAGTGAGGAGTTATAGTGCTAGCACTAGTTGCGCATGAAAAATAATTTAGAGTTCTCGAAATGAGGTTTTTCTGGTTTCGTTTGCCGTAAATCGCGATACCGGTTGTGTGATGTTCTCACACTCTCACAGTCCGTGATAGCTTAGAATCATCACTACTAAGGGTGCAGTAGCGTGCGGATTGATTCAGGGGGTCGAAACCCCTTCCATTTATTACTTACACCAGGGGCGGGCAACATACGGCCCGCGGGCCGGATCTGGCCCGCGACGGCATTTTGTCCAGCCCGTGGGCAGATTCCAGTCTTACATGATAATGCGGCCCACGGCCCATCAGTCTGCCGAGATTCCCCACTACTTGTTTACTACGTCATATTTTAGTGACTGTGTGTTATTATATCCTGGTGTGCGCACTGCGCAGCGTGCGAGAGTGGAGCTTACGGGTAAGTTCGTCGAAGCGAAAAGACTTGCATTGTCAGCATTAACTATGTACTCATCCGTTATCTTGTCTGTGGTAATCATGATGTTAGTCGTCCACAATGGCCATTTACACCTGGCCGATATTTCTTGTTTTTCATTCCGTAACCGCCAACTTCTGGTAGCACGGCACACGTCCAGGCTTTTGTGAGATACAGCTTAATAATTATGCCGATGAGATGGCGAGGAGGAGCCTAGATAAAGCTCCAACACTTAGATAGGAATTCTTGAGTCGGACTCGAACCCACAACACATTGGTTTTGTAGCTGTGGATTATACAACTGCGCTATCTCGCCAGCGACAAAATTTGGGGTACCGGACTTATCGAACGTCCTAAAATCATAATTTAGGATTGCACCTTGTGTTGATTGATCAGAGAGAAGCAGACATGGCGGTGCATGTATGACAGCGGTTTTCAAGCTGGGTGGCGGGAAAGTATCTGAAGGTGGCGCGAAGTCACAGTTAACTGAAAATTTTTCGCGCTCGGCGCGATTTACTTCCTGTTTATTGTACGAATTTCATATTTGAGAACTCTCTCATCAACAGCCATAACCTTCAATGCCATCAAACTATCCGTTGGGATGGCTAGCATTCTGATTTATCTCTTTAATATTTTGTGATATCATGATAAGGAAGGGAGGGGGGCGGAATTTTTCGCCATCAAAAAGGGGACGTGTTTAAAAACTTTAAAAACTACTGCTGTATGACAATGCGGTTCTCAATACCACATTGTAATCGTCATTATCGTCGAGAAATCGCTTCGACATGAAATTACTGTCGTTGAAATGCATTCTTTAAATACGATTTATTCCTTGTATAATTGAATAAATAGATGGGCAAACAATCTATCGATTCAGCAATCCAGCCCGCCAAGTACTTAATTTTCCCATGTCCGACCCGCCGACTGGAGAAGTTGCCCGCCCCTGACTTACACCAATGTCACTTGGAATGTTCTAGTTGGGTTTTATTCCAGTGGTTTGTTCAAATCTACACGTGTTTGTGCAAGATTACGTGATCTTCGTATGGATGATCACAATTACGCAGCGGTATTTCAATATATATATTTTACCGCCTGTGATTTTAGGGATGAAATTGCAATATAAATACAAGTTGACGTTAGCTGGTACTTTTTCGATTCATGACAGAATACTTTTAGTGGGGTATTGTCTTATACTTACGATATCTTTGCAGATCTTTGATGTTCTTTGCACAGCTTTCATTAACTAAAAATACAATTCAATTTGCGACGGAATAACCATTTGTCCACACCACGGGATGCCAATTATAGTATTGATATGAAAATAAGATACTAACCCTTTGTTTAACATAAGGTCTCAAGTTTAGGCGAAGAGCAGTACGGGCAGTTGACTCGGATACGATTTCAATACTTTGCGCGATTATTATACGTTAATAAAAAAATATTGTGGATCCTAAAATTGAAATTTAGTGTATGCTTATTTTCGGGAAATAGAGGCAATAATGCACTTGCTTTTATGCTTCAACACAACATGTATGTTCTGCAGACAAAAGAACTGAAAGAAATTAGAACTCAATGTATGATACTTGGAGCGGAAAGTGAAATAAAATACCACTTCTAAAAAGCGAAAATTTGTTTCATGTCTTTTGTCCATAAATCTTCAAATGTGATCTGCTGAAACAGGTGAAACGTTCGAAAAAGCCAGACTTTCCAGATTAGCAGGACACGTCATTGCCTGCTAGATTACGATATGAGAGGTAATTTTTAAATTGCGAAACGACACTTTCAAACGTTATGGTGAGCCCGTTACTGTGATGAAATATTTGATATCGGCGACAATGCGGTGTGAGCGGAAAAAAGCAATCCGGTATCTAAATTATATTTACTGATACTTTCGTGAAAACATATTTGTCACTCCATAACTACTGTGCGCGAAGCACAACAAAATTTCTGGGCTTTGCTTGACTTTTATGAATATTAAATGTTGGTACTCTGCGAAAACAGCCCCGAAGTTCCGCAGGTTATCTTTCGTATTGGGAGATCAAACTACTTCTACTTGACAAACTGAAAATAGAGAAAAGTAAGTTAGTGGTGTATAAAATATTTCGAAGTAGAAGTAGAGAAAATCAGATCTACTTGAGTAAGTACCAAAAGTAGGGGAAATCTACTTGAGCACTTCCAAAAAGTAAAAGTACTTCGTTACTGACCGCTTCTGATAATAACCCGTCGGGCTCTAGATGCGAGCGCCGATACCTTTATGCATATAAGCTCCTGTCTGGGAACTCATGAACTACTTCATATCGTATGAAAGTAAGCAGAAATTGTACATGATATTTCAAAAAATGATTTATCTGCTGATCTATTACACATATTAAATCCACCATGTAGACGCCACGATGTATATATTGCGACTTTCATTGAAAAATATTAAATGTTGCACTATTATAATTTTGAATTGCAGGTTCATGTTATAGTCTATTGACGGTAACAATAAATGAGTATCATAATTTCTGCTTAACATTTTCACATCCAAAGAACCCATATTGGTACCGTAATCCTTCTGAAATATACATATATACACGTTTCCGCCTCGAAAGATGTATTTTTTCTTTATTAGCTCATGCGTTTATTCTATGAAGAGATATCATGAAGTAAATAATTGCATCAATTTGCTGCAGTAGTAATACCTTCACAAACCAAGCAAAAAAGTCACAAATTACAAAATAACTTACGATCTTTTATCGAAGTATGTAGGTTGGTGAAATCTGTCCTTACGTCGTTGATTGAGTCATTATCTAAATAAGACGAATTCAGCGTTGCGGTTACTGAAATTTGAACAATCAATTGTAGCTACGTTTAATCGATGAACTATCGGGAAGTGTAAGAAGTTCAGTCGAACGAGAATATTACCAATTGCAGGTCGTTTTAAATGTGTGTGAATCAGCAGAAAGATATTGACAATGTTCAGATCAAGAACATACGACATGCTACAATGCAATGCCCTATTATATAATATTTGACCAGTCGCTATTTTGAATGTCTTGCTTTATATGGCTCGCATATCAGGCACTCATAAGTCAGAATATCCCACTTTTCAGGTTCGCTGATATGGGAGTCACTGTTTATAATCTCACTATCCAGACAACACTAACATGTTGTTGTATAATAACCTGTACGCGTACAACACTTGCGGTCTACGCCAGTGCTCTTTTAAATCAAAATAGAACAACAGTAGGCCTACTATATTTAAGGGTATCAGATTTGTCATAGCTATAGACTTTCACGGATATCATGTACAGAAATAAACTCCAATGGGCGCCTACCATATTCACGGCCTTATCTCGCAAGTCCTTCACAGCATCTTTTCTTAAAGAAGCATTTACCAGTTTCTGTTTGTTATTGTAATGTCATATATGTTCACCATAATTTTGCTCGCTAATTTGAAAGCTCGATCTCGATTATCACAACATGCAAAGTGCAAGCCCCTTCCCCCAAAACGATTCAAAACATATTCGTCAGCTTCCATCACTGCAACCCGAGGATGAGAGCAAATGATTTTATCAGGACCATTTAGGATTGAAAAACCGGATGCAACAAACTTAGCGAGTGGTTATGAGGGAGCAAGCAGTCCTCCACGATCGAATAAATCGAAATAACGTGAACTTGCGCAATCAAACTCATCTCAGAATATATTTCACAAGCCAATTTTGCGAGTACCTTCTTACCAATGTATCCTGCAACAACATACGACACCTCCTGTCAGGAGATAGTACTGACCCGGTAATTTCAGTCGCCGTGCACCTTCAATGGCTTGTTTGAAATGATCAAAATGCGTTGAACTCGAAACACCAATATCATGCTCCCAGTAATTAATGACATTTCTTAGGATGGAACGGAGAAGTATCATCTTTTCAGAATGGGTAACTTCTGTCAAACCAACCAGAAACATCCCCCCACTCATTTGCCTATACCGTGAGAACCTTCTTTCAATTGGTTCACTTTGGAATTTTCTCAGAATCACATATATAGGGGAGAGCGGGGACAAATGTAACACGGGGCAAATGTAACAATCTACCTCACCGCTGGTAGGATGAAGAAATCGCCTTCATATTTTAAGTGCACATGCGGGAGTTATGTCTTCCAATATACCTGAAGTTACGTTGAGCTACGACGAGAAACCCCGGAATAATTTCAAAAAAACTAAATTTTGGACCCTTGAGTAAATATTTTATGATCTGGAATAATTTGTTCTGAAGAATAAAACCTCAAGTGGTTACAATGCAATATATGTAGCAGGAACAATGTTACCATAGTTTACCGTGATGACGGCGAAACTATGACTCGCGTCGCCGAGAAGGCCTCATCCTGAGACATTAATCATGGTCGAACGTGTCAGGGGCAATTATAACTCTCTGTTACTTTTGCCCCGTTACAATATATTTTTAATGCTGAATATATGTGTTCATACGTTAGTATAACCATTTATCTACTGCAGATGAATCTTGCAACAGCCAGAAGTTAAATACCAGAACAGACTCTACCTCAGAGGTCTCAAACTCAATTGTGCTCGCGGGCAAGTTTTCCAGTTTTGACGACGCCGCGGGCCGCAGCATTTATAGGGTATTCTATGGCCTTAATTGGCGGGAATAAATTGTGCATATGAAAGTGAGCCGATTAAGCAGACTGACGGTAAACACACATCGTCAAAATGTGATTCTATAGAAATTAAACATGGAACGGCAACGACCGATTTTGCAGCTTCGTTCCGCTTCGCCGAGGCTGGAGTGATGAATTGTTTTGCGTAAGGGACTGTAGATTTCTGGCAATCCAAAAGCTATCTTCCCGAGCACAGAAATTATTGAATCTGGTCTTGATCGAAAGCTACTGTTGCACCGATTCCGAAAATATAAATTAAAATAATGATCAGGCACTGATCCACCTAGAATCCGTCCTCCAAGTCTGAAATATTGGCATTGTTCAAACAATCGGAGAGTCGCAACGGGTCATTGTTATAGCCATTGTGTTGCGGTTACCCGATTGTTCTCAACAATGCCGATATTTCAGTCTTGGAGGACAGATTCTAGGTGGATCAGTGCCTGACCAATCTTTTAATTTATATTTCCGGAATCGGTGCAACAGTAGCTTTCGATCAAGACCAGATTCAGTAATTTCAGCGCTCGGGAAGATAGCTTTTGGATTGCCAGAATTCATACAGTCGCTTCCGCAAAACAATTCTCTACTCCAGCCTCAGCGAAGCGGAACGAAGCTGCAAAATCGGTCGTTGCCGTTCCATGTTTAATTTCTATAGTGATTCTCTCTCGTATCAATTTAGACCTGGCACGAAAAGAATCATCGCATTTATAACTATTAGAATACAATTGTTGTTGTACTTGATATATAATATTCATAAGATATAGACTCATATGGTCGGACAAATGTATGATGCCATCATCAGTGGCGGCCCGTGACAATATCGGGTGGTGGGGCAAGGGCTGCAAGCGACTTTTTATCAAGATGACGTCACAATCGCGTTTTCCAACGTAAACAAGTAACTTAATGATGGTACGGTAACATGAATTTCCCGGCAACAGTGATTTTAACGTATGTGCCACGAGACTCGAGAGGTCCGCCGGTGAGCTGTGACTTGAAGTATGGGAACTGCGTAAACGGCGTACGGAAAAAAGATTCAACACGGTTCATGTTCGCACTAGGCCTGACTAATTATCTGCAGAAATGGAAATGACTATAACTCGAGAGATAGCGTAAGCCTAATTGGAAAGGTCAACGAGTTCGGACAGATACGCAATTGTTATCTCATAGATTGGGCCTGTCATATTGAATCCAAAACATCATTCTGAAGAACTAAGAACAGCAGCCTCGGAAATTCGGTCTCGGTACAGCATAGAAGATTTTGGCCTTGAAACTGGAGACTGTAACACGACACATACGGCTTTATTACTGTCTATAGGTCTGCTGCGAAATCGCCTTTGGAATATATATATTACCGAATAAATACGTGGATGAAAGCCTTAAACTTAGTACACTGTTACATGACATCATCGAGAAGTGTCCTCATGGCCCTTTTCGGTATGGCGCACTGTCAAAATTAATGCGAACAGACCAACACCGAATTTTGCGTAAAATTTACTGAGGAATAGGCTGATCAAGTGATCAGCTGTTAGCCGCCATCGAAAACTAAATAGCTATCGCGCTTGAGGGGGTTGTAAGCAAATGGCTTGACGGCCACAATTTCACGGTGAAATTGACATTGGAGGATATAATATCAAAGTAAATATTTGAATGGAATCTGAGAATGATATCATCATCTCAGTTAACGTTACCGCAGATACAACGGCTTTTGCGTGATATCCGCAATGCGTTGAAGGCTAAAGTGTCAGATCGGAGCGCATCTCTACCATGCTCGACCTTGATAACGAAATTACTGCCCTAATCATTGAGTGTCAACCTTGAGACTTGGCATAGCGTTCGATATAAAAATCAAGACACACTGTTCAACAGCTTATAACGGATCTAGGTAAGGAGCATCGTTAAAATCAATAGAGACCAATACCGGCTTTGCGTATAATCTGTTAGCGATAAATGAGAGTCAGCTCTCACTCGAATTAGGAAACGAAATTACCACTAACACAGTTCAGTGACAAACTTTACACTTGGTACAGCGTTCGATACTAACGTTAAGACTTACCGTGCCAAATGTCATAACCGATCTCAGTATTGAACATCGTCAAAATCAATGGATTGGATACCAATACCAGCTTTTGAGTAAAATCTGTTTGCGATACATGAAGGATCAGCACACACTCAACTTCGGAAACGGAATTACTACCCTAAACTTTAAGTAAAAACCCTGAAACTTGGGGCAGTGTTAAATACCACCATCACGACATGACATACCAAGTTTCAAGAGTTTTCATGGTGTGAAACACCATCAAAATCGACCTATACCACCAAAGGTCGACTAAACGCATATGACGGTAACCGAGTTCAGCTATAGATACGATTGTTACATCACACCTTAAGGGCACAGAGCTAATTTGCCCCGGTTGCTCGGTCATTTTATGAATAGGAGAGAGTAAATTACCGTTTCTTTATTGTGCGCGGCTTTGAGAGAATAGACAGTGAAAGCTTGTTATGAGCGCTACCGGGGCATGCCCCGGCTAGGCATTCGCAAAGCAAAAACACAGAAGAGAATTCGATTTTCGTAGAGACTTCGCTATATATGGGCATTTACAAGCGAAAGGACAAGAAGAATACGATTTTCGCTGTGGTTTCGGTATATATAGATTGGTGTGCGTCTATAAATGGTAAAGAATTGTTATTGAAGAGAATTTTAGGTGGGGCAACGCCCCAGTTGCCCTATAGGACGAGCCGCCACTGGCCATCATAAAAGCTATCGGGTTATAATTTTGCAGCTACTATGAATATTTTGAATTCAACAGATTGGGACTGATCTGAAATCAAAACATTTTTAGGATGGGCATTGTATTCTCAATCCAGGATTCGGGTATACGTCTGATAAGTAGACTATTAAGCTCATGGCCAAATATCTTCAAATATAGGAGCAGAAAAAACATAAATATAATATAACTATATTAATGAACGTGTCCTAGTGATTGAAATGTCGGAACGCCGAACGTCCAATTGTTGTTACATCGTTGGAGCGTACCACTATTGTACTCGGTACCTTTAAGTGGCCTTAATAACATGGTTTAGCGACCACAAATGTAGCCTAAGCGGCCTAACTAACAGATTGCCAATGGTCACCATAATTACTTGCTTAGTAAGCGAAATACCAAGCTGCGACCTTCTTATCTATTACTATTCCCCTGATACGCGATTAGTTCGTTGCATCCATGGTTTTACCGAAGTCACGGCATTCCGAGTCACTCTCAGTCCACTCGAGTCATTTTCCTTTTGCCATCAAGATAGCCCAAGTCTGAGACATTCAAAGAGAGGATTCGTCCAATTACAACTCACAAATTTCAGTCATGAATCGTCTAAGGGTCAGGTTTTGTCATCATGAATTTGAACTGTGGCTTCCACTGCATGGTAGCGTTCGATATTGAAGTTTAATAAATAGTTTCAGGCTTTCGGGGCAAATTATGAGGGAATTTTCACTTTAAAACCTGAAAAGATATATGTGACACCTAAATATTGTCAAATTAATAAAAATATAAAATGTCGTCGCGGGCCGCACAACATGCTCTGGCGGGCCGCATGCGGCCCGCGGGCCTCGTGTTTGAGACCTCTGCTCTACCTGGTCATACCAATTCTACCAGGATACTCTGTCGGAACGGCCATACAGAAGTGGTGATGTGAATCTTAGGGTCCGGTTATTTCCGTAATTCTACTACCCTATCCAGACTTGTACAAACTAAACATTTAGTTAGTTGACGGTCAACTAACTAACAGTTTTTTGAGAAGTTCCAGTTCTAGTTGTAGTTGCGGATTTTGAAAATTGCGTAGTTCTAGTTCTAGTTGTAGTTGCGGATTTTGAAAATTCCGTAGTTCTAGTTCTAGTTGTAATTGCAGATTTTGAAAATTGATTAGTTCTAGTTCTAGTTGTAGTTGCGAATTTCAAAAAAATATTAGTTGCCGAACAACTAGAAAACACTCGTGTGTCCTGCGTGATGAGAACTCGCCTCGCGTGACAAGTGAGGCTACTCAGGGTTAGGCTACTGATGTGCTCAGGACAAAGGCTCAAATGCTCATGGTTGGATCATAGTTAATACATTGATTATGCCGAGTTCACTGATAACTCGTCAAATTTACAACAATCGACAGTGCGCAGGGACATGCGATCTCTCGCGGAGGTTTTTTTACTAATTGGAATGTGAACTAGTGTTCTCCTGCTGAGCGCTGGCGAGTATTATCTCGGAACTAAGCTGTCGCGTCTGTTAAACTTACGAGATTTGATTCGTGATGATGACGCCGACCACGCAAGCCCAGGCACCAATAGAAGACGATCTGAATTCGCCCAAGGTATCTTTACGAAGGAAATTGCACAGAAGGTGCCTTGACTCAATTTTTGTGGCCTCAGCCCAGTGTTCAACGGAAAAGGGGATAGTGATATGTCTAATTTGTAAGCGGTTGATATCGAGAAAAACTGAGTTCTGCGGACATGGTATTTCGGTCTCGAATTATGTGAGCCATCTCACCAACTGCCACAGCAAGGAAGCCTCCACATACCGACAGACTCTGGAAGTGATGGATCAACAAAGGCAGGCTTGCTGATCAAGCCCAATCGGGTGGCAAGGAAAGGCGAAAGCCAGGTAGTCAGCCGACAATGTTTGCACAATTCAAGTGTCAATCCTCAAAATTTCCCCCACGTCATCCGCATCAGAAGCATCTGAATGATTTGCTGATCAACGCAGTAGCCTAGCCTGTGACGGCTTACCCACGAGCATTGTGGATCGCTCTCAATTCAAGGAACTGATGAATGCGATGGAGCCAAAATATTTACTGCCTGATCGCAGAACAATTTGCTCCTCGCTCCACCTCGGTAAGCTAGACTATAAAATCTAAAATTCTACATAGGTGTCAACAAGCTCCCCTGGGTCGTCTCGTCATGGCTCTCCAACGCGCAAGAAACCGAGACTCTCACTCTTTAACTTTCTACCTCAAAGTCAGTGTCATCCGCTTGAAGTTAAATCCGGCCCGTCTGAGGTGAAAAAGTATGCCAGGGAACAGCGACTACCCCTAGGTCAGAATGTGCTAAACTATTGGCGGAATATGACCGACTTGCCAGAATTACGAAACTTGGCAAAATCTTTTCTTGGGATGACTGCGACATCTGCGCCCAGTGAAAGGGCTTTCTCGCATGCTGGGATTTTGTATTCCCAAAGAGAACAAAACTCAACGAAAAAACATTTTCGCGACTCCTGTTGATTCGCTGCAATCAGCAACAGCTGCAGAAAATGGTTTAGTTTATCCTGTACTGAGTACAGAATAGTTCTGTCTGTCTGATTTTTCAGTAATTTCGTTGTACTGACGTTCATGTGGAAGGCTGGAACGCCGAATTCGAATAAAATAAAAATGAATGAGTTGATTGAGAATTAAATTTAGTTAGTTGTGTTTTAGTTAGTTAGTTGTCGATATTTAAATTTCGTTAGTTATAGTTATAGTTCTAGTTGCGAGTTTTGAAAATTGAGTAGTTCTAGTTGCGGAATTTGAAAATTGGGTAGTTCTAGTTATAGTTGCGAGTCTTAAAAATTAAGTAGTTCTAGTTCTAGTTCTAGTTGCGCTTTATGAAAATTCAGTAGTTTGTACAAGTCTGACCCTATCTCGTGTTGATCGACTTTTGTTGTGTCGACCTTCAATGGTCACTAAACTTGCCCATGACTGAATCCTCATCCCCTGACTTTGAGCATGGCCCACTTACATTTTATCATCTGGTGTGAACAATTCATTTTAATTTTGTATGGGATAGAAGAATACCATTAGCTTCGATGCCACACAATGTTGTGTCCTCGTTTTACTACACTATCATCGGCCCATTCAACAAATATATTTTAGCCAGGTCGCTTACGCACCTTCGCAGGTGACCGAATGCCCAACCCATTATGCACGCTGAACTACAACACCTTGTTAGAATAGGCCGAATATGTGATGGGATATGATGGAATGAATGTGTTTCTTGTTCACTTTGAGCTCATGCAGAAGGCATGAAGGCGTAGCCTGGAAGCGTTCAAACTTCTCTTTTTAAGTTTAATTCAATAGTACAATTTGTGCTCCCATTATTGTTGTTTATTTCGTTTGTTTTTAGTTATAAATAACACTGTTACAATTGCCCCGCGTGGGCGTTACAATTGCCCCGGGGTAAGGGGGTAAGATACCAGAGCAGATTGGAGCTTACATATGTTAGCTGACTATTGCTCGAGTATCAAACTAGACAACCTACAGAATAATAGGTTATTAGCCTAAATTTGGACCCTGAAACCCGCACATTATTTGTCATGTAGAAGCAATATCAGCTTAAATAATCCGAATAAAGCAGTGCAAATGTTTATTTGAAGTCTATTGGTTCACTTTCGACTGCTTGTGGTTTTTGAAACGTTTCATACAATAAACACAAAATAATAAAAATAGCCCTATTATGTAGGTTTTGAGTCAATGTTGTGCATGCCTAACCCAAAAACTTGACGTGATAGAGAAAAACGGAAGTCATTTCTGAATTCAGCGCCCAAAAATTAGTCAACATCAATTGTCTGATCAAAGTCAAGAAAAATAGTGTTGACCAGTGTTATTTAGCCATAAGCCAAACCTGCGTCACCAAGTAGGCATATACAATCAGTCACTGTGAGAAAGGCCACATGAACTGTCATGGCAATTTTTAAGAATTGCTGTGTGCATGCATGTTGCATAATATCGCAACATAAAGAATTATATACCAACTGCATTACGGCATCCTACCTCCTGCTATAAGCCCTTTAGAACGGCAGCTAAACATATCTCCACTACAATAAAGAAACAGTAGTCCCTGTAGTTAGCCAAAGTATCATTTTATAACATTTCAAACTCGGTCACTAGTTCAAAAACTAATGGTACTGCTTCATAGTAGCACAATTGCATTACAGTAGCCTACCTAATACTATAAGATGGTCTAATACTATAAGATGATCTCAAAAGCTCGTTACATCCCTTCAACTCGAGAACTCGCCGAATAATGAAAACTGCGCGCTTCAAAATGCGAGGAGTCTGCTATGAGAAGCGAAGTCAAAACAATTCTTTATTCAATCGCTGATGTCTGTCTTGCAGCGTCGGCCTGTTAGCTCTTTCAAGTGTTTTGTGCGAGACAAGGCCGTAAATATCGTAGACCCCGCTCCAGTCTTGTATATAAGTACCTAGATATTCATATTACGTGACATTGATTCAATCAGTTTTACGTCAACCACCAATTGTATATTTGAAATATTCAGTAGGAATAATTCATTTATTTTACAGCTCAATAATTTTTAGAACGATTTTCACTTGCAAGCAATTTAGCCCATTTTCTCAAACGGTTCCAGCAATGGTCAGCAATATTGTGTTCATCTCATCTGCCAAAATATTTTTGTTTTGTTATTTTGATGTCTTGGAGAATCTCGCTACTTGCTAATCAAGAAGATCATCAGGAAATATATCAAGATGACTGAACAGAAAATGAACATTTATGATCATGTTTGTTTCAAGTTTTCCAATTGCAGATAAGAATTTTCGGACAAACAGTTTGTAGTTGGGTGTTTTCTGATCACCGAAAAAGTTTTATTTACTACGAATTAGAATAAATTCCATGCTGTGAAATCCATAAACCCAGAAACGGCTCACAGACGTTCTGCCATTTTTTTTCTTCATTTTCTTGATCATGGGATTTAGTGCAATACGGAAATAAATTGAAAACTTTGTTCACCGCAGTGTATTTATAATTATTTATGAGGAAAAAAATTCGCTAAGCAAGAGGCGCAAAAGACAGTATAGGTCAGTGGTCGGGAACCTTTTTCGACCAAAGAGTCATATTGGCCCAATATTTTTAATTGATATTCCCAAAGAGCCATACATGTCAATCAACTGTTACGTCACAATTGAACATCCGTGACGTATTAGTAGCACTAAGATATGAGACTCGTAATGTGGGCCATATTTTCTGCCCACTTGGGTAGGTGGAGCCAAACATGGTCACTAAGGAAGTACACTTCCAAGGCATTTTTTCTCGACGTAAATAAGGAAGACAATGTGTGTTCGAAAACTGCATAGTCCTACAAGGGTCGCCATGTCTGCTATTCTCTGTCGTCAATCAAGGTATCGTAAAATTCAAGATTTCTAGGCGCCTGATGGTGGGTAGATCGAATTAGCGAGTGGTGGTAACCGCTTATACGACAGCAACATAAATTTATGGATTTTGGAAAGAGGGCTGTACGAGAACCTAACCCTGCATACCCCACTGTCTTGACCTCTAAAAGACATGTTCATGCTGCCACGAGAATAAATGTTCTCGCCGTCATGAAAATCTATTAACAAGTTGCTGCAATATTGATAAATTAAGTACAAAACTAAAAAATTTTCAAAGAGCCATATCTTATACCAAAAGAGCCATATATGGCTCGCGAGCCATAGGTTCCCGACCACTGGTATAGGTATATCTCGTGTACAACGAAATGCGCAATATTAGTTTCTGGTGAGCTACGTTACATTGGTATTTGCTTTGAAAGACAAGATACACCGAACTAAACGTTATACATCGCAAAAAGCGTGGGTCTATGACTAAGCACGAGCTGCCCATGAAATGCAACCGATGTAGGGTTAACATCATCGGTTGGTAAAACTTACTCTGTTTGGCGAGATCCTCCAAATTCTGAAACCGCATGCTCTTAAATACTTTCTTTTTCTCTGAATGATAAATATTTGGGGATTATGTAAACATTTTTGTTAAGTCGTTTGAAGCCATTAGGCATGAATGCATCAATTTAAAAGAGTTGCAACGAATTTATATGAAAACAAAATTACTGTTTCAACTGTCTCACCATCATTGATCAGTAAAATAGGCTACCTCTGTCACATATGTATAGGTCAAAGATGATATCTAGCAGATAGCACAATATCAACGCATAATATTTTCGAACACAAAACACTAGCACCAATATATTCAAACTGCGCTGTCACATAACGGATTAGTTTTGATTTGATCAAAACTTGTTTTGAAATTTGGAAAATGTGAAAATCGATTTATTTATCAGATCTTGAAAACTCTTACTTTCACGCCATTTGCAATAAGTGAACCCTAGTCAAATACTCCAATTCTCATTCGTATACATCCCAGGACTGTATAATTCTGCTATTTATGTGCGTCACGTTTTTTCCTATTCTTGAAGTGGTAAAAAAAAAATCCAGTTCGCTCATGTGATATAAAACGGCTGTGAAGCCACTTAATTTTCTTCGCCCTACCAAGATAGACATATGCATATATTATATATATCAATTGTTTTCGCTTCGATAGATCTATTTATCTATTTATCCTAATAAATATAATTATTAATTTAGTGATTGTATAATTAAAACGAAGATATATCATGAAGTGAATTTTTGCTTCCATTTGCAGCAACAATCACCATTACTTACCATGCAAAAATTACTCACAACTTATAAAAAGAACTTACGACCCTTTATAGAAGTATTCAGGCTTGTGATATTTCTATATACTTCGTTCATCAGGGCAGTATCTGAATTAAACGGTTTGAAGAATTCGGTTAACTTCAATAAAGAGGTATACACTGAATAAAACGAATTGTAGAGTCAGATAGGCTTACGTGTAATTTTGTTTAGCCTGTAGCATTCATTGTATAGTAATTCTAAACTATTCATTGAATAACATGTTTCCTCGTGATCATGTTCATTATCTATGTGTATGGGAGTATATTCACACCTACTTTGATTGCATTATCTAATTTCAGCATTATGACGTTATCAAAACAATTGTGAGGTCACCATACCGACTGTGACGTATTGACCTTCAAAATTTCATGTTCGTTTCCAATAAATATGTTCGAAAGACATGCTCTGGTTGTTTTACAAGGTTTTACGCAGCTACAGTAAATGCATTTCTATTCAAGTAAGGCAGATCCTAGAACCATATCAATGTACTCAATCATCTTGACAATCATCTGACTGACAACTAGGAAAAGGCCAATGCTATCGCATATAGTTTTGCTGAGTTTAGCAGCAACAACAATTTAGACCAGGGGTGGGCAATTATTTTCCTCCGCGGGCTAAATGAGAAAAATAAATATGTTGGCGGGCCAAGTAAAAAATTTAACTATATTCTCCAGCGTATTTTAATTTTATTTTCAAATTACATTGTTACTAAATGCTGCTCAGTGAATGTGTTGATATTAGGCAATAAGAAAGTGACGGTTATCAAAAGAAATATATATTAGCAGTCAAGATTCGAAACAATGTTAAACATGATACATTTAACTCTCTTTAAACCCCTATCCACGTTCTTGTAATGAAACTCTAAAACAGTGGTTGTCAAACGTTTTTAGGCACGCTTCTCTTTATGATTGTGAACAATTTCACGCCCACTTATCATGATATCACAAAATATTAAAAAATTCAACCAGAATGCTAGCAATCTCTACGGATAGTTTGATGGCATGGAAGAATATGGCTGTTGATGAGAGAAATGTGAAAGATCAAAGTCGCTCAATACACATAACAACAACTACCAGCTGGGGGTATATCGCGCGAAGCGCGAAAAAAATTTTCAATCAACTTCGGCTTCGCGTCACCCTTCTGATGCTTTCACGTCTCCGAGTTCGAGAACTGCATTGAAATGTATATGCAATAGTACAAAGCATATTTTCTTGGTCGCTGCCGTTCGAGGAGCGTGGAGGTTAAATGGCCTTTATGTTGAACGAAGCTTGCAGTTTTTCTGAACTTCGCCCACCCTTGACTGAGTGCTTCGTGCTTCTGACATAGGACCGACTTTAAATAAAATCCCTAATCTCGGCGACATAATCGGCAAAAACTGAAAGGATGTGTTTACCCCTGACTTCAGTATGCGAATATTTAGTGCTCTAAATTATGAACCTAAACCTTCTTTTCGGCATGCCCGTTAATCCTGTATGGGTGATAGATATGATGAGTCATATAGTAATCGCGAGCACTGATTGACTTGTTTTACGAATTATGGATTTGGAAACATATCACGTCACAAATTGAAACACAGACCGTATAATGCGTAATGTGACAATGTCAACAAGAAAGGTTTGGACTAAACTATATGGAGAGAATGATTTCTTGTGACTTCAATTGCTACTCATGCTTGCGACATTGCCTTTATTTTGAATCTGGATTACGCTGTCAGGTACGTAAGGCAGCGTAACCGTGGCATAATAATGAACAGGATTCAAGGTAAACGAATTTCCTGTTCATTTGATACAGCCTATGGTTTTAGTGATTAAAGAAGCAAGTTTTATGTTTTGAATTCCAAGCAACCTTTCGCGGGCCGCACTTTGCCCAGGCCTGATTTAGACTGCTCTTTCCTGCAAAGGCGTGCTTTGATGGAAACCAATCTATCGTTTCACGCTATTGAAAATACCACACAAACACTCGAAATTAATGCGCCATATAATATGGTAGAAATGAAACGTGTAATCTACAACCGTAAAAGCACGTCCCTGGAGGCGGACAGAATCTGCTACCAGATGCTGCAGCCCCGGGACGAGGAAAGTCAGTGGATCATGCTATCGGCCATCAATAACATCTGGGCATTGGGTTCTTGTACTGAATCGCGGTAGCATTCAATTATTGTTACCATACTTAGGCAAGGTAAAGATGAAACCAAGACATCCTCCCATCGTCCTATCTCACTCACAAGCAACATGTGTAAAACAATGGAGCAGATGATCGCAAATCGTTTGGAATGATGGCTTACTGAAAACAATTTGTTGAAGCGCCATCAAATTGGGTTTCGTCGACATAGGTCCAAGAGCGACTGCATTCTCGCGTTACATGACAATGTATATAAAGCCATCTGGAACAAGCGGTATGCCATAGCAGTTTTCCTAGATATAGAAAAGGCGTGCGACATGGTATGGAGAAAGGGGGTGATTCTAAAGCTTCAACGTCTCGGTCTCGCAGGTAACATTCTCCACTGGTTGCACTCCTTCTAGGCACAAAGGACATTTCAAGCCCGTATTATCAACGCACTATCCGACGTCCATGAGCTTACAAATGGAATCGTACAGGGAAGTGTTATCAGCCCTTTGCTTTTCTCAATCATGATGAACGACCTGCTCGATGTCATAGCAGCCAACATCAATTTGTTCGCCGACGATGTCTGCATATGGGACTCTAGTTTGATCCTAAGTGATGTGCAGGGAGTTATTCAGAATCCCCTTGATAAAATCAGGAAATAGTGCGGGGATTGGGGCTTCGAAATCAATAAATCCGCCGCCGTATTGTTACGAGAGTAGTGCGGGTATCTGGGTTATAGACACAACCTGAGGCTATTTCGAATATAAGCTCTCTCATGATACAATTAACGTCGGACTATGAGCGGTTTATGAATTATACATAAATTTCGAAAACTATGATGTCAATGCAAGACTTTATTCGCCAGATATTCTATTATTATGTGTATTTAGGACTTTGTATTTTCCCGGTCATGCAGACGAGGCGTAATGATATGCGCGGTTTTATGATGTCATCATAGAGGAATTAGGCGACTGCAGTAGGTATAGGTTCGATTCCCACAGTCTCCGCACGTTTCCATAACGTCATTATTCAGTGCTAGACCGACTTCTCGTGGATTATGCGTTAGCTGACACTTTCCACATTTATTTTATTATTTGTATTTAGGACTATATATTTTCGCGGATAATATGAGCAATACACTCATCAAAGTTGAACTATGCGCGGTTTTACGGCGACATATTGAGATCATAGTGATTGGCCTGCAACATCATCACTAATTCTTTAATATAAAATGTGATTTTGAATTGATAATAACTTGCTTCCGAGAAATAAATAACATTTATTATAGGTTAGATCAGTGGTTCCCAACGTGGGCGATATCGCCCCCAGGGGGCGATTTGGCGGTCTAGGGGGGCGAAAATAACGAAGGGAGCGATAGGGGGGCGATGGCGCGTTACAATGGCTATATTGGAGTCGGGATCGGGACCGTAACTGCCGCACCCCAAACCTCCCAATTGGGGGTAAGGGGGGGGGGGGAACGAAATCGAAGGAAGATTAAAATTATTTCGTGAATTAACATGAATGATAGAGTAATTTTTTAGAAATTCATGCAACTTTTTCAAAAAATTTGCGTGCTGGGCGCGATTTAATATTTTCATGTATCGAGATGTTGGGGTCCACGTCACCCGAAAAAAATACGCATGATTTATGGAAATGGGAGACTTCGGCGTCGGCCATTACTGCGCCACGACGCACCAAGACATATGAAGTTAGAGGCCATGTAACATGCGACTCCGAGAAGTGTGCCAGAACGATCAGCAGCGAGAAGACTTTGGCCGAAAAGGAATGCCCTTGTGCTGACCGAAAACTTCGATATTTACACATATATGTTTAATTGTCCATAGGCGCCTCAATGGCTGGCGTTGAATGTTCCTGTCCTAGCGACCTCAACCCTACAGGACAAATGCCATCCCGCAAGGAAAAAATTATTTGCCAGTAAAGAAATACGAATATGAAATTATGTGCGTCTTTTAGTTTGGTACGTTTTGGCGATTTCCATATCTTCTGACATGGCAGATATAGGAGGTCACGAAATAGCATCATGTAAAGAAGTTAATATAATAACGATTCCACCCGAAGATGTTTAATTATAATTTAGGGTTCCTACCTTTTCCAACATACCACATCGACCCTATTGACCGAATCAAACAGGAATTATATAAATTTGTCGCGCTTCGCGCGTTTTGGCGAAATACGGTGACTCACCAAACAGTACATGAAATAGGGTATAGCTGATATGTAGCGACAAAAAGCCCACTGGCTGAGGGGGTCTGGGGTTTGGTTTATCACCTTATGGAGCCAAAGACCAACATTTTTTCCGTTATCTGACGAAGTGCTGTTTTTCGGTTCCCAATATTTGGGGGCGATGATCGGTGTGGAGCTTCAAAAGGGGGCGATGAGTCGAAAAAAGTTGGGAACCACTGGGCTAGATGATTAAATTCCGAGACTTGATGATAATTTGCTTCCGAGAAATATATAACATTCAGATTATACATAAATTTCGAAAACTAAGATGTCAGCCAAGACTATATTCGCCATATATTCCATTACTATGTGTATTTAAGACTTTGCTATGTGATTGTGCCACCATGATTGGCGTGGTTACGATTAGCGCCCACCAATCTGACGGACCGGGTCGATTCCCGTCGGAGGTTTATCTTGGCTCCTCTTCCCTCAACGATAATATGTTATGTGCCATAGTAATAGCATTGCTTCTTAAAATTTTAAGCGAGCGCACCCTTGTGCTCCCAATAAAATATCTTGCAGACCCTGTTCATTTTCAACACAATTTCTGATGGTACCAAAATTAAAATCGGAGAGGCCATTCACATAAAACCACGCGTATCGTGGAGACTATTTTCCGATTGAATCAATTGACCCAAGAAAATATTCCACTCCATATTGCCCTAATTCCACAATGCATCTCGTATACCAGGGGTGGGCAACATACGGCCCGCAGGCCGGATCCGGCCCGCGAAGGGATTTTGTCCGGCCCGCGGACAGTTTTCTGTCTTACATGATAATGTGGCCCGCGGCCCCAGTATTCGGAGATTCCCTGCTACTTGCGTAAACGTCAAATTTTAGTGACTGTATGTTATTATACACATGTATGCGCACTGCGCAGTGAACGAGGGTGGTGCTTACTCGTAAGTTAGTCGAAGCGAGAAGACTTGCATTATCGGCATTTACGATGTACTCAACCCTAATGTCATTTGTGGTAATGATGGTGTTTGTCGACTACAATGGTCATTTACACTAGGCTGATATTTCATATTTTTGATTCCGTAACCGTCGACTTGTAGCACGGCACACTTCTAAGCTTTTGTAAGACATCGCTTATGCCAGGGGTCGCCAACTCGAAACGGGTCGCGGGCCACTTTCAAGTTTTGTAGAGGCCGCGGGCCGCATGAATTCAATATCGAGATAAAATAGGCCACACAGTTGAACAACCACGCTATATCTCCACCTACTAAACCAGGGTGGCCAACCTGCGGCCGTAGAAGGGAAATTTGTGGACAAGTAATTCAATTAGTACCGTATGTGCGGGCGGCCGTCGACATGCAATTTGAATTTACAAATTGAGTCTCGATTTTTTGAGAGATCCTAATCAATCTTGAAATTTTCTTCGCGCTGCGCGCGATTCAATGTGACTTCGTTTATCGATTTTAATATAGTGGCGCCCTTTGCAATCATAGCCCCACAGTACAGACGTGAACAGCAGAGGAAAATGATGCGCCTCATATAGAAGTACCAACTCGGAGTCTTGTACTCCTCACTATACGGACAATTTTGATGGTAGGTCAAGAAATATTAGCATGCAACCAAGTGACTAATTATAATTGGCCCACCCGAAGATGTATCATCATTGATATCTTGTCCTAAATTTTCGAAAAACACACCCTCCATCAAATCTACAGTTGAATCTGATGACATCGGATGAGAAATAATATGAAAAATACTATTATTTGTGACGAAATTCATAGGTGAATCAGAAAATATTTTCGCGCTTCGCGCGATTATGTACGGCCCATAACATAACCATGACCACTGACCACTGACCAGTCATTAGTGACCACTCGCGAAGTCGGTGCGTATAGTAAGCCTATGTGATTAAATGGATAAGTCCGGAGTTCACCGGAAAAGGACATGGACACTATAACATGTGTATTTGGCGTAGGCTACATGAGTATAGTCGAAATGCGGCCGTGAATGGCAAAAAGGTTGGCCATACCTGTACTAAACCCTAATGAAGAGATATATTGGTGAATTTGTGGTACCGAGCTTATCGAACGCCTTGAAATCTTAATTAGGGATTGCACCGTGTTGATCGATCAGAGAGAAGCAGGTGCCCTGTATGACAATGCTGTTCTCAAATCCACATTGTCTTCGTCATTATTGGCGGGAAATGGCATTGAAGTTACATTGCTGTCGTTAAAATACATTCATTAAATACGATTAATTCCGTGTATATGTGGATAAATGGGCGAATAATGTATCGATTCAGCAATCCGGCCCGCCAAGTATTTAATTTTCCTATATCCGGCCCGCCGACTGGAGAAGTTGCCCGCCCCTGTCGTATACCCTGATGTGGAGCTTCGTACCCAGATGGAGTCTACGAACCCTGGTTAGGAACCCCTGGAGTAGAAATGTCTAATGGGCGAATAATTCATTGATGTTACAGCGTACTACTACCTTACTCACCACCGATAATAACACGGATAAAGAGAACAAACGACACTCAGCATGTAACCAAGTAAGCCTATCCGTCACGGGGGTGACAGAATGCCAATGGTTGCCATACTGACCTGATTAAATAGGTATATACCCTATACGCAAAGTGAGCTACTACCTTTTGATATATTTCTATTCTCCATCACTGTGTCATAGATTGTTGCGTTCGTAAGATTATCAAGTCACCGTTCCGAGTCGCAAGTCCTTCTCTGATTTTAACGTTTGACCCAACTCAACTCGGGTCATTTTTATTTAATCACACACTTAATCCGAAATCGAGTAATTTTACGAGAAGGTAGCACCAAACAAAATCACTCTTTTCAGTCACGAATCATCAACGGGTCATGTTTTATCGTTATAAACTAGAAATGTGACGTTATAGCTGACCTTCTACCGCATGGTAGGTTTTAAAAGTTATGTGATAGTGAGGTTTGTTAAGATTTCAGTTGTTTTCGTAGTAGTTTCAGCGTGACATTTAAGTTTTTTTATCTAAAAAAGATATCTGGCACTTTATTATATTGCTGAATACTTGAAATTCCAAAATGCCATCGCGGGCATTGTTCCCTCTAATTTTGACGAGTCTGCGCACACTCGTCAGCTCACTGCGCAGACCCTTGGACAAGAGTGCGTAACGACCAAAACAGATCATCACTTCGGATTTTTTGTGCGCAACTTAGATTTTCTGTGCTCAGATACCGTGTCAGCACTGCGCATTTGCGAACGTGCGCAGCTCAGAGGAGCATTAGTCGCGTGGCGCACAAAACGCTCTCTCGGGCTGCGTGTTTGAGACCTCTGATATATTCGAAGCATCTTCATATTCTGAACACGTGCAATATGGATCGATATTTAATCCATACGTTTCGACAAACAAATATGCAACTCATAAATATCAAGCTGCATCTTGAGATTGGGGAGTAGTATAGTTGGTATCGTTTGTGCCCCGCCAATCCCAGAAGGCCATGTCGCCTTAATTGCCACGCCTACATTGCCACATCATCCACCCATCGCCGCACCTATAGCACACCTATTGCCACATCATCCATCCATTGCTATATCATCGCTGCATTGATTGCCGCATCTTGATACTTTTCTCAGATATTGTATTATGTGTATTTAGGACTAATATCATCCGTCCATATTTTTTAAACTTGATTTTATGTGTACAAGTTACGGTTTCTGCAGTTTCCACATTTTACGACTTATGATTGCTGCGTCAAAACTTACCTTGGCTAGAATCGACAGATTTTCTATTATGTGTATTTAGGACTATGTATTTAAATTCCTATTCAGATTATACATAAATGCGAAAACTATGATGTCTATGTAAGGTTATATTCTCCGGATAATATTATTAATATCAAAATTCTACACATCATCACTAATTACTTAATATAAAATGCGACTTTGAGCGCTGTGACTTGATAATATGAACCCCTACGCTTCTGATGCATGATTTTTTGTGATAAGGACCTAGGTAACATTCAGAGTCTGCAACGATTGTTTGGATATACATTATAGCAATACCCCACTAAACTATAGGCGGTTATATGACTCTATTGGTCAGAGATAACTCATCCGTCCATATTTTTAAACTTGATTTTATGTATACAAGTTACTGTCTCTGCAGCCTCCACATTTTACGACTTATTTTCATTAGACGCAGGCAAGCGATTCTCAAGTTCGGAGCTACGGAAACAAATCACTCGCATGTGCGCGTTCCGAATAGTCTTGTAGAATTTTCTAAAGTCGTAACAGCTTAGTAGCATATACGCGAATACCAAGGTGAAAATAATCGAACGAACTATAGCCGTAGGCGTGCGATTCGCAGGGCTTTATTTATACAAACTCTATCGATGCCTGTACGTGAACCCCGGCGTTAAAACGATTAGGTCTAATTAACACGTTCTGAAGCCGAAAATTTAGTCAACATCATTGAGATAGCCATGATTTGAAGATGGTGATCGAGTGTGACAATAGCACTCGCCAAGGTTAGACAAACATAACCTTAAACCACTCTCTACTTCACAAAATATAAAGTTATAAAAGTAAGCAGATTTCTATGAAAACCCGTGGAATAGAAGTAAAAGTAGCCTAGAAACATAACTACTTAATGAAAAATCGTGATTCTTGAAGTGACCACATTTCATACGATTCAGTCCTTTTCATGTCACTAGAATAAGGTGATTAAACTGACAGTGAAACGGCGCCGGCGTCTTATAACGTAATAATGTAAGCTGCGTCGGGTGCTGCTATAATGTTAGGAGCGAATATAGTAGAAAGTTCACGTCTGGACATCTGTAAGCAGGTGCGCATACTACCGTAGTAAAACGCATAACAGAATTCACGCAAAAGTCGATATTGCTTTGTGATGCTTTTGATGTTGTTCCATACCGATTGGGAAGATAGGACTCCTAATTTCCTAACTAACTACATAATCCCTAGTAACGTAGTCAGACGCATAACGGAATTTACGCAAAATCGGTGTTGCTCTGCGATAATTTTGACCACTATGTTTTGATAATAACTTGCTTCCGAGAAATAAATAACATTCATTATACGTTAGATGATACTTTTCTTTGATATTCTATTATGTGTATTTAGGGCTAATGCGACATCACTATATTGGCGACAGGCCTGATTTGAACACACTAATTTTGCGAATTAAACTTATCGCCCAACACGGACACTCAATGAAGAGCACCCCGGAGACCCGCATAAATGCTCCACAATTCTCGACATATAATATACTGAGCATATAATAAGCTAACAAAACCTATACTATTCAGAGTTGATATCCGGATCCGGTTATTTGTAAAGTGGATAGAAAACTACACTATTCCGATGCAGTAAAGACTCTTACACTCTGGATTTTGTGCAGTATATACTAATTTTACATTGCGGAGTATTCCATAAACGTTAATCCAGTGATCCTCCTTCTATTTTCAATCACGATCCGCTTATTATTCTAGGCTTCGAACCCCACACCCAGTACGTTTTATGGGGATTAATATTTCTAGATTAAATATAGCGTATCGAGACTTCGTGAAACTTACTTGGAAATAGTTATTTCTACCCTAATTTAATAGATTTCCCAGATATCGTAGCAACGGAACTGGCTTGAGCGAGCGGTTAAGGCGTTGGATTTAAGTTTCAATGAACAAGTGTTCTAAGTTACTCATGTTTTCAACACAACCTAAACGCAAAGTGCACTAATTTCCATATTGATCAAATACCACAAATTTTGCTGGCTTTCAGAGTTAGTAACTAAGCTCGTAACAGAATTTACCTCAAAAAGTCAGTACTCCAAAAATTTTGTAAAGTATAGCTTTTTGGCGTTGGACTTAAGTTCCAATGAACAAGTGTTCACATAGGTTCGAATCCCACACCCACTACGTTTTACGAGAATTAATATTTTTAGATTCCAATTTAGCGTATTGAGTACTTTTTCTGCCTTTTTCAGCGCATTAGAGACGTTTACACTATGGATTTCGTGAGCTTTACTTGAGTTTTATAAATTAACGTAAAAGTAGTCATTTCCGAGTAAGTAAAACGTTCGTATTGTAGGTTCATTTCTGCCTAATACTATAATTATCATGGAGTTGGAGCAGTCCAATATCAAAAACACCCGAAAGTATTTGTTGCATATAGCTAAAAACCTAATTGAGTACCCTGAAGAAGTGCAAGTAGCACAGTTTGTGGTATTTCTATGACATCGAAATTTAGCTAACCAGAACTTATACTTGAGTACTCCGAAATGTACAAGTACTTTACCTTTACACAACGTTTCTGTAAAATGAATACTGATTTTATTAAAAAATAAAAAAGCACGAAAAATTACATTTTATCCCAAACCATCAGAATACTAAAGTAGCTTATTGCGTATATGAACCTAATACTAAAGTGTTTATGATTTCAGTTCGCTTCAACTTCATGACATTTTCAGTATTAAACAGAAGTATAGGCCTAGAATGCTAACTTTCTTCGTAAATTGCTACTTCTGCCTTAATTTAACGGATTTATCCGATATCATTGCTTTACTTAATCTCTCCGAAATGTGCATTATACTAGTATGTCACCATTGATACGCAGATGTAGGGCATTATGGCAATGCACCATGCTAAATTTCATCACACATCTAATGATGGAACACCTTTAAAAGTAACGCAGTCGAATACCGACTTTTACGCATATCTGTTTTGCGTGAACATAGCATATACCTATACATAGTCAATTTTAGTAGCAGAATTACCGTGTTAAACATTGAATTCCCACCTTGAAAGTTGGTACGCGGTTATAGGACATTACAAAAATGCACGATACCAAATCCCATCACACATTTCATGATGAAACAACTTTAAAACTAACGCGGCTCTACATCGACTTTTTGCGTACATCTGTTTTGCGGGAGCGTATAGCACGTACCCATACATCAGAGGTCTCAAACTCAAATGTGCTCGCGGGCCAATTTCCCAGTTTTGATGACGCCGCGGGCCGCAGCATCAATGATAGGGATATTTATTGGCCTTATTTGACGGGATCTTGCAGACAGGCATTCCACAAACATCGTCGAAATGTAATTTACTATTGTGCTATTACCGATTGACACATTTTCAAATATTTGAATAAAATTGTTTTTGTGCCGGACTTTTTTTAATTACCGAGGTATAGACATCATGTGAGAGGATGCATTATGACATCGTAAAACTGTCGGGTTATGATATTGCAACTAGTGGACCTATGGTGAGCAACAACTTCAGGTATACTATTTTAAAATCTACTGATGATTGACCTGATATCAGAGCATGTGAGCGGTGTAGCCTAATCCTATGGTATTGATATCGTCGTGGTAAGTATAGGCTATTGTTACTGTCATTGGCAAACACAAATTAAATAAGCGTAAGATTTTTTTTTGCCTTCGATATATCAACAACTTAAATACTACACTCATTATTGAGCCATAGTAATAGCAATGCTTCATAAACTTTTTAGTGATCGTACCCCTTGTGCTTCCAATAAGATTTCTCGTAGCCCTTGACAATTTTCAACACAATTTCTGATGGTACCTATCTAAATCAGAAATCCCACACAAAATCGCGCGCAGCGCGAAGACTATTTTTCATTTGAATAAATTGGCCAAGAAAATATTCCACAGCATATCGGCCTACAAATTCTACAAAGCATCTCTTACTCCCTGATGTGGTGCTTCGTACCCCGATGGGGTCTACGGACCCTGGTTAAGAACCCCTCGAATGGAAATGTCCAATCGACGAAGAATTCGTTGGTGTTACCGGAACGTTACATCAACGCGTGTTAACTACTTGTATTATGTAGCCTGTAATTCATGCAAGTAAGTCGGACAAATTCGTCGCATGAACACGACTCTAATGGACATAAAGAAAGGAAAATTTTGTAAAGTAGATATTTTTCGGTATGCTAAAATCGGCTACGCGGTGCTAGTCTTCTTGGCCGCATGAAATAGGATGTTTTAGCTTCAACCTCAACGCATTACCACACCGAATTTAAATATAGGCGATAAATAATATACAGTATAGCTCCAATTTTAATGAAAAAATAAAAATAAAAAAGCGCGAAAAATTGCATTTATCCTGGAACGCACCAAGAAAAACCGTAAGAATTTGTAAAGTAGTTAGAAAACTACACCATTCCGCTACACTAAAGACTTTGACAATCCGGATTTTGTATGGTGTATACTAATTTTACATTGCGGAGTATTCATTATTATGTAGCTTGTAACTCAGGCAAGTAAGTCGGACAAATTCGTCGCATGAACACGACTCTAATGGACATAACGAAATGAAAATTTTGTCAAGCAGATCTTTTTCAGTATGCTAATTTTGATATTGTTCCATACCGAATAGCACTCGTCAAGGTTATACGAGCATACCCTGGTTTCAACACTTTTACAACGATTCTTCTTGCTTCCTATAACATCCCACTTGAAGCCCTCGTTATTAGACTATGATCTCAGCCTGAGCCATGTCTTGAAGCCTACGGTATTCTGCAAATTGTTTCGATTTATTCTGCTCGTTTTAATTTAAGGAAGCCCATTTCACTCAATGTATCGATGCCTACGGTACTCTACAAAATTTTCTGATTAATTACCCCTATGTTAATTTACCATAAGAAAGACAATTTGACTCCCAAAGTCCGAAATACTTGTTCGCTTGAGCTATAGGCCGCAGCACCTGGAGTGGAATTTTATAGTTCTTGTAAAAAGTTATTTGTACACAATATATGTTTAAGGTAAGTCCTACGCATTCATGATTTCGTCCGAGTTTGTATTTTAGTAGTATATACCAATTTAGGATCCCGCGTTTGTAACTTGTGCAAGTACAGGAATATCATAGTTCTTGAACCGTGCTCAATGCTTAATAGACCATTTTTGCTATTTTTCATCGCCATAAGTCATTCTGGACCGCGTAAACACATTGTACGATATAGATGAAACTTATGCAAATCCCCGGAACGCAACAAGAAAAATCGTATGAATTTGTAAACTACTTATTCATGACATAATAATAATTCTACTTGTACACTTTTTCACATTTTATAACACTTTAAGTAGTACTTAACAGTTTCAGTTTTAAATAAAATACGGAATATAAACTAATCGAAAAATTCGGTAACCAATTTCGCGTAGGCTATGCATACAAATGAGGAAAGTTACATCAACGCGTGTTAACTAGTTGGTCGAGTTATCGAATGATTTTTTCCTTACATCAAAACAACTAGAATGTGTAACTACATTAAAAACGTATCTAAATGAGCTCCAGGGCATTGTGATTATGCAGCATACCAAATTGCATCACACATTTACACTTCATGATGGAATAACTGTAAAACTAACCCAGTTCTATAGCAACTTTTGCCTACATCTGTTTTCGGTAGCGTGTACATGTACATATACATAGTCAGCTTTAATAACAGAAATACCATGCTAATATGTGACTCCTCACCTTGAAACTTGGTACGTAGTTGTAGGACATTGTGATTATGCAGCATACGAAATTTTCTTACGCATTTCATAATGGAACATCGACATTTTGCGTACATCTGTTTTGTGGAGGCGTATAGTACGTACCCATACATAGCCAACTTTAATAACGGAATTACCATGCTTAACATTGAATCCCAACTCTAAACTTGATACGTAGTTGTAGGACATTATAGCAATGCACCATGTTAGATTTCATCACACATCTAATGATGGAACACCTTTGAAACTATCGCAGTCGAATACCGACTTTTACGCATATCTGTTTTTCGTGAACACAGCATATACCAATACATAGTCAATTTTAATAACAGAATTAGTATGCTAAACATTAAATTCTCACCTTGAACGTTGGTACGCAGTTGTAGGACATAATAAGAATGCACCATACCAAATTTCGTCAGACATTTCATGATGTAACACCTTTAAAACCAACGCAGTTCTATACAGACATTTGGCTAAGTCTGTTTTTCCGTAGCGTAGCACGTACCTATGCATAGTCAACTTTAATAACGGAATTACCATGTTAAGAATTGACTCCCAACCTTGAAACTCGCTAGACCGTTGTAAGACATTATGACAATGCACCATGTCAAATTTTGTTACGCATTTCATGATTGAACAACTTTAAAACTAATCCAGTTCCATGCCGACTTTTGCGGGGGGCGTAGCACGTACCTATGCATACTCAACTTTAATAACGGAATTACCGAGCTTGAAATTGAATGCGCAACTTGAAGATTGGTTCACAGGTGTAGGACATTATGACAATGGAACATACCACTGCGCTAACTTTCAGAATTGTTAAGTATAGTACTCGCACTTTGTGAGAATACCCAAGTAGCTTTTTTGCCTACATGCACCAAATACTCTCAAGTCCTTATGATATTGGCTTACATCAACTTCATAGCTAGAGTAATGAACAGAAATAGACCTAGAGTACTAACGTTTTACTTACTCGGAAATGACTACTTCTACCTTATTTTAAAGGATACCTCCTTCGAAGCGAAATTTATGTGGTTTTGGATAATATCCAAATTTGATCCAGTAAATTTGAAAAATATTTTCCCGTAAATATTATTGACCGTAATTTATTTTTACTACTACTGACTGTTAAAATTTTTACGGAATACTCCCGTTACTTGATGTAACGGAAAACGGCTGTAATACCAAGTTACTGGTCTAGTCCAGTGCAGCAGTTTTACGCTGATGAGACCAGTAAATTCGAAATAACTCTCCCCGTAATATGATTTTACATATGCTGACCGTAGGAAATTTTACGGAACATTTCCGTAACCTAAGGTAACAGAAATCTGCTGTAATATCAATATACTCGTCTGGTCCCTTGCAGCAGTTTTACGTTCCTGAGACCAGTAAATTTGAATCAGGTTTATTTGGTGCGGGAACACGTAAAAAAAAAGTAAGTGTGGATAATGACGGAAATCCAGTCTTTCTTGTGGAGATCATCGGTCAGCAACTGCATGAATGAAGAGGGCTTCATCAAAACTTCAGCAGCAGTTGAAGGACTGTACTTTGGGCCATGCTCTTTTGTAGGTTCTTCTATAATCTGAACAAAGATTATGCTGTCATCAACACCGTTACAATTTGGAAACTTTGAGACGCTATAGTATGACATACTGCGACTTTTCATATTCTTGTCAATTTCTCAAATAATGATGGCCTAGGATAGCGATGTCGAACATAAGGCCAGCAGGCCGCATGCGGCCTGCGAAGCAATTCTGAGTAGTTTGAAAAACCCCTGTATTACCCAGCACATTTTCTAACAAATGTTGAGATATTATTGTAAGAAATGCTTCCGCAAGGTTACAAATGTCAAGATCATAGACCGTAATATAATTATCCGACAGTGGTGTTATGGTTTTACTCTAGTCGTCATCAGGAACAAGTTGGTGATACTGACATCCAATTCCAAAAACTCAAAAAAGTGCACACTGAGTTCATATTTTTATGAAGAAATGAGGCAAAAAGTAGTTATTCGTGAAGTGAAAAAAACTGTTATATGCAGGTCGCATGGAGAATATAATAGTTATAAAAAATACAATTCAAATATATTTGGTCGCACTGCTGTATCACTTCTACTCAAAGGCCCCAGACAGACAGAGAAACCCGAATGACGATTAATAATGAGCCAAATTCTAACGTCTGGTTTACAATTAAATCACTTGTGTTCCTCAAAGCGCATACGATGAGTTAACGGCAGTTTACGATTAAAACAAAGGGAGCATACAAATATGTCAGCTTATTCCGTGGTTAGAGTCAGTGTTTAAGCGGTTGAATTCAAACGATCAATCTTTGATTTTTTGCCAAACTTCCGTTGTTTGCGAGTAAAGGTGCTGCTAGAATATATCCATATGATATGATCGTGAATGTTATGTAATATACCAAAATGTATACAGGATTGATAATAAACTATTCAAGCGAAAAGAAAGGTCGGGCGTTTTGATGTACCGTAACATTTTGGAATGATTTGACTGATCTGGCCCGCGAGCGGTTTGAAAGTTTGAATCTGGCCAGCGACGCAAGTTGAGTTTGGCCTAGGACTTCGTACCTGAATCATCTTTTCCAGCGTGATTGCAAACTTTTCTGGCAATACTCCTTTGCATCGTACGTCCAATGTATTTCGCACGGCATCGTGCTAGAAGCGAGAGGCGAAATGATCCCTTTCTATCACATAAGCATTCGACGTCATGATTCATAATGCCATAACGCTTCCATTTTCGTGTAGTTCAATGTCAGAAAATGTAATACATTCTTATAAGCCATAGCTTCTGTTCACCATTAAACTGTAACGAAAATACATACGTCTTCAGAACCAGGACTGAGAATAACTTGCCAGATTTGAGCTCGGATACTGCTATACCTACAATATCTGCTATCAACACCTGCAATATTCTAAAGCTAGAGTTAAGCTGTGGCTTCGAAACCATCAATATCTTACAGCATGGAAAACTGAATTCATTCAGTTTTCCATGCTTACAGCAACGCATCTTGTTATTATCCAATACGAAAACATCGCGTCGATATAATATCTGTCTCGGAACATTCAGCCGCACGTGCTCAGGCTCAGATATGTCTGACGTCTGACGCCACTATGTCTGGAATATGTATGACGTCATAATGTACTGTTCGCTCGAGCAGCTACGAATTCATGATCAAACAATTCACAAGGCCATTCGCAGGAAAAAGGTAAAGGACGTCTACTACTCTCGTCTCAATGGCAAAGGAGCATGGCGGCTAAACACCAGCTCCAGTGTTTCGATATATAGTTTGCATCATACATGCGTTAAGGAGTCTACAATGGTGGCAGAACTGGTCCAACAGATAATTACACAAAATATCATACCTGCAGTAAAACTACATAACATACCAAATTCGCTTGCCATGCTACTATTGCTAGACCTTGATGTCTCAAAGGATACTATTTATAAAGCGATATAAACGATGGTATCTGCAATGCCCAAATGTTCGGATACCATTCACCGATTATCAATCAGCACGGCCATCGATGTCGTAATTTGGTTGATGATTGAAACATGATGTAATTACGAAAATCATATATATATATGTCCATAAGACCGTAAGCGTGTAAAATGATCGAATTGTGAGTTCAATAGCAATGTTGCAAATAATGATTATCCAGTAAATCGCTTTTACGAATGCAAAAGTAAATCCGGAATACTTATTATCCAGTAAATTGCTTTTACAAATCCAAAAGTAAATCTGAAATACTGGTTATCCCGTAAATTGCTTCTACGAATTCAATCTGTAATTTTTTTACCCTCTAAAAACAAGTAAATTTACTTTTGACGTGCCCGTATATTAATTTAACGAGCATTTACCGTTAATATAACTGACGGGACAAATTTACCGGTATAATTTGGGTAAATCTACGAATATTTCTAAGAGTGTGCCTAATTGCGTCGAGCAATTGCGACGGTGGAGATATCGTGCCATGTAACGGGTTAAGCAGCCGCGGCAGCTGGTCTTGTAGAAATTTCAATAAATTGCAGCTCCATTACGGTGGCGTTCTGAAGGAAATGGCTGCGGCCAAAAATTTTTGTTCGATTTTACCTTCAATTTGAGACCACATCATTTTTAGAGCGCAGTGCCCCTTTAAATTAGGTAACCTAACGATTTTATCAAGTAGCCAGTACGATTTGAGAAAAAAAGTCATCTTTGAAGAGCCCTACTGTACAGTGTACAGTGAACTGTATACTCTGAACACTGAACAGAGATGTAGTTGAAAGTAATGAGCTCGTGTAACTTGTACTTTAACTATTGCTTACTGAACTATAATGTACTAGGTCAGTGGTTCTCAACCAGGGGGGCTGAGCACCTCTCCTGCGCTTCTGTAACCTGCCTGTGTGAAATATGTATATTTACTTGTGCATAAAATTTACAATTTTCCTTTGGTATTTTTTGTATTTTCTAGGAGCAGCAATTGGATTTGAGCAGTACAGAAAAAGAGCCGCCATGGCATGCCACGAATCAGGGACTCATCAAGCGGGTTGCGACTGATGGAAAGAATATGAAAAAGGCCCTAAAGTGCAGGTAGTGTGTATTGCAATTAGCACCTTTTTGAAATAGATTTGTTGTTTGAAATACTGGTAAGCATCGCCATGTTTCGTGAGTAAACTGGTATATCCTTAGATAATGAATTTGATTCAGCTGCATTCGGTTATTTTTATTAATGTTTGCTGGTAAAATTATAGTAAAAGGATCAACAATCCAGGAAAATATGGTACTCGGGCTGGAGTAAAATTGGTGTTAAGGTCACATGCAACTTTCCATTACAATAATTAATTGTTCTATGAAAGACACCCTTTTGTCACATACAATACATCCAGTCTGATATCTGCGTAAATACTGAATGCTGGTAACGTCATATTTTGTGATAATATTGTTGATGTACAACGTTCTTTCGAGTTCTCCACTAGTTGCTGACGATTACCCCTGACTAGTCTCAGCCGAAAATATTCGGGCTCATTTCAATATGCATATACTATTCAATTTTATATTGAAGTTTTGTACCTCGAAGAAGCTGTTCGAATATTGAATAGTTCCCTTGTATTGCAAATTTTTAAAACAAGTACTTTCTTTTCAACAGTCTCAGAGATTGATCCTCAAATTCATCCAACTGATGTCGACTCTTCGAAAAGACCCCCTGGTTCCACCGTGCCTCTGCTAACAGACAATGTTGATAGTGACGTGAGCAGTCATCTGAACGGATTTTGTACCGGTGCAGTCATCTTTCGTGATACATACTTTTGCCTCAAGAACCCATGGAAACACGTCATTGTGTAAGTCTATTTATTCATTTCATATATCACCATTGATTATGTAATGTGCTAGTTTTTGCAGTCCCAATTTTCTCAAAAACTATCTATATATGCTATATGAGCTGAAGAGAGGCTTGATCTGTGTACATTGAACAGAGGTGTTGTTGAATGTAAAGAGCTCATGTAACTTGTATTTAAACTACTGCTTACTGAACTATACTTGGAACATCAAATGGTGATCATTTCCCATGTCGTGCTAATTCCAATTAATTTTGTTAGTTAAATTTAATCAGGAATGAAGGATTTTGAAAGATTGAGAACAGTTACAATTACTGCAATGAAGGAAAAGTATTCAACACCTTCGATAAGATGTCACAAAGTTTTTGTACTAAAGACAATCAATGTGTCCTTTGTCTGGTATATTTTCTCGTCTCAATTCAAAGCAGCTATAAAATCTTGGAATCAAAGTTATATGTAAAGCCTACCGTATGTCAATTATAATAATGGAAAACCGAACCCATAGGGATAAAAATTCTACTACATTTATTGTCGGATCTTGTTTGCAATCAATTACATTTTCAGCGAAACGAGGTTGATGAAGTCAACTGTCCTCTTCTCAAAGCCAAATTGAGAGACAAACGAATATAATCCAAGACCCAAGCGCATGTCTTATCGAAACAGGTACCGTAATCTTTCTTTTTTGTGGACCATACAAATTTACATAGACCAGCGTCATTCTGAGTTACAGTTCTGCATTCTCATTGTTGCCTGTGCGTCTGAATGTCAATGTAAATGTCAAAATGACCGAATTGAAAAAAACGCAGACCTGATTCAAGATGTTTTTATTAGTCGTTATGCTAATTTTAGTCCTTCTCAGTGATAGGATTTTACATGTATCCGAGCGCCTTTCCTAAGCTTGTGTAACCTGCATGTGTGAAATCTTTATATTTATTTCTGCATAAACTTTAGAATTTTCATTGACATATTCAAAACTTTGGAATTTAATCACATTTTCAAGGAGCATAACTTGGAGTCGACCAGTAGAAAAGAAACAAACGCCATGGCACGCCACGAATCTGAGATTGACCGAGCCTGGATTGCAGCTGATGGCAAGAATATAAAACTGCTTCAGTGAAAATGGAGTATTCAGAAACATTCTTGACGATTTGAGCTGCTACGCATTGGATTGTCATACCCTAAAGGAGTGGTTCTCAAACACGAGAAAGCATTTGAAGCGACGTGAAGCCGCTGTCAACTAAAATCTTTTTTCGCACATGCATGCATGGCAGCTTGTAGTTATTTCTCTGTGTATGGTCAGAATTTAATATTTGAATATTCTCTCATCAACAACCATTACCGTCACTGCCATCCAACTATCCGTTGGGATTTCTAGCGTTCTGGTTGCTTTTTTGTAATTCTATTATACGACAACAAGGAGTGTGTGAAATCTTTTGCTATCATATGGGAGCGTGTTCAAAAATGTTTAAGAACCATTGCCCTAATGACTTCCATATTTCATATTTTGCAGCAGACTGGTAAATAACAACAAAATCTTTTTCTGTAAATCTGCAAAATTTTTATGGACTCAAAGAAACTATTTCTTTGTTATTTAAACAAAAGTGATTGGCATTAAGCTGATATAAATACTTCTAATGCAAGCCCTAGGATGTTTTTAGCAACCCCAATTTCATTAGGAGTGAAAAAATACTTATGGTTGTTTATCGTGGTAGTGGTAGTGATACTGATACATTCATTGTTTGTTTGTTTACAATAAAATTAGAAATTTACAAGCCGTAATTGGATCAGTTTTAAATAAGTTGTAATGATTTGTCTTGATCATGTTTTCCGCTAACGGACGTAACCAATGAATTTGATTCCATGCCCCTGTCACGAAAGTTTAGGATACTAAATGATATTTTGTTATCACTATCCCTAATTCCCTATGCATTAATTTTCATCATTGAGCGATTTGCATGATATTTGTAGTGAGTTTGCTCTTAATCATTTGTGATGTTCGTGATTTCATCGACTCTTCCGGGAACGGTTTCAACTGCTGATCTGAATTTATGAAACCCTGTCACAGCAGCTATTGGAAATTTCAATGTTTGCACGTATTTAATCACCAAGGTTGGGTATTATAAGCGTCACTTATTCATGAATCAATAAAATCTGATTTTACTTTGAGCCCTGCGTTCCGGTGACTAGTCAACCAGCCACTTTGAGACTGAACACTTTTTAGGTAAACACCTTAAATTTGAACACTTCGCAACACTTCTAGGCGTTCAATTTTTGGATCACGTTTCGTGTTCAATTTTCCGGGTTGAGCAACACTTCAAAATTTACAGTGTAGACAAAAATAAAGTATGAAACTGCTATTTACACGCTTTCGCAGTAAGATGACATACGTAGGTGGAGCCAAACATGGTCATTACACAGCGGAATACATACCCTCTGTAATGTGTGATGCGTCAGTGACGTGGGGTCAGGGGAGGCAAGTGATGCAGTGCCTCACCTGTCTACTAGATTTTGAACATTTTTACTACCAAAATCATGCAACTTGCCTATTTATTGCTCGAAAATAAAGCGTGAAAGGAGACGCAAGGCATTGTTGAGGCACGGCCTGGCCATGCCCTACCTGTGATAGCAATTCATCGCAATTATCGCAGAATTTATAGTAACTCATATTGATCGAATGTAATTGTCGCACTGATTGCGATTTGACTTCTCAATTCTCATATTATTAAGCGGTAACATAACGTTGCGCCACACGGCTACATTTTAGCAGCGACTACGAACCTATACGTTATCAATCAAGAATGTGAATAGTTATGGCGTTGTTTGTAATTTGAATTTGTAATTGTGAATGTCACTTCCACAGCAGTTCATTTCACGCCATAAATCAGAAAGATGATGTGTATTTGAAAACATCATTGTGATACAGGCGACCTAATGTTACCTACTCTCTTTGACCAATCAACGTATCGTGCAATGCAAGATTTTGGAAGTGATATTGCTCGCCGGTGTAACCACAAATTGAATTCGAGGATTTTGAAAAGGGCATCCGAGCCCCTAACCCTGAATACCCTGTGTTAACCTCTCAAAAATATGTTTTATACTACCACAAGACCATACCGGTCGTGCTGAAGATTTAATAACAAGTGGCTACAAGATTGATAAATTAACCACCAAACTCAAAATTTCGCTTATAGCCATAAATTCTGTCCAAAAGAGCCATATATGGCTCACGAGCAATAGGCTCCCGACCACTGCAATAATCACTTGTATTGACGAGTTTCCCACAACGTTAATGTGTTGGTGTATGGGGTATTCATGGTGTTTGTCGACTACTATGGTCATTTGCACCATTCCGCAGCTTTCGACATGTAGCACGGCTCACTTATAGGCTTTTATAAGACACCGTGAGGAAGGGCAGCCGTGAATCATACCTCTGCGATATCTCGCCTCATGCCCACGTGTGACTTGATGAGCATCATTACCACACTTCAACCAATACTAATATGAAAATTATTAGACATAATGTCAATTTAATAATAAACGAAGGAAATGGTAATAATCATTGCCCTAGCAGTCTGATGTGATATATTTTCGACTTTCGATATTACGTATCTAAATGTTCCTTCAAAGTGTCAATATACGACTGTTCCCTGATATAAGGTGACTAAAATGATAAATGATAAACATAATTTGTGCCGTATATTTTCACGTTCACAAAACTCGAACAGGTCTACCCTATAGTCCTGCCGCAATATACAGTTATACGAATGTATAAAACATATAGGCTATCGCCGGTTTTATAAAAGATATTAAAAAATGACTTACGTTCATATATTGTAGCATTCATGTATTTTAAATCTTCCTTCACTTTTTTCAACGAGTCGTTATCTGAATAAGATGGATTGTAGCATTGCGCTAACTTGTATCCGAACAATTTTACATCAGTTTTAGTTACCTTAGATCGAAGGACTATCGAGGAAGTGCATGGAATCCAATCGACCAACAAAACCACCTATTGCAGGGCGTTTATTGTGTTTGTTAATCAGCAAAGCGCTATGGCCAAAGCTCAGAAAGACAGCATACCATATGGTACAATGCAACACCCTGTCTTACGAGATTTTGAAGGTCACAATTTTAAATGTCTTGTATTTTAAAACTCGCTGTTTAGGCACTCATTGGTTAGAATTTCACCTTCTTTTGCAGGGTTCCCTTATATGGCAGCTGCTGTTTACAAAATCACTATTTTGTACGCAAGCCGGATCGTACTTCCGAATAGTTCTGTACAAACCCGTACGCGTATAACGCAAGCAGTCTACAGCAGTGCTGCTAAACCCCGTGTATCGTCTTCCAACCATTGTTTTTATTACAATCCTTCAAAGTATGGGATAGAGGGCGCTAGAGCACGAGCACCAATGCTCGTTTTCCCTATAATTCAATTTCGATATAACTTATTATATGAAAAAAGTGTGCATTTCTATATGGTATGGAACAGTGATATGGATAAATTCGTGAAAATTGGCATATGTTAGGCTAATGCCGTAGTGCAAAAACTTGACGTGATAGAAGAAAACCAGCGGCAATTTTGGAATCTGCACGCCAAAATGAGCCTAAATTAGGTGCAAAATCAAAGTCACCAAATTTTTCTTTCTAAATTATTGCCCAGTGTAATTATACCTGTCATAATAAGTAGAAAGGGAATGCATGGAAAAATAAAAAATGAATTATTTTTCAAGCGTCAAGCGACATCAAATGTAGGTACTAATGTCCTGATACTGACACCTTCCAATAGAGAAAGTGTCGCAAACATTGTGAAGTTACCCCGATTGACCTCGCTATTCCAAATGTCCGTTTCGTCCACAACTCCGAAAAACATCTATATACAGCGATTCGTTTGTAACGATGGAACTGGCGTTGACTATGTGTCATGTATTTGATCAAAATGAACGGCCATTCCACCCTTTTTTCAGCAGTTATGAATCACATTCCCAGAATCCATATAGGTTTGCCCTTATCCTACTAAAATATACATATATGTATAATATATGCGTTCTCGCTTCGAAAGATATATTTATCTATATTTATATATTTGTATATTATATAAGAGATATCACGAAATGAATCTTTGTTTCAATTTACAGTAACAATCTTCTTCATCGTCCGTGCAAAAATAAATCGCATATTTTAAAATAACTTACGTTTCTTCATCCAAGCATTCATCTTTGTGAAATTTGTCGCTACTTCTTTGATCGATTTATTATCTGAATAAACCGAATTGGGACATTGCGTTAGCTTAAATCTGAACAAGCCTACATCAGTTTCTTTGAAAGTGTCCTCGGTGTACGCCCAAATGTCATCTTTTTGGAGAATTTGTCCTCTTTTTGGAAATATTTGGTAAAATAGAAGTTAAAATTCGACTGGATATAGGACATTAGTATTGAAGTAACGTTCAGGCGGGTATTTCGAGACCAACCACAACGTCGAGAAATATTTACCATTATCCCGAATTTACTCCAGTGTTGTAAGTCTGAACTTTTTTAAAAAGTGTCCTCTTTTCAGATTTCCAAAATGTGATAATCCTATAGTTGAGCATTTTTAAAGATCCAGTAGTTTGTCCAATTCTGCACGTGTATGTGGAGGATTACGTGATCTTTGCATGGATGATCACAATTACGCAGAGGTATTTCAAGATATTCTGATTTTTCGGAGTTAACAGAATGTGGTTATTGTGCGTGAACTACAAATATGCATGGTAGCTGATTTAGCTGGTAAAACATTTGTAAGTAGGATCGTTTATGACTGAAGGCTAGTATTTGGATATCACCATATACTTACGCCTATCTTCTCGTAGATCCATTTCACTTGTACAGCTTTCTTCAACTATAAAAATACAAATTGTTGATTGGTCTAAAATCTTCGGTAATAAAATGGTTAGTCGTGCAGGAACATTGAGCAGGTGGCAGGATTGTCTGCAGAAAATGTTCTGAGATAGGAATTCCTGCCTCGACATTTTAAATTTGGTAGTGTCAAATTTACTTATTTATTCGTATTTTTCGAGAACGCCTGAAGCCCGGTGGATATTGAATTCTTGAGCCGATATCGAGAAAACCAATGACTAGCCCGTTTATCGATAACCCCGATATACTAAACAATATTCAAAAGATATAGAATCTAGCTTGAGACGCATTTCCGTAATTGCATAGCATTTATATTTACTGGCAGAGTTTTACATTCAAGGCTCTGCTTGGTCAATATTCCTTTTATAACAATGTACTATACCATACCGTGACGTGGCGAAAAATGCCGGCATTTACCAAAGGTAATATCATATATTGTACTGTATCGGCTTTTATGTGCGAACGTATACTCGGAAGAGCTCTACTCTCTGGAGTCGTCACTCTGCAATGGGAACTCATCAACTATTTTATTTCGTTGCGAAGGTGACAAGTAATTTACATGAGAATCCAAACAATAATTTATCAGCTGATATGCCGCAATAATCACAATAATCGTGTGGACGCTATATGTAAATCCCCCCGTCCCAAAATAAATGAATTACATTAACATCACTTTCAATCTTAGTTTCAAAGTTTATTCACCCGGATAACTGTACGCATGCCTCATCTTATCAAGAGAAACCGGCACGGATGAGGACACGAGTTAGATTTGAAACCAATGATAAGCTACGATATGATAAGATCGGCACGCAGTCGCTCAATGAGAAAAATGCAATACATGTATGTAAACAGGCCCCAATATATACATCATACAGCCGAGGGTCGATGCGTAATCCATCCATTGGAGAGCATTCGATTGTTTACTCCCAGAACTATTCAGACGATATGTTTTCAGTATTATCCGAGGAGAGAATTAAATTTAATTTATCAGCTTTGGAATTCACATTCGCCAAACTGAACAACCAGGTCCTATGTCGTTATTCGAATAAATAAACGGCAATAGGAAAGTAATATTGAAAGGTTTATTATAGTTCGCTACCATTATCCCTTCAGCGCATTTCATTATGAAAATTGAAAATTGCAAGAATAGCCAAATGATGAAAAATACTTACGCGTGTAAATCGTAGAGTTGAGGTCACTAACGTTAGTCTGTAGTACCATTACGTCATCATGGTCTGAAAATAAGCAATTACCTTTCACGAGAAGAAGTTTGGCGTGTCGTCGAAATCTACTTTCATCTTGTTAATGTTATGTTATACTCAAGGCTCAGGGATATTGCTTTTACGTCCTTAATTTCTAGTTCTAATTGCGACATAAATAATTTTGACCATGTGCGGAATGTAGATTCAATATCAAATATTCATTGACTCACTAAATAGCTGATTCGGCATTTCTGTGGTGGTCTTATCGAGTCTATATTAAGATATCCCGACAGCTTCCTAGATACTCGGAGTCTATGTACAATGATGTTTTAAGCTGTTTGGCGGAATTTTATATTGCAACTTCTTGCAACTTTTCTCTATATTTAATACCAATTTTTACTGCAACTTTCATCAAATATTGCGTAAAACCGTAAAGGTGTGATTTAAAAACATGCTATACACTATTTCTACTATAGTTCTATTCTCTTTGATTTGCATATCAAAGTGCTATATGATGTATTAGCTGCATTTCACCATGTTATCTCTGACATAATGGCTTGCAAGCAAGAAGTTCAGCCAAGCACGAGCGTGTCCGAACAATATGTATATATATCGCTTTATTGATTCTGTCGTCTGAATTTGAGATAGTTTCCCATTTCACGAACGCCCGGCGAGACCGCCTAAAATTACATTTTCACTAGATCACATTATTCATGCTATTGATTTTGTTAAAGTCGCCAAGAGTGAGTTTTTTTGCAACGCCTTGCGTCAAGTTTGCAGACCTAGGGGGTTGGGGTGTGTTAGTTTACTTGCTTCAGAAGAGGGGGTCAACGCTATGCAGTTTGGCTTTTTGGGGGAAATTTATTCCCGCATTGCGTAATTTTCTTGCTGTGTAACGGGGAAAAAATGAATTTCGCTGGTCTCGGCGGAATGTCCGTAAAATGGAAAAGTAACAAATTTGACAGCTCTGCGTGAACTAAATTATACAACGGAACCTTTCCAGTATCTTATACCCTACTAATTCAACAAAAATTATAAATTCAACTTTTTACTGTTACTTTTGTCAAAATTAAGTGCAAGTTTTCTCGCGATTTTAGCGCAACAAACACTTACCCTACTTATATTATGTTAAAATTGTGGATTTCTATATGGTATGGTAAAGTAATGTGGCTAAATTCGTGAAAATTTTCATATTTTGACATATGTCGTGGAGCAAAAACTTGACGTGACAGAAGGAAAACAAGCGGCATTTTTTAAATCAGCATACTAAAATTAGCCTAAATCAAGTGAAAGAGCAACGTCAACAAATTCCTGGTTCAAAATTGTTGCCCAGTGTTTTTCTTTCCTTACAATAAGTTAATTCAATTTTTGTCCCTCGATTTTCATCCATTCTTACAAGATTGGACACTCGTCTAAATCCATAACTAATGTATATTTATTACGACAGTGAATTCATAAATGAGGAATGTCTTACCGAATACAAGCATTGAACGTTTCAGTCTCATCAAATTTGATTAAACAGTATAGTTCTAAAATAGGGGAATGATCGTGTTTTTTCTTGAGGTAATGTAGTCGGCAAGATTTTTATATATAATTTCAAATCTGTAGTAGTCACTGACATCCGATCAAGTTGGGAAAATTAAAAGCATGTATTGATTACTAGTCCGTATCTATTCAGCATAATTGGGATTATTTGGATACCTAAACTCTTGGTAATAAAATTTCCAGGAATACTTCGTGGGTAACTTCACAAAAGATCGCTCTGATAGGTGAATTTGCAGCAACCTTCGCCCACACGTCGAACATAAAATTTATTAAAAATAATAGTGACAGTTTTAAACTTATCAGTCGTACGTAAGATATCTTAAGTATTAAATCATCTTACACGTGTTGAGGGTGTTATTCAGATCCGTGATATTATTCTCGACTTCGTCCAGTTTAACATCGTCTGAAAAATATCAAGTCCAACGTTATACCTTGATACATTTATCGTGCAAACATAATTTCATGATTCGCATTTATAAAATGACCATGCCTACGCATCAAGAAGATTGGTGGGACTTTTGGTATTACCCAATACGAGTATACGATGAAAGTATAATTTTCGGTACTTCGTGGTATATGGTACATTCGTTGCCGCCGTATTAACGGACTTTTCCTAATATAAGTTAATTGTATATCACGACATACGATGTTCATCCCTTGAAAGTGTTGTTTTTTGACGTAAACAATAAGCTATAATTAAATGACTGTCAATGTATTTAGTAATATTTTTAGTAAACTGTTTCAGTCTTTATTATCTACATCAGGGGTCACCCAGCTGAATTGGACAGTCAGCTGAATTAGACATTTTTAAATGACACTTTGCATCATTATCACTTACATATATTTCAGTTTTTTTTCAAAATGCTGGAATTTTATAATTCAAATGGCATCTATGAGATTGATGCAACCAAAAAATCTACAGGTCGGACTGGTCCAATTCCTTGTAGCGGCAATTGGATATTTGTGCTACAAATTTTTTGAGCTCGTGGAAACCCACCGAAATAGCAATCGCATCGGAATGATAAAAGTAGGCCAATTCTGAACAAGCTCAAGAAGCACATCGAACATGGAATAAATTTGATCAGTGAGGCAACCACAAATTTTTTGAGTGTAGTCAACAAAATCTATTAAGCATCGCAGCATCTTACGCGTGTTGAGGGTTTCCCTCATAATACTGATATTGCCATGGAGCTGTCCCAGGTCAGTGCCGAATTAACAATATACGAAACTAACTGAAATGTATTTTTCAAGCAAATTGATCAGCTAAAGCAGCCGATGGATGCGTCAAATAGTCTCAATTCTCAAATGTTGAATACTACGTCGAGCGATTAGATAATTTATTTGAAATTTAATTAATAAACACTGGAAATCTTCTGCACTTTGATGCGCTACAATGAAACCGACGAACACAGTGGAGGCTTGGGATCGAAATCGAAACTCCTTCTGAAAAATGACATCGCTATCCTAAAAATTTATAAATCGATTCATGATTAGGCAATTGGTGTCACGCTATGAGTTTCAACCGAACATTACGGTGACACATTTTAAATTGCAGCCTCCCATTTCCTGACTGGTATCTAAAAACGAACAGCAGAAGTCACAAATATTCGCTAAATAAATTCATCATGATATTTTCGTTTTCTGTGAAAATTATTTTTGTTTGTTTTGTTCGTTTGGCATTCTTTTGACGCACGTTTTTCAATGGCAATCAGTAAAACGAACATATCAAAATGACCAGGTCGTGAAAGGATGTTTATGATTGCATTTGACGTACTCGCAGTAATGACATAAAAATCATAACTTTTGCGGGATAAGTGGACTGGACATTACTGTATAATCACATTTTCTTTAAATGCATCAAACATTATCAAATGGGTAGGTGAGAACTAGACGTATACTTGATCATTGTGTCTATCCATTACAAATGAGTACGTGGATGAAAAAATTATTTCCTGCAAAGTTATAGTCATATTGTGGTTACTTTCAAGTTGAGCTAATCAAAATATTCCAAGATTTTTTGTTTCAGTTTATATGCAACGAAATTGGGATTATTTGGACACCTGAACACTTGGTAACAGTATTTTATGTGTAACTCATGGACACCATAACTCTAACAATCGTTTCGGTGATCGATTCCGTGCAACCTCAGCACACACATTGAACATCTAATTTACAATAAAATCAATAATAATCAGAGTCTCAAATTCATTCATTGTTATGTTATACTCAAGGCTCAGGGATATAGCTTTTACGTCCTTAATTTCTAGTTCTAATTGCGACATAAATAATTTTGACCATGTGCGGAATGTAGATTCAATATCAAATATTCATTGACTCACTAAATAGCTGATTCGGCATTTTTGTGGTGGTCTTATCGAGTCTATATTAAGATATCCCGACAGCTTCCTAGATACTCGGAGTCTATGTACAATGATGTTTCAGGCTGTTTGGCGGAATTTTATAGTGCAACTTCTTGCAACTTTTCTCTATATTTAATACCAATTTTTTCTGCAACTTTTATCAAATATTGCGTAAAACCGTAAAGGAGTGATTTAAAAACATGCTATACACTATTTCTACAATGGTTCTATTCTCTTTGATTTGCATATCAAAGAGCTATATGATGTATTAGCTGCATTTCACCATGTTATCTATGACACAATGGCTTGCAAGCAAGAAGTTCAGCCAAGCACGAGCGTGTCCGAACAATATGTAATACATTTTCACTGGATCACATTATTCATGCTATTGATTTTGTTAAAGTCGCCAAGAGTGAGTTGTTTTTGCAACGCCTTGCGTCAAGTTTGCAGACCTAGGGGGTTGGGGTGTGTTAGTTTACTTGCTTCAGAAGAGGGGGTCAACGCTATGCAGTTTGGCTTTTTTGGGGAAATTTATTCCCGCATTGCGTAATTTTTTGGCTGTGTAACGGGGAAAAATGAATTTTGCTGGTCTCGGCAGAATGTCCGTAAAATGGAAAAGTAACAAATTTGACAGCTCTGCGTGAACTAGATTATACAACGGAACCTTTCCAGTATCTTATACCCTACTAATTCAACAAAAATTATAAATTCAACTTTTTACTGCAACTTTTGTCAAAATTAAGTGCAACTTTTCTCGCGATTTTAGTGCAACAAAAACTTACCCTACTTATATTATGTTAAAATTGTGGATTTCTATATGGTATGGTAAAGTAATGTGGCTAAATTCGTGAAAATTTTCATATTTGGACATATGTCGTGGAGCAAAAACTTGACGTGACAGAAGGAAAACCAGCGGCTTTTTTTAAATCAGCATACTAAAATTAGCCTAAATCAAGTGAAAAAGCAACGTCAACAAATTCCTGGTTCAAAATTGTTGCCCAGTGTTTTTCTTTCCCAACAATAAGTTAATTCAATTTTTGTCCCTCGATTTTCATCCATTCTTACAAGATTGGACACTCGTCTAAATCCATAACTAATGTATATTTATTACCACAGTGAATTCATAAATGAGGCAT